>NC_073237.2:74597500-75975000 GCF_029281585.2 Gorilla gorilla gorilla | reverse complement strand
GCTACATATAAGTAAGATCATGCAGTATTTGTCTTTCTGTGCCTGGCTCATTTCACTTAACGTAATGTCCTCTAGGCTAATCTGTGTTGTTGCAAATGACAAAGAAGAATTTCTTTCTTTTTTAGAGCTTAATAGAATTCCATTGTGTATATAAACCATATACACTTTTCTTTACCCATTTATCTGTTGATGCACACTTAGCTTGATTTTATATCTTGGCTATTGTGAAAAATGCTGCAATGAACATAAGAACCCATATATCTCTTCAAACAGCAGATTTTTTTTTTCAAATCACCAATCCCAATAATTCTGATTCACTAGATTTGGAGGGAAGCTTGTGAATTTGAATTTCTTTTTTTGTTTGTTTGTTCAAGACACAGTTTCACTCTTGTTTCCAGGCTATAGTGCAATGGCGCAATCTCGGCTCACTGCAACCTCTGCCTCCTGGGTTCAAGCAAGTCTCTTGCCTCAGCCTCCCAAGTAGCTGGGATTACAGGTGTGCAACACCATGCCTGGCTAATTTTGTATTTTTAGTAGAGATGGGGTTTCACCATGTTGGTCAGGCTGGTCTTGAACTCCTGACCTCAGATGATCCACCCGCCTCGGCCTCCCAAAGTGCTAGGATTTCAGGCGTTAGCCACTGCACCCGGTTGTGAATTTGCATTTCTAACAGGATCCCAGGTGATGCTTCTGGTGGGGACCACGCTCTGAGCAGCACTGGTCTAGAGTAAACAAAATGCAAGGTGCTCCACACCATTTGTCACTGATGATTAACAAACCTGGATATTTTAATTTTGTGGTTTCAGAACATAACACCTTTTAGATATTTATATTTGCCACCTTCTGTGCTTTTAGGAGAATGCAGGAATTAACATTTGTTATCCTCAGAGTGTTCTGCTCTTCAAGATTCTTCCATGTTATCACCTTCTACCCTCAGAGAATTGACGCTATGGTGGCATATTTCCTGTATTTACAAAGCTCCCTGTTTTATTTTTATTATTTGAAAGATTTGCCAATGTGTTAGCAGCATAGAGCATGCTGGGTCTAATGACCATAGCAGGCATTGCCTTCATGCAATAGACATAGACTATAACTGGTGTCGGCACTGACCTGAACTTTTAAGACATACTCATAAAAGAAGGGTAGGGGTTGATCTCTCACACAGAAAACCAATCGTGTCTGCCTATCCAAAATGCTTCAGTAACTTAAGACGTCTTCTCTGAGTTTCTTTCCTATGGTTTCTAGAACACTGGCCAATCGAGGTTCCCTTCAAAATGAACAAAGCTTAGCACTTAGAAAATTAACTGCCTCGGCCGGGCGCGGTGGCCCACGCCTGTAATCCCAGCACTTCGGGAGACCAATGTGGGCAAATCATGAGGTCAAGAAATCGAGACCATCCTGGCCAACATGGTGAAACCCTGCCTCTACTAAAAATACAAAAATTAGCTTGGCGTGGTGGCACATCTGTAGTCCCAGCTACTCAGGAGACTGAGGCAGGAGAATCACTTGAACCCAGGAGGTGGAGGTTGTGGTGAGCCAAGATCACACCACTGCACTCCAGCCTGGCGATAGAGCAAGTCTCCATCTCAAAAAAAAAAAAAAAAAAATTAAATAAACTCCCTCGGCTGGGCGAGGCGGCTCACGCCTGTAATCCCAGCACTTTGAGAGCTCGAGGTGGGCAGATCACCTGAGGTCGGGAGTTCGAGACCAGCCTGACCAACATGGAGAAACCCTATCTCTACTAAAACTACAAAATTAGCTGGGCATGGTGGCGCATGCCTGTAATCTCAGCTACCCAGGAGGCTGAGGCAGGAGAATCGCTTGAACTCGGCAGGCGGAGGTTGCAGGTGAGTCGAGATCGCACCATTGCACCCCACCCTGGGCAACAAAAGCGAAACTCCATCTCAGAAAAAAAAAAGAAAAGAAAAGTAACTGCCTTAGGATGGTCACCTTCTCTCCTATGTGAACAGACATCTAGGAAGTGCAAGCCAGCTCTTCCCCAGACTTCAAGTCTTCCATCAGTATCTCTGGCATAGAAAAGCAGGAGCTTTCTTCGAGAGCAATTCCATTGCTAAGTCAATTACCACAGGGTGTGGCAGGCTTTTAAAAGAGATTAAACTACCCTTTCTACTGAAAGAAAATGGTGAATTCTCAAATGGGACCCCTCTAATAATCCATTTGCTCAGATACAATGTACTCCTCTTGGCCAACTATCTAGTTTCATCTACATTGTTTGAATAAATGCGTTAGAATTCTGGGAAGGGATGTACAATTCAGAAAGCAGCTTGCATACAAAAACGAGGCCAGTGTCCTAAGAGGATGAAAACATTCTCAAAAGTCCAAATAATTGAAACCAAATCTCTAAATCAAAGCCATTTAAAGAAAGTTCTGAAAGACTAAGTTTTAAATTCTGTGTATATCCCAATTGCAGTTGTTCCTTTAATTTGATTTAGCGGCTACTAAATATGTGTACATGCCTCTATGCCTCAGTTCTCTCATCTGTAAAATGCAGATAATTGTATCTATTTTATAGGATTGTGGTAAGGTTAGATAAAATAATAAATGTCAAGTCTTGAAAAACATTCCTAATAATAAGCATGATAATAATAAAAAGCATCCATAATAAGCATGATACAAAACTTCTGAGGCACTAAGTTACGAAGAGTTTTAAGTGACTTAGTGCACCCCGACCTCACCCCATACCAACACCTGGTAATTGGCATGCCTAGCCTGTGTATGAACACAATCCATGCTGAGTACAGTGGAAAGAGTGTAGATCAGCTCTGTCAAATTATAGAAACACAATGTGAGTCACCGATATGTTTTGGCTCTGTTCCCACCCAAATCTCACCTTGAATTGTAATAATCCCCATGTGTTGAGGGCAGGGGCAGGTGGAGTGGTTTTCCCAATACTGTTCTCATGGTAGTGAATAAGTCTCATGAGATCTGATGGTTTTATAAATGGGAGTTCCCCTGAACACAGTCTCTTGCCTGCTGCCATGTAAGACACAACTTTGCTCCTCATTCACCTTCTGCCATGATTGTGAGGCCTCCCCATCCATGTGGAATTGAGTCAATTAAACCTCTTTACTTTATAAATTACCCAGTCTCAGGTATCTCTTTATTAGCAATGTTAGAACAGACTAATACAGTAAATTGGTACCAGCAATGGGGTGTTGCTGTAAAGATACCTGAAAATGTGAAAGCAATTTTGGAACCAGGTAACACGCAGAGGTTAGAACAGTTTGGAGGGCTCAGAAGAAGACAGAAAAATGTGAGAAAGTTTGGAACTTCCTAAAGACTTGAAGGGCTCAAAAGACAGGAAGATGTGGGAAAGTTTGGAACTTCCTAGAGACTTGTTGAGTGGCTTTGACCGAAATGCTAATAGTGATATGGACAATAAGGTCCAGGCTGATGTGGTCTCAGGTAAAGATGAGGAACTTGTTGGAAACTGGAATAAAAGTCACTCTTGCTATACAAAGAGACTGGTGGGTTTTTGCTCTGCCCTAGAGATCTGTGGAACTTTGAACTTGAGAGAGATGATCTAGGGTATCTGGCAGAAGAAATTTATTTATTTTTTTTTTGAGACAAAGTTTCACTCTGTCACCCAGGCTGGAGTGCAGTGCTACAATCTCGGCTCACTGCAACCTCCTCCTCCCTGGCGCAAGTGATTCTCATGCCTCAGCTTCCCCAGTAGCTGGGATTACAAGCACGCACCCCCGTGCCCAGCTAATTTTTGTATTTTTAGTAGAGATAGGGTTTCACTACGTTGGACAGGCTGTTTTTGAACTCCTGACCTCAAGCAATCCTCCCGCCTCAGCCTCCCAAAGTACTGGGATTACAGGTGAGAGCCACCACATGCAGCCTTTTTTTTAAACCAAGACTGAGTCTCACTCTGTTGCCCAGGCTGGAGTGCAGTAACATTAGCTCATGCAACCTCTGCCTCCCAGGTTCAAGCGATTCTCCTGCCTCAGCCTCCTGAGTAGCTGGGACTACAGGCATGTGCCACCATGCCTGGCTAATTTTTGTACCTTTTGGTTGAGGTGGGGTTTTGCCATGTTGGTCAGGCTGGTCTTGAACTCCTGATTTCAAGAGATTGGCAGAAGAAATTTCTAAGTGGCAAAAACCTTCAAGAGGAAGCAGGGCAAAATAGTTTATAAAATTTGCAGCCTGACAATATGATAGAAAAGAAAAACTCATTTTCTGGGGAGAAATTCAAGCCAGCTGCAGAAATTTTCATAAGTAATCTGGAACCAAATGTTAATCACCAAGACAAGGGCAAATATGTCTCCAGGGCATGACAGAGACCTTTGCAGCAGCCCCTATCATCACAGGCCTGGAGGCCTAGGAGGGAACAATGGTTTCATGGGCCAGGCCCAGGGCCCCCCTGCTCTATACAGCAATGGGACATGGTGCCCTGTGTCCCAGCTGCTTCAGCTCCAGCTGTGGCTTAAAGGGGCCAACATGCAGCTCAGGCCATTGCTTCAAAGGGTGCAAGCCCCAAGCCTTGGTGGCTTACATGTGGTGTTGGGCCTATGAGTGCACAGAAGTGAAGAATTGAGGTTTGGGAACTTCTGCCTAGATTTCAGAGGATGTATAAAAATGCCTGGATGTCCAGGCAGAAGTTTGCTTCAGGAGTAGGCCCCTCATGGAGAACTTCTACAAAGGCAGTGTAGAAGGGAAGTGTGGGGTTGGCACCCCCACACAGAGTCTCTACTGAGGTACTGCCTAGTGGAGCTGTGAGAAGAGGGCCACTGTCCTCTGGACCCTAGAATGGTAGATCCACTGACAGTCTGCACCATGCACCTGGAAAAGCTGCAGACACTCAATGCCAGCCCATGAAAGCAGGCAGGAGAAAGCCATAGGGGCAGAGCTGCACAAGGCCATGGGAGCCCACATCTTGCATCACCACACCCTGGATGTGAGAATGGAGTCAAAAAAGATCATTTTGGAACTTTAAGGTTTCACGACTGCCCTATTGGATTTCAGACTTGCATGGGGCCTGTAGCCCCTTTGTTTGGGACAATTTCTTCCGTTTGGAGCAGGCATATTTACCCAATTCCTGTACCCCCATTGTATCTGGGAAGTAACTAACTTGAACTTGCTTTTGATTTTACAGGCTCCTAGAGAGAAGGGACTTGTCTTATCTCAGACAAGACTTTGGACTGTAGCCTTCTGAATTAATGCTAAAATGAGTTAAGACTTTGGGGCACTGTTGGGAAGGCATGATTGTTTTGAAATGTGAGGACATGGGATTTGGGAGGGGCCAGGAGTGAATGATATGGTTTGGTTCTGTCACCACCCAAATCTCACCTTGAATTGTAATAATCCCCATGTGTCAAGGGTGGGGCCAGGTGGAGATAATTGAATCATGGGGTTGCTTTTCCCAATACTGTTCTCATGGTAGCAAATAAGTCTCATGAGATCAGATGGTTTTATAAATGGAAGTTCCCTTGAACACACTCTCTTGCCTGACACCATGTAAGACATGACTTTGCTCCTCATTCACCTTCCACCATGATTGTGAGGCATCCCCAACCATGTGGAACTGTGAATCAATTAAACCTGTTTCCTTTATAAATTACCCAGCCTCGTGTATGTTTTTTATTAGCACTGTGAGAACAGACTAATTCAGTCACATATATAATGTTAATTTTTTTAAAGTAAAAAGAGGTGAAACTAATTTCAATATTTTAAATTTTAACCCAATATATCCAAAATATATCATTTCAACATATCATCAATGTAAACATTATTAGTGATATATTTTACATTCTTTTTTTCACAATAAGTCTCAAAATGTGTTTATTTTACATGTAAGACACATTATGGTTTAGATGTTAAGTTTTCATTAGAAATACTTGATGAGAGGCTGGATGCAGTGGACTCATGCCTGAACTCAGCATTTTGGCCAAGGTAGGAGGATCCCTTGAACTCAGGAATTCAAGACCATCTTGGGCAATGTAGTGAGACCTTGTCTCTACTTTTAAAAAAATTACCTGGGTGTGGTGTCATGTACCTGGAGTCCCAGCTACTTGGGAGGCCGAGGCAGGAGAATTGCTTGAGCCTGGGAGGTCAAGGCTGCAGTGAGCTATGATCACACCTCTGCACTCCAGTTTATGCAACAAAGTGAGACCCTGTGTCAAAAAAAAAATTTTTTTTTTTAAGAAATACTTGATGAGGCTAGGTGCAGTGGTTCACACCTGTAATCCCAGCACTTTGGGAGGCCGAGGATAGAGGATACTTTGAGCCCAGGAGTTTGAGACCAGCCTGGACAACAAAGTGAGAACTTGTCTTACAAAAAAATTTTTTTAAATTAGCCAGGCTTGGTGGCACACTCCTGTGGTCCCAGCTACACAGAAGGCTGAGGCAGGAGAATTGCTTGAACCCAAGAGGTTGAGGCTGCAGTGAGCCAAGATCATGCCATTGCACTCCAGACTGGGCAACAGAGAAAGGCCCTGTATCAAAAAAAAATATTTAATGAGTACTTAGATTTCGTAAAATTTACCATTGAAAATGTAGATTCACTTATCCAAGTTGTTGCAAACATACCTGAAATTTTGCAGTAACTAAATTGAGTTTTCCAATAACTGAATTGAACATTGTTTTTCTTATTTAAATTAAATTAAATTATAAATTCAGTTATTCAGTCAAACTAGCCACATTTAAGTGCTCAAGAGCAACATGTGGCTGTGGGTACCATATTAGATAGCACAGATGCAAACTTTGCAAACAGATAGGCTTGCCATTGAATCATATGGTCTTAGACGTGTTAGTTGAATTGTCTTAGTCCCAATTTCCTAATTTACAATTTACAAATTTACTAATCCACAAAAAATATATATCCGCCATGAATTATTCTCTTCAGTAGGTGAGGTAATGTATCAACCCTGCATAGCACAATAACTAACAAATTTTAGTAAGTCCTCAATAAATAGTGACTACTTTTTACTTAATATTTTAAGAACAAAACTGAAACACAACTAAAGCTAAAGAATTATACAATGAATGCCCATACACTAATTTTCTGGCTTCTATAATTGTTAACGTTTGGTTATATTTGCCTTATTATTTATGTATCTAAATATCCATTCATCAGTTCATCTTTCTTTTTCATGTATTTCAGAGTAAACTGCAGACATCAGTACACTTCACCTCTAAAACTCCAGCATGTATATCATTAACTAAAGTTTAATATTTGGTTTTGGTTCTTTCTCTTCCCTTCTTCTTTCCTTCCTTCCTTTTGTTTATCCTTTCTTTTCTTTTCTTTCTTCCTTGTTTTCTTCTCCCCCTTTGCTTCCTTCCTTCCTTCCTTCCCTCCTTCATGTTTTCCTTATTTACTTTTAGATCAAATGTGTGTCTAGTGGAATGCAAATATATTAAATGAACCACTGGCTAAGTACTGCCAATGTGCATATCTGTGTGAGCCAAATCTCTATCAAGGTATAGAACATGCCCATTATCTAGAAAGTTGTCTCACACACCTTCCTTGTTAATTCCAGCCCCACTGCACTGCCCCCCGCCCCCCGGCAATGATTGTCCCAGTTATCCTCCATAAATTAATTAAGCCGAATGTAGAGTTTCAAGTAAATGGAATCATACAATATGTAGTCTTTTGTGTAAGGCATCTTTCACTCAGCATTATGTTTTTGAGACTCATTCATGTTGTATATTTACATCTTTTTACCACTGAGCAGTAATTGTGTCTATTTTTAATCAAGGGATCTGATGACCTGACCCCCCCGAACAGCTCATTCCATACTTTCACGACAAAAAAAGTTCTTCATCCAGTCAACCCAACATGGATCTCCCTAAAACTTGCAGGTTTTGATGCTAGCTCAACTCCTTAGTATTAATGAAATAAAAGTACTTTTTTAATGTGACATCCTCTAAAATTTACATAGAAGTAAGAACTTCTTCTGAGCCTTCTATGAAAAAGACAACTATCTTCCTAATTCCTTTAGTTTTTCTGTACACAATTGTGTTTTAGGTTCTTTCAGTTTCCTTATTCTCTCTGTTTACTCTCTTAGCACAATTTGTAATTTATATTAATTGTTTTCTTGTTTATTGGATATCTTCCCCACTAGACTGTAAGTTCCAAAGGAAAACACTGTGTCTATTTTATGCACCACTGTACACCCAGCACCTAGTACAGTGCCTGGCACTCAACAAATATTTGTTGAATGAATAAGTGAATATATGAAGGAAGGAAGAAACTCACCTGTGAGCATGTTTAATTTTTGTCAATATGTTAAGTGTGTCTGGAGCAGCAAGCAGATCTTCCAGGGGCCAGAGGCTGGAATTTGTAGGAAACACTAATTCCCAAGAGACACACCTTAGGGAATATACCAACCAAATGCACTGACTTCATTCTTGGCCAGAAGAAGAACCTTGAGTCGCTATCTCCATTGGTTTTTTACTGAGCTGAATGAATAGCCTGAACCAAAACCTGAAATTTCACTTAAAATCTAAAATCAATCATAATTATCTGGGCCCTTACTTTTATGTTCCAACCCCCTCAGATCTCCAGAATTAAGCAGACACTGTTCAAGAGGGTTTCGCCCACATGCCCAAAGTCCAAATGTATGAGATAATTTTCTAAACCATCGATTTATTTTGCCCTTCTTGTATTTTTCTTTCCCCTCTTCCAAGAACATAGCCAGACCTTTGTGTTCACTTTCTTGTTTGTGATCCATAAAAGCAGAAATTGTGTTTAGATAATTTGACTCTGGCTTGTTTTTCCAGAATCATAGGACTCCTGAAGGAATTATCCTAGGGATGGGGAGGAAGGAGGGATTTGAAGGTAGTAATGGAAGTAGAGATATTGCCCCCAGACTGGAAAGGGGTTGGGGTTGTCAGATTCCTCAAACAGTGTGACCCACACTCACCTCCCCCCCTGCACCATAGAGGGTGGCAGGACCTCTGGAGGCTATGGATGTGGGGTCTGGGAGAATCTGGACTCCCACCACCAGGTTCTCAATAGCGACAATGACAGACAGAGTCCTAGCTTCACAAAAAAGCTGGAGAACTGCCCACCTTCAGTGAGTTACCTAGCTTGGGACCCAGGATTTCAGTGTTCGGTCTGATGTCCTGAGTGAAAGAGCCTTCCCCAGATTTCAGTGTAAGCTTTCGGATTTCTTATATGGCCCTAGAGAAAGAGAAAGAGGAAGAGAATCCCATTCTTATGCCCTCCTCCATAATGACTGAAATGGGCATATTTTTGCCATTTGAGAGAGATGGAGACTCCGAGATTAATTTAATTTGATTTTTAAAAATAAAAAATTAATTAAGCACTTGAGATTGTGGAGTAAGATTTATAAGGACAAAGAGGAGAGAAGAGATGAATACAAGGGAGAAATAGAGCCACATCTGAGGGAAGAGAAAAGAAAAGAAGGGAAAATGAGGGAAGAAAGATGGTGAAATGTGGCAAGGGTATGAATGGATGCTGCGTACCACAGAGCTAAATAATTATGAGCTAACAAACTGCCACATAATGGCTATTCTATCCTTTTCTTGGACAAAAACATATTCATAATGATAAAATGAAAAAAAATTTTAAAGCTATGGTTTTTGCATGACTGAAAGTCAACAAACTCTCAAATATGACTGGGTTTAATTACATTGTGTGTCTAGGTGTTTTCTTGATAGTCCAGTAGTGTTTGATAAGTAATAAAATAGGTGTCATTAATTCACAAATACAGTTCACAAAGTTGGTTTTTCTTGCCATTGTTTCAACAGAACACTAATTATGTTGTAATCAACACTTTCACTTATTTTGTATTCTATTGACAGTAATGCCAAAATAGATGCTTTTCTTAAAATTCTATTGTCCTAAGGTAGTTTTTTATTACTAATTTCTATTTGGAGAACATTTACTCTGCTAACACAGTAGCAACTGGAGTTGTCAATAAAATTCCTTTATATATCATGTTCAAACATTGTATTTGGATTGTCCATCATAGATTATTTTTACCACAGACAATATTACCAAATATTTTTATTTTAATATATAGTCATATCACAATTTTCACCATCTCTTAAAGCAAAATCTAGAGCCATATACGAAAAATGACTACTTCTCACAAAGTGTCTAGATGTGCAACTATAAAGATGTAGGAGTAATTTGGATGATTTCATTTCAGAATATGCTCCTCAAACTCCATATGCTAGTGTTCTGAATGCTGCTCTAATTTGCAAATACCTGTGGAACCACAAAGAGAAGTAAGAAAGTAGATGCTCAGCACAACTGGGAAATGATACTCGATCACACAAGGCTCTATTGCATTCATGCTATCGGAGAAAAATGATTTGACAAGTTAATTAATTTGTCTTTTCTCTTACCTAAGCGCTTCTGCCACTCAAAATCTTTTCACAGACTCTAAAGTAGTGTTCATCTCTTATGTGAGTAGCAGCAGGACAGCCCATACGTCTTTAAGGCATTTGGATAGAGGACAAGGATAGAGAAGTATTTGCCTAGGGCCTGAATGGTGTTAGTCATGAGGGTGGGTATTTAGGGTCACACTGTCTCAGCACTGAACACTGGATCCCAAGTGACAGAGGTGCCCACATATTCTTTAATTAATCTGTGTCTCTATGTGATGTGTAGGGCTCTCTAAACTATGGGGCAAGAGCTGGGCCGCTCTTGCCTGGTCTAGCTGAGTACTCAGAAGGAGAAGTGAGAATGAAAGAGGGAAAGAGGAGAGAGAAAAAAGGAAAGTGGATGAGAAAGCACCTGAAGTTACCTCCCACACCTCCAAGAAATTAAAACCTCTAACCTTAATGATCTCATTCAAAAAAAAAAAAACCTTCAGCACTGGTGCACCCGTGAAAGAGATTCAGCTCACCTGCATTCAAAGAGTGTCTATAAATATACTTAAATATGTAAATATGAAATATATATTTACTGAAATTCTTTAATAAAATATATTGGTTAAATGTATCTATGTCCCCTTCTGTTTTTTCTATTGCAAATTAGGTCATTTTCTTCTTTCCAATTCCTTTTGCTTTACTCTTCTTAGACTGTCTCCACGGATGAGTTTGGGGGGTGTAGGTGCAGGATGGTAGGGACAATAAACATCATATTTCACATTACGGGTTGCCACATTTAGAATTTCAGGGAACAGCGGACATTTTTTGATAATCTTGGGTATCCATGTGGAATTGACTATTTGCAGAAGGGAGAAGGTAAAATAAGTCATTGAAAACAAACATCAACCATCTGAAATCTCCATCAATTCTTGAAAAAGACATTTCTAATGCACATACAGACAATCATGAAAATATATACTTAGACTAAAGACTATTTGAATGGGTAGTTTTTTTTAAAGAAAACTTACTTATTACACTTACTATTCATTTTTTTGTTTGTTCATGCATTTGTTGCCACAATCTGTTGAAAGTTCTATGAAAAACATGACCCTGTCTTTGGTTTATCTTTTGGGATCTGGTGCCTAGGTGTGTTCACCCAAGCAGAACCAATGAAGCTCTTACAAGTTCTCCACTGAATGACATGGCAAGAGTTTTGATACTGCAGAACACATTGTGCGTGTGTGTGTCTGTGTGTGTGTGTGGGTGAGCAGTTGGTGAGGACTTTGTTTCCAAAATTGATAGAAGTCTAGCAATGATTGAATATCACTCATTGCATTGACTTTAAAACATCCCTAAGATAGTGGCCCCGAACACATCAAGCCATCAAGATATTTTTTGTTTATTTAGGCATTAAGCATAAGAAAACAGTAGTATATACCTCTAAATTGAACCAGAGTCTAGAAAAGAAGAGAGGGAGAAACACAGATGTCACTGTGAGAAATATGGCCAGACGAACGGCACAAACTCTTGCACTCTAAATGCCCAAATGACAGCTGGATGACAACAATCCTCGGAGGAATGAATAAGGACTTTTTCCTTGCCCGGAAAATTGAAGGGCTTACAGGGTGCTGACAAATGGCTGATAATCCCCGCTGTAAAGCAGGCCTGGTGCAGAATTATCACATGTAGTCTCTCAACAGAGCTGCCCGAGAGTGGCTGGCCACTGCTGCTCACTCCCCTCCTCAGTAGAAGTTCAAGGACATAAGTGACACCCAGGCCACAGGGCAAGGACTCATTTTCCCCCTTGGATAATCAGGCTTTTGGTGCAATTCACAGGTGGGCTTTTCCTCATAGGAGGAAAAGGTGGAGCGGCTGATGATGGGTGGTGAAGGTCCAGTTGAGTAAACTGATCACACCACTTACTAGTTATGAACTCTGGGCCCACCACTTTGCTTCCCAGAGCCTCGATTTCCATGCATTTAAGCAGGGCTAGCACCACCTACATAATGGTGTTACTGTGGGCCTTTGATAAAATGTTGTAAATGCATAACCTACTCAGCAGATAGTTATCACTTTTCTTTTTTTCTTTTCTTAAAATTTATTTTTCAAATTGACAAAAATTTTATCATTTATAGTGTACATGTATTGTAGAATGACTAAATTGAGCTCATAATATACATATTGCCTCACACACTTATCTTTTTATGTGGTGAGAACACTTAAAATCTGTTCTCTTAGCAATTTTCAAGTGTACAATATTGTTATTAACTATAGTCAGAATGTTGCATAATAGATCTCTTGAACTTCTCCTTTCTAATTGAAATTTTGTACCCTTTGGCCAACATCTCTTGATCCCAGTATCACCCCCAGGGCCTGGTAACCATCATTCCACTCCCTGCTTCTATGAGTTCAACTGTTTTATATTCCCTATAAGTGAGATCATGCAGTATTTGCCTTTCTGTGCCTGGATTATTTCATTTAAGCATAATGTCCTCCAGGTTCATCCATGTTGGTGCAAATGACAGGATTTCCTTCTTTTTAGAGCTGAATAATACTTTTTAGAGCTGAATAGTTGAATAGTATTATATAATATATAATAGACAATAGATAATATATTATATATATTTAATATATATAATAGATTATATATAATATATATAAGATATATTATCTATATATATGATATATTATATTATATATACTCTATTATATATGCCACATTTTCTTTATTCATTCATCATTCATGGGCACATAGATTGGTACCATTTCCTAATGATCGTGAATTACGTTGCAATGAATACAGGAGTGCCAATATGTCTTTGACATACTGATTTCATTTCCTTTGAATATATACCCAGCAGTAGGACTCCTGAATCCTATGGTAGTTCTATTTTTATTTTTTTAAGGATTTTTTTTTTTAGAGACAAGATTTGGCTATGTTGTCCAGGCTGGTCTTGAACTTCCTAGGCTCAAGTGATCCCGCCACCTCAGCCTCCTAAGCAGCTCAGACTAGAGGCACACACTACCACGTGTTATTTTAAAAATTTTAAGGAAACTTTATACTGTTTTTCATAGTGGTTGTATTGTTATCTCTTTTCAAATATTATTTTCCTGTCTGAATATGAATATCCCATGAGCCTTTCAAATTTTCCATAGGCCTATCATCTTATAAAATGACTACCACCATCAAAAAGGGAGGAAGAGGAAGAGAATGCTTGTCACTGGGGAGGATGTGTCATCGCGGAATAGCTATGGGCGTTACCGAACTCCCTAGGCCTTCCTGATAGAACCCTGAGCCACTTGCCAAAACCCAAGTCCTGACCCAGGCATGAGGATTCCTGCTACAGGAACTATCCCAACTCCTCAAGGAGCACATTCAGAGAATGGCTATTTGCTGGGCCCTCTTCTTCTGTCACTACTTGCTGGCTCATGAGAGCTGAGCCGTCCTGTCAAATACACACTAGCTTCCTTCACACACATGCAAAAACTCCAATGGAAGCTCCCCCTCTATGGTATGTACCAGATTCCTTCTATTTATAAGCAGCAGCCCAACAGGCAGGCTTCGTTCTGTAACTTGCAGTTCTCAGCAAGCTGCACCAGAATAGAGATGTGTTCATACTTTCCAGTCACCCAGATTGCCACTTCAAAAAGGGAGTGATAGACAAATACGCTGCAACCCGTTTATAACATTTTCCCATGTTTAACTTCCAAATTGGAGAGTCTTAAGCACAGTTGCCAAAAGCAATTTTTTTTTTTTGAAATGCAATACTTTTTTTTTTTCTTGGTCTCTTAGTAAATGGTAACTGAATTTTCCCCCCTACTGTTTCTTTTCAGAGGCCAAGAGTTTTTCACTCTCGGTCTGCAATACCCTGCCTGGGCTATCACCCAAATGGCGTTCACACTTAAAGTGAGAAAGAATTAAGTGCTTCTGCAATTGAAAAATGGTTCTGTCTGCCTTGGAGCCACAAAGCTCTCTTTACTGAACTATTGCTTTTAAGATTCCAAAGCTAAGTGTACCAATGAGCCTATGATGGTGCCAAGAAAGAAACTAGAGAATGAAGAAAATCCCGTCAGTTCTCTGTCTGGAGCACATCTGGGTATATTCACCTAGTTTTTACTCCCAGATGTTTTGGAGGAGGGAATTTCACAGCTGTTCTCTGGTTTTCATACAGTGAGCCTAGTACAACCTCAAAGGTTGTCGTCTTGACATAATTTCCACACAATAACAGTCTAAATTGGTTGCGGACTACATTTTCAAATTCAGTTGGTTAGAAGGAGATTTTTCACCTATGCTTCCAGTACAATACAATATTGAACTTACTCGAATGGCAGGAAAAAGCAAGTAAGCTATCTCCAACGATGATTATCCTCTTCAGAGGACTAAAGAAATATCTTTACATCTCAAAAGTATACATTATCCTGTAATCTGTATATGTCTTTTACAAAGCAGGCTTGCCAAGGGGAAGACATATTTGAGTCAATTTGCTTTAAACACCTTTAAGCATTTCACTAAACATTTACTTATTGTTATGCCCTTAAACAGAATGGCAATCTTCCACCTTCTAGCTAGCATTTAAGGCCAGCCTTAGCTCTGTGAACAGTGGCCTAGCAAATCCTCTGGGAGTTTGCCAGTTTGTAAGAAGCTCTGTATTACAATGCTTATTATCATGTTTTCTTTTCTAAAATGGACTGTAGATGTTCAAGTCATCGTTTCCTTTAAGTGTTTTCTCTTACCGAACTTTGAAGCAAGGCTAACAGTGTTTTTCAAAAGCAATTTAAAAAATTTGACAGGGATCAGCAAGGACACTAAAAACCAATAAAAAGTAGAGAGATCTATATTTGAAAAAGAGAAAGGGACAGCCCTGAAAATCATAGCGCAGTCAGTTTAGTTTTCATACTTGGAAAATACTAGAACAAATCATCAAAAAATCAATTTGCAAACACCCATAAGATCACAGAATACTAGGTAATAATCAACATTGCTTTGTGAAGAACAGTCTTGTCAGAACCATCTAATTTCCTTCTAAAACAGAGTGACAGGCCTAGTAGATCAGAGGGATTAAATAGACGTAACAGAGCTTGAATTTTACAAAGCTCTTGATTCTCTCTTCCATGATATGCTCATCAACAGATGACTTCAGACCAGAAGAAATTTGCTGTAAAGGTTTACTAAAAAGCAGAGCTCTCAGTGTTCCGGCATTAAATTGGCAGGTGGGGATTTGGATAGGAGGATATTTGGTGTGATACTACTTGGCACAGGAATGAGTGGCTCCTGGACACTTTAACGTGCCCATCAGCCCCAAATATAGTCTTAGCACATGCTATGTCCTCAATCAACACTCGTTCAATGAAAGAATGATTGATCAGATAGCAGCTCCTTGCTGAACTATCATGACTCTAAAATGAATGGATAGGCCTGGTGTGGTGGCTCACGCCTGTAATCCCACCACTTTGGGAGGCCAAGGCAGGTGGATCATCCAAGGTCAGGAGTTTGAGACCAACCTGGCCAGCATAGTGAAACCCTGTCTCTACTAAAAACACAAAAATTAGCCAGGCATGGTGGTGGATGCCTATAATTCCAGCTACTCAGGAGGTTGAGGCAGGAGAATCACTTGAATCCGGGAGGTGGAGGTAGCAGTGAGCCAAGATTGCAGCACTGCATTCCAGCCTGGGCAACAGAGGGAGGCTCTGTCTCCAAAAAACAAATAAATAAATAAAAATAAAATAATAAAATAAAATAAAATGAATGGATAGATCAGCATTTTGTGGAGGAGTATTTGTCTTTCCTCTATGAAGAGCCAGCTCACTACAGGCACTGGAGACTCTATCGAGTAAGGGATTTACATTGTTTGGGATAGGTTTAGTTACAGATTACCTTGACAGGTTTTACAAATATGCAGAAATGATGTGAAGTTCATATTAGAGAAAATCAAACGACATAAACTCAAACTTTATAAAATGCAAAATGAGAAGGGGAGGAGCCAAGATGGCCGAATAGGAACAGCTCCGGTCTACAGCTCCCAGCGTGAGCGACGCAGAAGACAGGTGATTTCTGCATTTCCATCTGAGGTACCGGGTTCATCTCACTAGGGAGTGCCAGACAGTGGGCGCAGGCCAGTGGGTGCGCGCACGGTGCGCAAGCCGAAGCAGGGCGAGGCATAGCCTCACCTGGGAAGCTCAAGGGGTCAGGGAGTTCCCTTTCCGAGTCAAAGAAAGGGGTGATGGACGCACCTGGAAAATCGGGTCACTCCCACCCGAATACTGCGCTTTTCAGACCGGCTTAAAAAACGGCGCACCACGAGACTATATCCCACACCTGACTCGGAGGGTCCTACGCCCACGGAATCTCGCTGATTGCTAGCACAGCAGTCTGAGATCAAACTGCAAGGCGGCAGCGAGGCTGGGGGAGGGGCGCCCGCCATTGCCCAGGCTTGCTTAGGTAAACAAAGCAGCCGGGAAGCTCAAACTGGGTGGAGCCCACCACAGCTCAAGGAGGCTTGCCTGCCTCTGTAGGCTCCACCTCTGGGGGCAGGGCACAGACAAACAAAAAGACAGCAGTAACTTCTGCAGACTTAAATGTCCCTGTCTGACAGCTTTGAAGAGAGCAGTGGTTCTCTCAGCACGCAGCTGGAGATCTGAGAACGGGCAGACTGCCTCCTCAAGTGGGTCCCTGACCCCTGACCCCCGAGCAGCCTAACTGGGAGGCACCCCCCAGCAGGGGCTCACTGACACCTCACATGGCAGGGTATTCCAACAGACCTGCAGCTGAGGGTCCTGTCTGTTAGAAGGAAAACTAACAAACAGAAAGGACATCCACACCAAAAACCCATCTGTACATCACCATCATCAAAGACCAAAAGTAGATAAAACCACAAAGATGGGGAAAAAACAGAACAGAAAAACTGGAAACTCTAAAACGCAGAGCACCTCTCCTCCTCCAAAGGAACGCAGTTCCTCACCAGCAACGGAACAAAGCTGGATGGAGAATGATTTTGACGAGCTGAGAGAAGAAGGCTTCAGACGATCAAATTACTCTGAGCTACGGGAGGACATTCAAACCAAAGGCAAAGAAGTTGAAAACTTTGAAAAAAATTTAGACGAATGTATAACTAGAATAACCAATACAGAGAAGTGCTTAAAGGAGCTGATGGAGCTGAAAACCAAGGCTCGAGAACTACGTGAAGAATGCAGAAGCCTCAGGAGCCGATGCGATCAACTGGAAGAAAGGGTATCAGCAATGGAAGATGAAATGAATGAAATGAAGCGAGAAGGGAAGTCTAGAGAAAAAAGAATAAAAAGAAATGAGCAAAGCCTCCAAGAAATATGGGACTATGTGAAAAGACCAAATCTACGTCTGATTGGTGTACCTGAAAGTGATGCGGAGAATGGAACCAAGTTGGAAAACACTCTGCAGGATATTATCCAGGAGAACTTCCCCAATCTAGCAAGGCAGGCCAACATTCAGATTCAGGAAATACAGAGAACGCCACAAAGATACTCCTCGAGAAGAGCAACTCCAAGACACATAATTGTCAGATTCACCAAAGTTGAAATGAAGGAAAAAATGTTAAGGGCAGCCAGAGAGAAAGGTCGGGTTACCCTCAAAGGGAAGCCCATCAGACTAACAGCGGATTTCTCGGCAGAAACCCTACAAGCCAGAAGAGAGTGGGGGCCAATATTCAACATTCTTAAAGAAAAGAATTTTCAACCCAGAATTTCATATCCAGCCAAACTAAGCTTCATAAGTGAAGGAGGAATAAAATACTTTACAGACAAGCAAATGCTGAGAGATTTTGTCACCACCAGGCCTGCCCTAAAAGAACTCCTGAAGGAAGCGCTAAACATGGAAAGGAACAACTGGTACCAGCCGCTGCAAAATCATGCCAAAATGTAAAGACCATCGAGACTAGGAAGAAACTGCATCAACTAATGAGTAAAATCACCAGCTAACATCATAATGACAGGATCAAATTCACACATAACAATATTGACTTTAAATGTAAATGGACTAAATTCTCCAATTAAAAGACACAGACTGGCAAGTTGGATAAAGAGTCAAGACCCATCAGTGTGCTGTATTCAGGAAACCCATCTCACGTGCAGAGACACACATAGGCTCAAAATAAAAGGATGGAGGAAGATCTACCAAGCAAATGGAAAACAAAAAAAGGCAGGGGTTGCAATCCTAGTCTCTGATAAAACAGACTTTAAACCAACAAAGATCAAAAGAGACAAAGAAGGCCATTACATAATGGTAAAGGGATCAATTCAACAAGAGGAGCTAACTATCCTAAATATATATGCACCCAATACAGGAGCACCCAGATTCATAAAGCAAGTCCTGAGTGACCTACAAAGAGACTTAGACTCTCACACATTAATAATGGGAGACTTTAACACCCCACTGTCAACATTAGACAGATCAACGAGACAGAAAGTCAACAAGGATACCCAGGAATTAAACTCAGCTCTGCACCAAGTGGACCTAATAGACATCTACAGAACTCTCCACCCCAAATCAACAGAATATACATTTTTTTCAGCACCACACCACACCTATTCCAAAATGGACCACATAGTTGGAAGTAAAGCTCTCCTCAGCAAATGTAAAAGAACAGAAATTGTAACAAACTATCTCTCAGACCACAGTGCAATCAAACTAGAACTCAGGATTAAAAATCTCACTCAAAGCCGCTCAACTACAAGGAAACTGAACAACCTGCTCCTGAATGACTACTGGGTACATAACGAAATGAAGGCAGAAATAAACATGTTCTTTGAAACTGACGAGAACAAAGACACAACATACCAGAATCTCTGGGATGCATTCAAAGCAGTGTGGAGAGGGAAATTTATAGCACTAAATGCCCACAAGAGAAAGCAGGAAAGATCCAAAATTGACACCCTAACATCACAATTAAAAGAACTAGAAAAGCAAGAGCAAACACATTCAAAAGCTAGCAGAAGGCAAGAAATAACTAAAATCAGAGCAGAACTGAAGGAAATAGAGACACAAAAAACCCTTCAAAAAATCAATGAATCCAGGAGCTGGTTTTTTGAAAGGATCAACAAGATTGATAGACCGCTAGCAAGACTAATAAAGAAAAAAAGAGAGAAGAATCAAATAGACACAATAAAAAAGGATAAAGGGGATATCACCACCGATCCCACAGAAATACAAACTACCATCAGAGAATACTACAAACACCTCTACGCAAATAAACTAGAAAATCTAGAAGAAATGGATACATTCCTCGACACATACACTCTCCCAAGACTAAACCAGGAAGAAGTTGAATCTCTGAATAGACCAATAACGGGAGCTGAAATTGTGGCAATAATCAATAGTTTACCAACCAAAAAGAGTCCAGGACCAGATGGATTCACAGCCGAATTCTACCAGAGGTACAAGGAGGAACTGGTACCATTGCTTCTGAAACTATTCCAATCAATAGAAAAAGAGGGAATCCTCCCTAACTCATTTTATGAGGCCAGCATCATTCTGATACCAAAGCCAGGCAGAGACACAACCAAAAAAGAGAATTTTAGACCAATATCCTTGATGAACATTGATGCAAAAATCCTCAATAAAATACTGGCAAACCGAATCCAGCAGCACATCAAAAAGCTTATCCACCATGATCAAGTGGGCTTCATCCCTGGGATGCAAGGCTGGTTCAATATACGCAAATCAATAAATGTAATCCAGCATATAAACAGAGCCAAAGACAAAAACCACATGATTATCTCAATAGATGCAGAAAAGGCCTTTGACAAAATTCAACAACCCTTCATGCTAAAAACTCTCAATAAATTAGGTATTGATGGGACGTATTTCAAAATAATAAGAGCTATCTATGGCAAACCCACAGCCAATATCATACTGAATGGGCAAAAACTGGAAGCATTCCCTTTGAAAAATGGCACAAGACAGGGATGCCCTCTCTCACCACTCCTATTCAACATAGTGTTGGAAGTTCTGGCCAGGGCAATCAGGCAGGAGAAGGAAATAAAGGGCATTCAATTAGGAAAAGAGGAAGTCAAATTGTCCCTGTTTGCAGACGACATGATTGTTTATCTAGAGAACCCCATTGTCTCAGCCCAAAATCTCCTTAAGCTGATAAGCAACTTCAGCAAAGTCTCAGGATACAAAATCAATGTACAAAAATCACAAGCATTCTTATACACCAACAACAGACAAACAGAGAGCCAAATCATGAGTGAACTCCCATTCACAATTGCTTCAAAGAGAATAAAATACCTAGGAATCCAACTTACAAGGGATGTGAAGGACCTCTTCAAGGAGAACTACAAACCACTGCTCAAGGAAATAAAAGAGGATACAAACAAATGGAAGAACATTCCATGCTCATGGGTAGGAAGAATCAATATCGTGAAAATGGCCATACTGCCCAAGGTCATTTACAGATTCAATGCCATCCCCATCAAGCTACCACTGACTTTCTTCACAGAATTGGAAAAAACTACTTTAAAGTTCATATGGAACCAAAAAAGAGCCCGCATTGCCAAGTCAATCCTAAGCCAAAAGAACAAAGCTGGAGGCATCACACTACCTGACTTCAAACTATACTACAAGGCTACAGTAACAAAAACAGCATGGTACTGGTACCAAACCAGAGATATAGATCAATGGAACAGAACAGAGCCCTCAGAAATAACGCCGCATACCTACAACTATCTGATCTTTGACAAACCTGAGAAAAACAAGCAATGGGGAAAGGATTCCCTATTTAATAAAGGGTGCTGGGAAAACTGGCTAGCCATATGTAGAAAGCTGAAACTGGATCCCTTCCTTACACCTTATACAAAAATCAATTCAAGATGGATTAAAGATTTAAACGTTAGACCTAAAACCATAAAAACCCTAGAAGAAAACCTAGGCATTACCATTCAGGACATAGGCGTGGGCAAGGACTTCATGTCCAAAACACCAAAAGCAATGGCAACAAAAGACAAAATTGACAAATGGGATCTAATTAAACTAAAGAGCTTCTGCACAGCAAAAGAAACTACCATCAGAGTGAACAGGCAACCTACAACATGGGAGAAAATTTTCGCAACCTACTCATCTGACAAAGGGCTAATATCCAGAATCTACAATGAACTCAAACAAATTTACAAGAAAAAAACAAACAACCCCATCAAAATGTGGGCGAAGGATATGAACAGACACTTCTCAAAAGAAGACATTTATGCAGCCAAAAAACACATGAAAAAATGCTCATCATCACTGGCCATCAGAGAAATGCAAATCAAAACCACTATGAGATATCATCTCACACCAGTTAGAATGGCAATCATTAAAAAGTCAGGAAACAACAGGTGCTGGAGAGGATGTGGAGAAATAGGAACACTTTTACATTGTTTGTGGGACTGTAAACTAGTTCAACCATTGTGGAAGTCAGTGTGGCGATTCCTCAGGGATCTAGAACTAGAAATACCATTTGACCCAGCCATCCCATTACTGGGTATATACCCAAAGGACTATAAATCATGCTGCTATAAAGACACATGCGCACGTATGTTTATTGCGGCATTATTCACAATAGCAAAGACTTGGAACCAACCCAAATGTCCAACAATGATAGACTGGATTAAGAAAATGTGGCACATATACACCATGGAATACTATGCAGCCATAAAAAATGATGAGTTCATGTCCTTTGTAGGGACATGGATGAAATTGGAAACCATCATTCTCAGTAAACTATCGCAAGAACAAAAAACCAAACACCGCATATTCTCACTCATAGGTGGGAATTGAACAATGAGATCACATGGACACAGGAAGGGGAATATCACACTCTGGGGACTGTTGTGGGGTGGGGGGAGGGGGGAGGGATAGCACTGGGAGATATACCTAATGCTAGATGATGAGTTAGTGGGTGCAGCGTACCAGCATGGCACATGTATACATATGTAACTATCCTGCACAATGTGCACATGTACCCTAAAACTTAAAGTATAATAAAAAAAAAAAGTGGAAAAAAAAATGCAAAATGAATGGTATATGAAATGCTGGTTAAGTGAAAGTTATGCCATATCTTGAAGACATCCTGGAGTGAAAATTTTGAAAAAGGTCAGGGGATACAAGGAGCCAGCACATCAAACGCAGTATCTCAAAGGCTTGGCCACTTACCAGTTGTGTGACTTTGGAAAAGTTATTTAACTTTTCTCAGGCTTCTGTGTCCTTGTATGTACAATGGGCCTCCAAAGTCTTGTAGACCTGAAGTCAGAAAGATATGAAATATATATATTTAGGTAACTAGTTAGATAGGTACCTCCCTCAGAGTCAGACATACCAGAGGCATGTAATAAATATCAGATTCTTCACTTCCATTCACACCCACATGTGAATTGGGGGATGATATTCATTACCTGCCTCCAGTATGCCAACTGAATTTAGCTAAATCTTCCTCAAGAAAGTGACCTATCAGTAGATTCAGTGATGCAGCTACCAAGTTCCTATCTTCTGCCATCATTCTGAAGTCACGGATGGCTCTCTGCTGTTCACCATGTTTCTCATCCCCCATCCCAGTTTTCATAATTTAAACACCATACCACATCTAGCGTATGGCTTATCATGTGAAAAAGCAAACTTTTCCTGTGGGTATCTAGGGGGTTGCCTGCCCAATTGCTAGACCCTTCCCCTCCTCCCAGATGCATGGCTATGCATTTTCTGGTATCATCAACATCTGGGCCACAGTCAAGTCATCTACAGAGGGCACCTGAGACAATCTAGGCCAATCATCAGCATCACAATCGACTGTTCCATGGGTGGCCATCTGATCCTCCAGACTCGGCCTTCAGAATCTCTTCATAGAATTGTTTTTGAACTAGAACTCAGAGAATTTAAGAGGAGTCAGCCTTTCCTTTGTTGATACAGTCCGTTGGACCAGTGGTGATGTTTCCTACCATGAGAAAAAGGCAGTCTGTAGTAAATATAAAAGACTGCTCAAAGAGCAGCAGATGACCATGAAGGGTATGGCCTGGAAGCCTTGGAACCCCAATTCCAATTGTTCCTGAGGCCCAGCTGCATTCCAGCTCTTCTGTAGCTCAGTTCTTCAAACCTTTCAATTCCCCTAGCCAATCAACTCTTTGTTTTTGTTTAAGACTTTTCACGTTGGGTTTCTGTTATTTGTAATTATATTTAAAAAAAAAGAATTCAATTAAAATCCCTTTTTTTAAAAAAAATCTTTGAACATACCCTGAAATATTTAGAGTAAAATGATAGAAACTGCATTGAGTCAAATCTTATGTGCATTAAGATGATTGAAACACATTTCCAAAAAGTCTTTCAGGCCAGGCACAGTGGCTCTTGTCTGTAATCCCAGCACTTTGGGAGGCTGAGGTGGGTGGATCACTTGAGGCTGGGAGTTAGAGACCAGCCTGGCCAACATGGTGAAAGCCCATCTCCACTGGAAAAAAAAAAATACAAAAATTAGTCGGAGTGGTGGTGCACACCTGCAACCCTAGCTACTGGGGAGGCTCAGGCACACACAAGAATTGCTTGAACCCAGGAGGCAGAGGTTGCAGATCGCACCACTGCACTCCAGCCTCGGCAATAAAGTGTGATTCTGTTTAAAAAAAAAAGCTTTCAGGATAGTTTTATCAATTTCATCTTTCATTTACAATATATGAGAATTGAGAATGTCTGTTATCCACTCTTTCCTAACACTGGAATAAAAATAATTGTTGTGGCTAGTTTGATAGGTGAAAAATGCTATCTTGAATTTGTACTCATTCAGTTATAAATTCTAATAACATTTTTCATCTTTGTTGAATAGTCCAGTTGTGTCATTTGGTACACTTTACTACTAGTTTGTAAAAGCCACTTACACATAAAAATATTAAAACTTCACTTGTCATATGTGCTGCAAATATTTCATGCAGTTTTGTTATCTGCATGGTTGCTGTGCTCTTCTACATAACAGTCAGTTGAAGGTCAAATAAAGAACTATAATTCCCATACCTTTTTCCAGAAATATTACTATAGTTGCTTTTTTAGTGAATTCTCCAAACCAATAATACCCACTGATTCTTAAGTATCATTGAATTATTTGAATATAATCAGAACATAATCAACACTTTAAAGTTTTCTTAACTATTCGAAACCTTAGATTTTATTTCATTTTCCACCCTTCCAGGGAAAAATGTTGCAGTTGTCCTTAAAGAGTTGACCATTTTTGCAAGGAGGAAAAGCTCAAGTACTATTAGCAGCTCTGCTCAATCTTGATATCTTGACATCTCTCCATCTTGTCAACTTTTGTTCCTTCTTTCTGGCAGGTCAATTTCCCTGGTCCTTTCTTTTCTCCACTATAACTTAAGAAAGTCTTCTTCATATAGTTTACTCCTTAGATGTTAAAGAATCTGGCTGGGCACAGTGGCTCACATCTGTATTCCCAGCACATTGGGAGGCCAAAGCAGGCGGATCAATTGAGCCCAAGAGTTCAAGACCAGTCTGGGGAAAATGGCAAAATCCTGTCTCTACAAAAAATACAAAAATTAGCTGGGTGTAGTGGTGCACACCTGTAGTCCTAACTGCTTGGGAGGCTGAGGTGAGAGGCTTGATTGAGCCCAGGAAGTCAAGGCTGCAGTGAGCTGAGATTGCACCAGTGCACTCCAGCTTTGATGACAGAGCGAGACCCAGTCTCAGAAAACCCAAAAAACAAAAAACGATTTAATCAATCCCAAGAAGTTACAGTTACAAGACTACTAAAGTAACAGAAAAAAAAAATCTAAAATTTCTGCATATGGCTAGAAATGATTTTAAGTGACCCTGAAAGTCATTGTCGGTTTAATAAGAACTTGGAGGGACGAAAAGATCTCTGGATGATGGGTTTCTCTTTCAGTGTTGGGGAAAAAATGTCAACTAGACCTGAATTACGGGTAACCTGTGTATTAGTTATCTATTGCTGTAAAACAAATTACCTCAACACTTAGTGGTTTAAAACAGCAAAAATTATCTCAAAATGTGAGTCAGAAATCCAGGAGCAGTTTAGCCAGGTGGTTGTGTTTCAGGGTTTCCAATGATCGTGCAGTGTGTGAGCTGGGTCTGGAGGCACCACTTCCAAGCTCGCTCACAGGGCAGTTGGCCAAGCCCAAGATCCTCATCACAGGAGACTCTCCTCAGGACGCTCACAACATGGCAGGTGGCTTCCCTAGAGTGAGTGACGGGAGGGGTAAGAGACAGCAAAGCCGAAACTGTAGTCTTTTATAATCTGGTATAACCTAATATACCATCACTTTTGCCACATCCCGCTGGTGACACAGCTCAATCCTGGTACAATGGAGGAGGGCTGCACACAGAGGTGAGTCTTTGGCAGCCGAGGCGGGGTCTTTGGCAGCCATCTTCTTTTTTTTTTTTTTTTTGAGACTGAGTTTCGCTCTTGTCGCCCAGGCTGGAGTGCAGTAGCCTGATGGCGGCTCGCTGCAACCTCCGCCTCCTGGGTTCAAGTGATTCTGCTGCCTCAGCCTCCCAAGTAGCTGGGATTATAGGCGCTCGCCAGCACGCCCAGCTAATTTTTGTATTTTTAGTAGAGATGGGTTTTCGCCATGTTGGCCAGGCTGGCCTCAAACTCCTGCCCTCAGGTGATTCAGTCGCCTCGGCCTCCCAAAAAGTGCTAGGATTACAGGCGTGAGCCACCGCACCCGGCCTAGCAGCCATCTTATAGGCTGGTGACTACAGCCCATGGCCCACTTATTTTAGCTCTGTTTTCTCTTCTCTTAGATCTGCCTATCTTAATTCTCGGGATTCTGTCCAAGCCTTTCCTCCCCTCACTACATACTGTGAGGCCATCTCCTTCATCCCCACGGCAGTATTTCTATGGAGATACTGACAATTATCACCTCTGCCTAGAAGTTCTTCTCATGGCTCCAGACTTAATTTTCACTTTCCTCCGAGACCTTTCATGTGTATGTCTCATGGTAAATGCCATTCCCCACACCTCACTTATCTCAGAGTATGACACTGCCAGCCATTCAGCTGCCCAAGCCAGACACCTGGACCTAATGCTTGACTTTAATACGAGTGGCCGTACACATCTGATGGTTTGTGTATTTACTTAGACATTAAAATATGGTCTTTCTTAGAAAGCATTACAGTAAAAACAGAATTTGCCTTTTAAAAAAGTTTATCTGCCCCCAATCTGCATTGTAAAAAGTTGTGCAACTTTTCTAACCAATCTGTTTGATCATTATCACATTTTATATGACAACTTTTATATATATTAGTCAAGTAATGGTTCCAAGAACAAATATTCACTAAGAATTCAGTCTTAGCTTGAGAGGAATGAATCGAGGGAAGACCTCATGTTTATTACTGCCTCTGTGCCCGCCACTGGCATTGCATGCTATTGTTATGTCCAAAGCAAGGATGGAGGGAGCAAGGGGTCAACTTTCCATTCTTACATCAATCATACCTCCCTGGACAGTGGAAGTTTCAGGAAAGATTTCTCAGGAACTACAGATGAATAGGATTATAGTTTTGCAACGTCCCGAAAAGATGATCTCACTTAAAACACTCATAGCTGCCCAATTCTCCTCTAGGGAGCCAATTATGCACTCATCTAAATAGCTATGAATCCTGCAGTGGCTCTGGCAGCCCTTGTTTTTCACAGGAAAGCAATTCAGACAGTAACTTAACTGGTCCAAGTTCTGTGATGAGATCTTAATTAAAACTCTACAGTCATCTCTCTGAATTCCCTAAGTTCTTGGCAATGGGGAGAGTCAGCCTTCTTTAATACATGTATGTGACACTGAGCCCTCAGGCCACATAATCAGACTGCCCTCAGACTTGAGCAACAGATTAAAATGCCTTTGTGCACCCAGAATTGTGGCAATCAAGATTTCAAGCAACCTGTGTCCTTTGCCTTGAAGCCCATCAATCTATCCTGTGAACAGGGCCTCCTGTTATCTTAGTGTAATTTTAACATGACTGTAAACAATTGTTTAACCACCATGGTTGGGCCTTTATGGGGTCATGAATCAAAACACACAAAAGTAATCAAGGAAAAGCTTCCCTTGTGGCCCATCTATCATACAAGAATATTGTACATGTTACAAAGTACTTGTTTTTAAGAAGAAAAAAAAAAAAAGAAAGAAAAGGAAAGGAAAGAAACCAGGCCAGAACAAAAAGCACCATGTTTCTAAAAAAAAAAAAAAAAAAAAAAAAAAAATTATCACAAAATTGTGTATGTTTTAAAAAGCTAACTACATTTTATTGAGGATTTTCACATCGATGTTCATCAGCGATATTGGCCTCAAATTTTCTTTTTTTTTTGTTGTGTCTCTGCCAGGTTTTGGTGTCAGGATGATGCTGGCCTCATAAAATGAGTTAGGGAGGAGTCCCTCTTTTTCTATTGTTTGGAATAGTTTCAGAAGGAATGGTACCAGCTCCTTTTTGTATCTTTGGTAGAATTCAGCTGTGAATCCATCTTGTCCTGGCCTCAATTTCAGAACTTGTTATTGGTCTATTCAGGGATTCAACTTCTTCCTGGTTTGTCTTGGGAGGGTGTATATTTCCAGGAGTTTATCCATTTCTTCTAGATTTTCTAGTTTATTTGCGTAGAGGTGTTTATAGTATTCTCTGATGGTAGTTTGTATTTCTGTGGGATCAGTGGTGACATCCCCTTTATCATTTTTTTATTGTGTCTATTTGATTCTTCTCTCTTTTCTTCTTTATTAGTCTGGCTAGCGGTCTATCTATTTTGTTGATCTTTTCAAGAAACCAGCTCCTGGATTCATTGCTTTTTTTGAAGGGTTTTTTGTGTTTCTGTCTCCTTCAGTTCTGCTCTGATCTTAGTTATTTCTTGTCTTCTGCTAGCTTTTGAATTTGTTTTCTCTTGCTTCTCTAGTTCTTTTAAGTGTGATGTTACGGTATCGCTTTTAGATCTTTGCTGCTTTCTCCTGTGGGCATTTAGTGCTATAAATTTCCCTTCAAACACTGCTTTAGCTGTGTCCCCAAGATTCTGGTATGTTGTCTTTGTTCTTATTGGTTTTGAAGAACTTATTTATTTCTGCCTTAATTTCATTATTTACCCAGTAGTCATTCAGGAGCAGGTTGTTCAGTTTCCATGTAGTTGTGTGCTTTTGAGTGAGTTTCTTAATCCTGAGTTCTAATTTGATTGCACTGTGGTCTGAGAAACTGTTTATGATTTCTGTTCTTTTGCATTTGCCGAGGAGTGTTTTACTTCCAATTATGTGGTCAATTTTAGAATAAGTGTGATGTGGTGCTGAGAAGAATGTATATTCTGTTGATTTGGGGTGGAGAGTTCTGTAGATGTCTATTAGGTCCGCTTAGTCCAGAGCTGAGTTCAAGTCCTGAATATTGTTGTTAATTTTCTGTCTCATTGATCTAAGTTTGGAGGAGAAAAAAAATAAAACATGGATTGAGACGTCTCCAATCAGAAAATTTTAAAGATATTTTTGATGCTGCATGTTTTTTGTTGATGTTTTCATTACCATTGAAATATACAGTTGCTGGGTGCAGTCGCTTATGCCTGTAATCCCAGCACTTTGGGAGGCCGAGGCAGGCGTATCACCTGAGGTCAGGAGTTTGAGACCAGTCTGGCCAATGTGGCAAAACCTCGTCTCTACTAATAGTACAAAAATTAGCTGGGCGTGGTAGTGCCTGTCTGTAGTCCCAGCTACTTGGGAGGCTGAGGCAGGAGAATTGCTTGAACCCAAGAGTCGGAGGTTGCAGTGAGCTGAGATGGCACCACTGTACTCCAGCAGGGGCAAGAGAGAGAGACTGCATCTCAGAAAGCAAATAATAAAAATAAAATAAAATAATATATATATATATCTACACACACACACACAGCTTTTTTTTTTTTTTTTTTTGAGACAGAGTCTTGCTCTTGTTGCCCAGGCTGCAGTGCAATGGCACAATCTTGGCTCACTGCAACCTCCATCTCCTGGGTTCAAGTGATTCTCCTGCCTCAGCATCCCAAGTAGCTGGGATTACAGACGCACGCCACCATGCCTAGCTAATTTTTTGTATTTTTAGTAGAGACTGGGTTTCACCATGTTGGCCAGGCTGGTCTTGAACTCTTGACCTCAGGTGATCCACCCACCTTGGCCTCCCAAAGTGATGGGATTACAGGTGTGAGCCACCATGCCCAGCCAGCTTTTAACAATGCCTCTCATCTAAAGATTAGATGAGTCACATATAGCATCAAATTAAAAACCAAGTTTTGCAGGGCCAAGGACACACAGTCTGTAACAAAGCCCATGCCTTACTTTGTTTTTTTTTTTTAAAGAAGTATGGATTTTTTATTGGGCATAGTGAAAAAGTAATTTTCAATGACTGATTAGAAAAGATGCAGAGAACATATGGAAGTAGTATGTGGGAGACAATACAAAACAGGGAACCAAAAGAATGTTCTAGATAGTGTTGTCATCCCAGTCCCTGAGGATGACAGCACATACTGACAGTGGACAGATGCTGAGACACCAGCTCTGGCATCAGAGCAAGCTTCTGTCATTGTCCCTTGATCAAGTCACTTAACCTCTGTGAATCTGATTCCTCATCTTCAAAATGAGAACAAAAACATAGATCCACAAACTCCTTTTCAATTCCAAAATAAAAAATTCAGAGGAAGCTAGAAGTTTCTTCATGATGCATCTGGGGACAAAACCAACCTAAACGGAGTTGTATATGTTTATAGTCATTACCTACTCCACTGAACATGAACATTCAGACGCTTTGCCCCGGAAAGATGAATGTGCTTCATTATGGGGTGCTACTAAATGGGACATAATGTTTGGTGCACACACAATCTGCATTACTCGGCCGGGCGCGGTGGCTCAGGCCTGTAATCCCAGCACTTTGGGAGGCCAAGGTGGGCGGATCACTTGAGGCCAGGAGTTCAAGACCAGTCTGGCCAACACAGTGAAACCCTGTCTCTACTAAAAATGGAAAAAATTAGCTGGGTGTGGTGGCAGGCGCCTGTAATCCCAGCTATTTGGGATTAAAGGTAGAAGAGAGTTCAATACATATGAACATTTTTCAATCAAAAAGCTTGTTTCAGTTTTTCAAGGAGTAAATATCAGTTTTCTAAAAAATTAACATGCAATTTTTCACTTCCTGAAAATGTTGGATGACAGAGGTAAATTATGATGTGACAATTGTCACCATGAAAATAAGAAAATTTTTTAACAATTTAAATAGATGAAACTTTGTAAGCTTGGACAACACCACATTGCCTTATCTTATTCTCTCCTGCAGGTCTGAGGTCAGATTATAAATTTAATGAGTTCTAGAAACCTAGTGGTATGAAATATGAAAAAGACACCATAACGCTGTATTCTGTAATTTGTGCATGAGCAAATCTTTGGCAAGAAAAGTGCACACACACACGCACACATACACACACTGCAAATGCTGTGTGCTGAAGTTGGAAGAGCTGAGCTGTAAGTCTGGTTGCTAAGTCTCCTGCTCGAAGTCTATGCTGCATACAAAGCAGGATGTCTGCAAAGCACAAGCCAACCACCTCACGCAGAGCCTCTCAAGGTAAATGCAAAGGTGACTCAAAAATGTGTAAGTCTACCCCTCAGGGATTGCAGTTACATCCTTTCACTTTTTGTCAGCTTGAGTCACCACTAACCTTCTTATTAGGGGCACTTTATGCTTTGTTTTTAAGACCATCACTCAGGAACAAGTGTCTGCAAATCAAGGCCTTTGTTCTCAAAGTAACCTTTACAACCTTCTTGTGCCCAGGAGGCTGTTCTTGCCCATACTAAAACCTGGATTCCTACAGCTGCACAGGTGGTGGTGGGATAACCATCAGCGTGGAAACCATAACTTTGAATTTCCTGACTCAGCCATAAAACCTGAAATCACATTTCATTAACACTGATTGCCTACTCAGAGGAAACATGAAAGGGGCTATGAATCTCTGACGGAGATTTAAGAACAAGGTTTAACGGTTGATTTCTTCAATTACTCCAGAAACAAAGTCTTGTTTTCACGTATCTGGGAAGGACCAGCTGACTTCTGAGAGGGGTGCTTTATTCTCGGCAGTAACAGGCTTCTCTGCATTTGGTACATTATCCAAAGTTGACCCCTAACAGGTGTTTAAGTGAATAGGTATTTGTTTAAACTCAACTCTTCTAGGGCAAAGAGGCATCCAACTGAAGTTCTTCAAGCAATGGGAAGTCACCTTAAGGAACAGTGCTTGCAGCACAGTGGTCCTGGAGTCTCACTCCTGCCCTTGTGGTGCATCCTGCTCGTATCTCTCCCAGTCCCTGTGCTGCTGGGACGAGGAGGAAGGACACAAGGTTGGTCTGACAGTCTTCCTTCATGGAGCCCTCATGGTCACAATGCCTGCATTTCACCCTTGACTCAGTTCCCACCACTCATTCATTCTCCTGCAACTTCCCAGACTCCTGAGAATAAAAAGTTCCCTAGCTCATCTCATACTTTCTGCCACATAAGATACAGCCAGGGTACCAAGTATGGTAGTTCCTCTTGGAAGAGGCGGGGAGGGGGGGGTGTCTAGTGGAGACTGGGTAACGGCCAACTGCTCCTTAAGTCCAGGGAGAAATGCAGGGCCATCCAGAAACACTAGGGCATGAGTTTCGTTAGATCCTACCTAAACAGAGTCCCAAAATTCTACTGCCTAAATTTTCAAAAACTTAACTACTTCACAAGTACCTTCGTGTGTGTATTTTGCTAGACCCAAGTCAAATATGACATTTATGTGAGTTTAAATCTTCTTCCAAAATAACCTTCCCAATGTTCTCATCACCCCGCAGGGTGAAGTTAATGGGCTCCCTGCAGCAGATGCCAAGGGTCGCACATACAGGGGACATCTACTCACACGCGAGTGGGTATCTGCATTGTAAGTACCACATTCAGTCCACAGTGGGAACACACAGCACAGGAACAAAGAAGACAATTTGTGATTGATTTCAAGAGTTGTCAAAAGGTTCTGTGATGCTGAAGCCAGAAGCCAGAAGCCAGTTAATTTGTGTGAAACTGAGAGACAAAGAGCAATGAAGTGTCTTGAATCCTTCATTTCGTGTTCCAACCTGCCATGCTGGACAGACAGTACAGAATTCTGGACCACAAGTCAGGAGCCTTGAGCTTGTACCCCCGGGAGATAACGGATTTGGGTAAACACCTTTCTCCTCCGATCCTTGATGCTCTTGTGTGTAAATTCAGGATTCTAGCGTCCACCCTGGCTAGGCCTGCAGTGAGATCAAATGGGACAACTTTCATGAAAACACTTGTGCTCATCATTTTCCTCTGGACTAAAGGCAACCCTGTGGGAACTCTCTGCAGGCCAAATATCTGAAGTCTTAGCTGAGAATTTTCTTTCCCTGAGGACAGGTAAACTAGAGTCTCCTGTGAATTCCTTTCTGGGACCCACAAGATTCTATCACAGGCTGCCAAAAATGCAAACCAAAATGCTTGCAAGGTAAGAGTTCTATCTTGATAGCATTACTCTTAAAATGTTCTAATACATGAGAGGTTTTCTAATATGCTCAGGTCATCAAAAATAAGCCATTTTCATTGTTAGTTCTGAATGTAAGTTTCAACCAAAAGGCAGATAAATGCAATTAGCTCAAAAGAACAGGGGTGGTTATGAGCTGCTGCCACAGTGAGAAACTGTTGGGCGCAGGACCTTGGAGCTTGTTGAATGCCTCTTTGCAAGTTGCAGCAGCTGGTGGTTTTGGATATGAGCATCCAAGAATATCAAATAAATAATTTTTTTGGCACTGACATCTTCATAATTTTGTAATTGCTTACTCAACGCTGGACACGGAATCTCAGAACAAATCTCCATAAAACTGTCAAAAATATCAATCAACAAATACCTTAAGTTGGACACTTTGCTTCTAGGACAGCACAACTGTAAAACTGTCCAGATTGAGGCACGTCTAGAAGTAGATGAGGTGACAGTTGAGGATATTCATAAGGCTAGCATGCGCACAGCACCTCTATCCAGAATACTACTTCTGGCTGAAGAACATCAATTTCCCCTGCTTTTGGCTGCAGGAACCCAGAATTACATGGCTGTGTGTGATGGTTTGAAACCAAGTTTTTGGATATCCCAAGGCTGTGTAATTTCCAACCACTTGCAGGTATTCTGAGGCTGCAGCTAAGGTTCCAACATACACTGTTTTAGGACAAGGCTGGATCTCTTGCACCTCAGACTATGAAGCCATATTGCTAAAGAGTGGCCCAAAGCAAGGTGTGTATCCATAAATACTCTAAGGACTTAGGTTCTGTCACTCTCCATTTGACCCGCCAATCTTAGGAAGGTCATGATGCCTTCTTTACTCTGGGTTTCCTTGTAGTGTCCTGAGAGTTCTGCTGTCTTCTCTCATTGAAACTAAGCTTTCCCTGGTTCAGGGAGATTCCCATCTTTGTTCTTCTTCAGACTCTGCAAGACTACATTTGAAGCAAAAACTATGGTAACCTAAAAACCAAGTTTAAGCAATTACTTTTAACATTATAATTACAACATCAAGAACATCAAGACTGTGCACATCAAGCCAGGGCTGAGCTTTATATATAGACATAAAAATTTAATTTGGTAATACATTAGCAATGAAAGGAAATAGATGCCCACTTGTCTAAAAAAGTTAAATCTATGCATTCATCTCAGTTTTTTATTCCATTCAACAGCCAATGTTTTGGATTTCTCTAAAGATAACTAAAGGCATCACAGACTTCACCCATCAGATACCCAAAAGGAATTCCAACCCCTTGAGACAGGCACGTTCCACCTTCTAGAGGTGCACTGTGCATGTCATACTTTTGTGCCAAAGCTATTTTACTCCAAAGCTCTCTCATCTTTTAAACATTTTTAATAAGGTTACACAAGAATTAATGGAGGAATACTTTAAAAGTGGGAAGAACTTACATTTCTATGCTCACTACCCTCCTAATCTGCCCAATTCAGCAAAGATTACTACTATATATATATATGCTACTACTATATATAGCTGGGCACTAGAGGAGAAAGTTCACACAATCCCTGCTGTGGGGAAGGGGATGCAGTGTCTCATGTGGGGAGGGGAATCCAAGCTCTCGGAGGCCAGGTGATGCTGCCGTCCAGACCCTGGGATTGCCACTCTATGAGGGATCACCAGCTTTTCCTCTCCAAAGCCACCCAGAGCTCAGATGTTATTAGGACAATGTGTGGTCCACTGTGTCGGTCCACATGGACAACTCTGCTCTGTGCCTTACCTAGATAATCACCTCCCTCTTACTCCAGATGCCCCCAGTCTTCCAGTGTGTACAAATATACTCGATGCATTAGTACCTTCCTCAGACTTGCTTTTCCCTTAGGGTTTCCAAATCTTTGGACCACATAGGTACACAAGCTGTGAAAAACCTGAGATAATGGGTAGGTGGCTAATACTGTATGTATATATTATATATACATAATACATATATATATATAAAATATGTAATATAAGCCAGTACAGTGCTCTGTACATAGCAGATATTGAAGATTATTCCTTCCCAGTCCAACATAAACTCCATCATCCTGTCTAGGGACACATCTTTGAAGATGATCACTTACCCCCATGTTTTTTATGGTTTTTAATTTTTCAGCCAGCTTTCAATGACTTGTGTGTCATCATCTGATGTAACAACGCACATGGTATCACAATGGAAGTGCGGCTTCCAGTCCAATTGATGAATACTGTACTTAACTCAGCAACCGAAGTATCTCTTATAGATGATCCCTCCAGACTACTGTGGGGCTTCCAATCCTCCTACTTAGTAGAACCTTAAAATGTCGGATTTTTGAGTCCCAGCACTTTAGAATTCTTAAACTCCTCTTTATACTGAATCTTCATACACCCAACCAGTAGCAGCCCAAGAAGCCTGGTGTAAAGACCTCAGTGTGTTATGCTAGAAATGCTTCCCAAATCCAAATGGCTGGCAATGGTTTACATTGGCTAACTTAAAGCCCGTGTTGATGTGTCCAGTCCAATACAGTAGCCATTAGCCACATGTGGCTACTTGACACTTGAAATGTAGTTTGTGTGACTGGTAAATTAGATTTCTAGTTTTATTTAACTTTAATAAATTTAAAGAGCCACAAATGCCTAGGGTAACCATATTGAACAGCATAGCTCTAAAGCATCAAGGGTTTGAGGGACATGATAACCTTTTGGTAAGCAGTATTTTTATAAATCAAAGAGGTACTCAATAAATATTTAGCACCAACTGGTCACTGTTAACTTCTATCACCTACCTTTTCTAGCTCCTCTCAAGTAAAGACAAAACCAAAACAAAAATAGCAACAGTGAAAAAAACCCACATTACTTTAACAACAAAAAAAAAACCACTTTACTTTAACAACAATCTCCCTTGAAAAAAGTAGGCATTTTTACTCTGTAGGAGTGGCACAGCCAAAGATAAAAAATAAACTAATGTCATCAAGACAAAGAATTAGAAAAATAAGCATACTAGAAGTTATTTATGTTTAATGCTTAAAAGTCTGAATTCACAAACAATCTACCATTATAGAAGTACTGGTGGTCAATACAATGCATTAGAACTATGTACAACGCACAGTTTAGTATCAAAATCTTTCTACACTGTAGAGTTTTACGAAACTGTTAATGACATCAAACACTAAGCACTTAAGACACCATTTTTTTTTCTGCTACCACATTAGGAACGTCAATGGACAGTCCATTTCAACTTGCAGCATCCATCCATTTCTAGTATGAAATTAAGTAATTTTCTACTTATACAATAAAGTATATCTACACGGTTCTTTTGATTTTGATCCATAGCAGCAAAGGCACTGTACATCAGCAGATCCACAGACTTAAAAGATTTTTAAAGCATTCAAACAAAAAATAATAAAAAAAGAAGTCACATATTATAGTTTAACAGCAACAACAACAACATAAAAGATAACACAATGTTTCTGGCACAATGGCACAGCCTGTGTCCATTTCAGGGACATCCAACTAAGACATGGAAAGAACCGGAGGTAAAGAAAGCAAGTCCTCATCCCAGGAGAGAGTCCATTCTTTGTGTTTTTCAGAGGGAGGTCTCTGCAAACCCTCCTCTGCTGTCCTTGTTTTGTAAAAGACTTAACTTGCACAGCAGTGGGAGTCCTCCCCATAACTGTGCAGCTCCCAAAGAGCATGCCACAAAATAACCCATAATTTCTCATAACAACAAAACTGACTAAAGATATATATATCTCCTTTTGCAAAGAAATGTGGCAAAAATATCCAGAAGGGAGTAAGTTCTCTCTTTGAGGCCAAATTTAATTTGTTCATCTGCCTATAATACAACAAAAAAAGGGAACTAAAAACATATTACAAAGACACTTGTCAACGAGTCAAAAAAAGAAAAAAAGTCCAATTACTTTTATCGAATATAACCTAAAGCTATAGATATATTGGTTAACGTTGTCTAAATAGATCCAAATGAGTATGAGTTGGCCTGTTGTGTTCTAATTGTTCAGCCAAATTTCCAAAAGTCTTTAAAAGATGTAGAAAACAAAAACAAAAAAACCTAATAACAACACAGCAACATATTGCTTCCATGTGTAATTATACATTTCACATCTCTATACAGTCATCAGTCTACACTTAGTGACATTTTAAATCAATTATTTTAAACCTTCCTTTCCCCTCCTTTGCCAAAAAAAGGGGGGGAGGGGTATCAAATACAACGCACCTTCATTATCAATGCAGGAGCAGACAGCTTTATTTAGTCAGTCATTGTTAGAAAGCCTTCTTTAAACAAAATAAATATATTACAGATATAATACATAATTAAAGATTCTTTTCACTGTTAAGTATGCTTATTCCATGTTCTTCCAAGTAGACAGCTGAAGATTTGGTATCACAGGTTTTTAATGACTATTCACAATTCAATAGCAAGTGGGAAGTGAGGTTAAGAAAGGGGATTAAACTCCACAACTGCAATGAGTATCTGAAATCCTTGGTTTTAGATGCGGGGATGGGGGGTGAACAAAAAGGATGACAGAGCAAAGTGCTACCAGGAGGAGAAGTCCAGTCTGCATGAAGATTTGTCTTTAATAAATAACTTCATAAACTGTGGCCTTCTTATCCCCAGAGCCAGTGACAATGTATTTGTCGTCCACGGAGATGTCACAGCTAAGCACCGATGAGGATTCTTTGGACTAGGAAAGAAACATATAATCAAAAATGTTAAATACTGAAAGAAAATCCCATGAGTATGGAGGACTTAGAGCAAATGCAAATGTAATGTGCTCCTTGACCAAACAGAAGCCCAGTCAAGGAAAGGTGAAAGGTGGTCATGGACAGTATTGCTGCTTTTTCTTTTTTTTTTTTAATAAGACAGGGTCTCCCTCAGTCACTCAGGCTGCAGTGCAGTGGTGTGACCATGGCTCACTGTAGCCTCGACCTTCTGAGCTCAAGCAATCCTTCCACCTCAGTCTCCTGAGATGCTGGGACTACGACACTGGTGTGTCCAATCACACCTCATTTTTTAACTTTTTTTGTAGAGAGAGGGTCTCACTAAGTTGCCCAGGCTGGTCTCGAACTCCTGGGCTCAAGAGATCCTCTTGCCTTGGCCTCCCAAATTATGCCTGAGATTACAGGCATGAGCCACCACGTGGCACTTTCTTAAAATGGCAGAGGTGGATCGGATCCACCCTTGGCGACACCTCACCAGGTCAGTCAGGAGGCTTCTGTCCTGGGGACATCAGGTAGGCAGGCAAGCCAATGGCATGAGCACCTCTGCTGGCAAAGCAAGACCTTATTTCAAACCCTATTCTACCATTAAGACGGGGCGTTACTGGTATGAAAAACCCTCAACTTCAAACAGATGGCTTGGAGTCAGGTTGAGCTGTGGAACACGGCACAGGTCACTTAACCTGTCTGCACCTCAGTTTCCTTACAATAGCAAACAGGTAGACATTTTACCTGTCTACCACCTCAGAGGGATGCAGCAGAGTTCAGTGAGATCAGATATGAGAAATGGCACTGAGAATACATTTAAAAAAAAAAAAAGAATGTAAAAATATTCCTAGTAAAAAGCCTAATGTTCCCACTGTAAAAATGTAACACAAATTTGCGAGAGGGGAGAGGTTCAACAGTTAAAAACATGCCATAGAATTTTGTATACCAAATTCAACTGTAGTATGAAGGATTCAATGTTAACTTTTAACTAAACTGTGCTCATTTAAAATGAAAACAACACAGGATTTTAACCAGGACTGAATACTTTAAAAACTTAAAGACATAGTACTTATGCTTACGATAAAAAATGTACTACTTTTTTTTTAAAGCGCAGTTGGGGCTATCTAACAAGTGATAATCCATGATATGAAAAATGCTGTATTAAATTCTAAGCTTCATGACTGCAACAATTGGCGTTTTTTGTCCTACTGATTATCTTGCATACTATTTTGGATTCGATGGAATTAATCTACTTTATGATAATACCACTTGGTCAAGAAAACTGCAAGTCTATTATATTGCTTGTAAAAAAGAACACTAGGAAATAACATCCTAAATATAGAAGGTTAATAAAGGCAAGTCTTTCACCTTGCCTGTGAAATTCTCACATACCAGTAGGAGAGAGGAGGAGAGCATGTGTGTGCACACGTGCATATATGTGTACTATGTCTACAATTTGGTCCTTCTACAAATAATTTCACAAGCTACACAAAGTTCCACTGAGTCAATAGGGAAAATAAAAGTTTATAAAACTGATTTTTATCAAACTTTTCCATAACACGCTTCTTTGGAAAAAATAAAATAAAAAAACTACTACTACTAACAAGAGTGTATTTAAGCAAAATGCTCAACTTTTAAAATTAAAAATTAAAAAAGACATACATGTACAAAATTCCCAGAAGACATAAAACCTCTACTCCAAAAAGGGACTGATGATGAAGCAACAGTGAGCACTGAATCAGGCACAGCACTGGCTCTGAGCTCAGAACACTGGGGACTATCCCCAGCTCCACGGCTTTGCTGTGACACTTAACCTCCCCTTGGACACAGTTTCCTTCTCTGTACAATGTGCATAATACTAGCTCTGACCTCCCAGGACACTTCTGCACATTATTAATCTGAGAAAATGCACAGAGAGTTTGATTAAACAAACATAAGTGGTAGTTAACAAGTTCCATGTTACCTGGAATATACTGGCCCCATAAGGTGTTCTCCAGGCATTCAGAAGGTTGTCCTTTCCAGTGCTTACAAACCATTTGCCTATAGGTAAAGGGTTTTGAAAAAGGCAATGTTTGTGTTACTCTGTCAGACACCAAGATTTGCTTTATAGAACACCAAACTATTAACAGAAAACTCATCCATTTGTAAAAAATAACTTTCACTTCAAAAATAAAGCCTATCTTTCTGGATTTAATGAGTCACTAATCCTTAAGGTTAAAGTGGATTAATGCCAGAAAATTACATGTTGTTGGGGAAGCAGGCATGTATCAGGAAGTAATAGAATTCTGAAGACGGGCATGGTAATGAACTCAAGGATTCGACTTGGAAATAAAAACACAGGAAGGGGGAAGGAGCAATTCTGGTTGATAGAAAATGGACAAAAGGTGCTTGCTTACCACAATGGGCAAACTTGAGTGACAGCACACAGCTCTCATGAAGATGTAGTTGGTATTTGTCTGGCTTGGTGACATGCAAAACTTCCACATTGCTGTTCTCCATCCCCACTGCAAGCCACTCTCCAGTTGGGCAGTAGCCCAGAGAAAAGATCTAGAATTAAAACAGGTGATGGTGACAGTGGCCACAGTGGACACGCTTCTTTTATCTGGGAGGTACTATCTCTTCTGTAGATACTACTTAAATTATGAAGAAAATCAAGATAATTTGAATTGTACAGGGGAGAACCAAAGTCAAATGGGTGATTTCAAAGTAGTGAGACCTCAAAGTGGTTAATCCAGAGTCAAAAGTGACATCATCACATGGTAAGTGAACTGCCTCTTCTTTCAGTAGGTGATATGTTTCATAAAACCGTATCATTTTTTTTTTTTTTTTTTTTTTTTCAGACAGAGTCTTGCTCTGTCGCCAGGCTGCAGTGCAGTGGCAAAATCTCAGCTCAGTGCAACCACTGCCTCCCGCATTCAAGCGATTCTCCTGCCACAGCCTCCCAAGTAGCTGGGACTACAGGCACATGCCACCATGCCCAGCTAATTTTTGTACTTTTAGTAGAGATGGGGTTTCACCATGTTGGCCAGGATGGTCTCGATTCCCTGACCTGGTGATCTGCCCACCTCAGCCTAAAATCGTATCTTTAAAATGCCTCAGCCACGGATCATACCTGGGAGGTGAAGTCGTGCTGCTGCAGCTGCCGCCCCTCGCGCAGGTCCCAGGACCTGACCGTGTTGTCCAAACCACCTGTCCAGAGCTTGGTGCCATCATTAGAAATGTCAATACAGCTGGCTCCATCTGTGTGGCCCTGGAATTGCCTGAAAATGTCAAAATGGAGGGAAAGCCCTTGAAAAGTTAGCTTTTAGTTAAAATCAATTTAGAATTCCTTGATGATTCAATTTCAATGCAGGCCTTATTTGTAGATTTCATTTTGGTTTATTATGGTTTCTAATTATTCAAAGTAATAACAAAGCATATACAAAGAGATGCCACATGTCCTGTACTTTTTGCTTGGTTTTGAATACTTAGGAATTCTTCAAATTACTTTTTCATGAAAACATGACTGATATTACTAATGGGAAAAAATCTCTGAAATAAACAAAAGAAAACACACCTACACATATATGAACTAACTAAAGATATATTCTGAGACCTATTCTATCACTGTGGTATGAGGGAAAGAGAATTTAATTTTCCCTTTAAAAAAGGACTGGGGATGGCACAGGGAACGACAGGACCAGTCCTGCCAGTGAGCAGCAATGTGTCTGTGGGTGGCTGTGCAAGACGGAAGGCGAGGCTCTCAAGTAAGGCACCTGGAAAGACACTCAGTGTGAACTACTGGCCCAGGAATCACTCATGGCAAAACGTACCAAGGTCACCAGGAGAGAACAGGGTTAGAAGCAGCTTCTCATAAGAGGCTGCCTGATAAGCAATGAAAGTGATGATTTGTTTTGGGATCTATAGGTTTCAGTACTTTGAAATAACAGATAGTAAAGCCTTCTTCTTTTACACACCTGACTTGTAGCTACCTCTGGTTACAACCTTTTCATACCTGTAGCTGATCATTCTACTTGCTTGCTAATCTCTTAGGTATTGACACCTAGAAAATCATTTCAGAGCTTTTCCCATCTACCAACACCAATCTTTTATAATCTCATTTGTAAAGTTATATCTATCCAACCTCAAAGGTGGGACAACAGATAATCTAGACCATTTCAGAGTGAGTTGCACCCAATACAGTGCATAGGCCCATGGGAGTTGCTAAATATCTGCTGAAGGAATGAACCTGTTAGATGTGTATGGCACTCAAGACAGTACCATACACTGTGAATCTTCTCAATGGGGCTCTATCAATAATAATCGTTTCTTAGCAAGCACAGATGGCAAATTACAGATGTCCATGGAGCTCATGGGGTCATGGAAACTTTATGTACATTAATTATGTCAAAGTGACCTCATTTTATTAAAACAAATTGGTGATGCTTTAGTATAAGTCAAGGAAGGAAAAAAGACCTCATTTTATGAAGTTCAAGTACTACAGAAAACAAGATTTTCACACTGATAATTTATTTTTAACATCTTAAAATGGACCTGTTCTGAACAATTTTTAGTAAGATAATTGTATCTCTTTACACACACACACACACACACACACACACACCCATACCTATATACACAGCACTTTGGGAAAATATGGTAAAATCGGCTCCTCCTCACAACCTGGTAACAGATCCTGCTAACCTACCTCACCAAGGTCTGGTTGTGCAGATCCCACACAGCGATGTTGCCGTCGCTGCAGCATGAGAAGCAGACCTTGGAATCGGGGCTGATGGCCAGGGCGTAGCAGGCGGGGGCCGAGGACGTCAGCTCTGCCTTGATGCGCGGGGTTGGAGCCGCCAGGTCCCAAATGGACAAAGTACTGGCTTCCCCTCCAACAATTAGGGTGCGACCATCAGGGAGCAATCTGCAGGAACGGATGTAGTTATCCCTGTTCTGTAGAGACAAAAACCATCAAGAGATTACTCATGAGGAAAGGAAAACAGCATTAACATGAGAGCAGAAATCCATAAAAGTATTGTGTTCCCTCCTGGTTTAATGAGCCATTTATACTTATGACAATGATAAAGTGGATTAATGCTAGAAAATTACATGAAATTAGGGAAGTACTTAAACTTGATCTACAAAATGTAGTACTGAGATATTTAATCTTAATTAGCATCAAAATGCAAAGCTCTAGACCCACTCCCACCACCACCAAATTAACCAACTGCTTGCATCATTTGCACGCACAGATACACATGTACACTAATGCAGGAGCTCTCACAGCCTTGGAGTATCCAAACTTGGAACCTTGGTAGACTCAGGCTCAGTTCTGCTGTTGAAAGGTCCTGCTACCGATGTCAAGAAAGTTTCAGGGGGTAGATCCCTGGCAGTCTGTTCCTTTTGCCTGGGCCTGCATTACGTGACTAAAGGGCATCATGCATTTGATGAAAGCTGCACCAGAGGCAAGACTTGATCATGGAGTGTTAAGTTACAGAAAAAAAAAAGTTCCTCCTAGCTCATGAGGTTATGGGAATCTTATGTATATTTAATTATGTTCAACTGATGTAGCCTCATGCTATAGCAAAAATTCTACTAAACTGACATTTCCTAAGGAACTCAAGGGCAAAGGCCAATGAAGCAGCTGAGGGGCTATCTAGTATTTGCCACATGAGGCAGTAAGTTACTCTTTACATGTGACAGATGATATTTAGGGGCACACTCATAGTCACTGTACGGGCTCTTAGTTTGCTTAACCATCAGAGAGGAAAACAAGTGGTTTGCCTTTTCCCATGGGAGGCAGAGTTAATGAAATCAGTATGGTGCACATGCCACACATGAAGAACTAGATCACTGTGTGTCTAGGAAGCAAAAGACACACCTCCAAGTGAAAGATTGCAGTCCCCAGAAGAGCAACTATCCACCTGGGATCAATACTGTGTGGTGTTGCTCATACATACAGTTCTCTCATCAGCCCCTCCTGTTTTCTGAATGAAAGTCTAAGTCTTGTTCATCCATGTTCACTCACCAGACAGTCGAGCTGGGAGACAGGACTCTTATTGCCTGGGTGGCTGATGTCCCAGACCTTGACGCAGCCCTTCCCACCCGTGTACACGTGTCTCGTGGGGTTGCTGATGGTCACCGCGCACACCACCTCCCCGTGGTTGAGGGTGTTGATCTGGCGAGCATGCCGGGGGATTCCAGGTCCGATGAGGGCGTCGGGGGGAAAAGGGACAGGCTGCATCTGACCATCTGCGCTAACATGGAAGGAGTACGCTCTAAGGCAATGGAGAGAAAAAAAGAAAGAGGGGAATGTAAAAAAAAAGTCACTTAACTGTTCAGTGTAATGAGATGAGAAATAAAACACCTTCAGTGCCACTTGTGATTTACGAACAAATCGAATTTGTCCATACAGTGTAAAGAACATAATTTCCAGAATCATACAGCTAGGCTGCTACAGGGCCAGATCTCAGGCTGACTCTGTACAAGCTGCTGTGGGACATCAGTAGTTACTTAGAATCTCTAAACTGCAGTTCCAGCCTCTCAAATGAAGAGAACACTACCTATACCTCACAGAATTAAATGAGATAACCACCGTCAAGTGCAGTAGCCACCTTTCAGGGATGCTCTACAAACCTGCATTGCCTTCTCCTTTGGATGAATTAGAGGCCTGTGATGAGACCTCGCCTATAGATCGATTCATTCCCGGCAAGGGACTTACTAAGGGAGATGAGTAGGCCAAAATCAGGAAGCTTTAAGGAGTTAAGAGCCTCTAGGCTTAGATGTTGAAATGACAGATGTGCCAAAAAAAAAAAAAAAAAGATAAAGCCCTATTTTAAAACCTTGATCAGACTTGACAATCACAAATCCTAGTCAATCCAAATGGAATGAGAACCTAAAAAAGCATCCTGACAGCCCCAAAGACCCACCTGTGAGTATCTCTTGGCAGTTCCATCTCCAGTTCATTTCCAGGGAAAGCCCTCAGGTGGTAAAAGCATTTGGTCCTAAAATGCAACTTAAGTAAGAGCGTCTCCCCCAACAGACTCATTTTTATTTTTAGGGCATTGAAGTCAGGAAGGGACGAGTGAGGCTGTTGTGACGCATGTTAGGTTTCTGGAAGTAGAAGACGCCAGTGGCAGGCAGGAGGCAGCTGGGCCTATCTTGGGGACTATCATAGGCAACAGCCCATTTTGGAAAAGATGCTACTCTACTTGGGCACGGAGCTTGGGAATCTGCTCTGCTTATGGAAAATAGTTTACAAAAGACATACCACGGGAAAGCATTGTGGGTGCGTAAAGGACAGGAAGCTGGATCAAACTGCGGAAGTTGTAGAATTAAATTAAAACAGTTTATCGTTCCTTAATGCAAAAATTTACAGGCTGGCCATGTTCATCAAAATTCAGTCCATTAATGAATGGTCCTCAACTACCTGAATGCTCCCACAAAAAATGAAGCATGCATTGTGGCTGTGGAAGATAAGGGCACTAGACAGTGGCGGGCTTTTACTTCCTCCACAGACTACAGAGCGTTGTAGAAGAACACAGTATGTGAGACTTGCTGGAGGGGAAGGAGGTGGGAAGCTAGGAAGCCAATGGACAGAAGACGTTTCTTGCATCAAATCAATAGGACTTGGAGATACACTTTATGTGTGACCTGAGAGAGAGATGCTGAAGAGGACCCTAGGGCTAAGAACCTGGGTGACTAGGTAGACTGCATTACCTAGTAAAGATGACAGGAAAGCATAACTCAAGGGTACACCTATGGGGAGGTGAAGGAATTGGTTTTCTTGAACTTCAGGGCAGAAATCCAAACAGCTGTGATTCAGGAGAGAGGTCAGGTTAGAAATCATCCATAAAGAAGTGATGGCTGAAGCTAAGGGGACAGAAAGAAGAATCCCAGAGCAGATCATGCAGTGAAAAGCAGACCAGATACAGAATCCCAAAGAATGTGGACATTTAAGGAATCTCCGGCCAGAGTAGTTATGGAAGTAGATTATTAGCAGAGATAATAAAATAGAAAGGGGGAGAAGATGTTCAATCACATGACAATTTACTAAGATTCATTCACTTAACACATATTTCTTGAGTATGCCAGTGTGCCAAGCATTATGGTAAGAATGGAATAAGAAAGAAATGCACACACCTTGTTCTCCTGAAATTACAGCCTGAGGGGCACATTCATTAGTGAGATATGCACATAAGTAACTATCAAAATGTCAGACGGTCAGTGCGGTGAACAATGCATGGTAGTCTAGGAATTTAACAGAGTGAAAAGGACAGAGAAAATGGCAATAGGGCTGCAACATAAAGAATGGGTACGAATTGTCTGAAGACAGTATGATGATTAGGAATATGGCAAATTCGAAGGCCAGAAAGAAAGCATGCTAATTATTCATTTATTCAGCAAATACTTCCTAAATGCCTCATACGTTCCAGTTACCATCAGGTGCTGGGGAATCAGGTGAACAATACTGACAAAGTCCCTATCCTTCCACTAGTCTACATCCTAGAGAGGAAAACAGGTAACAGATAAATATAAACAAGTAGCCTCAGACAGTGGAAAATACCATTAAATATACACACACATTTTCAGATAAAAGAGAGTAGGGGAGCACACAGTGGCAGTCAGGTGGCCCTCTCTGAAGAGGCAGCATATGCGCGGAGAGCTGAAGGAATGACACAGGCCTTACAAATAAGTAATGGGGAACGTGCCAGGCAGAGGGAACAACAAATGCAAAGGCCTTGACCAGAACGAAGCAAGGAGGCCAGAGTGCATTCGGTGGAGAGCATATAGGATATAAGAGTGAAGGGACAGGCAAGGCCAAACTAAAAAGGGCCATATAGGCTGTGATGAGTACAGATATTATTCTGGAGACTTGTGCAAAAAAAGTGACATGATTCAGTTAACGTCTTCAAATGATCTTCTGATTGCTGGGTGAAGAATGGAGTGTAGGTGGCAAAACGAAAGACAACTAGTCTGGGGACTACACAGTAATCTAGAGGAGAAGCAGTGGCTAGAGCCTGGGAGATAGTGGTAAGTTGGAAATAGAACGTGGAGCACTCTGGCTGACTGGAGCCACAGTAGGTTGTACTGGATGGGACGCTTAGAATCTGGAGGTGACACAGGGGTGATGATAAGCTCTTCTTTGTGAACCTGTAAATACAGGTAACTGAAGGTGAGGAGGGCAGATGTTCACTAGAGATGAGGGGGTCCAAGACCATGATGAAGATACTGGGGGGTTGTCTTTGTAGATACCAGAGTCAACCAGGATTATGGCAGCCTCTGGGTAGTGGAAGACTCTCAGCCATGTATCAAGTCTTTAATACACTGGGGAAATACTCCCAACAAGGTGGAAGAGGGGGTAGCCCAATGGCACGAGCCTGAAAGGAGCAAGGTTTTCACCAACAGGTAGAAAAGTTCTGTTCATGGAGAGGCTGGAGAAGGGGTGGCAACCACAGCTGTTATTAACCCCACCGCTGGTGCTGAGGTCAGTGAATGAAATGGAAAGGTCACCCTGTATAGGGCTGCAAGTGAAGGGATGATCTCAGGAGACGGCCAGATTTCAGTTCAGACAAGGAGAAGGTGGCAGTAACGCTTGTGAACGGCTGAGGTTCTGAGGGATGATGACCGAGAAAAAGGCTAACTGATTTAGCAATTAGGAGGTCATGAAGACTAAATCTTAAAGGAAGAGAAAGAAAGATTATTCCAAGTTTAGATGGTGTTATACATTCTTAATGATAATTTATTAGAAAAGTCATCTCATTCTCTAGTCTAGAATCACTAAATGGTTATTAAAGGGCACTGAGATTTCAAATAGTTAAGAAACCAGGCACACAATTTCCTTCAAGGCCTTCAACAGGACAGCCTTCACCTCAACAACAACCACTTTGTGAGTACCTACTATGTTCCTGGAAAGAGTCCTTTCAAAGAGTCCAAATGAATTCCAAGAGCCTGCTTTCATTAATGACATTAATGTGGCCCTCTGTTTGCTATTAGTATACATACAAGGCACTCAGAACTGGAAATAATAAAGCTCTAGTACATACTTATTATCAGATTTCGATAAACTCTTTGATGTAACTAGCAAATACTCCTGGAAGGTATGAGGGAAGTCAACATTGCTAGGAATCAGAGAAACCAAGGTGCAAAGGGCTACTCTGTTTCTAACTAATTTAATGCACAATGTGTTAAGTACCTCCCATCCATATACTCTGACGCAAATGTCATGCTAAGGATACAAAACTAGGTAATGCACCTGGTCTTGCCCACAAGACACTAACAATCTAGTTAGCATGATGAGAGAAAAGTACAGAAATGACTACAATATCAGGTCACATTCTAATGGAAAGTATTCTGAAGTGTTTTGAAAAGGAAAGAGAGTTTATGTTGGATGAGAGACAGACATGGTAATAGAGATGGGTTTTTAAAGAATGAAAAGATACCATCGAGTAAAGAGAAAGATGGAAAAAATATTCCAGATAGCAAGAATAGCAGAGAGCAAAAAAGTTCCAAAAGGATGAGGTAAAATGAGCTGGGAAATCCTTGAATTGGTTTTAATCCAGGAATTCATTCAATAATAACTACACAGTAGATGGATGGAGGAACTGGCCAAGCATAGTCTGAAAAAACATACCAGATCTGTATCTCTATATAATTAAATCAATGTAATGCTATAAAAGGGAAGGACCAGAATGCCAGCCTGAGACCTTACCAGAATTGACTGAAGAGATTTTTGAGGGATAAAGGGAGTGTGCCATTACTGGGCAAAGCTATTCATAAAATAAACTTGGTAGCAAGGAGTAGGATGGACAGGAGGAATTAAAAACGATTATTCCTGTTGGGCGCGGTAGCTCAGGCCTGTAATCCCAGCACTTTGGGAGGCCGAGGGGGATGGATCACTTGAGGTCAGGAGTTCGGAGACCAGTCAGTGAAACCTCATGTCTACTAAAAATACATAAAAATTAGCCAGGCGTGGTGGCGCATGTGCCTGTAATCCCAGCTACTTGGGAGGCTGAGGCATGTGAATCATTTGAACCCAGGAGGCAGAGGTTGCAGTGAGCTGAGATTGAGCCACTACACTCCAGCGTGGGTGACAGACCGAGACTCTCTCTCAAACAACAACAACAACAACAACAACAACAACAACAACAACAACAACAACAATTATTCCAACAATTTAAGTAAGAGGTACTGGGGGTCCTGAACCAGGCAAGGGCAAGGATGACAAGTTAGAAGGTACAATGGATATAAAATCCTGTAGGACTAAATTGATGAGATCTGAGGAGGAGCTAGAGTAACTGAGTTTCTGAGCTCAGGAAAAAAGAAACATGGTACTTGTAGTTAACAAAAAAAGGGCAAACTGAGAAGAGGACCTAATTTACAAAAGTACTTTCTGAATATAATGAATTTGTGGTGCAAGTAACATACACTCAAGATCCCTAGCTAAGATGCCAAACAAATAACTAGAAATACAGGGCTGGAGGGAGAGGGTGCAGGGAGTCAGAGAAATAGAGTGACCTGAACTCCTCTCAACACGAACACACACACCACAGGTTAAGCTGCTACGAGCAGAGTGGCTCTCCAACAAACATGGCGATGAGAATAAGAGACAGTTGAAGAAAACGCTAGGCTTGGACTCCCTGACATAACTACACTTTGAACAATCCAGACACATGCAATTTGCTTTTTTAAAAACATGTGCGTCAAACTTGTTATATATGGATTATCATCTTGACAAAGACCCAGCATATTTAAAGAAGGTCACTGGCTTTCCCACCTTCCCCTCATTCTCCTCTCTGAGGCCCAGTTCTGTTATGCTGTGCTCATCTCTCACGCACACAGTACCTTCTCCACATTTCCAATGTGTCACAAGATGGGCTTCGACCTTGAGGTCACAATGAGAGGTCTGGTTATTGTATTTTACATTGACATACGATAGAAAATTCGGTTCTAAGTAGCATACAGACCAGTGAGTTAGCCAACAAATACTCGTTGAAGGTTTTTACTATGTATCAGGCATTATTCTCATTTGAAAATCTTGCTTTATAAAAATAAATCAATGCAAAAGAGTCAGATTGCTGAATTGTGAGCAGCCTATAATCCACTAACCTGAGATCTTTTATTTTTGCTGTGTTCACATGTCATATCTCATACAATTAGTACTGTGATGTTAATCAAATAGTTATACACTAGCCATAGAAGTCTCATTTGAGTAGCAGGTGAAGGAGAAAGGCCATTTTTGGCTTATGTTGAAATTAAACTATGCTGTTATTCCAACTACATATGAAGTAGAACCTCTGCTAATTCACCTGAACAGACAAGAGGATTCAATGTGAATTATACAATAAACACCATTTTATTAATTTGGAACATGCATTTAATTATAATTTCTGATCATATCTAGCAATTCATTGTGTGAAATAATTAGAACAGAGACACAACTTTTATAAGTCTTTCTGGAGAAAGGTAGTTACATTGTGGGTATGTATGGTGGAGGAAGACTTCAGGTGATTTTTTATTTTATTTTCTAGCACACTTAAAGTTTTGTCTTGAAAAATATGCACAAGACAACATTGCACAATTCAGTATCTTATGATCTGGAGAGCCACATAACTGTTATATTCATTTCTGCTGTAAAAATCTATAATAGAAGTATATTATCTCTATATGCATATAAGTGAATGTAACTTTATACATCTTCACGCTCTGTTACATAAAGACACACCAATGACCCATCTTCTTGGGTCACTTCTGCCCTTAAAACACAATGTACCTCCTACTACATAAGTAGCTGAAAAATGAATAATATGCTGGGACAAAGCTGAAAGGGAAATAATGCTGGGGTTGACTAAACAGCCACCATGTAACAAATGTGGCAATGAATGAACACACAACATATTATCTTACTTCCTATCTTCACATCCTTCTTGTTGAGGAGGGGCCATCCCTGATTCATGAATGAGCTGATTGAAGCTCACAAAGAAATTGTGCATAAAGCCACTCTTCTCAGTGGTTCAACTGGCAGAGTCTAAATTCAAACTTGGATCTGTCACACTCCCAAAACCATACTCTGTTGATTGCACCACATGCTTTTTGGTAGTGTCATTTTCCTGGTAAAGTGTCATTTGCCAACTGCAGTAGATGTGACTCTGTCACTCTCATAAACAAAAATTCTCAATAATCCTCCAATCCATTAACCCACCCTAAAGGATCTTAAACATTTAAACATTTTATAAAATCAAAAGTCAAAACTGATGAAGGGAAGTCAGCCCAAGACTCAGAAGCACCATCTGAGTCAGAGCAGCTGTGATTCCACAGTGGTTTAACTGGTCCAAATCCCCTAGCCAAGGTGTTTCCTTAAAGACACTTACACCCCTTGCCCCTTGAAGCAGCAGCTGAGGCAACAAGCATCATCTCATTTGCTCTAGTGGTTATGCTGTAGCTCTGGGTACAACTGTTGGTTACCTAAGAAGTAACCATAAAAAACGGATAGTACTTCTTCCCTAAAGGAACCCTTCCACTTTCCCCACAAGTTCATATGGAACTTGTAGGTATCTGAGTCATTATTTGATTAATTGTATAACCTTGTTATTTAGCATTGCTTGAAATAGACCCAACTTTCACCTTCAAATACATCAGAGTTCTTGGTCAATAAGACTTGTTAGTCAGTCAACAACTATTTGCAAAACACACACAGGTACACAGAATTTTATGGTAATTGATATTTATACCTTCAACTCTTGAGGAACTCTAATTTGTCTTTTCTCCCCTATTAATCAGCCAAATATCTACCAAGCAACTTGGCTATGGAGCCAGCACTGTGCTTGATACAACAAGGAAGGTTACGATAGAGTCTGTAGAGAAGTATTAATATGCTACAAAAGGAAGAACTGAGATTCGGATTCCTCAGATGGAAAGAAAGGGTCTAGGTTAGGCAACACTGAAGGGATGTGGGGAGAAGAGGGCACGCAATTAACACCAGGGTGAAAACTAAGTGCCTGAGTGTGTGGGAGTGAATAAACAAGCAATGGGAGGTCCGAGAAGAAAGAAATCAGCACATATCCATTCCCTGAATAAATCCATACCGTGAGCACCACTATGAACCAGGTACCATTCTAGGCAGTGAGACCGCTTCTATAACTGAATAGCAGAAAGTTCTGTTCTGTTTTCATGGAACTTATAGTCAAGAGGGAGAGGCAGATAATGGCTATAAAAAAGCATTAAAAAGGTAGTAGAACAGGAAAGAATAGGGAGGAAGGGAAAGAGGGATAATAGGGTTGTCAGGGCAGAACGCTCTGACATAAATGACATCTTAGATAACTAAATGAGACACTAAGCCACAGAAAGTTTTGCAGGAAGGACAGTAAGGACAAAATACCTCAAGGCAGGCAAGCTACCAGGGAAGTCTCTGGGAGAAGGGGCCTTGAGCTGCTACTGAGGGTCAGGTCTGGATAGCCCTGGAGACTGGGGAGGCAGCACATATACGGCATGTGTAGTGACAGAGGGGATGCCCACAGAAAGAGTGATGAGAAAAATGCACACACACAGGTGACTAACAAGGCAAGGAGGATCTGCGGGGGAGGCTTCCCAAAGGAGAAGTGAGAGAAAGCAGCCAGCTGGGATTTTAAAGAAACAGCCAGTGCTACTTTATAGTAAAATCTTTGTTTCTGGGAAGATGAAGCCGATTAGCAGAGACAATTGTGATTAGGTAGTAATAAAAAGGTGCATTAGATTAAAACAAAGTATTTGGAATGAGATCCGTTCAGAGAAGGCTAGAACAACTGGTGTGTTATGTTTTGTCTTTCCTAACTCAAGGAATCTGTGAATACAGAGGTTCCAGATGCCCAGAGCACGGTATAAGAAGCCAACTAAGCAAGTCACCTTTTCTGAAAACAGAACTAAGCATAAGAGTGCCCTTATTTCCTTTCAGCCTTTGAAGTTTGGCATGTCTTTTCCCAACATATTCAAATTTTGAACATTCAGGTTTGCACATAATAATCAGACTTTCGGAACAAAGAATTGCCTTGAAATCTGCAACAGATGTAGAGAAGACCTGACTACTGGAGATGTCTCTGCAATTTGCATTTACATATTAAAGCTCAAAATTTTACAGTGCAAAACCCCACTTCATTACTTCTCTTCTTGTGCTAAGAGAAAATGAAAAATACCTTGCAAGGTAAAAAAATACAAGTCATGGGAACTCCCCCAACACTGTCTAGTGGTACTCTAAGTCTACGGGGCCAGCAAGGGACCTGAGTTTGATACACAATGAGTACAGAGGCAAAAAGGTACTCACGGTTTTCCTCCTGGAATGCCTGTCAGGTTTGGAGGTATTGCTGGCACACGCATGTGATGGTGTGGATCAAATCCCACCTAGAATTTTTCCCAAGCAAACAACAAAAATAAGCACAGTTACATTTGACTTGTTTTATCCTTCTCAAAATCTATTCTAAAACCTGGGAGAATAGATCCTTTAAAAATAAGGTTTTAGAGATATATACAGAAGTATTTATTGGTGAAATGATAACCAATGTTTAGGATTTAATGGTAACATACTTGGGGGTGGAACACAGATTAAAAAATTATACTAATGATTATTGAAGCTCATGGTAGAACCAAAGAGTCATTACATTCATTATACTATGTGATCTAATTCTGTAGGTTTGAAATTTCCAAAATTAGTATCATTTTGGAAAATTTAAAATTAGTATTCTTTTAAAAAGACATATAAAATAAAAAAGAAACTTCCTCACCTTACAAAAGAAAATGGATCTCAAGATTATAATCACATGTAGCTTAACTTATAAATACCCACAGATCTCTAAATACCTTAGATTATATAAATTACATTAAAAAATAGACAGGCCAGGCATGGTGACTCATGCTTGTAATCCTAGCAATTTGGGAGGCTGTGGCAGGCAGATCATATGAGGCCAGGAGTTCGAGACCAGACTGGGCAACATGGTGAAACCCTGCCTCTACAGAAAATTTTAAAAATTAGCTGGGCATGGTGGCGCATGCTGTTTTTCCGAGCTACTTGAGAGGCTGAGGTGGGAGGATCGCTTAAGCCCGGGAGGCAGAGGCTGCAGTGAGCCAAGATCATGCCACTGCACTCCAGGCTGGGTGACAGAGCGAGACCCTGTCGCAATCAATCAAGCATGACAATCCTCCGTGTGCTAACATATTATTTGTGAAGCTCACAAACGCACCACTGGTGATCTCCCATAGGCAGCAGCAGCAGCGGCGGCGGCAGCAGCTGCGCTCATCTGAGGGGAGATGTTGTGGAGCCCAGCGTAGGCCGCTCCGGGGCTGGTCAGCTCTCCGTTCATTCCAGCATGGGGCACAATCCCAAATGGAGTTGGATATGGACAAGGTACTGCCATTGGGGTCCTTAGGCTTGAGGCTGCAAACCAAAACGGATGGAAGAAAAATGAAGAACACAGGAAACAACAGTGAAGACATTTGTAAACATGTCACAAAATAGAATCTATGGTTCAAATGAGCTTATTTTAATATTCTCAAAAGTCATTCAAGCCTTCAGAATTCACTCATTCACTTTGTTCTATTGAACACTTACCATGTGCCAGACAAGGTTGGTCCCAGGTGCTCGGTTCAGGTTAAGTAACTTTGTCTAACAGCCATGCAATGCTGGTCATTAGCACTTTTAATGTACTGTACTCTTTAAATTGCTTTAAATTCTTAAAAACAAGCATAAAAATATAGAAAAAACCTTTTTCTTACTAACCCAAAGGGTCAACTCCTGGTGGTTTTCCAGGTACAGTCCTCAATCCGGGAGTAGAGTTACTGCCTGGGGTGGGCGCATCAGTTCGTGGAGTAGGGGTATTGGACTTTGAAACGGGAGTAGTAGATTTTTCATTCTAACAAGATGAAATGACATGTACCGGCAATTAGAACATGGTTTTAACAATGACGTTAAACAGTAAAAAGGTAAAGAAAAGGAAAGGAGGAAAAGAAATGGAAGAGGTTCTTCAGCTTGGGCCTTGATTTTCTTTAATAGAAAAGTTAACAAAGAAACAAAAGAGTTCCTTGAGACACCAGACCTAATATTTGGGAAGACATAAACTAAAGCTGAATTTAGAGGACAGCAACTCATTTCTAGGAAATTGGTCTGAGTCAGATGAGGCTCACAAACCAGGATGTCCTAATTGTGGCCACTTGCTGGTGACTTTGGTAAAAACTGGGGTAACTGTGGGCTCCTGGCAGATTGTTCATGTCACAAGAGGCTTCCTGGTGAACAAGTCACATTAGAAAACAGATCCAAGTTTGAATTGTCATAGAGACTAAGCAGAGAGCAGGTGCCCTTAAAAGAAGGCCAGAAGGCCAAGAGAAAATAAAATTAAAAAAAAAAAAACACCAACAATCTAGCCCCTGTCGCACTTATCTCCCTTAATTTGCAGACCAACTGAGGAATTTCCTTTCCTTTAGCTGTGAATTCCAGAGGTTATTAGAAAACTGAATATGTCTTTTTATTCTTTTTTTAAATGTTATGTTACAAGGAAATAACTGGTGAGGAAAAAAGACACACCACACAAAGTTGCAATTAACTACACAGCCACAGAAGAATAGGGTGCAGGGAGATTATCCTGATGGGTGAGCAGTTCATTTTTGCATTTGTGATTTGTGATGTGAGTCAAGATAGACTTTTGTAAATGACAGATTACTTTTTAGATAGGAAGGGAAAATTATTGCAGTCATATGTAGCTTGGTAATTCAAACAAAGCTAGCAACAAAATCACATTCAAGCCCCAAACTAAATTTACCATAAACCACAGGCGACAAAACCATCTCTGTAACCCCAATGTGCATTGTTCATCTTCGCTAAGACGTGTTTCACTCAATTTCCCCATATCCCTCTTCTATCCTTGCAAAAAGAATCATAAAATAAACACTTATCACCAACAAGTTAGTAAACTTATTCTGCTCTACATACTTTTGCCAATTAAACTTAAATACCGAACATATATACATTTGGAAATAAAAGTCCTGTAAAAAATATGAGAAATATAAAGATAAAAACATCAAATTCAAACATCAAATTGGCAGAGGCCACACTCAGAGAGATGGTAAGGAGCTGCTTACAAGGCTAAGTTCTTTGGATTTGGAGGAGGGAGTACTGCTGGAAGATGCAATAGAGGCTGGACTAATCGGGGCATCTTTCTTGAGCAGGCGTGTCTTGTCTAGGCCATTCTCTCTGGGGGAATGTGCTGGGCTCCCTCGAGGGGAAGATGGATCCTACAAAGGAACATCGTGGATAGTAATGCAAGCATAGCACGTTTATAATGCTGGGGTTGTTGGGTGTGGACATTTCTAGCCAAAAGCATTTAATGCATGCTTAGAAGCACAAATGTGCTAGAACAGATAACAATACTCACTGAAACTACTAACGAAAATATTCAGTATTGAGGGCCCCAAAATTATAGTATTTATAGTACTTATTTAAAACCCAAAGAAAAATCAAAACCCCACCCATCTGCAAATTGCACGTCAATGAGACCTGCAGGCTGACCACAGAGATCTGGTGTGCCTTCACTGCAGTAGAGAATGACACCTTACTCTTAATAGAATAAGAAGAACGAAAAAAAAAATCAATAACATATAAAATCAGTAGTATATAATTTTTATGTAAATAAAAAGTGGGTCCCTTTAGAAATCAAGAATATGTTTTGGGCCAGGTGCAGTGGCTCACACCTGTAATCCTAGCCCAGGAGTTTGAGCCCAGCCTAGGTAACATAATGAGACCCCATCTCCACAAAAAATTTAAATATGAGCCAAGCGTGGTGGCACGTGCCTGTAGTTCCAGCTGCTCGGGAGGCTGAACAGGGAGAATCACTTTAGTGTAGGAGTTCAAGGCTGCAGTGAACTGTGGTCACAATACTGTACTCTAGCCAGGGCAAGAGAACAAGACCCTGCCTCAAAAAACAACAACAATAACAAAACGACAAACCTCAAGATATTTTGGATACTAATTGTTTGGGCAACTAGTCTTTGATATGGCTGGGCAAGAGCAAAAAATTAAAGTAGCCACAAACATACCTCATTGGAAACGTCAACCACCAAGTTGTCATCACTTTTCTCACCATCGCTGTCCTGCATTGACAAGTGAGAAGCATTATCTTCTCCCCTCACAAAACATACCACATTTACCCTAAGTAAGTCCAGACTAACTCCTCATATCTTATAAAGATGAGCTGTACCAAACAGTGTTAAATACTTGACAATGTCCTATTTTCTTTAATCCTCATGATGATGCTATGGAGGTGGGTAATATATTTTTCAGATTATGAGACTGATGCACTACCCACTGCACCAAGAGGGTGACCTGATTACATTTTTCAGTTACAAACTTGAAGCTGATGGTTGGCTTATTACTCTAGAGTAGAGGCTGCAAACTGACAGGCCCAGGCTAAATCCAGCCTACAGATAGGTGTGGTCTGGTTTGTTGGTATTTTAAAAAACTGCATATTGGGAGGTAAAAATCCAGATTTCCAGCTTTTCATGAGGCCTGCGGCCCTGCAGGATACCAGCAGGGAAGCAGAGCAGGGGCCGCCTGCCTCCACACTGCTCCATCCAGCTTGCTCCCCCATCTCACTCCTGTGACCTGCCCAGCCACTAAAGGAAAATGAGCTTCATTCCAGGCTAGGGATGATCTTGGATGTCTCTCCATGTTTTATCCCACAACATTTGGTATATCCTTCAGCACATGAATCCATCTAGGCATTTAAACACATTTTTTATGATTTTATATTTTTCTGCTTAACAATTCCAGCTAACCACAGAAAATCCAACCACTCTGAAATGAATGGGGAAGCAAATACACCTATAGAAACAATAATATGGATGATCCAGGTCTTCTGTTAGCTGCCCAATGAAGCATTCTATCCTCACATGCATCTGTACACACACAGGACTTCAGCTAGCCAATGGCTACAGAGCTATAAATACAATAAATGTTTTTTGTCTCCTAAAGGATGTTATCCTGTGTTCCTGTGTTGGCTGGTAATAGTCAAAGGGTAAAATGGCTGCAGATAAAAAGGCAAGCTGGCCTCCCCTAACGCAAAGGTGAATGAACTTACATAACGAGCTGCAATTTCCTTTTCTTCAGTTTTCTGCTTTTTGCTCTCTGAGGAGTAGTCTGTGGAGTTTCTGTGCTTCTCAGCACCTCGGAAACTGGCTGATGGGGATACTGAAGAGCTCTGGAATTAGAAGGAGAGGAAGCATGGTTGAGAAATTATCATCTATTTAGCCGAGTGATTTTTAAGTCACTTGAGACTTTCTTTTCTTTTTGTTCTTTAGCATATACTTGCAAAGCTGTTAAGAGGAGATAGGAGAGAGCGGAGGAGACGAAAGGAAGAAAACAGGGATATAAAGGGAAAGACAAGTAGCAAAAGACAAGGGGGAAAGATAATGGGAAAGAAAGAAAAAGCGAGAAGAGGTAGAGAGATGGGACAGAGGGAGGAGAGGAAATAAAAAGGGTGGCAGGAATTAGTGTAAACTCAAAACAGAATGGGTTTGGTTTTACGGATATATTGTACTGTTGAAGTGCCTTTAGAAACTTGGGAAAGGGGCTGGGCATGGTGACTCACACCTGTAATCCCAGTACTTTGGGAAGCCAAGGCGGGCAGATCACAAGGTCAGGAGGTCGAGACCATCCTGGCCAACATGGTGAAACCCCATCTCCACTAAAAAGACAAAACAAATTAGCTGGGCATGGTGGCGTGCCTGCAGTCCCAGCTACTCAGGAGGCTGAGGCAGGAGAACTGCTTGAACCCGGGAGGCAGATGCTGCAGTGAGCCAAGATGGCGCCACTGCATTCCAGCCTGGGCGACAGAGTGAGACTCTGTCTCAAAAAAAAGAAAGAAAGTTGGGAAAGGAAGCATATATGAGAAAAAAGGGAAGGAGAAAAAGCCAGGTTTTTTTGTTTGTTTTGTTTTGTTTTTAAAGTTTGCTGGCTAATGGGAAGCCAGCATTTCAAGCTTCTATAGAAAAACTATAAAGTAGAGCTTTTAAGAGGTAATTAGTAAGTCAATGAAAAAAAAAGGGGGAAAAGTAATTTTGGGGGATTTGAGCAACCAAAGATGGCAGTCATGTGACATATAGGTCATATTTATGAAGTTTTGCTCAGCGCCATATATTAGGGCCTGGAAGATACAGAGTGGCAGGAAAAACACCACCTGCAAAAATGCATATTATTCCTTTCTCACTCCTATAGTTTTCATGAACCCACACCTTTCAATGTCTGGAAACCTAGGAATGCCACTGGGGCCAGGGAATGGAGAAAGATGCTCCATGCCTCTTGGGACCACACTTAGGCTCAGCCTGTATGCTTCACCTCTGCTTTCAAGGAGCTCTCAACTGGAGAAGTCTCCTATACACACAAGAGATGTGGGTGACAAGATCTGAAGCAGAGAATGACTCTATCTGCCATGAAGGTCAGGTGGTTATTGGGCACATTTAGATAATATGAGGGCTTAAAATCATGGATGAAGAAGTGAAAAAAGTGCCAATGAAAACTGGAACAATCTTAACAACTGCCTAGTGACTAAGCTTCAGACAGACCAAAGAAAAGATCTAAATGCAGGTGAGGTGGGAGAGCAGGAGCTGGACTGAGGGCTGCGCTATGCTGCTGAGTGGTGAATGGCAAAAACCTGAGTAACACAGTCCCTTGGCAGGGAACCAGGGCAGGGCTCCCAAGTGTGAATGACCCTAACCCAGGGTAAGAAAGGGCTGATCTTGGAGAGTAGTAGAAAGAATATCTGAAAATCTCTATGGAAAAAAAGTTATAGGAAGAACAATCACCACTGGAATGTCTCTGTCTGGCATGCAAATCAATTCAGAAAACTGGTCAGGAAAGCTCTTCCTCATTTATAAATTTATTTCATATAAGACTAACTCTTTGAACGGGTTTTTTTTTTTTTTTTTTGCTTTATCTTAGTCTGTTGGTAATAACTGATGTTTATAAAAACATACAACATTTACAAGGCCCTTTTAATTAACTATGAGAGAAAGTGTGTTACCCAGAACTTTTGGGTCTATGTTCCATTTTATTTCCACTGAGCCTTAATGTCACAATCTCTTTTGTGGCATTTCTGAACTTTCAAAGCACATTGTTAAGAAGATTGATAGTCTTTCTTCATACCTGTGGTGATGGCAACTCTTTATTACAAGCTCCAAAGGTGTGCAGGTGGGAGTTTGGTGGGGGAGAGAGATGGGACCAGTGAGTGGGTGCCCACTGGGAGGGGCTGGGGACCTCTAAATCCTTCCCTGCTGTGCCAGCCCCTCTTGAGGTTTATATGAATACTCTATCTCTATCAAACATTCAGCCTTAAACTAAGTGGCAGAAAAGACTGCAGGCATTATTCAGTAAGGCTGAAGATTGACACAAAACATTACGAGCCAAACGATTTTTTAAAGTGGACTACTTCTTGACTTTTGTGTATCTCTGCTGAGTTCCAAACCTCACTCCCAAGCCATGAGACTTGGGTCAACACTTCTGCTTTGCTTTCACACAACCCAATGCACTCAGTAGGTTTTCATGACCACTGAAACCATGCATGCAATCATCATCTGTGGGTTACTATCTACCATACTTCATGCCTCAATCCCGTTTCTAGTTTTCCCCTCTCCAGTCTATTCACCTCACTTCTGGAATTCATACTTCCCAAAGAGAGGTTCAGCCTGTTTTAACTCCTCTTTTAAAAGGACAGTTTCCTACTGTTCACAGGGGGAAAAAAATTCCAAATTTCTGAGTATGGCTGTTTTCCAAAGTCCTCACTCCATACCCCAATCCAGAGTCCTGGCCTTGTATCCTACATCAGCACTATGAGCCAGTGTTCCCCTGGGCTCTGTGTATTTTCGTTGCATCTGTAGCCTTTTTTCCTGGCTTATGGCAATGACTATTTTCTCAAGATCTATCTTTTGAAATCCCCCACTATCCTTAAGAATCAGCTCTAATGTCACCTTTCAAAGCTTCCTCAGATGCTGTCAGGCAGAATTAATCATTCATTCCTCTTTGTTCCCTTAACATTTTGTTCCTCCAATGAGTAAAGCACTCACAACAAATTTATTGCTGTGTTTACAAGGCCACTTCCCACTTTAGGCTGTGGGCTCCCTGAGGGTGGGGGCACCTAGCATCATGAGCAGAAGGGAACTGCCCAGAAATATTTCTCAACACAAATGGCTGAACATCCCCTCTGCATGCCTCAATCTCACTCCAAATCTCTTATGATACATTCCTTTTCTGAGCATCACAAGGATGAACAACTCCATGGGAGACCATTCACTAGAGTAAGATTTGTGTTGTGGTGCCCTTGGAATCAGTAATATGGCAATTCAGCCCCTTCCTCACCTTTGCTCCTTTACCTACCTTTAGATGCACTAAATCTGGCTAATTTCATATTTTACAAAAAGAAGAAAAATGGAGTATATATATCTTTTATTAACAATTGTCTGATTCTGCTATATTCTATTGAAAGTTATTTCCACATTGTTTAAGAGGAAAAATTTCTAAACAAAACAATTTCTTAAAAATACTAAAAGGTAATGCCTATTTAGATTTAGATTTTATGTTCATTTATTGGCTCATATGTACAACCAAATACTTTATATTTTTCTTAAGCTAGCTGTTTCCGGTTTTGCAGGCAGCGTTGTATTTTTGAATTTGACTGTAGAACAGAGTTACATGTTGGAGTTTCCTGGTAGAATGATAAAGTAGTTAATTATCACTAGCATTTAAAGGTTAAGCTGCACAATGGGCACTGGGGCAATCAGCAATGTTCTAATAACGTAATTACTCTGGAATCAAATTGGACTTGGCACAGACTCTCATCATGAATCTTGTAAGTCCACCATTCTGCCACAGGAATGCCACTTGGATCTTTGCTAGGCATGTGAATAAGAGGAATTAAATAAATACCGATAAAGTCATGCTTTTACTAGAAAAGCTTTTTATTTTATTATGTTTTATTTCTATTATTATTTTAAAAGCTCAATTTAGATATTTCTCAAGTTTACTACATAAGAAACTTACTGAAGCTGCATTGTGACCCTATAAATCTACAAATTTAGAAGGATTAAACACAAGTCTTTCTCACTACAGTTTGAGTGTGTGTGTGTGTGTGTGTGTATGTGTGTTATCTCAGCAAATCTGTTATGATTGGAGAGTCACAGTCACAAGCAATGGCTGATCCAGAGAAAGCAAAATACCCTGAATGTGAATGTTTAGTAAAGCTCTGGATTTTAAAAGTAAACACTTATGCTGGGATATTTAAAAAGAACGGGGTATATCTGTTTAAGAAAAAGAGCAGGAAAACAAGGAGAAACCAAGAAAAAAATACTAAAGGATTAAAAGACTTATTACATGGAAACCCCAATTGCTTTGGTAGCAAAAGGTAAGCTTTAAAAAGCTATAATCAGGTTCTAATTTCACTATGAGAAGATTCTAGTTCCTAGATTAAAGACCACCCCAGACTTTACTAAGGCTGTTGACCAAGTCAGATGGAAAACTGACACCTTCAGCAACTTGAAAGGGATGGCCCCACCCCTCCACCTTTACTCCTCTGCCACCTCAAGATCAAAGACGACAATGTATGAGAAAGACTTCTATAAAGTAACTTCCCCCTCCAAAAGAAGATGCTGTTGTTATAATTAGCTAATTTTAATAACAGGGAGCACAGATTTTAATAGCAGGCAAGAGCATCTCTCTGGAGTCAGACTGCCTGGTGTGAGTCTAGAGTCTTCACTTAATAGCCGTGTAGCCGTAAGGGATGTTGCTTAGTCTCAGCCTCTCTTTAGTCTGGGGTAACAACACACCATTCTCAGCCCCACAGGGCTGCTTTGAGGACCAAGAAAAATAATCCACATAAAGTACAATGCGCAGTCCCAGGCACATAGCCTAGCCCCTCAACAGTGCAACTTAGTCCTATCACTGTATACTGGACTCCAGTTGATTCTACTTACTTTAGAGATTGGGATGGTGACCTAGTGTGGATCTTCTATTTTAAACCTTATGTTAGGTCTTTTCTACACATTTGTGTAGGACTTCCCCCAGCACAGATATTCTGATGCCCCATAATTATAGGGTTTTAATATGCTACTATTCACCAAAACTTTTCTCCTTTCAACAATCACAATAAGGTTTTGGTTCAATACTGCACAGAGGCAAGACTGCAAATACCATCTCCACAATGGAGTTTCTAATTTGATTTCAAATGCACACCATGCCAATTTTGCTTTCCATTCACATAGTTGCAGTGCTTAGACTTCCCTGCCCATAGAAGATAACAACCAGAAAGAACATGCTAAAGGTCGCATGGAAACCATGATCAAGCAGCCTAAAACTCATTCGTTATGGCTTGTTTGCTCATCAGCTATGGCCTTCAAAAATCCTATCCACACGGTACAAAAGGGTAAATCAGTTTTCAAACAGATAAATGGGATAATGAGGAGTCAGAAGGCACCATTAAAATATGTCAAGGGTAATTGCAAGCCCTGGTTTGCCCTTTCTACACCTGTTGTCCAGACTTCCCTTCACTCTCAAAAATGGCCAAGTTTAGACGATAAATTATAGTTACTCTTAAGTATAGTTCAGTCACTATAGGAATTCTCAAACATTAATCAGAGTCAGGGACGATTCAAGTTGAGTTTGTTTTTGGTGATGGGGACAGGGGTGGAGGCACAGAAGACAGAAAGCTGAAGAAGGCCCCTGTAGATCCTTTACTGATGCCATAACCAAAGTCCTCAATCATATTTTCCTCTGCAACCCCTTAGAAAAGCAAAAGACCCATGTCAAAAATAAAAATGAACACTGGTGACTCTAATAGTCATGAATCACCCAAAGAGTTGATCATGTTCACCAGACCACAAAGCACTGTATTTCTGTTTTTTTGGAACTACTTTGAGTAAGTTTGGAAAGTAATATCCTGAATAAACCTACGTACACCAAACTACTGTTGTACCATAACCCAGCTAGTTCTGCTTGGATTTTATTGTACAGAATTACACAAAATGTTTATTTTCCCATTCATTGAGCTCTTTATAACTGATAAAACATTTTAACATATTATTATCTCATTTACAGGGAAACCACCAGGATATATATATACATGTATATATATAAGAAATAATCCTCAATTGGAAAAAAGTAAATATAAAACCTTTAAAATGAAAATTATTTGGTCAAAATGCACAAGTCTCACATACTAACACATAACACATGTAAATTTATGTAAATGAACTTAAAATTTATAGCATGCTGGTGGTAAAAAACTTGAATATAGTAGAGCTCTGACTGAGCCAGTCACTGGTGTCAGTTTACTGCTCATCACAGTAAGAGGTTTTTGTTTTTTTTTATAACCTGCTTGATTAAGGAAGTCATTAAAAGCACAATCTGTATAAAACTCTCACAGAACTTGCTTTTTTCAAATTAACATAAATCAAAACTCACCTTCAAAAATGACTGGGACTTTCTAAAGACCTGCCCTTGTTAAAAGAAGATTTAACATAATCTCCATATAAAGTAATGAATCTATTCTTAACAAATGTTTCACCTTCTGTAACATTTCATGAACAATATATTCTTTAAAATGTTCTATTGTTTTTGTCTCTGCTTCTCTACTGGTAAGAGAAACCTGGATCAAGGTAAATTTCTTTTGCAGGTAATCAAAATATTATCAAACCAGAGGAACCAACAGTCAGAAGAATAACAGAAGAGAGGCAGTGTCTACAATGGTTATGCTATAGGTATAAAAGTCAGACAGCCTTGGGTTCAAGACCAGGCTGTAACACTTGCTATGTGAACTTGGGAAAATTCATGAACCTCTTTAAGCTTCCATTTCTCCAGTAGGTAAGACGAGGGTGTTAGCAGCACTTCCTTGTAAGTTGCCATAAGGATAAAGAAGAATTCAACCTAGCATCTAATACTAGTAAGCCCCCATAGACAGCTATTCCCTTTTGGCAAATGTGGAAACAACCGCATATTTTTTGTCTGCTTATGGACTCATTCAACAAGTATTTAACCCACTAAGTACAGAAACACATGAAATGTCTTGAATAAAATATTAATACACACCTTGAAGAATGAAATATACACCTTGTTTTTCAGTAGGGCTCCTTGAGTCAAAATACTTAGGATACAAAAGTATTACATATTTTTTTCTTCATGTGTAGTAGAAAATACAGCACTTCAATATTAATTCATTCACGTTCTGTTTTCATGGCCTCAGCATTATGTATTGCTTGGTCAGTATAAAATGCTCTAATAATTTATAAGATATCAATAAAATTGATTTTAAATTAGAACATTATCTTAATGTCCTCTCGGGGGTTTCTTCACTGTTGCTTCCTCTTCCTGGAATAAAGCTGTTGGCTCCACCCCAGAAATTTCATTAAACACAGTTACTTTAGCTGACAAACTGAGCTGCTGGGACATGATGCTTTGATGCCAAAGACACAGGGTTGATTCTGATGTAGGGAGCTTAGTTGCCCTCTCTTGAAAGCTAGTCTGCATGTGGTGCAAGTGTTGGGCCACACAAGGAAGAAAGTAGATGAATGAGTTGGAACAAGTATAACCCCTCACCACTGATGGAGAGAAGAATCCAAAGTACAAGCTGAATTAATCAAGTAATCCCTCTCCTGATCATTAGAGATGGCATGGTATCAACAGTCTAACAGAAATTGTAATAAAAATTGCCAACTGCATACAACTTTGTATTGTGTTCATCGTTTAAACTACCTATCACCCCAAAGTCATTTCGCACTTTTCAATCCAATGGACCTCCTCAAAGTTTGCAAAGTCTAACATTTCTGTGTCCATTTGTTCTCCAGCAAGAATTCTCTGCTCTCCTTAATACAAATTCTATAAATCTTGTATGCTAACCCTGTAAATTACAGTTACATGCACTGGCCACTTTCTTCTGGAATTATTTTTTTCAGTATATGACCTGTAAAACATATCATAAACCACTCATTCACCTACTGCTTTATAACCAATGTTACTAAGTCTCACTGGCAAATCTCATGTGGTACATGAGTTTGACTGCCCTAAAAACAAAAGTGGAGAGGGTCGGCAAAAATCTCTTTCCTGGATGTACACGGAAGGTGCACTGGCTTTATACCTATTCCTGCACTGTGCTCTGTTTTTGAATGAAAATATCAACACAATCATAACAGCTGCTTTGACAAAGCTGAAGTAGGGTAGCAGCTCAGAGAAATAAGTTACTAAGCTTTAGGACTTGGCAAGCTGTATCTTAATGGACCAGAATCTTCACTTTAGTAACTATTAACATTTATTAGAAAAGAAAGTCTTTTCATGTTGCTATTTTTTTTCCAGTAAACTGCTTTAATCTATTTGAAAGGCTAAACTTTTTTTTCCAAAGAGTGTTAACTCCACAGATTCTCATATATATTCTTATGTATTCTGTATGCAAATATACTCTATACAATGTCTGAGGGTAATACAACAGGAACAAAGAAAGAAATGACAATATATCAATTTAAAGGAAGGCTGCCTAATAAGTTTTAAGGTCGCTAATCAGGAACTCTGGTCTTCTTCATATCACCACAAAAGGGCTAAACAGTTTTCAATTATTGCTTAACTGATTGGTCTTAAGGGCCTTCATTAAAATATTAAAGTTACTCTTTAGAATGGCACTGACAGACAGAAATATAACGTGAACCACCTATGTATTTTACACTTTTCGGATAGTCAGATTTTTTTAAATGTATAACAGTAAAATTAACTTTGTTCATCTATTTAATCCAATACTTCAAAAAATACCATGTCAATACACATACTAATATGAAAATTATGTGACATTTTACATTTTTTTTAGTACTAACTGTTCAAAATCTGATGTGCATTTTATACTGACAACAATACATCTCAATTTGGACTGGCCACATTGCTGCTGCTGAAAAGCCACATGTGGCTTGTGGTTACCATGTCAGACAACACAGGTCTAAAAGTTCTCAGAGTCACAACAGAAATCAACACCCATTAAGACAAACATCTCACACTTGATATAAGTAGCAGGTGTCATCCAGCTCCTGCCCACCTTCTTCAATCTGATCTGAAAATTTCCTTCTCAGAGCATCAGACAACCCAAACGTTTTCATCCTTCAGAGCCTCTGTGCAGACTTCTGCCAAGAACTCTCTTTCCCAGCCTGAGTGGCTAGCATCTTTTCATCTTTTATGTTTCAGCTTAAATGTCACATCTTCAGAAAGGTCTTATCTGTAATGCTATCCAAGGAGCTCCCTCCAGCCGATCTCTAACACATTCCCTTGTGTGCTTCCTTCCCAGCACTGTGGCTGTGGCTACTCTTTTGATTATTTATCTCATCTACTTGACTAGAAGCTCCATGAAGGCAAGGACCACGCCTGTTTGGATCACCACGAAAATCCAGTACTTTGGTGTTTTAATTGACAGCTGCTGAACAAATGAATGGGCACAAAACTTGGTTCTGCTCATGTATGCTTCATGTTACCATATTATGTTCATTATATTAAGATAGGAGATTATGCATTCCTAAAGGTCATGCACTATTGTGTCTTATTTCTTTGCATCCTCAGTGCTTAATATAATGCCTGTAATACAAGAACAGTGGTGGGTGTGTGTGTGTGTGTGTGTGTGTGTGTGTGTGTGTGTGTGTGTGTGTGAGATATGCATGTGTAGGCACACCAAAAGAGGGAGGCAGCCTTCAAAAATAGTAATTTTGAAAGTAATAGGGTGACAAGATAATTTTCAGAACTATGTTGAAAAGACAGTTAAAGCTGGTGCCTTTTCACTGCTGCTCTCCTCACCAATCAAGGATGCAGGCCCCTCCCCCAAGGTCAGTGCCCAGTCCTGGCTTCTGGGTGGGCATGCAATGAATATTCATTGTTGGATAAATGTATGAAGGCCACCTTTTTAAAAATTGTAATAGAAATTAATCTTTCCTATAAGAGGGAAAGTTTTCAACAGGTTATCCCTTTCCTTGTCTCTCATCACACACTCCTCAGCTGTCTGTGACCACAGGGAAACAAATCTTACTTAAGTCTGACCATTGAAAAGACAGGATTTAAAGGAATCCTGCCTGACAGACCCAGGGAAGAATGCAGGCATCAGCAGTTTTTCTGTGCTGCTCATTTAGAGAATAGTGACCCTGGGGAGCTCCTTGAAATGTTTATCCCCCAAGGAGGTATGTGGTAAAAGGAAAAACATCCTTAGTCCTCCCCCCTGCTTTTTTTTTTTCTGGTTAGTAAGTCACCACACACAGATGATGAAAGAAAAAGCCAAATACAAGGCAGACAGATATAATACTTGTTTTTTAAGGAAGATGTTTACATTGGTTGATATTTAAGTCATAGATGACTACCTGGTGCTTTATGTAAATTTTTATTATGTAAAGCAACATAAAGCATTATTAGTATCAGTTGTGACTGATAGTAACTTCAGTATGCTGAGGAATGAAAACAAATGAGACATAGATACTTAAGAGATACAATTTCAGTTCATTCTACAGAAACGATTTCGAGCTTTCACATGACAACAAGATCTAAGACGCAGGAGATTTTGAGGAGACAAAAAACACTGGAAGAACAGATTGATTCACCAAGCATGTGCCAAAATTACTCTGGTCTAACCAGACAAGAGCACTCCACTAACCAGTGCTAAAATGTTGAAAGGTAAGTCCAGTTGTGATCTAATCTCTCACCCTCCCCCAGCAAAAGATCACAGGTCAGAGAGCTAAATTATAAAGGACTGATGAAAAATATCTTAGCCCCATTCTACTTGCCATTTCAGACAACTGTGAGTCCTGGTCTATCGCTCCTGCTTCTCTGACCTTTCCCTCTCCCTCTTTCTCCTTCCATTTGCTTCTCTCTTTTCCGTTCTCCACACTCCCCCCTCCGCCCTTGCCCTGCCAGCAATACCTCTGTCAATACTCTGCCTTGCTGGTGGCACTGTGGGCTAAAGAGGTTGTTGACCCTTATTCTAACATGTCCTTTTAGGTTAATTACTTTTGTATACTTGGTGTACCCAGTGACATTTAATCACTACAGTGCTACTCAGTAAACAGAAATGAATGGAGCCAGCTGCAATTTGGCATCAAGCTAAGTGATGCAGTAATAGCAGCATGCTGAAAATGGACTGCAAGAAAATACTCTCACTCACCACACAGAGAAATGAGGTGAATGCCATTTGATCAATCACTATTTTATTAAAAAGAATGCTAGCTCAGTGATGCGCTTTTGCTATTTAATACTAAATATGGCTCGAAGGACATGATGCACTTTTTAATGCAAGGACAATTCATAAGTGTTTGCTGAACAAATGAAGGAAGATTAAAATAACTCAAAGCAGAGGTACAACTTTTGTGGTCGAGTTTGTCTCTCTCTTTCCATGCATGCACACGTGTGGCATGTGTGCATGCATGTCCCACCGCAGGACAGCTCTCTGCTAACACAGCCAACGGTCTGCTATCTGGTAAGTCTTATGGTTTATAAACTTCCAGGGTATAGTAATTGAAACGCAGAAGATCCCACAACCTAATGTGTACAAGCAAGTATCCCGGAGCATGGGATTAAACAAACGGCATGTCACAGACATTTGAGCCACTGACAACATTTCTAAAACAGATACCCACTGACCTTCCTCCACTGAGAATAGAGAGTAGATTGGAGAGGTTATTAGCAGCCTTGACAGGGCCAGCTAGACCACAGAGGTTGGGTGGGGGAGATTCTGCCTAAGGGTTTTCAATGCTAGCAGGTAGATGGAAAAATGAGTCTTTATTCCTCTATCTGAAGAATAACAACGACTTCACAAGCAGAGATTCATGTTGTAATACCAGAAGAATCCTGTGACATAAGTTGAATAGCTATTCTGTGTTGGTAATGTTTTAGACACTGGAAACACAACAGTGAAAAAGGCACCAGCTTTATAGCCAGCACTGAGATTAGAGAGTAGAGTCTAAAGGGAAGGGAAGGGAATACACATACACTCATGAGGTTTCAATCCTCAGCTCCAACATTTATCAACTGTGTGACTCCTAGCAAGTTAACCCCTTGGGGCTTTGTCATACCTGTAAAACGGAGATAAGGATATTTTGCCTACAGGATTGTCACTGCTATAGTCTGAATGTCTGTGTCCCATCAAAAGTCATATGGTGAAACCTAACCCCTGAGGTGATGGTATTTGGAGGCTGTGCCTTTAAGAAGTGATTGGGTCAGGAGGGTAGAGCCTCAGAAATAAGATTAGCACCCTTATAAAATAGGCCTAGAGAAGCTCCTCTGCCCCTTTCACCATGTAAGGACAGCAAGAAGGCATCATCTATGAATCAGGCACTCATCAAGCATCTAATAGAGGCGCCTTGTTTTTAGACTTCCCAGCCCCCAGAACTGTGAGAAATAAATTTCTATTTAAGCTACCCAGTTTATGGTAGTTTATCATAGCACCCCAAACAAACTAAGATAGTCATGACAGTTAAATGAGATAACTACATGAAGTGGAGGCATACCACCCTTCCTTTCATGTTTGTTTCTGGAATCTGTCCTAAAAGGCAATGGCCAAGTCTCTGCCAGCAAACCAATCTGGGTAGCAGGAGGCCTGGAGAGCTGCTGTGAATGTCTCCTCTAAGCCTTTGAAAGAGGGTAATGGACACTTTTCCAAGCCTCAGGACTCTGGGGAAAAGCCACTCCACTTCTCCACAGTCAAAATTTCAGACAGCACATTCCAAAGTCTGGGTATCTTCCTGCCCTCCTGGATTGGTGTTCTCTTCAGAAGTCGCGCTCTTCCTCCAACTTGCAGAATTCATGTCAAATGTGCCTTCTAGGGCAACCTTGAGTTACAATGCTAAGTGAAGACTAGGTTTGCATCCTTGACTTCACTGGAATTTGACAAATAACTCTAAACTGCTCTAAAGTGAGTGGGGCCTCAAAACTAACATGGGGGAGGGGGGCATGCAGACATATAATCCCTTATCAATAACAAAGCAGGAGGGTTATTATATTGAGTCCCCACTATTTGCCAGGCATTCTGCTGGGCCCTAAGGCACTAGAAATACAATTAAGAGGGCGAATGGGGACCTTGCTCTCACAGAGCACTGGTTCTAGTTAAGGGACATTAAAAATCAAGTAAAACAAGCTGCTAATAACATTAATAAAAAATAAAATAAATGCGAATGGCAATGTGTTACAAAGAACATAAGATGCTGAGACTGAGAATAACTAGCAGCCAGGTGGTCAGGAAACGCTTCTGCAAAAAGATGACATTCTGGCTGACACCTGAAGCAAAAGCTGGAGCCAACCCTCCTGACAGCCAGAAGACTGTTCTAGAAAGAGGGAATAACACATGCATAGCTCTGAAGAAGCAGAAAGCTGGCAGTGGCACTGGAGCACACAGGAGGACTGGGTGCTGACGTGGAGGGAGCAGGTGGGAGAGCACAGAGGGGTGATGCTGGGAGAAAGGGGGTCCACAGTGTGCAGGCCCAGCACACGGTGAGGTGTGTGTTTTATTCTAAGGGCCACTGAAGGGGACTGTTGAGATGACACACATATCCTAAAAATCATTCAGAAAGGAGGCTCGAATCACAGTAAGAATTTTTAAAGCCCGTAAGAACAGAAAAGATTACATTGCCTACCTCCATCCTTTGCAATTAAAAACAACACTAAGCGTACAATATAAACCTTCTGTGTATGCTAACATTAAATAGTAGAATTCTGGTTTCAAAATTCTGAATCAGATCATCAAAGCTGAGTTTTTACCACTTTTGGTGCCCCTACTTTACTCATGCTGTTGGTGTGGGCTAAAGTGGATCTGGCAGGTAACAGAGCCTTGGAGGGGAAATGGGGGGCCAGTAAGGAGCTGTTGCTGTAGTCCAGAGGGAAATGCTGGTGGTTTAGACTGGAGGGCTACTGGGGAAGGGGGAAGAAGATGAATCTGAGACATTAGGGTATAAATGAGTGACTCACTTCACACAAATGTGTGTTTCTATGTGAATACAAAATTAGAATGGAATCAAGTTTGTCAATATAATGATGCCATCTTCACGCATTTGCAATAAGATACAGGTTCTTAGTGTAAAAATAGCAGGAATCACCAGGCATGGTGGCTCATGCCTGTAATCTCATTGCTTTGGGAGGCTGAGGCAGGCAGACTGCTTGAGTCCAAGAGTTCGAGACCAGACTGGGCGGCATGGCGAAACCCTGTCTCTACAGAAAATTCAAAAAAAAAAAAAAAAAAAAAGCCAGGAGTGGTGGCACATTCCTATAGTCCCAACTACCTTGTGGGAAGGTTAAAGTGGGAAGATCTCGAGCCTGGGAGGCTGCAGTGAGCAGAGATGGTGCCACTGCACTCCAGCCTGAGTGAGAGTGAGATCCTGTCTAAAAATTTGAAAAAAGAAAAAAAAAAAAAAAGCAGGAGTCTTAGGTATCCTAAAAGAATATTCCTATCCTTAGGGAATCAAGGGACTGCAAGATGCGTGTGAACAGCATCCTCCAGGTTTATCAAAGAAGGTGAAAAACAACTAGGAACTTCATAACTACTGATCTAATCAACCAGAATTAAATTTCCACAAAGTGGTACCCAGTACTTAAGACAGATGTTAAAGAATAAATTCTGATCCTTACTCAAAAAACTTAGATAAAAGTTAAGCCATATTTATGTGACCAAGAGAAAACTGAATTGTAAGAGCATAATGAGGCATTAGTAAGAAATGACACTTCAGGTTTATGAAGAGGTGAAATTTACCCACTGACACTTCCTATGGGAGGGGTAGACCTGGAACTGCTTGGGAAGAATAAGCATTACTAGGACCTAAATCTGCACTGAGGCTATTTCAAGTATGTGCATGTGAGGTGGCTAGGCTTAGGCTAAGTCTGGAAAGAAAGAGGGGAAGAGTAAGGTATAGAGCAATAAGGACCCCCAAAAGGAGTCTTAAAATCTGGGATGGGGTCATGGTTGGAATGAGACAAATCAGCAAGGAGTAAATAATTCAAAGGACCCGGCAGTGGTTCTAAGGTCTGTCAGGGCATAAGAATCACCTGTGGAGCTTTCAAAAAGCCCCATCTGGAACCCACCCCAGAACAATTAAATCAGATGCTGTCCAGAGAGGGTAGGCTTAAGTGAGTGGCCTGGATACAGGCAATCTTAAAAGCTCCCAGGTGATTCTAAAGTTGACAACCTCTGACCTAAGGCATATTCAGATAATCAACAAGCCACTGTGATTGCTATCAATTACCACTCCTAATCAACTAGACCTGCTTACCTATCAGCACAAGTCACCTTCATCCTTTCTGAGAGCACAATTAGCTCAGCAACAAATCCCAGACTTTCTCTCCCTATAGCCAGTCACGTCAGGATGAACTACATTTCAAAACCACAGTTGGGAGAGAGAAAAAACGCAATCATAACCATGTCATAAGATGAGGCAAGATGCTCTTTACACATTTCTGAATACTGAATGCAGTGCTTCCATGCTTGACTCTACAATGCTGACAAAGTGATGTATTTTGAGTGCCATAATTAAAACAATAATCTCAATAAAGTGGGCATTATGAGATAATTGCCCATCCTCAGGTATTAAGCAAACTGTGGTAAAAGCCAAGGATACCCATCGCCAAGGTCAATTACAATAATTGCTTATTTGAATTACATTATTGCTATTGTAAACCCTGCCTGATTAAGAAAAAAAAAAAACAACAATAAAAATTGATGTAACACACACCACAGGGAAATTGACCTGAGAAGGAGTTCTTGTTCTACTACTGGTCATTTAAGAATTCTTATCAACTTTGCAAAGCCTCCACTTACATACGCCCTATGCCTTTAAACATAACCCCCCCCCCCCCCCACACACACATTTCCTTGGTTTTGCAGTCTGAATTCATCAAGGAAATATGCCTATCAGAAATTACAGCTTATAAGAAATTAGGCTTATAAGAGCAACATATGGAAACATACAGGAAAATGGAGTAGTGGGTCAAGATAATAATAAAATTAGAGGGTAGAGAAATGCATTACTCTGTGAGTTCATTCATTTTTCATCAACACATTACAGAAGGGGTCATCACTGCCTTTTGCAGAAACTGAGTCTCTCAGTTATGCTGGCTTATAGCTTGGGGGAAGATATGTTGTCCTCCACATGCCACTGTCAGCTTGTCTAGATTAACACTCAGGCAGCTCAAGTAACCAATGGTCAACCAGAAAAGCTCTGAAGATGAGATGGAAGAAAACAGAATTTTTGACCTTCCTTCAGCTAATTGGAATGTATTTGGCAATTGGAAGAGTATAAAACTTCTTTTTAAGTTGTGATTAAACATCGAGGCTTTGATGTTTTACACGGCATTCTTCCCCACAATTAACTTCATTAGTGCAGTTAATTAGTGGGGAAGAATATCGTATAAACATCAAAGCCTCAGTGTTTAGTGTCACCATCAGTTCAGCTAAACAGTAATAAAGAAATAATTTCTTAAAACACATTTATGCATGCTCAGCACTTCTTTTTACAAGCTTAAAGTGTATGATAGGAACATATTAAAAAATATCCAAAGATGCTATCCATACTGCAATCCAACTGCACTGACAGCAACAAGACACCATTTAATGTAGTATAATTAAGTGCCCAAGAACGCCACATAAAGCAGAAGAATTGAGACATTTAATCAGTTATGAGGACTGTTATAAATCTACCATTACTGTGAAATGAAGGCATGGCAGATAACCAAGGGAAACAGTCACAAAAACTATGTAACCTGAAGGCTAATTCTAATTAGGCATTACATAGTGGGTTTTCAGTCTTTCGGGGGTTGAAGGGGAGAAGGCCAAGCTATAAAATAAGAACTGCAGATGGCAGGTCCTTATAAGCACTATTGGACAGCACGAAGTATACTGTGACCTTTCCTTTGGTAGACAGTGTGCAGAGATGGTGAGACTATTAAAATGTGAAGACCAGCAAGGTGGGCCTTCTCAACATGGAACAAGGGAAGGAAGTTCTCATCTTTAGGTGGGAGGGACCAGAGAAATCATCTAGCCCCTTGCTACTCAAAAAAGTGTGGTCCACTGTCCAACAGCATCTCCTGAGGGCTTGTTAGAAATGCAGAATCCCAGTCTCACTGCCAGACCTACTGAATCGTGTGCTTTTAACGCTCATTAAAAGTTTGAGAAGCACTTGTCTACCTCAACCTCTTCACTTTGAACAGGAGGAAACTTGAATCCTAGGGGACGAAGTAACTCATGCAAGGTCACAAACGGCTGATAGTTGAAGACAGGCCTCTGATTGTAAGGACTGCCTCTTATAGGAGGCTCAGCAAATTACACTTGTGTATTGTGAAAAGAAACCAGCCTGTACAAAGAGCAGTAAGGCAACATCAAGAAAAGAGGGCAAGGAAGGGGCCAAGGAATGACAAGGGACTTGCTTCATTAGGGTTGACAATTCTGGATTCAAATATATTTGATGTAGGCTGAGAACTCTATCAAACATGTAAGAAGTAAAAACTACTTAAGTTCTATAAAAATGAAAGACGAGGAAAAAAGAATGTTACAAAATTTTATTTTGTTTTTTCTGAAAAGATTAGAGAAGGAAAAGCTCTGAGGTCTCCACTTGAGAGATATTTTTGAAGGGAGAGACAAGGAAGAAAATTTGGCACCCATGGGGCCACCACATATGACCACACAGGATGTAGATGCTACAACTCCAGGAAACACCAGAACATCGTAGATTCATGTGAATTGCGCTTCTGTATAACTTGTACGTGGCCATGGCAACACTAACCCAAGCCCATGAGCAAGTGAGGAGCATGGTGAGCTCGTTGCATCACCCACGGCTGGATCCAAGGGCAATTACGATTCGCGGGAGAAGAAGAATGTAGGCTACATAAACGCAAACTGAGGCAATACTGTCATTATTGTTAATCTATAATTACTGTGTGTCTTCCCAGTGAAATGTGAGCTGCATGTGGGCAGAAATTTATTCAGGGTTTTCACCACAGTATCCCCAGAGCCTAAGTGCAGTGTCTGCACCTGACTAGATGATACCAAATGACAAAATTTTAAAAGCTTTTAATATGTACAGTTCTGGGGCTTATTAAATGTAGATGCTCACTGGATTTAGCATCATACAGCAAGTACTTCACTGATGATGAAACACAACTGACAGATAAACTTCGCTCTTGGGAGCCATTATTAGTTTCCTGGGGCTGCCACAACAAACCACCACAAACTAGGTGGCTTAAAGCAACAGATACTTATTTCTTGCGGTTCTGGAGTCTGCAAGTCTGAAATCAAGGCATTGGCAGGACCATGCTCCCTCCAAAGGCTCCAGGGAAGAATGCTTCTTTGCCTCTTCCAGCTTCTGGTGGTTGCTGGCAATCCTTGGCATTCCTCGGTTTGTGGCAGCACAACTCCAGTCTTTCCTCTTTGCTTTCTCATGGCCTTCCTTTCTGTGCCTCCTCTGTATCGTCAAACCTCTCTCTCCTTATAAGGACATGAGTCACTGGATGCAGGGCCAACTTTATTCCCGGATGACCTCATCTTAACTCGATGATATCTGCCAAGACCCTATTTCTAAATAAAGTCACAGTCACAGGTACCGGGGATCAGAATTTTATTACATCTTTTTGAGACACAATTCAACCCGGAAGAGAAACCAACATTACAGATGTTTCGATAATGTTTAGAAACTGGTTGGTTCAAAGCTTTTAAAAAAGTTTAAAAAAATTAATATGCCTAAATAATATGACTGATATATAAACTTTCTAAATTACAGTCATCCTTAGGTATCCATGGGGGTTTGGTTCCAGGACACTCCTCCCTCTCCCCTGCAGATACCAAAATCAGAGGGCACACAAGTCCCTGATATAAAATGATATAGTATCTGCATATAACCTAGACACATCCTCCTGTATATTTTAAATCATCTCTAGTTTATTATGCCTATTTATAGTATTACTTATAATACCTCTTTATAACTAAATCATCTCTATTATTTATAATATAACGTACATGCTGTATTTTTATTTGAACTTTTTATTGTATTTTTTTTCCAAATACTTTCAATCTGTGGTTAGTTGAAGCTGAGGATGTGGAACCCACGAATATAGAGGGCCATCTGTACTTGGGAGTCAATTTGTGAATCAGTAATGTCTCAATTATGAAGTTACTTCTTATGTGAAAATACCTTTTGGGTAAGTAATAAGCAAACTCAAGACATTTTTAATACAAGCCAAAGTAGCTAAAAAACAAAAATCATGCACTCTTACATACTAATATTCTGCCAAGTAGTTAAGTGTGATAAGTGATGTTCAGACATATGACCCCTTCTGTTCAATCCAAATGAGTTATCTTTAGATATTTTGTGATGACTATCTTGTGATAATAAAATCCATGTTTTGTTTTGCTTTAGGAAAGGCTTGAATAATCCCCCTAGAGTAGTATTCTGGTGAACACTGTTAAATTATATAATTCACCAGGTTCAATTCTGTTACTACAATCACTTTCAAAGAAGATGGTTATAATACATTATCATTACAGCTATACAATCCAAGCTGAATTTTCCTTGGCTGAATTCCTAACATTTTAATGCTGAAATTGATCTGTTTTAAAAACATCATGTGAGGGGTTTTTAAATACCACACATGCCCAAGCTCTTTATTTTAAATGCTTTAGAAATGAGCTTGCATAAACAGAAAAAAAAATCTGTTCTCTAATCTAGCATTAAGCATATTTTAAAGAACAACGGGCATGTTTTCAAACAAACTATTGCAGTATACAAATTACCCAGCAGGAATGAGGATAACAATGCTTCTTATATGGGTTTAGAACCCAGAGAAAGCTGACATTTCATCAAAGTCGTCTTGGAAACAATACTCTTTGTGTTATTTCAAACACAAGAGGTGTGTATTTGGGCGTGGGCTATTTCTCGTGAAGCAGTCAGATGGTAAGGCTGCCAAGGTTCTAGTGCAGCGATGAGAAATGAGAAGGGAAGCACTGAAATTACCAAGCCGTTCGCATGCACACGGGCCCAACCATGACGCATGTGCCAGGCTACAAGCCAGTCACCACTTGGGCAGACTTTCCTTTACCTCTAAAACTACTGTGTTAGACTGCAATATTGGCTGCAATTTTTCACACCTCCCTGTATCCACATTTGGTAGGGCTCTGTCACTGATGCTAGACTCAGCCATATGACTTGCTTTGGCCAATGGCACAGTAGCACATATGATGCAAAGAGAGGCTCTCCTAGACTCTGGACTAGTGCCAAAAGAACAAGCCTTGGCTAGCCTGCTAGAGGGATACCATAGATACATGAGGGAGAGCCAGGTCAGTTGAGCTGAAGACGTTCTAGACCAGCAGTCCCCAATCTTTTTGGCACCAAGGAATGGCTTCATGGAAGACAATTTTTCCATGGACGGAGGTGGGGTGGCGGTAGTGGTTTGGTTTTGGGATGAAACTGTTCCACTTCAGATCATCAGGCAATAGTTAAGATTCTCATAAGAAGTGTACAACCTAGATCCCTGCATTGCACAGTTCACAACAGAGTATGCATGCCTATGAGAATCTAATGCCACTGCTGATGTGACAGGAGGTGGAGCTCAGGTGGTAATGCTCACTCAGCCGCCACTCACCTCCTGCTGTGCAGCCTGGGTTCTAACAGGACACAGGTCAGTACCGGTCTATGGCCTGGGGTTTGGGGATCCCTGTTCTAGACCACCCAGCTGACTGCAGACATATAAGCAAATTCAAGCCCAGCCTAGAGAGAAAAGCTTCCACTGCAGCCAACACAGAGACTAATCAGATGTAGCAAATGCTTTCGATTTCATACCAGTATGGTTTAGAGGAAGTTCTTAGGTAGTAATTGCTAACTAATATAACCATTTAATTGAGGATATGCATTATAGGAATAAATACTCCTTCTCATTTTTAAGACATCCATAATAGAAATAGCTGAAAATAATGTAAATTAAAAAGCAACCTCATTCCTTTTGGTTCTCAGGCTTTCTATGGAATTATGGTTTCTGATATCTTAAGAAATGAGTCAGTATACGTATAAATGATAAACTGTCATCATAAGTTCATTACAGCTTCACCAATACCATTTCTGCAAGTTTCATCATTGTACACGCCCTCCACAAAACTTTATTTGGATAGTATTATTACTGCCATGTTAGTGATGAGCAAACAGAACTCCTGTGAGATTAGGTGACTGCTTAAGGTCACAAAGCTAGAGGAGTCAAGCTAGTATTAGAATGTAATAATATTTCTGACTCTAGGTCTCAACTGATTTTTACTAATCTCCTAATACAAAATACGGAGAATATTTCAAGATCAGTGAGATTACCCACACCTTATCAGTTCATGGATTAAAAGGCAAGATATAAAAAGTTGTATGCTGATGTAACTTACATAATTTAGAAAAAAATAGAATGGCTCACAGTATGATTCCTAAATTACACTGATATTCCAGAATTACATAATTTAGACATGGATCATTATTGATTAAGGGACCAGAGTAATGGTGCCTTTGTAAAACTGGCATAGGTACCATGTAAACTCTTTAATTGGTTCTCTCCACATCTGAATATCAAAGTAAGTTTCAACTTCATGTTTACGCTCAATTTAATTCTACCTAAGAGTTTCCTCCTGTGCACATTTCAAAAAGGGGACATAAACCATCTTTTAGGGTTCTCATTTCATGCAAAAAAGTAACTATGAGCCCTGAATGACCACAGAGTCAGCCAACTCTTGAAGACAAAGGAGAATAGGAATGGAGAAGGAAAGAATCAATCTTAAAAATAGGAGCAGTAAGGTTGGGAGTTAAACTGATGGTCTACATCAGAGGTCGGCAAATCTTTTTGTGTAAAGTGTTTGACAGCTTGACAACAATCATTTTAGGCTCTGCAACCCACATAAGGTCTTGTACACTTTTTTCTTTGTTTACTTGTTTATGCCCTGTCAAAAATGTAAAAACTATTTTTCCCTTACAGGCCACACAAAAACAAACTGGGAAGTAGATTTGGCCTGTGGGCCATAGTTTACTCATCCCTTTGTCTATGTAAGAGCAGGAGAATGTAGTGTATTCCTACATTTTTTTATAACCTGAAGACTGTCACCACAACGATCATAACAAGTTTCTGGCATTCTCTTCTTAGGATGCTCTCATAGGATCCAGGAGGTGAGATAATGGCTGTGGGCATAGTGTGATCTGCAACCCCAACCAAGAGTCATTTTACCACCCTGAGATGCTTGAGCATTTTCATTCTCATGATTTTAAATGCAGGGGAAAGGTCCTAAATTGTTACTTGATAACTTCAGTTATCAGGCAACTGAGTTTCATGGCTTAATTTAAGCCTAGGACACTGAACAGGAAATTGCTGGCTGACTGGTTTGGAACACCTGCCTGAACATTCCTCCCTCCCTTCACTGATTTATTCAAGAGTGTGACAAATGACTACTACAACGCAGGCCCCTCACAGGAATGCAGGAAGGCTCAAAGCTGAAAAGGACAAGGTTTTTGACCCCTTTGCTTCTTTTCAATGAGAGTTAGAGATAAGGTAAGCACACAAGTTCCAAGGCTGGACTTGGAAAAGGCACGTCAGGAAATCCTTGAGGGCCAGATGTGCTTTAGAATTCAGTATCTGGGGAATTTCCTAAAGGCAATATGATGCATATACTCTAAAAGGGGCTGGAATAACAGTCTATAATCAAACATTAATACACTTTTATATCACTTCAGGCCAGGTTCAGTTTTGTTATGAATGAGATGCAAAAAAAACCTTTCAGTTTTCAGAGCTTTCTGGATTTCAGAATAGTGGATAAAAGACTGTGGGCCTGCCTGATCTTAAAAAGAGCCTGTATATTTATTTTCTCTTTTAAAATAAAGTTTTAACTTAAGAAAACCACAAAATAGGATGCTTCCAGATCCAAACTCCAACCAACTGCCAATGTGCTGAATCTGAGTGGCCCTCTTTATGGCACCACATCTTAACAATAACAGGTTACATGAGACACCAGTGAGGTAAGTTCAAACTAATCAAGATTTCACTCTTTTGGTAACATTTTCTTATGCTATCCAAGAGTCATTAAAAAAATATCAAATTATATATAACTATATTATATACCAAATTACACACACACACAAACACACACACGCACACACTCTCTCTCTCTCTCTCTGTCTCCCTCTCTCCCTCCCTCCTCCCTCCCTCTTTCTCTCTCTCCTTCCCTCCCTCCCTCCAGGAAGTAGTTAAGGAATCCTTGGAAAATATGTAGCATATTTTTCTTAAAAAGTTATCCACAGAATCACTGAACAGATCTGTATCCATGTAGCTAGAAAAGTCAGTGTATCCTCAGAATAAGGACTTAGAATGTCTAGAATGTCCTTAATGTGGACATTCAATCTTCAATTCCTGAGAGAAATGTCCTAACACCCAGTAACATGAAAGCTAGAGATCTTTCGACTTTACCAGGTATGTATGCTGTCACTCTATAAGGAAAGAGCCTATATCCAATGAACCTTCACTTCTGCTACAACAATGTATGTGAAGAGCTCTTTACCATATGAAGCAAGCTCTTCATCAAAATCTAACACATATATAACAGCTATTTTTATTTGTACATCTAAACATAAAAAACAAAATAACGTTACTGAGTTGGCTGATAGTGACTTCCTTTAACCACAGCAGATTAAGTATATCCAAGACTCATTCTACTTCATCAGTACATAATTTCCCCCAGAGTGAATCTTAATTTTTGGATGTATTCACAGACTTAGAGAACTCCTAGTCCAAATATTTTGGTGTTAAATACTAAGTATTAATAAAAATACAAGTGAAGGGACTTGTCTGAGGTCCTGCAGCTAGTAAGAGACACAACCGAAACAGAGAAGTTTAGACCAATATCCTTGATGAACATTGATGCAAAAATCCTCAATAAAATACTGGCACATCGAATCCAGCAGCACATCAAAAAGCTTATCCACCATGATCAAGTGGGCTTCATCCCTGGGATGCAAGGCTGGTTCAACATACGCAAATCAATAAATGTAATCCAGCATATAAACAAAACCACAGACAAAAACCACATGATTATCTCATTAGATGCAGAAAAGGCCTTTGACAAAATTCAACAACCCTTCATGCTAAAAACTCTCAATAAATTAGGTATTGATGGGATGTATCTCAAAATAATAAAAGCCATCTATGACAAACCCACAGCCAATATCATACTGAATGGACAAAAACTGGAAGCATTCCCTTTGAAAACTGGCACAAGACAGGGATGCCCTCTCTCACCACTCCTAGTCAACATAGTGTTGGAAGTTCTGGCCAGGGCAATCAGGCAGGAGAAGGAAATAAAGGGTATTCAATTAGGAAAAGAGGAAGTCAAATTGTCCCTGTTTGCAGATGACATGGTTGTATATCTAGAAAACGCCATTTTCTCAGCCCAAAATCTCCTTAAGCTGATAAGCAACTTCAGCAAAGTCTCAGGATACAAAATCAATGTACAAAAATCACAAGCATTCTTATACACCAATAACAGACAAACAGAGAGCCAAATCATGAGTGAACTCCCATTGCTTCAAATTACAATTGCTTCAAAGAGAATAAAATACCTAGGAATCCAACTTACAAGGGATGTGAAGGACCTCTTCAAGGAGAACTACAAACCACTGCTCAAGGAAATAAAAGAGGATACAAACAAATGGAAGAACATTCCACGCTCATGGGTAGGAAGAATCAATATCGTGAAAATGGCCATACTGCCCAAGGTAATTTATAGATTCAATGCCATCCCCATCAAGCTACCAATGACTTTCTTCAAAGAATTGGAAAAAACCACTTTAAAGTTCATATGGAACCAAAAAAGAGCCTGCATCACGAAGTCAAGCCTAAGCCAAAAGAACAAAGCCAGAGGCATCACGCTACCTGACTTCAAACTGTACTACAAGGCTACAGTAACCAAAACAGCATGGTACTGGTACCAAAACAGAGATATAGATCAACGGAACAGAACAGAGCCCTCAGAAATAATGCCGCATATCTACATCTATCTGATCTTTGACAAACCTGACAAAAACAAGCAATGGGGAAAGGATTCCCTATTTAATAAATGGTGCTGGGAAAACTGGCTAGCCATATGTAGAAAGCTGAAACTGGATCCCTTCCTTACACCTTACACAAAAATTAATTCAAGATGGATTAAAGACTTACATGTTAGACCTAAAACCATAAAAACCCTAGAAGAAAACCTAGGCAATACCATTCAGGACATAGGCACGGGCAAGGACTTCATGTCTAAAACACCAAAAGCAATGGCAACAGAAGCCAAAATTGACAAATGGGATCTAATTAAACTAAAGAGCTTCTGCACAGCAAAAGAAACTACCATCAGAGTGAACAGGCAACCTATAAAATGGGAGAAAATTTTCTCAACCTACTCATCTGACAAAGGGCTAATATCCAGAATCTACAACGAACTCAAACAAATTTACAAGAAAAAAACAACCCCATCAACAAGTGGGCGAAGGATATGAACAGACACTTCTCAAAAGAAGACATTTAGGCAGCCAAAAAACACATGAAAAAATGCTCATCATCACTGGCCATCAGAGAAATGCAAATCAAAACCACAATGAGATACCATCTCACACCAGTTAGAATGGCAATCATTAAAAAGTCAGGAAACAACAGGTGCTGGAGAGGATGTGGAGAAATAGGAACACTTTTACACTGTTGGTGGGACTGTAAACTAGTTCAACCATTGTGGAAGTCAGTGTGGTGATTCCTCAGGGATGTAGAACTAGAAATACCATTTGACCCAGCCATCCCATTACTGGGTATATACCCAAAGGACTATAAATCATGCTGCTATAAAGACACATGCACAGGTATGTTTATTGCAGCACTATTCACAATAGCAAAGACTTGGAACCAACCCAAATGTCCAACAATGATAGACTGGATTAAGAAAATGTGGTACATATACACCATGGAATACTATGCAGCCATAAAAAATGATGAGTTCCTGTCCTTTGTAGGGACATGGATGAAACTGGAAATCATCATTCTCAGCAAACTATCACAAGGAGAAAAAACCAAACACCACATGTTCTCACTCATGGATGGGAATTGAACAACGAGAACACATGGACACAGGAAGGGGAACATCACACTCCGGGGACTGCTGTAGGGTGAGGGCAGGGGGGAGGGATAGCATTAGGAGATATACCTAATGCTAAATGACGAGTTAATGGATGCAGTACACCAACAGGCACATGTATACATATGTAACAAACCTGCACATTGTGCACATGTACCCTAAAACTTAAAGTATAATAATAAAAAAAAAAAAAGAAAAACAATAATAAAGTACTTCCTTAAACTAGAGTGCCATTGAAACCTAAAGCAATGTTCAGGTGATTTTGATGAGAATTACTGACTGTGTATTGTTTTTTCTTAGATACAGTGGTAATCTTTATAAATGATAGTTATTACCAAGCTATTTTAAGAATTATTGATATAATAAATTCATTATTTTTCTCTGATTTTAAAAAAAAAAGAGATGAAGTTAGGATTAGGGAAAGGTCTGTATGTGGTTTCCAATTCAAGCTTGCAATGAAAGTCTGCTGATAAACAAGGACATTTACTCAAATACAATGTACATAGATTAACATCTACAAAGTTTTTTGGCCTTACTGCATTAGGTTCATTATAAAGTCAGGATTGTGACAAAAGAATGCTACTAATTATTGAACAGGCAGATTCACGTACATAACTTGATGAAGATCATTATCCGTGGACCTATGCATCTAGATGCTTGATGAGGCTATGCATGATTTTTTTCTGCCTCATTTAATATATTTATAGTTCACATATCTATTAATTTCTTTAACTGAGACAGAGACTGCATATAGTATAAAACAGCATACTGAATTTGTTTAGCAATGACATCACTCACTAGTTGCGTTGTTAACAAGCTACTGAATTTGATATTCATCTTTATACATAAACAAGCATTCAAAATAGAAGACAGAAATTACGCCAGAAGTACCTGGTAAGGCTAACCTTTCAGTACTCTTCCTTCTAAAGTTCCATAGTTTGATAAATGTGTAGAATCTCTTACACCACCCAGTTCTGATTCTATAAGTAAAAGAGCATCCACAAATTGACCACATTTTTATAGATGTGAAAACAATGACAAGCCTACAAAATTCACAAACAGGATAGTTGTGAAGATGCCACATCTTAAAACTTCTGGAATAGTATAAGCTCAATTAAGTTTGTTTCCACAAAAGAAAAAAAATTGAATCCATCTCAGATTATATACAATTCAAAACGCAGAATTGTTTTACAAAAAAAAAAATGAAGAAACAACTATAACAAGTTATCAGGACCCATGATTACCAATTCAAAAAAATTAAAAAAGTTTCTACCACGGCATCTTGTCTCTGCTGTTATCATAGTCCAATACTTTTAACTAAGTAGAGTTAACATTTTGAAGAAAAAGAAAAGGAAATCTTAGAATGAGACAACATACATAAGGCACACAGCCCAATGCCTGGCCCATGACACATGCTCAGGATGCTCTAGCAGTCTGGTTATTATTACTTCTGTCATGGATACATCTTCAAAAGGACAGAAAATCATACAGAGGCCACGAACTAAGTTAATACTAGGCACTACAACTTTTAGCATGCAAATTGTGTTTTTGAATTAGCCAAAATTACTTACTTTGAATACATGATACATTTACTGAGAATTGAGTAAAATGCCAGGCACTCTGCAATTATACACACTGTCTCATTTAATCTTTTAATAACCCAATAAGATAGATATTATTGCTGCTACTGTTACTATTAAAAAGAATCTAGTTGGGGAAAACTGAGTAACTTGCTAAGTCATCTATCTCTAGTCTGCGATTTGAGCCCAGATCTATCCTTCTGGATTTTATGCCATTATACCTTCCATAATACTATGTTTTATTCATGGCTAAAACCATGGATGCATGGGAAATGCATCTTCAAACACATGAAAGAAATTAAAATACTGAACACATCTTTGATTTACATGTCTGAGGCAGCTCCAACATTTCACTGAGAATATCTATATAGAATAACATTTAGCTCAAACTAATAATTTGAGGATTTTTTAAAATAATAAAGCTCTGCTATTAAATATCAAGTAAAATAAATCATAGGGTTCATCATACATCAGAAGAACCTAAGTGGTTATGCAGTAGAGGAAACTGAGGCTCAGAGAGAATAGACGTCATAGATAAGGCTAGACGATGGCCACGCCTCCCCTGAATCTAGTCCAGTGCTCTTTCTACCATATTTCTGGTTGGCTTTTCTCTCTTTCCACATATTTTATTTAAAAAACAAAATACAATACCACTTGCATATCCTACTTTTCTTTGTTTTCCTTTCCAGTATTCCATTCCCTTTTTCCCTGCCATCTCCTCCTGACCCTCCAGAAAAGGACATCTTAATACCTTAGTTGGGTGGCAGTCACAGAAGAAAACTTGATTCCAGTGTTATATCAAATTGTTGGGGCAGCCTAAGGAATTAAGTTGAGGGCTGCATATCATAGTGATTTATACTTTAAGAATACCAAATTGGGGCCCATGGCTTCACAAAGGCATTTTCTTATATTAATTTGTGAATCTACATGAAAACAATTAATTTAGAGTATTGAGCCAAAATAGTTTCAGTAGTAACAAAAGCAATAATTTATTTACTCTATTTGTTGTGCCCTTTGCCAGAAAGGCCTTGGGGAGGCACAGTGACTAAACAATATTTAAACAAACATGACTGGCAATTAACAGATCATCAAATATGGCAGTAGTATAAAACGAGTGTAAAGTCATTATCCCTTATTGTCACTCTACCAGGGCAATCTAGCTTCAAGCATCTTGTGTGATGCCTGTTATCTAATCAGTTCAAAGTGGCCAGTACAGGTTGAGCAGCCCACACCTGAAAATCTGAAATCCAAAGTCCAAAACTTTTGGAGCACCAACTTGACGCTCAAGGGAAATGTTCATTGCGCATTTAAAATTTCAGATTTTTTAGATTTTGGATGCTCAACCAGTGAGTATAATGCAAATATTCCCAAATCTGAAAAAAAACAAAATCCAAAACACTTCTAGTCCCAAGCATTTCGGATAAGGGATACTGAACTGGTATAAGATTCTAAGACATTATCTCTCACCTCACTTTAGCTCCCTAATGTAAAGCTGAGGACTGTGTTTAAAAGAGAAGCAAAATGACCAACCACAGTGGCAGTGACAGTGCTTAGTGAATCAAAGAATCTTGAAAATGATTAAGCCACCAGTCACAAACAGTTAATGACTACACATTCTGGATTTTAAGGATATACTGATTTCAGGATTTTATGTTTGTTTTAAAGTGGTTGGTTAAATGAAGAATAAATGAAATTTAATTTCCATGTCTTAATTGTTTTCATGTAGATTCACAAATTAATATAAGAAAATGCCTTTGTAAAGCCATGGGCCCCAATTTGGTATTCTTAAAGTATAAATCACTATGATATGCAGCCCTCAACTTAATTCCTTAGGCTGCCCCAACAATTTGATACAGCACTGGAATCAAGTTTTCTTCTGTGACTGCCACCCAACTAAGGTACTAAGATGTCCTTTTCTGGAGGGTCAGGAGGAGATGGCAGGGAAAAAGGGAATGGAATACTGGAAAGGAAAACAAAGAAAAGTAGGATAAGCAAGCAGTCCCTACTTAATCCATGCTGTAAATCTCCAAAAGTCAGCTGATAGGAAACAAGAGCCAAAACATTGCAAGTGTAAGTGCTTGTTCATCAATTAGGGAAGGGCAGAAAGGACAAAGAGATTTAAAAATTATAGACACTTAAGTTATAAAGTATTATCACTACATCTGGTTAGTGGTTATTAAAAAAACCAACCAAACAAAAACTACCCTTTTTTCTTCATGAAATAAAAATGACATCAAGCTAGAAAATCCAAATTGGGGGATTCTGTTACTGCAAGAATATTCCTATTAACCTCCAGCAAACTGATGAGGCTACAAGTTAAAATCTTTGTCAGATTTTTCATCTGCATGCATTTTAATTAATCAGATAGCAGATTCTGAACTGGTAGAAGAGGAGGATACATCTGTTGGATATGAGAAATTTAACACAAAAACACGCGCGGGACTGTGTGATGACATTCCAAAATGCTGCAAAGTGAAATGGCCTTGAACCACCACTTTGAAGGTCCACAAATTGTGAGGTATTAAAACATCCCGCCCCACGTGACAAGTTTACACTCTAAGGACATATGACAGACAAGTCACATGAAAAGAACACATCACAACAGCACTATTACAAATACACATATACAAAATCGATACTTTGGATTTTTGCTGATCTGACAGGAAAAGGAGGAAGCTCCTATAATCTTAAGTATTTTCCTAAGTGGCAGGCCCCTTGCTGGGGCTCCTCCTATCTCTAATCTTTGCATTTTGCCTACATCAAGTAAGGTACATCCAGATGAGGGTTTAAAACTGACCCTAAAATAGAGATAATGAGCATGGGCTCTGAAGACTAACTGAATCCTAGTCAGCTCATCACTTATGTTCTGGGTGAACCAGAGGCAACTTACTTAGTCTCACTGTGTCTCACTTTCCTCATCTGCAACACGGAGATAATAGCAAACTCCACCTTAATGGGCTGTTCTGATGACAGCACAGAGTATATGCACCCACAGTGCTAATTATTATTCATGTCCAAGGTCATAAAGCTAGCAGGGGCAGAGCTGTCTCCAGAGCCCATGGCAATGGCTACAAAGCACATGGTTTTCACTCTATACTAAGCAGCCTTCTAGTGGTTTTCCTTAAACATTGAGAAAAGCAATAAGCCACTTCTCAACTCTTTTATCTGGGAAAGGATCCCCACTGGGGAGGGAAGCCTGAAGCCTGGGAGGACTAAAGAGGGCAAGGGTAATTAGGAGGAAGAAGATCCCTGGGTTCTGAACCCAGGGACAGGTTGAGTCAGGAAACATTAAGCAGAACGGCCCTAGAAAATCACCCCCCAGGAAGGCATGGAGAGGCGTGACTGGAATCAACTGACCAGGGGTCGGGGCAAAAACTACTCACATGCAGCAATGGCCATCTACTCTATTTTGAGCCTGTGTTTTGTTTCATATTTAGTGTATTTGATCAGGTTGTACCCTGTGGTTTTGGTGGTTGACAAGAAATAAAATGTAAATCATGCTACTACTTCAATAGTTTTTAGGGGGAAATTACTCTGTTAAATGCAAGAAAAACTTTTTAGGTATAAAAGTATAAGAAACTAAAATAGACAAGGAGGAAACCAATCAGAAACCAGAATTTCATTTGGAGTAGTCTCTTCCCACAAAAACAGATACTGTAAAATGGAACTATGCAGAAAATAATTTGAAAGATAAACTACACTTTTAAAATCATATAGTTCCAAAGGTAAATAAACATTTTTGGAATCACTGCCAATTGCCTATATGAATTCCAAAAGGTAAGGAACTCATGAAAGAAAAACTCCAAGACTAACTCACATTATTTTGCCTTAATGGAATTGGGTTACATTCAATATTGTTTTAAATAAGTGGACCACTGGTTGGGGTCTAGAAATTGTTTGGTTAGAGGGATATTTTTGTTATAATATTTGTTATAATCAGATTTGATTTGTACATCTCCCAAAACAAATGTTGTGACACTATAAAAAAATTTCAGGATCTTACGCCAAACACAACTAGCTCTTTAAAAATTTCATTCCTTGCAGAATGAAAAGACTGTACAATTCTCTCTGATATTTATTCTGAATATTTCAGTGATGTATCCTCCACGTTCCTGAAAGCCAAAGGCACATAATTTATAGCAGGGTTTCTAAAACCGTGCCCTTTTCACTGGTTGCTGGCATTTAAAGCATGTTTTCACACATCTTGCAATGTTCTAAGACTATCCACATTGATTGGAATTACATTTTAAAAGCATTTTTAATTGAGTCCCTGTGCTGAGAGTTTTCTATGCTCCACCTGCCCTCACTTGCACTTGTTTCTTTAACAGAACTCTAATTGTCGCTGTAGAAAGTTTCCACTTTATCTGGTGCTTCCTCTTAGGGTTTTCTGAGCTACAGAAACACATGCTTCTTTCCCTTATCTTTTAAGTACATACATCTCTACAAAGAAACACAATTGATGCTAAGTTCTGATAACCAGAGAAATGTGAATCCCTCTTAAATCAAATTCCAAACCTGAGCTAAGCAAGCAAAAGTGGCATCTCAGGTAGGTGATAAAGAGTAACAAAGATTCAAGAATTCTCAAGCACAGCTGACCCCACAAAGGCTTCTTGGGCCTTTGGTGAAGATTCCACTTCTCTAAAAACAAAGGTCTGGCAGTTGGTAAGAATGAACTGCCTCAAATATGGCCTCATGTTTCCCAGGTCCTCTGTCTCACAAAAACAGGTCATGCAGGAAGCTGACTCTATACATCCAGAGGTAGAAAACATGTAGAAAAACAGATTCACTTGAAAAACATCTCCTAAACCTTTGCCAGACCCACCCTGGCTCATGTGGGAAGTTGAAATCCAGTCTGCTCAGGGGCCCCTCACTGCCCGCCCACAGTGGGAAACTTGGCCATGTTGGTTGGTTATTCTGGATTCTCCTGTGGGAAAACCACACTCTTCCCATGAGGGCAAACACCATCTTATGCCCAGTGTGTATCTTACTTTCCAGGACTCTGGCCCCTTTGTCATTCTTATTAAGAAAATATGAAATCTGCTAGAGCCCTGTTGGTATGACTCTTTGAGCAACCTGAATTTCCATTCTGCGCACCCTCTCTCCCCAGGACAGGAGGGCTCCTTCACGTTGTAGCTCTGGAAGACAACTATGTAGCAGGGCACTAATCACTGAAAGGGCATCCCCCCTCCCCCACCACCACCTCTGCAAAAAAAAAAAAGTGTTTAGTTTCAATGGCCTAAAAAGCATAGGCCATATAAAATCTTCCAGACTGACTTCTTTCTTTTTTTAACGGAGAAACTGAGGCTAATCTTCACTGAAAACAAAGCAACCAGGGATCACACTATGAGAGGCGTTCATGTCTTGAATAGGGGTGGGAGTATAGTCCTTAACCTCCCCTTGTTGAACCAGGTCTGCTGTTCCCCAGCACCCTGAATACAGCAATCACTCCCTTCCCTTCAGATATACCTCTGTCAAAGTCCATAGCAAGGCTGACTCACTGCCTTGTGAGACTCCTCAGTTAACTAGGTCTGAAGAAAAGAAGCTGCAAATAAATCAGTATTATAGTGCAGGGATGTGTGTTCTTTCCCCAAACAGCCAACCTTATTGACAGGGATTAGGTGTATGAGTAGTAAAATAATGAAAAGCAGCAAGAGTCTCTCCTGCTCGACAAGCATCTGTTGGGTATACTCCCTCTCCCCACACAATTAGAGGAACGCCAGAATTGTTATGGTTTACAACACTGGAGGGAGAAGTCCATTTTCCAGATAATCTGACATGAAAATAAAAGAGGCTCTCTGCAAAAACGGTAAACTGTGAGATCACAGTCCTCGGGCCACTCGTTCAGCTCGTCAGGGTAGTTATTAGCTTTTCCTACCAGTAGAAGCACACAACACTAGCACAGCAGGTGAATGTCTTTTAAAATCAGGATTTAGACTGACAGGAACCCAGAAGGTTCTCCCTCTTTGGTCTCCAATTTCATCCATTATGAGCAGCAAGTAGTTTTGCTGTAAAATACATAAAAGTCACATTCTCAGCCAAGGTTGAACTATCCCTAAACACAAAATCCCCAATGGAATTAAATATGTGCTAGGATCAGCTAAAGTTAATTCTCAACCATCTGCATGTACAAGATCCATTTTGTAGATTTTTTTTTAGGCAAAATTTAATCTCAATAATTTCCCCGTGGCCTGGCACACTTCTAGTTTGCTCCTTTCTGCTGTTAGTTTTGTGTTTGCTTGTGGAATGCAAGTTAATTTAAATATTAACCCTCCAAAGAATAAACAGAACCAGGTCATTTTCAAATTACTCATACTGTACACTAAAAAAAACAAAAAAAAAAAACAATAAGGACCTACTATATTGGGCAACTTTACCACTCCCATGTTACACAGATAGAGAAGAAGACTGCCAAAAATCACAAGGATGGTAAATAGCATAAGGCAGGATTTGAACCCAGACCACCTGGTTCCAGAGGATGAGTGTCTAGCTGGTATTGCTACACTGTTTCCTGCCTACTGGCTGTCTAGAGTTCATAGCATGCCACATGCACAGAAGTAGACAGGTCCCAACACACACCAGCTTCCCAACCTTAAGAAATGCAGTTTGAACAGAGTATGTAGAGTCACCTTGAGTCACCGTTAACAAGGGTGATATTTTAGCTTTAAAAGCACAGCAAACATGAATACCTGCTTGAGCAGTGGGAAAGGAGGGGGAGGAAAGACTGAGGCATATCTGTCTGTAAAACAGGTCTTTTACAAAAATATGCTTACCCTTGCATCTCTGGTCACTGCCTGAGGGTGCAGTGTACCAATCTTTTTGACGTGGCCTAAGTAAATTTCTCTTGAACTCATTCTTTTCATTTGTGAGCCTTTTGTTGTGCTTTTGCCCAGGGTCTCATAATTTTGGAGTCATGCTGAGTCAAGTCGGTGTAGTCTCTTTCTTTCTTCTGGCTTGTTAATGGTGATAAACTTCTTGCCTTATTGTCTTCTCAAGTTTTTTTTTCTTTCTTTTTTTTTTCTTATTTAACTATTACTCATTTTACTCTTTAGATATCCCCTCTAAGGTGAGTCTTTTCAAGTTTTCTACTTGCACAATTTCCCTACCTCCTCTCTTGAGTAATAAACCCTGGAAGAACTACCAACTACTTAATCACATAGATGCATTTATCCCCATTCAGTGTCTGTCATTTCAGGGGTTTCTTCCTCATGAACTTCAGATCTAGGCCTTTACATTTGACCATCTAGTACTGAAACAAGCAAAATATCTTCTGAGAGCTGAAACATGGGGAGCATTCATGTAACTTTTTTGAGTGGAGCACAGCCATGTAACGCATGCCCCCATTTCTGAGAAAATCCTGACCTCTTCTCACTGGTCACTGCTCTCTAGGATTAAGATGCTGCAAAGACTAAAACAATTGGCCATTCCCACTTTTAACAAACTCAGTAAATTCCTATTCTTTCCTAGATTTGGTCACATGAAGTACTGGAACAAGCACAATTACACAAAGGTATAATCCATTCTTTTTGTCACCAGTAGCAGAAGGGAATCCAATAAATGAGGTTGGAGAACAGAATGTTGAGAGGAAGCCTTAGCCTCTTCCTTGCTCAGACACTGGGTGAAATAATACCAACAAAACAATGTGAGTGATGGTGCCCAGAGCGCCTCAGACCAAAACTGCAGGCCAAAAAAAAAGACATAGCTTAATTTTCCTGACTATTCAAATATATTTTTAGTAACTCTTCAACTATCACTGAAACGCACTCTTCCAAAAGGCATTTTAATTGCCTAAATACAGTTTCTGCCTATTCTTGCCCATGTTTTTTAAACATTTTTCTGGCCTCACTACTTATTCCAAATCTTCTACTTGTCAGAGAAGGCATATTCTGTGACAATTTCCATCTATCAAACGGTGGTGAGTTTTGCTGGCTTTTAAACAATTGCCATAGACCTATTTAGATAAACTGTTCAGAGGGACCTATCTCTGAAGCCTAACCACCTCCACTGACCATGTGTGCACTGAAAATGAACTCCTCAGCTTCTGAGTCAATACTCAAGAGGAACTTTCATTCGGAGACATTTTAAAGGAAGAAATATGCATACAATCCTAAGCCAGGGAGACTTTATATTTTGGTTTGTGATAGGGAAAATACATGCACAAATGAAGCCTGGGGAAGCCTAAATGCAAAATGAAATAATCGAGCAGAAGGATAGCGGGCTTCTCCGACACTCAATCATTTTCAGTCACACTATGTTGTCCAGTAACCTGCATTGATAATTCCTCATGAATAAAATGCCAGCATTATCATCTGCAGCTACATTGTTGACATGCTTTTGCTATTTCACTAAAAATACCATTAATTTTCTGGCTTCACAACAGCTGAGCTACTCTCCATTTGAATATACAAAAGAGTATTTTGTTTAAAGCAAATTAAAAGCGTTCCAGTAGATGACTTCCATTTTGCTAGCTATACTATTTTAGCATATACTGTTCTTCTTAATCCTCCCCACCTCAACGTCATGCCTGTCATCTCCCCAGTCCAAAATACTTCTGTTATTAAAATTTTGTTTTAAGTTGAGGAGGGGGAATCTGGAAACTATTTCTGTTGTAACATTCTTGGCCTGCAAGCCACCTGACTGGCATGGTAAAGAGTGTGGCTTTTTGAGGGTTACAAGATACGGTGACCTCCTTGATTCTCTCACCTCTGTGAGCCAAGGTACATAAGCAACAAAATTTTCCAGTTTGGTATCGGAAGGGTAAACTGCTAAAACACACACCGAATACACCTTCCATTTCCCATCTAGATACGTTCCGACATCCTCCACTTAAGTCAGAAAGAAAACCACTACTCCTGCCAAGCCCTCCTGGCATCTCACCACTTTATTTGTTCCCATTTGTATCTAATGCTTTTGTCAACAGTTCAACAAAAGTCAAAGCAAACAACCCACTGCAAACACTGGGGGTAACAGCAACAAGCATGAATCCTTCACAATTATCCAGCCCAGCTGCTCACAGCTCGTCTGGGCTGCTTTCATTAACAACAATGTCAACAAAAGACTGAAACCCACCCAATAACTAGATGGGTCAATACTGCCACTGTATACCCTCTGTAGGAGGAAACGCTGTTCTCCTTTGTTGCTTGGGCAAACATGTAGAATAATTCAGTCAGATGGACAAGTGCTTGTCTAATCATTTGTTATGTGAATTATTCAACGACTTTTCACGTAAACTACTAACAGGGCTCTTCAAATATTTCTGTGGCACTTCCAGCTGTCCAACTGTGGAAGTGCATAAAAGGAACAAAGGCAAATGAAAAGAGAAATCATGACCCGAGTTAGTTCCCAGTGATAATCTTTAGTTTAAGAATCTCGAATCTTCATGACTAATCCTTTTAGGCCTAACCCTTGCCTGGCATTTTCACTAGCGTCCAATCTTTACTATGTGGACCAGACTGAGGGTGGGGTCGTGTAGAAAATCCTGACTTCGAAGCTCCACACTATCCTTACCTTGCTCAGCTTTAAATGGTACCCCCCCTCCCCACCTTCCTTTCACAAGCACTTCCAATATGTAGGATATGCATTTAGGATTTTTAATGGAGTATTTTAAAAACACAGACATCCATAAACAGACTACAAAACAGTGTCAAAGCAGCTGTTCCTAGAGATTATCTTTAATGTTTTATATACATATATATGTGTATATATATGTTATATTTTAGAATTCCCTGGATGAATTTTGATTAAAACTATTGACATTTATTTAACAAAGAATTATTTTAAGATAAAACAGTTCTAAGTTCCCTTTCTTTCCTCTTAAGTGTATAGCTTATGAAATCACGTACAAACCAAGCAGCCTGGCGAGAAGGAGAAGGGCCCCTGACTTGGGCCCTGGCCCTCAGTTGGCTGAGCACCACCCTGTAAGACCAAGGGGGCATGCCCACACACAGCCTTTGTCCGTGGCCTCTACAACATGATCTGGGTACCCAGGACCCTGAAATTCCCTGCCCTAACACCCCAGGCCCACTTCCAGGGTTTACTCAGTCTCAGTCCTCTTCCTGAGGCCTCCCAGGGTTAGATCAAGCTGCTGGTTTGAGTGTGTCTAGATCCGGGCGCAGCTGTAGGGGTTCGACGAAGCTTTGAAGTAAGAACTAGGCTGTGTACAAGAAAATATGTGAGGGCCCACGTGGTTAAAGCAATGAACTCCAAAGTGCCTAAGAATTTTAAATTCCAACCTGGTCTTTCAGGTTATCACTAAGGTGTATTTATTTATTGGATTTATAACTTTTAAATACTTCAGTATATGGTATGAGGGTCTCCATTTGGACTCTTTCACTGGCCCTGGCTAGGCCCAACAGGTAAGTATCAGGTACAGTTTTTGGTAGCCCAGTCTTAAAATGCTGAAGCCACTGCAATCACCAAATGTTTCCATGTAATGTCGTGTGTCTAAGAAAACAAGCAGCATTTTTTCCCCTAAACATTTTCACTTTTATAGATACAGATATCTACAACACTAATTAAAGTGCTGATTTTATTTCTATTACTGCTTTTAAAACACAGTAAGAGTAGAAAAGTTAAAAATAAAATTCAAGAATTATGGCTATTTACCAGCCTAGTACATAGGAACATGACAGAGATTTTAGGAAACTGTTAAAAACAGATGAAGGGGTGGGGCGTGATGGCTCATGCCTGTAATCCCAACACTTTGGGAGGCTGAGGTGGGTGGATCGCCTGAGGTCAGAAGTTGGAAACCGGCCTGGCCAACGTGGTGAAACCACATCTTTACTAAAAAATACCAAAAACAAAAAATTATCCAGGTGTGTGGTGGCACGTGCCTGTAATCCCAGTTACGTGGGAGGCTGAGGCAGGAGAATCATTTGAACCCAGGAGGCAGAGATTGCAGTGAGCCGAGATCATGCCACTGCACTCCAGCAGCAGCTTGGGTGACAGAGGGAGACTCCTTCTCAAAAAAAAAAAAAAAAAACCACACACACACACACAGATGAAGGAAACAGCAGAGATTCATACTCATTCCACCTCGTTCCTGCTTCTCACTCTAGCCAGTTTACTCACTGCCACTTGTAATTGTGGAATTTCTACTTTTTACCACCAGTGTCTACAGATTTTTAGTTCTTGGCATAAAAAATTGTGCTTTCAAAAACCAAATAATAGTCCAAGACATAGAAATAAAATTTGAGAATTTTACTTCCTTCTAAAGGTCGCTAATAATCCATGTTAACTGTTCTACTTCTGAAGCTGGCTTCAAGTAACAACTAGAAAGCTGGCAATTTTTAAAAATACTCTTGAAAGAAGAAAATATCATCAGAGCTAAATGGGAGCAGCAAAAAAACAAATAAAATTATTTACTAATTTTGAAAACAGAGAAACCACCTGAAAAGCAAGTGAGGGTATTCAAATGCCAAAAAATCAGACGATAAATATTTTAGCTCTGTAGTTCAATTGTTTTGCTGATTCCTACAAAACACTTTCTGAATTCGAGTAAAAGGCCCATATCCAGATTGGGAGTCGACAGAATGTTGCCACTGGCATTACTGTCAGTGTTTGCTAAAGGTTCATGTTTGCATGCATTTGCACATCAGCCTGGGCAGCTTCCTGGGAAGACTGCCTTCAGAGCTAGTCCTCCAATCATCATAAACTGGTTTTATATGCACATTTTAAAGAATTCAGGACTCACCAGAAGCTCTGAGAAATGAAGAGGAACGATCCATTAATATATTTTATTCTACTCAGAAGGCAGCATATCGCAATTCCATATTTTAATAGGAAAATGATTTGAAGGAAGGGATTGTATCTAATCTTTACTGTGCACCCCCAATGCAGTACAGGCCTGTTTGCCCTCCAGCTGCTGAATCAATACCTACTGATTTAAATATTTTATTTGGACTGCAAGTTCATCTGTCAATACCAACAGGTTTCAAAGTCAGGAACCATTAATATAATTTTTAGTCAGTTGTCTAACAAAAAACAAATCAGAAAAATCTCTCAGCTACATACAGAGGTATAGCTGTGCCTTTTTAATAATCAAAGGAAAACATATACAGAATTGACAAGGAGTTCTTCCCACCTAAATACCTTTCAGTACTAATGCAATCGAACAAATCAAATGGACTATTATGTAGCAGAGACTTCTGTTTTAATACATTTGTTATAAAGGAAATCTTCACCCTAACAATTAACCAAATAGACTACATCCATCGTGAAACATTTCATATGTAATATTCTTCTTTCATTTCTCCCCAGGAAAGAGGGTTGACCCATAAGGAAGAATGGAGAGAGAAAAAAAAAGGGAGGCACAAAGAGAAAAAAGGAAGAAAAGAGAAGGGAATTGAAAAGGACAAGGGTGAGCAAAACAGTTTACAAGCGAACATCTGGTATTGACAGGAGGAACTGAACACAGTCTGTACAGTCATGCTGAAGTCTAGAAGGAGGATGGCAATTTGAAAAGAGGGAGGGAAGAAGTGGCAGCGGGAGGCAGGAGGAGGGAAAGAACAGAAGAGGTCAGGGGTTGGGGACTAACTAACCAAAGTACTGTTCCTGGATGCTTATGTATTTAGTCATTATTTGCTCTATTCTCCCAAAGGCAAAAATGTCACCAGCTTAGTTTAAAATTTCCCTAAATAAGGTCACACTAGGTTACTACCAGATTTTATCATCAAAACAGATTCCAGCCTACGCATCCAATTCAGGAGTCTCATTCAGAGCAGTGACAGTCCAATATGGTTTGGTTATAATCCCTGAGGCGGGGGCTGGGCCAAGGATGTGGAATAACTCAGCTTTCAAGTCCTGATAACTGTGGTACAAACACAAGTGATTATTTCAATTTTCTCTGCAGATTATTTTTCAGGGCAACCCAATAAACCCAATAATGCCCAGATTTACTAGAAAAATTTTTATTCATTTCCCCATGCACCAGAAAGTAAGCTAATAACATCCCACCGAGAGTGCTGTCAGGCTAAATCCCTGCACTGCTGAATGCACTGCCGGGATAAATCTCCCTTCACTTTCCATTCCACTATCCACTTTAGGGCAAGGCTCTGGGGACTGCTCCAGATTACCCCTCTGCACGCAGTGTCACAGGCACAAGCCCGAGTGGTCCAATCAGTGCCAAGAAAAGAACAAACTAAAAAAGATTAATTCACAGATGTTCATGCATTTCACATACACTGTGCCCCGTGGCCCGTTGCTAGGGCAACGGGAGACCACCAGTGCGCGCTTTATTGGCTTTATGAAGTGCGTCTCGGGGACTATAGTCCGAGAAACGCTGCATAATAATAGTGTGGCTTTTCTGAAGCCTTGTTTTGTGTTTATCCACATTTAACCTTCTGAGTATTATAAAGAGCACCCTTATGCATAGCTTTCAAGCACTCCTCCCTTCCCCCCAAAACTGCCACAACTTTCTATCTAGAAACATTAAATTGCATCTCTTAGGGGTCCATTTTGGGAAGACCCATGTTTATATTGCTCAACCAGTTCCGTGACCAAAAAAAAAAAAAATCTACAACCATTTAAAGATCACTACTATATTAGTGCAGCTAACCATATCAACCACCCAAACCCGAATACATACATGCCTTGTTTTCTATGAAACCAGGGGAACCTTGCTTTTGAGTATCAGGAGTCAGTTTTAGCCAGAAGGAATGTCAGAACCAGCAAGCCTCATCAGAGTCTGTCAGAGACGCAGCATCATCCAATAGAACTCTCTGCAGCAGTGGGAAGGTTCTGTATCTCTGCCGTTTTGGCAGTTTCTACAGCCATGTGTGGCTACTAAGGACTCGATAAGTGGCTAATATAACTGGGAAAATGGGTTTGAAAATTCTATTTCATTTTAACTTTAAATAGCTTCAGGTGACTAGTGGCTACACCATATTGGACCGGGCAGCCTCAGAGGCTTACCAGACAACTATCTATGTTTTTAGAAGTTCCTAAAAAGCTGTCTCTTCAAGCTTTTAGTTTCTGCTTAATTCATAAAAATATAACTTCAAGTAAATGTACACAGAATGGTCTTCATGATTGCCGTTGCCGCTAGCTGTGCGAGTCCCAATCAGCCAGAGTCTTTGTGAAAAAGGCTGAGGGAACAAGGCTAACTTTCCCCTCCTTCTCCACCCCCACCCCCACCCCCACCCAGGTTGGGAGGTTAAAATCACAAATGTCACGACTCTCAGAGCAGTAGCACAGATCAAGTGTTAATCTAAAGGGAAGGGGTGGGTGAGGGGGAGAACACAGGCTTGTGGGGGCGAGGGAGGATCTGGAATGAAGAGGAGAAAAATAAAGCCAGTGAATAGATCAATAGAAGCAACAGCTTACATTCAGATTCACAGGAGAAAGAACACACGGAGACAATCATTTCCTGGGAAAAGCTCAAGCCTAATGAGAATTTACTCTGCTCCTTTATGCGACAACCAGCCCTTTTGTGGCACGGGCTTCCTGACTGACAGGAACCCGGGGCCCCTTAATAGGATTTCCATATTATTTCCAACACCTGCCCAGAAGTTATTTGTTTACATCGAAGGAGGCAAGATTCTCAAATCAGACATCTGCTTCTAGTTCAGGCATATCTTAGGAAACCATCTAGAAAGCAGCTTTGTTACCATGGTGACATTTTTATTTTCCTCCTTTAGTTGGCTCAAAACATTAGCATTTCCAATTTTATTTTGTTGTTCAAAAGGCCAAATGTCGCTCACAAAAACAGAAGTTTAAAAAAAGATAAGTGAATAGAATTCTCAAAATTCTCCAGAATAATTAAAATGACCATAAGGAGCAATAAATAACAAGGAGATCTTATTATATAAGCCTACTGGCTTCTCTCACTGGGTGGCATCACTAACTTATTTACCTCCCCTCTCCCAGCCCTCTTCTCTTCTCGAATTTGAAGTCAGCAACTTGAAAAGTAGCAATTTAAAAAAGAAGATTCAAGAATCCTTCAGGATATGATACAATTAAATAATGAGTCTATTTCCATGAAAAAGAATTCCTCATGCTCACCCTTATCACCATATCTTAGAAAGTTCACTTACAACAAGAATACTTAAGACATTTTAACTTCCACCTCACTGCCTGCATTTCTGTAAAAGGGGAGGGAAAGTGTAAGCTTTTCACGAACATTTAGTGGATGCAGAGGGGATGGAATATTAAACAGTGTGAAGGAAGAAAGGTGGACTGCACGTGAGCGGATTACATGTATGTGTGTGTTGTTCTCCAGTTTCTAGTGAAGGAAAACTAGAGGCAAAACTGAACCCAGGGGTTGGGAGGAGGAGGGTACTTAACCACCAATTGCAACTATCACAAATGAGCGGGAATTTCTTATGTTACGTTACAATACTAGTACTCTCAGCTTACACTGTTTTTAAGCAGTAAAATTTATTACCTACAAAAATAATTGGATTGGTTCTAAATAATGAATAATCTGATAAAGTTAAAGCAATGTGACTTATTTTATTCAATATTTAGATTCAAAGAAAAACAACTAAGTATTCAACGCTAACATTTCAAGTTTTGATTTGCCAAGTCTAAGCAGCATTACTGAGTTTTGAAATAACTGTATTATCTTCATTTAACAGCAACCTTATTTAAAAGCATCAAAAACTCTTTCAGAAAGTACTACTCAGCTCCTCAGCAAACTTCCTTTCTATTACTCTCTCATGAAGCCTGAATTCTCTTCAACCCTTTCACAAGGCAGTTGCCATGGCAGTAATCAGATATGACTCTCTAAGTCCAAAATTACAGCCCTTATTAAAGTGGTGGGTCCTACGTGTACAAAGTCTTTTAACCCAGAAGATAGCTGAGCTACTTCAAATCACCACAGAACAAAATACATAAGTTGGACAGAGGAAAGTGTTGCAGAAATAATTCAAGAAAGAAGAACAAGAGTATTAAACTACCCCATGAGTGATTTTATAATTTTTCCAGAGTGGGGTTAGTGTTACTGTAAGAATACAAAAAAACGATGGTGAACGATTCTTTGGAATAATTCCATTGGAAGAATTATCTACATTTTGAGAAACAAATGTTTTTGAAATTCAAGCGTCAACTATTAAAACTTAAATCTTAGGCCCCTCTAAATTTTTAAAAATGTTAACTATAAACGTTATAATATTTTTGCAAGAGATGAAATGCATCCTAATTAAGAAAATTAGAAATTAACTAAACATCAGTATGAAAATGTTTAATAACTAAGAGGGATGGTTTATGGAGGGAAAGGAATAAACCATTTTGCCAAATCAGCTGGAGAAAGCCAACCTGCCAACCAGGCCGCCCCTGTTAATTAGTATTTGTTCTGCTTCAGCGATCGGCGGAGGAGGGTGCTGCAAAACAAGCGTGTCTCCCGAGTCACTCACATCATTAATCCATTTATGCTCACCACCTGAGGACCAGCTATGCCCTAAAGATATTTATTCATCTGTTTGACAAACAAACAATTACCACACATTTTTCTAGAATTAGGACACCTGTTACGTTTCACACAGTTTACATGCCTAGAGGCAGGTATCAATTAATACTGAACAAATTACTGCATCATAGATTCATAGAACAAAACTTCTTAACTGTTCCTTGATAACTGTAAATAGTAAAATACATGGTAGAAATAAATACCTAAAAGTCTTGTAAACAAATAATTAAAAAGCAATAGCAATGTTAAAACACTTAATTTCAAATTACCATCTTATTTTGTTATTTTGGGAAATTGAAAGAGTTATAACGTTAAATGCTTGAAAGGCATACTTTATCACCCTACCACCGAACCCCTCAAATGATTTCCTCACTTCTAACCACTGTGTTTACTTGGCTAATGGTATGGCCAACTTTATTGCTGAAACATAACCTATGGTATAAGATTTTTATTTCAAAATTTGTTTCTAGGACAGGACTAAATAACACATAAGAAAATAGCTACATTCCAAATACTTGGAAGAATGCCTTGAGTTACAGCCTTGAGATCCATGGAGGTTAAGTGACTTGTCTATTGATATTCAGCTTACCTAGGGGTAGAGAGGATTGTTGCAGAACCTGGCATAGCCTTCCTACAGAATGGCTCATATTCTAAATGTTTCAGTGTGCTTCCTTGTGGTGTCAAGAATACTTCATGGTGAATTACACCAGGAAAAGCCTTTTCCTTATGATGGGAGAATGGGACAGAATGAAATCTAGGTTTGTCTGTATACATTGGTGATGAACAATGAAATGGATTTTACCAATAATCAAGGGAGTAAGATATCTAGAAATGTATGCTGACAATAAAAAGGTAGAGTTCTATTTCTATTCTTTAACCTTGAAACACAGGCTATGATGTATTTGAAATACAAATCCACTGTCCAAATAAGTATTGCTCAAGATAGGCTTTTAAAAACATATTTTAAAATATGATTTTAAAAATATATTAAGTACTTCTATTTCCTTATTAGGTGGTATCCCTGATTCCCCATGCCCTAACTAAGTAAAGTTCTCTTCCCCTAAATTTTTAGCTTCTTGAGGGGAAGAGTCTTAATTTTTGTGGAATTGTATAAGAGGACAAATCGAAGATTAGTTTGAGAAGGAAATTATGAGTTAGGGAGTGGCAAAAAAACAAAAATTTTTTTAATAAGAAAGATTTAAAGAGACCTAACAGAGATAACAACAAAATAAAATGAATCCTATTCGAATCTCATTTCAAGTAAACCAATTATTTGAAATAATCAAAGAAGTTTGATTATAAGCTGGGTATTAGAAGATATCAAAGAATTATTTTACTAAGTGATTGAAGGCATTATGGTTATCTAACAAAAAAGGGCCCACTATTTAGATAATGTGTTCATTTTGCATATTGAAGTACACAGGAGCAAAATGAGCATACAAATACTTCAGCAAAGAAAAAGTATAGATAGAAATATGGCTACATATTGATAGCTCTTGTACCTAGTTGCTGGGTGTATGAGGGGTTCTTTGTACTTTGTAGTATGTTTCAGATTTTTAATAACTTAGAATGAAACTGGGATACCCAAAGAGCTTTCCTTTGAGGGCGGCGCTGGCTGTGTGACCTTTGACAGGTCTTCACACTTCTAAACCTTTCCTCATGTATGAAATAAGGGTAAGCATAACACCTACCTTCACCAGCAAAAATCTAACCTATGAGCTATACATGCAGTGGGGGCTGCTCAGAGGAGATCAGTAGGACTGAGTGGACACTGTGGACCCACCTTATTTTTCCCTAGGTTACAGTGGATATGCTGAAGTGTTACAGCCCTTAATTAGACAACTTCTCTTCTCAGATTGCTGATTACTGAGGGGAAAATAGAAGATACCAAAAGTCCATGACTGTTTTGTTTGCTTAAACACTCTTTAGTGTTTTGTGGATATCATTGATTTCCCCTTTTTAATCTACCTTTCTATTATTTTATGCCTTTGCCTTTTTACAATATGTACTTCTAAAGTCTGGAGTAATACAAATTTATCCCAGCAAGTTATCTCCCAAACGGTAAAACTCCTACTTAAAGGGGTGTATGAAGTAATCATTCTGTTAATTCAGACTAAAAACCCACATTCACCGGTTAACACCCAATTAATGAGGCAAAAGTGCTTTCTTGGCCTGAATCATGCCCTTCAATTTGAACATAAAAACAACCTTATTCTAATTTTCCGCTGATAAACCTTTATTGTCAACATAATAAATGGGGGATAGAAAAAAGCAATGTATGATGTTTTAGTCATCTATGCCCCAAAATACAGATGCGGCAGAATAAAAATGCATTGCCTTAAACACAAATAATGAATGAATCATTATAAAAACCTTTAAACAAAATCAAGGAATTTGCACAGGAAAAAAACAGTGTATATACCCAGAGAAAAGCATTTAGCTAAAAAATAATTATATGTAAATTAAAAAAATAAAGTGCACCATCCATACTCATTATGCCAACAAAAATTACAAAAACTATAAAGTTCCATATTGGCGGATTGTGTGGAAACATATTCAAACACTGCTTTGGCATTTTAAATTAGTACAGGGTTTTAGGAGATCAATTTGGCACTGCACAAGTCACTAAAAATGATCATACTCTTTGATGATGCATCCAGCACTCTGGGCTTGAAGACATTCCAATGAAATAACAAAAATAAAAACAACACCACTCAGACGGAAAAAATGTTTGTACTGGGTAAGCATAGGCACAGAGGAGAAAAAGTACTCGTGCTATATTTTACAGATAAAAAAGGCAAATCCCTCATAGATGTGACTTGAGAAGGCTATTGCACTCAGGATAAAACACAGGAGAACCAGGCAGATACATGAAAAGGACTTACAAAGTAATAAAGAATGCACAATAATAGCAACTTGGTTGAGGCCACGGAGCTAATGAGCATTTGGTGATAGTGAATTTTGCTACTTATATTTAAGCTGGTCTTGATTTTGGTGCCTATTTTTTGCTACCTGATATTGGAATTATGCACACATTTGGGACGGAGTGGGAAATAAGACAATTTCTGAACCTCAGATTCTTACCAAGCTTCAGGCAATTTTGGCCTTCACAGCTCTGAATCATTACCCTCATTTCAGTCACTCAGAAAAGAACTGGAGAGTGCTATGAGGAACCTAATGACTCTGGGCAGCTGACTCCTCTTAATGAACTGGAACCTCCATCAAGTGGGAAGCTCCTGGCAGCACATGGGAATGTCCCCTCTGACACCATTTTAGAGCCCATCACTTTTACCCCTCAGCCCTCAATGAGAGGGGGCGGGCAATGGAAGATTCCATCACCTCAGAAAACATTTCCTTAGTGTCACTTACGCCTTTTCTAGGGATGAGAGAAATGGTTCTCGATACTACATAAGATGGTGAGAACACTCCCCCTTAGCCTAGGTTGGATTCCTTTTGGAGAGATAAATTTGGGCTTTCTGCCCTACCATTAAGGGTGAGAGTGGATGACAGTCTGTGTTTCTTGTCATTTTCAGGCCTCAAATGTGGGACTTACTGTTGGGCACATGGAGTCACTGGACAGCCAAGTGACAAGCAACGAAGGCTGCAGGTGCCATGGCTCCTGACTTCAACAGCCCTACAACACACACTGGTCTAGTTTCTCATCATCAAGGAAATTGATTCTTGGGCTCCTACAGTGCTTTCTCCTTTAGATCCATATTTACATTCTCCACCTTTGTTGAAAAACTTCAGATACAGGTCTGCAAATAACAGGCTTAGGAATGAACTTGGCTACAGGAGCTATAGAAGAAGAGATCAATAAAGCCAACAGCATGCGATTTGGTGGCCACAGAACTTCCCAGAAGAGAAAGACAAAGGAAAAAAAAGGCCCAACATGTTAACAAGTGAATTTTACTTGGCATCTAAAGGTAAAGTACCTAAATTACTTAAATCTTTACAGTAAGTTTAAATTTATAGTTTATAAGCTATTCTGCAATCTGCCCTGTTTAACAATCTGTAACGTCAAGAAAACATTTTAAAGTGTCTCTCACAATCAAACCCATCTACAACCTTGTATAAATCAAAATTTTGCTACCATATCAAAATGTTCCACTGGGGCTGTGTAAGATTGCCCACATCCTCATTACATGCAACACTAATTACTACCAGCAGATTCAGAATTTTCTGCACATTAGAGGCTTTTAGAGGAGCTATAAAAAATTTCAGGCACCATTAATTTAAATTTGTATTGAAATTTCCTTTTGACAGATGGCCAAAAATTACTTATTATTTAGAGTACCAGAGCTGCCTGTTTGCACATTAGAAGAGGAAAGGGAAAAATTAAAAGCAAGAAGGAAATTTATGTCACGTTCATTACCTGTTAAATGTTAAGGAGCATTATCTTGCATAAATAAATTATTTCATACATGCTCAACTCCAGCTGCAGGCAACTGACACGCTCTGGCTGATAAAAACCATCTAGAGTCACACAGCAGACAATCATAAAAAGCCCCTCTTAACCAGGAACCACTTATGGGAGGACGATCGATGGAACAAGCAACTACAACTGCTTCTCTGAGCATCACAGAACACATTCAGAAAAATAAGCAAACTATCTCACCTTGTAGAACTATAGGACAGTCCCAGACCTGACGTAATACAACTTCAAATTTGAGAATGGTACCCAACCAAAACATCTATTTATAGATGCCATCCCATAATAAATCAAGGCAAAATCATCAGCCTTTCTTGTTTTTCCCTGGCTTCTAGCTATACAGATACTCATTTCCAGGCTCACCCTGAATGATTATAGATGATTTCAAAACACACCCTTACTCTTGCATGAGGGAATAAGAAAATGTAATTGACACAAAAGTGTACACTGAAGTATAAATATTTTCACAGTCTTCTGGGAGTGGAGGCTTTTGTTTAGTTCACTGGACTGCCTAAAGGTATATATTTATAATAAGAAGGCAGGGAATGTTTATATTATGACCTCAGAATAACTGGACAGGCTTTCAAAGGCTGGTATCAGTTAATCCTAGTCACTGCATTTACTTACTACTTCCTAAGTACACATGTGTGAAAAACACTTAATATATTTTAAGAATGCTTTTTTAGTCTAAGTACTGATATGCATATGATACAACAAAATACACAACTGCAAATGCATAATTAAATAATTCAATGTGTTCAGTTCTAATTGTAAATGTTGACATTTACATGGGAGTGCAGATGCCCTTTCAAATTACAAAGATTCTTGAAGGGTAAAACAGATAGGCTCAAGTTTTATTTTCCATTACTTAAGGGCTCTGAAAAAAAAAATTCCTTTTAATTGTAAAACGACAAGGAGTAAAAAGGCATTCAAAGTGCTAGCATAGTGGTTCTGGGAGAAAATTTTAGCATTCATATACATAGCTCCATTAAAAACTGCAAGATATAACTACCTATACTCCAAAACATTCAACTGTTGTAAAATATAAAGAAATAGACAGCATTTGTACCTCAGCCAATGGTTGAGAACTGTCCTTTCCTTCTAACCAATAAGTAACACAATGGCATATGTAATACAATTATGCATAATACAGTGGTGTACATATGTATGTATGTATGTATGTATGTATTTTTGAGACAGAGTCTCACTCTGTCGCCAGGGTGGAGTGCAGTGGCATGATCTCGGCTCACTGCAACCTCTGCCTCCCAGATTCAAGCGATTCTCCTGCCTCAGACTCCCGAGTAGCTGGGGCTACAGGCACAAGCCACCATGCCCAGCTAATTTTTGTATTTTTAATAGAGACGGGGTTTCACCATGTTGGCCAGGATGGTCTCAATCTCTTGACCTCACGATCCGCCCACCTCGGCCTCCCAATATGCTGGGATTACAGGCGTGAACCACCACGCCCGGCCTACAATGGTGTATTTATATTGTGTCTGGTTCATAAGTGATCACATTAATTTTCATGCCTTACTCATTTCCTGCCATGGCAGCCTATTTTTCTTGTTTGCTTACTAAATAAATGCAGGTATCCTTAGCACATCCCATTCTGGAGGTATAGAAGCATACCCAAATCATTAGACCCTAAATACTTTTCCTCTTTCCCTACAACTTGTCTATAAAGAGATACAAAAGGCAGATAAGACAGATGCAAAACCTGAAGAGAATTAACTTGTTACACCAGATACCAAAATGTTAATTTAAAAGAAAAGTTGGTGAAAAAAATTCACTTAAATTTAAAAGAGAAAATTATTTCTAGTGGTTAAAAAAAAAAATGCACCATTCACTTAAACAAATATTTTTGTAGGTTGGAGCTGTTTCCTCAAATATGAAACTAATATATATTTCCTTACAAACCAATTTATTTAATTCATTTCATTGTTATCTTACAGCCAAAGCCTAAGTGAAGAAAAGCAGTTATTTTTTTTTCACATGGCAAATAATAAAATGAGCAATGCAAGCCAGATCTTGCAATTCAACCTGGGTCAACAAATCTGATTCTGATAGAGAAATGGGACCTTTTAAAAAAAAAAAAAAAATCAACCACACACCGGAAAGTAATTTTAAAAATGCAGTTAACCACTACTAACCAATGAAATCATTCTCTAAATCTCAAAGAATTCTTTACTAGATTCATTCAAATCATTTACAGCCCTTTTAAGCCATTCCTTAGTCTGTAAATTTTGAGTCCTACCTTGATGGAGTCTCTGTCTATATGCAAAACAGCAGCAACACAAGCAGATAAAGTGGTGGGAAGAAGAAAAGAAAAGTACTAGTTAGTTTACATAAAATCATACTGATTTATCAAACTTGATCTCTGCTAAATAATAAATTACACAGATGTCAACTGTGCTGTAAAATTAATTATTAATACTGCACAACCAAATTCATAAAGTACCAATCTACCTTTGACACAATTTCAGAAGAACCAAAGCTGGACATTCTTATTATCTGTGCTCCTTATAGACTTTTTCAAAGTATTTACAATCATGCATCAACTCTGTACCATAGCATTAAGATAACTGGATGACAAATTACAGTGTTTTCAATATCAGAGATGGACATTTATGCATATGTGATAAAAATCACTGACTTAATATTATAATTCATAGTAAGGATGCTGAAACAGGGATATGAGCTTTTAATTATGAACCACACCCTTCAAGCCAATGAACCACCCTTGTGCTAAGTAAATTCCCAGAAAGGAATGCTGGGAGAGACTTTTTCATCTGCATTTCTGTCATCAACTAATAAAAATTATCAGTAAGCACCAAAGAAAAACAACAGTCACATCAAAATGTTTCTGCACCATCATCTACCTTAGTGGAGGAAGGAAATCAACCTAGAAGGAGCACAACTGGCCTTTAAATCAATTAATTGCATAAACAATTATGTTGGTCTTCTAGGAAGAAATTAGTTAATTTCATGCTTCTAAACAGACTGGGTGAGAGAGACAGTTAAACCAACAGATTTCATTAATTTGGTCTGTACCTTATTAATTACTAAGACTACTGAAATTGTTTTCTTACCTGTGAGATTTTTACTGCTCTATATAGGCTCATTTGTTTATAAATAATAATTGATTTGGTCAAATATCAAGTGAGCATTTATCAGCAAGACATTCCCCAAAATAAATTCAGTCAAAATTAACTATTAATGCAACATGCTACTTCAAACAGAGCATCATGGGATTTCATTACTGATTTAGACCTGGGGAACATAGAAGCTAGCAAGAAATCAAAGGCAATAACCAGAAACAGGCCCCTCTGCCTCTAGGGAGTATGTTAGCTCTTGCCAACCACTAGAATATGGTTTGGCAATTGACTACTTGCAGTAATTAATTTACCTTCCAGTGGAAATCCTTTGTCTAGTCACTGGTAAAACTAAATTCAGAGAGAATAAACAATAGCATCCAGAACCTACCCTCAGCAGCAAGTAGGTCATCTCAGATTGGCATTCCAAGAGAGTTACTCACCTCTTTGGTGATCATTGTCATGGTGCTTCTTCTCATCTTTAATCGGAAGATGGGACTGGCCTCCTAGAGCACTGGAGAGGGCCAGAAGCCCGGCACTGCTACCGATGGGTGGAATGGCAGGGGGCTGGAGCCCTGAAGGGTGTGGAGTCAGAGGTACGGGGAGACCATGTCCATGTGATAAATGCTGGGCCTGGAGTTGTTGCTGCTGTGAAAAATTAAACACAGATATTGAATTTGCCCCCTATATCCAACCCCTGCCCCAAGAGAAACAGAAAGGAGGCATAAATAGGCAGTAAAAAAGCCAACACCGGCTGGGCGCGGTGGCTCATGCCTGTAATCCCAGCACTTTGGGAGGCCGAGGCAGGCGGATCACAAGGTCAGGAGATTGAGACTACCCTGGCTAACGCGGTGAAATCCCATCTCTACTAAAAATACAAAAAAATTAGCCGGGCGCGGTGGCGGGTGCCTGTAGTCCCAGCTACTGGGGAGGCTGAGGCAGGAGAATGGCGTGAACCTGGGAGGTGGAGCTTGCAGTGAGCCGAGTTCATGCCACTGCACTCCAGCCTGGGCGACAAAGCAAGACTCCATCTCAAAAAAAAAAAAAAGGAAAAAGCCAACACCTACGTAAGATTTACTATTAACATATATATATTTTTAAAAGGGGGAAGGAGCAAATGAGCTGTGTAGTCAATAAATGCTACCTTTCTTATACTTGGGAGGTTTTGCACATGCAATATAAATAATTTAATTTTTAAGTGGTGAAATTATATAAGTAACTTTCAATAGTTGATATGCAAACATTTCTTTAACAAACCTCATAAAAGGCTTTTTTTATCTCAAAAAATAAAATAAGGCCTCACTATCATACATTTCTAATCAAAACATATACGTGAGTAACTGTTAAAGCAGTTATGTTGAACAAAAAAAGCTGAAAATTGAGAAAATTAGTGTTAAACAGTTCTCCCAGAACCACTGCACAGCATGCAGGGAGAGTTAATTTGAAAGAGAAAACCTGAATTAACAACCCAGAAAAGGAAACTGGTTGCAGCCACCGTTTTAAGCCCTTTAAGTGTCCTCAGCGGTACTTGAGCAAATTACTAAAGAAAATCTAATGTAGCAAGGCTTGGGTCCTCCTGTAGGCTTGCTCAATAATGCTGAAATAATTGGGCACTCTGTGCACGTTTAGTGATGCTCGAATGAAAAGCTAGAGGCCTGCCCTTGTACTCTTCTCTAGCGGCCGACTCTGTGTTGTGACAGGTTTATTTGAGTGGGACTGTGATGCATGCACCAGTAACTGCGCTGACAAGAGTTTAAAGTCATTTTTACCAGCACACCGGCAACACATAGAGAAAGCCCTCAAGAGGCTGGAATGGGTGTGCTTGACCTCAGCCGAGGCTGCATCAAACTCTGCTACAGGAACCGCGGTGGGCAAGCCTTGCTGCCTCTTCTGAGTGGGAAGTGGGGGAGAGGAGGAGTTGGTGGTGAAGGAAGGACATTAAATGTATTACTCAGTAGGAATCCCTTCAATTCAAACCCTGCTTCACAATATTGTATGACAACAAGTATTGAGTAATTCTCAGGTTAAATTTTGTAGTGACTGAATTTTAATTTTTGCCTTTAAAGAAATCACATTCCAGGCCTAACCTATGATAGCCAAATAGTCCCTTCTATAATTTTCTTTCCAAGCAAAATTTCACAAAATATCTAGAGATAGGGACAGGGACAGAGACAGAGAGAGAGAGAGAGAGAGATCGATCATTCCACAAAGAAAAATCTCAAAATGCTTTTATTAATACCTCAGAGAAAAAAAGTGGACCTTTTTTTCTCCTCTCCAAATTAGGTTTATTTTCTTCCACTCCCACATGTCTTCCTATGTTTGACTACAAAAGTAGTACAGTATTAATTAGCTCTTTTCTCTTACTGACTTGCACCTATGTTCTGGCTACATGCACTTAAAATATAGTCAATAGAATAAAGTATGAACACTTTGAAAAGTAAGTTTACAAGCAGAAAATGGAAAATGGGAGCCACATCCAGATACTCCACCAACCAAGCCCCACCCACGCTCCAAGTCCTGCTGAAGGTTTTCTTAACTGATTAGTTTTGAGATAAGGTGATTCTCTTCATTTAAGTGGCCAAAATCATGTTCATAATTCTTTACATACTGTTATTCAGTGGGGATCAAAAAGTATGCACACAAAATTATATTTCCTAACAGTGCAGAAAATAACATCTATGAAGAAAACAAAATAGGGACTTGAAGTAAATATATGGCAAATTTGTTTCAAAAACAGAAATAGCTCCAATTCTTTCTCCTCTAAATTCCCCTAATACTCCATGTGTATGTTTTGGACACACTTTCTACCTCAGATCAGAGGTCAATGAGCAGGCACTTATTAAGATCCTGCATGCTCATCTTTCTTACCTCCCTTCTTAGACTCTAAGCTCTATGAGTCTACATCTCACAAATCCTAGCTAACTGCAGACCCTGAAATATTCACACATTATCTTGATAGTTTTAAAAATGTATCTATTACATTAGACCAAAAAACAAACAAACAAACAAACAAACAAAAAAAAAAACAAGCCTGGCGCAGTGGCTCACGCCTGTAATCCCAACACTTTGGGAAGTTGAGGCGGTCAGATCACTTGAGCCCAGGAGTTTGAGACCAGCCTGGGCAACATGGCAAAATCATGTGTCTACTAAAAACACAAAAATTAGCTAGGCATGGTGGCGCACATCTGTAGTCCCAGCTACTCAGGAGGCTGAGGTGGGAGAATCACCTGAGCCAGGGAGGTCATGGCTGCAGTGAGCCATGATTGTGCTACTGCATCCCAGCCTGTGTGACAGAGTGAAACCCTGTCTCAAAAAAAAACAAAAAACAAAAAACAAAACAGCAACAACAACAACAACAAAAAGCCCTCAGCCAAAGCCCAATACCTTTAATGATCCAGGTGTGTCACTTTTATTCTTTTTCTCCTACAGGATAAAAAATAAGCACCGACTCATCGTTCCATTGGACCAGAACTTTTCAAAGGCAGAAATCATAGTTATACATGACATTCACAGTAAGGCTTCCTGAGGTCCTTGTTTGGTTTCATTCTATCTCAGAACAGTTCTAAAATGAGCTGCTTCTCTTCCTCCTTTATGCTAATCTTAGAGAAGGGTCCTTTTCCTTTCAAAGGCCAGCCTCTCCACCTGCACATCATGTTTTCTTCCATTCTTTTTCACTGCTCCTTCAGCTCTCCAACTCTCCTTCATCTTCAGTTGTTTCATCACTGATTTTGTCCAACGTTTTGTTTAAGATGAACTGCCCATCTAAAGTCAAAAGAACTTGAGGCAGTACTTTTTCAGGGGAACAGAAATCCCACTATATTTTAATCACTTTTTGTGTCCTCCACTGCCCCCTACACAGTGTCTTGCACAAAACTGGCACTTGATGTTTGTTAAACTATAATACCCTTCTTTTGCCCTCTTCAGCTACTGCCTTGTTGTGTGTGTGTGTGTGTGTGTGTGTGTGTGTGTGTGTGTATGTATGTATGTATGTCCGTCCCTGTCTTCGCACATCCAAACTTCTTCAAACACTGAGGTAAATCTGCTGCCTCCACTTCAACAAGCCCCTCCTCTATACACACACACTTACTCCTTAGACCTGATCATCTGGACTGCAGGCCCACCATTCTTATAAAACCGAGGACCACTCACACGTGACTGAGCATTTCTCAGTTTTCTTTTTCTGATGTATCTGCAGTCATGGACAGTATATCCTCCATCTGCTTCAAGAACACTGAAATCATCACGATGGCCAGCCTTTCTTTGGCTCTCTGAATGCAGCAGTTGTATGTCCTTCTTGGTTTTTTCTCCTTTAGCTCCTTTGCTCCTCTCCGGCCTCACCCATCTTTATCCACCTTTGACCCACAATTGTCTTCCAAACTTTGACACCCCCATTCTAACTTTTTGTCAGACAATTGTACTAGGCAGTCCAGCATTACCTGGAAATGAAAATGTGTGACACAAAACCCAACCTCTACTGGCTCAAGTTACTGGTCAACAACAATTTATTATCCTTCTGTGCTATCCTATATTGATAACTGCCAAGTCCTGAAGATTCTCAAATAATCCCTTGTTTCTACTTGTCACGATACTCACCAGACTCATCACCTCACATGCTGATTATTTTAAGTCTCCATCAGCTTATTTTAATTACAATGAACCCTTACTGCTTTCTCCACCTGTGGTTTTTTCCCCTAAATTCATATCCTTCTGCACCTTTTAGAACAACCTCCACATTACTTATCTAAGTTGTACTCACCTATCTCAGCTCAGCTTATGTTTCACCTGTTCCCTACAGCCTTCTCCAAGCAATCTAAGTGTCCAACATCTTATAGGGCTCCCTATATTATTCACTGGCATATACTGCCTCATAAAGGCATTGTTATTCATCTTTTTACAGATAAGAAGACCCTGACTTGCCAGAGACTGTGAGACTTTGGAGAGAAGAGACCAGTCTCAGGCCTCTTAGCACCCCTTGTACCTAGCTCAGTTCCCTAAACGTAGCGAGAACTCAATACAAAACTCTGATACTACTGAAAATAAAATACTCCTTTGATAGTTACTCTCTGGTTCCAAAAGCAACAGATCCCTTTTACCTAAAAACAAAAGTTCCAATTTCTTAGCGTTCAAGACTTTCCATAAACTAGCATCAGCCTAACTCCACCCTACTGTGCAACACCATCCAGGGAACTCTCTGCCCGCAACACTAGTCTGTTTAGGGAGACATCTAAACTCCTAGGGCTCAGCTTTACTACTAATCAACACACACCCACAGAGTACTCTCTCATCTGTCTCTATATGTATAAATTCTACCCATCCTTCCAAGCTAAACTCCTGTCTACTTTCTCGGTGAAGACATCCCTCATCACCCTGGCTCAAAGTAATCTCCACCACTGTCTCTCAATTCTGACACCACTTAAGCTCAATACCATTATGATACTTAACAATCCAAGACAAAAAAAGACTTTTTAAATACATATATATGTGCTACGTGTGTGTGTGCACAAGTCTGTGTATGCCATACCTTTTAATTAGAGCTATTTAAAAAATATTTCCCATAGTGCCTAGATATTTCTCACACTTAGTAGGTATGTAAACAGATTACCAACTAATATCAGCATGATTTTATACACTGATGAATTCTGACTCTATTTTCTTCCAGATGTTTCAAGCTTTTGAATTTAAAATTAAACTAGAAGAAATAAAAAAGCTGCTTGTACTATAAGTCTATTCTGGACATCTTAAGCAGCAATAATCTAAAATGAGTAAAACTGATATTTTTAGTGATCTAACATACAGAACTTGGTGCCCTCATATGAAAAGTGCATTTATTTTTATTGTCGGTCTTTTAATTTTTAAATTCCTAATTATGAATTATAAATGGGCTTAAATATAACTACCACTAAACTTTCCCTGAACTAATTAATGAACTCAAACTATGGTCATATGTCTCTATATATTCAAAGCTTTTAATGAGTTAAGCTTCTACTACATATAGAGTTCCCATATATTCTTTACCTACCTTTCACTAATGTTAACATTTTATAGAACCATAAAATTTATCAAAACTAAGAAATTAACATCAGTTCATTGCTATTCACCAAACTAGAGACTTTATGCAGATTTCTGTAGTTGTTCCACTAATGTCATTTTTCTGTCCCAGAATCCAAACCAGCATACAACGTTGCATTTAGAGAGGCTTTTTCATTTGTTATTATACCAAAATTATAAAGTCCTTTCAAAGATTTTATGAATGGTAACAACCAACCTACAGGCATACTGCTTAATAGTATATGCCTTGATCTTAAAGAAGAATAAATGAGAGACAGCTACCATAAATTCATGTTTATCAGTCACCGTTTTATAAATATACAAAATATCAAACAAAAATCATACTCAGGCATCCTGTAGAAGGGAGCAATTTTTATCAAGTGTTTTAAAAATATTAAACTATAAGATAAAATGAAATTAAGTCACCAAAAGGCGTATGACAGAGATATTAAAATATTACAGTAGGCTTTAAAATGTATACATTAATAAATGAGACCCCTTTCTGTACTTAGTGGTCATTTTTAAGCTTCTTTGCAAATTTTCACCTTAGGAACTGGCCTAGAACTAGAGTAGCAGGTATTTTATAACTGATAAGGGTTAGTCAATAAAACATATTAGAAAACATCTTCTTTAAATAAAAGTAGTAAGTCACCAATGGCTAAGTAGAACTTCACCTTTTTCTCTACTAAAATAAATGGCCTTAATTTATCAAATGTCAAGAATTCATTAAAAATATATTTCTATTAAGTCATCTTATCAACAGAGGAACTCAGGATTCCCTGGAAAAGGAGTAAGGTTTCTCAGGATATTAGTCAAGTAGCTGAGAGTACCATAATCTAATGGATTGCTCTACAGTAAAGTGAAAGCTTGCTGATGTTTCCCAACAGGGTTAAGTCAAAACTGTCCTCTGCCCTCTGCCCCATCTGGGTTAATTACAGAGCAATTAACCTGCAAAGATATTCTACTTTATCTTACAGTCCTACTAAGAAACATAAAACCCCTTGCTTTTTAAAGACCAAAAGGAAGGGAAATGTACATTAAGAGTACACAGTATAACACAGATTTGTTACTGATGTAATTTAAGATACATTATAAACTAGCAGGTTAAAAATATATATATATATATATATATAGGCTTTAGAAGAAAAACAAAACAAAGATCAAGCCAAAGAATTAAAGAGGGCATAGACTAGAGTATTAAAATAAACGTACATACATAACCACCACTGAGGAAGACCTACTGAGGAAAATATGTATCATGGCAAAATTCTTCTCACTATCCTTCCTAGGCCTTTATTATCTTTGGGTGCCTTACTTAAAATTAATAATAAATAAAAACCTCTCTTATCTCAAACCACAATACAAAATAAACTACTTCTTCCTATTTCCTTGATGGGCCACTCAAGAAAATAAACATTAAAATGGAGTGAACTTTAAACTTAAGCAAGTAAGTACTCCATTAAGATAATTAATTTAATTCTGAAAAATAGCAATGATGTCTGAAAATACACAGCCATGAAGTGGCAGACACAGCCTCAATGCTGTTAATAGGTCTTTTCTGGATTCTCTGTAACAAAGATTTCCCTGCAGTTTCAAGTTTGGCACAAAGGGCAGAAAAGGACCACTGGAGAATAGAATTCACAAGAAATGTCTTTTGAAATGTTGTCTTTCTGTCAGCAAAAAGAGGAGTTCTTTGTAATCAAAGGTCCCCAACTGCTTGACGACAAGGGACTGACAAGTCATTGACCAAGCAGGAGCCAGCAAGGACAGAGCTGCAGTCACTGACATCCCTAGGAATTCTGGGCATTTCCAATTGAAGGCCAGGCAGCAGTTTCCTTGTTCACTCCCATTCCAACTCTACTACGCTACCAACAGCAGAATAATTCTCAAAAAACACGCACCTTCCTTAGAAACAACAACATCTCAGTAGCAATGAGCACACTTTGTGCTCATATTTTGGTTTCTAAAAAAAGTGCAAGTGCAAGGTGAACCTGCTATATCTTGTGCCAGAAATCAAGAAAGCTATCTAGACTAACGGATATTGTGTCAAAAGGACAATGAGCCAAATTGAAGGGATCCCCACTGGCAAAACTTGAGACAATCTCAGCATCATTAAGAATAATGACTTTATAGGTTATAACACATTTTCAAAAAACATTTTCAGGAATGGAGTTTTTGGTACCCCAAGAAAATAGGTGAAGATGTGGGGCACTCTGGGGCCAAGGACTAGAGACAGAGAATGACTCTCAGGCCAGTGCCAGCTCCTAAGTTCAGGGCTGGCTGTCTCCCAAGCCCACAACCATACTACTCATCCACCAGGAGCTAGCCAAGCTGTGAGCTGCTCGCTCTGAGCACGTGTGCCTCAATCCAACCAGGAGACCCTGTTCCATTCTAGGAGAGAAGTAAGGGAAGACTCAGCAGACCTTGAAAGGAGCCAAAAAGGAAGAGGCAACAGACTCCGAAATAGAGCAGCAAGCACAGGGAAGGGCCCAGGACTGGGCTGGTAGTCATACTCCTTGGCTTGTGAAGACACTATTTACTATGGACAGTTGTTCTGCTGGCCTCGCTCCTGTCTGTAAGTCGGGCTAGGTGTGAGAAAGCACAGTCTGGCTGACATTTGGGAATCATCACAATGAAGTGGCCTTGGAGTCACTGGAATCCTTATTATCTGTTTGAACAAGTCATTTAACATTTCTGATGCTCTGTTTCTTCATGTAAAAAGCGAGAACAGTTAGTTACAAAATCTACCTCCCAAGGTTGCTGGAAGAATTGTATGACATGATACATATAAAACCCTTAGCACAGCGTATTAGTCTGTTCTCATGCTGCTAATAAAGACATACCCAAGACTGGGTAATTTATAAAGGAAAGAGGTTTGATTGACTCACAGTTAAGCATGGCTGGGGAGGCCTCAGGAAGCTTAAAATCATGGTGGAAGGGGAAGCAAACATGCCCTTCTTCACGTGGCAGCAGGAAGCAGAAGCATGAGAGCCGAGTGAAGGGGGAAGCCCCTCATAAAACCATCAGATCTTGTGAGAACTTACTATCACAAGAATAGCATGGGGAAAATTGCCCCTGATTAAATTACCTCCCACGAGATCCCTCCCACCACATATGGGGATTGTAGGAACTATAATTCAAGATGAGATTTGGGTGGGGACACAGCCAAACCATATCACACAGTGTTTGGCAAATAATAAACACTCAATAAATGGTGACTGCTAGTATTAAGGAAAGGTACCAGAAGCCCACATTTTCATATGCACAGAGAGTGAGGGAGCGAGGAGAGGAGAAAACAGGAAAAGCTCTTCTTTACACAATATTAATTTGAAAGGAAAGAAATAACTTAAAATTTACTGTTTTACCATGTCAAATGTATTAACTAATGCAGGACAGACTCAACCATCGATATTACAACCACTGGGTAAAAAGTTGCAGGGAAACAGGTTATTCATAGTGCCCAGGTATCACCCCACGGATCACCTAGCTTCACCAGTAATATGATACAACTGGAAATACACATCTCCTAGTTAGTATTCCTACTAAAAACACTTAACCGAAATCTAAACTTGAGAAAACAATCAGAAACAAACAGACAAACGTAGACTGTGGAAGATTCCAGAAAACTGGCCTGGAATCTTCAAAATGCCAATATCTTAAAAAGCAAAATGCTTTCGAACACTGTGATTTAAAGAAGAGTAAAAAGACATGACAGCAAAGACAATTTTTGAATTGAATCCTGGATTGAATAAAAAAGTGCTATTAAGGACATTTTGTGGACAATTGGAGAAATATGATTATGAGCTGTCACACTGGTATAGGAATGTGTTAATGGTATTATGCTTATACAGGAAGATGTCCTTGTTCATAGAAGAAGCACACTGAAATATTAGGGGGTGAAACAGCATGACTGCCTTTTACTTTCAATTAGTTCAGCACATTCCAAAAAGTGCACATGTATTTGTATGAGTATATAAACAGAGACAGAAAACAAAAGTGACGATACGTTAACCGGTAAATCTAGGTGACGAGTATACAGTGTTTGCTCGACTATTCATTCAATTTCCCTGTAGTTGTAGAGGCTGGGAAAATAAGATGTGCCCTTCTTACCTTACTTTAACAAATATCTCTAGAAAAAGCTAAAGGTTAAGCGAATATATGGAAAGAAGCAAGAATAAAAAGAACAAAGGAAGAAACTTTTCAAGCTAAGCTTATCTGTAACTCATTCCTGATGACTTACAACATGAGATTTACTATAGGGAGAAGACATGCATTTAGAGCAATCCAAGTAAGATTATCACTGAAAGGATAAGCTTCTCAAGCTAAACAAACCACAGATCTCTGTAGTCCTCCAAATCTCTGGACTGGTCTTAAGGGGATGGCAAGTAACAACCAAAGCAAGCAAATCATGAGATCTTTGCCAGCGGCTCCATTGTCCTAACTTGTAGTTTAACTCATGAAGTAATAATGGCAAGAAAAGAAGGAGAAAACTACAAGAACCCTGATTTATTAACTTTCCCATTAGTGATCCCGTTAGCGTATTTTATGAATTGGCCAAAAGTTTATTAGTAATTGTACTTCCAAGCAAATTAATAATGGAAATACAATTTCCCAGAAGCTTGTTTAAGCTACTTAAGAAAAATTTTTAGTCTTTAACATCTTACTGATACCAATGGTTCTATTTTGTGAGTTTTAGTCTTTAAAGTCACCAAGCTAAGGGAATGTACTCAGAAAAGCTTTCTTTAGTTACTTCAGAGTACTTTAAAAAAAAGTAAAGCTGAGCCAGGCACAGTGGCATATATGTGCCTGTAGTCCCAGCTACTCGGGAGGCTGAGGCAGGAGGATCACTTGAGCCCAGGCATTTGAGGCTGTGGTGCACTATGATTATACCTATGAATAGCCACTATATTCCAACCTGGGCAACACAGTCAGACACCATCTCTAATTTCTTCTTCTTCTTCTTTTTTTTTTTTTTTAAGTAAAGCAGCATTTAAAAAGCCTATCTGCTTTAGGTTGTTCAGTAATCCTGCATTTGATCTTAGAACGTTAGAGGTGGAATGAACCTCAGATGTCATCTAGGAGACTTGCTTTCCAAAATTTTGACCACAATTTCTGTGTGTGTGTCTATGTGCATATGTGTGTGTGTCTACATAGAATATACATGTAAATTAACAAAGTTTACCAAACACTACTATGTGCAACATACGCTAATATTTTCTATAGTCTTCTATACCCTTTTTTAATTAAAAAAAAAAAAAAAGTCCACTATGCCCACTAAATAGACTTCACTGTACACTCATTAGTCTCTTGAGCTGCAATTTGAAGAACACTAAACCAGGCCAACACTCACATGTGTGATCTCCTAGGTGAGAGAGTCAGTGGGAGATGGTATTAGCATCAAGAAATGGAGCACAAGCCCCTACCATTTAGTCCAGTGATGTACCTGCTGCCCAATTAGGACCCTTTCTCAACTAGGGTGGAAGGGGTAAGCAATCATTCATTCATAAAAATAAATGGAGGCAGCTCCTCTGGGGAAATAACCTTTGAACTGAGACCTGCAGGATGCAAATGACAGCACACTGCAGACAGCTGGGAGAATCAGAAGCAAGAGAAAAGCAGTTGAGAGGACCCAGAACAAGACAGACGCTTGCTGTGACCAGTGAAGTAAAAGGAAGCCTAGTGAGAATCCAGTGAGCAATGGGGAAGTCAGGTAGAATACAAGTATATTCTGGGAATCAGACTGTGCACACTAAGGGTTTTTGACTTTTATTTAAGAATAATTAGAGCTCTAGGCTACGGTGGGTTTTGGGGTTTGGTTTTGTTTTTTAAGCTGAACTTTTAGTTGCTCTTTAACTGGTATAAATCTGGATCATAATCACTTTTTGGTTACATGTGTTGCAAATAACTTCTCCTGGTTTCTGGCTTGTCTTCTCATTTTCTTTAAAGCATCTTTTGATGAACAGATGTTTTTCATTCCAAGTGAGTATTAAATACTATCAATCTTTTCTCATGGGTTGGGCTTTCTGTGACCCTTTTAAGAAATCCTACTCCAAGGGAAAAAAAAAGATTCTTCCTGTTTTTTTTTTAAGTTTTAAAGTTCTTTTTATGATTCTAGGATTGACTTCTGCATATGGTGACATGTATGTATCCAATTCTTTTCCACAAGAATAACCAGGTAGCCCCACAGTAATATTTACTAGCTTCCATCTTTCTCCCCACTGATCTGCTTGTCCATTCTGACATATACAAGTGAATCTATTTCTTAGTATTTTATTCTATTTCACTGGCCTATATAAAGAAGACCAACAAGTATTTTAAGCTTGAGTGTGTAAACCAGCTTAAACTGGCCTTTATAAAGACTAGTAGGTATTTTAAGCTAGAATATTAAAAAATAATAATTTTCTGAATCTGAGAGTGGCAAGAATGAAGGGCAGGAGACCGGCTAGTAGGTAATGCAGGGGGTTCAAACAAGAAAATAATGAATGGTAACTTCAGTTAGGGTTGTGGCAGTATAGGTTGCAAAGAACAGAAGGAGTTGAGTGTTACTTTGAAGACAGAACTAGAAAGACCTGGTTATGGAAGACGGCAGAGTGAGACTAAGTGGAGGAATTCAGGACACCCTGGAAATCTGGAACATAAGTAACTAGGTAGATAGTTGTACCATTTACTCAGATGGGGCAGAAGAGGGAAGGAATGGCCATATGAATAGAATTTTGTCTTATAGCTTTTTTCAGATTAGAAACTTATATGTTAAATGAAGATAGGCAGAGTGAAAAAAAAAAATTAAAAGCCACACATAATCCTACCAGCCAAAGAAAACTAGTAATATCATGGTGGGCCTATCCAGTATTTTTTGAATTCATGTTAGCATTTTTAACAAAAGTAACTCAAACTATCTTGTGGTTTAACTTGTCTCTTCGTTTCCTGTTTACCATGTATTAAGAACATTTTTCCACATCCTTAATACACCTTGACTACATCATTTCTAACAGCTACATCGTATGCCATTGTACAGATACCTGAGTTCACTTAAGTAGTTCCCCAGTGTTGGGTGTTCAAGTTGTTCCCAGTATTTTGATATACATAAGTCATGACATTAATATAGAAATATATATGTATCTATCTATAGTCATACACCACTTAACTATAGGGATATTCTGAGAAATGAGTCTTTAGGCAATTTTATTACTGTGCAATTATAGAGTATATTTATCTAGATGGTATAACCTACTACACACATAAGCTATGTAATATGGCCTATTAATCCTAGACTACAAACCTGAACAGCATGTTACTGCACTGAATATTGTAGGCAATTGTGTCAAAATGGTATTTGTGTATCTAAACACAGAAGAGGTATAGTAAAAATACAGTATAAAAGATAAAAAATGGTACACCTATATAAAGCACTTACCATAAATGAAACTGGCAAGACTGGAATTTGCTCTGAATGAGTCAGTGGTGAGTAAATGTGAAGGCCTAGGACATTAATGAACACCACTACAGACTTTATAATTACTCTACACTGCTACAAAAAATTTATTTAAAAAGTAATTTGCTGTGGTGTTATGACAGCTACAATGTCACTAGGCAATAAAATATTTTCAGCTCCATTATAATCTTATGGGACCATTGTCATATATGTGGTCTGTCCTTGACTGAAACATCATTATATGGCATGTAACTATATATTTGAGTTAAGATAGTTCCTCTGCAAGGTACAGAATACCCAAAAATGGCCTGAATTTTTTTAAAGGAATTTTTATTTCTCACACTACAAGTCCAGGGATGGATAGATGACCTAACATTATCAGGGCTCTGGGTCCCTGATTCATGTGGCATCCCTCAAATCCCATCCCCTCCCATCACAAGATGGCTGCCACAGCTCCACACATTACCTCATGCCTTCACATAACCATATTAAAATGCAGAAGGGAGGATAATTCTCTCTCCATGGGTTTCTATTAAGAAGAAAACCACATCTTTTTATATCTCACTGACCTGGATAGGGTCACTTGCCCACAGTTCTTCTGTAAGGAAGCCTGGAAAGAGCTCCTGGAATGCTTTAGCCTTGATAGCAGAGGGTAGCCTCTGCCTGCAAGGGAGAACCAACAAACAACAAAGCCTGCCTCGACATCTATCTTTGCTCAGAGGCCATTCTGAAGCTATTAGCTGAAAGAAACCCAAGAACAACCTCTGAGCTTTCAATCCAAGTAGATCTCAACTTAAACTGTTTTTTCCTCTCAACTGTTTCTTCTCCCAGATATTAATTTGTGCAGAGCTGTGTCTACAAATTGCTTTAAGTCAACCCAGAAACACTCTAGGGAAATAAAGAAAAAAAGCAACATTACTGCCACTTTGCTTCGGGACCATAGTGGCACTGCCCTTGATGGTCACAGAAAACAATCTGAGCAAAGATAAACTCTCACCATTTTTATGACTCTACCAAGAAAAAAAAAAAAAGCATGAGAATCACAAGGGTCAGACTAGCTATGGAGCTGCCTTAAAAAGGATTCAAGAATGTACCATTTTGAGTTTTTCTTAAGAGGTTGGGGTCAAAGGCACAGTTAGCTCTAACTATTTAGTCAAAACCATTTTTTTAAGTTTGCAATATTACTCTATCTCATGAAATAATTGTTATTCACAAGTCAGGCATACAAGGTTTTCTCAAGATAGAGAAATAGAAGCAGAGAAGTATAGAGCTTATCACAAAGCAATGAAGTAATTTCAAAGATAGGACTCCCCACAACATAATGGCAATCCCTGTAAGTTCTAACTTGTTTATATCTCCTGACTAGCCACTGGCCTGGTGGGGGCCCCTTTGTGGTCTTCACCACCAGTCATGGCCCCTGCCTCACCTACTGCTGCCTGCAACTAGAGTACCAACAATAGTTCTTAATCAAGAAACCCTCCTACAAAAGTAAACTCCTGATTTCCAAGTTTCTGAACAACCATCCTAGAATGTGTCCCCACGCTGCTACGGGCAAATATTTTTTGTCTACATGCACCCCACATGATACTTTGCTATTTCATATCAGGATTTTGCACAATCCTATTCTACTAAGGCATGGATTCAAACTTGTTTGTGTCACAGGACCCTTTGTGAACACTCTTCTCCAAAAACTATACATACTCCTCTCCTACCAACCCCAAACACACACACACACACACACACACACAGAGGCAATTCTGCAAGCAATTCAGGCATTTAATTGACAGCCCAATGCCCAAGCATGAAATTCCAGAAGATCCAAGGACATTGGGTTAAAACACCTGCCTTAACAGCTGTGTTTATAACAACTTTCAGTTCTTGTTCATAAGAGTAAGATACAACAGACAGGAAGCAACAACGTATGAGTCAAGAGTATCCAACTGATCTGTGGAACTAATATAATTCAGACAATTCAGACTAACCACTTAGTATGTGCACCCAGCATACCCAGTTTCCATTTTCCTTCCAACACTGAGCTCTGGCTGGACAATCCTATCAGTGGATCTCAAGATAAAGAGATTATTGATGACAGTGTGAAAGAAAGAACAGAGTCAAGAGAACAAATAAGAGACAAGTGTAGCATAATGGTTAAATGTGTGAGTTCTGAAGTCAGCTGGAGTTTGGATCCCAGTTCCGCCACTCCTCTTTTGTGTGGCCTTCAGAAAATGACTTACCTCTTCAAAGCCCTTGGTTTCATTATTTGTAAAGCTGGAACAGTATTTCCTTCCACATGAGGTTGATGTGAAGATTAAACAAAGTAATGCATGTAAATGCTTAACACAGAGCGAATATTCAATAACGTCTACTATATTTAGTTACCTTTTTCAGGAAAAGAATACAAGCCTAGGGAGGTGATAAACCTAGAAAAATAACTGACACAAAAGGACCCCAAGTTTTAAAATAAAAATTCCATTAACGTCAAAATAAATAGGCTTACACAACCATTCAACATTAGACAAGACAGCATTTTAATGGCTATCAGCTCCAGCCTTGCATTCTACAGATGAAAAAACCTAAATGAAATTCCTAATATCATACTATAAGTGAAACCCAGAACTGTATATTTTCTACCAGTCCATGCGCTTCCTTCTCTATCTTGGCTCAAAATTGTACGGAGAATATCCAAATGAGAAAATATCCCAGAGCACAGTATTTAACAAACATCTATGGAAAATTATTATGAACAAATTACTGCAAATTTATTGAACAAATAGTTACTGAATATTTATCATACAAATACGTATTGAAAATTATGAGATACCTATCGCTCTAGGCCTCATGGCTACAAAAGTGAATGAGATTTCACTAGCTAGTCAAGGGAAAGTGATGCATCACAAATCAATGGTTAAGTGCAATGACGACAATAAAACAGGTTAATGGGACAGAGAATGAATTAGAAGCAAAGAGTAAAAAGAGTGCCAGCCAAGAAAGTCCTTCCTCAGGAAATAACATCTGAGCTGACACTCTGAAAAGAGGCATAAGGAAGACCACTCTAGGATCCAGAGGATGGGCTATCCAGAGGACAGAGAAGCTGGTGCACAAACCCTCAGTCGAGAACACACTTGGAGTGACCCAAGGACAGAAGAAAGGGGCCAAAGTGGCTTAAGGACAGCTGAATGAAGAACATGAGTGGTATGTGACAGCAGAAAGGCCAGTGAAAGAGGGGTCAGCTCATGAAGAATCTTGTAGGCCAAGGTTAGAAATTCAGACTTTTTTCTAAATAAAAGGGGCAGCCATCAGGTTTTCCTGGGTTTTTCATTTGCTTGTTTTTTAAATTTTTTAGAAATGAAATCCTGCTGTTGCCCAGGCTGGTCTTGAACTCTTGCGCTCAAGTGATCCTGTAGCCTCCCGAGTAGCGTCTCAGCTACTATATATAGTCTCATATATATAGACGACACCACCACACTCACTGTGGCTTTAAGCAGAGGACCAATAGATCCTATTTCTATTTTATAAGAAGGTCACTCTGGCTGCTGTGTGTAGAATGAAAGAAAGACAAATGCAGAAACATGGTAGCCTATCAGGAAGAGGCTGGAAGAGTTTAGCTAAAGGCATTACTTGGACCAGGAGGAGATGGAAAAATGTGCTCAACCTTGAGAGAAATGTTAGGAGGTAGAGCAGACACCATTTCTGATGAGAGAAAGTGTTTATACTGAGCTTAGACCCTTTCCCTTCATCTATCAGTCAGTCTTTAGTATACTGATGATAAAGACCTGAAGTGCTGAGGAGTACTGCAAAGGGCAAGGAAGAACAGGAAGAACAAGTGCAAAACGGAATGGAGAACATCAATAATGAAAGCTATAGTCATCAACACAGTATAGCACTGGCAAAAGAGACAGCAACAGTTGATTGGAGCAGTCAGAAATAGACTCATACGTATAAGGTTAATTGATTTTCAACAATGGTGCAAAGACAAATCAATGGAGAAAGGACAGCCTTTTCAACAAATAGTGCTAGAAAAACTGAATCCATGTCCTTCTGGAAAAAAAAAAAAAAAAACCTCAACTTAATGCATATATCTTACCATAAACAAAAATTGAACTGAATCATAGACCTAAATGTAAAACTTCTACAAGAAACCCCAGAATAACATGTTTGTGGTCTTCAGTTAGGCAAAGATTACTTACAGACAACACCAAAAGTCCATAAAGGAAAAAAAAAGCCTAAGTTTAACTTTGACAATGTTAAACTATAGATTGGGAGAATTACAAAATACACAAAAAAATCCAGAAAATTAAAGAACTCTTAAAACTCAATAATAAAATAAAACTGACTGATGAAAAAAAAGAGGTAAAGATTTGAACAGATATTGTATCAGAAAAGATACAGAGATAGCAAAAAAGACACTTAACATCATTAATTGTTATGAAAATGCATAAAAAACACAGTAAGTACTATTATGCACCTATTAGGATGGCTAAAAGAACCTCCCAAAAACCTGTAATTCCAAGTGCAGACAAAGATGTAGAGGAAAGGTTTTCTTACATGTAATATATTAGTGAAACTGCAAAATAGTAGAATCACTCTGAGAAACAGTATGTCAATTACTTGGAAAGTTTAACGTGCATTTACCATGTAACTCAGCAATCCCACTTCTAGGTAATCACCCAAAAGATATAACTTACATTCACTTACTTAAAATATCCAAATAAGAATGTTTCTCGTGGCTTTATTCAACCAACTGTCCTTTAAGGAGTGAACAGATAAACTGGTATATCCATACAATAGAATATCAGTCTGCAATACACAGGCACTAACTACTGATATGAGCAACCACATGGACAAATCACAAATGCCTTATGCTAAGTAAAAGAAGAAACCTCGGAAGGCTACATGATATATAATTCCGTTTACATAACATTGTCAAAAAGGCTCACTTTGGAAGAAGACACGTACGTTTTCAGTGGTTGGCAGGGGCTGGGATAGAAAAAAATGACTGACTACAAAGAGTAACAAGGGATTGGGGTGGAGGGAACTATCCTGTATCTTGATTGTGGTGGCAGTTACACAACTGTATTCGGTTGTCAAAACTCAAAGACCTACACACTGGAAAGGGTAAATTTTACTTTTTGCAGATTACGTCTCATTAAATCTGATGTAATAGAGAATATCAATAATGAATTTCTAAATTCCTAATCCAAATATCTGAAAATGTATCTGCAAATATAAAAAAATACAAATCTGTAAATGTATGCAGCTTCATTCTTATGTTTTTTATTAACTGTTTCTCTTTACTCTGTTATCCATGGAAACTAGCTTTATTGAAATTAAAATGCGTTAATTAAAAGTTGATTATTTGTAAGTACAATGTAATACCAGCAAGCTGACAGCTACCAAAATTTTAATAGAATGATTTAAATGTAACTTGAGGATCATTTCAGAATATATTTCAGAAGACAATTTAAAATATCACTCAAAATGAAAATAAAATATGCCCCTTTAATAGGATATTGGTGAAAGTACTCAAATATTTACTGAATGAATGAATGGACATAATCATTAAATAACTCTTGCTATTCACTAAAGAGTTCTAACCTTTTCAAAAAGGTCTTAAGGACAACACTTAAGACTACACATGCATTTTGGGGTAGAAGGATTCCCAAACTGGTTTCTTAGGGAGCTTTGAGAACAGGCTACAAAAGTCCTTAAAAACCTCACCTAAGTGCTTGACAGTTAACCACTGTCAATAACCCTTTAGTTGCCTGTTTGGTGTGAGACTGCCTCTCATAGCCCATGCTTCTTCCCTCCCTCTCAGCTTCGAGGGGCACAAAGCAGTCTGACACCACAAGGAAAAAGGTCTCTGACTATATGGAAGTTGGTGATGCTGCTTGTGGAAACATTGCTGGCAGGAAATCATCAGAGAATTACAAAAGTGACACAAAACCAAAACAAAACAACCTATAAAATGGGGTAACACTCTGGAACTGCAAGCTTGCAGGTTGCCTTATTCTCTGTTTTAGTCTGTTTTTCTATATAACCATTCCTCAGACCTCTGCATAAGCTCAGCCTGCCGAGCTCTGTGGATCTGGGAGAACTACTTTCTTCTCAGTGGAAGCCAATGCCCATATCCCTTCCTCAGATACATCTACCCAGACACATTCTGCAACTCTTACAACACTTTGAACTCAACTCTACAGCGATGGAAGTGCATTCACTGGGGAAAAGGAAAGGATGGCTCAGCTCCAAACAGAAAGAAAAATTGTAGCATTGCTGGCTAGTCCCAGTTTTGGAGGTGACAGGATTGATAGACTGGCTTCTAGAAATTTCTTCCAGAGAAGCTTTGTCATAGAAAATAACGGAGAGCACATCACAAGCACAAATCAGAAATCCTATTCCTTACCTAGTGGTTTTTGGGCGTCTCTGAAGTGCAGGCAGAGTTTTTAAATTACTTAAATATATGAGAGTCTTTGTTATGAGAGAAGGGAAATTACTGCCTCTTAGAGCCTCATCAAACCACAGCAGAAAGATTAGATTATGAATACATCATTCAATAATGTAGTCCCCTGCTCCATGGCAAATGAACCAGTTCAGAAAAGAAAAAGAGTGAGGGGCAGGCACACCCACAGAAGATAAAGAAGAAAGAATGTGATGTAAAACTGCTTTGGTTTTCCTGCCATGTGTTTGATGAATGCAGGTGAGTAAAGCCCTCCAAGTGAGTGCATCTTCAAGCCAGCCCTTCCCCCATAGTGCAAGCTGTGTGTGTACACGACACAGACAGTGGCCAGCATGTTTTATAAAGCCTTTAAGCTCCAGGCACACTATTCAGTAAAGACAGTAACAAAGCTGAAATAACAATCTCTGATAAATCTATTTTATAGCTCATTTTTTATTTCATTCTGTATTACGTACATCTAGAAAATACCAATAGTAATCAGCTGCAAGAAGCAGAACAAGATAGAGAAGCTCACCTGTTAAGTTTACTGAAAAATATTTATTTAAAAAATAACACAAAAGCTGAGTTGTACAGTTGAGCTGTTAAATATGTTTTACGCACAGAACTCACATCAGAAAACAAGCCCTGACTCTAGTACATGACTACAATTACCTACCTACACTGTAAAGCCCGCTTAAGTAGCTTGAGGCCTATGAAATCAAATCCTAAGTGTCTGCCGGGAAAGTGGAGGGAGAGGGCTTGGCTGCAGGTAATTTTGAAATGATCACAGAACAGGAGTATGGGCCTATGAATAGTGAACCACGGAAGGGAGAAAACTCAAAATAAACATGTATTATCTAGCCTATCACTACTGTGGGCAACTGAAGCTCCATCCTACTGGAACCTTTTGTGGAGTAGCATAGAAGGCATCTTACAGGTGTCTCCCCCAGAGAATGCGGGGAGCATTCCACTAACTCTGTTTCCCTGTGGGATTCAGGGTTACCCAATGCAGCTGTAATTCCTGCACTTTCCAGGCTGTGCTTGTGTAAGTGAAGGGTGGATTCCCCACAAAGGTTTCCCACAAAGCACTGGGGGAAAGCAAGCACTTCGCGCTATGGCTGACTGGAGGTGCTGTCAGGCTGTAGGAAACATGTTGTAGTGGCAAGGGCTAGAGAGAAAGGAACTGAGGGGTACACGGTGGGCCCAGGAAGAATACTTTTGTAAAAAAACGTAAATTTTAAAATTTAATTTCAAGTTGTGTGTTACTGGAGGCCATGTATCCACAGGGGTATATTTCCTACACTTGCAATGTAAGGGAGGGAAACACACACACACACATTTTTATATATACCCACATATTTATATCTTTCCCTTTCTGCCTAATGGCTAAACTGTTTAAAAAGAATACAAGGAAAATGACCACGGTGGCTCATCCAAATGCCTTTGAAAGTTAAAATGGCAGTTTTGAAATCTATAACGGAAAAGAAGAGACATACATTTTTAAACAGTCATACTGCAAGACCCTCTTACCACGTTGTCAATGTAGAAAACACACACACACACATACACATACACATACATACATATACGCACACACACAGACACACACACACATACATTTAAGGTTCAATCATATGACAAGGACAAGAAAACAAAATACTAAGGGGGGGACCGCAAAGGTATTGTCTTTCTTTTTTTAAACTAACTCAAACACATAGGATGGTAAAGGCAAAGTCATTTAAATCATTTCCTTAGTAATACAAGTAATATTTAAATAGATTTAATAGTGCTGCTCCAAACCAATGAATTATGGGTTTAAAACCTATTAAAATGTAATGTTTTTTTCCTGAGCTGAGAGGAAAGAGATTTAAATCCACTGAATTTTAATATTTCAGCTTGAGCTGCAGGAGGTAGAGAAAGTCCAAATGAACTATTCCATCAGCACCATTCAAGCATGAACATTTTAATCAGTTTTACTTCCTTGGAGTTCTCTAACACAGTTTACGCTGTCATTCTGAAAGCACTTAACACAGAGAGTGTGAAAAACCACCAAGGCTTGTTATTGCCTTCACAATTGATGGCAAATAATTTTGCAGACTTCCTATCATTAAAATGTCACTGCTAAAAATTGAGGTTCAGCATTTCTTGTGCTAAACTGCAATTCCTACAACACCATGGCATACCTGTTTCCTAAGGGTTTATCGGGGATGGGGGTGTGCTTTTTTCCAAACGCATACATTTCTATCATTTTTTTTTTCCTCAGAATTAGGTTTAAAAAGTGGGTTAGGGGGTTTCCAAAGGAACCACATTGTCTATTTTTATAAGCCAAACATTTTCTTTTCCACTATTCACACTGACTAAACTTTTTTTCTTAATGGTAGTTTCTTTGGTGAAATTCTTATGAGGTTCCAAGTCAGCCTCCTTTATTAAGCATAACCACATTCACACAGCATGTACTGATTATATAGTGTAATGGATTTAAAAAGCATTTTAAGATAGTCAGATGACTCAATTTAATAATACAGGAAATGAAAACATCATTTCTAATTAGATCATATTACTGATTTAAAACTACAATTTGTGTGTTGTTCCAACAGTGTGATCTCGCAGAGATTCTAATTTAAAAACACAGTGGCTAGCAGGACACATGACAAAATCAAACTAGATCCATAACGTTCCCCTAGCCCAACTGAGGGAACTTGGGGAAGGCCTGAAGGAAATGTGTAATATCGCCAATTCAAAACAAAACACAAAATATCAACGATGGGAAACCAACACAGGAATTTTCCTGGTTTTCTTCCTTATAAATAAAAGATAAATGATATTTAACTTATTTCAATCTATCAACAGTTTTAAACTGAACATGACCTGTGAAAGAAATCATTATAACTGTGTTTCATTCCATTAAACACAATTAGCTTATTGTCAAGAGAACAGCCACCTCTCCAGGTTTCGGGCTCACTTCAGCATTTTGCATTTAAACTGCACGGATCACTCGTTTGGCTCATTTACCAATGAAGGTAGAATAATATTGCAGAGTTAAAAAGGTGCTTCATCAGATTTCATTAAATATGGGAACATTTGCTCTTGTCTGGATGGTGTGCATACATATAAAATAGACACATATGTAGTGACAAATAAATGAGGGTCTGCAGGAGCTTAGATGGTTCTTTGCCTCTCAAAGGAAAACTGTCATTCCTTCAGTGCAGAAAATCACTGCTGACTACATTCTAAAAACCAAGTAACAAAAATCTAAAAACTGACCCCTAGTTGTTTTTGGTAGTGTGTCAAAATACCACCAACTCAGCCAGCCATCTATGCTCAAGGGACAGAGAACAGCAAGTGCCTTTAAAATACTACAGTGTTACAACTCCAAAAACTACTGGATGCAAGCACTACCATGGCTAAAAAGACAAAGAGAACCTCAGCAGCAAAAATTTGTCAAGTGAGTTTGTAACTGAGCTCTTTCCTTCTCACTTGGTTTGTGGTTCTCTAAAACTGTTGGGTTTGTTTTCCTATTTCTGCAATCTATTTTCCGCAATAGTCAGATTATGTGATTTCTGACTCCATTTTCTGCTCAGATACCAAGAGTTTAGAAGGCTCATCAGATCCAACTATATCCAACTATATCCAAGTATATGCCGCATTGATAGCACATAACGCTGCTTTGACAGCATGTACTGCTGAGTTAGTTCTTTAAGTTTTTAGGTCACAAAATTAAGTTAGCTTTATTTTAATAATTAAATACATATAAACACAATATGTCAGTAACTTGGCTGCAGTCTAATAAATCCTCATTTCCCCAAGAAAAGGCAATCGGCCATCCCATTCCAAATAAAGTATATAAAAATGAATAAATATAAAACAATATTAAAAATATTCTTGATGTGAAGTGAAGGGAACTTGTTGTGATTTTATATCTTCCCTCATATTAAGCAACATCCAACACATAAACAAAGTGTTTTTTATTTAGCTTAATCTCTCCACTGTACAGTCATTAAAAGACTCAAAAAAAGGAAAAAAATAATAATAATAATCCATTCTGTTTTCCTAGAAAACGCTGCCAATCACACATAAGGCAGGAGGGCTATCTGTATTTCAGCCATTCATACAAACAGTAAACACTAAGCTAAAAATGACCCAGCAACCTCTCCTATCAGGGATCGCTCTGCGCATTCTCTCCATGGTAAACAGTAGAGACAGTAGAGAAATGTAGGTTCTATCCCTTCTGACCCCTGGAAGATTTGGTAACAAAAATATCCACAGTGAATACAACACCTGCACTTGTGCACACACTTCAATGGAGCACAGCTGGTTTATACATATATATATATACACATACACACACACACACACACACACACACACTTAACTTTAAAATTAAACCTTTCTCAACTTTTAAAAATTTAATATACTGCTGTTTCCTGGAGTTTCTGGAAACGAAAACCAATTGCGAAATGTATTTGTCTCTACTATCCGTCCCTTCCCCTGCCCATCACAGAAAATGTATGACAAACATTATTCATGATTCTACATGGCTTCTTCTGATTCAGCCTCTTGTTTCCAAGGGGCACTCTGGAGGAAATAAAGGTTACTCTTTTCCATTCATTACATCTGCTAATTTCCTACCAGGTTTTTTTTGTTTTTTTGGTTTTTTTTTTGGTCAGAGGGACACAAAATAGAGCTCCAAATAGCCCATTAAAAAACAAGCTACAATCAGACTATTGCGCCCTCAACATCAGCAGTGATCCCAGAGTTCTGATTTCCTTGTTAAAAGACAGAGGAATAATTGAAGCAATATCTTCACTTCAGATTGATTATCAGGCGACCCTTATCCACATCTTCACTCAGCAATTTGAATTTTAATGAAAGTAAATGAAATAATTAGCATTTCGAACTGTGTTTGATACACTGACAGAAAAAAAGACTTTTGTGTATAATCTATACACAAAAGAAAGTATTTGGGAGGGGACAGAAAGAGGAAAGTACAGTTGTAGTGTCTTCATTAGAATAACCCAAGGAACTGCTTGTACAATCTGCATAAATAGAGAGGTGAATATTATGCTCTTTACAGCTATGATTTCTTGCCTTTATTATTATTTCTAAGTTTCAGCACATTATTTTATTGCCTGTTACACTAATCTGAGAAAAAAAAAACATACATATATAAGCAGAGTTGAAGTGACTGCCCAAATCCATGAATTCCAGCACAATTTCTATGCAACATTAATGCCACTATTGCCAGGAAGGATTTTCTAAATGGGCCACTGATTTTTTTAAAAATAAAGTGTAGTTCATCTATTATTTCTATTTCAAATGGACACTAACCCATAAGAGCCACTCATGACAGGGGAAGGAAGAATAAGTAGAACGGGAGATGTGAAAATGTACACCTCATTAAAAATGATAGTAAGATACTCTACATGATTATTCAAGGAAAGAAAAAAGAAACCAGGTCATTTTAACATCAGGGCAATCTATATCTCCTTTTTTTTTTTTGGCCTAGGTTAGCAACAAAAGCTGATTGCAAAGAAAAGAAATATGAAAAAGAGCTATCCAGTCTCCTTAGAGGAGAGTTTTCATGAACACATCCACTTAAATTGGTGAGAATGTGATCCAAAGTTTCTGAGGCAGCCATCAAATTTCATAGGAGATTGAAGGCAAAGTGCTTAATTTCATTTTGTAGTCATCTATTGCTTTTTGCCCCTTTGGCGGAACAAAATGTAAAAAGAGAGAGCGAGAGAGCTGATGACAAACACTAAGATCAGAGCTAAAATGGAAAGGCCACGTACCCCAATGATGGCGTTCAGTTCTGCCATGGTCACCTGCTTGGCCCGTTCCACAGCCTGCACCACTTGTTGCTGGTGCTATAAATGAAGATCAGAAACAGAATACAATTATTTGTTTTCTACTCAGTCAAGAACAGCTTTTCCTAACATGTCCTCTAACTTCAGTTACATGCAAAACAGCATTTGGGGATCTCCAGGTTTCCAATACAAGCCTGAGGTGATGGATGACTAGACGTCTAGGGTACATCTGGGTCCACAAAGTTGAGGAGTCACTGGGCATCCAACTGCAGGTACCATCTCTGTGACCCCATGAAGAATGCTCCTTTACAACAGCTTAAATTTCACTTAAAAGTTATGGTACACTTGGACCACCCATCTGCTATTAGTACTAACAAACAAAACAGAATCCATCCCACTTGCTTTCTTTGTACTCACTCCCTTTTCTCTTTGCTATCTACATTAAAATTTTTAAAAATTATTTCCTGGAAGTAATTATTTTTAAATTTTCTCCTGATAACGGTTAGCGAAGAGACCGGAAGGACATACAGAATGCAACATACGTATTTCTTCTGGAAATGTGCAAATTGTTGGTGTTTTAACCCCTATCATGAGATAGGGATTAAAAAGAGATCAAAAACATAGAACTCAAGTTTAAGAACTTCAGGTATTTCTTTTAAATCCAACAGAAAAACTAAAGCCCACAAAAGTGTACGATAATTTTTTTTCTTAGAAAAACTAGGATGGACAGTACAGGAAAATCCCTCCATCCACAACTCAGTTCCAGTGAGAATAAGTAAGAACTGATGTTAGTAATTTTTGTACAGAAAAAGTAGCATGGAAGTCTCTGTATGGGGGCACTCATATATATCTAGACACAGAAGTGCTTACAAGAATTACCCCCTCCAAATATTATCTAAATATTATTTCCCATTAAAACATTTGACCACTCTAGTATCTACAGTCAATTTTGGTTTAAAATCAGTCTTATTGGGTTTCTTTCAACTTGGTTTAGTGAATGAAGAACCAAAGGAACTGCGCTGTGAAACAAGTACTCCTCTGTAAATCTGAAGAGTCTTATTTTGGTTAATTTCAGTTGAGAAATTTAGCTAACTTTCTTCACTTATTTGAGATGAGTATGAAGCTCAACTACCACACTGCTTAATACATACAAAGAGCTATCAGTTCAATGTGGAATTCTCCGTGAACCACCTGGCCCCCATTCCAAAATCCTCAAATATAGTTACTGAGATTAACTAGGGTGACCATTATTTCCACCTCTGAGCTGTGTAAGGGGAGTGGGGAGGCCAGGTGGAAAAGGAAACGACTTTAATTATTTACAATGTGATGTTTTCACTCTTGGTTTCCTAATAGAAATGTGTATTTTGTGTCTATGACTAATGGGAAGAAAAATGTCAAATAATAGACCATTGAATCTTAAGCTTTTAATAGACTCTGATTATTAAACTATATACTTTTTAATGTTTTTAAATTGTATGCATTCCATTTTCAAAGCAGGAGCTTAAGCAATCCCAAAATATATATAAATATATATTTATATAATATATATTTTTATATAAATATATATTTATATAATATATATTTTTATATAAATATATATTTATATATTTTATATCAATATATATTATATAAATATATATTTATATATTTATATATATATTTATATAATATATATTTATATATTTATATATATATTTATATAATATATATTTATATATTTATATAAATATATTTATATAAATATATATTTATATAAATATATATTTATATATAGATATATATATTTATATATTTATAGATATATATATTTATAGATAAATGTATAGATATTTATATATGTCTATTTATAGATATGTCCATTCCATTCTTTTACTCCTTATAATATTTGCTAACATGGAAGAAAAAAATTTCTTTCTCTGAAGCAAGTAAAAATCTTAAGGGATTTTGAAAATATTAGAAGGAATAGAAGGGCACAGTCAATAAAATGGCCAGCAACTGTCATTTCAGGTTCCCCTAAAGCCAACCTGACCATGTATGTATATTGAGCACTTACTATGTGCCAAACACAGAGCTCATGTTCATATTTAAGACAATTTGATTCTCTAGATGGTGAGAAATGGCAGTACTTGGAAAACAAAAAAAAAAGTAGGATAGAAATGTTTATGGGATTTTCCACCTTTTACTTTCCTATACTCAACAATGATATCGGTTAGTATAGACACCGGAAGGACATACAGAATGCAACAAACATGTTTCTTCTGGAAATGTGCAAATTGTTCGTGTTTTAACTCCTATCATGAAGAGCTGCATATTTAAAAGCGATCAAAAACGTAGAACTCAAGTTTAAGAACTTCAGGTATTTCTTTTAAATCTTAAAAGAAATAGATTTAAAAGAAACTTAAAACTTCGGAACTGAAACAAAGGACCACACTTAGTCACATCCAACACAGGTATCATTCATTCTACTCACGCATTCATTCATTCAACAAAAGTTTTAAAGCTCTTACTCTACCAATTCTCCCTATTATTGAAATATTACCTGCAAGTATTCAAAGAATAGTTTCCATGAGACAGAGATATGGAAAATACATCTACCTAGTGCCATTCTAGCATGAAGACTGTTCAACACTTGCTTCATGAACTAGATTCCAATTGCTAAAATGTGCAAAGATGCCTTAGGCAGCAGGGGATATCTTTCTGCACTGGCATTAAAATCAAGTGCATTTTTTCAGAAAACCGGAAACACACACCAGTGAGCCATAACTCTGACAGCCTAAAGAAACTCCTGCTATAAAGCTAAAATGACAATGGAAGTCATGATTCAGCTTCTCCTTTTTGATGGCAATGGCTGTGGGCTGATACAGTATCTGAACTTTACCTGCAGTTCAGAATTCTACTTCCCTATTTCTGCTTACAACCCATGAATCATTCACTGTTTAAGGACCTTTTGAATAGAAGCTCCCTAAGGCAAACAATGCCTCCTCCCCTGTGTTGCTCTGAAAGCACCAGAAACACCCTAACATATTAGTTCACTCAGCCACACCATGTAACATTACACCACAGCCTGAGGAAGCACCCACCAGGGAAGGTGAGAAAATTAAAACCCAAACAGGAAGAAGGGTCAAAAGATTACATACAAAAGAGAAAAATGAATATGCAAGGAAGCCCAAAGTACTCCCGTAAACTGACCCAGGAGGCTTTTTTTTTTTTCCCCCATTTTCGGGTTTTAACAAGTAAGCTCTCACTCAGAAAAAAACAGCAAGTTTTTCACATCTTCTTAGAACTATGAGGGCTTTCCCATTATGTCTGCCTTGTCTTCCACTTTCCCTCCCCTCCCCAATCTGTCCTCTCTTCCCACTCCACCCACATCTCATTTCCTCTTCTACTTCCTGCTTGTTCCCTCAGCCACCAAGCCAGCACTAGCACCAGAGTGGTGGGTCCAGCCAATCTGCAGAGAGCAACAGTGTTGTCATTCTTACTGCTCCAGCTGCTCACTCAGATACAAGTGTCCTGTTTGAATGCGCCACCAGTACCACCAAATGAAATGCCACTAAGAACATATTAGTAAGCCAAGGGTAAGAGAGGGGACCTCTAACTGGGATTTTGAAGAGACAAAACAAATGCCCAATTATTTATTCTTTAAAATGCTGTACTTAACAATTTTAAAAAAATTCTAAAAATAAAAAAAACGCTTAGATTGTGGTGATGGTTATACAATTCTGTAAAGTTACTGAAAAGTATTGAACCATACACTTAAAATTAGTGAATTTTATGGTGTGTAAATTATACCTCAGTAAAAATAATTTTTTTAAAAAAGTGATTTAAGCAATACAAACATGGTTGCAGGGGAAAGGGCCAGTAAAATGAAATTCTGTACATTAAATCACTTGCCTTACTTCCATCATCATAAAATTATTTTTGGCATTTGTTCAGAAAAAGTACTAATATATTTTTTCTATAAGAAACTAAAATAATACCAGCTTATAAGTCCAACAAAGCCTGCTAAAAAGCAGACCTTAACAAACCAGTAATATGTGTATAGTAGGTGTTTAATATATATTTCTCAGAAGGTATTATGATGAGAATACCTGTCATGCCAATGTTTTAGGGCACAGCAACAGATGCAGTACTTCTAATAAAAAACCGTAATAAAAAGCTACAGTACACCTCAGAATTAAAAAAAAATAAATAAAACAAAAACAAAAGAACTCCCCTAAGGAATAAATGAGACAAAAAGACAAAATGCTGATTACTGCCAATGTTTAGTATGGGTACCTGTAGGTTCAGTATATTCTCTCTCTACTTTTAAAGTATGCTTCAAAATTTTATAAATTAAAATTTTAAAAAAACATTTAAAAAGTACTCCCCATATTGACGGGGGTAGTAAAAGAGTATAAGGGTAGAGATAGATATAAAATGAAACAAAATAAACTAGGATTCTCATAATGAGCAATATTAATTAAAGTCTCCAACATGTGGAGAGGTGAAAGTAAGACCAATGGCCCTGCTTCTCACGTGATGAACTCATATACAGAGCACATCTTAGAGGAATACAGGATATAAAACAGAAAGAAGTTTTAGGAGGAAATGGCCAGCGCACTTCCCGCGGCATCTGGGAAGGCTTTGTTTTTTTCATCCATTCATTCGAATATTTATTAAGTACCTACTATGGCACCAGGCACTGTGGTAGGGAGATACTAAGGTTAGAGTAGGGAAAAAGAACCATAGTCTTTGATCTCATAGAATTTAAACTCTGTCAAGGAAAACAGTCAGTGAATTAATGCTCAAAAGGCTCTATAATTACAACTAGAGGATAATTTCCATAAGAAAAATTACAGGATGCTATGCAATCATTTATCAGGGAAATATCTTAATCTAATATTGGGGCTAGGGGAAGATTCCCTTAGGAAGCTGACCTGACAACTGAGACCTGAAGGATTTCCAGGAATTCTGTAGATGAAGAATGAGGATAAAAGAATTCCAGGCAAAGGGAAAAGAACTGGGTAGGGGCCTTATAGGAAGAGCAAGAATGTCTGTGTGGCTGGAAGAGGGAGAGCAGGTAGGGGACACAGCTGCAGACAAGCAGAGTAGAATTTCATAGGGCCTTCTTGGGTATGATAAGACACATAAGCAAGAACACTTTAAAGTAGAAAGGGTGTGCACACAAAGAAAAATAAAGGAAAATGGATGAAGACATGAGTGTAGCATGGGAATGCTTTAAAGAACCAAGTATTAGTGGGAAATGAATTCTGGCAAGACAGGAGGAGGCCAAACAGCAAAGGGCTTTGCATGACATGCAAAAAAGTTGGACTTTATCCTGGTAGGAAATGAGATGTTATTAAAAAATTTTAAGCAGATGTGTGCTATCAGTTCTGCATTTGAGTAAGATGGATCTGGGAAAAGTAAAGAAGGTGGATGGCAGAGAGGTAAACCAGATTGAAGGGTGAACAGTTAGAGGGCTGCAATATTCTAGGGTGAAAGATACTTAGGCCCAAACTTGGACCAAATGCCCTTTTGGCTAATAGAAGCCATTAGCCACATGTACTTAAGAAGCCACTCATAGAAATTCAGAACTGGAAAAGGCCTTTAGAGACCATGAGACCCAGATGCCAGAGTACCCCAGGCACTATTAACAATCAACCAACCAACCAATCAACAAAAGACTCTCCCTATCACCAAAAGCACGCAAATTTCTAAACACTGCCGGGGCTGAGCAGATTGGGATGGTGGAACTACAGTACCAACCACAGCCCAAAGGCCACTACTCTATCCAATGAATCAATCTCCTCTGTCACACCCTAACCAGTCTCTCCTTGATCACCTCCTGTGAAAGGGAATTCACTACCTCATGGACAAGCTTTTTCCATTTTGGGATAATGAGCCCTAATACTAAGTTGAAATCTACCCTGCCATTAATTCTTCCCCACTGGACCCAGTTTTGTCTTTAAATTCTCCTCCATTGACTGACACTCCAAGTATATGAAAATGCATAATGCATGTTCTCAATTTTATCTCTTCTAGGTTAACCATCCTAAGGTCACTCAACAATTTCTCTGTGTCATGGGCTCTAGCCCACTCATCCATCCTTCTGGCTAGTCTCCTTGTAGTGCACAATACTCCAGGTATGGCCAAGCAGATCAAATTCAAGTGAAAGTGTCATTCCATGTCTGCTAAGTCAGGATAAAAAATCCCACTAAAAGCCTTTTTCAGCAACTCTATTAAATTTGCTAGTACAAATCAACTTAAATTTAACCCAATCTCCCCAAATCAGCCTTTCCTATACAGTATTCAAAGAAACATTAATCTGATACAGTTTGCATATTTGTCCCAACTCAAATCTCACATTGAATGGTAATTCCCAATGATGGAGGTGGGGCCTGGTGGGAGGTGTCTGGGTCATGGGGGTGAATCCCTCATGGCCTGATGTTGTCTTCGCAACAGAGAGTGAGTTCTCACAATATCTGGCCCTTAAAAAGTGTATGACACCTCCCCCTCAATCTCTCTCTCCTTTTCTGCTTTCACCACTTCGCCTTCCATCATGAGTAAAAAAAGCTCCCTGAGTCCTCCCCAGAAGCCAAGTAATGTTGGTGCCATGCTTGTGCAGCCTACAGAACCATGAGCCAATAAAGCCTTTTCTTTATAAATTACCCAGTCTCAGGTATTTCTTTATAGCAATGCAAGAACAGCCCAACACAGTCACCCAAGAAATCAGATATTACTTTAGATATTACTTAGACACATACATACACGTACACAAACACAGGTTTAATTTGGCAAATACCCGGTAAACTGCAGGTTATCTCAGCACCACAAAGCTTAGAGAGAGTAAATAAGTATACCTGGCTTCCCAAACAATTTTAGCTGTGGAACATGGGATTAAAGCTCTTAGGAGCACATTACTGACTGCCTACCTGGCCTTGCCTTCTCCACTCTCACTTACATGGGGACAGGGCATTCTTCACAGATAGGTAAGCTCTACAAATTCACTGCTGTCCAACAGAACTTTGGGCAATGTTGGAAATGTTCTGTATCTGTGCTAATAATACGACAGCCACTAGCCACGTATGGGTGGATACTGAGCACTTGAAATGTAGCTAGAGTAACTAAGAAACTGAACTTTTAATTTTATTCAACTTTACATAGCTACTACTGTATTGGACAATGCAGCTCTACTCAAGGTACCTTCAAACTTAGCTCCACTAATAATAATCTAATCACTACCTAACTAACAGTCAAATAAATGAGTCAGTTCTCAAACACTCATTAATTTGTTGAGACATACAGATAAAGGTTGGCATTGCTGCCTTTGGATAGAGACCCACATTTAAACCACAGGAAAAAAGTTCTACCTCCTGAGAATCATCTTTCACTTCTTGAGGTCAAACAGGCCATGATGCCACCAGATGAATCTCACCAAGCAGCCAACTGTCACCAAAATACATGGTCAGGTACAGCAAGCCAATCAGTCAACCACGGAATATGGGACAGAATTACGCTCTCTGATGGCTCATTCAGTATTATGAGAAAATATATATTTTTAAAATGAAAAGTTATCCATGCCCACAACCTAATGTGAAAATCAGAAAACTGGGCCAAATCCCCAGAAGCCCCAATCCATGTCTATTATTCATTTTAGGACATTCTTCCGATATATGACACTGTCATAACATATTACCAAGACCGACAAAATGGCTCCAACTGGGAAGCAGACGTGCCCCGTGCAGGCTGCTGGCACTTAACACGAGCCCTTTCTGAAGATGGTCTTAGGGATGTCACTGCATGCTTGCCAGGGGATCTCTGCAATTTTAACCATGCTCTCCTATATCAAACCTGTTATCACAAGCCATTGATTCCTCGCAAAGTTAACAAGCAATAAGACAAGTTAACCTGGCACGACTGTAAGGCGATAACACTTCCACCAGTGCATATAACCACTGTATTTTCTTCATTTCCTCCCGAAGGCACAATATGAAAGTGACTGATCACATTTTTCAACTTTCATTTCACAATTATTCTATACATGCAAAATGTGGCTCCAAGTAATTCAGTACCATATTAACCGAGGTGCCCAAGTAAACAGCATCTGAGATATACCCATATATCACAATGTAGTAGAAGGGGCTTGTTTTCCATCAAATTACATGGACCAAATTTACGGCATGTCCAAAACAGGAGTTTATGTATCGTTTGATGTGACTAGCTTTTCTAGCCTGTTGGATTTATAATTCAAATAAACTCATATTATCACTATTATGTAATTGACTATTATTTTCTACCAAATAAATGCAATGGAGAGTGCCCAAACACTACTTGGTACTACGTGTTAGAAGAGCTAACAGGGCAATACAAACCAAGTTTTAAGTTAAAATTAAATTTGCACCAGAAAGCATTCAGGTTGGTATGGAAGTTCCCTTTTCCCCAGGTAAAATAAGTATAAAAATGGAAGGTTTCCATTTTTAGGTTCTAATTTCCCTTTTATATTCTCAATATTCTAATGATCAGAGAACTATTGTTAAATATTGTAAAAAGAATAACATCTTCTTTATTTCATTGTTAAACCAATATTTTCTTAAAATAACTGATGCAAGGGAAAAACAGCTCCGTTCATGTGCAAGTGCAGGCCCCCAGGTGTGCTCCTCATCACTGCTGTGAGGACTAGCCTGCAGGGCTCCTCCATCAGCCTCTGAGCAGCTCGGCTTCTGTTTCGACTCAAAAAACAACCACCACCACCAAAAAAAACAGTCATGGAATTACAGGAGTGGAGAAGGAGGAAAATGTCCATCCTCCTTGGCACCCAGTGACTAGAAACAAGTCTGCTAATAACAAGGTTAAAAATGAATGCCATTTCTCTAAAGGTAACAATGACCATGAGTTTAATAAATGAGAATTAGGAAGCCACTGGTCATAAGAAACACAAATATAGACAGTCCACAGAGGCCATACTGCTCATGTAGGTTCTTTTCCATCCCCTATGAATGTATGAATGATAAATAATACCTGATGGGTGACTCTTCTCCAACATTCGAATGGTAAGGAAGAGACTTCTATAACAAGAACTATGCATTATTTTATATCTTATGTAACTGAAAAACATGAGATGTGCTAATTACATAGTCAAAGCTAGAGTTTGTTATGTAAAGATAAACCATTAGCAGTAACAATAGCCATAATTTTTATTTTGTGCATAGCATTATGTCTGGAAGCAAGTGGCAGTTGTCCCCCAATATCCCTTCTCTTACACTGGTGTAAGTTTTAGGGGGGCATAATGGTCACTCAGCTAAGACTACATTTCTGTATCTCCCTTACAACTATCTGTGGGCAGGTAACTAAGTGCTGGCCACTGCAAAGAGGGCAACCTTAAAAGGAAATAACTTGCCCATTCCTTTCCCTTTCCTGCCAGCCGACGCTGGGGCAAGACACAGTGGTGCTAGGATGATGAACGTCGATATAAAAGGAACCGAATTCACAATATCATGGAGTCACCAAATTAGCTATAGATGGCTTCGCTGTCAACTGTTAATATTACATGAGAGAGAAACAAGCTTTTTTTTTTTTTTCTTGAAAAAACCACTGTTCCTTTGATCTCTGTTAAAGCAGCCAAATATTCAGTGAGGTCCTTTTACACTGTCACGAATCCTCATATAAAAATCCTACAGTACAGGTATCCCATTATACCGATAAGCAAACTGCAGCCCAGAAAAGTTAAGTATTTTGCTCCACATTTTAAAGAAAGCAAGTGGCTGAGCCAAGATTTAGTCCTGGGTCTGGCTGACCTCCAGCTTTTATTACATTGCCTCTTGCCTAACGTGGCTCTTCCAATGAATGTGCTCCTTGTTACTGAAGCGACAAGTTTCTGAAAAATACAACTGTACCCTGGAGAATGATTTTCAACTATAACGTAATAAACTTTTCACCTACTGACCTACTGCTTTTCAAGAGTTTGAGGTTCTCAAAGATCTTAGGAACACCTTGTGGATCACTGTGAAACATACCCTATCTTAAAAGTGATCCTTATAGGGAAACAAGAGTACAAAAAACACAACTATCCTCCAACAGGTCCTCAACTAAGTGCACAATATTTCCTGCTTAATCTAACAGGTTAAGAAAAATACCTACTGGTTTACTTAAAAAAAAAAAAAATTCCCTTCCTCCTGAAAGATAACCTGTGTGGAGCTAAATGTCCATCGTTGGAAGCAGCTACTGGAGCTGCAAGGCCTAGCTAACTCTGCAGGAAGACTGCCAGCCAGCTCGTTTGAAATATTACCTTGAACTCTTCCCAGTTTTTACTAAGTCATTCCTTTCCAAATGTCTTAGGACCCCAAATAACCTGAAATAGAATCTATTTCCCTGGAAGTAAAATAGGAAAAGAGCAGGTGGGGAAACGGCACTCCCTATGCCAAGTCTGTTACATTTTGATACATATAATACACATGGTAAAGGTGGGCTTACTCTCCTTATTCTACAGGAATACTAAGGCTTAGAGAGATCAACTTTGCAACACAAAGCTAGTGAAGAGGGAGAGCTAGCCCAATTCTAAATTAGCAGAAATGCTGTCCCTTACTGCCAGGGTGTAACAGTGATGTAGAGTTTTAGGTCCACCTTAGACTCTCTACATAGATATGTTCCTGGAATTGGGGGGTGGAGGAGGAGTTGTTACTGGGATACTGGAAGCAATACAATATTTATTGGCAATCCTCAGTTTTACTAAGGACCCACTGAGGTCTAAGGGTCTATAAGCCATATCCCAAAATTGCCAATGGAAACAAAAACACAGATTTTTAGCTAGTTCAAGGCCCTGGGTTCACTTTTAATTTTCATTTTTTCTTCTATAAGGACATTAGAGAGGAAGATAATCAATTCACATTCTTCCCAAATGCAATGATTAGAAAACGGAGGGAGGGCTGGTTCTAGGTCCTCCCAAGAGGAGACAGAGCTCCACTGCTGCTACTGTAGTTAATCCCACTAGTCAACGGCAGTAGGTGCTTATTGTGTGCTAAGCTACCTGGGTATAATCCCAAGTAATCTTCACAGACATTGGATATGTTTCACGCTATGATTAACTTCATCATACAGATGAGGAAACTGAGGCTTAGAGAGGCACATCACTTGCTAAAGGTCACCCAGCTTAGCCCGGTTAGAGTAAACCACACGATTTGTAATAGGGAGGCCAGGACCCAGATCCAACTGTCATCATCCTGGCATCTCTTGTTTATGGAACTGCCAACTCAGAGTTGATATTTATAGTTCTTTCCCTGCAAATGAGACCGAAATAGGGAAAGAAAAGAGCTTCCCGTTTACCACCTTGAGATGGCTTTTTGAAGAATAAATTTGAGTCTTATCCATTCCTAAAAGCTAAAAAGTGAAGTGAGAGAAAAGAACAGCTTGGGACAGATGAGGGTTCACAAGGTTTTTCTAAATTCTGATATTGAGAATCCTGTGAAATTCTATGAACTCCAAGTGATGAGTACTCACTTTTAATGACAAGATTTGGCAATATCTTTGTCAAATGCCTCTAACGCTGGAAGTAGTTGTACGTGAGTGCAACAGCACATTATTAAAGTATATATTGGTTTTAATATTTTTAAATGTTTTAGCAAACTCTAATATGAAAATATTTTTCTGTGATTTTTATATACAGACACACTTCAAGTACTTCTGAACACAATTATACTACTCATTTCTAAAAAGAAAAAGTCTTGAAGTTAAAGCTAAATTTAATAGTTATCATTCAGTACTATATAATTTTTTTTAAGTTTAAAAAAACGCGGTAAACCAGACGCAAGCAATGTTAAGCAGGTATATTAATCAACACATGGGGGCTAAATTAAAAAGAGACTTCATCTAACAGTATGTAAATATACCCCTTGTTCCTGTCAAACTCCAAAAAGCCTGACTTCAGATGCTCACAATCGCTCCAGCCAATGTTCTGTTAGCTTATGCACTACTCTTCAGGAATTGTTTTGCTTTTTCCTAAATATGATCATTTAATTTTTAAATAAAAACATTTTAAAATAAATTCTAATGCAGCAGCTGCCGTTTTGGTAGCGAGACTGTCACACAGAGAGCCGGTGTTAAAAGATCAGATTAAGAGCCTTCAGTCCTGGCACAGAGTGATGCTCACAGCCATGCAAGAGTGATTTTCCATGCCTCTGAAGAGACAGGAAATAGAATTCATCTTCCTCTAATAACCTGCTCCTCCCCTCCCTCCAGATTATGGTCCATCTGGCTTCAGGGCAGAAGCAAGGAGTCCAGTGCTCACAGAATGCACAGAAGAAGAAACAAGGTGGACGACGTTCAGATAAAAAACATCAGAGATGCCCTGATTTGAAGGAAACAAACATGTTTGTGTCTCACACAATAAAAGATACACACATACCTTAGGAAACTAGAAAAAGATGAGTAAATTAAATCCAAAGTAAGCAAAAGAAAATATATACACAGAACTAGCATTTAGAAAACCATGGCATGGATCACGGGTGTCCAATCTTTTGGCTTCCCCGGGCCACACTGGAAGAAGAAATCACACACACATCCAATTTTATGTGGGCTACACATAAAATACACTAACGATAACTGATGAGCTTAAAAAAAATTGCAAAGAAAAATCTCATAATGTTTTAAGAAAGTTTACAAATTTGTGTTAGGCCACTTTCAAAGCTATCCTGGGCCACATGTGGCCCACAGGCCCTGGGGTTGCACAAGCTTGGCATAAATCATTATACGTGAGTCAAGGATTTCAACCAAGAAATGTCAAAGTATTTGGGAAATAAATAGTTAAGTGGTATGACAACAGTTAAGTATGACACCTTTCCTCCTAGACTAGAGCAAATGAGTTGTCAGTATCTCCCCATGGCTTTCACCTACAGGTACAACTTCCTTAGACAATTAATTTCAGTCCAGTCTTGCTCAGCACCACTACCATTATACATTCTGTTCCCACTGGGCCTGCTCACACAAACAACATAATTCATGTGGGAAAACAACTCATTGGCAAATCAGCTTCATCAACATCCCCAAGACAACCTTCTACTTCTGAACATAACCCACAGATCCTGCAGAAATTTGATGAGACCAAAGCCGTACCAGCAATCATATACAGGGCCCAAAGTCTACAGAGGCCCAAAGTCTAATACCACCCCAGGGATAATTCGAACTTTTCCCTGTCACCTTAGAACATGACACCCCAGCCTGGTTACAGCTCTGTGGGTCACACATTCTTCCCATTCTCCATCTCCATAAAGCAGAGCTGCTTAAAGTAAAAAATACACACTAGTCTGGATCAGGCAGGGGGCAGTCAGGTTTCCAAAAGAAATGCAAATACACCCCTTGACTCTCATTCACCAAGCCATCTAATCTAGTCATAAGCAAATCCTAAGTAAAAACAGGCAAACGGGGACATGACTGGTGGTAGGCTTTGTGGTCACAGCTAAAGGAGGAGAAAAGACAACATACCCTTTGTTTATCAAGACCCAAAAGAGCATGTGAATTCAGAGTGTCAACAACATTTGTGAATATGAGTGCCCCCTCCCCAGTATATACCTATGAAGGGTACCCATAGTTACTCAAGTCTAACCCAGTTCAGACCAAAGAAAAAAATCATATATAGCAATCTGCATATCTATAATACACATGCAGGCTCAAATACTGGCCACATAACATCGGCACATGCCCGCTGGCAAACAGGTGAATGAACCTCTCTCCTGAAAAGCAGTGACACAACGCACTTATAGAACAACTGAAAGGGTAGGAAGAAAAGTGCCTCTGTGCCTTCTCAGCCCACAGCGCAAAGTATTGCGGCTACAAGACATGCAGATATTTCATTAGCTCCTTCCTTCTTAGAGTGGATCTTACCTGAGCAAATGAAGGCATTCAGTAATCCAGAAGCAAAAAATTATCTTTTTCCAGTATTCTCCCTTCAACTTTGTAACTACCAAAAGTAAGCAGAGAGAGAAAAAAAAGCCACAAGGAAGCCAACAAGCACTAGAAATGCATCGCTTTATTCCAACCTGTGCCTGTTTGCTGATGGCATGCACTTCCCCCGTAGGTGAGCAAGAGAACTAGTGAGCCGCATGCCAGGCCTTAGCAATGTGCTAAGCCTACCACCACCAAAGCCTAATTTTGAGAAAAGTGGCACTCAGAGAAACGAGTTCAATGAGTTCATCTTGCAGGTCTTTTCCCAAAAGCACAATAATATAAAGACTTAATCAGGAAACAAGAAGTAAATGTTTAAAAGTAGCTAGCCAAAAGCTTCATTAGTTTGTTTACTACAAAAAGTCTTTCCATTTGATATGTCTTCTGCCAATTCTTAATGCCCAATGACAATAGTACAGAGTAAGCTCCTGTTTTCCTGGCAATTTTTCAATCTACCCTATTAGGTACCATTATGACAAACAAGCATAATTCTGAGCAACACTACAAAGATACCAAAATATTTTAACAACTGAATTTTGCTTAGCCCAACTAGAAAATATTCCATTATGTAAACACATTTAAATTATATCCCACAGAAAGTTACTAAGGTATACAAGTTGGAGTGAGAACACTGTTTCTTAGAAATGAAAATAAAATACAAACACCAAGAGACTGGCAAGGCCAGAGAGTCAGTTCTACAATCCCTTTTCTGCAAAACCACTAAAATGGCAACTTCTAGTCCAGTGCCTAAAATCAACTACCTTACCTCTTGGGACAGGAAAGGAATGACTTGTGCACAGATAGCATTCAGCCTCTTGACAATCTCTGCCTGCAAAAAATAAGGGAAAGGAAAGCAATAAAGAGAACAGTCAGCTGGTTACAGATTCCCGAAATATTAACAGGATGATATTAAAACATACTTTACAATTTGGCTGGCATATTTCCTAAGGAAGAGGAAAACCATCTCATCAGTAAGCCCATTAAAAGGAAGCAGTGACAACAGTGCCACATTAACAGCACAATTTATTAACCAGCATTCATCTTAAAAAGTTAACCTTCAAGCATCAGGGCAATATAAAATGGAATTTAATTTCCATGACTGGAAATCAGTTTTCAACAGCCTTCACCAGGACCCTTGCTCATACTAATGTTTTCCATAAAACCTGCAGTCTTCTAAGTCTTAAGAATTTAGATAAGTAAAGATACATTCTTTCCTACATCTCAACTCCATCAATTAGCAAATCATTGGATTTCTATATTTGTGGCCTTTGCTTTAAAAACATTGGTGCTGTGATTTTAAACTCAAGACCCTAAACTTCTGAAACAGCAGCACCCAAACAACCCAAAAAAGTTGGCTAATTCAGATTCTTACAGATTCTTGGAGAACAAAATGTTTTCTTCAACCATAAAAATTTCCAAATGTGTCCTACCAAGGTTTTCAGTGTGCAGAGGTTGAGATATGCTAAAATCTTATTGCACTTAGCAGAAAGCAATCTGTATGTATCTGGAAACTATCCTTGGGAACTTTTTTTTTTTTTTTTTTTTTTTTTTTTTACTGTGGATATGCAAAAGTCCCAACAATGTCAAAGAACAGTCTATTCTCTAATAATTTTTATAAGTACAGACATTTTAAACCAATAAGATGCTACAGTAAGTTAAAAGAAAAACCACCACTACATGTTTTCTTTAAAAAGTTACCCACAGTTTTACCAATGTTTATCTTAATTTGTATTTTTCAGATGGTGCCCTGTATATTTTGTGATGTATAAATACACAGTTTTTTTAAATACACGTACATACAAAATAGTTTATATTTTAATGATGGAATGGAGGAAAGAGAGCTAAGAAGAATTGAAAGGCAGAAAATGTAAAGCAATTACTATCCCTAAGACATTCTTAAATTCCATCCAGGGTCAGTTCCTCATTTTATGAGAGGCCCAAAATGCCTTTTCTTGCCAAGTCATTACCAGAATGACAGTGACACTCTACTTGTGCAATCTAGGCTTCCTTCTTTCATCAGCAACCCTTCTAACTGTGTAGCTATGCAATCTTTTAAATGCCAGCACCTTAAAAACTTTACCAGCCAAAAGAAAACACAAATTCACCATGAAGTTTCAAACCTAAGCTTTCCATTCCAGCCTGCATTCCTAACAGTATGGACAAAAACCCAGCACCAATAAGCGGCAGTGAATAAGGACCCAACTGTGCTGACCTGATTTAATTTACTGCACTGGCCCCATAGAGCATTTAGCCATCCTTTAAGAATGCTTAAGCCACCATGAAGAGCTGCAATGGGAATCACCAAACCACTCTCCACCTGGACGAACATACCACAGTGGTTATGGGGTGAAATTCCAGGGTGAGCTAAGAAAATAGAGTAGCATTCACCAGGCTGAAAGTACAGCATCTCAAAGGCATTTGGTTGTTAAGCTTTTTGCAGGGAGAGGTGGAGGGGGAGAGAATAAAAGATAATGAGACACTTTGGGGCAGACCAAACTGATGATTCTAATGCTTAGAACCATCTGCCAAGCATATTTTCCTCATTATGTTGTTTACATAAATAAAATAGTCCCTTGCTAGGAGGGCTGAAAAATGTGTGGGCACATAAGAAAACTGAGTTCTTTAGTTCGCCTACATAATCTAGGCAATAAAAACTACTCTAAGGAAACTTATTCATCTGGTGAAATAAAATTTTGGACCTAGGCTGTATTAAGTCTGAGCAACTATTTTTTTAAAAAATTCTACATTTTCTTAAAAATAAATGTAAAAAGGAGAAGAGTCTTTTTACTCAATCACGTAGGTTAACACACACACAACAGAAACGGGAGGGCAGAAACCTTCCAAACTTTCGTTAAAGATCTCCTTTTGTTTAAAAGACTTCTTAATTTCTTTAAGTTGTCATGCCAATGGATTTTCATGGTCAGGCTAATTGGCAGTGGGGGGGTGGGGTGTGTGTGTGATTTCATAAAATTAAGCAGGTCATTCTTCACTTTGAAATCTGAAGTTGCCTCGGAAACACTGCTGCTCCCATGGTCATCTAATTTTGCCTCTTTTGTCCCACAGGACCCAGCTTTAGGGAGGCATCATTTATTTACAGGCCTTTCCACTGGGCTTTAGCGATCAGCCAATAACACTGTGGACACACACTTCTAATGGCCTATGTTTTGAAACTGAGTCTAATATAATGGCGTGGGGCCCAAACTCCTTTTCCAGCACAGCCATTAAAGGATGTAGGTTATTGCTGTTGTCACCATTGATATTTGTCATTGTAATGTAATTAGGGCCCTAAAATGATGCATTACAGCCCTTGGCACAGCTTCTATTAAAATCTTTTCTTCTGCTCACTGAACTGCGACCTGCTTTCTGATGAATAACAGACAGACAGCTTTAGGGTAAGGAGCAGATTCATCAAAGAAGTATTTTTCAGCTTTGGGGAAAGAAGGAAAAAAAGGCAACCTAGGAGGAAAAGCAATAGGGGAGGAAAAGCCACAACACACATTTGAATTTCATCTGACCACTTGAAATTCTGATTGCATCTGATGAATCTTGCTTAGACAATATATCCCCAGTCTTTGAATCACATGGTTAATCAGGGCTCTAATCTGCTATCCATCAGGCTACGCCAGTACTGTTAGCTTCCAATCAAATTTATAGGTGATGTGGGTCATGCATCCCTGAGCAAGTACATTCACAGATAGCCCATTTAAACAGGCAGGGATTCTGAAATATTGCTGTTAGGGTTACTAGATATTATAATGGTATTTGATGCTTTATGGACACTGCTAAACTATTGCCTTCAGATGCCCATGATATTCTAAAATAGCATTAACAGCCCCAATAAAAGGACAATTGTTCATGTCAAAATGTAACAAAAAGATCATACTGGCAGCCACACTTTGTCAAACACATTAACAATTTTTGACAATTCCATTCTATCTTCCCTATCAAGATACTCATTTAAAAAACAATAAAAGTTGCAGATGTATTTTCCTACCCTCAACTCACTCCCATTCAACTTCCTCTCTCTCAAAATTACCCACCTTTACACCATTCTCCAACAAAAAAATAAATAAAATAAAAATGATCACCATCCCTGCTAAAGAAAACCTTGGTTTGGATAAAATATCTCAGAAAAACGTAAAGACAAAAAAGGCATTCTATGAAAATCCCTTGGCTACGCACATGTTGACATGTGACTGTCAACAGGCTAACTCTACAGTACTGATGGACAGTGGCCTAGGAGCATGACCAGGTAGTAACGAAACAGGAAAACACAGAAAAGAATCTTTTATCCTTTATTTCTTCATACTCCAACACTCAAGAATCATTGGAAAATTTATCATCTATCTTACATCATGGGAAAGTGATGTCATGTGTTGAAAAGAAAGCTGTAACTCAATCACTGGGTTAAAAAGTAACAAATACTAACGCACACAATACCAAATACATATTTCCTTTATCACATAACAAATTTTACTAATCATTTAAAAGACAAAAACTTAGTTAACCCTATACCTGAATTTAACTACATTCCCTGAAATAGACCTGATACAATAAAAATCTGATTTTTATTTAGATCATTTCAGCCTATATGCTTTCCTTAAAAAGACACAAATTTTATTTTAAAAACATAATAAACTTGAGTGAAAGTACCAATAGCTTTATTTTAGTAATCAAATGGATATATCAAAAGCAATTGTTAATTTTAAGAACTGTTTGATGGGTCTGTCTCTCATCAAAATAGGAACAACATTACTACATATGTATTGTTGAAATAAAATAGAATAACAAAGCGTTATTAGGAAACCATTTCAGCAGCTAACTTAAAGCAATTACAGTTTTAGGAAACATTCCTGAAGAATAACTTTTTACCATTCGTTTTCTGTACAGCAGTTTCTTGCCAACATTTTTTTAAAGATGAATCTATTTATTTTATTGAATGTTTACCAAGAACATACATTCATCCACTTTAATATCAACATTTTTTTAAAAGGTGACAAAGAAGTCCTACTTACCCTACCTGAAATACTTTTTGGAATAAACACAAATAAATCTTGCAACCTTATCACTTCACTTCACCACTAGAGAACAAAGACCGCAATTCCTTAAAATTTCAATCAGAAAATATCTTGATTTGTTCCAAATTTTCTAAAGAAACTGTACAACTTCTGAAACTGATCTTGCCTGACCCTAGATTAAAAAGTCAGAGGACTAATGAGAAATTCCAACTTAAAATCCAGACTAAATATAAGGAAAAATTTTCAAGTAGTACTATTTCTCTAAACTGACAACTCCATTTTTACCTTATCAAAAATCAATTTTACAAAAGTGTTAATAACATGTAACACATAAAACTAATCTTAGCTATTAACTCCTATTCAACATAATGTTGGAAGTTCTGGCCAGGGCAAACAGGCAAGAGAAAGAAATAAAGGGTGTTCAATTAGGTAAAGTCAAATTGTCTCTGTTTGCAGATGACATGATTGTATATTTAGAAAACCCCATCGTCTCAGCCCAAAATCTCCTTAAGCTGATAAGCAACTTCAGCAAAGTCCCAGAATTGGAAAAAACTACTTTAAAGTTCATATGGAACCAAAAAAAAAGCCCGCATTGCCAAGACAATCCTAAGCAAAAAGAACAAAGCTGGAGGCACCATGCTACCTGATTTCAAACTATACTACAAGGCTACAGTAACCAAAACAGCATGGTACTGGTACCAAAACAGAGATATAGACCAATGGAACAGCACAGAGGCCTCAGAAATAACACCACACACCTATAACCAACCATCTGACCTTTGACAAACCTGACAAAAACAAGAAATGGGGAAAGGATTCCCTATTTAATAAATGGTGCTGGGAAAACTGGCTAGCCATAAGTAGAAAGCTGAAACCGGATCCCTTCCTTACACCTTACACAAAAATTAATTCAAGATGGATGAAAGACTTAAGTGTAAGACCTAACACCATAAAAACCTCAGAAGAAAACCTAGGCAATACCATTCAGAACACTGGCATGGGCAAAGACTTCATGACTAAAACACCAAAAGCAATGGCAACAGAAGCCAAAATTGACAAATGGGATCTAATTAAACTAAAGAGCTTCTACACGGCAAAAGAAACTACCATCAGAGTGAACAGGCAACCTACAGAATGGGAGAAAATTTTTGCAATCTACCCACCTGACAAAAGGCTAATATCCAGAATCTACAAAGAACTTAAACAAATTTACAAGAAAAAAACAAACAAACCCCATCAAAAAGTGGGCAAAGGATATAAACAGACACTTCGCAAAAGAAGACATTTATGCAGTCAACAGACATATGAAAAAACGCTCATCACTGGTCATCAGAGAAATGCAAATCAAAACCACAATGAGATACCATCTCACAACAGTTAGAGTGGGGATCATTAAAAAGTCAGGAAACAACAGATGCTGGAGACAATGTGGAGAAATAGGAAGGCTTTTACACTGTGTGGGAGTGTAAATTAGTTCAACCATTGTGGAGGACAGTGTGGCGAGTCCTCAAGGATCTAGAACTAGAAATACCACTTGACCCAGTGATCCCATTACTGGGTATATACCCAAAGGATTATAAATCATGCTACTATAAAGACACATACACACATATGTTTACTGCAGCACTATTCACAGTAGCAAAGACTTGGGACCAATCCAAATGTCCATCAATGATAGACTGGATTAAGAAAATGTGGTACATATACACCATGGAATACTATGCAGCCATAAAAAAGGACGAGTTCATGTCCTTTGCGGAGACATGGTGGAAGCTGGAAATCATCATTCTAAGCAAACTATCACAAGGACAGAAAACCAGACACCGCATGTTCTCACTCATAGGTGGGAACTGAACAATGAGAACATATGGACACAGGGCAGGGAACATTACACATCAGGGCCTGTTGGGGAGTGGGGGGCTGGGGGAGGGATAGCATTAGGAGAAATACCTAATGTAAATGACGAGTTGATGGTTGCAGCAAACCACATGGCATATATATACCTATGTAACAAACCTGCACGTTGTGCACATGCACCCTAGAACTTAAAAAGTATTAAAACACATACACACACACACACACACACACACACACACACACACTCTTAGGTATTCTTAAAAAAAAAAAAAAAAAAAAAAAAAAAAAAGCCTGACTGGAATAAAGGTTAAAGATTTAGACCAAAGGTATTGTCAGTATAGCTAGCAAGTTGGTAAACCACATGCATAAGCTTTATTTCAGTTCAAGTGCTTGTTTAAAAAAAAAAAAAAAAAACCCTACTACTACTTAATAAAGCAATAAAACAAAGTTGATAACATTATAAGAATCGAATTAGTAGGCCATCTATCAGCTTCCTAAAGGACTGATTAAAACTAAGACTTGCTGTTTTTAAAAGCTCTGCCCATCCTACTTACTCCAGTGAGAAAAGGATACTGTCTATAACAGAGTAGTTAATTTGTATCCTCTTAAACAATGTGAAAGTGTCAATATTGAATCTCTTTTTCACAACCCCCATACCTCCCTTCCACTGCTTCCCCCAGGGAGTTTAACCAAAGCAATGATTCTACTAATGATGATACCACAAGCAATGTCAACTTGGTTTGTGTTTTGAACTCATATTTATGCTATTTTACTGCATGTTAAGTGTGCTTTAAAGTACCCAATGTGCGGCTCAGTTAACTGGATATTCTCAAGTGTCCCATTTATTTGTCCTAACAAGATACATGGGGCTACTGTTTGTGGTGCTCATGTGGGAATAAGCAGAACAAAGTCCTTCTTGAAGAGAATCACGGTATACCCACATTTCATGGGACTATTCCAATCTATCCCCAGAGCTCAAGCTATATTTTACTGAAGCATTTTTACAATGGTTAAGGAAAAAAAAGAGCACCCTCTTTTTCCTCCTACCATGTGAGCTCTCTAGAGGTATATCTTTAAGAGAAATCCTAGATAGGTGCCTAATCGCCTACATGCATATTCTGGGCTCTAGTTATTGTGTTTAAATACTGCTCCAATGTTAACAGTGATCGAGAGAGATAAATTATCAAGGTTGAGAATGACGATCATTGTGCCAGACATCCAGTTACTTGTACAAGGTCAAATCATTTCAGTTCTGAAGTCTAGAAAACACTGTAACCAATGTTACCACGGTTATACTCAGTTCCACCAGAGGGGAGAGGCAGGGAAAATAGAAAGGAAGGATGGGAGGGAAAAGTGGGATGTCAGAAGGAGTAGGGAAAGAAAATTACTTTCTCTAGAGAGCTTACTTTCAGCCTGCACAGAACAAGGTGGAACCGGTCAGAGAACCTGATTACTCTGATAACTAAGACATCCAAGTTCTACCAATAGCTCTTTCCTCAGCCAGTGTGTCAGAGCAAGCCTTGCCAGCTGCCTGCTTTACATTTTATTTCTCTTCTCTCTCCCTCCCCTCCTCCTTTTCTTCCTCCTCCTCCTCTCTCTCACACACCTTCCTCTTTCCTACTGACATAAATAAATGTATGGTTGTCTTTGAATGCTGATTTACAATTAAGCTTTTCCATACTTAGCCACCGTAGAGGGAAGAAAATACTCCTTGTTCCCAGAGTAAATGCAGATTATTCATCTTGATTTTTCCCAACATATATGTATGATCAAAATGATGTGAGAAATACCTAAAGACAAAGGAATTTTGGATACAGGAATAAAACAAAACAAAACAGACTAATCGTCCTTACTCAGTTCTCATCAAGGATGCCTATCTTCAGGGAAACAAGCCACCTTTTATACAGAGAGCCATGCTCTATTTTTTGGTCTTTCCTCTCAGGCGAGGCTAAAGCTTCCTTGTCTGTTTACTTCTTTTCTCTGTTTTTCAGGAAATCTCCATCTATCCTGCATTTCCCAGTATTTTCTTTCCTCTTCTTCCAATTCTAGCATATGGCCTCTAGTGGTTTCTTCTCCCTCCTCCCAATTATATAAAATTCCAATTCTTTGAAGCTGTCATTACCAAAACATCCTTACAATCCCTTTGATTGTTTTCTCACTATGAGTAGCCGCTCTTATCAAAACCCAAGTTTTGGCCTTTTCCTGTTTACTGAGCTACCGCTCTGCCATTACACTTCCACCACACTTCCAGGTGCAGGCACAGTCAGCAAGTGAATAAATGGGCCCTGGCCTGGCTAGAGCAGAGGGCATATCAAGGAACGAGGACACAGTCCCTCTTCCTAGTATTTGCACTTGCTGTTCCCTCTACCTGGAACCACCTTCCCCAGATCTTCCCATGGCTCATCTCCACCCATCATTTAAGTCTCAGCCCACAGGACACTCCCTCTGATGCTTTCATTTACCATCCTCAATTACTCGTCCTCCTCCCACTCTCTGGCCATTATAGTTTTGTCTTCTCGTGACAGCATTTGTAATCATCTGAAATTATCTCATATATATTTTTGTTTACATGGACTAGACTAGTGCTTCTCAAACTGTAATGCACATACTAATCACCTGGAAATGTTAAAATCCAAATTGGAAAAGGGCCTCAGAGTCTATACTTCCAACAAATTTTAAGGTGATGCTGAAAATGCTGGTCCACAGACCAGACCCCTAGTAGTAAGGTTCTAGAGAATGTAGGCTCCATGGCAGATAGCTTTGTCTTATAGCCCCAGTGGCTGGTATGTTAAAGACACTCAATACGCTTTTGTTGAATAAATAGAAGAAACTACAGTTTAGGTGGTTAGAATCTCATGAATTCTTTTGCAGCCATGCTAAAATTGTTTGGGAATACAGGCATACAGAAGAGATACTGTGGGTTCAGTTGCAGACCACAACAATAAAGTGAATGCTACAATAAAGCGAGTCACACAAATTTTTTGGTTTCCCAGTACATGTGTGTACTACAATATAGTACAAACATAAAAGTTATGTTTGTACTATACTTTAAGTGTGAAGTAGCATTATGTCTTAAAAAAAACACATACAATACACCATAATTTAAAAATACTTTATTGCTAGAAAATGTTAACCATCATCTGAGCTTTCAGTGAGCCATGATCTTTTTGCTGACAAGAGGGTTTTGGCTCAATACTGATGGCTAATCAGGGTGGTGGTTGCTGAAAGTTGGAGGGCTATGACATTTTCTCAAAAACAGACAATAATTAAGCTTGTTAGCACTGGGTGTCTTTTCCTTCCCAAAGAACTTCTCTGTAGTATGTGATGCTGTTTGACAGCATTTTACTCACAGAATTTCTTTGAAATTTCAGAGGAGCCAATCCTCTCAAACTCTGCCACTGCTTTATCAACTAAGTTGATGTAATATTCAAACTCTTTGTGGTCATTTCAACAGTGTTCACAGCATCTTCACCAGAAGTATATTCCATCTCAAGAAACTACTTTCTTTGCTCATCCATAAGCAGCAACTCCTCATCCATTCAAGTTTTATCATGAGATTGCAGCAATTCAGTCACATCTTCAAGGTCCACCCCCAAAGAACATCCTCAGGGTCTTGAACCCCTCCAAAGGCATTCATGAGGGTTGGAATCAACTTCTTCCAAATTCTTATTAATGTTGGTATTTTGACCTCCTCCCATGAACCACAAATGTTCTTAACGGCATCTAGAATGGCTAATCCTTTCCAGAAGGTTTTCAATTTACCTTACTCAGATTCACCAGAAGAATCATCATCTATGGCAGCTACAGCCTTACAAAATGTATTTCTTAAATAGTAAATCTTAAAAGTTGAAATTACTCCTTGATCCATGGCCTACAGAATTATTAGCCGGCATGAAAACATTATCTCCTTGTACATCTCCATCAGAGCTCTTGGGTGACTAGGTACACCATTAATAGGCAGTAATATTTTGAAAGAAATCTTTTTTTCTGAGCAGTAGGTCTCAACAACGGGATTAAAATATTCAGTAAACCATGCTATAAACAGCTGTGCTGTCACCTAGGCTTTGTAGTTCCATTTATAGAACACAGGCAGGGTAGATTTAGCATAATTCTTAGAGGCGCTAGGATTTTTGGAATGATAAATGAGCATTGGCTTCAAGTTAAAGTCACCAGCTGCATTAGTCACATAACAAGGGAGTCTGTCTGTCCTTTGAAGATTTGAGGCCAGTCACTGACATCTCTTCTCTAGCTATGAAAGTCCTAGATGGCATCTTCTTCCAATAGAAGGCTGTCTTATTCACACTGCAAATCTGTTGTTTGGTGTAGCCACCTTCATCAATGATCTTAGCTAGATCTTCTAGATAACTTGCTGCAGATTCCACATCAGTACTTGCTGCTTCACTTTGTACTTTCATGTTATGGAGATGGTTTCTTTCATTAAACCTAATGAACCAACCTCTGCTAGCTTCAAACCCTTCTTCTGCAGCTTTCTCATCTCTCTCAGCCTTCATAGAATTGAAGAGAGTGAGGGGTTTTGCTCTGGATTAGGCTTTGGCTTAAGGGAATATTATGGCTGGTTTGAGCTTCTATCCAGACCACTAAAACTATCCCTATGTCAGCAATAAGGCTGTTTCATTTTCTTACCACTGGAGTAGCACTTTTAATTTCCTTTAACTTCTTTTTGTTTGCATTTATAACTTGGCTGTTGGGCACAACGCACCTAGCTTTTGGTCACTGGCTTTCGACATGCCTTCCACTCTAAGGTTAATCATTTCTAGATTTTGATTTAAAGTGAGATGTGAGACTCTTCCTCTCATTTGAACACTTAGAGGCCCTCCCGCGTAGGGTTATTAATTGGCCTAATTTCAATACTGTTGTCTCAGAGAATGGGGAAGCCTGAGGAGAGGGAAAGAAGGGGGAATAGCATGAAGCAGTCAGAACACACACATTAAGTAAGTTTGCTGTCTGATGGGGGCACAGTTCACGGCACTCTAAAACTATTACAGTAGTAACATCAAAGATCACTAACCACAAATCATGTAACAGATAAAGTGATAATCAGAAAGTTTGAAACATTGTGAGAGTTACCAAAATGTGACACAGAGACATGAAGTGAGCACAGGCTATTGGAAGAACAGCTCCATTCAGGGTTGCTACAGCCTTCAATTTGTGAAAAACAGTCTCTGTGAAGCACAATAAAGCAAGACCCTGTAAAACAAGGTATGCCTGTAGCTAAAGCACATTAATATATCAACCATAAAGGAATATCTATCCAGAAAACTTGCTTAAATTCTGATATGGTTTATTTAGCTTCCCATCACACATCTTTTCTGGCATTTAGGATACCATGCTATTCAAAAGAATAATAAATTATCATAGTGCGCAACAAAAGGAAATGCAAATTCATTCTGGACAATTCCTGATGGGTGAATAAATGATTAAAGCTTCCTATCTGAAACCTTGGCAAAATATGTGTTTTAAAGATTATTTTAAAATATAATAAAGGAAATGCAGCTCAACCTCCTTCTTGAGATTATTTATACCAGATTGCTGAACACCTGACCCACTGGACTGATGGATTTGTTAGAAGCACCCTAGGAGAGCACCCTGTATACAGCGTTCATGAGAAATCTCTACAATGTTATCTCGAGTGAACCAACTTGATGATTTTAATAGCCCAAGGAAAGGGCCCACTCATGCGACGGCATCACTAGGTCCACAGAAGTAAAAGGTCAGTTCCTGATAATTCAAGGTGTGGTGGTGGAGCTCAGGAATTATACACACTACAATGTGTAGACGAGTTCGTACTTATTAACCCTGCTCAAAACAACACAGTTAGAGCCAGGCTTGGGAAGCCATGGGCACAGCTGCAGCATGAGGACCCCTAGAGAGAACAGGCTATTCAAATCCCTTCTGAACAAGGTCCAAGAGTTGCTGCAGCATCACGTGTTGAGCAGCAGGCAACCGAACTTGGGATTCCACATACGGATTCTGATACACAAACTGCCTCCCCACTGTCCCTGACAAACCTGTCTGAATACTCTCACACCGTAGGAGGGTTTTAATTATTAGGAAGTTTTTACTGAAATTAATTCCTTGCCTGTTTTTGTGTGTTTTTGTTGTTGGGGTGGTGTACTGCACACAAAGTCCACTACCATTCACTGATTCCTCACTCAAGTTCCTTCAGTGGCTGGGGGAAGCCACCTGAGACAGGCTGAGAAATCAGAAAAAACAAGTCCCCAACCACAGACTGAAAACTCTATAATCAGAAAAATAACAGAATTTTCCCTATAATCAGGCTCACATCCACTTTTGTTTGTTTTCTTCTTTTTTAATACTTGACTAGGCAGGTTGAGAAAATTAAAGGTAAAGCAAACTATTGTGTTCCTATATTCCTAGTTACTTTTAAAATGTACTTCAGGTTGCTTTTAAATTAAATTCTGTAGGCAATTTAAAATATTTAAACAAATGCACCTTAGAAAAAGCCTAAACCACGAATGCATTACTGCCCATGTATTTTTGCCCATTCAACAAATACTTATTAAATACCTACTTACTATTTGTCAGGACTATTGTAGGTGCTGAATGAAGACAGGGGTGAACAAGACAAGTAAATCCCTGCGGTCATGGGGCTCACATCACAGGTGGAGGGAGACAGAAGCAAACATACAAGTATATAAAGAGGAATTTCAGATACTGAGAAGTGCTATGAAGACAAAATTGGGGGTGTAAGAGAGAGCCCTGGGGCAGGAGGTGGCTCTGATTTGGATGACATGATCAGGGAAGGACAAAAAAAGAAGTGACTCAAAAGTTGAGATGTGGCTAAAAACATTTTCTATACCACATGTTGCAGATGTTATTAACAAGTATTACATACATAGAAGTGTCCCTTATCAGACGACCTCACACACTATGAAGAAAGTTAAACAGTTTTCTTTACTGTTGGGTAGCTTAGAGCCTTTCATTTGATAGTGTTCGTTGTACATCTTTGGAAAGGAGCACATTAAAAGCAATTACTACTCAAGCTTCTTTGACTTTGGGACCCTTTCTCGTCAAAATTCGGAGAGGAGATGATATTCTGTGGGAAACACTGAGCTTGTCAGTAGTTTCCAGCCCTGGCCTTACATCAGCATTACTAGTGGACCTTTCACAAACACCCACACCCAGGCCTCACTCCAGACCAATTAACTCACAATCTCCAAAGACAGGACCCTGGCTTCAGTTTTTAAAGCTCCCCAGGTGATTCTAATGTGCAGGCAGGATTGAAAACCATTAAGCTAGAGCACAGGATGCATGCAATAAAAAATAGAGTGGAAAATAAGGACAGAAGAGGTTCACTGGGGTCAGACTATGGAAGGTCTTGAATGCCACACTAAGGGGTTTGAACTTTATTTAGAAGGCAGTAAGGGCCCATCAAGGTCAATTCCTAGGAAAGTTATGATAAGCACCAGACAGGTCAAGACACCACAGTGCATTTCTGTCCTCCATCCTCCTCTTGGCACTGATTATATTTAATGTTGTGGATGGAAAGAAGAGATTTATAACCACAAAACATACCACAAGAGGAAAGATGGAGGATGAAAGATAATTTCAGAATAGGAACAAAATGAATTTCCAAAGCACCTCAGACTTAGGAAATTCAACAAGATGTTTTCAGTTACTGGCTCCTACTCTAAACTAGAAGCTCTGGTAGAAACAGCAGTTCTGAATGCAGAACTGATCTGAACTCGAGGTGTTTATAATCTGGGGGGGAAGATCAAATATAAATAAACACAATAACAAACGCCATGTGTTAAGTGCCCTAGCTACTACACAGAGGAGCCCTGGAAATCTAAGAGTGAGGAGGGGAAGAAAACCCTTCTGGCTTTGGGGAGAGAGTAATGTGAGCCATATTAATTTCATAACTTTCGATTATTGTCTGCTACTCTGCCATATACTGCATTATAGTCTGAAAAAAAACAGTACAGGAACAAGATAGGACTTACAGAGTCCATAATCTAGCAAATGAGACAGACATTGAAACAAATATAGAATGCAGGGTATTTTTAAATGCTTTTTAGAGGACTATTTCCCTGAGTAACTGAGGGTAAAATGAGTCTGACACACAAAGGAGAAGGGGGCAGAGAAAAGGGTAAGACCATTCCCAGCAAAGCCTGCCATACCAGCACGGGACACTGACGTTCAAAGAAAAAAGTGAAAGGGTAGTATCAGCACAAGGTGAAGGTGGAGAAGTAGATCCAAAAGAACCTAGTGGACCAGAATTATCACTATCCAGGACATACCAGTTAGGAGGCTACTGCATTACTCATAGTTGAGTCTTTTTTTTTTTTTTCTTTTTTTTTTGGGGGGGACGGAGTCTTGCTCTGTCACCCAGGCTGGAGTGCAGTGGCACGATCTCAGCTCACAGCAACCTCCGCCTCCTGGGTTCAAGCAATTCTCTTGCCTCAGCCGCCGGAGCAGCTGAGATTACAGGCGCACGCTACCACGCCTGGGTAAGTTTTTTTTTTTTTTTTTTTTTTCAGTAGAGACAGGGTTTCACCGTGTTAGCCAGGATAGTCTCAATCTCCTGACCTTGTGATCCGCCTGCCTCAGCCTCCCAAAATCCTGGGATTACAGGCGTGAGCCACCACGCCAGGCCAGTGAGTCCTTTTAAATATGGTGGCCAAGGGTGTTCACCATCCTAACATTCATGGAACGCTTGCTCTGTGCCAGATATTTCACTTAATGTTCAGAACAATTTTAAGAGGATTACTCTCGTCCCCATTTTACAGATAAAGCCAAAGAATCATAAAGTGGTTAATCTACCATGATCATATAGCTGGAGAAAAGTAAACAAATGCAAGAGTAACTGGGAGTTGATACCAGAAGACCTCATGTTTGACTGGGTGTGGCTAATGAATAAGAGGGAAGGACAATAATCAGCTGCCTCTATGGGTTTCTGGCTTGAGAAATTGGGTGGATGGTGGTGGCATTTCCTCAGATAGGAATCACTAAGCAGGCTTGTGGGGGACTATGTCATTTTGGGACCTGTTGAGTTTAAGTATCTATGAGACATTCAAGGCAAATGAGGACATACAATGGTCTCAGAGGAAGGGTCTGGGCTAGTAGAAAAAAACCCCTGAGATTCATCTACTCAGAGTGAATAAAATTACCTAAATAAAAGGGCAAAGTAAGCAGAGAAGAGGACAGAGCCATATTGGAAATACTGGTAGGATTTTCCAAGGTCAGAGAAGGGCCCCTAAAAAATGACCCAACACCAAAAGGTAGATATAGAAGTAGACCGGGAGGTCCAGCAAGCCCAGATAAGGGAATAGAGAAGGCAAAGGCTGCAGACAAAAAGCCTGGAGACCACCATAGCCTCTAGTATGACAACAAGGTCTGATGGTCAGTGATGGTGACCGTGGTGAGAGCAAGGAAAGGAGGCAGGCTGCACATGGAGAACTAGCAGACTATGTGGCTTCACTAGATTAGACAACCAGGGGAGTACGGAATCAATGATTCCAGTGCGTAAAACCTGGATGATATGGTGCTTCCTACCATTCATTAAAATAGGGAAATCACAGGCTTGTGTCAAGATTTGTTTAGGGGACAATTACAGAAAGGCATGGGAAGAATTCAGAATCAAGTAACAAAGCATTCTGAAAAGAACACCAAATATTACGAACTATACAGCTGTGCAGTCCCAAATCCTGGTGTGACTCTCATTTCTAGACTAGCTAAACCATGACTTTAATAAGCAAACTCCAAAATGATTCTGGACTCCATTTCTATAATCATGAAATGGGAAGAATGGCTGCCCCATATCTGGCTGACAGAAATATTTATGAGGGTAGGCTTACGAATAAAATCCCTTAAGGTAAGTAGTTCTGTTTTAAGACAGAACTGAGATTAGATAGTGCTACAAATTGAGTGGCTGTATTGTTAGGTATCGATTCAAGCTTAGGGCTCTTTCTGTCTCTCAATTAAGAAAGCATCCCTTACTAATTTATACTACACAGGGGAAGGGCTGCAAGGACCATGAGGTAGCTAGGGAACAGATCTAAATTGGGATGGGGATGCCAGACTCACTGGTACAGTGGCAGAATACAAGTGCCTCCTCACTGATTGGAAGGAGTGAGCTCACAGGCCTAGCCCCAGAAAATTTGCTATTTTTCTACTTTTCTTGCACTTTTACCCAGAAAAGACATTCTCAGTATTTATGTTTTGCTACGGGTGAAGGATCTCCCTTCCTCTTTTCTTGGTGAACAGATACTTGCCCTAGATGCAGTGAATTTTATATATAGTAGTAAAGTATAAAGAATATCATCAGGCAGGAGGAGGAGAGGCAGGCTTAATTTTAAAGCTTCTCAGACAATAACATGGTCCTGAAATTTAAGACTACAGAATAAAAATTCCTTGTGACTTACAGAGGTATGTTCTCTTCGATCAAGTACATAGTAAAAGGCCGGGCGCGGTTCCTCACGCCTGTAATCCCAGCACTTTGGGAGGCCAAGGCGGGCGGATCACGAGGTCAGGAGATCAAGACCTTCCTGGCTAACACGGTGAAACCCTGTCTCTACTAAAAATACAAAAAAATAGCATGGCGTGGTGGTGGGCGCCTGTAGTCCCAGCTACTCGGGAGGCTGAGGCAGGAGAATGGTGTGAACCCAGGAGGCAGAGCTTGCAGTGAGCTGAGATCGCGCCACTGCACTCCAGCCTGGTGACAGCAAGACTCCGTCTCAAAAAAAAAAAAAAAAAAAAAGTAGATGGCAAAAAATGAAAAACAAAAATTCTCCCAGAGAATTTAGAAGCACTCAGAAGAATTTAAACAAGTTTTGCATTAACCAAAGCACAAACTGCAGTGCTTCTTACAGCTTCTGTAAGAAGCTACTACTTGTGAACCTGTGTTAACTGCCTTGGACTTAACTATGCTACATACGTCCATACCACCTTGAATTTGATTCTTACCTTTAACCTAACTTGCCTTTAAATTTACTTTTTTATTTTTTAGGCTACATTTTATGAACTTCTACTTCGGTCTATTCTTAAATTATAAAATAACCTGATACAACTTTTGACCGATTAAGTATTCTAAAGCAGAAAGTAGCTAGTTCCCACATTGTTACCAATCAGCAAAAAGATAACGGTTAACTACGTTTAGTTCAATGGAGTTTTTTGTTTTGTTTTTTAAAGATAAAGACATTCTCTATGAAGAAAACAGTGAGTTAATTTTTGCACAAGTAACAAGTACCTTATCTCATTCACCCATCTTTAAGAAATAGTTCACAGACCTGCACCAGTCCATGGACCACTCTCTGAGTGTCACTGCTCCGAAGCAACATTCCCCAATCGCAAACTATAATTTCTTATTGCCTTAGACTTTAGGTGATAGGTATGTTCCTCCAAGGTAACCAAATTCTCCAACACAGCCCTAAGAAATGGAGCATTCCTTAACCTCTTCCCTGGTTTACTTACAGAACCCAAGTGTCTACAGTTGCAAAAACTAGTTAAGGGTGGGTGAAGGCTTAGAATATCAGTTCTTCAGACTAACTACCATTCAGGGGTCTTTCCACTGGGTCATGATGCCTGCCAATGTGAGATTGAGCTGCAGCAAACAAAAATAAAGAACCACAAACTATAAATAGTATTTTCTTATTTCTAAAAACAATTGCCAAGTGATATGGTTAAAGTACAGAGTTAAAAAATGTTACAGCTTAAGTATGTTTGAGCTTTAAGTTGGAGTTTTGCTCCCTTAAACTTATGCTTAATAAATTTTCTGCAGAGAATGTACATGCATGAGAAAAAAATTAAAACAAAATGCACTTCATGATTCTTTTTGCCCATTTACCCCAAAATACAAGAGGTCAATATGGGGAGGGTACCTTACCTGTTGAAGAGAGGAAAGATGACAATACAAAAGCGTAAGTATCTGTTGGAGTGGAGTGAACGAAGAAGAAAGAAATGAAAACCCTCTTCTCTACAGCAAATACAACAACCCACCAGCCACCAGCTAGAGCTGTCAGGCTGTCTAAAGCAAGGTACTATTAAAATGACTTCAATATGAGGAATTGTTTCAAAGATGCATGAATCTCCCCAAAAAAAAAATACAAAACAAAAACAAAAATAAAGATGCATGAGTCTGGATGGAGCTTAAGCAAAGAGAGGTTGCGCAGATAATAAGATAATACACTATCAATCCTAACATACTAAATGTGAGATCTCATTCAAGCAGCACACAGACTTCCATGAACTATATAAACTATACCATGGAGATACAATGTAGAAATGGAAGACATTTTGGAGATGTTTTGGCTCCTTGCTACTCAAAATGTGGTCAGTGGACCAGCAGTATCAGTATCACCTGATCTTTTTGTTAGAAATGGAAAGTATCATGAACCAACCCAGACCTACAGAAACAGAATCTGATTTCAGTGATTTGTATGCACATTGAATTTTGAGCAGCACTGCTCTAGTTCGCTGGTCCTCAACCTTGCTGTACATCAAAATCACCTCTGCAGCTTTTAGAAAAATACTGATGCCTAAGGCCCAGATCAGGGGCCTGGGAACCAACATGTTATAAAAAGTAAAAATCCAGTCCTAGACCCTTGTTTTATGGATGAGGAACTGAGACTCAGAAAAGTTAAATAATTTACCAATGTCACAGGAAGTTACTGGCTGAATTAGGACTAGATTTTTAAAAATATTTAGGATCGTATTGCCTATAAGGAGTTGAAGAAACTGTAAAGTTACCAATAAGTCAATAATAATTTTAAAGATCTGAGGTTTCACTGTATCATTAATTTTTTGTGGTATGTATTTTATGTATCACCCTTTGAACCTTGACTAGAAAAGTATTCTTTCATGAGGGTGACATGATCTCCATCAGACACAGCATATATGATGGAGACACAGGGATGCCTCTGCCTGGTCAGCAGTTAAGGCACAACTGTAGGAACATGAATGAGTTTCTTTCTTTTGCTTTCTAAAATTCATTGAATATTGTTTAATTTTCTGTAATATTATGTTTTTAGCAAAAATACAAAGCACTTCAAAACCATCTTTTAAAGGCCTCAATCTAACTTAGAATGAAAAGTCCATGAACAAGGACAATCACTGTGTTCTGACTGTTTAGAGTTTCCAAGAGTGTAGAACTGATAATTAGCACACCAAGAAAGAAACTTTTGCCACAAGTGCTGACCCTTTTGCTTGCTGATGATTATGTCATTAGATTCAAATTGCCTATAAATTAGTACTAGATACATGGGTGTGTGGTAGGAGGTGTGGGTGGAATGAAGGAAATTAAAAGCTGCGGTCAGACTTGAAAAAAACATCCCATAAAGCAACGTATGTTTCTGACAGTTGAAACAGACTGCATGACAGACAGCAAAACCACATTTCGGTTTTCGTTTTTTTTTGGAATGGATCTGTGGCTTTATGCCACCAAGCAATATTTTGGTTTACCAAAAATGTACTCTATGGCCTTTTTAATTTCATCTTAACTTTCCTTACTATCACTGCTGTTCTCATTCAACCAAGGCAGCTTAAGACAAGTGTCTAAAAGGGGTAAAGGCTGAAAATACAGAATATGCCTCACATTAGGGAGAAAAAAGAAGAAAATTAACCACACACAAATAATTCACATTGACTAAAGCATCTATTGTAATTTCAGTGTTTAGCTCATCAGGGACATAATGAACAATGGGAATAATTATTTCTTTTGAAACACAGTAGTTGCCCAAGACAATTATTGACTCAGCCTTATGTCTACATGAAATTTCTCAACTCAAAAAGGATACACAATCACTGATATCCAGAGTTGTTGGCCAAGTCATACAAGAAATAAAAAATGGAAGAAGAGAATGACTGCAACAAAGAGTTTCAATGATAGACGAATAATTTTGAGTATTCTGTACCTACTTCTAATGTTAAAAATCCTTTACAGATGAAAAAGTTAAAAATCAATTGAATTTACAAATTCCACTATGTCTATATAAAGGTAATGGCAGTAACCGAGCAAAATGACAGAAACTATCTCTGGCTGGGCACAGTGGTTCACCCCTGTGATCCCAGCACTTTGGAAGGATGAGGTGGGCGTGTGGCTTGAGCTCAGAAGTTTGAGATTAGCCTGGGCAACATGGCGAAACACAGTCTGTACCAAAAAATACAAAAATTAGCCGGGTGTGGTGATGAGCATCTTTAGTCTCAGCTATTCAGGAGGCTGAGGTGGGAGGATCACTCGAGCCCAGGAGGCTGAGGCTGCAGTGAGCCATGATCACGCCACTGCACTCCAGCCTGGGCATCAGAGCGAGACCCTGCCTCCAAAAAAAAAAAAAAGAAGAAGAAGAAAGAAGAAAGAAGAAGAAGGAAGAAGGAGAAAGAAGAAGAAGAAAGAAGAAGACAGAAGGAGGAGGAGGAGGAGGAGAAGGAGGAGAGGAGGAGGAGGAGGAGGAGGAGGAGGAGGAGGAGGAGGAGGAGGAGGAGAAGAAGAAGAAGAAGAAGAAGAAGAAGAAGAAGAAGAAGAAGAAGAAGAAGAAGAAGAAGAAGAAGAAGAAGAAGAAGAAGAAGAAACTCTCTTCTACACTCCTACAAACGTCAAATAGTTCCTAAAACACATGCCCACAAAAGGCTGCCTGGCAAAGTCCACTGTGGTATACAGAAGATGTGGAAAGAATCCTTGAGGTTCTTGGAAGGATTATAAATTTGGCAGGAGAGATGAAAGTAAGGTGATGAACGAAAGCAAAAGAAGCAACAAACTCATTCATTCCCTCCTCCTCTTCCTTCTTTCACTCCCTCCTTCCTAGGTACCACACCTGGCAGCATTATCAACACCAAGTTCTCCCCTTCTAAAGTATCTTTTTCTATCAATGAATGGTACCATGACTCTGTCCCTCTGCAGACATCAATGTCTTAGGGCCTTTCCTCCTATGCATTTCCATACTCCTCATCCAATGAAATGTCAAGTCATAGGGATTCCTCCTTACCAGTTCTACTTCCCTAGTTCAGACTTCACCTCCTCCACCCTGTCCCTCTCCAGTCACGCCCCTCTCCACTCAGATCGTTTCAACAACATTCACTGACATTTGTTCTCAGGCCTCATGCTAGCTGCTGAGCAAATTAGCAAAACAGATATGGTCCCTTGACCAACTACTGATTAATCTCCCCCTTTGCTTTCTTTTTATAGCCCAAGCACTACCACCAGCATTCAAGGCCTTCTATAATGCATCCCAAACCTATCTTCCCAATTATTCTCTCCTCTACCACTCAATAAAGCTGGAAACACTAAACACAGCCTGAATATGCACAGCAGTTTCCAGTCCCTGTGGCTTCCACTTGGAATCCTACCCTTTCCTTTCAACCTGCCTAAGTGCTCCCCATCCTCTGAGGTCTCACTAAACTGTGCCCACCTCCTCTGTAACAGCATCCTTAATCACTCAAGGAGCCAGAAAGACCCCCTTCTCTTCCACCTATGTCACAACTGTGTATCCACTGCACTGCTTTATATTTTTTACAGTGGTCCAAACGAAGTAAAAAGACTAGATTCTCCATGGAGGCAAGCCTCCTACCTTTCCTAACTGCTAGCCCTCAAAGCAACCTGCACATAGTATGAGGTTAATTAACATTAGCTGGATGAAAGAATAAGAGCCTTTGCATTCCCTCTGAGGTGACCAGGACTACTGGCTCTTAACCAAGTAACCCTCCCAATGAAAGAATAAAACAATCTCATGAAGATTAAGTTACTTTTTTCATGTTTAAGTATTTAGGTTATAATCTTCTTAACCTTTATAATAAATCCAGTTCCAGGTATTTCAATTTGAGAAGCTAAATATTTCAGTTTAGAAAGTTAATTTGCACGGTGAGCCTCAAACAGAAAGAAAGTGGCAAAAAAGCATGATTCAAAATGTAAAATCAAGTATCTTAAGAAAGTGGGATTTGTAAATCTAATCTGGGAAGAAGGCATAAATAGCACCTCACAAGTGTGCATCCTAAACTGATGCAAAATAACCTAAAAATTATTGCTTAGATTATAAGAAAACCCTCCTATCAGCTCTGCTTACAACTAAAGCAGGTCTTTACTATGAGCCTCCTAGGCTAGCCATACGGAGCCTTTGGAAATGAGCTCCCATATTACAAAAGAAAGGTTTTTGTACATAATGTACTTTGCCTGCCGCAGCCTCTCCTAAATCTGACACCTCTGAAATATAAGGAGAAAACTTACAAGCAGCATCTCCTAAATCTGACACCTCTGAAATGTAAAGAGAAAACTTACAAGCAAGTCGGGTGCCAAAGTTTACCTCCCCATGCCCAGAACCTAGAGAAGAGTGGAAGCTTAAGAAGCACACATTGGGCCGGGCGCGGTGGCTCACGCCTGTAATCCCAGCACTTTGGGAGGCCGAGGCGGGCGGATCATGAGGTCAGGAGATCGAGACCATCCTGGCTAACATGGTGAAACCCCGTCTCTACTAAAAATACAAAAAATTAACCGGGCGTAGTGGCGGGCGCCTGTAGTCCCAGCTACTCGGGAGGCTGAGGCAGGAGAATGGCGTGAACCTGGGAGGCGGAGCTTGCAGTGAGCTGAGATTGCGCCACTGCACTCCAGCCTGGGCGACAGAGCCAGACTCCGTCTCAAAAAAAAAAAAAAAAAAAAAAAAAAGAAGCACACATTGGAATTTTGGGGACACAATTTCTCCGTTAAGAAGCCCAAACAAGTGTTTTGTCTTCCCCTAGCTCACCCAAAAAATGTTCAAGCAAACAAGCAGCTACAGAACTGCTATTGTTTTTTCACTAGCCACTTTAGGTTGACTATATTTTTGGGGGGTTAACCAAGGTAGACAGAGGTAAAACCACATTTCCAAACAGTTCTCTGTCCCCCGCAAAATCAAAAGCCTTTAAAACAGCCACCCACATTCATAGCGCAGCATAGTGAAATTTGTTGGGGGAAAAGAAGTCCAAGTAAAACAGGTTCACTGATCAGCGCCCACACATTCAAAAATAAAAACGAACCCATATTGTGGACTCAGGTTACTTACAAAACTCAAGGTTCCATTTTGTGTATTACAGTGTGATCAGGACATGACAAAGACAAATATAATGTACTTTGCCCTAAAGAGAAAGAGCAGAAGGGCTACTTTGCAATAAGATCTGCCCTAATGCCTCAGTTGGGTAGAATCAGGCCAGAAACGTCATGTTGAATTCTCAGGCGCAGCCCGGTCTATCATATACATCTTGGTAGCAACCAGACTGGTGTCCCAGGAGAATGGTTAAAATGACTGAGAATGCCCAGCATGGACAAAGGAAGGCTAATAAAGGGCAACACTTCTGAAAAACCTAGACAAGGAGTAAGACTAATTCTAGTGACTTCGATGGGGGACAGGACTAATGGGCCTCACATAAAGAAATTTCTGCCAATCCAATACCTCCACTGAAAATGTCTTCTGCCTTGCGCAGTAGTAGCACCACAAAGGTCTGGATGTTTTCAGTGGAAATCAAGCTGATTTCCAGTGAGAAGCTGAACTTAAGTGTGAAAAGTCCCTCCCACCGAGAAGGTTTATCACGGTCCCTTCTTTAGGAAAAGGAAGATTACAAAGGATCATGTAATATCTCTATTCAGAACTTAACTACCACCAACCCCACTCTGCTTATCATCATGGGAAAGGGAGGAAAAAACCTGAAAAGGTTAAGTACGTTTAAAGGATTCTCTCAAATTGACTTAACTAGAGAAGCCAGACAATGCTCATACTTGGCCTTTCTCTACTCAAAGAGGTCATTATGCCCCAAACCTATAACTCTCCAGGCCATAAAAAGGCAACAGAATTTAATAATATTTTCATCTCTCTGGAGCAGAGTTTCTGAGTGTTGGCACTACTGAGATTCTAGGCCAGCTAAGTCTTTGTTGTAGAGGGCTGTCCTGTACATGCAGATGTTCAGCAGCATCCCAGACTCTACCCACTAGATGCCAGTAGCACCTCCAAGTTGTGACAACCCCAAATATCATCACATTGCCAGACATCCTCTGAGGAAAGGAACTGCTCCAGTTTGCAACCACTGCTCTAGCACAGTACCTCCCTAATTCTTTTGTTTGGGTTCCAGTTTCCTCATTGAACCAGTAAGGGCTATGGATTCTGCCCCCACAAAAAAGGTACACAATTATGCATATAAATTCCAGAACTATATAGAACCTTTCAAACCCAGCCAAGAACCTCCATCTCTCCTCCACCCCAGGCAGGCACTCAAAAGTTTACAGTTCCCTGAACATTCCCATGTGACACGTGGTTATAAAAGAAGGTGCCATGCCTGTTTTAGAAATCTCACAGTCAGAGGTACAAAAATATCTAGAGGCCTGTGGTTATCCAGCCAGGGACAAACAGTAGAATCTGTGATAAAAGATGAATCAATGAATGAGTCCACTAATCTAGTGTGTTAATTTGCAAAACAAAAATAAAACAAAATACCCAAATGATACCAGCTATTATTTTCAACATTTAAGCTCACTGTGTACAGAACACAGAAGCAAACGATTTGTTTTTTCATTTACAAAACAAGGATAGGCCAGGCGCGGTGGCTCACACCTGTAATCCCAGCATTTTGGGAGGCCGAGGTGGGCGGGATCACGAGGCCAAGAGATCAAGCCCATCCTGGCCAACATGGTGAAACCCCGTCTCTACTAAAAATACAAAAAAGTTAGCTGGGAGTGGTGGTGTGGGCCTGTAATCCCAGCTACTCAGGAGGCTGAGGCAGGAGAATCACTTGAACCCAGGAGGCGGAGATCACAATGAGCCGAGATCGCGCCACCCCACTCCAGCCTGGCAACAGGGCGAGACTCTATCTCAAAACACACACAAGGATAAACAAACAAAGAAGTTTACCATAGTCACTTATGAGACATTTATTGCCAGTGGTTCAAAACCAGAATGTAGGCTCTCAAGCCAGAATGCCTGGCCTTGACACCCCTACTCTGTAACCTACCAGCTATATATAACCCTGGGCAAATTTCTCAGCTTCTCTTTACCTTAGTTTCCTCATACACAATAAGGATAATCAGATCCCTTCCTCAAAAGATTACAAATTAAACAAATTAATACATCTGAAGAATTTAGTGCTTTACCTGGTATCCAGTGGGCACTCGATAAATTTTAACTGCTCTTATTATCACTAACACTTGCCGCCCAAGATATACATATGAAAAATCTGTTAACTATATGTACTTACTGATGTGCTCTTAACCTATAGAAGGACCAGGAAGATGCAGCTACAACTGCAAAAAAAGCAACACAGCAGATGGTTCTAGGTTGTGAAACACTGGCAATATTAGGATTGTTTTAGCTGTCCACACAATAGCCTAACATTGCTCAAAGTGAGATTCTACAAAAATACAAACACAAAAACAAAAAAAAACCTGGCTGTATTTCCTCTTATAAAAATTATCTTAAAACTTAACTTACTAAAATGGCATGCCTATAGTACCAAGCAATGAAAGTAGGGATGAATTTTATTTTTAAGCTGGTCATTTAAACATCATATGATGTTAAGAGTTGAAAGATATCTTAGAAATAAATCATCTGGCAAAGTATGAATCCAATTCTAAATTTTAAAAATGCCAATCAGCAGCTCAAGGACCTGTAGCAGACTGAGATAAGAACTCCCACTCTCTGATTGCCTATCTAGGCCTTTTTTGCTCATCATAAAGCCAGGCCCTCCCTAAGCACTCAGAAACAAAGACAGCTTATATAAAGGTGGCTGATACTCAGAATATGTGATGCTACATGAAATGCAATAAAATGAAAAAATTAAACCATTCCTTTAGCTGTTCCATCATTCATTCATTCATTTCTTCTACTATATTCCAGGCATTGTTTTAGGTGCTAGTGGTACAGCAGTGAACAAAGCATATTCTTCTGTATACAAAAATATAGTCAGAATGAATAAGGTATAGTGTTTGACAGCATAACAGAGTGACTACAGTCAACAATAATTTATTGTACATTTAAAAGTAACTAAAAGAGTATAACTATAAAGTTTCTAATCCACACAAAAAAAGGGAAATGCTTGAGTTGATGGGTAGTCCATTTACCCGAATGTGATTATTATATGCTGTATGCCGGTATCAAAATAGTTCATTTACCCCATAAATACATACACCTACTATGTACTCTCAAAAATTAAAAATAAAAAAATTTTTTAAAACCAAAACCACATTCTTCCTTTTTGGAACTACACTTTAATGAAGGAACCTGATCTCTACTGTGTCTTTGATTTATAAACTCCAAAAGGCCAAGATTAAACATTTCTCCCTTCTTCTATTTATGATTAAGTCATTTATTTACAATGAATTTATCTTCCCTAAGGAAAGGATCCCTGATGGGACAAAGCAAGAAAGTCCTGAGGATTTGAGATGTCAAGCTCACTGTAAGCTACAGTTTACAGACACGCTTTACCTCAAGCCAGAGAAATTGACACCTACATTAGATTCTGGAAGAGTAACCCCCGGAGCTAATTACACAACAGGTAATAAACTGCTACATAGCCCCTTTGCACATCTTTGGAAGAAAATTATTGGATCACTTTATAATTCACACAATTTCAGAAGTCACACAATTTTCTTTCTTTTTTTTTTTTTGTGACAGAGTCTTGCTCTGACGTCAGGCTGGAGTGCAGTGGCGCGATCTCGGCTCACCGCAACTTCTGACTCCCTGGTTCAAGTGATTCTCCTGCCTCAGCCCCCCGAGTAGCTGGGATTACAGTCACGCGCCACCACACCCAGTTCATTTTTAGTAGAGACAGCGTTTCACCATGTTGGCCAGGACAGTCTCGATCTCCTGACCTCATGATCCACCCACCTCAGCCTCCCAAAGTGCTGGGATTACAAGCGTAAGCCACGTGCCCAGCCAAAGTTTTCTAATATATGCCAAAGGAAAAGTACAAAAACTAATCACTTTAAAGACATACTGATATATTTTATGTTATATATACTTTTATATTACATGTTTTATGAAAATTGCTCTACTTCTGTGTCATCATTACTTTAGCCTGAACGCTGGCCATAAGAGAATCAGTGAATTGTAAACCACCTACTAATTAAGTGAAGAACTTTGTCATCTAACATCTGCGTCTCACTGTGTTCATCCACAGGACAGGGGGAATGCTTTATTATTGGGGTTTACATGAAAAAAAAGGATGAGAAAGTACCTTATAAAAAATAAAGTATTAATATTATATAAATATACATTTCTACTCCTAGGTAACTTTGGATTTTAAAAATTCTGAAGATAAGTGCTAAAAGAGACTTTCTAAGACTGAAAAAAAAAAATTCAATTTCTGTTCACTGGGTCACAGCAACAAACCAAACTGAAATGGTCATTTTAACCAAAAGAGCTAAAAGAGATCTGGGCGTTCACTTACACCCTAAGTTAAAGATGAGAAAAGCGTGGCCCTTAAAGGTACAGTACTCAGCAATATCACAAAGCTGGTGACTAGCAAGGCCAGAACTAGAATCTGAGGCTCTGGAATCAGTCAAGCATTTGGGGGAAGGTAGTAAGTATGCTGATGGTGGAGTATTCCAAACATATCAACTGGAATAAGGCAGAAATATCTATCATATCAGCGTTCTGACCTTGAGTCAAACCCAAGATCTCTTTTTACCGGCTAGCTGATTTCAAGCAAGCTATTTAAGCTCTCTGTGTCTCAGCCCCAACATATGTAAAATGGAAATAATACTACTACTATAATCTCATAACATTGTTGTAAGAATAAGTGAAATATTATCGACACGATAAGCAATCTAAAATTGCTTACTGTTATGATTACTATTCTTTCAACAACGTTATACTATCTCTACTAATAAAAAAAATTAAGACATTTTCAAAATTCCTTGTCCCTTGAAAAGAACTAAAAGCTTGCATTTTTTACTGATTTGCAGGGAAGTTAGCTAAACACACAATATAGTCAAGATCGATATTGCTCCACATTCATTCAAACCACAGGTACACAGACCTATTAATAGTAAAAGAATTCTTCAGATAAACACTGACTAGTGATACAGTGACGTTCAAACTGAATTTTAAATTCTGTTTGGAATGATTCATGTTTTCATCTTTAAAAAGGCAGACTCAACATACTAAAATACATACATTCTACTTTAGCTATACTAACTTGTTCCTCAAAGGCACAGCAAGTTCGGTTGCTTTTGCTTCCTCTTTCCAAGTGTCACTTTTCCACAAACTAGTAGACAACACAGACGTAAGTATGCCGGAGATTCAGTATTTGTTATCTATCTTGCAACCTAATATACCCTTAAAAATATTAAATCACACATATTCTTGGCTAGCTCTAACTGCTATTCTCTCATTCACCAAATATTTTATTGCGCACCAGCATCTACTATGCGATAGGCACAGTGCTCAACACCGGGTACACAGCAGTAAACAATAAAAGCTCCTGTTTTCATGGAGCTTACAATCTAGCACGAGAGAGACAGGAAACAAACAGGTAAGTATCTAACACAGTGTGTTTGCATGGTACAGTTCAGGAATGCCAGATAGCCAGTTTTATGAAGCACTTTTCTAAAAGTGGACCTTGGCTTTATATTTCAATATTGCTGATCCTAGACTCCCTTTGGGCAGGGCAGAGGCAATGAGAGGGTAGAGGGGAGGGGAGGGAGGAGCTGTCCTCAAACACAAACACAGATCAGATCTCTCACTAGAGATGACGGTGTAACACTCTTGGACTGCCAGTAGCATCACTATGCTCCTCATGTTGCAGAAAGCCAAACACATCATAGAAACAAGCATGTTATTTGCTGTTTGGAAACAGCATGGTCAGCAAAGGGAGCCCTGGAAGGGAAGTCAAGAAACCTACTATTTCCTCTTCTGCCAGTGACTCTCACTATGCAACCTCAGGCGCATTCGCTGACCTGCGTGAACTCTGGTATCTCCACCCCCGTGCTGATCCTCCCTGACTGTGACACTGGGCTAGTCTCTTAAGCCCTTAAGCCTCAGTGTCATCTATTAAAGGAGGCCAGTAGAATGACACTGCTTGGCAAACTGTTGGGTACTCCACTGACAGAAGCTATTTAAATAAATACATGGATCCAAGCTTGCTACCTGCTTCACAGAACATAAGGAACATTAAAGAGAACATATAAAATGCCTTAAGCTCTCTGTAAAGAAAGGGTGTTACAGAGTACTAGTGCTTATAATTTCTACTATGACTATTCTTTCCAGTTATATTTTCTTGCAGTTTCAAATTCAATAACCAAAATCATCCACAGACCTTCAGAAACAGAATACATAGATCGAAAATTAAGGACAGAACCCGAATTACAATAATAATAATAATAATGAGTTAAATAAGCCTGCTAAGAAATCAAAAAGCCAATATCCCCCCTCCTCCTTCCCCAACCTCTCACTTTGCCTAAGTTGCTGCAAGCAACAGGGCCCTGCAGAGGTCCGAAGCACACCACAGCCAGCCCAGGTTGGGGATAGAGTATTGTCTTGCACCGGGAGAGAAGTTATCCTTTCATTCCGTGAAACGCAGAAGCTGCCTCCACCATACAATTCTTGAAATGTGTGTGGGCAAATCCTCAAAAGAGATGACAGTGCGATCCACTCACCAGAGGACAGAGTACCTAAGGGGTATCCCAGAGTATTTCTCTTCTGCTTATTTGATGAACCAGCTAAGAAAATCCACACCCTGCCCATGTGTCACCCCTGGATGGAATAAGGGTTACACGTGCAGCTCTCCAGGGATAAGTTTTGGCTCAATGATATAGAAATAGCAACAGCCTGGCATAAATGCTGGGTAAGCTCCAATGAAAACAGAGAGGGTATATAGATTTGTGGTGATGAATGCCAGCTAAATCCCTCTCCATAGATAGAAAACAACTACCACTGAGAGCTATTACTAAGGCAAAGACAAAACAGCTCTAACTCTTGCTTCTGACTAAAACTTCTGAGGCCCTTCCTCTTTAGAGTAATAATTTCATAAACTGTTTGCAGTATACTTACTTTGAACAAGTCCTAAGCCTTGCAAACTGTCATTATCAGTGTAAATACTCCATTGCCCATGCCTAAATGTGCTGCCCCCGTGCTTCTCTCCAACAGCCCAGCTTACAAAACTGGTAATAACTTAGCTAGTATAGGACCACTGAGTCTACCACCATTGCTGGAACGCTGGAGTCGTTTTAAGAGGGTGTGTAGAGGGATCAAGAAAGTGCCTTCTAGAACTCACATCCCTGTCCCTCTTTTCTCTAGCCACCAAATACATTATTGCTGTCCAGAAATGGTAAACCAAACCATCGAATCACATCAAAGGCAAAAAAAAAAGAAAAAAAAGCCACATTAAAAACAAACACAAATAACTTATAAATGCATTTTTTAAACATTTAATTCCCAACTGGTTTCCTCTACCTATCTTATAACACAAGAAAAAAAAGAAGAAATAAAAAAGATGTATTCTAGGAAAGCAAAGATTAAATGAAGAATGTGAAGAACAATGGGCTGGTGCCTGTACTGTCTCCTTCACCAGTGCTGCAACAGCACCTAGAGATGTAGCTCATTAGTCCGGTCCATCACTCCTACACAGCTCAAAGTGATATATACCTAGATACAAAGAACTTTGCCCATCAAAATAATAAATAAAAATAAATAATATCCAGCAGGGATTAAGGGGCAGTGAAAAGGAACTATCCTTTTGTTTGAATGCTGCAAAGAAATTCTTTTAACAGTAAAAGCAAAACGTCTGCCTTCATTTAAAACTGAGTTGTGTGATTTCCTGCATCTACGAACCTTCTTTCTAAACTACAAAGAGGCTACAAAACATCATATTTTCCCCTCCCAGCTTCCCCCTTCAAAAGCCCACAAGATGGTGATTAACAAACAGCCCCTTGTCTGTAGGCACTCTCATAAGCCACAGGAAAAGATAAAAGTTAAAGAGAAGAACAAGTTTGTAAACAAATGAGAAATAGGTTGCCTAGGGAGGAAGCAAATTCCATCTTGATAAGCAAGCAGCTTTCCTAGCCCATATGTGGGAGATTCCGAGTGAAAGCAACCTCACCTTCTCACCCACTGAAAGCAGTCTGGAAGCAGAGGGCAGGCTGAGCCATCCATGGACTCTAGGCAGTTGCAGAGAATCCCCCAACTCAAGAGGTTCTGCGTATGAGCCTAAAGTTCAGGGACTCTCTATTTCAGGAATGAACTGGGGCCTGAATCTCTAACCCATAGCAAACCCATCTCCCAGGAGATATCCTCCCACGTAAATTTATTTGAAGTCCTGAATCCACCAACTATTAGCTGTATCACCTTGTGCAGAGCTGACCCTGTTTAATCAACTTTTGATTGGATATAATCCCTGTCTTAGGATCATTATGAGAACTAACGATAAGAATTTTGGCAGTGTGCCCAGACCAGTGGTAAGCGTAAGCCAGATATATAATAAATGTTTACTTCTATTGAAAGGAAATTCCAATTTCACTCAAGAATCACTGCCTTAGGTGAAAAATCCAGATATCCTCCTATGATATCTCTAGAAAGACAAAAGAATCCATCATGGGAGAAGGAAAAAGGGAACTCCCCACAGTATTCGGAAAACACGCACCCTAAAACATACACACACCATAACAGGTTAAATTTCATCCTCCAGATCTGCTTCCCGAGCAGGTGCTGTGATAAGTAAAAGGACAGACAGGTCACTGGGTCCTGCCCAAGGTGCTTACACTTACTTATCAACTGCCCTAATACTAGACCTTCTGAAGGGTTTTGGGAAAAAATCTAATTTAAAACCTACACTCATTTAGATTTACTAAACAGGAGTAAATGAAGTTGGCCTCCTATTTTAAAATGCCCAAATGAGAGGTAAAGGGGAAAAAACACCACCAATACCCTTCACTCCGTTAACATTAATTGTGGAATATTATCAGCATGTAAATAATCTTAAATTAGAAAAGGTGGCTTTAAACCTTAATGAAAACCAAAAACACAAGAACCCTTCCCACCCCCACACACATAGTCTTGTAATTGTATCTGAAGTTTATGCAGACATCAAAATTTCACTTGTCATCTTTAAGATTTTATAATCTAGTAGTATCCACCCACTATTCAGGCCCTCTAGATTGTTATTTCCTAATATTTATGAAGCAAGATAAAGTTCTGTCAGCAAAATCTTCATTTATTAGTTACTTTCAGCTAGAATACCCCATCTTCCATGATAGTTCACTCTCATTATTATACAAGAGTTCAATTATACCTATTTCTGAAAAAAAAAAAAAAAGGCACTGGGTAAGAACATAACAGACACATTTGTGCCTCCATACTAAAACACCTACTCCTCCATCTACTCTTCTAAATCTAAGAGTACACAAGAAGACAGAAGATGTGCAAAAAACTGGCAAGGTTGAAAAAAAAAGTTATCATAAGGGAAATCTGGTCTAAAATGAACTTTCAACAAACTCCATAGCAAGCAGTGTCCCCAAATAAATTTACTGCACCCTAGATTCAAGTACACTCAAGGCTAGAATGTCATGCCAGTCATATATTACTTCAATCTCAATAAATCTCTTCTTACTCTCCAAATCCTAGCTGCTTTCTAAAATAGTTCACTAAAAAACACCAACCTAATTAACAACAGCTTCCTCTGCAACAGTGGCCTTGATTTCACTTATTTACACATTAACTGCAGCCTGCTTTTGGCCAATCCAGTCTATTCTCTGTACCATGCCGAGCCTTTTATCTGCCCTGGACAGCATTTTCTCCAGCAGATGAAGTAGATGCCGATTGATTTGCTGTCGAGCATGGTAAATTAATAGCAACAAATTGCTGAGGGCCCGTCTCGCTGCTCCACCATGCTTCGGCAGTTTTGCTTTATTTGCTCCATGATGGGCAGCAGTCGGCCTCTTCAAGTCAATTTCTTCTTAACAACCTGCAATACTTTTCAATGGTGAAAATAGAGCTGTTCCTTGTAAGTCAGAAATCAATATCTTATTGCCCTTAGAAAATGCTAAACAAGCAGTATTGGCAATCCACTTGGTACTAGAGGGTATCAGATATAATGCAAATCCATACTGCTTCCCTCCTTGTAGTTATTACAGTTTGCTAAAAGGTTCCTAATGTCATTTATCATCATTTACCATCGACCAAAGAGGCTATGATTATGATATCCTATCAGCTGGCAAGGCCCTTTCATTTCTATTCAATTAATATTTCAGCAGCACTCAAATGGTTGTGGCCCAAGTCTCGTAATAAAATTTACATGGCTTTAAGTGAAACAGGAGTTTTCTTGCTTTGATTAAATATACATATATATATACACACACACACACACAAATACACACACATATAAAAATACACACATAAAACATACATAAATGCGCAGTACTTACTTTCAGATTCTATGTGTTTTAGATTTCTAAAATTTCCTGATGATTACTAAAATTCAAATGAAGAGGCTTTCACATTGTAGAATACTAACTATAAGGAAGTCATAGATGTTCTCATGCTCCCCTTTTCAAAAGATGGTATGTTCATCTCCATTTATAGTTCCTATAGGTTGAATTCACATACCTACTGTTCCTAATCTATATCCAATACTCACTTTTTAGAATGGTAACCACTGCTGTCAGAGTCCATCAGTGAGGACTTCTTTAATGACAGCATTACAGGTGAAAGATGGGAACAAGCAGCATTTAGTAATGCTATCAACTCCATGCATCACCCCACTGTGCCATTTAGAAGCCACCAACCCATTTAGAAGCCACACTGTATTTACAAAGAAGAACAATCAGCAAAAAAACTTAACAACTAAACCCTGGGTCAGCTGTCTCATACAAAACAAACAAAAACCACACACTTAGGGAAATCCTTAGGGAATAAGGGCCTATGTTCTTTCATTTTTAAAAATTCCATTTTGAAGACGTCACACTAAAACATGTGCCATTTCTAACCATGTCCTATTTGTCATCTTCACTTTTATGCTAGAACTTGAGACAATGGCACAGCATTAATTCCCATTATAGCCTAGAATACTTCATCCTTTTTTTTTTGCTTCATCTGCTTAGCTCTACCAATCCTAAAGATTACCAGAAATTTAGATTCATATTTTATGTTCCAATTCCATGTCATGTCACCAAGTTCCCCTTTAAAAAAAAAAAAAATCCACTAATTCTACCAGACTAATGCTATTTACTCAGTTACCAAAATTTAAATTAATTATGTTCTCAAACATAATTGTTAAAAATTGGCAACATTATGCAGGCTTAATTAAGATTAAATCCAATTTACTAAATGTACTTTAATTGGTACTAATTACATTAGCTTTCATTTCAGAATGACAAATTCCCCATAGGTTTCATTTTATAGTTCTCTATCAGAATCAACACAGGGTGACTGATGATGAGCACCACATAGAAAGGGTAGGAGGGAGAACACCGACCTTCACCCTGTTTGTCTTTGCTTCATACTTTTATCTTTTTATCAGTTTGCTAAGTCACAGAGCCATGACTCCATCACAACCACCATTTTCTGTTCCAATGAAAAATTTCTCTAAAAATAAATATTCTGTGGCTAGCAGCAGCCAAGAAGAACAGGAACGTTAACCAAAAAATACACAAAGGTTTCAAATATCAGGGCCACCAATTACTAGGGTACTTCCAAGGGCTCCCGGGACTCCTACTCTTGAACCCTTCGAGACACAAATCTAATAAGTGAATAAACCTAACCCGATCTTGAGAACTAGGCCCAATTATGCCGCAGGGCAACTTCCCTGCATTATTGCTGCTTTCCATTACAAGGGTATCCAGCGAGTACATCTGGAAGGGAGGCTAAGAGGAACTAAGGCTGTCTGCCTAGGAAAACAAATAAAGACAGATATGCCTCTATGCTTAAGGGGGAGAAAGAAAGAAAATATAATAAGTAGGTGGTTTGCAGGGCTGTCTGTATTTCATAATGTGATAAACTGCCCTCAGGATTCTTGATATGATTGAATTTAAAAGGAAACGAAAAAAAGGGAAAATGTACTGTTCTCAATTTTAAATGGATGGCATTTGAGGCTAGCTGGACAAGAAGATGACAGAATTATAGCGGTATAAAATGTGTAAAATTAAGGGATTTCACATACCCCCTCGAAAAAGAAATACATACAGCCAAATACAAGCTATGTGCCTCTTAGAAATGTAGATGGTACAAGGAGACCTGGAAACTAAGTGGTTAGGGTAAACAAGACACAGAAGGAGAAATAATCATCTGGTCCAATCTTTAAAAAGACACTAATTAATTTTGGGGAGTGGGTTGCAGACAAAAAAAGAGACATACACAAGATCCAGACCTCAAAGGAAATGTAATGAGATAATTAACAAACAATATCTCTCATGTAATTTATTCCTGTAAGGTAGAACTAAGAGAAGTCCATCCACAAGATTGAACAGATTTTGTTTAAGCAGAAGATATTTACATTACTAATCTAAACAGAAATGACAAAGATGCCAAAATAAGAATTTAATTTCAACAGGCCATTCAAACTATACTATAATGCTAATATTGACATAACCAAATAGCATACAAAGTAAAACAGTATCTGAAATTAAAAGTCCTCAATGTAAGCAACGTCTCATTTTTTTCCAACTTTTTGTTTTCAAATACTATTCATCAGATTGCCTTTATTGTCTAACAGCCATCTTTTAAAGATCTACTATCTGGGATGTTCTGAGCATGTAGAAAATAACTATACCCAAAAAGGAATCCATAAATAGTGAAGGCCTAATAGTATGTGCTCATTTCATATTTTCTCAACTTAGAAAGTAATGACATCCACATTGACCATAAATAGGAAATGAAAAGCAATAAGTTTTCCCTTGTCTTTTTCCCAGCAGGCAAACACATACACACCTATTCTGAAATGGCTGATGAGACCTGAAGTGCTTCCACTAGGAGATCACTAAAACTAAATGCTTCCTAGAGGAATTACTATTGCCAAACAATATTTATATATATATATATATATGTATGTATATATATTTGTGTGTGTATATATATAGATAGATATACCCGCTATTATTCTTCTGTCTAGGAAATTTAAGCCAAACCATTTTATTCAGTCTCCCGCATAAAAAGAAGACTGTTTGAGTTGTATCTCTCAGTGCTTTCTGACTAATCATTTTTTTTTTTTCTTTTTTTTGCTACTGAACTAATTGCTAGATTTCAAGACCCAATGTTGAACCTTATCACATCCTCCTATCAGGCTCATTTACTCTGTACAAATTTTGGAAGTAACGGTTATAGGTCTTGGTAAGACCCAACTAAGTAGCCTCAGGGGACCAGTACAAGGATTTTACATCAATTTCTTTTGTAGCTCCACAGATTTCATTTTCATCCTCCCAGCTCACCCTCTATCCATTCTTTCACATCAAGCCAACGAAGGCGCCACACAATTTAATTTTACTGTTTAATATTTTCCAAGAAAAGCTCTTTCACAAGACAAGTTTGCAATGCCCAAAATACATAAAGCAACTCTTCCAGAAGAATAACAAGAGGATTTTAAAATTTAGCATCCTGCTTTTGAAAGTGTACAGAGTTTAATACGTATTCAGATTTTTAAAATAACATTTTTAAATTATAAAAATTAGGATAATATGAAAGAAAGATGGGGAGCCACACATGAAAAAACAGCATTTTCTTCACTACCCAGACTTTTAAATAGAGGTAGCCACAACGGCTTGCAGAATAAAACTGCAAAACACACAATGTTCTTTTCATAGTGTACCAGTATTACTGTCATTTAAAATGGTTATAAAGAAATAACTTACCTGCTTGTGCATTTCTATATTCAACCCATAGGACATTTCATAATACTGTCAAAGAAGGAAAAGCAATTAAATGCATGACTTTCATCAAACAATCTCCCTAGTTTGTTCAAAATGCCCCAAGTAAATCTGAAACAAACATAAAAGCCTCACCTAAACCAGCATCTTCATATGACCTACGCCAATAAATCAAGAGCCCATCACTATCTTTAACCACCTTAAGACACAAATTCTAAGAGAAAACACACAAAACTAAGAAAAATTAAATTCAAACACAGCATTCTTAACATCTCCAGTTTCTTTATACATCCCAAGCAGATGCATCAAAAAAGTCTGATGAAAATTTGGTATCCTACGGACTCTTAATTCCTAAGCACAGCATGCAAGTTAACAGCAAAGAATGCCTTATACAAACGCTGATGTTTTGAAAGGAAGGTTGGAAAAGGTGATGCTACTTAAGAGTTTGATTTCTGATTTGTTAGTGTACTGCTCATATTCACACATTCAAAGCAAAAAAGCTAGATAGAAAAATAAATGAGTGGGATATTCTGGAGCTTTCTTGGACAATCATAAAAATATGCTTCATAATACTTCTGTAAAAGCAGATCTGGTTTTTTGAACGTGTAGTATAACTGGCATAGAAATTCTGGCAGAACACATCAGTTATACAGGAGACTACAACATTCCTCAAACCAATATAACACTACAGAAATTGAAAACATACAAATATTAATGTAATAGTAACATAAAGAGTGAGAAAAAATTTGAAAAATCATCTGCTGTCTTTCCTTATCCATCACTCCTTTTCAAAGAAATAAAACATTATTTTTTAATAATGTCTTTAATAATAAGACATTTATAACGTTAACAGCATACAGAAAAACTGGCAAAAATTGTTTGGAGCAAGAGCAATAAAACAACAAAGAAAGCCACTAACACAAAAACATTTTTGCTTGTGACAAAACAAACAAGGTTTTGTTTTTATTTTTTTTCGATCTGTAAAAACAAAGCACAGAAAATTATACCCCATGTGGCTGAACTTTCTGAAAATTCCAATCAAAGCCAGTTGTCAAAGGCAAGTTATAACATCCTAGAATTACAGGTTGCTAATAGACATATTCCCACAACTTCAACTGCACTGGCAGGGTGACTGTGATCTATCTTGCAGCCCCCAGCAATTTAAACGTATTCTTGTTTTTGGTATTCCAAACTAATAGGCACTTTGAATCTGTGACATGGTTTTCTTACCATGACATAATGCCGCTGCATCTCTGTCTTCTCACTGGCGAGTTTCTCACATTCCAGCTTCAGACTGTTCAAGACATAAGATACTCTAAGTACAATGATCTTAACTTACATCCTTCAACTCTTAAACACATATTCTAAATCTCACCTAGAAAAAAACTAAATCAACAATCTTAAATAAATACCCCCATCATTATGGAAAGAGAAGGGGAAAGGGGTGATTGGAACCAGTCTGGACTTGCCCCTTCAATAAGGATCATATATGTGGTTTTTTGTTTTTAGGATCTTTTTTTTAATTAAGTTTTAAGGAAACAAATCCTCTAATCAGTTTAATTCAGGAACTTCCTACAGAATTGAATATTCACTTAATAAAACAAACACGAAAATAAACTTCAATAATGACTGCACATACAAGCACAAATAAGTCCTCCAAAACGTCACAAGGGAATTTCTTTAATGTTCTACAAAGAGATTAATGAAAATATGAATCAAGCATGTCTTATGAATGATGTCTTGTTTTTTTCCCTCCAAAACACACAGACAAGTTGAATACCACCACCCAGGGGCAAAGTGTCAATCGGGTTCAGTGGTTTGTTTTGGTTCTTGCATTTATGAAATAAGAATTAGGCATCATTAAAAAGCCAGCTAAAGAAAAATGTCTCAAAGGCACCCTAAGTCTAAAAATCGTCTATAAGATGAAAACATTTTTTTTTTTTAGCATAAAAGTAACGAAATCGCTCACTCCGACTTCCCTGGGCTCTCAGCTCTTCAGTGGAATGGCAGAAAAAAATGAGAAGGAATCAAGCCCGGAGTAATAAAGAACCAAGGATGTCAAAAGGCCCCAGAATCTTCCCAACCTTTCATTCTCCCGGCCCCAATAAATCAATATCGAAAGTTTGGCCTCAGCGTTTTCCAAGTCTCCCCAGTTTCGATTGTACTGCCTTCTTTTTATTTACGGTAGAAAAAATGTTTAATTTATTTACACCTGCCTAAGGAAGGAGGCCTTGATTTGCCCTTTCTGCCCACCGAGAAAAAAAAATAATACCTTTGTGACGCCCCCACAAAAAAGGAGGAGGGTAAGTGTTTGTGTGTATTTGTCGGGGAGACAAGAGCTAAGCAAACAGAAGGATCAGCTAAAGTCAATATCGTTACCTGTGGTATTGAGCCTGTAAAAACTGAAACTCTTCCTTAATCCGATCACAGGATTCGGAAATTGTAAATTTAAAGGGTTGAGCAGGCTGATGCGGTGCCTGAAGAACAACAATAAAATATTTAATTAGCCCACATCACAGGCGAAGCAGGGAGACGGAGAAAACATACCATGCGGCGTTAGCGGGGGGTGAGGGGGTCATCGCGCACTCAGGCAAAGAGAGATTAAAACTCTCCTCCCGCAACCCTCCTCGCGCCCAACAGCCCAGGCAGAGGCTGGTTTCGAGGTGGTCCTGGGGCCCCGCATACTCCCGCCCGCAGGCCCCCGCGCCCCGGACCCCGAGGGTTCGAGTCCCGTCTCCCCTCCCCGGCCAAAGACAGGCACCCAGGGACCCGCGCGCCGCGCCCACTCCCTCCTCACCCGGAATCGAAACTGGCCCGTCGGGGGGACCCGCGCCATGGCGTCGGGCTGCGGTCAGGCCAGGGGAGGAGGGAGGCGGCCGCCACCCTCTCGGCTCGTTCGTTCGCTCGCTCGCCCCGGGGGCCCGCGGCGCGAGGGGCCGGCGCCCCGCACTTCCGAACCGCAGCCAGCCCAGCAGCGCCGCTGCCGAGGGCGCCCTCCCCGCCCGGGCGCGGAGTCGCGCCTCCTTCATCGCTCGCCTCCCCCCCTCGAGGAGTCGCGGCGCGGGGACCGCAAACGGCTCGGCGCGGCTTCCAGGGGCTTCAAAGACAACAATAAGAAAATGGCTACAACTCAATTGCCTCTCCGCACCCCCTCCGAGGGCCACCGCGCCGGGGGGTGGGGGTGATGGCGGGCGGGCTGCTCCCGGCGCGGGGCGCCGATTTCGGGCGGCTCTCCACGCCCCTCCGGCCAAAAGACACAACTCGGTGCGCAGGGGGCGACGCGGGGAATCCCCCAGCACCCGGCGAGCCCGCGCCCCGCCGCCCGCACTCACCGGGTGTCTGGTCTGCGGGTACATCTTGCTCAGGTCGCGAATCATCCAAGCCGATTTAGTTGGCTGCGCTCGGCAGAGGCGCTCGGCTCATTGGCTTTAATGGCCCCGAAGAGGAGGCGGCCGCGGCAGCGGAGGCGGCCGGCTCGGTCTGAGGGGCGGCTCGGGCGGTCCCGGCCCCCGCCGGGTCTCGCGTGACACGGGCGGCAGGAACGCGCGGCGGCGGCTGGGTGCCGGCTGCCGGGCCGCTCCGCATTCCCCGCGGGCGTCACTGGCCCGCCGCGGGCATTGTCCGGCGCGCGTCTCCCAAGGCAACGCTCCGACGTTCGCTCCGCCGAGGCGCACCCGCCGAGCCCGGCGCCGCGGCCGCCGCTCACCCGGCCGGGAAAGTGCGGGCTCCGCGCCCCACCGCCCGCCGGCAGCTCCTCTCGCTCGCTCTGCGTCCCACTCCAAACTTTTTTTATTTGTCTTTTAATTGGTTGTTATTCCTCCGAATGAATGATCTTTCTTCTTCCCTAAAAGCAAACACAAACTCCTTTGGTTCGGAAGAGGTCTCGGCGGTGCTTTTTGGTTTCTCTGGAGATTTTTTTCACTTCACAGCAACGATCTTTTAAAAGGCACCTTTTAGCTTCTTTTACCACATCTCATTTCCTTATTTTTCTTCCTTCCTGTTTTCTTGTCTTTTTTTTAACCCCAAATTGAAGGGGATTATAAAAATAAAAGAGTGAAACGCTTGCGGCTTTTTTTTTAATTCTCTCTCCTTTCAAACTCTGCGAACACCACCTCAAAATAATATACAAGTGTGTGAGAAAGGGGGAAGAAAGCAGCCAATAACCCAAACACCCGCTCAGAACAGCTCTAACAACACGCTCTGTGTAGGTGACTTCTTTGACCAAATTTAGCAGCAGCTAATCATTAACATTCTGATACATATTCACAATCTTCCGCGGGGCGGCCGCGCAGCATCCCGGGAGATGTAGTCCGCCCCGGGCGACCCTGCCTGAGAATACGGCCAGATTGACTACAATCACCGGCCCGCCACGCGAGCGCTCTGGCGAGCTCTCCAAGCGCCCCGCCCACCACCGTTGCGGTAGGCGTCTCCAGCAACCAATCAGAGGTGGCTGAACATTAATCGCCGTTCTGTGTTAGTGCCCATCATTTCACTGCTGACAAATGGCAAGCCAGCGGGGAGGAGCCAACCCAGCTGAAACCCACGTGGGGGCCGGGCGTCGCCTGTAGCTCCGACCAATTAACGAAGAGGAATGAGGTTGGCGGAGGCGGGGCGGAGATGGCCCGCCCAAGGCGGAGCTTCGCCTTGGCTGACGTTCCTTAGCGCGAGCGTTCGAACCGGGAAAACATTTGTTCAGCTGTCAATCAAAGTAACGTGGGGCTGGGAGAATCGGCGGCTGCTGCTGTTGCTGCTGCCCTGGCTGCATCTTCAGAATTAGGTGTTGGTGGTGGTGGTGATGGTGGTGGTGGCGGCAAAATAAAGAGGGTGGAGGGAGCGGTGAGCCTGGGGGCTGGTCAAAAGATCTTCTTCCGAGTCTCGTCCTCCCGCCCACCCGTCTCCCAACCCAGACACCTTCGGCCCCTCGCTCCGCAGCCGCGCCAGGAATGCGGACTAATTAGGGTCCAATGTCTCCTTAAAGAGACAAGCTCGGCCTTGTGTAACGCGCCGAAACCCCTGTTGAGACAAGAGGGGGAGGATCACGCTGATCCTACTTCGTTCGGTTCACATCAATTTTACGCGCCGCTGGAGCCGGCATAATTTTCCGTGTGAACGCGGACTCCGTCCCCGTTCTTGTTTAGAGCCAGAAATGGAGTCGCGAGATGCTGGCTGGGGCCGGGGCCGCGGGGTGGGCGGGGAGCTCGTCCCTCCAAGCCCCGCGGGGGCTGTGATTGCCATTTAGTTCCGAAACAGGCCTCCCTCCCTTCACCCCCGGAGGCACTCGGAGAGAAAGCGCATCCCGACGCTCCATCGGGGGTCGCGGGGCAGTAACCGTGGGGGCTCCGGGTGGGGCTGAAGATCCGGGAATCAGAGACGCTGGACCTCCAAAGAAACTTTGCCGACTGGGCCACGTGAACCCCGCACACGGTCGGTACTGAACAGAGCAGGCCGACGGGGCACGGGTAGAAAACGCCCCTGCGCGCCCTGGGGCGTTCCCTCCCCCAGATCAGTACCAAGACTGCGCCTCTTTTTCCCGCTCTTTGGAGAAGCGAGTCAAGTTTATCCCCGTTAAAACAGAGCAGGGTGCCACGCGGGCCCGAGAGATGGCGGAAAGGTGGGGGTGGCCCCAGGGGCAGATGCTGGAGGAGGAGAGAAAGGGGCAGCCATGGCTGAGGAGGGGCACCCCTAGGGAGGGGCCTGGGAAATGGGGGCGGCCCCCGTCAGTGCGCCTTTCCATCCTTAGGCCGTGTCCAGCTGGAGGCAGCGCCCCAGTTCAAAGGGAGGCTGCTGAGGCTCACAGTCTTTCCTAGCGAGCGTCTTATCTTGGGGACAGGGAAAAAATTCGGAAAAAGTCAAGAAGAGTGTTGGCTAATGTAACAGGCTGGGTTTTAGACGTTTATATCTAGGCGTGCTTGCCTACTGTAACTTGACCTGTTGGCTGAGATGGTGCCGCCGGTTCGGCGTTAGTGGAAAACTATTCTTCTTAATGATATCCCTTTCCTCAGTGGACGACTCAGTGACTTAATGTCCAACCTAGCACGTTCTGTGAACGTCCTTCCGTTCTGGCCACTGTAGTGAGCTGGTGCAAAGGAAGGCTATGGTGGTCTTCACCTGCCTCTAATTTCATACTAAAAACCCAGAGCCAAAGTTCACAGAATGTTTCAATTCGGCAAATATTTTCGGCTCCATCCCCAAAATGAGAGGACAGAGAACTCCTTTTGACAGTTTTCTGAACCTCTGCTGTTCCATACCTAGCCACATGTGACTGTTAAGCACTTGAAATGTGTCCAGTTGAAAATGAGATGTGCTGTAAGTACACATATATGTGGGATTTTGAAAAAATTAACGTGAAAAAACTGCAGCTCAATAATTTATAATTATGTCAAAATTGTGATATTTTGAATAACTCAGTTAAAAATATTAGTAAAATTAATTTTGTCTGTTTCTATTTATTTATTGTATTGATGGGGGTCTTCCTGTGTTGCCTAGGCCGGCCTCAAACTCCAAAGCTCAAGCTATCCTCCTGCCTGAGCCTCCAGTGTTGTTGGGACTGCAGGCACACACTTTTTTTTTTTTTTTTTTTTGTTTTTTGAGACAGAGTTTCCCTCTTGTTGCCCAGGCTGGAGTGCAATGGCACGATCTCGGCTCACCGCAACCTCCGCCTCCTGGGTTCAAGCGATTCTCCTGCCTCAGCCTCCCGAGTGGCTGGGATTACAGGCATGCGCCACCACACCCAGCTAATTTTTTGTATTTTTAGTAGAGACGGGGTTTCTGCATGTTGGTCAGGCTGGTCTTGAACTCCTGACCTCAGGTGATCCGTCCGCCTCGGCCTCCCAAAGTGCTTGGATTACAGGCGTGAGCCACCGTGCCCAGCCTCTTTTTACTTTTTTAACTTTGTTCCTAGAAGATTTTAAATTATGAGGCTTACATATTTCCATTAGACAGCCCTGCCCTGAAACCTTCCCAAGAATCAAAAGTGAGAAGACTTTAGTGATACAATTTGCACACAAGGACAGCGAAGTTTCTAAGAACACCAGCAACAACCATGTTTTATTCTAAGGTTGGTTAGTTGCTTGCTCCCACTAGAGCTTTTCAATGGTTTGTGAAATCACCCACAGTGCCTCTGTAGGAAGTTCCATGTTCTCTATTTTAGCCAGAATGTTAGCAAGTTCCATGAGAACAGGGACCTGGTTGTGTTCACAGTTGCACTCCAAACGCCCCAAATTATGTCTGCCATCACTGCCTGGTAGTTGGTGCTCAGTAAATATTTGTTGATGGCATTAATGAATGAATACCTCATTGCATCCTTATAGGAAGTTTCCACATCATTTGAGTCATATTTATTGAAATTTTGTGCAGTTTTCTCTCAGGACAGGAAACGAGAATTCTAAGAATAGAACCCGAAGAACTATTGAAAGGGTCAGTGGACAAAGAGGAAACTTTGCTCTGTTAGGAAATATCAAATCGCTTATAGCAGGGATCTTTCCCCTAATCTCTCTCGACGGTTTGTGTCAACAGAAAAGTGGCTAGAGAAATCAAGATGTTTCTTTATTTTTTAAGTTCTGTATTAAAATATAGCACTTGGATGTGTTTCACATTTTGGCCATGTGGCAGAGCTATGTAACTCACCTCAATGTCTCAGAAAGATGCCAAATGCAGCAACTGGCAGCCCAGCCCTAGCCGTAACACAGACTGTAAGTGGGGCTCATGGCCACTTTTTCTCCTTTTCTCTGCTGTGCTTCTCTCATTGCACTTCTCGCTAACTGTTGAGCCAAGCTATGATGTTATCTGGAGGCCTGTCTTATCCCTACCACAGAGTGGGGGGCAGGTGGGGTGTTCCAGAGTTTTCATGTGGGAGGCACTTGGCAGTGACTTTCATGTTAAAAGCTAGGCCTGAAAGCTCCAATCTTGAAGTGACATATGCCAAGCATGCTTTTCACTTCTGTTAGATGTAAATCATTGATTTATTACTTCACCAAATATTTATTAAACCTACTATGTGCCAGAATATGGGGATTTCACAATAAAAGTGGCTATTATTAATATGTTGCCTCTTAGCTCCAAATTCATCCTCATTGCCTGCCTAGTGAAACTGAATCTGAGCCCTTGAAATATTTTCCAGCTGTTAAAAAAGCTAGGTCAATAGAAGGCGCTGGAGAGACATTGCAGGAGGAAAGGGGTTGGTTTCCTGGTTCCTGGCTCTGGTTGCATACTGGGCAGGTTCCTACAGCACAGGTAGCAAGCAGCAGCACCCAGCAGCCAGCAGCTTCCTCCAGAAGCCCCTTAGGTGGCTTTGGAGCAAGTGCCTCTAATGAGTCACCTCCCTCAGCAGCTTTCCTTGGAACCCCAGAGAATGGATTTCCAACGAGTTCTGGAATGTGGATTTCTAGCAAGTTCCAGAAGGCAGAATTCTAGCAGGGCTCTCCTGCTATTCAGAAAGTTACAACTGTGCCCTCTCCAGCAAAGTCTGGATCTCAGCCAGCCCTAAGAGTGTGTCTGGGTCTTGGAGGAGCTCTTTTTGAGATGCTGTATCTCAGCTCTAGGGTTAGTAAGTAGCTGTTCCTTATATCTCTATTTCTGTATTATTTAGAGCTCTCTTTACCTCTTACCAATCTCCCTTTGATCCAATTCCCTGTTATAGGTAATTTTTTATATTGAACTTTCCTTGTTGAAATTACCGTTTTTCTCTCTTGATCGGATCCCGATTGATACAGTAAACAACATAAGCAGAGTGTCTTTCTTGCTGGTGCTTACATTCTGATGGGGGGAGATAGACAAACAGTTGCATAATATGAAGGAGTGACAGGAGTAGTAGACCTAGTTCAGATGGGAGTTCATAGAAGCCTTCTTGGAGGAGGTGACATTTAAGCAGAAGCCTGAATGCCTAGGAAGAGTCAGCCAAAGCAAAAATCACTGAGAAGCAAATTTCAGGTGGATTCAAAAGCCTCATTTGAGGAAGTGTTGGTGAATGTGAGCATTTTTTAAAGACTGGTACATGCTAGACACAGTAATATAAGATTAGGTCATGGCTACATCGCTGGGTTCTGGTCACATTGAACTTCTTATGCCTGATAAAAGCTTTCATTTTCTACTCTGATTATAATAGCCATTGTGGAGGGAGAAAGGCTCGTAAGCAGGGAGTGACAAGATCATTACAAATATCAACTTGGTATAAGGTGCCCACATTCATACTTGACCTAAGATTAAGAAAGTACCCTTTGTCGTATTAAAGAATTATCAATTGTTTTTAATTGGGGGCAGCTGATAAAGAGTACAGAAGCACATACGCTGCCCTTCCCACACACATCCTTTGGTACTGCCACTACCTCACCCCCACTAATGAGTGATGGGTCCATTTTAATTTGGAAAGACAATGCCTATGCAAGTCTGAATGTCAAGCTCTGCATTGAATATATAGCTAGAACAGCAATGATCATAGAGAATCAAGGACATGCACATCCATTTCTAGATCTGCAATTGACTTGCTCAGAAACCATCCTCCCATCTATGTTAAGATAGAACTGGACAGAAAACTCATTATTGAAAAAGATTCAGGACATCAATGCTAAAGAGAGTGACAAATTTCTTAACTTGTCTGGTTAGGCAGAGCTTTGTTGCCAGCTGCCTCAATGTTTAGTGGTGAAGACTGCCAAGGCATCTTTGTGTTGGGATGTCCCTTCTTATCTTGATGGATAAAAGGAATGTAGGTACCCGTTGCCTTTTTGTGGGGAGGGAACTTGGTTTGGGAGTGCAGTGGACAAATTTGCATAGGTACTAAGGAGGCTTCTGGGACAAAATAACTGTCCTTATTGAAACACTACATTATTTGAATGCTTTGAGATTATCCCTAATTAAGTCTGCAGGCAAGAAGGAGCACTGAAGCTTTCTCTTCCCTCCCAGAGATTATGGTGCAGACACAGTGGTGTATGTGGGAGGGGCTATCTAGAACTCACCTGAAGTCAACAGGAGAATGGACCAGTGACCCAAATTCACTAGCTGCAATACAGAGGCAGGAAGTATGGATCTTTCTCATTCGGAAATAACTCTTTATTGAAGATACAAATCTCCTTTTGGATTAGACATCCTGGCATTAATGGGATGCTTCGGGATAAATGGCTGAGTGTGTGAGGAAGATAAGTCTGTATAGGACTTTTATAGTCACACCTTATGTCAACAGTGGAGCTGAGGGAGACCCTGACTTCTTGCTAGTCTGAACAGTTGTCTTGAATAGTTAAAAAGAGCTGTGAACTTATTTATACTCTATAACAGAGATCATATCTAAGAAATACACTACTAAAAATGACTCCCTTACTTGAGGAACGCTCACATTGTCTTCAATTTTCTAGAATCTAGAAGGGATCTTTAACAGCTGCTTCTGTTTCATTCCCCTGCCTTTAAGCAAACAAGATATTATTATCCCCACTTTAAAGATTAATCAACTGAGGCTCAGAAATAAGTCACTTGCCCAAGGTTATATGGCTTGTAAGTACTGAAGCAGAGATCAGAACTCTTGTCTCCTACCTCCTGATTTAATACCTTGCATAAACCTGAATTCCACAAATGAGTATTCAATTAAAGTATGTAATTTGAGCACTATCCAACTCACCTGCCTGGTTTACTCCTTTTCAAGCAGATGTTTTATTGCAAAAATGGGGGCAGAGGGTGAATCAGGGAGATGACTGTGTTGCAGCTGCCACTGTGCAAAGGCTGAAACTGAGAATTACCATGGCTGCAGGAAGGATGGCTCACTCCCTTCAGCCTCCGACCTCAGAGTGTCTGAAGGCTCAGTAAGGAAGTTCCAAAGAGATGCACAGTGCTGAAGCCCTAGTCCTTTTACTTTCAACTAACAGCAGGGTTCACACCTATGCAGCTGCTCTTGCTGTGCCTTTCCACAGGCTCCCACTCTTGCTAACTATCACAACAGCCTATAGGGCAGACATTACAGGAGAAAATCTGCGCATTTCCTTTCTGAAATGAGTGGTGCGGGAATGGGGTAGGTGTAGGAAAGTGTAACTAAACATCTTACTGCTTTGTACAAGAAAATAATTCATGAGTCTAGTATTGTTTTTATTTATTTATTTTTTGAGATGGGGTCTCACTCTGTTTGCTCAGGCTGGAGTCCAGTGGTGCGATCTCAGCTCACCACAACCTCCACCTCCCTGGCTCAAGCGATTTTCCCATCTCAGCCTCCCAGATAGCTGGGACTGCAGGTGCAGGCCACCACACCTGGCTAATTTTTTGTATTTTTGGTAGAGATGAGATTTCACCATGTTGCCCATGCTGGTCTCTAACTCCTGAGCTCAAGCCATCTAACCACCTCAGCCTCCCAAAGCTCTGGTATTACAGACATGAGCCACCACGCTTGGCTGGAAAGTCCAGTATTATTTTCATTAGAACTGGGGGTCAATTCACGGTCTACCATGATCTGGCTAACTTTGGGTAACCCCTTTAACCTTTCTGGTCTCATCTATGTTGTGTTTTATCCTTAAGGGAGGTAAGTATGATCTCTAAACCCCTTTCCCCTAAATGCAAACATTTGCTGCTCTAAAAAATATTGTATTTTATCATCTCAGAGTTGGTCATATGGAATGGATTTTGAATTAGGATCTTCTGCTGAGGTTGATTATATTTTCCTTACCCCTTTTTAATACTTCTGAAAAAATTATCTCCTGCAATGAAGATTATTTGGGGGAAAGTGGCTGCAGACGCATTTGTTGAAAATTGATTAGTTGTCTCATAAAATGATCTAAACTGTAAGGAACTATATTCTTAATGCTACTATGTGGGCTCCTACTGCTATAATTCAATTCAGGACTTGTCCTCAATATTATGTAGCCCGGAACAATTCTGGTAAATCACATGACTTCCTTTAATAGCAATCCTTGTAAAATAGTGTGAGTGAGCCATCATTCACAGTGTAATATCTAGTCCAGTGCACTACTACTTTTCAAAAAGACAATGATATTCTGAGAAATTTTCATTCATGGGGACACCTTCTGCTTCTGCTCCTTGCTTTTATATAGAACAAAATTTGAATGCTTTTATTATAGGTTTTTATTAAAGATGTCTGCAAGAGAGACCATTTGATACCTTATTTTTGTATGAACCCCGAGTGTTTACATAGTGTTGTTACATATTATTACCTCTGGTACTATGTAAAGGTACCAGCAGAGAAGCAGAATGGGTATTATAATCCCCATTTTACAGACTAGGAAACTAGGTTCACAGAAACCAGTGGCCTCTTGAAGATTATACAAGTAGTAAAGCAAACAAGTTGGGAATCAAACTTGACTTTTCAAATTCCACTTTTTTTCTATTCTACTAGAGCTGACTTTTTTTTTTTTTTTTTTTTAGACAAAGTCTCCCTTTGTCACCCAGGCTGGCATGCAATGGTGGGATCTCAGCTGCAACCTCTGCCTCCCAGGTTCAAGCAATTTTCGTGTCTCAGCCACCTGAGTAGCTGGGATTACAGGCGTGACCACCAGGCCTGGCTAACTTTTATATCTTTGGTAGAGACAGGGTTTTGCTATGTTGACCATGCTGGTCAAGAACTCCTGACCTCAAGTGATCCACCTGCCTCAGCCTCCCAAAGTGCTGGGATTACAGGTGAGAGCCACGGCACCCAGCCTAGAGCTGCCTTTTAATGCCTTACAATGATTATTATGCTTTGTGCTTTACAAAGTGCTTCCACATGCCTTTTCCTTCCTTCCAAAACCTTGTTGGATGGGGAGAGCAGGTGGTGGTGTGACCAGCTTAAAAATTTGAAAACTGTAACTCGGAGAAAAGTGACTGGCCTGGCTCAGAGTTGGTGTGTATGTATCAATACAGGTACACACCAACTCTACAATCTAAGTGTGTATGTATAGAAAGGTGTTATCAGTATAACCCATATGTCAGGAAATGGATGCCCTCATCTCCAGCCTCTGCTGGATTCCTTGTTTTTATAGCTTTAGACAAGAATGACTCACCATCAACCCAAGTACAATAAGAAGTTCAACATCCTTCTCAGTAGCTCCAGGGATTGCTGTGGGAGTACCTCTGTTTCTCTGTCATTTCTTGTTTCTGATGAAAGCTTGATCTCCCTTCTATGCCCCCTGCTCATCTGTCCATTTTCCACACCAGACTACCCTTTGGGACATCCTGTACTCTTCTGAAGTACCGTGACCCAAGCCATGTGTGAATGCCTTTACTGAAGTTTTGGGGGATGGAGGGAGTTAATGAGTCAGACAGGCACACACTGAAAGTGGAATATCAACCATCCCCATCCCTTGGTTATATCTGCCCCTTTGAAATGCCAGTAGCAGAGGCCACTCAGTCACCATTCAGTCTAGCAATTCTCCTTCCCTCATCTACTCTCACCTCATAGAAAATCTATGATTAGCATGATTGGCATACTTTTCCCCAGTACAGCTGCTACTGTGTAGTGTTTTTATAGCTTAGGGTAGATTTCTGAATCTGACTAATTTTTGCAACATCTATATGAAAGAGAGAAATGCAAAAATAACTCTCCATTCCCAATTTGTAATCCAGACTGAGGCACCTTTTATAATTTTTCCAGTGAGAAATTAAAGAGAAATTACAGTTTTTAAAAGGAAAGTCATTCTGAAAATAATCTTATAATCTCCAGGAATGACTTTCATCAAGGACTTAAAAGCAATAAAGAACTTTTTCCTTTATAAGGTTAAGAAATTTGGTCCTTTTGCTTTCTTGAAAGGAAACAGTTTATTTTTAAATCCTTAGAGGAACTTATATTCTTTGAAATTTTTAACATGTGATTAATCATTCGGAAAATTATTTATTATGATCGCAATTTTCATATATAAATATATTTTCATAAGACATTGAAAATGTGAACGAATTGTCAGATATTTATTGCAAATTAAATTTGGAAACATTTTTATAACATTTACATTGCTGGCCAGCAATCCTTCTCTAACAACTTGCTCTGAAAACAGTAAACATGTGAATCATGTTGTAAAAATTACATTCAGAGATCTCCTCTAACCTATAAAAACTATAATAATGGCCGGGTGCGGTGGCTTACACCTGTAATCCCAGTACTTTGGGAGGCCGAGGCAGGCAGATCACGAGATCAGGAGATGGAGACCATCCTGGCTAACATGGTGAAACCCCATCTTTCCTAAAAATACAAACAATTAGCTGGGCATGGTGGTGGGTGCCTGTAGTCCCAGCTACTCGGGAGGCTGAGGCAGGAGAATGGCGTGAACCTGGGAGGCAGAGCTTGCAGTGAGCCGAGATCGCGCCACTACACTCCAGCCTGGGTGACGGAGACTCTATCTCAAAAAAACAAAAAACAAAAAAACTATAATAACAACTGTACTGGGCAAAAAGTATGGTTAACTGTACATTTTCTATCAGTTCTAGAGCAGGATGTTTAAAATACCCGAACACAACCATATTTAACCCTTAGCTTTTGAAAATTTGAGAGAACTTTAGATTTTTGATGAATGAGGGATGTTAGTCACATACATTTTTGAATTATTTATGCAATGCTTAGGAAAATGTATAATCAAAGTTGCATCAAAGTAAGTTTAATTAAATTTTTATTATCTGTAAAGCTACTGCATACACAACTAGAACTTTACTAATTATTAAAACCAAATATATACAAAGTCATAGCTTAGGGAGGAAGAATTGGCAAATAGAGTACTAACTAGTAATTCAACTGAATATTTAAATATATAAAGGGATGTATAATTTTGTTTTTGATGTTATAAATATAAAGACTTAGAGTGCTGAAAGTCTCTAATATGAATCTTGCCTCACTAAGCTCTCTTATATCCTGGAAAGGACTTATATTTATTCCACAGCTAGGTTCCATAATCAACCCCATTGGTAGCTAACATTTATTGAGTGTGCCACACATCCTAATATAAATGATTGAATACAATCCCGTAATCTCCATCTCATCTTCTTTTTAAAGGTGAATCCATGGAGCCTCAGGTTCCCTAACTTGTCTAAGTTCAGCCAACCAGCAAATTCAAACCCAGGATTTTTTTTCCTCTGGAAGGGTTTGTTTTGTTTGCTGTTTTCCAAGCTGCCTTCACATCAGAAAGAAATAAGATATTTAGATACATAATTTTGATATGAAATGTGTTTTGCTTTCTTCATTTTGTTTTCAGGGAATAAGTTGTGGTTAATAATATATTTTATACATCTATGTTGTGAGATCTTTAGAAGAATTTTGATGTGAATTAGTAAGTCAACAAAATGGTTGCTAAATTTATATTTCCTCCATTGAACAAGGTTAAATTCTAATTCATTTGGAATTGTTTTCATGTTCTGATGAATAATCAAATGGCTTATTCTTTAAGACCACCTTTTTACTTTTAATTCTCAGCAGAGAAATAATCACTAAAATTAGTGTTTAAAATATAGAACTAGGAAACATACTTAAATAACTTTCCAAAGCCTATAGTTGCCATGATACCCTGGGAACTTAGAAATAGTTTAAGTTTCAGGCATGGTAACATGCAAAAAATATTCAATCATAAAGGAAGTTATCTTGACTAGCAGACACACACACACGCACACACACACACACACACACACACACACAGCCCTGTGTGTGTCAGCAATTGATTTCATAGATAATTTCCTGTCCACTGATGACTGCCCCCAAATCTTTCTTTAAGGGCAAGGGAAAACTGAGAGTACTTAATAATATAGCTTAATTAGCTGTATTTCTTATATTTACACTAATAATGTTCTGATATACTTGTTTTGATAAGATTAGAAAACAAGCAAAGCTAGAACAAGGCACTATATTGTTTGAGAAGATCTTTGATACATTTTAGCTTCACTGTTCCATAAAGATTCTTTTTTCTCAGTAGGCTTCACTTGAGATAGTCTAATATAAAAAAGAATATAATATTCATAACTTTTTTTGCTAACAAACTTAGATTTATGAGAGACAAACATCAGAGATATCAAAATTTCATGTCAGAGTTGAGAACAGAAATAAGCCGAATTCAACTGTTTGTTTTCTGAAGCCCTGCTGAATACATTGTCTGGATTGTACCACAGAATGCTGAAAGCAAAACACGGGTGGGTCTATCAAACAATCCCTGACTCTGTTTATAACAACTGAAGCTGTGCCTTTCATATCGGAGTCCCATCAGAAAGGGCAGGGGGGAGGAAGAGATAAGCTCATCAGTGAAATTGTATCCTTTAACGACAACCAGTTACTTCCTGCAATCAAAACCATGCTAGCATGTGGCTTGTTCAAATAAAAATTACTGGACTGGAGCCAAACAAGGAAAAAGTAATTGATAATGTGGTTTTTCAGAAACCATCCATCCATCAAATGTGTCAGTCCTTCATAATACTTTATTTCCCTTCTGAACAAAGATCTTTAAAATTCATTGTGTGCACTTAAAAACAAAGTGTCCTTGTGCTGGTTTATAAAGATTCTCTTTTAGTTTGGGTTTGTTTTGTTATTTGATTACATTCCCTCCCATCCTGCATTTTTTTTCTCCCAGATAGTTGCTGGAAATTTCTGCCATTCTTAAACAAAGCATCTTTGTGCTGTATCAGCTTGCATTTTCCTTGGATTGTGTTTGGATGATGCCTTTTCACTGACTTCAGCACTGGAGTATTGTAGCCATAGCCTTAGTAAGTAGAGTGTAACAAACAGATTCACTAGCCCTTTTTGTGTGTTGCATCCTATTAATCGCTGGTGAGAAACACTTCTTGGAGTAAGGCACAGGGCCTATTACAAATAGAAGAAAAAACGGGTGAGGAAATATTGGATCATACTTGCAACTAGAGAAAGCCATTAATAGTCATCATAAAAAGAAATGTCCCCCTTCTAGTAATTCCTCCAATACATATGACAATCTTATAACTAAAACTTTTTATTTATTATAGGATTCTAAAGTTCAGTTTGCAAAACTGATAGTACGTTAGCTCACCAGCAGTTTCCAAAAGCAACATCTATAAAGTAAATTTCAGCAACATTCACTCATTTCTCCTCTTTATGACTTCCATATTAAAGCTGGGCTTACTAGAGATTTGATGCTACACACATACACACACACACACACACACACACACACATTTTGCCCAGATATGAGCAAGATCTTGTCCATATCTTGCCATATCTTGCCCATATCTTGTCCAGATATGGGCAAGATCACACCTCAAAATGCATAAAGAGATATTAGTTTCCCAAAAATTATATTTTAAATTATAGTTCTATGATTAAAACACTGAAAATATGAGAAATAATGAAGCTTTGGTGAAGAAGAAATGCCACGTGATTGAGACTTTTTTCACTTCTTTCAGCTACCTATTTTATAAGTCAACACAATCATATTATGATTTCTTTTGAATACTTCTAGCGCTATCAACTATTGACCTGCCAAATACTTTAGAATTGTAGTTAGATTTCATCTTCAGTGTCTTAGCACATGCTACCAAGGAGCCAGGCCCTTAGGAGACAGTTATTCCTGGGAGGCAGCTAAATCCTGGCCAGAGAAGCCACTCATGTTACCTCACCAGGCATCTCAGGAAAGTTTCTTTTTAAAGAATGCCAGGAAGAAAAAGTTTCAGTAACAGCACAAAACCTCTATATTACAAGTCCTGCTTCTGAAATTTCTCTTTTGGCCTGCCCCAAATTAATACTAAAAAAGTTACATTCATACAAGATAATAATAACAATTTTTATGTGTACCTTTTTTTTGCCTACGAGATGTTACTACTAGAATACCAAAACGAAACAAATGTTCACTCCTCATCCAAAGATTGCAACACAAAGAAATACAAAGTATATAAGGCTTCAGGGTTATTTTTGGTGGGACAGATATTATTCATTTGGAAATAGCAAAGATGTCAAGTACTAAGTCATCATTCCTGGTGAGTTCCTTGAAAACAAGACCTAATTTAGCTTTTTTGTGTGTGAGAAATTACAAGAAAGTCAATGATACAAATTATATTTTCAAAGGTACTCACAAAAAAGAACTCGAAAAACAAATATAAATATTTTCATCCTTTGTTTTTCAGCTAGAATTTGCTGTATGTCAAATTCGTCCGTTGTTTCACAGTAGGTCTTGTGAGAAGATAAAAATGAAACAGAATAACTTTTTTTTGTAATATTTTAATGTGCTTTGACTTTGTTTTGTATTTTCTTAAACTGAACTTTTCCCTATTCTGCCAGAGACATCTGAAAAACATGCCTCAGAGAATTTTTGGATTGTTATAGATATGGTTCAAAATGAAAAAAAGAGCTAATATTCAATTTTTGATATTCAAAAGGGGATTATGTCACAAGTCAACCTAGTCTTGAAAGCCAGGCTTTGTCAAAACAGAAAGAACTTTCCAGAATAATCATATTGTGACATCAAGAGCTAGGCATGAGGCCAGGAGTGGTGGCTCATGCCTGTAATCCCAGCACTTTGGGAGGCTGAGGCGGGTGGATCACCTTAGGTCAGGAGTTCGAGACCAGCCTGGCCAACATGGTGAAACCCCATCTCTACTAAAAATACAAAAAATTAGCCCGGTTTCGGGGTGAGCGCCTGTGATCCCAGCTACTCCGGAGGCTGAGATAGAAGAATTGCTTGAACGCAGGAGGCGGAGGTTACAGTGAGCCCAGGTCGCACCATTGCACTCCAGCCTGGGCAACAAAAGCAAAACTCCGTCTCAAAAGAAATAGAGCTAGGCATGGGTGACTAGATAATGATTTCTTCCATGGAGAGGAGAAGCTAGGCAGTGAAGCTTGCTACCCTGGGATAGCAGGAGGATATAATGATAGGAAATGAAAAACCCCAGACTTATTCCTCTTGGTCTGAGGGTTGTGGGAGGAGAGGAAGGATAGTAGTGGTTAGGCTACCATCTTTTCTCTTGGGGCCAATGTTCCTTGGGTAGACATGTATTATCAGACACATAAATCATTTAACTGATTTAATAAATATCTTTTCACGCTTTTCCATATCTGAAATCAGGATGTGTCACAGCTTTCTGGACATTATTATTAGGTTATTATTATGTTATATTATTAGTAGTAGGAGTAGTACATAGAACAATGGTACATCTCAACACCAATGGCATCTTAGAGCCAACAAAATGTGTTAGGTTGAGGAGAAAGGGGAAGAGAGTGGCGTCTGTGCTCCTTTCCATCTAGGACTCTGTCCTCACAGACTGCTCTCAGCAACCAGGAAGGCCATATGAAAGTAAACCCACATGTCGCCCAGGGTGAGGTAGAAAGTGGACCTCCTCCACCATTTTCTGCTTCTCCATAGCATGAATGAACTCTAGAATATCCAAGGAGGGTCTGGAAAGCTCAAGGAGAGTTAGCTAAGAACCTTCTAGGAGGAGGGCAGTCACTGTGTTAGGGGCAGCAATTGAGGACTGCCTGGCAGAGTGGCTGGGCCTGGATCTACTGGGAGTCCTGCACCAGCAAGGGTGAACATGGGGCTAAGTCACCAGGGAGGTGACCAGCTCTAGATCAAGCTGAAAAAGAAAACTGGCCATGACCTACACTAGTCCCAGGCTCTAGGACCAGGTCCCAGCAGAACCTTCTGGAAAGAAAGCAACCTTCTGTGGTCATTAGTTTCCCAGCTCATGGGTCTTCTGCAGTAGACCTCATGAGAATCCAGGGTGGACTCTGCTGTTCTGAGGACCCTGTCTCCCAACTACCACACAGAGCCACCCAAGCCCCGCCTCTTCAAATGGACACAGGAGATGTCTTGGGGAAGAACATGGAGCAAACTCACAAATCTGAAAGACTGAGCATTTCTTCCAAAATAAGCTGAGTGTTAGGTAGAAAAACTGCCAAAATTAATGAAGAAGATGAAATTTCCTGGGGTGTTAAAATAAGTTTAGCTGTTTCTTTTTTCTTGCTGCCCAGTTAGGTGTTTATCAACTAATAGAAATATCTGATTAGTAATATAAGTGAATGTGTAATGAAGACACTGCCCTCGAGAAGTCTAGAATCTAAAGTGATAACATGAGAACATACATAAATATAATTACCTTTAACACAAATGTCTATGAGAAATAGACCAACTATCTATGTCTTTGAGAGATAGACCAATTATGCATAAATAGCAAATTGTGATTCTATGATCTGTATTGTAATAGTAACGGTGTTTTATTGGAACCAAAGGATACTGTCATTATTAGGATGATTACTTGTGTAGTAGGAGTGTGCTAGGTGAACAGGGTAGATGTCGCCAAGTGGATGGACCATTGTGTCACAATGACATAAAGCACATTGGAACATCCCTTTTAATTCAAATGAATCCCCTCTTTATAAAGCTGGGCTTATTGACTAAAGACCATTATTATGTAAAGAATGAATGACAGGAAGCCATAAAACATGCTCTTTCACCCCTTTTGTGTTTATAGCTACCCAGAAATGAACATCAATATTTAACTGTCTGGATTATTTTAGGCTTGTAAAAAACCAATTAGCTATGACTCGGTCCCAGTGTTTGGAGCCTTCGTGGAGCACAGTATGGGAGTGTTTAGTTCTTGTGGTCAGAAGCAGAGAGCTTGGAGAAAGGTTAGAGTGGCAAGGGTCATTGCTGGGTTAGTGGGGTCTCGTGGGATGTTGTATCCTGAAGGGGCAGGCCGGGGCCAGGTTAGTATGCAGCAGCCCTTGTAAGGCAGTCAGAGAAGGCTTCAGCTGGATTGTTGGCAGCACACAGAACCCTTGGCCACAAGAGCTGCATCCTTGAAAATACATCACAGACTTGAGCCTTTCATTCCAGGCAGTTTAGGACCACCCCTGCCTTCGGGTAGAAACCTCCAGGCTTATAAGACCTTAGTCAGCTGGAGTAATTCTGATTCCTCTGAATAAATAAGTCCTCCTCTCCAATCAAAGCTTACATGTTTTTGTGTGAAAATAAACCCCCATCCTCAGACTTAACAGGTCTTCTGTAGGGACACCTATGTTTGGCCTGGGGCAGAGAGATTGGAGTGTGGGGGCCTGGACTTATGCTCATTAGGAAGTTCTCCTGTTTCCTCAGTGGTCCAGAGTCCCATGGTCTCTGTCTTAGTCCATTTTGTGTTGCTATAAAAGAATACCCAAGACAGGGTTCTCTATAAAGAAAAGGAGTTATATCATTCATGGTTTTGCTGGCTGAATAGTTCAAGGGCATGGCCCTGGCTTCTGACAAGGTCTTTCATGCTATGTCACAACGTGGCAGAGAAGGTCAAAGGGGAAGTAGACACATGGGAAGAGGGGGATATCTGAGGGGCATCCTGGTTTTACAACAATCCACTCTCATAAGAACTAATCCAGTCTCCTGAGAGTGAGAACTCACGTACATGCTACAGCAAGAATAGCACCAAGCCTGTCATGACGGATCCACCCCAACCCATGCACCTCTTAACAGGTGCCACCTCCCAAAACCACTGCTTTGGGGATCAAATTTAAACATGAGTTTTGGTGGAGACAAACCATATCCAAGTCATAGTAGTCTCTGATGCTCAGAGGGCCAGACTTATTGTCTATTTTTTATTAATTCTTTTTTCTCTCAGACATCATTAGTTGTCTACCCAATATCTGTTTATCCATATCTTCCTTACTTATGGAATCTCATATCTATTTGTGGCAAGGAAGGAACCGACCCCAGGCAAGATAAGTGATTTCCCAAACTTCACAGGAGCTAGAGGTCATCAAAGAGGAATAAGTGAAAGTTTTCTGGGTGATGGTTTCTGGGAGATAATTTACCTCTCTCATCAGAGGACAGACTTAGCTGGCATGGCCTTACCTGCCTTAAACTCAGACACATTGTCTGGACCTGCATTGGGGTCCTCATGTGGCTAATTAGAGCACAGAGACCAGAGGCTAGTTATAGTCCACACTTGCATTTATTCAGCAATTACTTATTGAGCACCCACTACATTTCAGGCCCAATGTACAAAATACAGACACAGAGTTCATGTTATTACTCCTATCTATGATTGCATTCCTGAAGGCTTCTGATTGTAACAGAAATCACTGCTGGTTTAAGCAATAAATACATTAAAATATAAATACAAGAAGGAAGGGGGGGATTCATAGAAGATACTGGATATGAAGAGTTTCACTGTGAGACTGAAAAACGTGATTTGAGAAACAGATGGAAGACAAGGAAGCCAGGCACCAGGAGGCACAGCATGCTCACTCTCAGGAATGGTCAGGTCAGAATCAGAACACCACCGCCATTGCAGCCTTCAAGCAAGGCTGTGACCACACGTGCTGCTGCCGCTGCTGACTTTTGCCCGTATTCAAGAGCTAGTATCTTTGGAGACAGCATCAAATTCTGCTGAGCTTTCTTACATGTCTAGACACCAGAGATTTCAGAAAATGAGTGGAAGCTTTCCTTTTCAGAAAAGGAAAACGATGCCTCCACTGTTGCTCTATTTTTTTGTGTGTGGGGATGATGAGACCACCATTATGCCAAGGCCACAGTGTTGTGCCAAATGCTTGTAGACTCCAAAGGGATGTTCCCAGGTTCAAGAGGTCAGAGAAGAGACCCAGAGCCAGCAAACAAGACATGGGGGTTTTACTGGGGGCTTACATGCATGGGAGAGAGTCCAGTGGTGATGGGCTGGACAGGAGAACCACAACCACTTGCAAAAGGTGTGCAGTTTATATAGCATTTTCACTTAACATCCTCTCCTCTAACAACCTCCACTCCATTTAAACTGAAACAAAAGGCCTCAATCCCCTGTATGGCCTGCATTCTATAGGACAGGGGTCAGATGTTCCTCACAGATAAAGAATGGATCTCTAGGTTGACTACTCCCAGATTCCTTAGCTTGGGACTCTGAACATACATTTCAGGTGCTTCTCCCATACAAGGTCCTTCTCAGGGGATGCTCAAGTCAAGTTGTCACTGTCAGGTGTGTCTACCACTAGGCACACTCACAGTTGTAGGCAACCCCAAAGGAGATTGGAGCAACCTCAAGGGACATTGAGAGATCATTCCCCTAAAGGAAGAAGGATCAATGATAAGGAGCCAAGTAATTTTTTTAAAAAGTCCATGATGGCAAAAATTATTTACATAGAGTATTAGAGTTTTCAAGGTGGAAAGCAATAAAAATAACTTTTGTACAGTATTTTAACATTTTCAAAGTGCATCTGATCTTCACAGGACTGAGATGCAGGCAAAGCAAGTATTATATCTGAGCCTCAAAAACTCAGAACCATTTTTATAGGATATAAAGTGTTCAGTTATTGTCTGACATTTTATTTAAGAGTAAAAAGATGTGTAACTTAAGTATGCAACAGTTTCAACTGGGGATGCCTTGTAACTTTTGGAGTACAAACAAAATCTTCTGTGGCCAATATTTATTTATATAAACAAGTGAACTAGTCTTCTGAAAAGTGAAGGTATTCTACTGCGAAGTGAAGGTAATTAGTTTTCATATTAGACTCTTCCCAAATTTTATCTCAAATACTTATCAAATTATGAAATTCATATTTTTAAAAGAAAAATCCATGTAACAGACCTGATCTTAAGCCTAATTGTTATAAAATAAGGGTGGAAAACATGACGTATATCTCATTACTCTCCTATCTCTTGACCTTGGCAGACATAACTAATTAATCACTGCATTCTTTCCTGCAGAATCCAGACCGCCTCAGAATCCCTCTCAATACAGCACTGTACGAAGCCCCTACCAATCAATCAGAGTTGGCAATTCCAGAGCAGTGTTTAATATAAAGTGGTAGTGGTTAAGGATTTGTTTTGTTTGTCCAGAAAGTTGATGTTCTGGGTAGAGCACCCTTCTTCTGGAAAGAGTCTACCAAGCTTATGGCTCAAATCCTGGCAGATTTGACACTATTGGTTAAACTGTCGTCTATGGTTTCTTGGAGTTCAAACCACGTGTCCATGAAGGCTGAAGTTTTAGAGAATGTGGTAGAAAAAATATCATGATAGTGAAGTGTGGGGACTTCCTCTTAGGGCATTCAGTATGGTGCTGCAAGAGGAAGCCACACTTTGCCCTTGCTGAATGCAGACTGGCAGGGGAGAGAAATAGCTTTGTTAAGCAAATCCATTTCTGTCCTTCAGGAGCAGTATTATATTGCTGAATGTCTGGTATTCATGCACTGGCAAATTGTAAAAGTCCATTTCTCAGCTCAAGCTGAAGTGGAATACTGGGAAAATCCAGACAAATTAGGAAGTCTGATCTCCAAGCCCTCCCAAGCATTATCCTGGAGTTTAAAGAAAGGTTCATTTTGCCTTCCCTCTCTATCCATTCTCCCAACCACAAGATGGAGGCAGAGATATGATTCTTTAAACTCCTAAGCAGATACAAGCTAGGAGAAAAAAGTGAGGATGACGTTTAGTTCAAATATCAGGCCGGACCACATTCCTGGTGCTGGTGACTAGGTGGCTGTGATGTTGCAGAAGAAATCCCAAACCTGAATACTGGAGTCAATGATTGCTTAAGCCCCAAGGAAATCCTTAGGCCTCTGGGATTTCCTGCACCAACTGTAGGTGAACTGGATGGATGAATTTTTCAAACTTTCCAAAGCCTCTTTCCCTTCCCTTAGGGTTGTTGCAGAAAAAAATTGAGGAGGAAAATCACCCAGCTGGCAGAACCTGAGCTACCAGCTTGGCCATTTAAAGAACTCAATATATTGCCAGGGCAACAATTCAACACACAGATGCCAGTGAGACCCACTAAGGCTATCATTTATCTTATTATCCCTGTCCAGCAGGATAATTTTTGTGTTTTTTTCTGTGAAGCTGGAATTATCTTCCTTACTAAGGCCATGCATGCAGTGCCTAGTGGTGACTCCCAAAAGAAATTGGAGCCCTTGGGGGCAAGGATCAATAGCATGGATCAGTGCCAGGTAGCATTGCCCCCTCATGTAGCTCTTGTTTTCCCCATGTCTAAGTGGGAAGTTTTGATTGGTATTTTCCTAATTTTCTGCCATCATTAAGTACTAGTGTCAGAATAGTCACATTTGTACCTAATGGACCGGAAGAGACATAATCCCATGATACTGGACATTAAGCAATTGGCATTTAGGTGGGCTGCTTGTATCTGTGGTTATATGTAGGATTATTGCATTTTGTAAACTGTTAGCTATATTGGTTATCTGTTTCCACAAAAATTCTGCTAACATGCAGCCACAAAATTTAGTAGCCTAAAACAACAACCATTTATTTAGCTCATGAGTTTGTGGCTTGGTTGGGTAGTTCTTCTAGTCTTGGCTAGGCTTGGCTGATCTTGGCTTACTCATACATCTGTAACTTAGCTGGTGGTTTGGCTGATGGTTGGCTGGTCTAGAATGGACTCACCTAAAACAATCTGGCTCTGCATACAGGGTCTTCCCTTCATCAGATTAGCCTGGGACTGTTCTAATGTTGGTGGCAGGGTTTTAAAAGAGTAGAAGTACATAGGGCCTTTAGAAGTCTAGGCTCAGAACTAGCCCCCTGTCACTTCTGTCACATTTTATTGGCCATAGCAAGTCACAAGGCCAGTGCAGATTCAAGGAAGAGGGTAATAGACTCCACCTCTTAATGGAAGTTGCTGCAATCACCCACAGAGGCATGTGGGAAATTATTTAAATGGTAAGAAGAGAGTACTGAGAGAGCTAGGTGGCCATGAAATGGAGAGTAGTGGAGATTTATCTCTAAGATCAGCCCAACACTCTTTTCCAAGCCACACTCACCTTGTCTACTCTAAGAAAGGCTTATTTTAACTACAAGACTTACTTAAATGGAAGCTGACAACTTCCCGTAGACTTTGCTTCCTTGGCCATAGTGATCGCCAGAGATAGGTGCTTGAATCAAACTAGGTTAATCAGAGTACCCCATATCTTGCTTTAATGCTTGGTCTAGGAGTTGACAAGGCCTAATTTAGGCCATTCAAAATGCTTCTATAGGTGGGACAGGTGAGAATATATGAATCCAAGGACTGACATCAGCCACAGAAGCACAAGCAAAACAAGCCTGTGGCAATGAAATTGACATCCAAAGAGAAGCAGTCCCTGGACAGGAGGAGAATAGAACCTTGGGGGCATTCTGTTCCTGGTACAGTTATCCCTGAACCCTGTCATACCCATCCTTTCTATGAGCCGGTTTTGGAGGTCAACTTTCTCTCTTAAAAATAACTGAAGCTGGGAGCTGGTTCATTGTAACCAAAGTAGTCTGATAATAGGTATGATTTGGGAAATAGACCTCCTGCTTCAAAACTTCCTCTCCATGTGTTTGCAATTCTCTCTATTAGCAGTTGATCATTTGGGTTAGGAAGGTATATGAATTAAAAGGAGCCACACATTTTGACACCTCTATATATGGTCTGAAAATTCTGATATAGGTGTGATTTGGGAAATAGACCTCCTGCTTCAAAACTTCCTCTCAATGTGTTTGCAATTCTCTCTATTAGCAATTGATCATTTGGGTTAGGAAGGCATATGAATAGGAAGGAGCCACACATTTTTTTAAAATTATTATTATACTTTAAGTTTTAGGGTACATGTGCACAACGTGCAGGTTTGTTACATATGTATACATATGCCATGTTGGTGTGCTGCACCCATTAACTCGTCATTTAGTATTAGGTATATCTCCTAATGCTATCCCTCTCCCCTCCCCCCACCCCACAACAGTCCCCGATGTGTGATGTTCCCCTTCCTGTGTCCATGTGTTCTCATTGTTCAATTCCCACCTATGAGTGAGAACGTGCGGTGTTTGGTTTTTTGTCCTTGCGATAGTTTGCTGAGAATGATGGTTTCCAGCTTCATCCATGTCCTTACAAAGGACATGAACTCATCATTTTTCATGGCTGTATAGTATTCCACTGTGTATATGTGCCACATTTTCTTAATCCAGTCTATCATTGTTGGACATTTGGGTTGGTTCCAAGTCTTTGCTATTGTGAATAGTGCTGCAATAAACATACCTGTGCATGTGTCTTTATAGCAGCATGATTTATAATCCTTTGGGTATATACCCAGTAATGGGATGACTAGGTCAAATGGTATTTCCAGTTCTAGATCCCTGAAGAATCGCCATACCGACTTCCACAATGGTTGAACTAGTTTACAGTCCCACCAACAGTGTAAAAGTGTTCCTATTTCTCCACATCCTCTCCAGCACCTGTTGTTTCCTGACTTTTTAATGATCGCCATTCTAACTGGTGTGAGATGGTATCTCATTGTGGTTTTGATTTACATTTCTCTGATGGCCAGTGATGATGAGCATTTTTTCATGTGTTTTTTGGCTGCATAATTGTCTTCTTTTGAGAAGTGTCTGTTCATATCCTTTGTCCCCTTTTTGATGGGGTTGTTTGTTTTTTTCTTGTAAATTTCTTTGAGTTCGTTGTAGATTCTGGATATTAGCCCTTTGTCAGATGAGTAGGTTGCAAAAATTTTCTCCCATTTTGTAGGTTGCCTGTTCACTCTGATGGTAGTTTCTTTTGCTGTGCAGAAGCTCTTTAGTTTAATTAGATCCCATTTGTCAATTTTGGCTTTTGTTGCCATTGCTTTTGGTGTTTTAGACATGAAGTCCTTGCCCATGCCTGTGTCCTGAATGGTAATGCCTACGTTTTCTTCTAGGGTTTTTATGGTTTTAGGTCTAACATGTAAGTCTTTAATCCATCTTGAATTAATTTTTGTATAAGGTGTAAGGAAGGTATCTACTTTCAGCTTTCTACATATGGCTATCCAGTTTTCCCAGCAGCATTTATTAAATAGGGAATCTTTCCCCATTGCTTGTTTTTGTCAGGTTTGTCAAAGATCAGATAGTTGTAGATATGCGGCATTATTTCTGAGGGCTCTGTTCTGTTCCATTGGTCTATATCTCTGTTTTGGTACCAGTACCATGCTGTTTTGGTTACTGTAGCCTTGTAGAATAGTTTGAAGTCAGGTAGCATGATGCCTCCAGCTTTGTTCTTTTGGCTTAGGATTGACTTGGCAATGCAAGCTCTTTTTTGGTTCCACGTGAACTTTAAAGTAGTTTTTTCCAATTCGGTGAAGAAAGTCATTGGTAGCTTGTTGGGGATGGCATTGAATCTATAAATTACCTTGGGCAGTATGGCCATTTTCACGATATTGATTCTTCCTACCCATGAGCATGGAATGTTCTTCCATTTGTTTGTATCCTCTTTTATTTCCTTGAGCAGTGGTTTGTAGTTCTCCTTGAAGAGGTCCTTCACATCCCTTGTAAGTTGGATTCCTAGGTATTTTATTCTCTTTGAAGCAATTGTGAATGGGAGTTCACTCATGATTTGGCTCTCTGTTTGTCTGTTGTTGGTGTATAAGAATGCTTGTGATTTTCGCACATTGATTTTGTATCCTGAGACTCTGCTGAAGTTGCTTATCAGCTTAAGGAGATTTTGGGCTGAGACGATGGGGTTTTCTAGATATACAATCATGTCATCTGCAAACAGGGACAATTTGACTTCCTCTTTTCATAATTGAATGCCCTTTATTTCCTTCTCTTGCCTGATTGCCCTGGCCTGAACTTCCAACACTATGTTGAATAGGAGTGGTGAGAGAGGGCATCCCTGTCTTGTGCCAGTTTTCAAAGGGAATGCTTCCAGTTTTTGCCCATTCAGTATGATATTGGCTGTGGGTTTGTCGTAGATAGCTCTTATTATTTTGAGATACATCCCATCAATACCTAATTTATTGAGAGTTTTTAGCATGAAGCGTTGTTGAATTTTGTCAAAGGCCTTTTCTGCATCTATGGAGATAATCATGTGGTTTTTGTCTTTGGTTCTGTTTATATGCTAGATTACGTTTATTGATTTTCGTAGGTTGAACCAGCCTTGCATCCCAGGGATGAAGCCCATTTGTTCATGGTGGATAAGCTTTTTGATGTGCTGCTGGATTCGGTTTGCTAGTATTTTATTGAGGATTTTTGCATCAATGTTCATCAAGGATATTGGTCTAAAATTCTCTTTTTTTGTTGTGTCTCTGCCAGGCTTTGGTATCAGGATGATGCTGGCCTCATAAAACGAGTTAGGGAGGATTCCCTCTTTTTCTGTTGATTGGAATAGTTTCAGAAGGAATCGTACCAGCTCCTCCTTGTACCTCTGGTAGAATTCGGCTCTGAATCCATCTGGTCCTGGACTTTTTTTGGTTGGTAAGCTATTAATTATTGCCTCAATTTCAGAGCCTGTTATTGGTCTACTCAGAGATTCAACTTCTTCCTGGTTTAGTCTTGGGAGAGTGTATGTGTCAAGGGATTTATCCATTTCTTCTAGATTTTCTAGTGTATTTGCATAGAGGTGTTTATAGTATTCTCTGATGGTAGTTTGTATTTCTGTGGTATTGGTGGTGATGTCCCCTTTGTCATTTTTTATTGCGTCTATTTGATTCTTGTCTCTTTTCTTCTTTATTAGTCTTGCTCGCGGTCTATCAATTTTGTTGATCTTTTCAAAAAATCAACTCCTGGATTCATTGATTTTTTGAAGGGTTTCTTATGTCTCTATTTCCTTCAGTTCTGCTCTGATCTTAGTTATTTCTTGCCTTCTGCTAGCTTTTGAATGTGTTTGCTCTTGCTTCTCTAGTTCTTTTAAGTGTGATGTTAGGGTGTCAATTTTAGATCTTTCCTGCTTTCTCTTGTGGGAATTTAGTCCTATAAATTTCCCTCTACACACTGCTTTGAATGTGTCCCAGAGATTCTGGTATGTTGTGTCTTTGTTCTCGTTGGTTTCAAAGAACATCTTTATTTCTGCCTTCATTTCGTTATGTACCCAGTCGTCATTCAGGAGCAGGTTGTTCAGTTTCCATGTAGTTGAGCGGTTTTGAGTGAGTTTCTTAATCCTGAGTTCTAGTTTGATTGCACTGTGGTCTGACAGATAGTTTGTTATAATTTCTGTTCTTTTAGATTTGCTGAGGAGTGCTTTACTTCCAAGTATGTGGTCTGTTTTGGAATAGGTGTGGTGTGGTGCTGAAAATAGTGTATATTCTGTTGATTTGTGTTGATTTGGGGTGGAGAGTTCTGTAGATGTCTATTAGGTCCGCTTGGTGCAGAGCTGAGTTCAATTCCTGGATATCCTTGTTAACTTTCTGTCTTGTTGATCTGTCTAATGTTGACAGTGGGGTGTTAAAGCCTCCCATTATTATTGTGTGGGAGTCTAAGTCTCTTTGCAGGTCACTCAGGACTTGCTTTATGAATCTGGGTGCTCCTGTGTTGGGTGCATATATATTTAGGATAGTTAGCTCTTCTTGTTGAATTGATCCCTTTACCATTATGTAATGGCCTTCTTTGTCTCTTTTGATCTTTGTTGGTTTAAAGTCTGTTTTATCAGAGACTAGGATTGCAACCCCTGCCTTTTTTTGTTTTCCATTTGCTTGGTAGATCTTCCTCCATCCCTTTATTTTGAGCCTATGTGTGTCTCTGCATGTGAGATGGGTTTCCTGAATACAGCACACTGATGGATCTTGACTCTTTATCCAATTTGCCAGTCTGTGCCTTTTAATTGGAGCATTTAGCCCATTTACATTTAAGATTAGTATTATTATGTGTGAATTTGATCCTGTCATTATGATGTTAGCTGGTTATTTTGCTCATTAGTTGATGCAGTTTCTTTCTAGCCTTGATGGTCTTTACAATTTGGCATGTTTTTGCAGTGGCTGGTACCGGTTGTTCCTTTCTATGTTTAGTGCTTCCTTCAGGAGCTCTTTTAGGGCAGGCCTGGTGGTGACAAAATCTCTCAGCATTTGCTTGTCTGTAAAGTATTTTATTTCTCCTTCACTTATGAAGCTTAGTTTGGCTGAATATGAAATTCTGGGTTGAAAGTTCTTTTCTTTAAGAATGTTGAATATTGGCCCCCACTCTCTTCTGGCTTGTAGAGTTTCTGCTGAGAGATCAGCTGTTAGTCTGATGGACTTCCCTTTGTGGGTAACCCGACCTTTCTCTCTGGCTGCCCTTAACATTTTTTCCTTCATTTCAACTTTGGTGAATCTGACAATTATGTGTCTTGGAGTTGCTCTTCTCGAGGAGTATCTTTGTGGCATTCTCTGTATTTCCTGAATTTGTATGTTCGCCTGCCTTGCTAGATTGGGGAAGTTCTCCTGGATAATATCCTGTAGTGTTTTCCAACTTGGTTCCATTCTTCCTGTCACTTTCAGGTACACCAATGGAGATAGATTTGGTCTTTTCACATAGTCCCATATTTCTTGGAGGCTTTGTTCATTTCTTTTTGTTCTTTTTTCTCTAAACTTCTCTTCACGCTTCATTTCGTTCATTTCATCTTCCATCGCTGATACCCTTTCTTCCAGTTGATTGCATCGGTTACTGAGGCTTGTGCATTCATCACGTAGTTCTCGTACCATGGTTTTCAGCTCCATCAGGTCCTTTAAGGACTTCTCTGCATTGGTTATTCTAGTTATCCATTCATCTAATTTTTTTTCAAAGTTTTTAACTTCTTTGCCATTGGTTCGAACTTCCTCCTTTAGCTCAGAGTAGTTTGATCTTCTGAAGCCTTCCTCTCTCAACTCGTCAAAGTCATTCTCTGTCCAGCTTTGTTCCGTTGTTGGTGAGGAGCTGCGTTCCTTTGTTGGAGGAGGGGTGCTCTGATTTTTAGAGTTTCTAGTTTTTCTGCTCTGTTTTTTCCCCATCTTTCTGGTTTTATCTACCTTTGGTCTTTGATGATGGTGACGTACAGATGGGTTTTTGGTGAGGAGCCACACATTTTGACACCTGCATATATGGTCTGAAAAGCCTTCTGACTCAGACCCTGCAAACCTGTTGTCACCTTTTAACACTCAGCTCATCCACATTTTGAAGTTTTTTTCTCTTCCTTTTCTTCCACCTCTAAATTAGCAGGCTTTTCCTCTTTGTACTCCTAAACTATTTTTGACACATTCCTAGGGTACAACTCATATATCATATTATATGCTCACAGCTCTATTTGCATCTCCCTGGTTAAATTGTGATTCTTTCCTTTGGGCTATACATTAAAAAAATATTGTTTACTTTTGTATTTTTGGAACATAGTATTGCATGGCTTTTAATAAAAACACAAGTATTCTAAAGGTTAGTCTATTAAAACTTTAAGCCATTAATACCTTAGCTTGAATTCATTGATAAACATTATTTAAGAACATACTTATGCAACCATCAGTAGTTCTAAATCTTGGCTGCACAGTGAAATCACCTGGGGAGCTTTTTAAACAAATTGATGCTGGAGCCTCACCCCAGACCAATTAAATCAAAACTTCTGGGATTGGGGCCTAGGCATCAATATTTTTAATAGATTTTCAAATGGTTCAAATATGCAGCCAAGATTAAGAACTACTGCTGTATATGCGGTTTCTGTCCTTTACGAAGAACTACAGCGGAAAAAAGACTCCATCTAGTTGGGAGGAAAGCTTCAGGAAAGTGGTGACTTTTGAATTAAATCTTAATGGGTGGGTAGAATTTCAGTAGGGAAACATAAGGGGAGAAAACAAATGTATAACCATGGGAGAAGCAGCTATGTATAGCAGATGGGATATTCAGGTAAGCTACAGTGTAGGGGTGTCCTGAGAAATAGCATTTACTGAGTATCTACACTGTGCTAAGCATTTTACACACATTTCTCAATTAATCATCATCATTACTTTCTGAAAAAAATAACTATTTTGTGGATGAAAACACTGAGGCATAGGTAATTTAAAAACTTGCTTAAGGTTGTATAACTAGCTGGTGGTGGATCTGGGACTTAAGCCCAAGTCTAGGCTGGTCTCCAAACCAATGCATGGAGCTGGAAGGTGGGTTGCACCTGTTGGCAGCTACTTTGGTTTCCTGCCTCTGTATTCTCCAACTGAAGCTATCAAAGGCTCATAGGAGCTGGCTTAGGACCATCTGACTTCTTGAGTAAATATCAACAGGGTTACTGCATTTGGCAGTGGCCTGAATTCCCCCTGCAGGTGGGGCTTTGTATGGGTTGCTCTCCAGAGTGAGCTCTGGTGGCCCAACCACATGGCTAGCTGCCTGCCTGCCTCCACCCAGGTTCAAGCACCAAAGGACCAAGGGAAACTTACCTCTCCCTTAAGCTGCAGAATCCCGACTCCTTTTGATGACCCAGATTTACCAGAATTATGTCTCTGAAATATTTGCTCTATGTCTCCAATCTTCCATGTTTATTTCACTCCTGATTTTAGAAATGACCACGGGGCACTATTCCCAGACACCACGAATGCCCTCTTCCAAGGAGGCCACAGCACCCTGACCACTTCCCATCCAAGTCCTATTTTTTCTTCCTTCCAACTGGCCTCATGCTGCTAAGCCACATGCCTGAGTCAGCCAAGTTAAGGGAGAGGCCAGATTGTGCCTGTCAAGCTAAGCACTAAAGATTTATTGCTAAATGTTCTTTAACAGGAGAGTGCTAGATCAAAAGGAAGACCAATAGGGAGATTTTTCTAGGAGAATTGGAAAGTGAGACTAACTGTAGTTCAGAAATATATTATTTAGAACTCTCTTACTGCATGTGACAGAAAACGCAATTAAAACTCATCTAAGGAAATGGAAGGAGGAATTGGCTGATATGACTGAAAGTTCAGTACTCATTATCTTCAGGCAAGGTTTGATCCAGGGGCTCAAACAATGTTATCAGGAATCATTCACTTTCTCTGTCTTGCATTCATGGGCTTCATTCTTGACCTCTGTGTGGGTGCTCTAAATCTCTAAGATTATTTCATTGTTAGCACTAGTCATCCCAGCAAAAAAGACAATTTTATTAGCGCGCCTTCCCAGGATTCAGAATTAAGTATGTTTGAATTAACTCGGGCTTCTGCCTATTTCTAAACCAATCAGTGTGCCCAAAGAGATGGAATTTTGATGGTAGGGCAGGACTGGCTCATGTGCCCACTCTGAAAAAGCAATATGGCTAAGGAAATTCAGGGCTTAGGTAGCCTAAGCATGGATCACAAGATCCATCTCAAGCCACATGTTCTGAAATTCGGAGTGGGGCTAACTTCCCAAAGCAAATTTGAAGTATTGTACCTGGAAAAGAAGAAAATAAATATCAAAAAGGCAAAAACAACAGATGACCACTACAGAAAGCTATTTTGGAAATCCAGGCCTTGCCCAAATAAAGTCTTTTCTAACATGTGGCAAAGACAAGGAATGTAACAGGGTTGTCTTCATCAGCCTACAATTCTCACATCTGCACCAGCACAGACTGGTGCATGGCCACCAGACAAATCAGACCAGTGAGGAGCCAGTGAATTCTTTCTCATCTCTTCTGCTAAATATGGGTTAAGCTATGGGGCAGTCCAAGCTTTAGGAAATTTATAGCAACTTCTCAGCATTCATGTTAATAGATATCATGAATGATTGAATCCCACTGGTAAATTCAATATGTCATTTTATATAAACATTTTACTTTTGTCACCAACCTTTTTGTCAAAGCTGTTAACAAGTCACTGAATTAACTTATTGAAGGGTTCCATTTCTACATAGTATGGACTGTCATCTGATAAATAGAAAAGCAGGCCCTGCGGTCTAGAGGTGGAGAAGCATCAAGCCTGAGTAATCTACAATTGGCTATTTATCTTTTGATATTCCAAAGTTGAGTAAGAATTATTATTTATTTCTTTATAATTTTTTAATGTTTTAAGCATTGATGTTAAGTAATATAGATAACCCCTAGGTTTGGTTGATTGGCGTGTTTTACGAAAATCAGCTTGACATGTTAGTACAGCAGTTTCACACTGACAGATGCTATGTGGTCAGATGCACCGTTCCATCATATTTCTTAGAATTTCATTGAACAAAACTGACATGGGATAAATGTAAGGCCTCGGGAATACAAAACTATTAGAGCTTCACATGTAGGACTTTAATATAGATTCGTCAAAGTGATCCAACTTAGCTCCCAAGTGTTCACGACACTCATTTAAGAAAAGAAAGGAAAGCTGTCAGTTCAGGTGGAAAGTCACAGAGAACATTTGTGAATGGTAGGAGACAACAACTAGACTGAAATCAGCTTAGAACTTTCCAAGTCCTCCATCTCCCCTCAGTTCATGCCCTCTCTGATGTCTTTTCTCTTGTTCTTTCTCCATCTTTGACAGTTTTGTATATCATTTAATTAGCTATTAAGGAAAAGTTTTAAAGATCATCAATCAACTTTCTCAATATTAAAATAAAAGATATAATATACTGTTTTCAGAAAGGCAATGGACTGCTTAAAATTGAGGGCTCTGTAGTCTGACAGCCTCCAAAAGCCCCAGTCATTTCTGGTGATATGATTTGAAGAAGTTAATGGACTTCCTTTAGCCTTAGTTTTTTACCCGTATGTTAAAAGGAGACAATAATATTACCTACTTCCTAGGTACTTTAGCACATATAGTAAGCATTCAATAAGTGATAGCTGTCATCATCATCATCACCAACACTATCATCAACAATTTATCCTTCTAGAAAAAAATATCTTTTTTGAGAAATGTAGAAGTCGAGAAAGTCTCCATGAGGGCATAGGATGATTTATTAATTATATATATGATATATAAAATCTGCTACAAAAAGATGTGATCAGCAGAGTTTTTTTTTAACTTTAAGTAAAATAAGAACTTTACTTAAGTTCTAGGATACATGTGCAGAACATGCAGGTTTGTTACATAGGTATACAAGTGCCAAGGTGGTTTGCTGCACCTATCAACCTGTCATGCATTAGGTATTTGTCCTAATGCTTTCCCTCCCCTTGCCCCCATCCCCCAATAGGCCCTGGTACATGATGTTCCCCTCTCTGTGTCCATGTGTTCTCATTGTTCAACTCCCACTTATGAGTGAGAACGTGCGGTGTTTGGTTTTCTGTTCCTGTGTTAGTTTGCTGAGAATGATGGCTTCCAGCTTCATCCATGTCCTTGCAAAGGACATGAACTCATCTCTTTTTATGGCTGCATAGTATTCCATGGTGTATATGTGCCATATTTTCTTTATCCAATCTATCATTGGTGGGCATTTGGGTTGGTTCCAAGTCTTTGCTATTGTAAATAGTGCTGCAGTAAACATACGTGTGCATGTGTCTTTATAGTAGAATGATTTATAATCTTTTGGGTATATACCCAGTAATGGGATTGCTGGGTCAAATGGTATTTCTGGTTCTAGATCTTTGAGGAAGCGCCACAGTGTCTTCCACAATGGTTGAGCTAATTTCCACTCCCACCTACAGTGTAAAAGCGCTCCTATTTCTCCACAGCTTTGCCAGCATCTGTTGTATCCTGACTTTTTAATAATCTCCATTCTAACTGGTGTGAGATGGAATTTCATTGTAGTTTCGATTTGCATTTCTCTAATGACCAGTGATGATAAGCATTTTTCATGTGTTTGTAGGCCATATAAATGTCTTCTTTTGAGAAGTATCTGTTCATATCCTGCGCCTGCTTTTTGATGAGATTGTTTGTTTTTTCTTGTAAATTTGTTTAAGCTCCTTGTAGATTCTGGATATTAGATTTTTGTCAGATGGGTAGATTGCAAAAATTTTCTTCCTTTCTGCAGGAGAGGTTTTTAGACACAGGTCTGATAAGATTCTTCTTGTTTTAAGATCCATTAGCTCTTGCTATTAATGCAAAGGAATGTGCAGGATGTCTTGGAACATTTTATTTCAGCCAAGCAAACACAGCATGGGCACTGTTGCACATAAGGAGAAATAAACATGTTTACGCAATGCTCCAGGTTTTCAGAAGTGCTTTTAGTCATATTTTTCTTCATTAGCATTAGCCTGAAGCCCTTAGCATGAGCCCTGTGTGAACCCATGTGTAAATGTACAGATCCCCTTCCTGTACTCCTCTATAACCCCTTGTTCTGCTTATTGTCCACACATCTCTCTATATCCACATGCCTCTTTTCTCTATCTCTGCCCCTGGAGAGCTGACCTGCACCAACCAGCTACCTTGTTCTTTGGCTTCATTGGGATTTATGATTAGGATGCGTCAGTACTGTGAGGTTGGGGTATCTATTCCTTAGGCTCACGCTGTCAGCATGCTGTCCGTTAGCTGTTTCCCTCCCTAAGGTAGCCTTTCCATTAAGGAATGCAACCCAGCTTCCATTGACTGCTCCATCCTTTTCCCTTTGGTTCCAAGAGTGATAATAACTCCCTGCTTGCGAACCCTGCACTGCCCCCAGCCCTGGCAGTGCAGGGGCTGCCTGATTCCTTGCTGATTTCCCTAAATCCTTGCCCACACATTTGTGAAGAGTCTATTAAACTCCCCTCAGCAGTTTACTTTGAGTGGGCTGTTTTCTGCTGGGTTTCTTATCTATTCCCTACATATAGCTTAGTCTTATACACTACAGACAGAAAATTGACAGAAAATTCTGATAGATAAACATTTCTTCCACTTCAACACATTAAAAAACACCAATGAAACAAAAAAGGTATTTTTTCTAAGTCTTATTGCCATAATTAGTAACTGTTTTTCTACTTATTTTAAATAACATACACCAATAGCAGAAATGCAGTATTAACAGAAATCTATGTGAAAGGGAAATTTACTCATGATTTTATGACCCCACACACTAAACTTCTTTTATTTTTTTAGGTTGTGTACTTATAGAAAAGGTACATTTTCTTTTATTTTTTATTTAACATAACGTTATATCATGAATTTCCCCAGATGCTTATAATTTTAAATGTTTTTTATTATTCCATTGAGAACATACAGTGTACCTTTGACATTTTTCTTCTTGTGTATCATGAAGGTTGCAAATTATTTTTATTTAGGGATTGTTATGAAATTTTATATAGAGCCATATATGTTTCTTTGGAAAAGCGTTCAAAGAATTCATTATTGGATTCAGATCTCATAATTGGAAACAAATTCACACATATCATAGTCTTTAATTAGCACATGCCAAACTTTCTCTCTTTTTACTGTTGGAAGTAACTTCGTTGATGTTATGTTTTTATGCTCCTGGAAGTGGATCTCCTTATAACCTTTTTGCCTGATCTCACACCCCTTTAGATTTTGTTGAAACAATTCTACTACACAATTATAAGTGCAAAGTAGGGAAAAGAATTTCTGAAACATAGGCCAAAAAAGCTCAAATGTGAACTGAGAGAAAACAAAAGAAAAAAAGCATTTTTTGCAGAGAATAAATTTTAGTAACTTTTAGTATAGAGCACTGTATTAGTCTGTTTTCACGCTGCTAATAAATACATACTTGAGCCTGGGTAATTTATAAAGAAAAAGAGGTTTAACGGACTCACAGTTTCACATGGCTAGGGAGGCCTCACAATCATGGCAGAAGGCGAAAGAGCAAAGGCATGTCTTACATGGCAGCAGACAATAGAGTGTGTACAGGGGAACTGACCTTTATAAAACCATCAGATCTTGTGAGATTTATTGGCTATCATGAGAACAGCAGTGGGTAAAAACCCACCCCCATGATTCAATTACTTCCCACTGGGTCCTTCCTATGACACGTGGGGATTATGGGAGCTACAATTCAAGATGAGATTTGGGTGGGGACACAGCCAAACCATATCAAGCATATAGGTAAAAATATGGCCAGATTAATTCCCTCTGCTGGGTTGACTCACAAGCTATTTGTGTCTTTGTAGAAGACCTGTCTCTATGCAAACTTCTAAGTTGGGACAAGGCTTCACAATGGTGCAAAATCCCAAACTGATTCTCATACATTTTTCTACTAAGTAAATATATTCCTGAATTTATCAGGAATAAACAAATTTTCTACTAAGTAAACATATTCTGAATTTCTGAGAAATTCTGAAATCACCCCCGAGTTGTCTAAAATGAAGCAACAAATTGGGACCATGTTTCTTTAAATATATAATTAAAACTTATTTGCAGCTGGGTGTGGTAGCTCATACTTGTAATCTCAGCACTTTGGAAAGCTGAGATGGGAGGATCACTTGTGCTCAGGAGTTCAAGACAAGCTTGGGTAGTGAGACTGCATCTCTACAAACAATTTAAGATATTAGCCAGGAATGGTGGTGTGTGCCTATAGTTTCAGTTACTTGGTAGGCTGAGGTGGAAGATTGTTTGAGCCCAAGAGTTGGAGCCTGAAGTGAGCTATGATTGTTCCACTGCACACCAGCCTGAGCAATAGAGACCCCATTTCTAAAAAAAAAAAGCAAAACCAAACTTATTTGTAATAACATATTCTTATTGATTAGTTTGCTACATGTCTTAAAACAATAACCACAAATGTAACTATTATTGTTTAGATTCTATATTGTCTAGAGTATTGCTATTCAAGGAATGGTCTGTAGACCAGCAGCATTGACATCACCTGAGAACTCTATAGAAATGCAGAATATCAGGTCCTACACAGATTTCTAAATCAAAATATGCATTTTAACTAGATTCCCAGGTGATCTGTTTGCACATTAAAATTTAAGAAGCACTGAATGTATTCATATTTATCTAATAAATGTGTTTCCTACTTATTTTCAGACATTTGGATCATAGATGCCTAAAGGGATTTTAGAAATGATCTAACCCTGCATTTCTTCCCCCTGTGTATTCCATGGACAATCATTGCATAGAATGTCAGTAGGGGTTATGCTGAAAAAGTGCAGGAAATGGTACTGGTTAAATAATGCAAACAGTTTTCTTATTACTGGTTTCTCAGAATCGTTAATAAGCTAATTTGCATTGTGACTCTCCAGGGAAGGGGGATGAGATATAAAACAGTGAATGTATTGCAAAACATGTAAACATAGGACATTATTTTCACCAGATATCTTACAGGACTAGTATACCTATCTTAGTCTGTTTGGGCTGCTACAACATAACACCTTAGACTGGGTCACTTATAAGTCATAGAAATTTATTTCTCACAGTTCTGGAGGTTGGAAAGTCCAAGAACAAGGCGTCAGCAGATTTGGTGTCTGGTTAGGGACCTCTGCTTCCAAGAGGCAACTTATTGCTGTGTCCTCACATGACAGAAGGATGGAAGGACAAAAGGGCAAAAAGGATCAAACAGGATCCCTTAAGTTCTTTTATAAGGGCACGAATTTCATTCAAGAGAGTGTAATCCTCATGACTTAATTACCTTCTAAAGTCCTCACCTTTTAATACTATTGCACTGGGGATTAAGTTTCAATGTATGAGTTTTGAAGGCACACATACATTTTAACCATAGCAGTACCCTTTGATACATTTTGAAAAGTATTCAGTTAATATGAATATCTCATTTAACAGACTCATATTTTTAAATTTCATCTTATTATTTGACAAATATAAGGTAATCTATTCTAACTTCTTGTCGATTTTTAATAGGAATGTGACTGCTGCTGCACTGGTTGTAAAAATAGACCCAAACTGTAATGTGTTATTCATATGAGTCCAGGGGTTTTCTAGGGTGACAAAGTAAGAGAAAGTAAGCAGGTGTCAAGTACTGTGAATGTCTGGGATCTTATCCTACTTGCAAGCCTACTACAGGTTAGCCCATAATAGTTTCATGGAAGTTGGCAGAAGACATGAAATTCTTGGGTCAGAGACAAATGACTTTATTACTCCTGCCATAGCAAGCAACATAAGCTTCATGTTTATGTCAGTTCCCCCAAGTCGCCCAAGTCCCACAGGAGCAATATGGATTGTCCCTGGTGAGTGCTGCTCATGGAGAGAGCTTATGCCAAAGCTAAGGATGCTGGAGCTTAGAGAACTCACAACTTTTTAAATTAGCTGGAAGCATAGCTGCCTTTTGCCCCATAGGGAGATATCATCTTTATTATATGGTACAGTAAACAAATCTGTCCTTTGCTTCCAAGGGAGACCCTATCTATCTTTCAAGTTTGTTCACTACACAAACTTTCTTGAAAAGACAGCCCAGAACAAAGGGATTCGATGCCTTTTTTTAATAGCCTTGAGTCAAGAATTGCAGGGATTGAGTGCTTTTGCTCATAGGGTGTGCAAAACAACAGCAACAACAACAACAAAACAAAAAAACCTGAGAGACCCATGGAGAATTGTATCCCAAATTTTCTGGGGGTGAGAAAGGGAGTAGGTGTTCTACTGCATGAAGTTATTCAGTAATTCAGACTGATAGTGAGTCTACCATGTTCAACATGTGGCTTCTAAAGTCACTCTGGCTGTGTGTGTTGAGGTGGGGGTGTTCATCATTCCTGACTGTTGGAAGGGCAAGAGTTTGGCAGTGCATACATGTGAGGTTTTATGAGCCAGGTTTGGAAGTGGTGCATACCACTTGCTAACACTCTATTCCCTAGAACATGGCCACATGGCCACACCTCATTGCACAGGAGAAGGGGAAATGTAGCTTAGCTTTGTGCACAGGAGGAAGGGGAGAACAGGTTTTGAAGGCCACTCTACAGTCTCTACAACATTGCCAATTTTGGGTGACTTAGCTATTAGTTTCTCTGTCTTCATCTCAGGTAAAAAGGTGTAAATGTACACATAAATGCCTTGGGGTGGGGCTTTATATCTCACAGTGTCACAGAATTTGGGGACTAGAAGGGCCCTTATAATCATTAGTTCCAGCCATCTTTCCCTCCTTTCACCTCCAGTCATTTTAGAGGGCAAGAAGAAACGGAAACTCAGAGAAGTTAAATGGCATAGCTTCATAGCTTACTAAACACAGCTGGTTAGTCAGCTGAGTTGAGATTTTCAGATCTCTGTTCCACTACATTTTGACCTAGATCAAACTTGCAAGCTCACAGGACCATTTTGTATTTTAAATTATCATTCCCCAACTACCTGTTTTTTATTTTGGGATTTTTTTTTTTTTTTTCGAGATAGGGTCTCGTTTTGTCACCTAGGCTGGAGTGCAGTGGCACAAACACGGTTCACTGCAGTCTTGACCTCCCGGGCTCAAGCGATTCTCTTGCCTCAGCCCCCCAAGTAGCTGGGCCTACAGGCATGTACCACCATACTCAGCTAATTTTTTTTTTTTTTTTTTTTTTTTTTGTAGAGACAAGGTTTCACCATGTTGCCCAGGTAGTTCAAACTCCTGGGCTGAAGTGATCCATGCATCAGGGCTTCCCACAGTGCTGAGATTACAAGCGTGAGCCACTGCTCTGGGCCTATATTTGAAAGTTTGAGTTTCGAGATTTCTTAAATCTTCAAAAATCTATGTATATTGTTTATTCATTTAGGATTATTGAACCCTATTATGGCAGACACTATTCTAGTTGCTGGGAATACAGCTGTGGATGGGCAAGGCAAGGTCCCTGTTCTTATGGAGCTAGCACTGAGGTGAGATTCCGGAATATTTAGAATATGATTGACTTTTCAACATGAGAGACATAATGGCTAGTTTATGATATAAATGGTTACATATGAATTCCAAAAACTTATACTTATTGTCAGCTTAAGTCAGATAGCATAGACCTTAACAGCTTTTAAGTTTCTTTACAACTGGTTTATAGCAAGATTCCCTTTGTATTTAATATAACTAACCTTTCAAAATAAGCCCTATGCATTACTTCTATTACAAATGAGTTATTATTATTATTTTATTGTTGCCTTTAGGTTAACAGGTTTTATTATGTTAAAGACAGCTTTATTTCAAGTCTCAAAACAGATTGGAACATTTTTAACAGAAATCTCATTCGCATGTTTTGATTTATCAAAGCATTTTATGTTTACTTAAAAGAATTCTTTCTGTTCCCTAGAGAAGTCCATAATGTACTCAGTACAAATTGAACATCAGAAATATAATGTAGTCAAATGACAGAATAAAATTCAAGAGAAACTGCTGAAGCTTTGCTCTTTAAAAGAAAAATCTGTATTTCTGTGTTACATTGTGGGTATATATTATGGAAATATCTGAAAGATACACAGCACCCATGCACAAAAATATTGTTTATGAACAAGTATATATAATGCAGTTTATTGAAAAAGAGTTCAATTTAAAGTAATAGTGCATGAAATAAGCATAGTGTGGCATGTTGCAAAGTGGTCTGAATCGCAAGTCTCAAGAATCAGGATCTAATCTTGACGGTGCTTAAAAAATTACACAATATAAATATTTGCATAGCATTTTATGGCATAAAAAGCTTTTTTTTTTTTTCATTTAACAATAGCTAGCATTACTGAGCACTTACCATGTACCAGACATGGTGATGTTATTAATTCCTACAACACCTCTATGAGGTAAGTGTCTACTCCCTCTTCAACACTCCACTCCCCAACCCTACCCTCCTTGACCCTCCCGAGGAAATCAGGACTCCCCTCTTCCCAAGCAGTGATACTGAACAGTGCCACTGTCTGCCACCCATACGTGGTTCCCTCCTTCCAGGACTCAGTTCTGGTATAGAGTGCTGACTAGTTGGTGGATAGTGAAGGCCAACTAGGTACACAGCCATATTATTAATTATTATTATTATTATTATTATTTACATTAAAACTTTTTTTTTTTTGAGATGGATTCTCACTCTGTCACCCAGGCTGGAGTGCAGTGGTGCAATCTCAGCTCATTGCAACCTCCACCTCCCAGGCTCAAGCAATTCTCCTGCCTCAGCCTCCCGAGTAGCTATGATTACAGGTGCATGCCACCAAGCCTGGCTAATTTTTTGTATTTTTAGTAGAGACGGGGTTAGCCAGGATGGTCTCACCGCATTAAACCACCACATTAGCCAGGATGGTCTCAATCTCCTGACCTCGTGATCCGCCTGCCTCGGCCTCCCAAAGTGCTGGGATTACAGGTGTGAGCCACCACACCCAGCCTAAAACATTTTTTTAAATGAAGGAGTCTTGCTATGTTGTCCAGTCTGATCTGGAACTCAGGGGCTCAAGCAATCCTCCCACCTCAGCCTCCGCAGGAGCTGGGACTACACAGATGCACCATCATGTCTGGCTCTTTTTGAAAATTTCTGTGTCTCACCAGGGTCAACAGGAGAATTAAGCAGGCCCAGAGTTCCCCCAAAGTTCTCAGGCATTCATCCTTAAGTTACATATTTTACAGACCTCCCCAAATCCCCTTTTTATTATCTCTTTTGACTTCACCCAGGTGCAAGCCCAGAGGCAGTCTATACCCCAACTCAACTGGCTGGTCCTCAGTGCTGCCTGCTTCTGTGCCCAACTTAGAACTACGCATCTGCTGCCTCTTGGTAACATGTCATTATAAGGTAGGGAGTGGGTTTCAGTTCTTGGTCACACTATTATTATTAGAGACACAGAATCTCACTCTGTTGCCCAGGCTAGAGTGCTTTGGTGAGATCACAGTTCACTGCAGCCTCAACCTCCTGGGCCCAAGTGTTCCTCCTGCCTCAGCCCCCCAAGTAGCTGGGACTACGGGTGCGCTACCACGTCTGGCTAATTGTTTTTTTTTTTTGGTAGAGATGGGCTTTCACTATGTCGCACAGGCTGGTCTTGAACTCCTGGGCTCAAGTGATCCGCCTCAGCCTCCCAAAGTGCTGGGATTTGAGCCATCGCCTTGGTCACATTATTGACAACAGTGCAGCCTTTCCTGGGAGGCAACCCCAATTCTATTTTGTTTATATTTTTTGTTTGTTTACAAGTGCTTGCAAAATGTTTTTATTTTCTTGATCTAAATTGTGCAAAGATTGAAGTATTTACCTCCCATTGTATCTTCACTTTCCTTTTTCTCCCATCTGTAATGTTTACTGGATGCTAGCCTGATATTCTTCACTTCTGTCCACTTAATTCTCAATTACCATTGAACCTCTTTTTCTGTTTTTTTTTTTTTGCCTTTGGTAAGTGCGATCATACTACATTGATTCTAAGATGCATGTTTTTCACATTTTAATGTCTCTGAAATCAGCCTGCATTTCACAGTGGTTGACATCTTACAATAAATTCTAGGACTTAAAAAAGTTGTTAGTAGAACATAAAATAATTGTGCATTTTAAACAGCCCAGGGCTTCTTGGATTTGATGGAATAAAGCTAATGCAATCATAACAAAGTCTGCAGTTTAAAGAGGCCAGTTGACTTGCCCAAGATCATGCACTGGGACAAGGTGAAGCTGAACAGGACTCATCCTCAAGCAGGCTGACTTCAGAGCCCTTGCTTTGTGCTCTGTACTATAGTGGGAAAAGTGACATTTGGAGAGGCAAGGGCACTGTGCTGCCATGTGACAGCATCAGAATTTGAATCCAGAGCCCTTTCTCACTACTATATTTGGTTCTGTGACCTCAAGGATACAGGAATTTGGTCTAGAAAATCTCTAAGGTTTCTGATTTGAAATAAAGCCAGTTTTATTTTTTAATGCATAAATATTTTAAAAATACATTTTCTAGTACAGATAATGTACACAGCCCAATTTAAATGAAAAATTTAAAAATTTAAACTTAAAAAATAAATTAAATGTAAATTAAAAATTTAAAAAGTAGCAAAGGAAAATAAGGAAAAGTAATTTTTCCACCTTGTGCCCCAGCCACCACTCACTCCTACTCCCTAGAGATAAACACTGCTGCAACTCTTTTGTGCACGTTCTAGAGGCATTCTATGAATATAAAGCGAATATGTACATATGGCATTTTAAAGTTATCAACCATATGTTCACACTGGTATCTCTAAGCTCAATCAGTCCCATAACATGTCTCATTCTAGTTTTCTCCCACTCCAAATTTGTGACTCCCATCTTCAAAATTTTCCTCAATACATTTTCTTATTTGATCAATTCCCATGTGCATAAACAATCTCTTGGGCCATTGTCCTTCTCTTTTGGGGATGTCCCTGGCATCTTGCTTGGCTCTGGCACCCCATGCTAACCTGCTGCCCCCTCTGCCCCTTCCCCATGTGAATGCCCTTCCCATCCACACTGGGCTCAGACACAGAGTTGGCAGATAAAATATAGGACATCCAATTAAATTTGAATTTCAAATAAACGGTAATTATTTTATATAGGTATGTCTCAAATATTGCATGGGATATACTTGTACTAAAAATTATTCACTGTTTATCTGAAATTCAAACTTAACAGGGCTTCCTGTATTTTTATTTGCTAAATCTGGCAACCTTACATGCTGGGCCACCCATCACCACCATACCTTAGCACAGAACCCTCTTCATCTTACTGGAGTTTTAACGTGTGAAACTGAGCAGCCCTCCTCCCCGCTGTGTCTTGCTCGGCCCTGATGAATAGCTTTTGGGCTGAAGTGTTAGGGAAGGGATTGAAAGGACAGGGAAAGGGACAAGGAGAAAGTGGGAAGGGTAAGAAGGAAAGAAGGAAGGAGACAAGAAGAAAAGTGAGAGGAAGAGGAAGAATGCATTACATTTTTAAAATCTAGATTTATGAAAATGCCGTTTTTTAACCTCACCTAAACTGTATACAGTGTAGTGGCTTTAAAACCCCACAGAGCCAGGCAGATCGCTAGATATCAGGAGTCTGAGAACAGCCAGGGCAAGACGATGAAACCTCATCTCTACAAGAAATACAAAAATTCACCATGCGTGATGGCTCATGCCTGTAGTCCCAGCTACTTGGGGGACTGAGGCAGGAGGATTGCATGGGTCTAGGAGGTGGAGGCTGCAGTGAACAACTATCTCACCACTGTACTCCAGCCTGGGTGACCCAGTGAGACCCTGTCTAAAAATAAATAATAATAATAAATAAATTAAACCCCACATGGACAAAAATGCCACCTAAAGTCAAGGAATATGAAATTATAACAAGCCTAACTCAGTGAATACTAAGTTACTAAGTCCATAGAAACTATACTGGTGAGGTAAGTTTGAAAATTTGGGAGGATTATGAAGGTCTGTTTTAGGCAAAATTTATTGATGTTTACTACCTCCTTACTCAGAAAAACAAACAAACAAAAAAAACCCCTGAAAAACAACAATCTCTTATGTAGAAAAAAAAATCTTGGGAGAACTAGCCTTCTTTTGATGATTGCAATGTGGGAACATACGCAGTATAAATAACATAGAAAGACTTTAAAGTCTCCTCATGCAAACCTTGCCCACTTTGTAAGTTGAATATTACCTTTCAGAAAGGAGTAAAAATGAAACGTTGGGTTTAAATGATTCCTTTGGTCAAAAGCAGCATCTTGGCTTTTTACATACTTATTACCTATAGATAAAACAATTAATTTCAAAGCACAGGTATATTCAAAGTAAATGCTTTTCCAGGGTGATTTTGTTTTTGTTTTTTAATTTTTTGGTTTTGTTTGTTTTCTTTTTGTTCTAGCCCGAAGTGGACAAAAGCAAGTGAAGGCATTGAAACAAATCATTCAAAGTCGGAAACAGGGTTTGATGGGACATCTATAGCATGTAGAAATATTTATGAAAAATGGGGAAAAGCCTGCCGGGAGCACAGTGGGGCGATTCCTTATAAAATCACTTGGAAGTGCTGGGGGTAAGTGATGTAAGCATGAGGGAGGCTGGAACTCGCTTGAAAAGGCATACAAGGCAAGATGCGTGCGGACAGATCACACGCTTCCAGGCATTATCTTGCATGTAGAAAAGTGGGATGCTCATTTTGTGCCTCCCTCAGAGGAGATATCTGAGCACATGCAAGTATCTGGATATCACCTTCTGGGCCACAGTGAGGAACTCAAGGAGTTGAAATGGTTTCTGGAGAAAAAGAAATGCTCAGAGGTACAAGATTTTCCTTTAAACTCCACCCTCATATTTCTGTGCTGTGGGTACTTTGGACCCTGATGGAAAGGAAATAGCTGGGAGCTTCCTCTGCCCTGTCCTCTGTCTCAAGACATCTGTGGAGGAAAGAGGAGTGTGAGGTAAAAGAGTGTGGACTTTCAAGCCCAACAGAATCTGACTTCCAAGTTTTGTTTCCTACTTACTAGTTGACCTAGGGCAGAGGGCAGGTTACTTAATTCTTTTTTTTTTCTTTTCTTTTCTTTTTTTGAGATGGAATCTCGCTCTGTCGCCTGGGCTGGAGTGCAGTGGCGCGATCTCGGCTCACTGCAAGCTCCGCCTCCTGGGTTCACGCCATTCTCCTGCCTCAGCCTCCCCAGTAGCTGGGACTACAGGCGCCCACAACCACGCCTGGCTAATTTTTTGTATTTTTAGTAGAGACGGGGTTTCACCGTGCTAGCCAGGATGGTCTCGATCTCCTGACCTCGTGATCCACCCACCTCAGCCTCCCAAAGTGCTGGGATTACAGGCGTGAGCCACCGCGCGTGGCCACTTAATTCTTCAATAAGTGTTTCTTCTTCTGTTAATACTACCCTGCTATGTTATTGAGGTGTTCAAGAGAGAAAATAAGACAGTGTTTCTGAAAGTGTGGTTCCTGGGCCAGCAGCATCAGCCTATCAAGGGACCTTGTTAGAAACGCAAATTATTGGCCCCACTTTAAACCTATAGAATCAGAATCACTGAGTCTATGGTTTAATGAGCCCTCCAGATGATTCCAGTGCATTCTAAAATTTGAGTTGAGGACTACTGTAAAAGGAAAAGCCACTGGCAGAGAGCTGATGAACAAAAATGGTAACTGTCCTTTTTTTTTTTTCTTTTTTTTCTTTTTTTTTTTTTGAGACAGAGTTTCACTCTGTTGCCAGGCTGGAGTACAGTGGCACGATCTTGGCTCACTGCAACCTCCACCTCCCAGGTTCAAGAGATACTCCTGCCTCAGCCTCCTGAGTAGCTGGGACTACAGCCACGTGCCACCACACCCATCTAATTTTTGTATTTTTAGTAGAGATTGAGTTTCACCATGTTGGCCAGGCCAGGATGGTCTCTATCTCTTGACCTCATGATCCACCCGCCTTGGCCTCTCAAAGTGCTGGGACTGCAGGTGTGAGCTACAGCGCCCAGCCGGTAACTGCCCTTCTAAGCATGCTCCTTCTTCATTTGCTGTCTTCTCCTATTTATATGACTTTCCCTCTATTTTTTATTATTAGAATATATTAATGTTGTCCTCTATCTTCTGTTGTAAAGAGAGAGTGGCTGAGAGCAGACCTTGGGGAGAGGCTGGGCTGCCACAATTAGACTCGTGCCTCAGGGACCCCAACACTCACTTCATGATGCTTTATAAGTCTCCAGGATTCCCGTGAAATACCACCCTCACTGGACCCATGCACAAACCCACTAACTTCTGGAAACTCCAAAGGAGAGGAGAAGACAATGTATAGTGAAATTTTTCTTTGTCTGGCAAGCCCTATTTGGATTTGTGACATTTTCTTTCTCTCCAGTCTATCCTCCTCACTGCAGTCAGATCATTTCCTAAATAAAAAATATCTGATCCTCTCATTACTAAAATACTCTGTAACCTCCCTAAGATTTTGCCCATAATATTAGGTAAAACTCCTTACCGTAACATGTAAAGCCCTTCTCAATCTGGTCTTGAAAGACCTCTTCAGCCTTGTTCTACTTGTCCCTGTTTACTGCTGCTATAACAGAATACCACAGATTAGGTAATTTATACAAATGAAACTTTATTTGGCTCATGGTACTGGAGGCTGGGAAGTCCAAGAGCATGGTGCTGACTTCTGGTGAGGGCCTTCATGCCACATTATCCCATGGCAGAGAGCAAGCAAGCATGTGGGACAGAAGGAAGTGGGGCCACACTTACCCTTTTATCAAGAACCCACTCCCTCAATAACTAAACAGCTCCCAAGATAACAGCATTACTCCATTCATGAGGATGTAGCCCTCTTGGCCTAATCACCTCTTAAAGGCTTCACCTCTTAATAGTGTTATAATGGCCACTAAGTCTCTAACACATGAACTTTGTGGAGAACAAACTCAAACCACAACAAGCGTCATTGCCCATTTCCTGCCATCTTTCCTCTTCCCATTCCCAACACACATGGGTACACATGCACATGCATGACTTGTCCCTGTGAGAAAGCAAGTGGTGAGCAAAACACCACTGGTGGATGTTACCCTTGAGCTAGTCATGAGGAAAACAGAGCAAGTATTCCAGGCAAGAGGAACAGAGATGTGAAACAGCATGGGGAACTATGATGTGGCATTATGGGGAGTTTTTTTTCTTCCTGAAAGTGAAATTTATGAGGTAAGGTGTAAAGACAGGTGGTGCTGGAAAAGAAGGCTCAGGTCAGGCCTGGGAAAGTCTTTAGTGATATGCTAACCAAGGTGCCCAGCAAAAACCAAACAGCATACTCATATGCAAGTTTCAACACATTGCAGATTGTCTAGTAGTTATATTAGATTCTTTTTGTTCAGGTCTTGAATAAAAGTAGGCATATTATCTTTGTCAAATAGCTGAAGAAACTGAGACTCAGAAGGTAAATCATTGACTCATGGGATGCTTCCACTATCAAATGCTGAGGATATGATCCACAGCATCCTATCCTCAGCCATCACTATGCTCCCAATCACGACACCGTTCTGAAGCCAGGGCTTTCCCTGGCTCTATAAAAACTAGCAATTCACTTCAAATCTGGACTACAGCTCTAGATCTGACTCAAATCCTCTTCATGGAGGTCCTCAATTTAGATGAATTGCTTTTTTAACCTTAAGATATTTGTTTCCTTATACTTGGTGTCTTAATTGTTTGTTATTATTTATTCCTTAACAACACTGGCTGGGAATATTCTGAGATTTGGGCAATTAGTTTTTCTGTAGACTCCCTTGATAAATTCGTGGTGGAGAGCCTCTTCTGTCTGCATAACTAGTATCAATATCCACAAAGACCCTTTATGCAATTTGTCAGCTCTGTAAGTGTCAATTTCGTAGAATGGGTGTCTTTAGTGGCCTCCACTTAGGTTTGAAAAAATTTTAACGAATGCCTTTACTTCTGAATTCTTTCCTGAAAAATATGTGGCAAAAAAATCTTGAAAATAATATTTTGTTCTTTAAGAGTTGGGCTATTGTTCCCTCTCCTTCAGGAACTGGTTTACAAAACTTATATCCAAGGAAGCACAGTGAAACCTTAAAGTGTAGAAAAAACCCCAGAGGAATCAGTGTGTCAAACTGCAAACTAGACTTATTTGAAGTCACCATAACAATGACAAAATTAATATATTAATAGCAACCCCAAGGCTGATAAGTTATTTTAGTAAAGTGTCTAAAATTTTGAAGGATTGCTTTTCCCTGATGGAAAAATGATTATATACACCTTAGGGAGAAAAAGGTCGATTAATTGCCTCCATTTGAACATTATCAATACTAAGACATACATTAAATTAGAAAAAGTTTTAAATTAATTAACTTCAGCCTGCTAAATTCTCAAACTTTTATGTCCTTCGAAAGCAAAGATTACGGTTGTATTCCTTGAAATTATACAGAGCTCTCTCTACAGTAGTGAACCTAAAAATAATTGTTGAATCAATGAATGAAACATTATTAAATCAGATCAATCAACCTAAAAATAATGTTCATAAACATGTCATCATGTTTCATTGTGCACTACGTATTTTGGAACATTGTTTCCATTTAAAATTGGTTAAAATAATTTGTACTTCTAGATTTTTTTTTTCAAATAAAGTAGCAATTGTGCAAAATAGCATAATTCCAGAAATAGTCATTGCAGCATAGCTTGCAATAGTGTAAGATTGAAAGCAATCTAAAGTCCATCAATAGAGAACCACTTATTTCTGTACAATGGAATACTATGCAACCATTACAAAAAATTGGCATCCCTATATATCTGATTGGTTTATACGGCTAAGATAATTTTATTCCTTTTGGCCTGTGATTGATCTAAGAGTGGGCATGTGACTCAGCTCTTGCCAGTGAAGTGTAATGGGAGGGCTAGCAGGGAGGGGTTTCTTTCCTGAACAATAATGCAAACTTGATTGAGGAGGGGGCCTCTTAATCACCTCTCTCCATCCATGTAGATAATGCCTAAAGGTGCAATAGGCTTTTACAATTGCAAGCAAGAAGATAAAAGCCAACTTTCAAGAATGGTAGCATGAGAAAACAAGATCCAGGTCCCTGATTCATTCCTGAACTGCTGACTCAATGCCAGCAACCACTGACTTCAGGGATTCTGTTGTAAGAGAAGAATAAAATGCCTATTTGTTTGAATCTCTGTAAGTCAGGCTTTCTGTTATCTGCACCTTGATTAAAGAACTCTGTTCCATAGTCGCAATCTCTACTAAGAAAAGATCATTGCTAGTATTATATCCTTCACTGCAAGATAGGAACTGCAGAATTTAAGGAAATAGGTAAGGAATCTCTTTTAAAAGACAAGTAAATGAAAGTATAGAGCAATATCTACATGTTATTTTTGTATTAACAAGTGATTAAATAATATATTCATATTTTCTTGTATCTGCATAAAGAAACACCTTAAAGGACACACACATACACACACACACACACACACACACACACACACACAAACTAAATAAGGAGCAGGGCAGGGGGAAACAGGATGAATTGGGAATGAAATTCCCTAATTGTGTGGGAATTAGGAATAAAAAGTAAACAGGAAATAGAGAAGTAAACTCATTACAAAAAAATTGAAATTTGTGCTTACAGAAAATACTTTTTTGATAAAACTACATTTTAGTTCTTTTTATGCTATTTACTGACTCTGATTTTGGTCAAATCACCTAAATTCTCAGGGTCTAATTTTCTTACCTATGAGATGAGAAGTCATTAGTTTTCTAATTAGACCTTTTTCATTTCGAAAGCTATACAACTCTATGATGTATCACTCAATTATGTCATCCTATACAATGTTAAATAGTTACATTTAATAACCAGAATTATTCAAGTTAAATAATTCCAATTTGAAGTTCTTATCTGGACAACTTTATAATGAGTTGGTGGTGGTGCATTTGGAGACAGCCTGGGAATGGGTCACATTAAACATTTCTGACTGTTTCCATTACGAAATGTTAAAACTATTCATACCACTTAATACTTCAACCTTGATACTTCAACCCTTGTCTGCCATTTCTGATTTCTTTTACTCTGCTTGACTTTTTCTTTTCTCCATAGCACTTGTGTCTTCTAACATCCCCAATAATTAACCTATTAATTATGCATTATGTAAGTGATCTCTCTCACCACACTACAAACTTCATGAGGGTGGGGAATCTTTGCTTTGTGCATATCAAGTACTTGGCACAGAGTAAGCGCTCAACAAGTATTTGCTGAATGAGTGAATGAATGAAGTCATGGTAGTGCACCAGATCCCTTTGAATGTCTAAACAAGCTTTTACCACCGTGTGGGAAGAGCAGTTTGAAAGATAGCAAATCATCAGTTTTCACATTTGGATGGTTGAATGGTTTGTTAGGAAAATACACAGAATCATAGTTTACGTTTTCCTGGCTCATCTTTTATAACAGAAACTTACGAAGTAAAAGTAGGCATCTTAAGGACTCAATACAAGAAAGCAAATCTAGATATTTATTAAAAATAGAGTAGCCTGTCATTAAATTAGTGTTAACCTAAGCATGCTTGGGTGCCTAGACTGTGTAGACCTGAGAATAGGCCACTTTCAGGCTTTTACTTCTAGGTTTCAGAACTGAAGAGCTCTCACTCTTAAACAGAGAAACTTAGTCCTTCTGTTTTTTTGGGGTCTCAGTTCAGGTTTCTAAGAAAGGTGTCCTAGTTTGAAATGTACACCCCAGCTTTGCTGCTCCCCTGCCTGCCTCGGCTGCAGCTCTTTCTCAGCTTGTCCTTCTTGGTGGCTGAGTGCTGGACTGCTCTGATGCCTGCTGGCTCTTGATGTCCCCTCTGGCTGCCCAGGCAGTTGTGCTGACCTTCTGTACCTTGAACGTGATTGAGGTGACTGCGTTCCCCACTGTGATCCGGGTAGTGCCTTCTCCCTCTTATATCCCCTGTTCAGTGGCAATGGGACAGGGAGAGGGCCACTCAGCAGAGTTGCTGGAATCTTCGGTTGTTTTTCTTTCAGATTTGCAATGTAGTTTTCATCTTCCCAGGGCATAGAAACACTTTCTCTAGGTTAATGTAGATTCTAGTAATGTCTGCTCTGTATCATGAACCACTGCTCTTGCTCCCTTCAAACAGTTACTGAGGTTGCCCTCACTTATGAATTTCTCTCTTCTCTCACACAGGCTTCTTGGTTGCCATCTATAACGTTGCTTCCATAGTCCCCTATATATGATGTCAGGCATACATGTCTGTATATCTGAAGTACAACAGTGGACAGGATTAAAATTATTTTCCATCCAACTTCTATGTTCTGTGAAAATTCAGGGAATATAGTTGATGTGTGTTGGTAGAGGGGCCAGGAAGGAGAAGGGCAACTCCCAATTCAACATGTTACTGCGAGGGAGACATATTGACCTGGGTTTGGAGCTTGGTTCTACCTTTTGTTCATTCTGTGACCTTTGGCAATTTACCTGATCTCTCTGCAACTCATTTTTTTTCACTTCCAAAATGTGCATAATGATAATACTTACCTCGTGGAGTTATTTAATGATTAAGTATGCTAAGGGTATGCGGGGCACTTTAAACAGGACCTAAATAGGCTCTCAAATGTTGGTACATATAATAATTAACATAGTCATTCTAATTCCCTCTTCCTTCTTCTTTATAATCATCCTCACAATCAGCACCATCACTACCACTACTATCACCATCTCATCATTACCATTTTGAATCTAGCTGGGACTTCTGTAACACTTCTGGGATTTCTACCAAAACTCAATTTTTTTCATCATCCCAATAGAGCAAACACAGCATTTAGTTTCTTTTGGGGGAAAAGTTTATAACTTTCGTGATAGTTAATATTAGGTGTCAACTTGACTGGGTTGAGGGGTGCCTAGATGGCTGGTGAAGTATTGTTTCTGGGTGTGTCCGTGAGGGTGTTGCCAGAGGAGACTGACATGGAGTCCGTGGACCGGGAGAGGAAGACCCACCCTAAACGTTGAGTGCACACCATCCAATTGGCTGCCATCGTGGCGCGAACAAAGCAGGCTGAAGAAGGGGATAAGCAGCTTGCTGTGTCTTCTCTGGCTAGCTCTCTCTTCCCATGGCCTGCAGGAGGCTTGCTTCCTCTCTTGCCCTTGGACATCAGACTCCAAGTTTTTCAGCCTTTGGACTCTGGGACTTGGACCAGTGGCCACCTGGGAGCTCTCAGTCCTTCAGCCACAGACTAAGGGCTGCACTGTTGGCTTTCCCGGTTTTGAGGCTTTTGGACTTGGATTGAGCCAGGCTACTAGCTTCTCTGTTTCCCTAGCTTGCAGATGGCCTGTAATGGGACTTCGCCTTATAATAGTTTGAGTCAATTCTCTCTAATAAACTCCTCTTTACATATATATCCTATTGGTTCTGTCCCTCTGGAGAACCCTGACTAATATACTTCCTAAAACTCAATTGTTGATTGATTTAAAATTTTAAAACTTAAAAGAATGTAACACAGAGAATTGCTTATTATAGCTTATCACTCTAATATTGAGACCAAGATTTTCTTTTCAAAAGATATCCTACCTAGAAGATAGTCTTAAACTTTAATCATGAAAGTCAACATCTAGAATTAAAGAAAATCACACAGAAAACATGAAATTTATTGTATTACAAAACCCCTATCCTGGAAAGAAACACCTCTAATGATACCTGTCTTCCCTGCCTACCATCCAAGCCCCATGCTTTATGTCCAAACACTAGGGGGATAAAAAGTTGATTTTCAGGCACAATTCCTCAAATTAAAATACTAAGTATTGTCTACGAATTTAAAAAATCTCTCTGTTTTTCTACATGGAAGAGATATGATATGTGGTTATATTGAGAACATTTATAAAACTTTAGACAGAATTATTTGGAAGGTGGTCTCACTGAGAAATATTAGAAAGGGTACAATCTGCCAAAATAATTCTCTGAGAAAGTGGAAATCAATAAATTGAAACAGAGAAAAGTGGACATAAATTTGGAACCCAAATTTTGAGATTTATCTTCTAGGAGACAGAACTGGGTGAAATAGACAACCATTTTTCCTTGTTATATTTTGATAGTTTAATATAACCTTGAATTATTTTTTGTAGACTCTGGGTCATTGCTTCTTGTATTTGTGTGTGTATGTGTACACACACATATTTGTCGTTTTAAAAAAGAGGGCTTCCTGCTTTTTATTGAGGGGTACTGAAAATTAAGCTTTTTTCTTTTTTCTTTTGAAATGATTTTAAATTTATAGAAAAGATGCAGAAGCAATACAAAGATCTCTCAATCTTGATAGTACTCCTCAATCAAGTTCCCAAATATTCTTTTAGTGTATTTATTTTACCATTCTCTCTGTCTCTCTTTCTCTCTATACACACAAACAACACACAATATACATAATATGTGCATATTACTATACACTTTTCTGAAGCATTGGAGAGTAAGTTTCAGACATGATATCTTATTACTTTCAATGTGTATTTCCTAAAAACAAGGACACTCTCCTATGTAATCACAATCAAATCTTTAAAATTAGGGAATTTACAATGATAAAATACTGCCATCTAATCCATAGACCCCATTCAAATTTTGCCAATTATAATAACATTGTTTATGAAGTCCAGGAGTTGTTATGTTTCTTCAGTTTTCTTCAATATGGAAAAGTTCCTCAGTCTTTTTTTTTTTTTGAGACGGAGTCTCACTCTGTCACCCAGGCTGGAGTGCAGTGGCACAATCTCGGCTCACTGCAAGCTCGCCTCCCAGGTTCACGCCATTCTCCTGCCTCAGCCTCCCAAGTAGCTGGGACTACAGGTGCCCGCCACCACGCCTGGCTAACTTTTTTGTATTTTTAGTAGAGATGGGGTTTCACCATGTTAGCCAGGATAGTCTTGATCTCCTGACCTTGTGATCTGCCCGCCTCGGCCTCCCAAAGTGCTGGGATTACAGGCATGAGCGACCACGCCCGGCACCTCAGACTTTCCTTGTCTTTATTACCTTGGTATTCTTAGAGAATATAGGTCAATTATTTTGCAGAATGTTCTAGAATTTAGTTTCATCTCATGTTTTCTTGTGATTTATACATTGTATGAGGAAGTACCATGAATTGATGTTGTGTTCTTAGTACATCATTTCTGCAGGTATGTAATGTCCATTGTCTCATTCTTGGTGCTGTTTAAGTCTTATCACTTTGTTTAGATGGTATTTTCTAGGTTTAGAATATTTAATATATGTTTTATACATATTAAGTAATAAATAAGTAATTTGTGGGGAATAGTTTGAGACTATAAATATCTTCTTTCTCGTTGAGCTTTCACCCACTAGTTTTACCATCCTTTGATGACTCTTGCCTACATAAATTATTTCTATAATGGGTGGTAAATGGTGATTTTGTATAATCTATCATTCCTTTTACATGTATATCATTCTACTATAAGGTAGAGCTATCTGTCCATCTATCTATCTATCCATCTATTCATCCATTCATCCATCCATATATCATTTATCTTATCTATCTGCCTACCATGTATACCAGTATTGGCTCAGAATCTTCTTTTACTCAATGAGTTACACTCCAATATTATAATTACAATACTTGATGATCAAGTTGTCCCAGGCTTTGCTAATAAAAGCCCTTTCAAGCTGGCTTTTTTGTCCCTTTGACTTGTCCTCACAATTCTTTGAACGTGCTTTTACTTTCTGGCACAAGATGTTCCAGGCTCATTTTGTTGTTTCCCTGCCCTAGTCCTTGATTCAGTCACTTACCGAGGACCTTTGGTTTTCCCTTAGTAGCGAATGCTACTTTGAAATCAACACCTGAGTACCCTGGATATTTATTTCTATCAGGGTGTCATTGCATCTAGGCCCTTTTTGCAGATAGAGCCAGAAAAGATGTGCATGTATACACACACCCACTCATGCACACCTACAGCTCTATCTATTTCTGTTTATGTATATTTAAAAACCATGATTCCACACTGACACTTTCAATTCCAATTCAGTACTGCAGGTTTAATTGCAGCATTCATCTTTCTATATTTGTAATTTCTTCTCCAAAGGTGAGAAACCTGCTTGCCATTATCATCGATTTATTCATTTATTTGTTCAACACCCCTAAGTAGTCAATATTTTGATTTCACAGGCTTCTTCATCAGCCCTAACCCTGCCAACCACTCCTGCCTCACTGAATGTGCCAACGGATTGCTCAGCTCCAACCAAGGAAAAGAAGAAGGAAGTTGGATACTTTATACCCTCTACATTGTCCATTAGCAACACAACCTAGAGCTAGGATGGAGAAAGAAAATGCCAAAATGCTAATGAAAAATGTTCAGATGTATCACATATTAAGCATACATGATCTCAAATATTTTGCCTGATTTATGCTATGCATGCTATTTTCCATGTTGTGTAGGCTCTGGTGCTAGTCTACATTTATAGAAATCTCCATCAGCTGTACAAATGGCAATTTAAATACATTTAACTATGTGCTAATAATCTCATAATACAATTTATCATGTATGATTGGCAGAAGAAATTATTTGGGGCAAAAGCTATGATTGTATTGTTGTAAGTTATTATGAATGCTGGGCAGTGTAGGGCATGGCACTTGCTACCACCTCCCAGAAATGTGTAAGGGCTGTTGAAGGTGCCTTGTTCTTCTTTCTTCTTCAATATAAGCAAAGCTATTTATATCATAAAGCTGAAACTTGAAATTCCACCCTTGCCTATTCTTTTTCCTCAGAAAGATGTCTTTCTTTCTAAGAATATATTGCGCTTAAGGATAGGAGGTGTCTCCTTTGGACATCTATGTGCCAAATATGCGTTGTAAATTACTTTTGTTTCTCTTAATAATCAGGGGTGAAGTTCTCAACAGTATTTGCTGAGGATGGTACAAGATTTAAGAAGAAAACATATTTTTACATCTTTCCCTTTCCATTTCTTTCTTTTTTTTTTTTTTTTTTTTTTTGAGCCGGAGTCTTGTTCTGTCACCCAGGCTGGAGTGCAGTGGTGCTATCTCAATTCACTGCAAGCTCCGCCTCCCAGGTTCACGCCATTCTCCTGCCTCAGCCTCCCGAGTAGCTGGGACTACAGGCGCCCGCCACGACGCCGGCTTATTTTTTTGTATTTTTAGTAGAGACGGGGTTTCGCCGTGTTAGCCAGGATAGTCTCGATCTCCTGACCTCGTGATCCGCCCGCCTCGGCCTCCCAAAGTGCTGGGATTACAGGCTTGAGCCACCGCGCCCAGCCTCCATTTCTTCATTTTAGAATGATACTATCAGGGAAATAAAGATGAAACATAGAAACTCTGGTGAATAATTAAGATCATACACACAAGCATATCCATGAAGTAAAATATTTTCTGCAGACCTCCCCTCACCTTTCCAAATCATAGTCATAAAATACTGAAAATCTTAAGAATGTTAAAATGATATGATGACCAGAGGCCTCGAAGTAAATAGCCACTTTATGGAAGACATTACATAATTCTGTTGACAAAATTCATATTTATATGTTCATAGTCTTTGATGACTGAATAATTACATTGAACTAGTTTCATCTTACAGTATAGTGTTGTCTTTTTAACTATTATTAAGAATCTATTTCAAGGAAATATATGAATGATTCCACATCCTCACATTCATTGAATACTATTTTTCTTTTTGGTAGTTAAATCTTTTCAAACAAACTGAGTCCTCAGAACAGGAATGACAATTATCATGAGTTTGTTATTCTAATGCTTGACTTTTCTTTTCTTTTCTTTTCTTTTTTTTGGTTCTGAAAACCCATTGACTTTCTGAATTGAAAAACCTAGCTCCAGAGAATGTATCATTGAACTTATATAAATTTGTGTAAATAATTATAAACATAATGGTAAATTTTGGCCATTGTCTATTATAATACCTACAAACCATTTTTTTTTTTGTTCAATACTCGGGCAGGTAGGGGAATGCATATTGTAGAACTTTGTTAATAGAGAATCTTTCTGGAATAGATTGATAAGTATCCAAGAAGCACTTGGACGGCTTTAAACAAAAATGGCTCCAGATTATAGATGGATTACTTGATGGCATCTATACTCCAATGGATCAGTCTAGAAATGTTCCATTAGTCAATTAAAAAGGAGACTTTGGATTCAGTAAGGCATTATTACAGATTGATGGAAGGTGATTAGATAGGAATATCATCAATAGCTTTTACTTTAAAAGATCATATTTTATTTTGCTTTTTTTAAAAAAAAATTTATTTATTTTGAGACCAGGTCTCACTCTGTCACCCGGGCTGCAGTGCACTGGGGTGATCACAGCTCACTGAAGCCTTGGCTTCCCAGGCTAAAGCAATCCTCCTACCTCAGCCTCCAGAGTAGCTGGGACCACAGGCGTGTGCCTTTATGTCCGGCTAATTTTTGTATTTTTGATAGAGACAGGGTTTCACCATGTTGCCCAGGCTGGTCTCAAAATCCTGAGCTCAAGTGATCCACACACCTCTGCCTCCCAAAGTGCTGGGATTAGAAGCATGAGGCACCGTGCCTGGCCTTTATTTTGCTTTCTTTACTTACAACAATAATCCAATATATTAGTGTATATACTATAGTGTACAGCACTTTCATATATATTACTTCATATAAATCTGCATGAGCATATTTACAATGGGAAAAGTAGGCTAGAACCTTCAAAAAGTTAAATTCAAATGGAAGGATTCACAAAGTAATATGATAATTTCTGCTTGCAAAATATGGTGGAAAAACTGTTTCTTAGGGTACAGCACATCAAGACTATAAGAATATCCACAATAATCTTCCAATTTAATATATTCTGGTATTTTCAATCTTTTCATTTTTAGTGGGCTTTTTTTGTTGTTCTTGACTTATTGGTGGTGTGGGGGGGCACTAGTTTCATTTCAGATAAAATGTAAAATATATATGATTTTATAAGATAAAATGGATAATTTTTCTTTGGAATGACAGAAGAATGAACTTAAGTTTTTAAAAAATAAATGTTGATGAAACTTTTCCTTCATAATGATCTCTTATCGTTGAGAGTCTTATTACTTCTAGTTTTACTGATGAGAGTAAAAATTAGGCAAAAATATTATGGAGGTTCTGCACTTACAATGCCCAGAGAGCAGTCCAAGGTATGGAGGGTTGAATATTTTATGGTGTTAGGTTCAGGATTGATCATCTTGGACAGTGGCTGAGCAGTCCTGGTGCAGAATAATTGGGTAGAGAGACCTGCAGGCAACATTTCAAGGAAAAGATTCCAGAACTTTAAATTGAGGAGTTGGTTCTATTTTTATTTCACTTACCAATGCCTGATTTCCTATCCCCTGTGCTATAAACAAGAGGCTGCAAAGTTTTCCAATTAAAATGGAAAACACTCAATCTGGGTCTATGGGGCACCGCATAACTGGACCAGAACTTTCCTCCTCATGGAGCCCTGCCCCTGCTCACTCAAATACTCAGAATGTTTTGTCCATAACCTGCTACACATTGGGATTTTTGGAACATTGGAGATGTTTGACTGAATGTTATAGTTTTCAGACAGATGTTTTCAATTTATGTCCAAAGTTGGAGGGTTAGCAGGGATCATTTTTTGTATATCATCTTAGGTATCTTTCAGTTTGTCCAGTGATAATATTCTTTTTACCTGTTCTTAATTTTACTAGCAAAACCAGTAGTTCCCAGAATTTTAAATCTCAGAACCCCTTTATATTCCTAAAATCTTTTGAGAACTCAAAAGAACTTTGGTTTATGGGGCTTTATCTATCAGTTTTTACCATATTGAAAATTAAAACTTGGAAATTGTTAAGGTATTTGTTAAATTATTGTAAAATAGCAATAATAAACCCATGACATGTTAACATAAATAACCCTTTTTTTTTTTTTTTGAGGTGGAGTTTCTCTCTTGTTGCCCAGGCTGGAATGCAATGGTACAATTTCGGCTCACTGCAACCTCCGCCTCCAGGATTCAAGGGATTCTCTGGCCTCAGCCTCCTGAGTAGCTGGGATTATAGGCACACGCCACCACACCTGGCTAATTTAGTATTTTTAGTAAAGACGGGGTTTCTCCATGTTGGTCAGGCTGGTCTCGAATTCCTGACCTCAGTTGATCCACCTGCCTCGGCCTCCCAAAATGCTGGGATTACAGGCGTGAGCCACCGTGCCAGGCCAAATAACACATTTTTATCAACATAGCTATATTGTCTAAAACAAAAATATTGAGTGAGAAAATGGCACTGTTAAACATATTTTTGCAAATCTCATTAACGTTTGGTTTAATAAAGGACAGCTTATTCATTCAATCTAATGTGACATCACATGCCATGTAACTTCTGGAAATCACCATACCTTTATAAGATAATGAGAGTAAATGAGGCAAGATAATATTATGATCTTAGTGTTAGAGTTTTGACCTCACAGCTCCTCTGAAAGAGTTTTGGAACCCCTACTGGTCTCTGGACAATGCTTGGAGAACTGCTGAGATAAACCAACCTGAGAAAAATTATGATCTGTTTAAGTACCCTGGTTCAGAATGTATAAGGGTAAGAGTTTTGACTGGCTCCTTAATAGTAACCACCTAATATGGTTTTGATCTGTGCCCCATCAAATCTCATGGTGATTTGTACTTCCATTGATGGAGGTGGGGCCTGGTGGAGGGTGATTGGATCATGGGGGTGGATTTCTCGTCAATGGTTTAGCACCATCCCCCTTAGTGCTGTGGTCACAATAGTGAGTGAGTTCCCATGAGATCTGGTCCCTTAAACATGCATGGCGCCTCCCTTGCCCCTCTTTTGCTTCTGGCTTCTGCTGTGTAAGATGACTCCTCCCTTTTTGCCTTCTGCCATGATTGGAAGCTTCCTGGCCCCCCACCCCCCCAAAAGCAGAAGCTGCTATGCTTCCTGTATAACCTGAAGAACGTGAGCCAATTAAACCTCGTTTCTTTATAAATTACACAGTCTCAGGTACTTCTTTACAGCAATGAGAGAATGGCCTAATACACCACCTCAGAGAGGCTACCTTGAAAGTTCTCTCTGTAATAAGCGTTCCCCATTCTCTATGTTCTGAAGTTTAATGCTGTGTTTTTTCCCTTTGTGGAACTTATTTCAAGTTATAATTTTAAAATTCACACCTTTTTTTCTTATTATGTTAACTTGATTCTCTCCCTCCCCAGATAGACTATAAACTTGAGTGTTTCTGCCTCATCCATTGACTATATGTAGCATTGTACCTAGCAAAAACTACACGCAATATCAAAAACATACAAAAAATAATCAACTTACAGTTGAATTACTGAACATTTTAACCCTGAATTCGGAAAGCATAAAGATGTCAGTTATCTATATTCAGTAGTTATTTGCTGACTTAATTAGTGAATAAGTTAGTTATATTATTGCTTTTCTCACTTATCTTTTGGTTCTTTTTTTTTTTTTTTTTTTGAGACTCTTACTCTGTCACCCAGGCTGGAGTGCAGTGGTGCAATCTCAGCTCACTGCAACCTCTGCCTCCCAGGTTGAAGCAATTCTCCTGCCTCAGCCTCCTGAGTAGCTGGGATTACAGGTGCCCACCAACATGCCTGGCTAATTTTTGTATTTTTAGTAGAAACAGGGTTTCACCATGTTGGCCAGGCTGGTCTCGAACTCCTGACCTCAGGTGATCTGCCTGCCTCGGCCTCCCAAAGTGCTGGGATCACAGGCATGAGCCACTGCCCCCGGCCTGGTCCTTAGTTCTTACACTGAGATGACAATGAACATAGGAGACTTGTAGTAAATACATTTTCATAAATTCATTCATTTCAAACAAACATTGTTTTAGAGTGCCTCTTATATACTGGTCAAGTCTGTAGGATAAAAAGATGAGTAAGACATAGTAGCCATCCTCTGTGATATCTCTGTATAATAAGGCACACTAAAAAAAGATAATACCTAAATAGAAAAAGTAGGTCCTGGCAGGAGAAAAGCAGGTCCTGTCTCTAAAATGAGTGAAAGCTTGATATATTCAAGGAACTATAAGTAAGTCAGTACATATGAACCGTATAGATTGCAAGAGGACCTGGCTCTGTAGTGCAATGGATAATGCATTGGACTTCCAGATTGCAAGAGGGAGCTAGGAAGCAGAGTAAGGTATGAGACTTGAGAGATCTATAGATCCCAGGACCCGCAGGTCTTGGGTTCTGTATTAAAGAGTTTGGAATTTACCCTGAAGGCAAATTGTTAGGTGGATTCATCATACCTATCTACAACAGAAAGCTGTGGGCTCAGAGACATGTCCACAAAGCTCTGAGCCACTGCCTCCATTCTACCACTTGCTGTGAAGATCCAGGGCCCAGGAGAACTCATAAAACTCAAAACTCTTAGCTAAATTTTGCTCATGGATGTCTAAGCCTTATTATCTTATAAGAGACACAGCACTGAATATCAATATCCTGGTGGAAAGAGGTTATTGGCCCCTTTACAAAACATCTGCAGAAAGCCACATGATGCCACTAATTCAGAAGCAGGTACCAATTATTTTGCCAACATATATTTCTTAGTAACATAGAGGCAAAATGTCCAAACAGAATCTTTGCAAGTTAAACCCAGCAGAATGTATAAAGAATAATGGAAAGCAAGTTAGCATTGTCCAGGAATGCAAGATTGGTTTAACATTCAAAAAGTCAATGAATGTAATTCATTTCATTTATAGAATAAAGAAGAAAATGCATGATTATATCAATAGGTGTACTAGTAATATTTTATAAAAGATAACACTTATTCATAACACAATTGTTAGTATATCTAATAATGGATATCTTCAAAAATATGCAAAAAATCCTTAAGGTTGAATTGTTGAAAGTTTTTATCCTGAATTTGGAAAGGCATAATGATATCAGTTATCATCACTTTTACTCGACATTTTACTGGAGGTCCTAGTCAGCAAGAAAAATAAAGGGTATAAATATTGAAAAGAGAGGGGAAAAACCATATTATTTACAGACGATGAGATTGTGTACATTGAAAACCTGGAAACTCTATGTATAAACACAGAGCAATATCAAATAAATTATTATGCTTTTATATATTAGCAACAAATTATCATGTACAAAAACTGAAAAATACACAGGTATAATAGTATGAAAAATACACAGGTATAATAGTATAAAAAATAAAATACACAGGGATAAATTTAACAAAGTATGTGTAAAATTTCTGCACGGAAAACTATAAAAAGATTAATGAGATAAAATACCTAAATAAATGAAGACTCATACTATTTTTAAGAATTAGGAGACTAATTATTGTTTAAGATGTCACTTCTCTCTAAATATATCTACAGGTTCAATAAAATGACAATAAAAATTTCAGATTTGCCAATAGCAAAGATAATCTTGAAGAAGAGAAAGAATGTTGGAGATTTTATGTAAGCATTTATTGAGACTATATTAATTAAAATAGTATTGATGCCAAGATGGACAAATAGATGAAGAGAAAAAAGAGCCCAGTGACAGATTCACATAAATAACTATTTACAAAAAATGTGCCACGGTAGTCCAATGTAAAATGAGGTGCATTTTAGAAATAGTGCTAGATTAATTTTATATCCCAACTTAAAAAATCTTGGCCCCTAATTTATGCCATACACAAAAAATCAATTCCAGAAACATCTTAGAACTAAATGAGAAAATTAAAACCATACAGCTTCTTAGAAGAGTTTTTTTTAACCTTCAGTTAGGCAGTTTTTTTTTTCTTTTTTCTTTTTCAAGTCTAGGAGTGCTGCTAATAGCCATAAAAGGAAAGATTGATAAACTGGAATGAATTAAAATTCAGAACTTTATTTTATTAGATGACACCATTCAATAACAAAAAGACTAGTGAGAGAATGGAAGAAATTTGCCATATATCTCCAACAAAGAAGTCCTATGATTTTGTGTATCTATACATGTATCTTATCTGTTAATTTATGTCTTCTGTATATCAATAAGAAATAAATAGCCAACAAGAAAATGGCCAATAATTTTAACAACCATTTTATGAAAAAGAATATTCAAGTGACCAATAAGCATATGAAAAGGTGTTCAACAGCATTAGGTATCTGGGAAATGCAAATAGAATGACATAGAGTTACTACTATACATCCACAAGAATGATTAAAACAAACTCAAACCCCAGGTCCCCAGAATATAGCAAGTGCTTGATGGTCGTAGAGTAACTGGGAATTCTCATCCACTTTGGGAAACGGTTTGGCAATACCTTCTAAAAACTAACAATATACTTATCCTGTAATACAATAATTTCCCTCCTAGATATACAGTCATGCATCACTTAACAATGGGGAAATGTTCTAAGAAATGCATTGTTAGGCAATTTCATCATTGGTACAGCCTACTACAAACCTAGGCTACATGGTCTACCCTATTGCTCTTGAGCTACAAACCTGAATAGCATGTTACTGTACTGAATACCGCAGGCAGTTGTAACATAAAGGTAAGTATTTGTATATCTAAACATAGAAAAGCTACAGTAAAAATACTATATTATAATCTTTTTTTTTTTTGAGACGGAGTCTTGCTGTCACCCAGGCTAGAGTGCAGTGGCATGATATCAGCTCACTGCAACCTCCACCTCCTTGGTTCATGCCATTCTCCCGCCTCAGCCTCCTGAGTAGCTGGGATTACAGGTGCCCGCCACCACACCCAGCTAATTTTTTTCTATTTTTAGTAGAGACAGGGTTTCACTATGTTAAGCAGGATGGTCTCGATCTCCTGACCTCGTGATCTGCCCGTCTCGGCCTCCCAAAGTGCTGGGATTACAGGTGTGAGCCACCGCGCCCAGCCAAAATACTGTATTATAATCTTATGGGGATCACTGTCACATGTGTAGTCTGTCACAGACTGAAATGTCATTATGTGGAGCATGATTGTATATCCAACAGAAATGTTAGGTATGTGCACTGAAATGTGTACAAGAATGTTTATAACACCATTATTCACCTTAGTCTCAGACTGATGAAAATCCAAAAGTCCATTACAAAGTGAATGGATTAATTCTGAAATTATAATACAATGGAATAATACTACATAACAATGAGAATAGTAACAACATGGACAAATCTTACAGGTAAAAGATTGAGTGAAGAAGACACAGATGAGTCTACAGTATATGAAATCTACATGATGTAATACATTTATAATAAGTAAAAAGACAGGTAAACTGATCTTTGATAATCAATTTGAGAGCTCCTTTGATGTGGGGTGGGGATAGGATAAGTAATGATTAGAAGTGGGTATGAGAGAGGCCTCTGGTTGGCTGGTAATTATTTATATCTGGGCTGTGTGGTGGTTGTGTTTCTTTTGTAAAATTCATGAAAACAGATATTTTAAATTTGTACACTTTATGGTATGCATAATAAAATAAATTTAAAAATAGAAGAGTAAAACAATAAAAATCTTCTGTTTTATACCTAGAATACAGGCACATATTTAAGACTTCCTCCTATACTACCGATTTGTTATATTACTCTGTCTCAGAAATACTTTTATTAAAGATCTATGTTTAATGTAATGGATTCTTGGTTCTCTTATGACAGGGCAGCCAGTATAGAAGAAGAGTACATTGCAGTGCTTGGCTGTGTCTGTGAATGGGAACAGACCACTTTCCTCAATTCGAAAGCTTTATCAATGAGTTTGTTGACTCTCTTGAGTCTCTAATTCTGCTGTTGCTTTGTGTTCAGCTGAACAATTCTTTTGCATAATAGCTGATAAAAAGTGTGATAGTAAACATGGCATAAGTGGGGCAAGTAAGACTAGCAAGCGTGATTTTAAAATTCAAGGGTGATGGTGGCTTGAGGTGCTCTCAAGGGAAAAGCTTGCAGGAGGGGAAGCAGAGGCTAAAGATCAGGTCACAACTGGGATAGGCAGAAGACAGGCAGACATCCCTGCAGACAGGGAGAAGGACTACAATGGGGTGGCTGATATCCAGGAGAAATAATGTCCCATGACTTGTGATGATTTCAAGGGAGTTCAAGTGAATGGAGAATCCATTCAAATATTTATTGAGTGTCTGCTCTCGAACAGAGACTATTTCAGGCACTGTAAATGATTGAACATATGCCATATATTCAATACATAGGAACCATACCTTCACACCCTATGGTACTGATTCATTTATCATTCCCATTTCCAACAATGCATCTCCTGTGCTAATGAGAGTATGATTATATCTTTAAAAAACCATACTTTTTATTTTGAACATAATCTATTACTGACTTGTACAGAAGACCTGGTGAGGGAACAAGGGAATCTTGATTTGTCCACATTCATATCCAGTTCCTCTACCAGGAACGATCTGCATTTGTAAGAAATTTAGACGATTAATAGTGACCATGAGTTATAGTAAAATGCACCAGCTTATATGTGACTTGTACCAATGTCAATTAAATGTAAGATTTGCCTGTATAGCGTAGCATGAGTTAATCAATAATTCTGTGTTAAGTGGCCAGCTTTAGAATCTAGTCTACTCGAGGTTTTTGCATTTTAAGTGGTAGGTTTAATTTGTACATATCCTGAAATTATAAGTGTCATTCTGACATGATGCATTTAGCAAAGTATGTGTTCTTATGCATGGAAAGTACATTTTAGAATGATGGAATGACTCCTTCAAGCACATACATGCACACACAACACTGACTGATACCATAATTATATTGTGGCAATCCCGTGCACATTGCATACTGTGAAATAGTTTCATTATGCCTGAAGATCCAAAGATTTTACAAGTAAAATATAGGCTACGGTTGGTTTCTTTTTCATTACAATATAAAATAAGTGTGTGTGCAAGCAATGTGTAGAGGTGACTCCCAACGAAGAGTCAGAAGCTAGCAATATAAAGCAGTGACCGTAGGCTGGACTTGTAGTCAGAGCTGAATATGGAGCTGGATTCGGTTATTTATTAGCTGTATGGTCTTGGCAATTTACCTAACCTTACTCAGTTAAGCTCAGAAAGAAGCCTCAGTTTCCTTCGAGGTAAGATGAGGAATACAATAGTACTCATCTCTTAGGGTTATCATGAAACTTACATGAGATGAAGTATACAAAATTCCAGCCTCACCCTAAGCATTAAAAAAAAGGACTATTGATTTTTAGAAGCTTCTATACCAACCAGATTAATTCTAATACTCTCTGCTGATTATAAGCGTCTCTCGTTATTCAAGGTCCAGTTATGATGAAATCCTTTTGAAAAACTGCAGGACATTTTTACATTTCCTAGAGAGGTTGGAAGCTCCTGCTACAACATCCCCACTCCTAGCCTGTATTACCTTGGGTGTCTCTGTGAGGTTTAAATGAAAAGATGACATTTTGTGCCATGATACAATTTAATCACCAAGCAAACTGATAAAATAGATTCAAGGGGATAGAGTCATTAAGAATGAATGACTGGGCTGGGTGCGGCGGCTCACGCCTGTAATCCCAGCACTTTGGGAGGCCGAGGCAGGCAGATCACCTGAGGTCAGGAGTTCAAGAACAGCCTGGCCAACATGGCAAAACCCTGTCTCTACTAAAAATACAAAAGTTAGCCGGGTGTGGTGGCACATGCCTATAATCCCAGCTTCTGAGCAGGCTGAGGCAGGAGAATTGCTTGAAACTGGTTGGTGGAGGTTGCATTGAGCCGAGATCGCGCCATTGCACTCCAGCCTGGGCAACGGAGTGAGACACTGTCTCGAATAAATAAATAAATAAAAGAATGAATGATTGTTAGCCAAAATCCATTTCCCATCTATGTCTTTGGTAGCCAAGCCTTGAACTTCTCAGGAGCCAGTTTCATGTATGCTTTAAAATTTAACAATCTATTTCTGATTCAGGGTCCACAGTTGAGCATATGCACTAAATTTAGTTAATTTTTTTTCTAGGGCCTAATTGTATACTCCTGAGACTCCACCCCATCCTATGCTCTTTCATTCATTTTGCATGTCTCATTTGAATTATTGTATCAAAGATAGAATATTCCAATCCTAAGTGAAAGGGGGAGTAGAATTCTGTCTCCTACTAAGAGCGAAGAGAAGTCACAACTGGAGAAAGCAAGCAGACACACAAAGAAGTAAAATGAATTTCCCTAAATTTATGTAAATACTTGTTTCTATATACTGTCTTTTCAATCTTTGCAGCCTAATTCCTCCTCTTTCTACTATAGGAATTCAGACAAGGCTTTCTCTTCAAAGGTGAAGATTACTCTTCATTAAAGAGTCCTTAGAGCTTCTTGGTAGTTGGTTAAAATCCAGAAGCATTACAGCAATCTCTCATCCAATCAAGAAAGGGAAGGAGCAATTCAATCACTCATTTCTGGCTTCTCTGAGAGTATCTCTGTGCCAGCAAAAGTACCATTGCTAGGAACATCGTTACTCTGCTTTCCTTTCCTCAAGTTTCCACTTCCTTCTGGTGAAATAACCAATATATTAAGCCACTCCATCACTAATACCACTGGTACCATGGGAAAAAATGATACGGTTATTGGCAACACTTGTTTGCTCACTGCTGTTTAGCTGGTTAGAAAGTGGAGAAAACAAGAGGAGACAAGCAAATTATGTTCGAAATAAAACTGACTTTTATCAAGCCAAGGTTTGTCAAGTTTGGTATATTCTTTCTTTTGCTCTTACTCACCCCAAGTTTTCTTTGCAGTCTGAAGATTGCCATTTGAAATGCTCTTTGAGGGACGTGAAGTCAACCCTGGATCCAAAGTAGCTTTGATGTTTGTCAGGAAAATGCTGGAGTTCTATACACTACAGTTTCTACAGAGCATGAAGAACTCCAACTTCAGACAACCTGCAAAAAAAGTCAGAGAGCAATTAAATATAAAAATAAATTCCTTTGATAAAACAAAAAGAATTAGTGTCTTTCTCTCGGGCTCGTCTAGAAGATTTTCCAACCTTTCTTCCATAAGAAATATGTAGGCATTAAATTTACTTATTATTTCAAACTGAACATTTATATGTCAATTGAAAGAAATATGTATAGGGTGAACTTGACTTTAATATCTTATTGAACAATGTAACAAGAATTTGAAAATGTATAAACTAACCACAGGATGACCTTTCAAAACTGAAATGCATAGGTGTAGATGACATTTTCTCCTTCAATTACTGATTTTGAAATCTAAATTAAAGCACACACAACACCAAATTAAATATCTCCTCCCTAGAGTGAATATCTCAATCATTTACAACTAAGCAACTTAAACATCCAGTAATCAACAAACATTAATATGTAAATACTTTGTTTTAATAAGCCATAAACATTAATAAGCAAATGGCTGAAATTACTCCTGCCGAAATGATTCATCTGCAACCCAAAATATCGAATAAGGGCTGCAGAGAAATAAAACTGTTAAATTTGATTCTGAAAACATTCATGTGAGTTTGCATAAATCCTCTTTATTTTCTAGTGGATTTTTTTTCAAGATTCTTTTTTCTTCCCCCTGCTAGGAGCCTTATGAAACTGAAATGTCAAGTGAGGGTTGCTTTATATCATGTTCTGTCAATCAAAGGAAGGGAGGCTTTATGCATCTGTTGCTAGTATATTGGCACTTTTTGAAGAGTGTTTCGGTGGGAGCGAGAATAAATAAAGATCCTTCAGGCACTTTCTCATTTATGGATGAGGAATCAAAGCCGTCTGAAACTTCATTTTCAGCCTGATACCCTGAAGATTGTTGGCTGATAATTCTGGATGGAACAGCTTATCTTGGAGGATTAGGGAGAACATGGCCTTCCTATTACTTCTGGCTTCGGCCTATTCAGCTGGGTAGACTTTGTCACACAGTATCTGGGCCTTTACATATGTCACTAATCTTACCTATATCTTTTCAGCTCCTTCTGTTGGAGCTGTGGTTTCCCATGCCTAACCCTCCCATTTCTTCATTACACCAGATGTATAGGCATTAGCCTTTCCTAACAGCCTTTCTGCACCATGTCATTCGGTAATGGCGAGTTTTGCAGACGTGCAGCTTTCATGAGCAGGTTGGGGTAGGATTTTATCCCAAATCTTGAGACTCTTACATCAGTTACATTGAAAAGCTCTCTGTAGTCTTGAAACAAACTCATTTTTCATTTTTACAAAATCTGCTTAACAAAATGACATAATCTCCACAGCACATTATCTTGGCAACCACTAAAGATAACGTGGACATCTCCCTTGCATGCCTATGGGCACATGCCAGGTTGTCACTTCTCTCCCTCAGATACGAGACAGTTGTTCACCTATGGAACAAATATTAAACCTCTAGTGTATGTAAGACACACTAGGGAGGGAAGAGGCCAGAGACATGATTTTAAAACTGACTCTGTCCTCAAGATGTCTACAGTCTAGTGGGGGAAATGTGAACTCACACAAAAAACTACGATGTGAGGTAAAAAAAAAAAAAATGGTGCACACCCAGGAGAGGCACATTGAGTGCTTGGATAGTTCATAAGGGGCACATAAGCAAGAGGAAGAATCTGAGAATGCTGGGTGAAGTAGGTGGCATTTGAAAACCACAAAGCTTTGAATACCTGTGATGGGGATCAGGAATCTTCTAGTTTCTGTTTCCCAGTTATTTTCAGAATAAAGGATATACTTTTAAAAGTGGTAAGAGAGTTAGCAACTGAAGCCAGAAGAGATCTGTATAGTCTGTACCTTTCCCCCATCAAATATCCATTTTCCACTTTACTCTCATATTAACCTCACATTTAGCTGAGCGCTCTTCTCCCCTGAAATAAAGACCACATTTGTCAGCCGCCCTTGCAGCTGTGTGCGACCATATATCTGTGTTCTGGTCAGTGAGACACAAGTAGAGGAAATCATTTTTAACGTGAGGGATGATCTTTTCTTCTTCTCTTCTACCCTTTTGGTTTATGGAATATAGATATGAGGGCTGGATCTCCAGCAGCCATTTGGAGTGTGAAGGCCACACCCTAGGAATGGTAGGGTGAGAAGCTGGAAAAAGCCTGGGCCTCTGGCTATGGAGACTCCACACCAGTTTTTCCCAGTTGATCTCCAGCCTGCTTTTATACAAGAGAGAGACAAACTTCTGTCTTGTTTTAGAAATGATTTTTTTTTTTTTTTTTTGGTCTCTGGTACTCATAGCCAAGCTGCCTTAATCAATACTCACTACTAAAATCCTAGTTTTTTGATCACCTATTATACAATGATACCTAATAAAGTTTCTAGTTTCCCCTTGTAGCATTACAATGACATGATGCATCATCCACAAAATATTTTTTGAGTTCCTGCAATGTTCAGGGCATTTTTCCAGGCAAAAAGAACAAAAACTATGAAACGTAGATTTTACTCAGAGGGTTAAAACATGCTTGCAAATAGGTCTATATGTAGTCACTGAGAGTATAGAGGGAGGAATAATCCTCATAATATCATAGATATTGAGAGGAGACAGTAGGCACAACTGCAGTGGGATTGCCAGATAAAACATAGGATACCCAGTTAAAGTCAAATTTCAGAATTAAAAAGTAAATACTTTTTTGTATCACTAGATCCCAAATGTTTCATGGGACACACATGTATTTCAAAAATTATTTGCTGTTTATCTGAAATTCAAATCCCAAGTTCAAATTCCAAATTTTAATTATCCTAAACTTTGCATGGGATATACTTATGCTAAAAAATTATTTATCAATTTTCTGAAATTCAGATTTAACCAGGAAACAGTATTTTTATTTGCTAAATCAGACAACCATCAACAGTGAGACTCTGGGATGTCTTCCAGAGAAGGTCAGAACTAAGCTGTAAAATGAGGGAACCAATTGAAAGACAGGGATAGGGCCATCTTTTGCAAAGCATGGTTCATGGCCATGTACCAGACCTCAGGCTAGGGCACCAGATAAACATGACCCATTTTCTTGCAGTGTCAATTTTACTCAAAGAAAAAAAATGTGTAAATAATATTATACTGAACATTGAGTGGAATACAAAATGTGCATGTATTTTAATATAAAGCAGGGTTTCTCAATTTCAGCACTTGACATTTTGGGCTGGGTAATTCTTTGCTGCGGGGAAGTGTCCTGTGCATTGCCCAATGTTTAGCAGCAACCCTGGCCTCAACCCCCAGATGCGCAATTCCAGTTGTAACAACCAAAAATGTCTCCAGACACTGCCAAATGTCCCCTGTAGTTGGGTGGAAAAGTCGTGGTTGGTTGAAAACTACAAATACAAGGCAAGATACTTCTAAAAATATTTTGTGATTGTGATGAACCATTTTGGGCTTTGTCCCTAGAGTGTCAACCATATGTGTTTATTCTCCTCATCACTGAGGTCCTTTTGTGGACAACTGTGAGATATAACCAAAGAAATAAACACCTCAGTGCCAATTTAAGCAAGGATGTTACTTTTTTCTTTCTGATTTATTAGTTTCTTTTTCTCTAACTTTCCAGATTGTAAACTTAAGGCAAGCCCAATTCATCTACCAAAACCCCTAGACCTAGCACATGACAGGCAGTCCATCCATGTGAACTGAATTGGGGAATAAAAGTTTTCAGTTTGTTTAGAGAATCCCAGGGATGGGTGAACAAGGTGGGGAGTAGGGTTTAGGGGGAGTGGGAGGGGAGCAGCAGTAGTGACGATGGCCTTTAAAATGACCTCAGGTCAATTTCTAGGTGAGGGCAACACAATCAATATTAGCAATGTGTAGGATTGATTTCAAGAGCAGAAGTTTAACTTGAATGCAATCTTGCAGATAGTTTTCCCCAGATGCTTTAACATTTGTTGTTTGGAGTTATTGACCATTGTCTGCACTTCCTATTTTCACTTGAAAATTTCTAGTCTCTCCCCACTTAGTCAGAAGCAATATTTCCTCTAAACTGTGTGGTTTTACCAGTCTTCAATTACCACCGCCTAAGGCCTCTATTTGTAATCAGCCACCCACTCTGCTTTTCTGGCAAGAAAAGCACACCTGAAATGAAAATAAGCCTCTAGGCAAGTACAGCATACTGATAAGAAAACAGCCAAAGCTTTTGACTCTGGGGCTGCACAACCAATTTCTCCATGGTGACAGGAGAATCTAAGAGAAGGATGACACTTCTAAGAAGCATGAAGATCCAAGCGGAAGCAACTTGAATGGTATAAAAAGATAAGACTGTGTGTGTCTGTGTGCATCTTTTGGTGAGTGTGTGTGTACACCTGTGCGTGTTTGTGTGTGTGTGTGCATGCATGTGTGTGTGTAGGCCTGTTCTCATGCACATTAAAAAGAACAATGCAGTAACTAGATTTTTTTTTCTTAGACCTAGTTTAACAGCTGTTCCCATAAAGATCATGAACGTAGAGAATGGATTTTGCAGGCGTAAGACGTTATGCCTGAAAACAGTTCTTCCTGCTTAAATGGTTCTCACTCTTAACTTTTATCTGCTTCTTTCTTTCTCAGGTTCATTCTTTTGGTGTCTATTCTTTCTGTCCATGCTTGCTTTCAGTCCATTCTTTGGCCATCTTCTCTCTCTCTCTTTCTCTGCCCACCCTCCCCCTTTTCTCTCTGAAAGGATGTTCCTGTGGCCCAGGCCACTGTGGTATCATGCCCCTTACTTCTTCCAGTCTTAAGTTCTTCAGTGGCTATGATACTGAGGGCTGGTTCTCCTCAAGTATAGGGAGGATCAAACAATAACTTCTAAGAACCACTAAAATGAGGAAAGACAGATACCCAGCTCTCTTTACATCCCAGGCCCATAGTAACATTCTCACAATTTTTCTAAATACAGCTCCCCAAGCAACCAGTACAATTCACCTGGAGTTGGCATTCTAGATGAAACTCCTTTGTCATCCCTGCCTAGAGTAATGGGAGATGGTAGGAGCGGGAAGAGTAGAAGAAGTAATCAAGAACGTGAGAGGTGACTGAAACAGGGGCATTAGACCTGAGGCTAAGAGGGTAAAGTGCTTAGGAAACTCTGGCTATGAAGGAAGCAGACCTCAGAAATATGTCTGTAAAGGAGCATGTGACTCTTGGTATGAATTGCACTGTGAATATACATTGTCTTTATATGTGATGGAGAAAAGCTATAAAAAATGTTAGGGGAGGTAATATACATTGACATGGTTACAGACAATGGTAAACTCATGAAGAAAAATACACATTAGGAGGAGCCAAGATGGCCGAATAGCAACAGCTCCGGTCTACAGCTCCCAGCGTGAGGGACGCAGAAGACGGGTGATTTCTGCATTTCCATCTGAGGTACCGGGTTCATCTCACTAGGGAGTGCCAGACAGTGGGCGCAGGCCAGTGGGTGCGCGCACCGGGTGCGAGCCGAAGCAGGGTGAGGCATTGCCCCTCACTCGGGAAGCGCAAGGGGTCAGGGAGTTCCCTTTCCCAGTCAAAGAAAGGGGTGACTGACGGCACCTGGAAAATCGGGTCACTCCCACGCGAATACCGCGCTTTTCCGACTGGCTTAAAAAACGGCGCGCACCACGAGGTTATATCCCTCACCTGGCTCGGAGGGTCCTACGCCCACAGAGTCTCGCTGATTGCTAGCACAGCAGTCTGAGATCAAACTGCAAGGCGGCAGCAAGGCTGGGGGAGGGGCGACCGCCATTGCCCAGGCTTGATTTGGTAAACAAAGCAGCCCGGAAGCTCTAACTGGGTGGAGCCCACCACAGCTCAAGGAGGCCTGCCTGCCTCTGTAGGCTCCACCTCTGGGGGCAGGGCACAGACAAACAAAAAGACAGCAGTAACTTCTGCAGACTTAAATGTCCCTGTCTGACAGCTTTGAATAGAGCAGTGGTTCTCCCAGTACGCAGCTGGAGATCTGAGAACTGGCAGACTGCCTCCTCAAGTGGGTGCCTAACCCCTGACTCCCGAGCAGCCTAACTGGGAGGCACCCCCCAGCAGGGGCACACTGACACCTCACACGGCAGGGTACTCCAACAGACCTGCAGCTGAGGGTCCTGTCTGTTCGAAGGAAAACTAACAAACAGAAAGGACATCTACACCAAAAACCCATCTGTACATCACCATCATCAAAGACCAAAAGTAGATAAAACCACAAAGATGGGGAAAAAACAGAACAGAAAAACTGGAAACTCTAAAAAGCAGAGTGCCTCTCCTCCTCCAAAGGAACTCAGTTCCTCACCAGCAACGGAACAAAGCTCGACGGAGAACGACTTTGACAAGCTGAGAGAAGAAGGCTTCAGACGATCAAATTACTCTGAGCTACGGGAGGACATTCAAACCAAAGGCAAAGAAGTTGAAAACTTTGAAAAAAATTTAGAAGAATGTATAACTAGAATAACCAATACAGAGAAGTGCTTAAAGGAGCTGATGGAGCTGAAAACCAAGGCTCGAGAACTACGTGAAGAATGCAGAAGCCTCAGGAGCCGATGCGATCAACTGGAAGAAAGGGTATCAGCTATGGAAGATGAAATGAATGAAATGAAGTGAGAAGGGAAGTTTAGAGAAAAAAGAATAAAAAGAAATGAGCAAAGCCTCCAAGAAATATGGGACTATGTGAAAAGACCAAATCTACGTCTGATTGGTGTACCTGAAAGTGACGGGGAGAATGGAATCAAGTTGGAAAACACTCTGCAGGATATTATCCAGGAGAACTTCCCCAATCTAGCAAGGCAGGCCAATGTTCAGATTCAGGAAATACAGAGAACGCCACAAAGATACTCCTCGAGAAGAGCAACTCCAAGACACATAATTGTCAAATTCACCAAAGTTGAAATGAAGGAAAAAATGTTAAGGGCAGCCAGAGAGAAAGGTCAGGTTACCCTCAAAGGGAAGCCCATCAGACTAACAGCGGATCTCTCGGCAGAAAACCTACAAGCCAGAAGAGAGTGGGGGCCAATATTCAACATTCTTAAAGAATTTTCAACCCAGAATTTCATATCCAGCCAAACTAAGCTTCATAAATGAAGGAGAAATAAAATACTTTACAGACAAGCAAATGCTGAGAGATTTTGTCACCACCAGGCCTGCCCTAAAAGAGCTCCTGAAGGAAGCACTAAACATGGAAAAGAACAATCGGTACCAGCCGCTGCAAAATCATGCCAAAATGTAAAGACCATTGAGACTAGGCAGAAACTGCATCAACTAACGGGCAAAATAACCAGCTAACATCATAATGACAGGATCAAATTCACACATAACAATATTAACCTTAAATGTAAATGGACTAAATGCTCCAATTAAAAGACACAGACTGGCAAATTGGATAAAGAGTCAAGACCCATCAGTGTGCTGTATTCAGGAAACCCATCTCATGTGCAGAGACATACATAGGCTCAAAATAAAAGGATGGAGGAAGATCTACCAAGCAAATGGAAAACAAAAAAAGGCAGGGGTTGCAATCCTAGTCTCTGATAAAACAGACTTTAAACCAACAAAGATCAAAAGAGACAAAGAAGGCCATTAAATAATGGTAAAGGGATCAATTCAACAAGAAGAGCTAACTATCCTAAATATATATGCACCCAATACAGGAGCACCCAGATTCATAAAGCAAGTCCTGAGTGACCTACAAAGAGACTTAGACTCCCACACATTAATAATGGCAGACTTTAACACCCCACTGTCAACATTAGACAGATCAACGAGACAGAAAGTCAACAAGGATACCCAGGAATTGAACTCAGCTCCGCACCAAGCGGACCTAATAGACATCTACAGAACTCTCCACCCCAAATCAACAGAATATACATTTTTTTCAGCACCACACCACATCTATTCCAAAATTGACCACATACTTGGAAGTAAAGCTCTCCTCAGCAAATGTAAAAGAACAGAAATTATAACAAACTATCTCTCAGACCACAGTGCAATCAAACTAGAACTCAGGATTAAGAATCTCATTCAAAACCGCTCAACTACATGGAAACTGAACAACCTGCTCCTGAATGACTACTGGGTACATAACGAAATGAAGGCAGAAATAAAGATGTTCTTTGAAACCAACGAGAACAAAGACACAACATACCAGAATCTCTGGGACACATTCAAAGCAGTGTGTAGAGGGAAATTTATAGCACTAAATGCCCACAAGAGAAAGCAGGAAAGATCCAAAATTGACACCCTAACATCACAATTAAAAGAACTAGAAAAGCAAGAGCAAACACATTCAAAAGCTAGCAGAAGGCAAGAAATAACTAAAATCAGAGCAGAACTGAATGAAATAGAGACACAAAATCCCTTCAAAAAATTAATGAATCCAGGAGCTGGTTTTTTGAAAGGATCAACAAAATAGATAGACTGCTAGCAAGAATGATAAAGAAAAAAAGAGAGAAGAATCAAATAGATGCAATAAAAAAGTATAAAGGGGATATCACCGCCGATCCCACAGAAATACAAACTACCATCAGAGAATACTACAAACACCTCTATGCAAATAAACTAGAAAATCTAGAAGAAATGGATAAATTCCTCAACACATACACTCTCCCAAGACTAAACCACGAAGAAGTTGAATCTCTGAATAGACCAATAACAGGATCTGAAATTGTGGCAATAATCAATAGCTTACCATCCAAAAAGAGTCCAGGACCAGATGGATTCACAGTCGAATTCTACCAGAGGTACAAGGAGGAACTGGTACCATTCCTTCTGAAACTATTCCAATCAATAGAAAAAGAGGGAATCCTCCCTAACTCATTTTATGAGGCCAGCATCATGCTGATACCAAAGCCTGGCAGAGACACAACAAAAAAAGAGAATTTTAGACCAATATCCATGATGAACATTGATGCAAAAATCCTCAATAAAATACTGGCAAAACGAATCCAGCAGCACATCAAAAAGCTTATCCACCATGATCAAGTGGGCTTCATCCCTGGGATGCAAGGCTGGTTCAATATACGCAAATCAATAAATGTAATCCAGCATATAAACAGAGCCAAAGACAAAAACCACATGACTATCTCAATAGATGCAGAAAAGGCCTTTGACAAAATTCAACAATGCTTCATGCTAAAAACTCTCAATAAATTAGGTATTGATGGGACATATTTCAAAATAATAAGAGCTATCTATGACAAACTCACAGCCAATATCATACTGAATGGGCAAAAACTGGAAGCATTCTCTTTGAAAACTGGCAAAGACACGGATGCCCTCTCTCACCACTCCTATTCAACATAGTGTTGGAAGTTCTGGCCAGGGCAATGAGGCAGGAGAAGGAAATAAAGGGTATTCAATTAGGAAAAGAGGAAGTCAAATTGTCCCTGTTTGCAGACGACATGATTGTATATCTAGAAAACCCCATTGTCTCAGCCCAAAATCTCCTTAAGCTGATAAGCAACTTCAGCAAAGTCTCAGGATACAAAATCAATGTGCAAAAATCACAAGCATTCTTATACACCAATAACAGACAAACAGAGAGCCAAATCATGAGTGAACTCCCATTCACAATTGCTTCAAAGAGAATAAAATACCTAGGAATCCAACTTACAAGGGATGTGAAGGACCTCTTCAAGGAGAACTACAAACCACTGCTCAAGGAAATAAAAGAGGATACAAACAAATGGAAGAACATTCCATGCTCATGGGTAGGAAGAATCAATATCGTGAAAATGGCCATACTGCCCAAGGTAATTTACAGATTCAATGCCATCCCCATCAAGCTACCAATGACTTTCTTCACAGAATTGGAAAAAACTACTTTAAAGTTCATATGGAACCAAAAAAGAGCCTGCATCGCCAAGTCAATCCTAAGCCAAAAGAACAAAGCTGGAGGCATCACACTACCTGACTTCAAACTATACTACAAGGCTACAGTAACCAAAACAGCATGGTACTGGTACCAAAACAGAGATATAGATCAATGGAACAGAACAGAGCCCTCAGAAATAATGCCGCATATCTACAACTATCTGATCTTTGACAAACCTGAGAAAAACAAGCAATGGGGAAAGGATTCCCTATTTAATAAATGGTGCTGGGAAAACTGGCTAGCCGTATGTAGGAAGCTGAAACTGGATCCCTTCCTTACACCTTATACAAAAATCAATTCAAGATGGATTAAAGACTTAAACGTTAGACCTAAAACCATAAAAACCCTAGAAGAAAACCTAGGCAATACCATTCAGGACATAGGCATGGGCAAGGACTTCATGTCTAAAACACCAAAAGCAATGGCAACAAAAGACAAAATTGACAAATGGGATCTAATTAAACTAAAGAGCTTCTGTACAGCAAAAGAAACTACCATCAGAGTGAACAGGCAACCTACAAAATGGGAGAAAATTTTCGCAACCTACTCATCTGACAAAGGGCTAATATCCAGAATCTACAATGAACTCAAACAAATTTACAAGAAAAAAACAAACAACCCCATCAAAATGTGGGCAAAGGACATGAACAGACACTTCTCAAAAGAAGACATTTATGCAGCCAAAAAACACATGAAAAAATGCTCATCATCACTGGCCATCATAGAAATGCAAATCAAAACCACAATGAGATACCATCTCACACCAGTTAGAATGGCAGTCATTAAAAAGTCAGGAAACAACAGGTGCTGGAGAGGATGTGGAGAAATAGGAACACTTTTACACTGTTGGTGGGACTGTAAACTAGTTCAACCATTGTGGAAGTCAGTGTGGCGATTTCTCAGGGATCTAGAACTAGAAATACCATTTGACCCAGCCATCCCATTACTGGGTATATACCCAAAGGACTATAAATCATGCTGCTATAAAGACACCTGCACACGTATGTTTATTGCGGCACTATTCACAATAGCAAAGACTTGGAACCAACCCAAATGTCCAACAATGATAGACTGGATTCAGAAAATGTGGCACATATACACCATGGAATACTATGCAGCCATAAAAAAGATGAGTTCATGTCCTTTGTAGGGACATGGATGAAATTGGAAATCATCATTCTCAGTAAACTATCGCAAGAACAAAAAACCAAACACCACATATTCTCACTCATAGGTGGGAATTGAACAATGAGATCACATGGACACAGGAAGGGAAACATCACACTCTGGGGACGGTTGTGGGGTGGGGGGAGGGGGGAGGGATAGCATTGGGAGATATACCTAATGCTAGATGACGAGTTAGTGGGTGCAGCGCACCAGCATGGCACATGTATACATATGTAACTAACCTGCACAATGTGCACATGTACCCTAAAACTTAAAGTATAATAATAAAAGAAAAAAACAAACAAACAAAAAAGAAACATACACATTATAAAATCTCCGCTTTCCTACATAAAATGAATAATAATTATATCCATGTAAATAAACTATTTACTGTCTTTGTCTTTTTACCATGCAGTGTGACAAATCATAAGCATATTATTAATGATGTAACAGATTGACTTTTGCTGTACATTTTATTTCATGACAACATCGAACTCACAATATATTATCTCAAAAATTAGACACAAAGGCATTCATATTTCTCTTGATTTTTCTAGTAACAAAGGTTTGCTTACCTTAATCACTAGGGTGTTGCCATCTGCTCAGAGTGCCTGGCTACCAGTTTACAAGTTAGAAGAGACTATAACACATTCTTACATTTTTCTCCTAAAACAAAAGAACAGAAGATGAAACACCTAATTTTATGTAGCTGACAATCTAGCTCCCAATTGTTACTGATGAAATACCCATGCTGTGAGTCTGTCTTTTCATTTTTAGTGAAATTCTTTTGAATGCATTCAGATTTTTTTTTCTTAGCTGTTTTGTAGTGGAATACTGATAACTTTTCTTCTTCTTTTTTTGCCTGATTCACTGTGACGCAGAAAGACTGAATCCAGTCTTTTCCATTCCACTGAGAATATAACAATAGTAGGAGGCATGAGCAAGGATCAGGCATTGCTCCCAGGAAGACTGCAGTTTTTCCCACAGGGAAAATAAAGTCACACATGCTTCAATTCATGAACATTCATCTTTCTTATTCCATTTCTTCTTCTTTCTCTCTAATTCAGACACTCATTTTTTTTTTTTTCTGGAAGATTTATTTATTTAGCTCTGCCTCCAAGCCTTAACATTTCAATTTGTCAAGTATTCTCAATGCCAAAAGAATTGCAAACATATGCCAGATAGAGAGCACCCTAATAAATAAGATATAGGCCTGGCCATCAGCAATTTTTTTGTCCATTTATAAGAAAGAAGCATTAATTAATAATTCCATATTATGTGGTAAGATAGATCTTGCGGGAATCCAAAAATTTCATCCTACCTCAGCTTGATTTCTAGCTCAATTTCCCATAAAAATTTCTTCCTCCATTGAAGCAGGTCCTGTTAGTGGCCTACCCAACAGCCATTGCTTGACTTCTTCCTTGCTAATGGAATCCTAATTTTGTTTGGCCCAATGTGATAAATGATGATTGGCGTAAGCCAACCATGAGAAATTTATTTTCCTTTGCAATGCAAAGATATGGTTACCTGGCCCAACTTTAGCAAAGGAGTAGTCTGTGGTGGGGCTTCTGGGAAAGCATTTGCTTCCTGAAAAAAAAGACTGATATAGGGGGAGAGCTTGTGGGTGAACAATCTTACCCTTCTTTTATGCTGGGGATGCTATTGTGAGGACATGATGCTTGAAGCTGTGGCAGCAATCATTGGACGGTGCAGCATTAAGCATAAATATGGAAAGCCAAATGCTGAGAATGGAGGTACAGAAGGATGAAAAGAGTCTGGATCACTGAGGACATTGTTAAACTTCTGAATGGACTGTCAAATTTCTACATTCAGATTTCTTGTTAACCATAATATACATGCTCTTATCATCATAGCTGATGTTAATCAGCTTTCTAGGTTCCTTGCAGCCCTAAGCACTCCAAACTTATAATCTTCTTGCTAATGAACTTTAGTGACGTTGTATTGCCTATCAAATGTTACCCAAATGAGTCAACAACGTATCATTTTTCATTGCCCTATAGCAGGAATCTTGAACTATGTCCATGTTGGCCCAATCTGACTCACTGCCTGTTTATGGAGGCCCTGTGAGTTAAAGATAGTTTTTACATTTTTAAATGAAATAAAAATCAAAAGAAGTATAATGTTTTATGATACATGAAAAAAGATATGAAATCTAAATGTCAGTGTCCATAAATAAAGTTTTATTGGAATCTAGCCTTGCTCATTTATTTACATACTGTCTATGGCTGCTTTCATGCAGAGTTGAGTGTTTGAGACAGAACATATGGGCTGTAAAGCCTGAAATATTTACCCTCTGGCCCTTTACAGAAAAAGTTTACCAACCCCAGCTCTACCACATGAATTCCCATTCAAGTCGGTATAATGTCAACTGTATTTTAGGTATGACATTCTGTCTTAGTTTTGTGTTGCTAAAACAGAATACATGAGACTAGGTAACTTATAAGAAAACGAGGTTTATTTAGCTCACAATTCTGCAGACTGGGAAGTTCAAAGGGCATGGCAATAGCATCTGCTTACCTTCTGGTGAAGACCTCATGCTGCTTCCACTCATGGCAGAAAGCCAAGGGGGAGTAGACAAGTGCAAAGAGATCATATGGTGAGGGAGGAAGCAAGAGAGAGAAACTGAGGAAGCCAGATTCTTTTTAACAACCAACCCATTCCAGTGAGAACAAGAATTCATTCACCCCAGTGGAGGGCATTAGTCAATTCATTAGGGATCTACCTCCTGGCTCAAGCACCTCCCACTAGGCCCCATCCCCGAATGCTGCCACCTTAAAGATCAAATTTCAGTATGAGTTTTGGCAGGGTCAAACTACATCCAAACTATAACACAATCTCTCTTTCCTGGATGCTCTTGACCCTGTGGCTTCCTTCACTCTAATTATCCTTTCTGTATTCTCCCTGAAACATCCATAATTGTTCCTTTCTAAACTGGGTGTATAAAACATTTTCACAAATACTAGTTTATTTGATTCTTAGAAAAAATTCTGTGAGAAGGAAGAGCAGAGATGATTATTATCATTTTTTTACAGGGAGGAAATGAATGGTAGGATGCAGCCCAAGGACTTGGGATCTATTATAGCTTGATCTCAGTCAAATGTTCTAAACTCTACCAGTAGCTATGTGACTTTGGATAAGTCACTTAGTTTTTCTTAGCCTTAGGCATTGTTCTGTCAAATGTGGATATAATACTCAACACATCCTGCCTTAAACCATAATATGGCTGGCACAAGTTTTCAGAAGTAGAAAGAGCTAAGGTTAGAGTTGAAATCTAGTTGATAATCTCAATCTATGTGCAAATTTACAGTTGGGTCTGAGAAACATAGCATTAGGAAGATAAACACCTGTTCAAAGATAAATAGGAAAATATCTTGGAATCTCCGTTTCTTAGACTGGAACGGATAAAGCAGTTAGGAAGCTTCTTATTTGCTGGGGAAAAAAGTGTCTTAAGAAAGCAAGAGCAAGAGAGAGAAGAGAGAATACAGTGTTGGCTTTTAATCAAAATATATATGCCTCAGATAAATCAATCAGTGGTCTTTCATTAGCGGGTTTCAAAATGGAATGCATGCAAGACCCTGCAAAGCTTTCAACATTCCTTCTTATGGGTTATTTTCGTTCAGATATAGGAAAATAAAAGAGCTGACTTTCTCACTGAACTCCTTGGTCCCGAAGCCTCCTTTTTTCTTGCCCAAACTACTTCTCTGTCAGCTGCTGGCTCTCTTCTAACTCCCACAGCATATTTTGAAATTGCATATTTCAATCACCTGTATGTGCTAACTGAAGCTGAGTAATGAGTGTCTGGAAGGTTTGCACAAGGTTATTAAAAGTTTCTTAATCTGCCACCAACTTCTTTTTTAATATTGTTTGTAGATTTCCTAAAGCACAGGAATAAATTCCCTTGACCCTCTTACTCATTAACTTGGAGAGTATGGCAGAAAATCAAAGGTACAAGCCTGTTAGGGTGTTTATTCCCTTTTAATAACCTGAGGACTGCAGCCCTGAGAAGATAAGGATATCACTGCTGTTGATCAAAAGACAAGAAAAGGCAACTACAGGAACAGATACATCATTATGCTACTAGTAGTTTTAAAACTATTGCCTCTCAATTCATTTTAAAAATAGTATATTTTAATTAGGGAACATTTTAATAAAAATAATATAGAGAAAATGGCAGTTTTCAAATGACTTAATACAAGGGACTTTGTGTTGACTATCTAATAGGGGGTGACAAGGGACTAATCTTGAAGCAGTGTGCATGCGGTAGTACAAAGTCTTTACGTAGATGTTTCTATTATATGAAGAAAAGAGGAAGAAGTGAATTTTAAGGCACAAGAATAGAATTTGTTTCTAGATTCTACTACCTGTGTGCTGTGAGTAGTTGGACAAGTCATTTAATTTGAGATTCAACTTTCTCATTTGTAAATGGAAAAAATAACACCATAAGAAAAAGTAGTATACATTTGTTTTGAATGTCTAATGTGCTTTAAAATATTTCATCCTTTCAATAAGGTTTTGAACAGTTATCCCCATTTTATAGATGAAGAAAATGAAACTTAAGATTTAGCTATTGTGTCCAGGGTTATATGGCCAATAAATGTTAGTGTTCAAAAGGAACTCCCAAGCCTGTAAAACAAGACTTCGGTGAGAGTCGGGAGAAATAATTTAAAGTGTACTTTTCCAAATCGAAATTGCCAAGCTGTAGACCCTTTTTATGAAGCACCCTCCAGAGGCTTTTGCCTGCAAGGCTAAAAGAAAAGGTGGTTTTAAAAGTATCTTCTAAACACATTCATATTTTGGGGATTGAGGGGAGGAAGGTCTGTGTGTTCTTTAAATGTGTGAGTAATAAAGAATAAATAGAACATGTCCTTTTGGTTTGTTTGGTTTTCAAATCATCCCAGCACAATTTGCAGTAAAAACTGCTTTCATTTTTAAGTGATCAAAGCAGTGCATGATCCAATCAGGTCAACAACTGCAACAAGCCAGAACAATGCAAACATGCCTAAGCTCCCTGTTTACTAAAGATGTCCACAGAAGATAATAATGTGCACTTCTCAGGATATTTAAAGAAAAATAAATACATACAGAGGAAACCGGTTTGAAGATGACTCTGAGGCAGGCCAGTACCTAAAACGTGCAATTGGCATGTAATGTCTTCGTTGTTTTAATCGTAATTGGGAGGAGTAGTTGAAATGAATTTTATCTTTTTTTCCTCCCCTCCTCTGGAATTTCTCTTCCTTTCCCCCAAAGGGCAGTTTACAGTTGAGGAACCTAATTTTCTCTGAGTCATAGAGGCCTTTTGTGGTCCTTGGAGGAAACTCCTGCATATTCACAAAATGTTCTGGCTGCTCACGTGTCCATTGGGTGTCGGCAGGACAACAGGACCCAGCCAAGTGGATAAGCAGGCCACCAAGAGCTCAGCTCTAAGCATTTTGTTTCTTAGTTACACCAAAGCTGGTGGTTGCTGCCCCAGAACCAGGATAATGGCTGCAGTGTGCACGCTTGCCAAGTCCAAACAATGCTGCCCCGTGAAGAACAAAATAAAAATTAACTTTCGGGAGGGTGTATTATTCAGAGTTTTTAATCAAACTCTTTTCAACCTGTTGTATTTTTGCATTATCCGATGTCCCTTTCAGAAACATTTTATTTCACAGAGGCCCTATAATGGCACAAGGTTAAGATATAAAAAGGCATTAGCAATTGCTTAGAGCCGATGGATGTGAAGGGCCAGTAGAATGCCTAGCCCATAGCAGGCCCTCAGTCAATGGCTACCATTATCATTACACTCTACTACAGCCTCTTCTATTTGCCATGGGGAAACTGAACCTCAGAGAGGTGAGCAATCGATGAAGGTTAGACCAATAATTACAAGAACCATCTGGGTTGGCATCTTTTACATGGGCGTCACATCTCCTGATACATATTTTTACCTGTATTCACAGGTAAACATTTTAAACATTGTTCCCTGTAGATGCCATAAAGGAATCACTTTATGACTGAATGTCCTGGGAAAGATGAGTAAGGATGCCTGCCACTGATTTCCATCAGACTGCTGTGAAACCTTGCAAAGGAACTCACTAGTGAGTACTCTTGAGAAGTAAAAGAGAACAATGATTAAGGCCACAGGGTCTGGAGTCTGATCTAATTTTCAGGACTGACACCATCTTCTAACTTCATAGCCTCTGGTAAGTTGTCAAGCCTCTCTCTGTTTCAGATTCCTCCTCTATAAAGTAGAGAATTTAGACTGCATTAGAGGGTTGGTGGGAGAAGTACTTGCGACAATATAGAGTGCACAGAGCATAAGAGGAGAAAAGCAGTAAAATGCTAATTAGCGGCATGGGCTTTTAAAATTGGTTTTGTTGTTATTTTAGTCATTATTGTAGAATAGCATTTGGTGGGTCTTTCCAAGCGTCTGATCAGGTATGATGCCAAGATCACATCTTTGTATGCTGTTTCACCCATCACCCTGTTTGTGGCATCGTCTTACCCATGGCTGTCAGAATATTCACTGACAAATAGAAAATGTTTTCAAATGCAACCAAAGCATCTGAACAAGTGAAATCAAGAGGGGAAATGGAGAGCATATAATTTGGGAAGACAGTGAGCACTGTATAAATATCTAGAATTGGAGGAATTATTTTATTTAGGGGCAGATTGAGATGGTGAGTCTACAGTTGGCGTCTCTATTACTCAAGACTCTATCTGATGTAATTTTTTTTAAAGGGTGATGGTAGTGAAATTCATTGGTTCATGAGACTGAGAAATCCGAGATTTTGCCATGATTGAATCTCAGTCATGATACCATTAGAATCTGAACTCTTTCTCTTCATCTCTTGGTTTGTAAAAAATTCTGAATGTTGATTTCTATTTCATGCATCCTGTTTATGGCAGCTCAGGCTATCATACTCATAGCTCAAGTCCAGCAGAAATAAAAAGTATCCCTCTCCAGTTTTTTTCTCGCAAAATTCTAATATTGGTTTGGTTCTGATCTGGGCTTCGGTCCACTGCTGATCTATTCATGGAGGCCCGGAAGAGTCAAGGCTGTCATGGGCTGTTTCTCTATCTCATGCTTACCCGTGAAGCCAGGTATGGAGTTGGCTTACATAGACCAAGAGTATAAGAACATGGTTCCCTAAGGAAAATGTAGGTTTCCTTGTGAAAAGATGTATTCTGGAAAGAAAGACTATGTTCACTTTAAGTTGGGGACAGGTATACTAGTAGGCATGTCCCAAAAGGGTACCATGTGTATATATTTTGTTTTTATTCATGGTCATTCTTACATTTTTAAATTAATTAGCTCTTCAGTTTCCCTGCCTCTATAGGACCTCAATCTTCCTAACTATCAGACCTTCAGCATTCACTGCTGTGACCATTTTAGCTGTTCATTAGCAGAGCTGGTGTGAAGAAGGAAGAGACTTAGGTAGTCAGTACACCCAGCTGACCATTAGGCATTTGTATCTCATGTTATCATTATTAGATATAATTTGGGAGCTTGAGGAAGCCCCCCAAATAGTCACCTTTCCTGCCTACATCCAGAATGAACTGAGAGAGAGAGATGCAGGACTTAAGCAAAGAGAGATTAAAAATGTCCTTTTTAAACTTTTTAAACTAATAGGGCATAGGGAGCCCAGATGTATGAGCTTGCTATCACTCCTCTGAATTGAACTTACACCCTCAAACTGCAGGTCCTCCCTGTAAACTTACCCCATGGAATATGGCAAACAGATGCCAATGTGATGCAGGCAGGCAAATGTCAAAGAGAAAAAGAAAGAACAAGAGACTGGTATAAAAGTCCTTAATACTACTAAGCTTAATTTTATTCTAGTTCTCTAGGTCAGGATTTTTAATATTCAGCAGTATTGACATTTGAGGTCAGATTATTCTTTGTTGTGGGGGCTGCCCTGTGTATTGCAAGATGTACAGAAGCATCCCTGGCCTCTACTCATTAGATGTTGATAGCCACCCCTCCTATCCCCCAGTGCTGACAACTGTTTCCAGACATTGCTAAGGCAAAATCTCCCCTGATTGAGAACCACTGTCATACAGTAAAAGGGAGAGGCCAAAAGTGTGTTATTCTGTTGGAGTTTTCCACATAGAAGGTAACATCAGGGGTGGGAATAGCATACAGTAACTTTCATGAAATGAGTAAAAAACCCCAAACAAACCTACTTTATTTCTTTGTGGAAAATGAATTGCCCTCCCTAAAAGGCCAACTCTTGGTTCTGATACGAATGTGAAGAAATGTAAGAAAACATTCAGGAAATATTTCTGGAGTACATGCCAGCAATCTTATAGTTCTCAGGGCTGTATTGGAAAGGAAGGTGGGAAGAAGGAAGAAAGGAAGGAAAGAAAGGACAAAAAGTGAAAAGAAAAGAAAAGAGAGAAGGAAAGAAAGAAGAAAGGAAGGAAAGAGGGAAGGAAAGAAAGAAAGAGGGAGGGAGGGAAGGAAGGAAGAGGGAGGAGGAAAGGAAGGAGACAAAGGAAGGAAGGAAGATGGAAGGAAGGAAGGAAGAAAGAAAGAAAGAAAAAGAAAGAGAAAGACAGAAAAGGAAAAATATAGAAATAATGGGCTCTTTGCAATTTGTATGAGGTATCCAAAATACTCAAATGTACAGAAGCAGAAAATAGAATGGTAGTTGCCAGCTGACAAGAGCAAAGGAAATGAGGAGTGGTTGTTCAATGTAACTTCATCTTACAGTTACACAAGATGAAGAAGTTCTGGAGATCCGCTGTACAAAATAGTGCCTACAGTTGACAATATGGTTTTGTGCACTTAAGAATTTTTTGAGGATAGATCTCATATTACGTGTTTTCACCTCTTCTCCCATCCCCACACACAAGGAAACTTTTGGTGGTGATGGATATGTTTATTACCTTGGTTGTGTTGATATGATCATATGTATCTGCATATATTCAAACTCATCAAATTACATACATTAAAAACATGCAGTTTTTTGTATGTCAATTATACCTTAATAGAGCTGTAAAAAATAAAGAATGAGCTGGGTGTGGTGGCTCATGCCTGTAATCCCAGCACTTTGGGAGGCCAAAGCTGGTGGATCATGATGTCAGGAGTTCAAGACCAGCCTGGCCAACATAGTGAAACCCTGTCTCTACTAAAAATACAAAAAATTAGCTGAGCATGGTGGTGTGCGCCTGTAATTCCAGCTACTCAGGAGGCTGAGGCAGGAGAATCACTTGAACCCAGGAGGCAGAAGTTGCAGTGAGCCAAGATCAGGCCATTGCATTCCAGGCCAGGAGACAGTGCGAGACTCCATCTCAAAAAAATAAAAATAAAAAAAAAAAGTCAAAAGAATAATGAGCTCTTGGACAGTAACTATGAGTTTTGGGAAAATAAATGAGCGTAATATCTATTTGGCAGTGACTTAATTAAATAATATAGATAAGACCATCATAAACTTGATGTGGAAACAAGGAAATTAGATCCATGAAACTGTTCAGAAAAATTTGCTGGTCACTGCCAAAATCATTACTTGAGCAAGATCTAAACTTCAAAGTTTAAAATAATACTGTAGTTAAATTGTTACAACGTTATGCCCAAAAAATGTATGCCTCTCAACAGGAATGCTTATACTAATATTTCTGAAGTCACAAATTTGGGGATTCCAAAGGTCTGTACCCCTTATGAATGTTAAGTGTCTACTATAATTACATATAATTATCACTGCGCTTTCATTAATTTATTATTTAGGTCTGCTGCACTGCTTTCATTTCTCCCTCACCTTTATTTATGTTGCTTTTTAATCAGGGTTCAAAGTATTTCACAAGGTCATGTTGATTAAAACCTAATAAAAAAAAGTCTAGGATAAAAGAAATACTATGTAGTCCCTGTTGTCAATAATACGTATATTTTAAATCAGCAAATTACTCTGAAGTCTGCTGCTTCTGGCAACTTCTAAAGAATCTGGAAACCTCGGTAAGGGGAAGACTTGTTCTTCCAGGAAAAACATCGGTGTTTTCTTCAGGCCTTTTCTCTTTAATCCACAAACCCCTAATGCTCCATTCCATTCTCTGCCCCACTGTTTAGGACGAGTACTGTGGAGTTGGTAAAAATAATAATATCTTATATTTTCAGTGAGATATTAACTTTTCGAAGTGCTTTTATATCTCTTTGAGCTTCTAGGCACCCAAGAAGGGGCTTATCATCATTATTTTCTTTATGAAGTAATGGAATCCCAGAGAGGTCTAAGATTTGCCAGAGAGGTCATATAGGTAGCAAGGGGCGGGTAGTTCCCAAGGCCCACTGCTCCCATCATGCCTTGAATAAGCGTTTTCAAGTGTCTCAACAAGTTATGGTCAGCCATATTGAAGTTCCATGGCGAGCCTGGATCATCTGTGGTTTTAAGCATTGGCTAAGTGCTCCATGGTGAGGAGGTAATGGGTGAAAGGGGGGCTATCTTAAGATAACTGATCAAAAGGAAACGTTTCGTGGGTATGCATTCATGAATGTAATCATTCCTTTATGCAGTAAACATTTACTGAGCATACACCATGTGTCAGCTCCTTTCTAGGTATCTCAAAAACACACTACCACAATCTTCAGCCTCTTTATGATTTGTAAAAAATAATCTTAGCCTATAATCTGAGTATACAATAGTCAGATGTATGTAGTTTACTTTTAAACTCATAAAGTCCATAAATCTTACAGGGCGTATACATCTGGAGACTAACAGTGTGTGTGCCTAGTATAGTGTGGAAATACATTGCTGATCGTACCTTGGTTTGTTTCTCATTCATAGTCAAATCCAAGAGCAGTAGTGATTGTCCATAATACCGTATTCAGTTTTGGAAATGATATTTGCCAGAAGGATGTTGAAGGAAGGAAGCAAATTTGGTGATATGTATCAAACACCTTAATATTTGGAAATGATATTTGCCAGAAGGATGTTGAAGGAAGGAAGCAAATTTGGTGATAAGTATCAAAGACTTTAATAATATACAAACATTTTCACTTTTTTTAACTTCTGAGAAATGATTCCCAGAATATAATTCTAGATAGAAGAGTCTTTTTGTATATGATGTTAAATTCTTTATTATTTATTATAGTGAAAAATTTCTTATAACCTAGTTATTAAACAATAGGAAATGGTCATATCATTGTTTTCCAAAGAGTGCTGTGGTGAGCACTATGTTGTATAATGCTCATGGTGAAAATGGTTCCATGTTTAATTAAGTTTGAGAAAAGAACACACTAAGAAAGCTTCTCTCCTGGAGCTTCACAGTACATAATAGTATAGAGGAGTTGTTATAAAGTAACATCATTAACTTTTTCCAGGTAGGCGTATTCCAATCTTTTGGACTCCAGTTTTGGAAGTAATGTATATTAATATTTTTTGGATTTAGTGCCTGGTTACATAAATTATAATCCACTCAGAAATAATATGTAGTCATTAAATTTTATTTTTCAAACATATAATGACATAAGAATGATCCAAATATAATGTTATGGAGAATGGGTAAAACAGAAAATTTGTATATATATATATATTTGAATAATTGCAGTTATGTAAAAATGCGAGGTAAAAAGAGAAGGAACAAAAAGGTGAAAGGCCGACATCAACAGTTGTATGGTCATCATGGGTTATGTTATGAACACATTTTGTTCTCATTTTCTCTATTTTCCAAATTTTTAGTAACATAATTTTATTATTTTATTTTACTTTTGTCTCAGGAATAAAAGAAAAAAATAAAACTATAATAAATACCTTGGGGCTGGGCACAGTGGCTCATGCTTGTAATCACAGTGCTTTGGGAGGCCAAGGCAGGAGGATCACTTGAGACCAGGAGTTTGAGACCCACCATAGGCAACATAGCAAGAGTTTGTCTCTACCAAAAAAAATTAAAAAGTAAATAAATAAAATAAAATAAAATAAATTATCAGGGTGTGATGGCATGCAGCTGTTGTCCTGGTTACTCTGGAGACGAGGCAGGAAGATCGCTTTAGCTTGGAAGTTTGAGGCTGCAGTGAACTATGATTGAGCCACTGCACTCCAACCTTAGCTATAGAGCAGACCCTGTATCTAGTACAATTTTGTGATGTCAATACATTTCAATATGTGTGGATAATAAACAAATCAGTAGACTAAAAACTTAAATACCCATATAGGTAGGATACATTGATTTTCCTTATTCCTGATTGAAGATTAGCTGATTTTAACACACGAAATTTAGGAATTATGTATACATAAAGCATAGTCGACAGGCTATAAACGGAGCTGAGTAGTGTTTTATTCACTCCCATCTAAGGGGCTATGCTCTTCAGTGTTTACTTAATTTTCTTTTCTCTTTACTCTGCCTCCTTCTCATCTTTATCCATCTCTTCTTCCCACTTCTTTCCAAATCAACAAGCATGTGGTACCAAATGCCCACACTGTGGTATTCGATTAGGATCCACTTGACTGTACTTATCCAGTTCCTTGGAAATGTGCAGCCTTTGTTTTAACTTTCCACATGCTTAGTACTTATAATAGAAAGAGACAGGAACCAAGATGTTTGCTTTTTCTAGTGAGAGAAAATAAAACAAGAAGACAATCCAAAGGAAGCCATAGTGAGATCATCAGTAGATAAACATTTCACAAGAGAAATGATAACCACTATTATGAGAAGCAAATGCAGCTTTTTTTTCTTGGCCATAGAACTTTGAAACAGTCTCTGAAAACATCCCGTTATCCTTCAGCTAGCAGACACACATCTTCCAATATTTGACAAATACCATCTTGAATCTTTCTTAGTGCAGGTGGTGCTAACTATGTCATGCTGTTACTCTCTTCTCAGTTAAAGTCACATTTCTTTTTCAAATTCCTTCTGCACAGGAGAAGAAAACCTTAGCAGATGGATTAGGGTAAAGGAAATGGTACATAATGAATCACATTTGAAACCCCAGCATGCAGATCAATATGTAAGTATATATAGTCCTCCTCCTCGTCGTCTGCGTTCCGTGAATTTGAGTGTTTCAGAGACTCAAGAGGCCAGACTCTTGCTTTGTGCTGAGAAAGCTTCTCTCTGCAGCTGTGCCTCTCTTCAGAATGACTTCTTTTCCCTGCTGCCATTATGCCAGGAATGCACAAGAACCTCCCAGCTTAAGTCTTCTGAGCGCTTATAGATATCAAGGCCAGAATTCTCATCTTCTGGAACTCTAGGGAAAATTTCCAGTGAAGAATTATTTCCCCCTTTTCATAGATATGACAGTGGATGAATTAAAGTGACTTGGCCAAAGTCACAGAACATGTCAGCTGAAAGCTAAACTCCAAAATGGAAATTGCTCATTCAACTAAATTGAATTACACCAAAGCATATTGCTAAGTTTGTTTTCTCCTAAAGGTTTACAGCACACAATCACTGCTTTTTTTCCCCCAGCAACCTCAAGGAAACAAGCTATAAACGTTCCTTTATAAAATAGCATGGAAGGTCAAATCTTCAGGCATCTCTGCCCCTATGTTCCTAGCTTCCTGTTATCTGGCTAGAATTTTGGAATCCTGGATCTAACACCAGACAAGATTGTCACTACCAAACCAATTTGAGGTCTAACCGCGCATTTTAGCGTTCATAGGACAAAGGTGGGAACAGCTGCTTAATGGGTCAATTTGTAGAATCCCACAGCTTTTAAAGTCAGTTAGTGGACTAGAATTTTCATGCACCTACTGTTTGCACAATACTTTATTCTTAGTCCAACTGAGGAGGAAATGTATACATGTATAATGAAAAACGCCTGCTGTAGTGCATTTTTAGTAAGAGAGAATAAAAACAAAAAATCAACAATTGACAAAATTTGTGATTAGCTGAATTCAGTTCTTTTGTTTTTAGGTTTTACAGTTCAATGAATTCTGTTACCCTCTGTACTTGCTTTTGCTTTTGCGTAACAATTTTAACTGCTTGAAGAGTTTTGCTACCTTTCTTTTGTTTGTTTTGCATGTTGCAACAAAGCTTCTTGGAAAGTTAGAGCATGATTTGTATCTAACTGCAACACACCAAACAATTTCCATTGTAAGTATCTAAGGGCCTTTCTCAAGTCAGATGTGAGGCAGAAACTTGTCAGTTTCATTCCATCAAAAGCTACCAAACAGGCAACAATGTTGATGGCAGTACACATGTGGAAAGTATTTGCTGTGACTAAGAGTTTTGAAGAAACAATCTTCATGCCCTTGTAGATAAAGTCGTGAGAGTACAGTGACTTCCAGGGTCAGCAGTAAAGCTGAAGGTAATTCTTGCTGCGTATGGTACCAATGATGAACAGAAAGACTGAAATGTGTCAGGAGGTCAGATTTCTGGATCACCATTTAAAGAGCTTTGCATATGGGGCTGGGGATAAAATATTCCATTAGAGAGGTTCCACTCATAGAGCATGTGTACTTTTTATTCTTTCACCCAAACAAAATTTAAATATCAGACAAAGCTGGTAAGATAAACACACACACACACACACACACACACACACACACACACACACACACACACACACACAGCAACTTAGTACTTCTTTTGTGAGTATCCTCATAAAGAATGCTACGGAAATCTGAAACAGAAGTGGGTAGGCCCAATATAATTTTATGAGACTTGCAGTCTCTGTCTCTCAGCAACCATGCCACTTATTTCCTTCATCCTATATCAGCAATGCAGTATTTGATTGAAAAATTACCCCAGTTTCCCATAGACGGGTCGTTTTCTCCATGGAAAGCAAATCAGAATGGCATGCAAAGAAGACAGATTCAGGTAGTCCAATACCTGATTCTTTCAAATCAAAAAAGGGTAAGTGCACATACCCTTAAGCCTGTGCACTCGGGCTGGTGCATTTTTGCATGTCTGTATAACTGCCTCCTTTTCACATTTCTGATTCCGTAGCCTTCATGTTGCTTAAATGTTGAAACCAAATGGGAACCTTTTGAGAAATGCCGGAAAGCAAAGTTAGGGGTAGTGATGCCGAGTCTGAAAGAGTGGTTGAAGAAAAGCAATGAGAAGTTTAATAACTTTTAAATTCTAGTAATTGGATTTTTTAATGAACAGAAATATATTTATTTCCAGAAAGTACTTTTCAGTATGTTCTGGGGGTAGATTTGTTTCAATCAAGGCTTGAACTCTGGATAATGAAATGTTGGTAAATGTATAACTGGTTCTTTGAAAAAAAAATGCATATGCAATTTAAACATACTTGTTATACCTTACCCAAGACATACAGTGAATACACCAACCAAACAGCAGTTAATGCCACTGAGAGTTTTTATGAGTGTATATAGTACAGCGGCAGGAAAACCCCACTAAAGGGAGGTATAGAACAGAAGACTTAAGATAATGGATTTGCAAAGTCAGAAAACCCTGCAGTGGAATCCTAGGGCCAAAATCATTTACTGAACTTTTCTGAGACTTAATGTTCTGGTAGGTAAAATTAAATGGTACTTCCCTTACACACAAGGCAGAGGCAAAGCAACAAATGAAGTCTTGGTTTGTAGCATTTGTTATTTCCATGATACAAATACTCCCATTGTGGCTGATTTCAGTCTACCAACATGACAACACTGAATGCAGAGTTGTGAAATTCCATAGCCTTTCCCCCATCCAGATACGATAGACACGAATAACCAAGGGTGTAAAAAATTGCGTGACGGGGTAGAATATTTAGGAAGTGATGAGTTTTGAGTATTTATCATCTTTTTAAAAATATAATTTATTTAATTAAAAGTTTATATATTTTGATTTTAAATAATGGTGGCGTTTAAGAACCAGCTCATAGAATTCCTGAAAAATTGACATTGGATTCCATGGGCCTGGAACAGGCTCTCTCCACTGGTTCTGGTTGAATGCAAGTCTACTATTTGCCAAGGAATCTGGTGTCCATAGGAGCATCGTTGCTGGCGGCTCAGAAATTAGGCTTGGTAGGCCTGGTTCACATATGTTAATGCTTATACAATTAGCTTCTTCAGTTTAGAAACAACAATCCCTGTAATTCTCTCAGGCTGACTTAAAATTCAAGGTCTGCCAAACCCTGCCCAGATGCCAACAGCCAATAATTTATGATGGGATTAGGAATGAGAGTGAAGAAAAGTTACTTGTTAATTATGATTGTGAAGACCACACACACTATGAAAAGAAACACTCTGTACAAATGAAAGGATTCCCGGTTAGCCCCACTTGGTGACACGCAAGTCAGTGGGCCTTTCCTCTGCTCTCTGCAGCTCCACCTAAGGGTTTCCTACTTGCCTTTTTCTAACCGAAAGCCCGTCAGTGAAATGTCTTATCAAAACCCCCAGCAAACTGCAGAGTTCCTGGGAAAACTAGCAGTTGACAAAGGCATTACAGTACCGTGTCATGCAGGCTGTTAAAGAAATCCAGCCCTGGTGATAATGTGTATATTCATTCTGTGTAAATGATTAAGTTCAAAAAACCATACAGTGAATCATGGTAGCAAGGCCAGACTTGCTTTGATTAACTACACTGGTATAATGAAACCCAACAGAGCAATCACTGAAACATTTAGCTCCAAATGTAAATCTTCCTGAACTCTGAAAAAAAATCATGTTAGGCAATGAGAGGTGGTGTATAATACAGCCATATTTCACATAATGAAAGTTGTGGCAGTTGTAAAGAAAAGGGAATGTTAAAACGTTGTTATGCTGTGTTTGGCAAGACTGAGTCATTTTAAAAGTGTCAATCATGATAATTCAACATATTTTTAATCTAAAGGTCAATAGAAGCAGTTTCTAAGGTGGTACAATAGTGATGCCAAATATGAAAGCAAGCAGTTATAAGATGATTTCAAGTGTTAATACTGTATCATAATGTGTCTCAGTTCTAAATTGAAGAGCATGGATTGATCAAGGTGAAAGAATTTTTATTAAAAATGTACTGAAATGGCGAGCAACATGGTCATCTCAATCAAACTGCTCTGTGGAGTTCTTCTATTCAGACATGGTTTGGTGAAGACAGTGTGGTGTCTTGTACAGTACAGGACTACAAGACGGTGTGGTGCTTCTATGGTACAGTAGTTATTTTGGAGAAGACGGTTGGGGAGGGCTTAGGTCTTCATCTGCTAGTGGCAACATCTACAGAATAGAAACTCTTTCCTTACAATAACCTACAAGTCATTTTCTCAAAAGCAAGAGAAACATATGCCAATGAGACATAAAGTCAGTGTTCTGTGATGGAATGGCCAGCCCTTCATGAATACACAGAACTGTTTGCATTCCTGAATATTTTCACTTTTGTCCTTGGACAGCTTTTGAATATACCTCAAATATGCTTCGGTCATGTTGTACACTTAAGTATTAGAAATATTCCGTGAGAGAAAAGTAAAATTATGCTCTGCCTTTAAAGTTTATGGGAACATGTGGTCTTCCTTACAGGGAAAGCAATTGCTACCTCGGCGGTATTGGACTTTCATCTCATGGGTTTCATGCATACAGGTTAAACATATGAGAAGTTTTATAAGGCTATAGAAATTGTGTCAGAGAAAACAATCTATAAGAGGTCTGAGCAACATAAAAACCACTGGACACATTCAGTTTCATGACAAAGCTCTCTCCAAAGTTATTAGATTTCATAATTCAATCTGTGTTATTATGGGGGAACTTGGGTCCAACCACTGCTGTAGATTATAGTAATAATTCTACATAGACACATTCGCATTACACAATAACTCTCCTAGAACTGGTTGCAGACTTGCACAAGCATATTGTTTTCTGTTAATCCTCATAAACCTAACCAATAGTTTGTTTCTGTTATTTTATCACACACATTAAAACCACTTTTATATTTAAAAATGCCTAGCACAAGCTTATGATTTATCTATATGTGACTCTTTCTGGTAATGTCTCAAGAGCATATTCTATTTAATTTAAATATATATGGACCTTTAAGTGTGTTTCCAGAAGGCTTTTGGTGATACAGTCAAAGAAAACAGCAGAAATCAAAGATGAAGAAACCACTCTATCACATTCTTTCCTTTCCCATGAAGAGAAAATGATTGCACAGAGGTTCTTATAAATGCCTTAGGAGACAGACATTTGGACCTTCTGATATTTCTTGCTACTGCTCTTTTCCCTTCGCTTCTTTCCTCTCTAAATTCTTAAAACATGCCATGTATCTTCAAAGTGTGGGTCTCACAACCATTATTCCAAGTATCTAAACAGGTCTATGGTATCGTTTACCTACCAGTGCGTTGTGCAGTAATGGTGTGGACACACAATTTATTCTGTTGCATTCTGTTGTTTTTTATTTTTAATTTTTTCTCAATACAAAAGTAACACATGCTGATATTAGAAACACTAGAAAAATCAGATAAATAAAGAAGAAAATTAAAATGCTACATAACTTCACCTCACAGAGAAAACCACTGTTGAAATTTTGCTGTATATTTTTCTGGTGTTTTAAATATATAACATATATACACACATGTTAAAAATTACATTTGGGGTCATATTGTGCGGGGTGCCCAGAAAGTCCATAAACATAGGTGAAAATGGTATTATCTATGTTAATATTATTAATATTATAAGAATTGCTGACATTAGCAAGGATATATTAATATTATTTCATATTATTTATTCGTCTTACAGATTGGAGATGTCCTTGATGGCATTATATGTAATTCGCCTATGTTTCCAGACTTTCACGAACACACTGTAGATGAGCAGTATATATATATACACACACACACATACATATATATATCTGTATCTATATATATATATATACACACATATATATATATATATTTTTTTTTTTTTGAGACAGGGTATGGCTCTGTCACCCAAGCTGGAGTGCAGTGGTGTGATCTTGGCTCACTGTAACCTCCACCTCCCGGGCTCAAGTGATCCTTCCACTTCAGCTTGCCGAATAGCTGGGACCACAAGTGTGTCCTATTATGTTGGCTTTTTTCTATTTTTTTGTAGAGACAGGGTTTCGCCATGTTATCCAGGCTGGTCTTGACCTCCTGGGCTCAAGCAATCTGCCTGCCTCAACCTCCCAAAGGGTTAGGATTAAGGTGTGAGCCACTGCACCTGGCCAGTGTATATATATTTCTTGACCTTTTTTTTTTCACCATAGTAGGTTCCAATCCTGACATGACCATTCATTTAAGGTCTTCAAATGGGCAATGGTCACAAATGTAGAAATATTCCCACTTGCCGTGCCAGAAAAGAAACAGTTTACAAATATCCTAGCTTGTTTTTCCAAAAGGTCAATTCACAAGCTCTCTGCAGATTTATCAGTTTCAAGCTCAATGACCACAACATTTGGCAAAAGTCCAACAACTGGAGACATTTAAAAGTAGCATATTTTCTGAAATCGCTTACCTTTCCCAAACACACTCCTTGTAGAAAAATTAGAAAGGGTAGAGGGTAAGAAGGTAGGGAAAAAAGTGCCAGCCTCGGCCTTAGCTGTCTGTTACATAGTCCAAATATGGACAGGGAGAGACCAGTTCTTAGACAGGGCTTCAGTTATATCTACCTTCACAAAACAAGTCTCCCCTGTCATGCCAATGAAGTTATTGAAATTGAAATTTATTCTAGACCTCTATGAAACAGCTGCAGGACAAGGCCGGTCTCCATCATCTTCTGGGGAAAGCCTTCACTTTCATGGAGCTAAACTCCATTGATCAGGGCAATTACAGACTTAGAGGATAAATGCTTCAGAGCCACATCTTTTCTAAAGGTTTTCCTTTCCAGAAACTTCTTTTTTTAAAAAAAGTTATTAATTTCCAAGTGGCTGTGGTTATAGTAATGATCTTTGTGCAATGTTTCCATTTGACCTGACTCATAAGCATTACAAATTGTATATTGAGAAAAAGCCTTAGCATCAAATGGATTCAAATGTTTGGTGCTATTCTAATTGTCAGGTGTGCATTTTATATGGCAATTTCATCACTGCTGAAGAGACATGTATGTTTCGTTAGAATATGAGCCTGTTCCTGAGAGGTGAAGCCAGCTGGACTTCCTGGGTTGAGCGGGGACCTGGAGAACTTTTCTGTCTTACAAGAGGTTTGTAAAATGCACCAATCAGTGCTCTGTAAAAATGCACCAATCAGTGCTCTGTAACTAGCTAGAGGTTTGTAAAATAGACGAATCAGCACCCTGTAAAATGGACCAATCAGCCGGACATGGGCGGGGACAAATAACAGAATAAACGCTGGCCACCTCAGCCAGCAGCAGGAACCGCTCCGGTCCCCTTCCATGTTGTGGAAGCTGTGTTCTTTCGCTCTTCACAATAAATCTTGCTGCTGCTCACTCTTTGGGTCCTTGCCATCTTTAAGAGCTGTAACACTCACCCTGAAGGTCCGTGGTTCCATTCTTGAAGTCAGCAAGACCACAAACCCACGGGAAGGAATCAACTCCGGACACATTCCCGTCTATTGTTCTGGAGCCAAAACCTTAAAACAATGAGAATTGAAGTATCCTGAATATAGGCTGATTATTTGAAACGTGAACAAAATGCAAACATGACCTTGGCCCTTGCAGTACTGAAAAAGGAATTTTTAAAAGTGTTTCGAAGTCACACATATAAGAACTCTGTTTTATTTGCATGGCTTTGAACTATATATAATATTTTTGAACAGTCTCTCAATTTATATCCTTTGATGGGTAAATCAGTTTTCTCCCACCACATTTTATGGACACATATATTTTTGTGAAAACAGGGAGTATGGATGCCCTTTTGTAAAGGAAAAAAAATGTGAGCACCTCAGGCAAGACCTTTTCCCAGCCTAGTGATTTGAGAAAGGGCAACAGGAAACTGAGGCAGTAGAGGGCTAGGGTCATATCTGTTTGCTGCCTCTCTATCTTCAGAGCTTTATTGGACAGACTGACAAGTTTGGTTTGTCCTTAAGAGAAAGGGGAGGCTGGATTAAAATCAAAAGTCCTCTGGTAGAGGAAAGGTACCCTGCATCAGAGGCCAGTAAAAGAGAGAATGAAGAAAAGGAAGCACATTCTGTAAGACTGACCAGCAACCTCAAGGTGCTTGAGTCAAACCTAGAGAAATATTGGATTGCACTGGGTTTTAAACAGTTGTAATCTCCCCTTGCTACTCATGATGGCCATAGCAGCTTTAGGAAGTAAAGGATTTGCCTTTTCTCTTCACATCTGTTTGGTGTGAATACACTCAAAACTTCAGTATACTCTCTTTCAGTGAAGCAGAGGAGAATTTTTCCACTTTTTCCAGAAAGTTTGTCTTCCTTTGCTCTTCTTATTCTCAGTACCTAAAATGTCATCCTCTCTTCCTCCATTTATTGTCCAGCTTTTTTTCCTTTTATCAATATTAGTTTCTTTTTTGAATATCCTCCAACCCACTCACTCCTGTCATTATTTTGAGCATGCAGAATTCCCTCATTTGGATTCTCTTTAAAGTTATTTTATTTTATTATTATTTTTAAATTTTACTTTAAGTTCTGGGATACATGTGCAGAATGTGCAGGTTTTTTACATAGGTATACATGTGCCATGGTGGTTTGCTGCACCTATCAACCCATCATCTAGGCTTTAAGCCCTGCATGCATTAGGTATTTGTCCTAATGCTGTCCCTCCCCTTATCCCCCCACCCCCCGAAAGGCCCCGGTGTGTGATGATTCCCTCCCCGTGTCCGTGTATTCTCATTGTTCAACTCCTATCTAGCATGCAATTTATCAGTTAGCATTGAGATATTCTTCTAGAGATGTTCTCCCCAGGCTACTGAGTGATGCCCTGACAATAGGAACCTGAGAGACTTCTTCCCATCAGCAGAGGGCCAAGAGGAAAGCAGATTCTCTATAAACCCACACACAAACCAATGGTGAAAGGATGGCTCTTAGAGAAGTTATCCATAGTTTGCTTCTGATAGTTTATATTTATTGGTGCAAATGTCCTTCTTCGTCTCTCACAACGTGATAGCTAAGAAAACATAGCTTAATCAACAACTTTCAAACCAAAGAATATGGGAACAATCTGACAGAATAGGACCTGCATTGTTTCTTCTGACTCTGAACACGTGTCCTGTGTTCAAAGGAATGGAGAGCGTGTTATAGAGCCCAGTAAATAAAAATCTCTGATATGCTTTAATAATCACAAAGCTTTATTTTAGCTACTTAAGTCCCTTATCAATTTTTTAAAAAATGCATCTTAGCCTTCCTGTTGATTTGATCAATGAGAAAAGAAGAAGGAGGAGAAAAGGAATAAATAGTAACTTAATATGATTCAGGAGGATTATATATACATTATGATATTTAAGCCTCAGGACAATCTGAGAAGTAAGTCTCATTATCTCCTATCACAGAGAACTAAACAGGATCATAGAAGTTAAGTAACTCAAAATCACACAGAGAATGAAAGAAGGAATTGGCAGTAGAACACAGGTCTCCTAATGTCTGGGCCAATTTTCCTTCCACTGGACAGTGTTTCCTAAGATTAGAAGATTTGTAATTGTGACTTGGTTATGCAACCTTTAAATATAAAGGCCTCATATCCTCTTCTGACAGATACCTGAAGAAACTGCTTCTGTGGGTTGCAAAGCCACTGAAGTACATCAAACAAAAATGAGTTGGTAGCGAGTACTCTTTGCTTTCGAGAACACATCTATACACCTTCCTTCTTGCTCTGGTGACAGTTTTCATCTCCAGCACATTTCACAGATTTGATCACTTACTTGAATCTGTTGCATAAGAGATCACACACACACAAAAAGCTCCCTATTATTCCCAAAGACCATAAATTTGTTCTGGTGAAAGCCTGCATAGCAAAGCAGATGGCCTCTCAGCAGACAGTGAGGTGAGTGTTAGCTTCAGTTTCCCTGGAGAAGGGAGGTTGCACATAGGGTTATATTTTATGCAGGGGGAGGTAAAGGGGAGAGTAACCCTGTCTCCATCAGGAGAATGAGTGAGCCCTTGAATCTCACTGGGTGATCTAAATAGAAACCAGGCTCTGAAGTTGACAGTATAAACTGGAACACAAGTATGGTACAACTAGTGCCAGATTTTCTTTTTATAGTTTTAAAATTTTGGACAAAAATATAGATGTAGCAAACAGGCTACACTGAGCCCAAAAGGGCTGGCATCCTCCCAAGGGGGCATGAACATTTCACTGTAGTGAGTCTAACAGAGACATCTACTGGCTGAGCCCTGGACTTCCAGTGCAGGCTCTGTTGGCCCTTGTGATTGACCAACACTCTCCATCTCTGACAAGCTTGTAAATAAATGAAAATAATAATAATTATTACATTTGTTCATACAGAATGACTAATTGCACACTTAGCATGTGTGCAAATAAGCAAATATTCACAGAGGTCCAGGTAGATAGGGTGGGTAAAGAATCACCCATTCACATGTTTATTTTTAAAAATGTCTTTACTACATCTGACCAAGGAATGGTAAAGGCATCTTAGTTCTCCTATCTAAAAGAAGTCAGGAGTTCAAATTCAACCAAAGAACATCATGAATTACCATTTTTTTGACCACTAGATTAAAAGAATTGCGATATAGATAAAAAATATTAATTCCAGCATGATAAATCCTGTGATAAACTCAGAAGTGCCCCATTGGTAGAACATTTTCATATAAAGTACCAATTTATGGGGCAAGTTTAAGGCACTGATGGATCTGTATTGGGGAGGAACAGTTCCCATGAGCAGAACCCACCAAATAATCCTGTCTTCTGGCATCTGTGCTATGTGTCTGCTCCTTTGCTGCCTCTGGCGGGATTAGGTAACTATCTGAAACATTAGGACTGGGCCCCTATTAATCAGCATGAACAAACTTCCTGTTCTTAACTGGGAGAAATCATGAATTGGAGGACTAAATATAGGCAAACAAATCCAATAACGAAACCCTCATAGCCTAGACATAAGCAAATATAAATCCCTCTTGTGTTATTATAATGCCTACCAACCTAATTGAGAACACATTCATTTTAAGCTAAATAAATTACCGCTACAATTATGTAACCTTGAGGTCACCTCCTTTAGGAGACGGCCAACACTTGTATTAACTATTCCACGCTTTACTGTAAGTGGCCTCAGCCAATCAATGCCAGATAAATGCTGTTAAAATATGCATTTAATTAACCCAGTCCTTCATTTATTTGCTATTTTAGCCTAGGGATGAAGAAGAAAGTGAAGTTAAATTGTGTGCATTCTGAAACAAGACTTCAGAATGGAGAGCTTTTTCTTTCTAGTCAAGGCACTCTCTTCCTTATTAATCTGGTGAAGAGAGAGCATTCCTCAGACTTTAACAGAATAGTACATCCATCTGAAGAATGGGGCTTTGCCTCTGATATTTATAGCCCCACACTCAAGGAACCAACTCCTTCCCTTTTCCTTAGAGAGATGGATTTCCTCAGAGAAATGTCTTTTGCACTGATGGTTTGATCCCTCTCTGGCTGTGAACAATTATTGCAGTACCTTTACAGTCACATGGATCCAGTGGCAATTTTATTACTAATTGATGGATTCATGAATTACTTTATTGTTTCAAGGTACAGAGCTGATTTTGGTTGTGTGTTGAAGTATTCTCTTTTCTTTCTTCCAATGTTATGCAAACAATCCTAGCAGTACCTACCTAGTAGGTTATATGTCTTTCACCAATACTTTTCTTTTGGTTTTGATCCTGCTGTTGTAGGCACATTATTATTCACTGAATATCCATCTGCTCGCTCACATATCCCAGCTGTGTTCGTTGAAACCAGGTGGCACTGGGCTGCGAAGAGAAGTGATGTGTGTTACTTCAGGCTGAAGCATTCAAGAGCTGATGCACAACCTCCTACCTCTCTTTGTTCCATAGTGATCCTGAAAGTTGAAATGGCCAAGGTATAAAATGAAAGCAGCACAGCTTGTGGAGTCCCCGTATAGAGCAGAGCTGCTTTGAAGGGGCATTCTGTCTTACACTGCTTTTTGTATGAGCAAGAACGCTTTGTTTTATTAAACCACTGAGATTTCAAGGTTTGTTTATCGTAACATAATCTAGCCTGTGTTGACAAATATAATTGGCTTCCATGGTAATAAACAAATCTATATTCTATAGCACTAAGTAACCACCTAAACTGTAGTAATTTGGATCTAATTTGCATGAATATTAATTCTTTTAAACAAGAAAGGAAAATTATGATATTCCCACAGCCTCCATACCTTCAGAATAAGCCATTTGTTCATTAATTTTTAATGAGAAACATTCATTATTATGAATTCTTCGACAAGACTGTGATTTTCTTTTTGGTAAGTGATGACCATAATTAAGCTCCTCATAATGAACACAGCAATTTTTAAACAGCACAATTTATATAATGTTTCTCCTCTGGGAGACTTAGTTTTCTCAATAAAAAGCAACAGTAGATATATGACTAAGTTTTCATAGTGCATGAGGATTTGTAGTTATTATTACATTCACCTCTGTTTTCATTGATTCATTCATCCATTGACACTTATCTTTTCTGCACTTCTTGCAGAACTGAGTTTTACTCAGTCAAAGAGTGAATTTTAAAAAAGGAAACTTTAAATATTGTACATTACAGGATGTTGGGTTACTGGCAATATAACATTTCCTCCCCAAAGGGCTTTCCTGTTATTACTGGCTTAATGGCTTCATTTATCTACGTAGTTCAAAATCTTTTAAAGTCTATCATTCACTTCTATAACACATAAATGTAGTCACATACACAATAAAGTCAATCATTAGTTAAAATACTAAAAATATTTTTCAGCAGCATTTGGTATCGGAGAAAAGGATACCAATAGAAAACTCTGTCTTATCTATTTGCACCACTAGGAAGCCTTAATGGGTTGTATCTCACCCCCGATCACAATAGGAAATATTTGCTGGATAATGGTGGCCCACACAAAATAACTTTTCTGTAGTTCCCAACCATAATACTTTAGAAACTATTAGCACCTCTGCCTCACTCATCTCATCTGTAGTAAAGGCAAATAGGAACAGACAAATTTGAAGGTAAAGAGGCCCAAACTGGGCGGGATCCAGCTGACATTAACACATTGTCCCTTTTTCATACTACCAAGTCTCGCAGTTCAGATGTCAAACAGCGTTCTGAATCCCGGCACATTTTTACAAAGTCACTGTTTTCATTCACTGTTTTCTACATGTAATGTTGGTCCCTTCTAAGAACTTTTACTAGTTGAATCTTTCACTGCTCTGCATTTTAATATTACAATCCTTCCTCTACTCACCCTATCTATATTCCCGATGCCTCTAAGCCTACTCTGTTTTTACTCAGAACACTTTCCACTCTAAAAAATACTATATACTTATTATATTAATATTGGTAGATATTGTCACTACCACACTAGAATATAGGTTCCCAAAGGGCAATGATTTTCTTATACCTTTGGTTAATAATATAAATGCTGGCACATAGACAGCATGCACTAAATATTTTTCAGTGAATAAATGAACAAATAAATGAATGAAAATTTCCCTGGTCCAATAAAACATTCTGATACTTATTTTCCTGATATTCTCTTTTATTCATCAAAAATCTACTTTGCCTCTGGTCATCTTGTTCCTGAATCTCATTCATTCTTCAACTGATCCTGGCAGCTTGTCACTTGGTTGACTTGCTTCACAATTCTCCAACTTTTCTACTTTATTTCTTGGACCCTGACCAGTGTCTTTTTTTTTTCTGGCATGATGTCTTTCTGGACAGAAGATCTAGGTAATTTCCTGTGTGTGTTCCCATGGGCAGTGCTAACCAGAAATGATGAGGTCCTATAGATGGATTTTGGTGACCATTATACATTCAATTTAATTTAAATTATTTAAAATCTAATTATAAATGGATTTTAGGAGATATTTTGGTTAAAAATACACGCACAGTGTGATTTAGACAAGAAGAAAATAAAATCATCCATAACTCCACTATGAAAGAAATCCGTAGTTATTATTTTAAATAGCATTATTTATTATTCCTCTTTGAACTGACTTCTTAAGTTAAAGCTTCTTAAGTTAAAAAGATTTCAAGCAAAGCTTATAAATGAATACAACAAGGAAAGAGATGAAAATAGGATGCTTAGAATTAGAAAAAAGAGAGCATTTTGTAAATGAAGGGGGCACTTCATCTATAAAATGAGTTCTCTGACCTCAAGTCACTATTCTTTTTTTTCTTTCTTTTTCTTCTTTTTGAGACGGAGTCTCGCTCTGTCGCCCAGGCTGGAGTGCAGTGGCGCGATCTTGGGTCACTGCAAGCTCCGCCTCCCGGGTTCACACCATTCCCATGCCTCAGCCTCCCGAGTAGCTGGGACTACAGACGCCCGCCACCACGCCCAGCTAATTGTTTGTATTTTTAGTAGAGACGGGGTTTCACCGTGTTAACCAGGATGGTCTCTATCTCCTGACCTCCTGAGCCGCCCGTCTCGGCCTCCCAAAGTGCTGGGATTACAGGCGTGAGCCGCTACGCCCGGCCCTCAAGTCACTATTACACAAGTTGAACTTACAGAATACAGAGCTCATGTCTATGAAAGCAGCTTTGTGTAGAAACAGTTTCAGGGAAAGTTACGATCTCAGAGGAGAATAACACCCAAATCAATTGCACCGTTCAGTGGTGCTAGGATGACCAACTCTCCCAGTTTGCCCACGACTGAGGGGTTTCTTGGGTTGCTGGTCTTTCAGTGCTAAAACAGAGATAGTCCCAAGCAAACTGGTACGGGCACATGAGCAGTATCTCAAACTGCTTGGGCATCCGGGGGGGAAGAAAAGCCCCAAACCCTACACATCCTTGTTTTCTGTATGTAAGGCTTGTCTTAAATAATTATTTAGTATTTGGCCAATAAAAGTGCTATTAGGAAATTCTTCATGATAGAAATTTTAAAATAAAATAAACTCTGACACAGTGATGGTAAAAGAGGGACCATTCCTCAAAACTAAATCAAAAGCTAAAGTGGGCCCAAGCTGATGTTAAGAGTACAGAAGCACCTTTATTTCATTCAATTGCAGGAAATCAGTCCTTATCAATGTCTTTGCATCTGCCAGGCAGAGTCAGCAATAAGAGAAGAATGTAATTCAAGTGATTTGGATTAACCGACATGCAGGGAAAACCCCCTTTCTTCCAGATCCTGACAGGAACAGAATGGTTTGCTGTGGCATCCAAAGCAGGCCTCAGACTGAGTCAATCTTGAGGCAATTAAAATAATAAGGATTGGACATTTTCTACCAAAATTGTATAAGGCAACTATCTGTCCCTGGGTGGTGTGTCTAAGACGAAGGCAGTGGAAAGAGGAAATTTTGAGTATTCAGGATGTCTCCCTCTTTGTTTATGTTTACTAATGTTCATCAAGAAAGTGATTTTCAGAATGTTTTACCCATGAAACCAAATTAAGAGCAACTAAGGAAACACAAAGCTAAAAAAAAAAATCTCCCAGCTTTTGAGAGAAAAAGATAGAAGTAAAAATTGGAATTTAAATTGAGAAGAGATTTTTCCAGAAGTCAAATTTTTTGGGTTAGAAGAAAAGAAGGTTAAGTTGTGATAGCACTGTCATGACTGAAAGCTTCATGAGAAGTATGAAGTATTTGAGGTACTCTAAAAAGTAACTTTTTGTTTCATATTACCAAAGTACTTTTAAGGAAATGCATACTTGCCTGTTGCGTTAAGGAAGTAGCAAACAAGTCTGCCTTCCACAGAAGATTTTACTACTGCAAAGATGTTCTTGAGCTGTTACCATTATACTAGTAACTCACAATCATTCAAATACTAACAGAAACTTAAACACAATAAAATGCTAAAATCAAACAGTTTACTCACTTTTCCCCTCAGGTAATTATAACTCATTTGAATATCACTTTTGAATTTAGTCTCTCAATCATTCTGTGATTTAAGTGTTTATATTATTCCTGTTTTACATGCAATGAAACTGAGGTCGAGGGTATTTGTAGTTTACTCAAGCTTTCACTGCTATGAAGTTCAAGGGCTACAGTTGCACTTAGGTCTTTTGAGTTTAGATGTTAACTATTAACATAAAACAAGCTCTCAGTTTAATCTTATAATATTTTGACTATTAAGGAGACAGCACCAATTTCAAGATTATCTCTGGCTCACGCCTGTAATCCCACTTTGGAAGGCAGAGGCAGGTGGATCACCTGAGGTCAGGAGTTTGAGACCAGCCTGACCAATATGGTGAAACCTCGTCTCTACTGAAAATACAAAAATTAGCTGGGCATGGTGGCATGCACCTGTAATCCCAGCTACCCAGGAGGCTGAGACAGGAGAATTGGTTGAATCCGGAGGCGGAAATTGCAGTGAGTCAAGATCATGCCACTGCATTCTATCCTGGGTAACAAAGCAAGACTCTGTCTCAAAAAAAAAATATTATCTCTGCATTACATTAGTAGGCATAGAAGTTTCTGGTCACTCACTTCAGCAACTGCAGTGGCCAGAGACTTATTACTTCCTTCATGTTGACATAGTCATGAAACCTCAGGGGTTATAGCTGAAAAATCAATGCCAGATGGCTGTAGAGTAAAGACTCCTGAAGACTCTGCTACTGTCAAGTCACCCCAACAGAAATGTCCTCAACGCTGATAAAGATGGAGATAACACATGCAGACCATCTGTTCCAGCCACATGGCTTTTAACAAGGAAAACCTCTTAGGCTATAATGAATGAAGACTAGCTACAGGCAAAGGAACATCTAGGATACATTCTTATTTGTCTGTTGGTCATTAGCTAATTGTTGATGGAGATAATTAAGACAGGTCTCCAAAAGTTGTCCCATAGTTCAGCTACTAGATACTATTACTGAACATGTAGGAACATGTTGAATGACGTGAAATTAATGTTGTTGGCAAAATTGCTAAATTACTTCAAGAAAGTCCAAATAAGCTTCACCATAATTTTTTTTTTGCCAGAATTTATTACTCTACTTTTTCTCAATATATTTGAGGTCACTTTTAGCAAAAGACAAGGTGAGTAAAGTTAGATTAGAAAGTCAAAAGATAAACATGATCAAAATTGATCACTACCTATAGAACATGTATTGCAACCAACTGATACAGAACTGTGATTGTAATAGGGGAAATTTTAAATCAAATTAGGGGCATTTCAAGCATTTGAATGTGTTACATAATCAAGAAACTGATTAATAATATTACACCAGAAAGTCCAAAATCACTTCCTTTGGGTTTGATAGTGATGCATAAAACCGGTACATGACCTCTTCCCATGGGTTTCATCATGACCTTGCAATCATACTTGGGAACCTGGAAACCTGGTTTCCAAGAAAACGTGTGAAGTAATGAAAATTTTTACCTGAAGGTGCTTGCTTGGAAACACCCCTCACTGAGAGATGATTGTGGGGGGCACCATTGATGTTCACTTGCTGATGCATTTTGGCAAGGTCAGGAATGCTAAGGCTAGAGGGTTCTTGTACTTTGCTTTAAAATAGAATAAGAGCTCTTCAGTATATGGCTGCAAAAAAGGGATCAATTCTTTAACAAGCTTTACAACCATCATGTAAACAAGGAATCTATTCAAGTTTAGGTTGGAGGCCATTTAATCATTTAGCACTGGTATTTCTAAGTAGATTTTCATTCCCTGCTGTTGTCCAACTTTTTAAATAATAAGATATGTTGGGGCATCAATAATCTGGTATAAAACAAGCAGGTATTCCATAGAAGTTATTTGCAGAGACTCAAACATTTCAAATTACCACAATATCAATGCTAGGACCTTTTAGAGCAGAAGTTCCCAAACTTTTTCAGTTCATGGTGACCCTGGGGCAAAATATATACCTAACAATTGTCTATTAAATGCTTACGTCCAAACAAGTCAATGTATATTTACATTCTAACAACTTTAGTAGCCATGTGAAAAAATAATACATACATATAGAAAAAAATACTACTGTTATTTTATTATTAAATAACCACAGCTATTTACTAATAGGATATGCATACCTGTTGCATACTGCATAACTTCTCAAACCTTGGACTCAAACTAGGCAATGCTACCCTCATTTCTTGGTCTACATTAAATTTTTCAGAGTACTTTATTTATATTACAACAACCTCTGAACACCCAGCTACACAAAAATATGGTGTCATCTAATAAATGTAGTGTTAGTTAATGTTGAAACTACCAACTCCCTGGAGCTAGTAGTTTGTGTGGCATCCACGTTTCCTGCAACCAAGTACTGCAGTGTCCCCTCAATGATTTGAAATATTCCATGGTGCCCTCCTCTGAGTTAACTGTAGCACACTCAGGTAGCTTTTGATTGATAGGTGGGGAGCAGCAGTTATAAACAGTTGTAACTATACCTTTGAGCAATAACAATAATAATATTACTGAGATGTTGCACTCAAGAGACTGACCGAATTAAAAGCAAAAGCCACTTTGAGCATATTCTTATAAGTCACAACTCATCTGGAATAGAAAGAGAATGTGAGCATTGTGGTCAACATTGGTTGTGAACATTGGGACTTTTTGTTGTTCTTCTCAATGAAAGAGAAGGAAGTATGAAAGAGTTATGTTTGTCAGTGGCTAGGCAAGCCTGGCTTTCTGGAAGGCTGGGTGCAGAATGCAGTAGAGATGGATTAGAAGTTTTAGAATGAGAAGGCATCATCTAAATATTCTGAATACTAAAGAGGAAGCTCTAATAGTGAATGCTTTCTCCCATTATGGATTTCTTTGTATTTTGCCTCAATCTCTTTAGAAAGGTATTCTGCATAAGTAATTATGGTTAATCACACATCTTAAGAAAACTGTCCTTTTAGACATGCAATTCACATGAATCCCACCATAGCCCTTCTCACAATTTTGCAGCTTTCTGAACAAATGATTCAGTAGCCATGCATATTAGTGTTAAAGACCAAAACCAGAAAAAATGAATTGCTGAAATCTAGACATTCAGAGAAGTCGTATACTAATGATACCTCATTTCTACATTTCATTCTGTTCACATTTGCTAAAGAACTTTGGAACAAGCAATCAATTGATGAAAATAAGACCTCAGCAATGATTAACACATAAGTTGTTTTTTCATTTTTTAAAAAAGTTTCATAATAATATGTTTTTCAAGAGAATTTACTGGTTCACTGAGATATGTAAGAAGTCACTGTATTGTGATGTGAAGGAATTTACCTTTTTGCACTGGTTGAACTGCAAACTAACTACATGGTCTTAGGTTAAAGCCACTTTGCCTCCCTGCGCCTCACTCCTGCATGCACGACAGTGGCTAGATGTCTCTAAGGCCCTTGAGTTGCAACACTGAATACTCTATGAACTTTTTTGCACAAGTGGATTTTTGCTGTCTTCTGAACAGCATAAGTATTCTTGACCCAATCAGTCAAACAGTCGAATTAAAGAAAGAAGATACTACTGCTGAAGATTTTTTTTATTAAAAAAATTTTAAAATTGTAGTAAAAAACACATAACATGAAATTGGCCATTTTAACCATTTCAAAGCATATGGTTCAGTAGTGTTAAGTATATTCACATTGTTATGCAACCAATCTTCAGAACTTTTCCATCTTGCGAAACTGAAACTTTATATCCATTAAACAGTAACTCCCCATTCCCCTGTCTCCTCACTCCCTGGCAACCACCTTTCTCCTTCCTTTTTCTATTAATTTGACTAGTCTTGACACTTCATACAAGTGGAATCATATAGTATTTGTCTTTTTGTAATTGGCTTATTTTACTTAGCATAATGTCTTCAAGGTTGATGTAAGTTGTAGCATGTGTCACAATTTCCATTTTTTTAAGGCTGAATAATATTTTTGCAGGTACACACCACATTTAATTTATCCATTTATCCATTGGTGGACACGTGGGCTGCTTCTGCCTCTTGACTATTGTGAATAGTATCGCTATGAACATGGGTGAGTTTTAAAAGGGAGGAATGCATATTTATTTTCCTCGGACCCCAAGAACATCACAGTACTGTCAATAATCTGATTTCATCTAGAGAGTTTCCAGAAGTAAGGGAAGTAGGTCACCAGGGTGCTTAAAATCCATTCTGGTAGACCCATAGGACGATTATTTGAAATATTATTTCCAGATGTGTCTTAGGGCTAAAATGTGTTTCCTTCTGTTTTATTACCAGTCATTACAGGAAACAACAGGCAAAGAGAAAAACAAAGTTTTGTCTTCCAAAATGTTTTCGCTATCAGGACAGTTTTTTTGAGAAACTGAATCTCCATAGGCATGTTTTATTTCTAATTAGTTATAGCTCTAAACCTTTTTGAGAAAAGTCTCATGGGGATTTAAAAATTTTAGCCCCATGTATTAGTATAGCTGTCCCACTTCAAAAGTGTTATACCAAAGAATATTAATGTCCTTGAAAAATCTGTATGTCTAAGTCAAGCCAGATCATTTTTTAAGTAATAGGCTCAGACCTTTTCAAGGAAAAGTTGTTTTTTGTCTTTTTTTTTTTAATGAAAGAAGATCACTCTTTAAACCAGATTAAAACTCCTACTTTTAGTTCAATCACTAATTAAAGTAGCATGTGTATCTTTGACTTCAGATGCAGCAAAGCGTTGCCTGATAACTGAAGCCACTTCTGTGCTTCCAATATCTGCATTTTGTTTGTTTGTGTTGAACATTCTGCTACTCAAGTACTTTCTTTTCTAAGCAGGCTATATAAAGCTCATGTTGCATGCAGCTAGAAAATCGTTTAATGAAGACAGGCTTGCAACATTACTGACAATATTTTTATCTTATCTACATATAAAATTTTGTGGTAAATGTCATCAGGGGAATCCATTCCAAATTAGATGTTCAGTTTGAAATAGAAAAAACAAGTTCTACTTAAATAGGAAAATAAGTTGCTCACAATCCGTAATTCCTGTCTTTCTGTATCTGTAACGAATACAGGTGTAGAGGTCTCGTGCATGCATTTCTCTAGGTAGAACTCCATATTGAAGGCCTCTTTAGGTTATCATTGTCCATAAAAATGCAATGTAAGCCATATATGTCATTTTAATTTTTCTAGTAGCCACATTAAAGAATAAAACAGTGAAATTAATTTTAATAATATATTGTATTAATCCAATATATAAAAATCTTATTTCAAAATATCATTAATATAAAACTATTAATAAGGTATTTTACCCTTCTTAGTATTAAGTTTTCAAGATATCGTGTACGTGTTTCACTTAATAATCCATCTCAGTTTGGACCAGCCATATTTCAAGTCTCAATAGCCACGTGTGGCTAGTGGCTACCATATTGGACAGCACATGCAGATTTAGATGACCACTTTCATTTCAACTGTTCTGCCTTATATACATTTATATTTATATGTACAATTTATGTTATCATTTATATTTATACATGCATTTCTAGATGTTTTAAACTTTTAAAAAGCCCGATATTCAGACACCCCTGAGTATCTATCATACCAAAAGTTTCCTTATTTCACAAAGCAATCCATCACAAGTTTTCTTTGCAGAGTGAGAGCTTCTGGTTTATTTCAAATAATTTAGTTTATAGAAATATAATATTCAAATGATTCTTAAGGAGTAACACACAAACTATGTAAACCAAAAAAACACCTGTATATCCTTACAATAAAGGAATCTAATTGGAATGGTGACCTTAGTCCTCCTGGGTAACAAAGAAGAGGTGAAGATTGAGTCAGGATAACTTCCCATCTGGAATATCTATTTATTGTGGTTCTCTCTTCGCCATGAGAGGATAATTGCTTTCTGTTACTCAGATATTTACATGACACTTATTTTATTTAGGTCAGTGTAGAGAGTTTCTATGTCCAAAGTATAAAGGATGTAAACATCCTCCTTTTGATTTCAGGATTAAATACACATGCACGGAGTAGGTTAAATGTGAACAATAACATAAACATATACTTTTTATCTCTTTGTAGAGAGTATAACAGAATATTAAAATCTGAGTCTCATATATTTTCAATTTTAGCTCCCTCAATGTGACAGAGGAGGAAAGACTAAGAATCGCTGAATGACTTATAGATCATCAAACATCTAGTCTACTCAGGAAGTAGCCTCCATTGTTTCTTTTTGATAGAAATAGTATTTCCTCTTCCCCGCTTTGTTCTTTTTCCCATGCCCTGTCTTTCTCTTGCTTCCACTGGACAGTAATCATATCAACCTGGATAGTTTTAAGCTTGGTGAATCCTCAGCTTAAGTCTCATGGCAACTCCTCATTTGGCTTGTCATAATTGGCAAGTTTTGATGTCTTCCAAGCCATCTTAAAAACATTCTAATTTTTCTACTCCTATTACTACTGGATATACTGTGGGAATATTAAATAACCAACAAGCATAAATAGTGGGACTTTGTTGGTCAGGTGGGGAGGGGAATGCAAAGGAAAGGAGTTCACCAAAGAGACAAACAAAATGCTTGGAACATTGAAGAAAGCAGAGTCTGCTGCAAGTGGGCCGTTGTAACCATGAGTTTGTATCAGTGAGTGCTGACACAATAGTCTGAAAAGTTGAAAAGGCCAGTTTGTGAATGGTCTTGACTGCTGGGTTTGCTATTGAGTTTGCTCTCTATATAGGCAGTGGCAAACCAACTACTGATCTGTATGTGTAGGTGAGCACATGTGTGCATGAACAAGGGTGTGTTTTAAGCAGGATGGTGACACGTTTAGGCAGTGATCTAGATATATAATTGTGTTAACAGACTTAATATAGCAGAAGGGTTTGAATTAGGAAGGCCAGAAGAGAAATGGTTGCAGCAGGGCATAGGAGAGCTAATTTGGATACTAATTGGTTATAATAATATCTAACATGGATTGAGAGCTGTATGCATTTTCTCATTTAAATCTTACCATAGTCATACAAGGAAAGTTTTGTTATTAGTCCCATTTTACAATTGAATTTGGAGTTCAGGGAAGTTAAAGTAACTTCTTTAAGGATAAGCAACTGATTCATATCGTTGGTATTCAAATATTCTGTTAAAATCATGTATCAAATGAGTGAAAAAGTTTTGAGTATCCTTCTTAAATACAGGCATCCTAATTTATAAATTTTTATATTCATTACTGTCTATCCACATACTAAATATTAATAAAACTTATTATTTTAGTGCAGCCCAATGGGTGATTTGGTGTAGCTGCTGGGTTAAACGCACCCTGCTCTGGAGACGACTGGTCTACATAATTGAATTGGAATACCTTTAGACATTGCATAAATCTCAAGTTGACAATAAACCCTATGCAGATCTTCCTCTATGTACAATGGGGTTATGTTTCAATAAACCCATTGTAAGTTGGAGATATCATTAAGTAAAAAATGCATTTAATATGTCTAACATACCGAACATCACAGCTGAGCCTAGCCTACCTTAATCATGCTCAGGGCTGGGCGTGGTGGCTTACACCTGTAATCCCAGCACTTTGGGAAGCTGAGACAGGTGGATCACCTGACGTCAGGAGTTGGCGACCAGCCTGGCCAATGTGGTGAAACCCTGTCTCTACTAAAAATACAAAAAATTAGCTGGTGTGGTGGCGGGCACCTGTAATCCCAGCTACTCAGGAGGCTGAGGCAGGAGAATCCCTTGAACCCGGGAGGTGGAGGTTGCAGTGAGCTGAGATTGTGCCATTGCACTACTCCGGCCTGGGCAACAAGAGCAAAACTCCATCTCGAAACAAACAAACAAACAAAACACCATGCTCAGGACACTTATGTTTACCTACAATTGCGCAAAATCACCTAACACAAAGCCTACTTTATAATAAAATGTTGAATATCTCATGTAATTTATTAAATACTGTACTGAAAGTGAAAAACAGAATGGTTGTATGGGTATTCACAAAGTACAATTTACTGAATGTGTATTACTTTTGTACTGTGTTAAGTTGCAAACTCCTGAGTCGAATCATCATAAGCTGGGGACCATATGTATCTCTGAGACCTGGCTGCTTTGTAAATTGATGTTAACTTTTTGGCTCCTGAAGGCATCTGAGTTTGAAACTCCGTATTAAACTTCACTGTCAGGCTAAGCAAGACTTTTACTACTTGCATACCTTCATGTGATCCCTATTTGTATTTGTTTTGTTTGTTTTTTGAGTTGCTTTTATATATCAGTGACGTAGAAATGTTTTTAAGTGGTTGAGCTTAGAGTTTCTCCTAGTGATCCTTTAGTTCATTCCCCTGACACTACAAATGAAAACGAGGAGAGGAATATAACAAAAAAGCGATTCAAGTTGAAGGTAGAGCTTGTTAGAGATTCATAATTAGAACTCAGATTTCCGAAGCTCACTGTTTTCCTTTCAGACACACAGGCTACCTTGATGGTGGCTTAGTAGGCAAATATTTTGAGCATCCAGACAGCATTTTATATGCTTGTTAATGTGATATGTGATTGGCTGTAGATTTATTTAGTAAATTTTACATTATTATGATAATTATTTAGCATAGTGATTTTAAACTCTGGTTCCTTAGAATCATTTGTGAAACCTTTTTAAAAATATTAAAGTCCAGACCCTCACTTGCAGAGGTTCTTTTTGTATCATTCTGGGATGTGCAATCAGGAATTCATACTTTAAAAAAGCTACTCAGATGATTATAAAGTACAACGAGGGTTCTGATCTTCGATTAAGACCTATCCTGATATAATACCTGCCTTGGAGCAATGAGGAGACACATATGACTATAAATATCAGGCCTAAAATTGTCGTGAAATTATCTTTGAGCCATGTCATGTAGATAAAAGAAATAAGATACAGAGAATTTGAGAACTCAAAAGACTGACTTAATACACACATATCTAATCTTGGACTTGTAACCAAAGAAAACACATTTAGTTTGGAAATGACTATGGAACATGTAAAAATTGTTATATTCTAGGCTTTCAAAACAACAAAAATATAAACCACTTAGTAACAAATCCAAGAAAAACTATGTGGAACCATCAATGAAGACAACCAAAAAATGTGTCTGATGAATATTAAACATGAGTCCAATAAAAGGAACATTTTATGTTCCTGAAGAGAAATGTTCAATATTTCCCAAGTCACCAAGTGTTCCCAGTTAATTTTAAGACCGTGATTTCAATTAAAATAAAAAATTGTCAAATTTTAAAATTTATGTAGAGAAATGTGTAGGCAAGAAGTTAAAAAAATTAGATATCCAAGAAAAGAATTGCACTGCAATTGTTAAAAAGTACTACGTAGTTAATTAAAACAGTGGGTATTGGTGCAAGAATGGACATGCTTTGAAGAGCAGAATAGATATTAGACACAACATTTATACATAAGAATATCGTGTCTTTAAAATTCACTATTTCATATCAGAAAAGAAATAAAAGATATTTAATATCAATTCTTAGGAAATTGGTTAACAATTTGAAAAAATTTATATCTGTACATTGTAGATGTATAGATACATACAATTTGAAAAAATATATCTATTTTATATATATATCTACATTGCATGTTATGCCAAAATAAGTTGCAGACATATTAGAGAGTTAATGCAGAAAATGGAATTACTAGACAATTAGAAAATGCAGTATTGACAATCTTATATTAGTAAATATAAGATTTATAAGTAAATATGAGTAAATATATAGACATTTTCGAAACACAAAAGAAAGTAGAAAATAATTTTGACTACATAAAATATAAAAACTTCTGTATGCCCAAAACATACCATAAATGAAATTAAGAAACAATAGGCACACTATGACGAACTTTTGCAACCAGATGTCGGAGGATATATAAAGAGTTTTATGAATCAATGAATCAAAGACAAGTATCTAACAGGAAAATGGGTAATGAACAATAAATCTGCAATTCTCAAATAAGAGATACAAATAGGTGGGCAAAAACTCCAGAATATACGAAGAATATGTACCTCAGTGGTAATCAATTTAGTAAAAAAAAAATGTAAAACAAACAGCTAGACATTATGTCTACAAAATGTTCAAATGTTTAAAATACATAAAATGTTTATTGTTGGGAGGGTGGAGATAAGTGTTAGGGCATTATTATAATCCCCTGTGATTGAGAGGATTAATTGGTACATCCTCTTGAAGGGCAAGAGGATTCTACCATTAGTCCACACTCCATCTGCACTCACATTAGTGAGTGATTTAAAAAATTAAGCAGCTGATTTTAAAAATTAAGCAACATGATTTAAAAAAATTAAGACTCTTCTTTGATTCAGAAATAATACTTCTAGGAATCTATCTTAAAGAAGATAGATTCCTATCAGAGATGAGGAAAATTATACATATTTTGTGTGGTACATATACCTCCATGGAATACTATGAAGCCACAAAAAGAATGAGATCATGTTCTTTGCAGGAGCATGGATGGAGCTGGAGGTCATTATCCTTAGCAAACCAAGGCAGGAACAGAAAAACAAATACCACATGTTCTTACTTATAAGTGGGAGCTAAATGATGAGAACACATGGACACATAGAGGGGAACAACACACACTGGGGCCTATTGGAGGATGGAAGGTGGGTGGAGGGAGAGGATCAGGAAACATAACTAATAGGTACTAGGCTTAATACCTGGGTGATGAAATAACCTGTACAACAAACTCCCATGACACAAGTTTACCTATATAACAAACCTGCACGTGTACCCCTAAACTTAAAATAAAAGTTAAAGTTAAAATATTATGTATTTTTTATAAGTTTTGCTCATCACAATACTATTTCTAATACCAAGCATAAGGAAAACCTAATGCCCTCCAGATTAAGGAACAGTTGCATAAATCTTGGTAAGCCATGCTAAAAAAGTAATTTTCAGAAACATAAAATTAAGAATATCGTGCAAATACATGACTGCATATTAAAGATTTTATTCTACTTATTAATTAATGAGGAAATCTGTAAGATGATAAGACTGGCTCAAAGAGCATTTGAGGAGTATTTATTAACAATTTAATAAATGAATATTAGTATAATAATGTTGGTTCAGTTATAAAACCAGCTTATATCCTAAAGGGCAATAAACCCTAAACTTTGGAGTTATGTTCCCCTTGGAAAGAAAATATTTACATCTCAGAAAAAATTCCACAGGTTAACATTTAGCTTTACTAATTCTGGAATCTTTATTAAATAGTAAAAGGTAAGTTGAATACATTTTATCTTTATAGACAATCTTATGGGGGGCTTTTGCCAGATTTAACATAGAAAGGGCTCAGCTTTTTGCCATATTTACATTCTGTATATTTTTTCTTAATGAGCCACATGTGAAATGCAAGCAATCATTAAAATTTGTAGCACAGATAAATAGGTATATATGGAAAAATGTTCACAATATTTTGTTAAATGGGAAAAAAGCAGATCAATAAAGGATTACATATTTTGATCTTAGTTGTAAAAACAATGGGTAAAATTTGTAAAATATGCACATAAAAACATAAATCATATTTATCAGAATATTAATAGCACACCTTCTGGTTTTAGCTCTGATATGTAAAGAGCTTGGAAGTCATCCCTGCCATTCTTACAAGAAGAAATAGTTGAACAAACTGACCCAATTGAGAACTGAAGTTACCGGGCAAACTACTACTCTGAAATCTGGAGAGAAAGACAAATGTTTGAGAGTCACAGCTGACACTTGCTTACCTGGAACAGAATCATCTGTAGCCATAAACTGGTAAAATATCTAACTGATAATTTCAACAAATTACTGCAGGTGGAGTGTGGACTAATGTGAGAATGAGAAACTCCTGGGGGCCACCATCTCAGAGGACCCCGCATTTTGGCAAGTTTTACTTTCAGGAAATCCAGCAGGTTCTCATGGTGAAGATCCAAGAATGATTCGCCTTGTGTCTCTGGTAAGAGAAGGAAAGACTGATCATTGTGAAATACACCCAGAGGATTCTTCATAACAAAAGTTTACTATCCAGGGAAAAAATCTTTACCAGAGTTTTATTCTAGCTGGGAGAAGGAATTTCTTCCCTCTCTAATCCTTTCTAGACATCCTGTCTCCTCAAAATCAGGCAAAACAAAACAAAACAAAACAACAACATAAAACGATACCACCGTAGAAAACACTTCAGGTCATAGAACAGAGAAAGAGGCACAGTAAAAGACCTAGATTTAAATATAAAACTATAGAACACAACCTTTCTTCTCACTTGACCACAATACCACCAGGCCTTCAGTATGACAACCGTGGATTACGGTGGAAAGAGCTACAAGACACAGACTCTCTCTGAGGAGGAGTATTTAGGGAAGCCCAAAGTCAAGGTGGGAGATAAAAACAAGGACACAAGAGGAATTTAAAGACTATGACATCTACAGTTATAATTAATATCAAAGACAGCCTAATTCCTAGTCAGATTAAAATGAATCATCACACTAATGGCTTATTTACCTCCATTCCTATTACATGATACTACATATCTGGCTTTCAACAAAATATCACAAGGCATGCCAAAAAGCAAGCAAAAACACATCCTGAAGAGGCAAAGCAAGCATCAGAACCACACTTAGATATGTCACAGGAGTTAATCACATGTGTAACTTAAAATAACTATGACTAATGTGTTAAGGTCTCTATTGGAAAAAGTAGTTAATAAAAAGCATTCAGATTAGAAAGCAATAAGTAAAACTATATTTGCAAATGATATGATCTTGTATATCCTAAGGAATCCACTAAAAGACAATTATAACTAATAAACAAATTCAACAAGGTTGTAGAATACAGAATCTAAAAAAACAGAGCAAAGGTCTAGAAGGCAATAGTAATTAAGACTGTGTATACTGACATAAGAATAAACATATACATCAGTAAAATAAAATAAAGAATCCAGAAATAAACCAATGTTTCTATGGTTAACTAAATTTCAGCAAGGATGCCAAGATCATTTCATGAAGGAAGTAATGCTATGAAAACTAATGAGCTATATTTAAAACACTGAACTTGCACACTTATATTGCACCATATTAAAAAAAAATCTCAAAATTAGGCACAAATGGTTTTCCGGTAAATTCTACCAAGTATTTAGGGAAAAAATAATACCAGTTTTATAAAAATTCTACCAGAAAGTTGAAGAGGAGGGAATACTTACAAACTTAATTTATTAGGCACCAAAACCAGACGAATAAAATACAAAAAATGATAGACTCTCTTGAACTAAGACACAAAAATTCTTAGCAAAATATTAGCAAATCTAATCCAAGAATATATAAAAATAATTATATACCCTGACAAGTTGAACTTATTGCAGGTATGCAAAGCTGATTTAACATTTGAAAAACTAATCGGTGTAATCTACCACAACAACAGATTAAAGAAAAATCTTACGATCACATCAGTTGATGCATAAAAAGCATTATTTGACAATATTCACATACATTTATGATAAAAACTCTCAGCAAACTAGGAATAGAAAGGAACTTCCTCAACTTGGTAATGAACATCTATTAAACACTCTATAGCTAACATGGTACTTAATGATGAAAAACAGAATACTTTCCCTCTAAGATCAGGAACAAGGCAAGGAAGTCCCTTTCTACTACTCCTGTTCAACATTGTACTGAAAGTACTAGCTAGTGCAATAAGACAAGAAAGGGAAATAAACATACAGATTGGGAAGGGAGAAATAAAATGTCTTTTTGTTTGTAGGTGACTTGATTATTTATATAGAAAATCCCAAAGAATTGACAAAAACAAAACAAAAAACTTTCCTGGAACTAATAAACAAATATAGCAAGGTCTCAGAATACAAGGTTAATATGAAAGTCAGTTGTTTTTCTTTATATCGGTAATGATCAATTGGAATTTGAAACTGAAAACAAATGTCATTTACAATTACCAAAAATATAAAATATTTAGGTACAAATAAAATACAGAGTCTATATGCAGAAAACTATAAACTTATGATGAAAGAAATGAAAAAGATCTAAGCAAATGGAGGAATGTTCTGTCTTCATAGACTGGAAGACTAAATATTGTTAAGATGTCAATTTTTTTCCAACTTGTTACATAGTTCACTCAACCCCAATAAAAATCCCATTATTCTTTTTTGTAGCTATTGACAAACTGATTCTACAATTTATATAAAACAAAAAAATCCAAGTTAGCCAAAGTAGGACTATAGAAGAGAAAAATTTGGGTGGGGGGAGGTGCCTTATCAGAGAAGATATATAAATGGCAAATAATATTTAAAGATGCTCAACATCATTTATCATAAGAAAATTTCAAATTAAAACAATTACTATTATATAAATATCAGAATGGCTAAAATAAAAAAATCCTGACAGTATCAACTGCTGGCAAAAATATGGAACAACATAAACTCTCATTCATTGCTAGTGGGAATATAAAATAGTATGGTCATTATGGAAGACAGATCGACAATTTCTTACAAAGCTAAACATAGTTTTACAATGGGATAAGGTGTTCCTAAATATTTACCCAACTGATGAAAAAACTTAGATCCACACAAAAATCTGTATGTGAACGTTAATAGTAGCTTATTCATGTTTGCCAAAAACTGGAAGAAATCAAGATGAATGAATAAGTGAATTCATTACGTTAATGAATAAACAAATTATGGTGCACCATGGCAATGAAATAATTTTCAATAAGAAGAAATTAACTATCAAGCCCTGAAAAGACATAGAAGAATTTTACATACATACTGTTCATTGAAGGAACAGCATGAAAAAGCTATATACTGTTGTCATCCAATTATGTACTAGTCTAGAAAAGGCAAAACTATAAAAGTAGTAAATTATAGGTGACCAGTGGCTTGACAGGAAAGAGGGAGAGTTCAATGGGTGAAGTATAGGGAATTTTTTAGGGTGGTACACGATTATTTTTATGATACTATGATGGTGAATACATGACACTATGCATTCATGGAAATCCATAAAACAAAGAATAAACCTTAATGAATGCAAGTTTAAAAAACTCTTTTTTAGAAAATTGGGATATTCCAGGATGAAATGCAGAATGTGATAAAACAATCTAACTGCATTACAAACCTATGACACAACCTTACTGAATTTGGGGTGTGTGTGTGTGTGTGTGTGTAGGGGGAAATGCTTTGTGCATTTATAAGACTAAATTCAAAAGAAGCTGTACATAAGTATTGCACTCTATTTGATAAAGATTTTTTCTCAAGAAGGTGTGAGTTAACAATTGTGATACCACTATATGTGTACACTGCAGAGGAACTACTAAGTAAATGGAGAGTGTCAGCCTGTTTTCTCATTGCTGGAGTGGGAGGTTACAGAGAATTAAGGGGATGAGGCTAGAATGATTTATATGGTAATGGATTAGAGTTAGAGACATAAACCCATGTTTAGCTGAATATAGACATAGTTATTACATAAAGAGATATCTAGAGATATGTGTATATACATCATCTGGCACACACACACATATATTTCCTTGCTCTGTCAGCTGACAGGGTCTCAAAGAAAGACAATCCTTTAGCAACAAATGCATTAGCACCATGATATCGGTTTCTAATATTCTCCAATCAAAGGAACCAGGATAACAGGGAGAAATGGCTTACTCCATAACTGGGCTGGAAATATTTAAGATGAGCCTGGAACCAAGAAAATAAGTTAGCAAAAATAACAACAAAACAACCATAACAAAACCTACAAATAAAAAACCTATTCACAGTGATGGGGATGTTTAAAGGATCATAGGAGCCAATTGAAAGCACTCCCAATGTCCAAAGCTGGAACAATTTGTTCAAGAAAATAAACTAGTATAAGATTATTACCTAAAGTATAAAATAAATATCCATGAGTCCATTTATATTGAGATGGATATAAATAAATTATTGAATAAATTTAAAAAGTAGTTGAACAGACAAATTTTCCATGCAGAATAATTTCAACTATTTTATGTAGAGACTCTGCCCTCAAGAAAGTGTAGCATAACTTCCCATTCTTCATATGTGGTCTGTGCATGGTGACTTCCTTCCAAAAAGAACAGTATGGAAGTGGGGAAAAAGGGTAGTGTTTGTCAGTCTTCACTAATAAATGAAGACCTTAACCTAATTGTGCTGATATAGGGTGAGTCATGTTGAAGACATATATATCCTTGATGCAATGTGATGAAAATGGCATTTTACCTCTGTGTTTCTCCTCCCCTAAATAAGTAATTCTAGTGTAACGGTGAAAAAAAATCAGATAAATCTCATCTGAGGGACACTGTACAAAATACATGAGCAGACTCCTCAAACCTCTCAAGGTCATCAAAACCAAGGAAACTGGCTGGGCACAGTGGCTCACGCTTGTAATTCCAGCACTTTGGGAGGCCGAGGCCAGCGGATCACCTGGGGTCAGGAGTTCAAGACCAGCCTCACCAACATGGTGAAACCCCATCACTACTGAAAATACAGAAAATAGCTGGGCGTGGTGAATTGAGGCTGTAATCCCAGCTACTCGGGAGGCTCAGGCAGGAGAATCTCTTGAACCCCGGAGGTGGAGATTGCAGTGAGCTGAGATCGTGCCACTGCACTCCAGCCTGGGCGATAGAACGAGACTCCATCTCAAAAAATCTAAAAACCAAAAAGAAAAAAAACAAGGGAAGTAAGAAACTGTCACAGGTAAAGAAGAGCCCAAGGAGACAAGACAACTAAATGTAATGTGATATCTTAGATGGGCTCCTAGAACAAAGAGCATTTGGTAAAAACAAAAGAAGTATGAATAACGTATGGACTTTTAGTTAATAATAATGTATCAATGTGAGTTCATTAATTGTAATAAATATGTGTATTATACTAATGTAAGATAATAAGGGAAACTGAGTGTAGGCTATTTTTCTGTAAATCTAAGACTATGTTAAAATAAAAAGTTTATTTATAAATATTAGTAGTAGTTTTCTCTGGGTGGTGATATTCTAGGTTAGTTAACGTTTTTTCTTTCTGCAATTTTAAATGTTCCAAATTATAATAAACCCATACTAATTTCAAAATCAGCAAAAATGTTTTCTAATACGAACAAATACATATTTTGTTTAAAAGAAAACTATTTTCAGATTGTTTCAAATATACTTATTTTCCTCCAGCAAGATAAGAATACTATTCTGCTTTTCTTTTTCTTTTTTTTTTTTTTGTTTTTGAGATGGGGTCTTGCTCTGTCACCCAGGCTGAAGTGCAATGGTGCGACCTCAGCTCACTGTAACCTCCGTCTCCCAGGTTCAGGAAATTCTCCTGCTACAGCCTCCCGAGTAGCTGGGATTACAGGCACCCACCACCACACCTGGCTAATTTTTGTATTTTTAGTAGAGATGGGGGTTTCACCATGTTGGTGAGGCTAGTCTCGAACTCCTGACCTCAAGTGATCCACCCGCCTTGGCCTCCCAAAGTGCCGGGATTACAGGCATGTGCTATGCTCAGTCTTAATGAAATCAACTATATGGCCATAATATGCATGAAGAGATGAGTCAATAAAACACAAAAGAACTCAAGAAGTGCAACATGGCTAATTAGTGGATGCTTATACAGCTGGCTTTTGTTTAAAGAAAGGCATCTAATTGTTTAAGGGTTTATATATATACCAATTGATTTGGTCAAGTTGAGCTGTTTGGTGAATTATGTCAAAAGTCACAAACAAAGACCCCTACTGTTTCATCAAGAGTTAACTTTCTACTCTTCAGATGAGCCGATCCTATAGCCAGCACTAAAAAGATTATTTTAGTATGAAATCTATTTTCATTACAACCAAAACTCCCCATAACCTACCCGAGGAGCCGAGTCCTTTTGCCCCAGTGCAGTGCTAACCTCTTTGTCCTCTTTTTCTGAGGGCAGAAAATGTGTGCAAAACACTGTGGCCCTGTTTCACTTATGTAAGCAGGCCAAACTAAACTTCAGTCACAGTTGTCTTTATTTTATGAAGATTTAAAGTCAGAGCTGCCCTCATGCCCTTCATCAGCGTCTACAAGAAAGATTGCAGCCAACAGCAGGAGGCTGGAGCACGGCAAGGCCACCCAAATTCTGCCTGCTGCTTAGAGTGGTGAGAGCACACTTGAGAAGTCCTTCAAGATTTACTTCACACCCAAGAGGATAATGGGAAATGCCTCCGGGTTCAGGGTGGTGCTTTGTGTGTGGATATGTAAAGTAGCGTGCAGCTTCTCTGCCCCAGAAATGACCCTCGCAGCATCCTTTGATTTGTAGAAACAAAATGCAAACAGCGAGGCTGTTCTCAGCCAGGCTATAGGCACATGTTTATGATGCTTGCATAATTGCTCACACCTGTTTGGGAAATAAATTTTTAAACATTCCGTAGGTGTTGTGGGAACTCCACTGTTGCCTTTGCACCCCCAAACTTGGCATTTGAAAATAATAGTTGTTAATGATCTTAGAATTTTTTTCGTTGTCGTGGGGGTTTTGGTAAAACTAGAATTAGTTCACATGACTCCCCTATTTCCAAGTGATGAAGAAAGGAAACTGACCAAATGCCCTTATTTTTTAAAGTTATATTGCTATAACCTGAGAATGCAAAGTAATTTCCCGATAAAACAGTATAAGGTAGAATGCTAGATTCAAATCACTCCTTACACAAAGTTCTTCCTATGCACTCCAGTTTGTTAGCCCACGGCAGTACTCTTTGATTACAATGCGATGTGTCTCACTTCGAGTTGTATGCCTTTCTGTTAATTTTCTTCCCCATTCAGCTTTGGAATTAACTTGTTAAATTAATCTCATCTTCATTTATTTTACAGTATCTTCATGTTTAAATGCTGATTTTATGAACATCTGTTTCAATCACAGTTGCAAACCCATTAGTTTTATGAGCTGTACATATTTTAGAGAGATTTACTGCTGACCTTTGTTGGTGAATTGAATGTTTTTGTTGTTGGTAACATTTCTGTAATTGATGCTATTTTTACTGCCACTGGGATAGCGGTTTCAAATGAGATATGTTTTGGGAAATCCTTTTGCTTAAACACATTAAATCAGACAGACATCACTTTAAAATTGTGTAGCTTTGGAAAAAAGTTTAGTGTGTTAAATCTTGCAGCATGAGAGCTGGGTAAACTGCCACTCAATTTTCCTTTACTTTGAAATAGTTTAAAAGTTTCGTATTTGCTAGAAATGACATTTTTCCTTCCACAGTATATGCCATTTAATAAAACAATTGGGAAAGCTACACTACTTATGTAACTGCTACGCAACTGTTGATAAACCCATCAATCAAAGGTGAATTGTGCATTTGGCTTTCCACGCCCATAGAAAAAAATACTGTTTTTCACAGTCAGATAGTAGAGTAAAACACCACCTAAGTGTTCAACCTCCAGTCTCCAGGGAGACATTTTGAATTCCCTCTGTGTGTTAGGGATCTAGTAAAAAGTGAAAGAAATTTTGTTTCTCGTAGCAAGCTGATGAAAGTGGCAGGCTGTTTGAAATATCTTCCACTTTAATGAGTATGTAGGCTGACTCTTGCCTTCATCCTGGAGAAGGTAATCAGAGTTGGAGTACCTTGGAGGAACGGGGTGAAAAAGCCATACTCATAAAGATGACGAATTTATTCTCTAATCTGTCTTAGACACAACTTTCTCAGAACTTTGGTATGATCATTTCAGTTCTGTACACAGTGGTGTATTCTCAATTATGATGCTGAAAGAACTTGGTTTATTGTAAAAATTATCTAGTTATGTGTCAATTTGGCTACATTCTGAATCAGAAGAAAATATCCAGTCTTTTCTGATGAAAAACCCCTTTATTTATTTTTATTTGGGTGCTTCCTTAACCCTTAGATAACAAGAGTCCTTGATTAGCATAAAATAGACTGCTAATTTTCATTTCGAAATGTTGCATTATGAAATAATGCTATTAAATTCCAAAAGTACATAGTAGTTATAACGTGAAATCATACAAATATATATTTAAATTGAATTTTCTCTTACCAATAAAATATTGGTTTTTTACTCTTCATAATCCAAAGCATAGTTACAACATTCTTATCTTTTCAAGCACAGAAAACAATTATAAATCACAATTGTATGTAACAATGTCTGTGATATGTGTCTTTTAGCATCTGTATTATCTGATTAAAAAAACTGCATTGCTCTTGCCTTTTTATTATGTTGACCAAAGTTCTCTCTTTTTCCCTCACTTCCTGGTTATAAAAATAATGCTATTGTAGAAATCTTGGTTAGGCATAGAAAAGTATCAGAAATAAATCAAAATTAACTGCTATACACTGTAAGTACCGCCAACATTTAAAAATATTTCCTTTTGTATATGGTTTTGTGTCATGATTTTATCACTAGACATTATATCATCTTTCTGTCATTATAAAGTCTACAAAAGACAAGCTGTGATGCTTATACATTATTCCATCAAAAGGTTTATAATAACAGATTTAACTATTTATTTAGTTTTGCACAGATAGATTGATTCTGATTTTTTAAGTATCAAAAATAATATTGTGATAAATACGTTTGCATATAAATCTCTTTGCAAATAGCTAAATTGTTATTCAGTATAAATTCTTGAAAGTATAGGGTAACGGTAATTTTGTTAAAGAAAGCATACATTTGAAGAGTATCGAAATTTTGCTTTAGGAAAGATGGACTGATTTACAACCCTATAGCAGAGAATGAGACTATTCATTTTACATTCTCATTTATGCTGGCTATTGGATTTGGTTTTTAAATACCTTGATGGATGAAAAATACTTAACTTTTGTTTTAATTTTACCTTGCATTTAAAAAATTGTTGAGATTTAACTTTTCTCATTATTACTTATTATTACCATGCATTTTTGTGAATTTGCTGTTTATTTCTCTGATCCATTTTTCTATGGGTTATATGTTTATTATTAAATGTAAGAGCTCTTTATATATTAAAAATACTAACCTATCATTTTATATTTATGTGACAAACATTTTTATTTGTCACTGGCCTTTTGCTATGTATAGAAGCATTTAATTTTGTGTTACCATATTTATTTCTTCTTTTGCTAGTACACTTAGACAGCCATTTGACAACCAGAGATGATCTAATTATTTTATGATCTTCCTTCTTTTCATATAAATCTTTTCTTTTTAAGTTTTTTTTTCTTTTATTATTATAGTTTAAGTTTTAGGGTACATGTGCACATTGTGCAGGTTAGTTACATATGTATACATGTGCCATGCTGGTGCGCTACACCCACTAACTTGTCATCTAGCATTAGGTATATCTCCCAATGCTATCCCTCCCCCCTCCCCCCACCCCACAACAGTCCCCAGAGTGTGATGTTCCCCTTCCTGTGTCCATGTGATCTCATTGTTCAACCCACCTATGAGTGAGAATATGCGGTGTTTGGTTTTTTGTTCTTGGGATAGTTTACTGAGAATGATGATTTCCAATTTCTTCCATGTCCCTACAAAGGACATGAACTCATCATTTTTTATGGCTGCATAGTATTCCATGGTGTATATGTGCCACATTTTCTTAATCCAGTCTATCATTGTTGGACATTTGGGTTGGTTCCACGTCTTTGCTATTGTGAATAATGCCACAATAAACATACATGTGCATGTGTCTTTATAGCAGCATGATTTATAGTCTTTTGGGTATATACCCAGTAATGGGATGGCTGGGTCAAATGGTATTTCTAGTTCTAGATCCCTGAGGAATCGCCACACTGACTTCCACAATGGTTGAACTAGTTTACAGTCCCACCAACAGTGTAAAAGTGTTCCTATTTCTCCACATCCTCTCCAGCACCTGTTGTTTCCTGACTTTTTAATGATTGCCATTCTAACTGGTGTGAGATGGTATCTCATTGTGGTTTTGATTTGCATTTCTCTGATGGCCAGTGATGATGAGCATTTTTTCATGTGTCTTTTGGCTGCATAAATGTCTTCTTTTGAGAAGTGTCTGTTCATGTCCTTCGCCCACTTTTTGATGGGGTTGTTTGTTTTTTTCTTGTAAATTTGTTTGAGTTCATTGTACATTCTGGATATTAGCCCTTTGTCAGATGAGTAGGTTGAGAAAATTTTCTCCCATTTTGTAGGTTGCCTGTTCACTCTGATGGTAGTTTCTTTTGCTGTGCAGAAGCTCTTTAGTTTAATTAGATCCCATTTGTCAATTTTGTCTTTTGTTGCTATTGCTTTTGGTGTTTTAGACATGAAGTCCTTGCCCATGCCTATGTCCTGAATGGTAATGCCTAGGTTTTCTTCTAGGGTTTTTATGGTTTTAGGTCTAACGTTTAAGTCTTTAATCCATCTTGAATTGATTTTTGTATAAGGTGTAAGGAAGGGATCCAGTTTCAGCTTTCTACATATGGCTAGCCAGTTTTCCCAGCACCCTTTATTAAATAGGGAATCCTTTCCCCATTGCTTGTTTTTCTCAGGTTTGTCAAAGATCAGATAGTTGTAGATATGCGGCGTTATTTCTGAGGGCTCTGTTCTGTTCCATTGATCTATATCTCTGTTTTGGTACCAGTACCATGCTGTTTTGGTTACTGTAGCCTTGTAGTATAGTTTGAAGTCAGGTAGTGTGATGCCTCCAGCTTTGTTCTTTTGGCTTAGGATTGACTTGGTGATGTGGGCTCTTTTTTGGTTCCATATGAACTTTAAAGTAGTTTTTTCCAATTCTGTGAAGAAAGGCATTGGTAGCTTGATGGGGATGGCATTGAATCTGTAAATTACCTTGGGCAGTATGGCCATTTTCACGAAATTGATTCTTCTTACCCATGAGCATGGAATGTTCTTCCAATTGTTTGTATCCTCTTTTATTTCCTTGAGCAGTGGTTTGTAGTTCTCCTTGAAGAGGTCCTTCACATCCCTTGTAAGTTGGATTCCTAGGTATTTTATTCTCTTTGAAGCAATTGTGAATGGGAGTTCACTCATGATTTGGCTTTCTGTTTGTCTGTTGTTGGTGTATAAGAATGCTTGTGATTTTTGTACATTGATTTTGTATCCTGAGACTTTGCTGAAGTTGCTTATCAGCTTAAGGAGATTTTGGGCTGAGACAATGGGGTTTTCTAGATATACAATCATGTCATCTGCAAACAGGGACAATTTGACTTCCTCTTTTCATAATTGAATACCCTTTATTTCCTTCTCCTGCCTAATTGCCCTGGCCAGAATTTCCAACACTATGTTGAATAGGAGTGGTGAGAGAGGGCATCCCTGTCTTGTGCCAGTTTTCACAGGGAATGCTTCCAGTTTTTGCCCATTCAGTATGATATTGGCTGTGGGTTTGTCATAGATAGCTCTTATTATTTTGAAATACGTCCCATCAATACCTAATTTATTGAGAGTTTTTAGCATGAAGGGTTGTTGAATTTTGTCAAAGGCCTTTTCTGCATGTATTGAGATAAGCATGTGGTTTTTGTCTTTGGCTCTGTTTATATGCTGGATTACATTTATTGATTTGCATATATTGAACCAGCCTTGCATCCCAAGGATGAAGCCCACTTGATCATGGTGGATAAGCTTTTTGATGTGCTGCTGGATTCGTTTTGCCAGTAGTTTATTGAGGATTTTTGCATCAATGTTCATCAAGGATATTGGTCTAAAATTCTCTTTTTTTGTTGTGTCTCTGCCAGGCTTTGGTATCAGAATGATGCTGGCCTCATAAAATGAGTTAGGGAGGATTCCCTCTTTTTCTATTGATTGGAATAGTTTCAGAAGGAATGGTACCAGTGCCTCCTTGTACCTCTGGTAGAATTCGGCTGTGAATCCATCTGGTCCTGGACTCTTTTTGGTTGGGAAGCTATTGATTATTGCCACAATTTCAGATCCTGTTATTGGTCTATTCAGAGATTCAACTTCTTTCTGGTTTAGTCTTGGGAGAGTGTATGTGTCGAGGAATTTATCCATTTCTTCTAGATTTTCTAGTTTACTTGCGTAGAGGTGTTTGTAGTATTCTCTGATGGTAGTTTGTATTTCTGTGGGATCGGTGGTGATATCCCCTTTATTCTTTTTTATTGCATCTATTTGATTCTTCTCTCTTTTTTTCTTTATCATTCTTGCTAGCAGTCTATCTATTTTGTTGATCCTTTCAAAAAACCAGCTCCTGGATTCATTAATTTTTTGAAGGGATTTTGTGTCTCTATTTCCTTCAGTTCTGCTCTGATTTTAGTTATTTCTTGCCTTCTGCTAGCTTTTGAATGTGTTTGCTCTTGCTTTTCTAGTTCTTTTAATTGTGATGTTAGGGTGTCAATTTTGGATCTTTCCTGCTTTCTCTTGTGGGCATTTAGTGCTATAAATTTCCCTCTACACACTGCTTTGAATGTGTCCCAGAGATTCTGGTATGTTGTGTCTTTGTTCTTGTTGGTTTCAAAGAACATCTTTATTTCTGCCTTCATTTCGTTATGTACCCAGTAGTCATTCAGGAGCAGGTTGTTCAGTTTCCATGTAGTTGAGCGGTTTTGAGTGAGATTCTTAATCCTGAGTTCTAGTTTGATTGCACTGTGGTCTGACAGATAGTTTGTTATAATTTCTGTTCTTTTACATTTGCTGAGGAGAGCTTTACTTCCAAGTATGTGGTCAATTTTGGAATAGATGTGGTGTGGTGCTGAAAAAAATGTATATTCTGTTGATTTGGGGTGGAGAGTTCTGTAGATGTCTATTAGGTCCGCTTGGTGCAGAGCTGAGTTCAATTCCTGGGTATCCTTGTTGACTTTCTGTCTTGTTGATCTGTCTAATGTTGACAGTGGGGTGTTAAAGTCTCCCATTATTAATGTGTGGGAGTCTAAGTCTCTTTGTAGGTCACTCAGGACTTGCTTTATGAATCTGGGTGCTCCTGTATTGGGTGCATATATGTTTAGGATAGTTAGCTCTTCTTGTTGAATTGATCCCTTTACCATTATGTAATGGCTTTCTTTGTCTCTTTTGATCTTTGTTTGTTTAAAGTCTGTTTTATCAGAGACTAGGATTGCAACCCCTGCCTTTTTTTGTTTTCCATTTGCTTGGTAGATCTTCCTCCATCCTTTTATTTTGAGCCTATGTGTGTCTCTGCACGTGAGTTGGGTTTCCTGAATACAGCACACTGATGGGTCTTGACTCTTTATCCAATTTGCCAGTCTGTGTCTTTTAATTGGAGCATTTAGTCCATTTACATTTAAAGTTAATATTGTTATGGGTGAATTTGATCCTGTCATTATGATGTTAGCTGGTTATTTTGCCCGTTAGTTGATGCAGTTTCTGCCTAGTCTCAATGGTCTTTACATTTTGGCATGATTTTGCAGCGGCTGGTACCGATTGTTCTTTTCCATGTTTAGTGCTTCCTTCAGGAGCTCTTTTAGGGCAGGCCTGGTGGTGACAAAATCTCTCAGCATTTGCTTGTCTGTAAAGTATTTTATTTCTCCTTCATTTATGAAGCTTAGTTTGGCTGGATATGAAATTCTGGGTTGAAAATTCTTTTCTTTAAGAATGTTGAATATTGGCCCCCACTCTCTTCTGGCTTGTAGGGTTTCTGCGGAGAGATCTGCTGTTAGTCTGATGGGCTTCCCTTTGAGGGTAACCCGACCTTTCTCTCTGGCTGCCCTTAACATTTTTTCCTTCATTTCAACTTTGTTGAATCTGACAATTATGTGTCTTGGAGTTGCTCTTCTCGAGGAGTATCTTTGTGGCGTTCTCCGTATTTCCTGAATCTGAACATTGGCCTGCCTTGCTAGATTGGGGAAGTTCTCCTGGATAATATCCTGCAGAGTGTTTTCCAACTTGGTTCCATTCTCCCCATCACTTTCAGGTACACCAATCAGACATAGATTTGGTCTTTTCACATAGTCCCATATTTCTTGGAGGCTTTGCTCATTTCTTTTTATTCTTTTTCTCTAAACTTCCCTTCTCGCTTCATTTCATTCATTTCATCTTCCATCGCTGATACCCTTTCTTCCAGTTGATCGCGTCGGCTCCTGAGGCTTCTGCATTCTTCACATAGTTCTCGAGCCTTGGTTTTCAGCTCCATCAGCTCCTTTAAGCACTTCTCTGTATTGGTTATTCTAGTTATACATTCTTCTAAATTTTTTTCAAAGTTTTCAACTTCTTTGCCTTTGATTTGAATGTCCTCCCATATCTCAGAGTAATTTGATTGTCTGAAGCCTTCTTCTCTCAGCTCGTCAAAGTCATTCTCCATCCAGCTTTGTTCCGTTGCTGGTGAGGAACTGAGTTCCTTTGGAGGAGGAGAGGCACTCTGCTTTTTAGAGTTTCCAGTTTTTCTGTTCTGTTTTTCCCCCATCTTTGTGGTTTTATCTACTTTTGGTCTTTGATGATGGTGATGTACAGATGGGTTTTGGTGTGGATGTCCTTTCTGTTTGTCAGTTTTCCTTCGAACAGACAGGACCCTCAGCTGCAGGTCTGTTGGAGTACCCTGCCGTGTGAGGTGTCAGTGTGCCCCTGCTGGGGGGTGCCTCCCAGTTAGGCTGCTCGGGAGTCAGGGGTTAGGCACCCACTTGAGGAGGCAGTCTGCCCCTTCTCAGATCTCCACCTGCGTACTGGGAGAACCACTGCTCTATTCAAAGCTGTCAGACAGGGACATTTAAGTCTGCAGAGGTTACTGCTGTCTTTTTGTTTTGTCTGTGCCCTGCGCCCAGAAGTGGAGCCTACAGAGGCAGGCAGGCCTTCTTGAGCTGTGGTGGGCTCCACCCAGTTAGAGCTTCCGGGCTGCTTTGTTTACCTAAGCAAGCCTGGGCAATGGCGGGCGCCCCTCCCCCAGCCTTGCTGCCACCTTGCAGTTTGATCTCAGACTGCTGTGCTAGCAATCAGCGAGACTCCGTGGACGTAGGACCCTCCGAGCCAGGTGTGGGATATAATCTCGTGTTGCGCCGTTTTTTAAGCCCGTCGGAAAAGCGCAGTAGTCGGGAGGGAATGACCCGATTTTCCAGGTGCCTTCCGTCACCCCTTTCTTTGACTGGGAAAGGGAACTCCCTGACCCCTTGCGCTTCCCGAGTGAGGCAATTCCTCCCCTGCTTCGGCTTGCGCACGGTGCGCGCACCCACTGGCCTGCGCCCACTGTCTGGCACTCCCTAGTGAGATGAACCCGGTACCTCAGATGGAAATGCAGAAATCACCCGTCTTCTGCGTCGCTCACGCTGGGAGCTGTAGACCGGAGCTGTTCCTATTCGGCCATCTCTTCATATAAATCTTTAACGTATCCAGAATTTACTTTGGTGTATGGTAAGAAACAAAAGTTTATTTAATTTTTTCCCAAACAGTGAACTAGTTTTTTCAGCTTAATTTTTTCACTACCCTTGCCTCATGATTCTGTCTTTCCCATAACATGATTCTTACATGTGCCAGGGTTTGTTTGGGGGCCTTCCATGCTGTTTTATTGACTAGTTTTACTTATTTTTTCTTGCATTTTAATAGCCACAATAATATAACATAATATATTAGTTTGGGCAAGTTGAATGACTTTTCCCCTCTCATCCTCAGAGATAAAACTCTTGAAGTAGCTAATGCACAGTAGTATTGTCTAGCATGAAAAATAGATTCTTTTATGAAAAATTTTATTTCATTATTTAGAAGATGTATTTATTTTAAATTTTACCTCTGAAATGAAAACGTGCCCTGTAATTAATGTTAGCAGATGGCAGTCACTAAAAGAGTTATTAGGACATGCTGTAATATTAGTATATTAGTACATGCAGTAATAGTTACAGCTGTTCCTATTTTGTTACATCAGTTACATTTAGTGCATTGCTGATATTATGAATGCTGAATTTGTGCACTTAAGATGTCCTCACAATTACATTATGATTGTTCATTGAAAAGAAAAGTTGTATGTAAAAACTAAACAGAAAGGCATATTTGTCATTGGACAAGGGACTTCAATTTTATATTTTCTAGCAAAAGAAATACCTATATGCATTACCCGACCTACACAAGGAAGATGCCTACAAGTAGCTGAAACTGTGTTATATGTTGTCACTAAGATAGAGGAAAAGGATCGCCTATTATGCACTAAGCAGTGCAACTGAAGACAGGAGAAATCACCAAATCCCTTGGAACAGATCAAGGAAATTTCAAAGCAATGAGTAACATGTGAACTGGCTCATGAATTGTGCAGGATACCACACATTAAATTACCAGAAACTTCTTACTGACTTTGGACAGAAGCCAGTTAGCATCTAGCATCATGTGATTCAATTGAGTAAAAAAAGTGTTGCCATCAAAATTTACAAAGGGGGGCCAGGCATGGTGGCTCATGCCTGTAATCCCAGCACTTTGGGAGGCCAAGGCAGGTGGATCACCTGAGATCAGGAGTTCGAGAACAGCCTGGCCAACATGGTGAAACCTCGTCTCTACTAAAAATACAAAAATTAGCCGGGTGTGGTGGCAGGCACCTGTAATCCCAGCTACTTGGGAGGCTGAGGCAGGAGAATTGCTTGAACATGGGAGGTGGAGGTTGCAGTGAGCTGAGATGGTGCCGTTGCACTCCAGCCTGGGGGGACAAGAGCGAGACTTCATCTAAAAAAAATAATAATAATAATTTGCAAAGGGGATAGATATAAGTGACTTAGAAGAAAATATTGGAGACAATGGTAGAGCATTTTTCCTGAGTCACCAATCCTCTTGATGGTATGAGGAATGATATAGTGACAAAATCTGTCTAAATCTGAAAACAGTTCTTTCAATAAGTATTTTTTAAGTGAAAAGAAAGAATTACATTAAAATGTAATGGCTACCATTGGTACTACATAAAATAATGGTAATCAATGCATAATATCATAGATTGGATAAAAAACAGCAGTTTTCCTGATTTTCTTCTTTGGAAAATTAGTGTACCCATCGGTAAATCCACCTCCTCTGTCTCATAGAACTCCATGAACAGATTTTGATCCTAACAACAAGTTTTCCTAAAGTTCTTGAAGGACATAATAGCACTGAAACTTCCATGTAGAGAACCTTGATCTCAATTTATAAGCCTTAGAACTCAAACGTGGTTATTCCAACACCCACTCATATCTAGGGCTCAGCTTCCCAAGTCCCTCTCACTTACAGTAATTTTTTTAGGCACGTCACTTGGGGGCAGTTATGAGTGTCCATCCATGCATGACTCCAATCTATATTTTCTAACAAAATCTTCAGTATCTTAGTTCCCAACACTCCACTTTTTAAAAAAGTATTTTGATTATTCTTATTCTTTTTATTTTTATAATGTGAGCTCTCATTTTGGATTCAGGTGGTACACATGAAGGTTTGTTACATAGGTATATTGCGTGATGGTGAGGTTTGGCATACAAATGATCTCATCACTCATAGAATGAGCATAGTACCCAACAGGTGGATTTTCAACTCTTAACCCCTCCTTCATTAGTCCCAAGTGTCTATTGTTCCTTTCTTTATGTCCATGACTACCCAATGTTTAGCTCTCACTCATAAGTGAGAACATGTGGTATTTGGTTTTTCCGTTCCTGTGTTAATTTGCTTAGGATAATGGCTCCCAGCTGCATCTATGTCACTGCAAAGCACATTGCATTCTTTCTTATGGCTGTGTAGTATTCCATGGTATATATGTGCCACATTTTCTTTATCCAGCCCACCACTGATGTGCACCTAGGTTGATTCCATGTCTTTGCTATTGTGAATAGTGCTGCAATAAATATGCAAGTGCATGTGTTTTTCTGGTAGAATGATTTATCTTCTTTTGGGTATATACCCAGGAATGGGACTACTGGGCCCAATGGTAATTCTGTTTTTAGTTCTTTAAGGAATCTCCAAACTGCTTTCTATAGTGGCTGAACTAATTTACATTTTCACCAACTGTGTATACGTGTTCCCTTTTCTCTGCAGCCTCACTAGCATCTGTTGTTTTTTAAATTTTTTAATACTAGCCATTCTGACTGGTGTGAGATGGTATCTCATTGAGGTTTTGATTTGCATTTCTCTGATGATTGGTGATGTGGAGCATTTTCTCATATGTTTGTTGGCTGCCAGTATGTCTTCTTTTGAGAAGTGTCTGTTTATGTCTTTTGTCAACTTTTTAATGAGGTTATTTGTTTTTTTGCTTGTTGAATTAAGTTCCTTATAGAATCTGGATGTTAGACCTTTGTTGAATGCATAGTTTGTGAATATTTTCTCCCAATCTGTAGGTCGTCTGTTTACTCTGTTGATATATATATATATTTTTTCTGTGCAGAAGCTCTTTAGTTTAATTAGGTCCCCCTTTCAAGTTTTGTTTTTGTTGCAATTGCTTTTGAAGACTTAATCATAAATTCTTTGCCAAGGCCCATGTCCAGAATGGCATTTTTTATGTTTTCTTCTAGGATTCTTATAGTTTGAAGTCTTACATTTAAATATTTAATCTGTCTTGAGTTAATTTTTGTACATAGTGAAAGGTAGGGGTCCAATTTAATTCTTCTGCATATAGCTATCCAGCTATCCAGCACCATTTATTGACTAGGGAGTCCTTTCCCCATTGCTTATTTTTGTCAACTTTGTTGAAGATCAGATGGGTGTAAGTGTGCGAATTCATTTCTGGGTTTTCTATTTTGTTTCATTGGTCTATGTGTCTGTTTTTGTGCCAGTATCCTGCTGTTTTGGTTACTGTAGCCTTCCTTATGGTACAGTTTAAAGTTAGGTAATGTGATGCCTCTGGCTTTGTTCTTTTTGCTTAGGATTGCTTTGGCTATTTGGGCCCTTTTTTGGTTCCATATAAATTTTAGAATAGTTTATTCCAATTCTGTGAAACATGATTTTGGTAGTTTGATAGGAATAGTGTTGAATCTGTAGATTGATTTGGGCAATATGGTCATTTTAATGATATTGATTTTTCCAATCCATAGGCATGGAATGGTTTTTCATTTGTTTGTGTCATCTCTGATTTCTTTGAGCAGTGTTTTGTAGTTATCCTTGTAGAAATCTTTCACCTCCTTGGTGAGACGCACTTCTAGGTATTTAATTTTATTTGTGGCTATAGTAAATGGGATTGCATTATTAATTTGGCTCTCAGCTTGAATATTATTGATGTATAGAAATTCTACTAATTTTTGTACAACAATTTTGTATCCTGATAATTTACTGAAGTCACAAAAATTTCAACAAAATACTAATAAACCAAATCCAGCAGTATGTCAAAAAGTTAATTCCTCATGATCAAATAGGCCTCATTCCCGGGACATAAAGTTGGTTCAAAATACGCAAATCAATAAATATGATTCACCGCCTAAACACATTAAAAGCAAAAAACATATGATCATGTCAATAGATGTGAAAAAAGCCTTCAACAAAATCCAATATCCCTTCATGATAAAAACTCTCAACAAACTAGGCATCAAAGGAACATACCTCAAAATAATAATAGCCATCTATGCAAAACCCACAGCCAACATTATACTGAATGGGCAAAAACGGAAAGCATTCCCTTGAGAACTGGAACAAGACAATGATACACACTCTCACCACTTCTATTCAACATAGTACTTAAAGTTTTTGCCAGGGCAATCAGGCAAGAGACAGAAATAAAAGGCATTCAAATAGGAAAAGAATAAGTCAAACTATCTCCCTTTATAGATGGTATGATTCCATACCTAGAAAGCCCTGAAGACTCCACCAAAAGGCTCCCGGAACTGATAAACACTCTATTCTTATATGAAGCCTCAGAATGACCAGAGGAGAAGTGATGCCTTTCACTTTTTTATTCTGAGAAGTGTTTGAATTTGAATGTCTTCGTTCATATACTTAAAGTAGATTCCAAATGCAAATTGTCTCTTTCTTGTTCCAGCTTTTTTCAATCTCTCTTGCCAGTGTTCTCAATTTTTAGACAATTCTCCTCTGCCTAGTTACTGTATGTTCATGTATTCTGCTTTTAATTCTATCTTTGATGAAATTCTAGATCAGACGTATAAGGCACAGTATCAGACATTGCTTAAGGGAGGGTAGAAAGATCCTTGAGTCTTTGTAGGTTTGGTATTTAAAAATACATACATAAATTTTTTGACTATTCTCTCAATTTAATGTAGATCCTGATGTTTCTCTCTCTGAGTTTGCGCTAGACTTAGTGATTTGCTTCTAGCAAATAGTATATGGAGGAAGTAACATGTGTAGCTCTAAGCCTAGGTAATGAAAGCCATTGCATTCTTTGCCTTGCTCTCTTTCTCTGTATCACTCTTTCTGGGGAAAGCCAGCTGCTATTTTGTGAGCACACTCATGCAGCCCTAAGGAGACCCAAGAAACTAAGGCTTCCTGCCAATAGCCAGAGAGGAACTGAGGCCTCCTGCCAAAGCCGTGGGAGTAATCATCTTGGAAGCCCATTCTCCAGTTCCAGTTAATCCTTCAGATGACTGGAACTTCATCTGACATCTTGACTGCAACCCCAAGAAGGTCCCTAAGCCAGAAACACCTAGTTAAGCCTCCCTCAAATTCCTGATCCATAGAAACTATGACATAATAAATGTTTATTGTTTTAAACTTCTAAGTTTTGGGGTAATTTGCAATCGAGAATTAAACAAAAGCAGATGACTATAGCTAAGGTAGATGACATATCCAAAACATTTGCCGGTGGTAGCAGCTGTAGTCCCAGTGGGCAGGCCTCCGGGATGATGTCAGCTCTAGCCTACCTTATTCACACTAGTTTGTCCATTCTATTTCCCACATCTCAGTCTCATCTTTATCACTGGGTGCGGGGTTAGTAGCCTCATGTTTCCCAGTTGCCATCTGGAATAGAGAAGATTATCTGCTGTAGTCCAAAATCATGCTGCAAGCACTGTGCTATGTATTATTTGGGGGAGCTATTATCCATATTGAAAGATAAAGATTTCAAAGTATAGGGTACAGGAAGCTTAGGCTATAGAGTAGCTATAATCTAAGGCCATTGCACAGCATTGTCAGAGCTATAATTTATTTCTGAAATTTGTGATTTGCATGGTGTCTACTTTCAGTAAGAATCAAATTGATACATACACATTTTTGGTGGTAACTAATCCCTTAAGTATAAAAATAAATTCAGAGAATGAGAAAGAGGAAGAAAAAATGAACTAATAACTATTAGGGACCCACTATATTCTAGGCATTGGGCAGATAATACTAATATAACAAAAAGATTGACATAGTTACTGTAATTGTTCTACCTCCTTTGCACCTGACTTTGATGCTGGTAATTTGACTTTTTTGCTGGTAATTTGCCCTTAATTTGCCCCTTCAGTTGCCTGCACAATCAAATTTCTCTTGACCGTGGACCTTAGCTACTTCTTGCCTGTATTTTTCACATCTTCTCTTGGGTTTCCGGATTAAACAATGATTAAATAGAGTGCAATAAGGAAGAAACAGATTGCTGGTAGGAATGCAAAATAAAAATTAAAGCTCATTAATTCTCAAATATTCTTATCATACTCTTGCACATGATCTATCTGATTTGGGATTACCACTTCCTGTCACTCAAGTGACAGTAGTTCCTCCTTCTTCACCTGCAGTTACAATGTTCTGCCACTAGTTGGACCTGGATAGGAGTTTATGGTCTCAACAGCCAGATTTTAGGCACAGGCAATACAGATAAATGAGTAATTTTGCGCATCTGATGATTGTTAATTCAAAAAAAAATTATCATAAAAGGTATAATAAAATTGTTAATATCAGAAAGCAAATTACTGAAAGAAATATAAACACCCAGATCTAGTCTAAGTGCTGGGAATTCTAACCCTGGTTTATCCTTGAGCTTGACCTAACTATTTTTTTCAACTTAATTTTGTACAGTTGGATTCAAAGTCTTCTTAGTGTATGCACATGGCAAGAATTTTGGGCTTTGGTGTCTTTCAAATGAAAGCTTTGCCTGCCTTCTGTAAATTGAAGACAAAGTCCTTTTCCTTTTTAACTTTACTCCTTGACAAACTGCTACTTTAAAAGGACAGACCTTATATGCTATTTGTGGGAGAAGCTAAAATAAATTACAAAGTATTTTAAACATCTCTGACCATCAACAATCTTGGAAAACGGAGAGGTTTTTTTGTTTTTGTTTTTGTTTGTTTGTTTTGTTTTGTGGCTTGCTGTATGAGTTCCTAGGCATTGTTTTGCTGCACAGAATCTTGGTAAAGGAGGAACAGGGAAAGTGAAACAAGTCAGAAAGGTTAAAATGAGCCACATATTAAAGAAGCTGCACCAGAGACAGGTGAGGGAGGATACAAGAGATGGTGTACCAGGCTGGAAGAGACTTTTGGGGAGTTGAAACTATAGGGACTTTGGGGGCAGTTGCCACATCTGGAAGAGGTTGACAAGACTGGAAAGATAATATTTCCAAAGATTTTCTGGATATATTCCTTCTTTGGTGTTTTTATTAAAGGCTTCAGTAAACATTTACAGTGTTTTTAAACTAGTTTGGAGACTGTATTGATGCTTCTTTAACATAAAATTATGCCACAAGAACCCATTAGTTGGCTGGACTTTATACAGATAATACATTTTTTAACTTTTTTTGGGGGTGACAGAATAACTGAATTGATGCCAAATTGCTCCTCATCTTTAAATATCTTGTATGCACATATGATGCTGCTTTTAGCACCAAGCTGTAGAAAATACAGTAAGCTCTTCAAATTAGTCTTGTGAGATTGAAATTCACAAAGTAGCCAGTGAAATACAATATGCAGATGTAAGGGGGTGGCAAAGCTCACCTTTCCAGTGTGGCTCCATTTGACCTTTCCTTTCTATTGTCTTCTGTGAACCCTTTTCCATGCCCATCTGTCTCCAGTGGTCTAGCCCACGGCGTTGTTACTTGATTATGTTATTCTGTTTTCCTCCATTTATGGCATTTCTGGAAACCTCTGAACTCTGCTGGACTTTAGTTTTGGGAATTGTCTCTGAGTTCCAGCTCCCTCACAGCTGATCCCTCACAGCTGATCCCTTACAGATGATCCTATTAGTCAGTTTCTCTATCTTGGCTCTATCATTAGGTGGTAGGCTCCAGGTGCTCCCTTGGAATACAACTATTTTCTATTTTAAGCAGGCTTTTGAAAGTGCTTGTGGTAAAAAGCAACAAAAGTATTTATTTTTGCTGGAAAGGCAATCCAGTAAGATCTGCTCTTTCTTAGAAGAACATTTTAACTGGAAGCAACAAATGAAGAGAACTTTATAAGGATTAACATAGCAATGCATAGTATTGTCCCTCAGTCATTTATTTTTAAAGAGAAAGTATCAATGAACAAATAATTTGATATATATTTGCATATTAAGAGCTAATATTTATCATTTCTCAGAAGGCTTAGTTAACTCTTGGCTTAGGAACAAACCTCCCATTGCAATCACATAAATTTGGCACCTGCACAACGAATATGGCCAAGTGGATTAGGTTATCATGAAAGAACCAGGAAAGCATTTTATTTTGTTAACATAAGGTTTCTACTGAGCTAAAACAAATACCAACTTCTTAGTAAAAAGCACTATTCAATGATAAGAATGCAGTTGTGAAAGCTGAATCTCTCATTAGAAGGCAAATGAAATAATGGTTAAGTTTTCTTAAAAATTTATCACCACAAATTGAGAAGGAAAGTGGGCACATCTATTTCATAATCGTTCTGATAGAGTTTCAAAGTTTTTGAGAAACACATCGTAATGTATAATTAAACATGTCATGGGAATTGTGCCAGTTATGTAACTGAGATAATTGTGTCAGGACATTTTGTGTGTGGAGTGGGGTTGGGGGTGAATGTTAATGGTATGAGACATATCCCTGATATCTTTCTTGATTGCATACACAAAAGAGATGTATGTTTGAACCTTGCCTCTAACTTCTTCATTGTGAGTATCTCACTATCTGGCTTTTAAAGATTTTAAGTTGGAGCAATTAAAAATATAAATGAGCTTCTAATGAACGTGCATGCAAATCACTGAATTCATTAAGACACACAAAATTCCACTTGAAACAAAATTTCATTGAAACTGACCATCTTTATTTGCATCCCCAACTCACTATGATAGGAGCTATCAAATGGTTCATTGCTAACAGGAATATTTTAAATATTTCATACTTTTAGATGAAATACAGATAGAGTGTGAGAGAGTGATAAAATGATTGTGTGAGTAGGGGGTGAAGAATGTCAGAAAGAGGAAAATGAAGTCAACTCTTAATTACCTGGGCTAATGGAGTATAGAGAAAACAATATGGCATACAATCAGCCAATCAACCTGAGAGTTTTTCTCATCACCACTAACATTTCTTACTCTCACAGGAAACTCGTGTCAGGAGAGAGGTGGGCCTAGGATGCAATCAGGAGAAAGATTTCTAGGGTAGCAGTCAGGAATCAGATTTTTTTTATTAGACCCCTTTAAATATTGCTCAATAAATTTTCTTCATTTAGTAGAAAAGAAAAATGCAATGGTTTCCTTCAACCTTACTCCCATAATACACTTAAATCTCTGTTCTATCCCTACCCATGTATAATAGAAAGGAAGGAAAGGGGCTAGCTGAGATGCTTGTTCTATTTCATCCGATAGCAATATAGTTGCCACTACTGTCAGATTCCTTTAGTAAGACATTCAGAGGAATATAAGGAAAACACATAAAAGTGCCTATGGAATTTGAGCTTAAAAACATAATTCTACCCACATAATTCTAAGTAACTCAATGAGAAAGAAAAGGGGGAAGAAATTACAGACACCAATATAACGGCCTGGGAATCATCTGGTAGATTCAGCTTTGAAACAAACTGTAGACAAGAGCAGATAACCAAAACAGAAATACAAGAGAGCAGCATGAACCTATAGGAAAGGCATCATGAAGGCTGAAGCCAGAGATAGTCAAGAAGTACTTCATTTTATTTGGAGAAAGAAAATGAACTCATGTAGCAAACATTTATAAGTTATCTGTGTAGCTTTCTTGCCAATAGTATCCTGGTTTTCTTTTTTTGAATTCACTCTCATATATAAGTTTCATGTGGGAATGATACCATTTTCAATTCCCGAGATGGCCCTTGAATCACTTAACTCAATCAATTTATTCCTTTCTTCTAATCACCATGTTTACTTCAAGGATGGATATCTGACCCAGTTAGGGCCAATGAAAAAGTACAAATCCCAGGATCTGTGTGGGAGCTATCAGACACTCCTTGTCTTAGATGAGTTGATGTAGAGACAATGTGATGTCTTGAACTATTCTAGCTATTTTTTCTACCGTAGTGGGAGAGTTGTGAAATTAAATGGAAGACCCTAAAAGACAGAGGGGAAGGAGAAAACAGAAAATGCATCCAGTGAGTCATTAGGCTATTCCTCTCCTCAGGCTGGAATTACCTGTGGCATTTTTTAATACGAGGTGATAAATATTCTTTATTATTAAAGACTGTTTGAATTGAGTTGAATTTTGCTGTCATTTGCAGCCAAAATATGCTTAACTTACAAGAAAATAGGAAAGATAGTGAAAAATAAGCTGGGAACTGTATTTTGTGAGAAAGTTTTATTTTCGGAGTCCTGTTTTAATCCTCACAGCATCTCCAAGAGTACAAAGCATAGCAGTACATTTCAGCTGACCTAAAAACCTTAACCTCAGAGAGGATGTCTACTTGGGAAAGTGACCCTGCAAACAGAACTCCCATCAACTCATTCTGCAGGAATGTGTTTGGGGTGTCACCAGGAACTTGTATCTAGTGAATAAAAAGGATTAGAGAAGCCATAAGAATAAAAGAGAAAAAACAGTGGTAATGGCAAAGGAACTTCTTTAAGAATTTGGAAAAGTATCTTCACAATGATCAGTAGATATCTTGGTGGTAGAGCATCTTTATGGAGTTTTGAAGATCAGGGAAGCTTGACTCTCCAAAGGGAACCGATGCTTTTTCTTCTGATCTGTGAAGCCTTTTTTGAGGAGTAGTTTTACTTATTCTTCAACAACACTGAATGAAATTGTATCTTTTGTCTGTTGGTATCTTTTTCTTAATTACAATATTGTTGTGATTAAACAGTGCATGGTAGAATATTGTTAAATTCCACTTTATGATAAGGAAACTGTATGTCAAAGAGGCTGAATAACTTGCCAAAGATCACACCATGTGTTAATGGTAGTTCCAGGGCCTGAAATTTTGACTCTGTATCTTTAAAGCCCATGTGTTTTCCATAACGTAATTTTGCTTCTATCTTCTCCTCAGGGAGAATAATTTTCAAACTGGGTAGGATAGATAAAGCATTTCTAAGAGGAAATTAAAGTACTAAATAGAAGAGTAGACCAAGGAAGGACCTGGATATGCTAACTGAGTTTCAGACTTCCAGGCCCCATTGAATTGTATATTACATGGGCCAGACAAACTTGTAGATGACATGAACATTTGAGAACTTGTGGAACAGAGACAGTAAACATTGTTTTCCAAAGGGGGAAGTGGAAGATTCTGGAATTATAGACTGATGGTTTATAATCTCTGGCCCAGAATGCTTCTCCGAATTTCAGAGCTATATATCCTATGTCTATGACATTATAATTAAGGCTCATTTGGAGGCAATTAAGCAAATTTTTTATAAAATAGTTAAGTTTTTAGTAGCTAGTATCTGTGCCATGCCACATTTTTTATTAAAAGGAATGATAGATGTCAGCTAAGTGGCTAACTAGAGGTTACTGGTGCTCACGTCTTCCACAGAAAAAACACAAAACAACAAACAGTCAAAATTCAACTGTAATGTTTGAAAGAAAGTGCTGGAGTGCAGCAAGGGAGTGGCAAAATCCCTGTGGAGCACAGAAGCCCAGGATCACAGCATAGAGGGAAATGAGGCATCCTGCCTCTGCCACCCTGTCTCTCCCACTGAAATCAGCTCTCTGCCAAGAGGGACTTCCTTCCCCCTTGCAAGAAAAAGGTAAGCAGAAGATGCCACCCACAAGCCCTCATTGCCACTGCAGAAACTTGCAATTCTTACTACAGGAAAATCCCACAGTCCTCACAAGTCCAGAGTCCAGTTTGGGGAGTGGGGAGCTGCCTGGAATTCATATGGTTACATTACTCCAGGGTAGGAGCACGCATTGTGCATTACCCCTTACCCTTGCAACCTTGCAACCCCTCCACCCCCAACCAGGACACACGCAGCTGCAGCAGTACACCATCTTGAAAGTGGAGCCGCTGCTAAAGTGCATTTGGCTCTAGGGACCAGTAACCATGGGACCTCTCCAACCTTGAGGCTCTACGTAGTCATTCCAATGCAGTCATTCCTGAGCATTCTGGGCTCATTCCGAGGAAGTCACATGGGTGACTGCAATGCCATGACCCCCACTTCTTGGAGCCTGGGCCTGGAAATGATGTGACTCCAGTCCTGCACAGCATAGAAGGTAATTTCAGGCTGGCTGAACTGCCATGCGTCCATGCCTCTGGCTAGAAACAACCCAGTAAATCTACCTCTGGTGATTTAGCCAGGTGTCCCCAGTCATAGAAACAACCTGGATGGCTTGCCCCTAGTAAGTCAGTCCCCAGTCTACTCACTCACCATGCACCCATACCCTTGGCCTGAGAGACAGTCTGGAGGCCCTGCCCTTGGTGGACCAATTTCCAAGCTGGCTGACCCCTTACTTGCATGCTGTGAGAACCAGCCTGGTGAGCCCACCCCTGGCAAAGCTGCACCGCCACCACTGAAAACTCCTGTAGCCTAGGCTACTTAGGAATTTGTAGACATAGTTAAAGTAGATTATAGCTGAATAAACAGCAAAGAGGCTATACTAATGAATCCACTCAGCTACCCAACTGACACCCTAGGACTCATCTACATTTCCCACAAAGTCACTTCCTACAAAACTATTGCATAAAATTGGAAGAGGCAAACATTTCACCAGACGTGCAGGTATCAATGTAGGAACACAAGAAATATTAAAAAGCAAGGAAATATGATGCCTTAAAAAAAAACACAATAATTCTCCAGTAACAGACCCCAAAGTAAAGGAATTTATTAAATGCCGGAAGAGTAATTCAAAATAATGATTTCAAGGAAACTCAGTGAGCTATAAGAGAATATAAATAGACAATTCAACAAAATCAGAAAAACAATTCATGATCTGAATAATTAATTCAATAGAGATAGATATCACAAAAAAGAACTTTACAGAAATCTTGGACATAAAGAATTCAATTAATGAAGTAAAAAATGCAACTGAGAGCTTAACTAACAGATTAGGTCAAACAGAAGAAAGAATTTCTAACCTTGAAGACAGGTCTTTTGAAATAACCCAGACAGATAAAACTAAAAAATAGATAAAAAAGAGAAAAGAGGGAAGAGAGCCTACAGAACTTATGGGACATTATTAAGCAAACAATTTTTTTGCACTGTAGAAACTCCAGAAGGAGAAGAGATGGAAAAAAGCATAGAAAACCTATTTAATAAAATGATAGCTAAACACTTTCCAAGTCCTGGAGATAAGAACATCCAGATCCAGGAAGCTCAAATGTCCCCAAATAGATTCAACCCAAAAAGGTGCTCTACAAGGCACATTGTAGTCAAACTGTGAGAAATGAAAGACAGAATTCTAAAAGCAGCAAGAGTATAGTGTCAAGTCACATTATAAGGGAATCTCCATTAGACTGACAGCACATTCGTTAGCAGAAACCTTACAGGCCAGGAAAGAATGAGACAATATATTCAAAGTACTGAAAAAAAAAAGTTGCCAGTCCAGAACGTATACCTAGCAAAGCTATCCTTTAGAAATGAAGGTGAAATGAATTCTTTCCCAGACAAGAAAGAAACTGAGGAAATTAACCACCATTAGTCAGGTCTTACAAGAAATGCTTAAAGAAGTCCTATATCTGGAAGCAAGAGGACAATAATTATCATCATGAAAACATGCAAAAGTGTAACACTCACTGGCAGAGCAGATAACAAATAAGGAGAAAAAAATCAAATCTTTTCATTTCAGAAAACCACCAAACCACAAAGCAAACAAGAGAGGAAGAAAGGATCAAAGAATATACAAAACAATCAGAAAACAATGATCAAAATGCCAAAAGTAAGTACTCCCCTATTAATAATAACCTTGAATATAAATGAATTAAATTTCCCAATTTAAAGACATAAACTGGCTGAATTGATAAAAAAAATACAAGCCCCAACTATATCCTGCCTACAAGAAACTTACTTCACCTGTAAAGACACACATAGATTAATAGTAAAGGGATAGAAAAAAATATTTTATGCAAATTAAAACCTAAAGTAAGCAGGAGTAGCTATACTTAGGTCAGATAAAAAAGACTTTAAGACAAAAACTATTAAAAAAGACAAAAGCGGCTGGGTGTGGTGGCTCACACCTGTAATCCCAGCACGTTGGGAGGTCGAGGCAGGCGGATCATGAGGTCAGGAGATCGAGACTATCCTGGCTAATATGGTGAAACCCCGTCTCTACTAAAAATACAAAAAATTAGGCAGGTGTGGTGGCGGGCGCCTGTAATCCCAGCTACTTGGGAGGCTGAGGCAGGAGAATGGCATGAACCCAGGAGGCAGAGCTTGCAGTGAGCCATGATTGCACCACTGCACTCCAGCCTGGGCAACAGAGCGAGACTCCATCTCAAAAAAAAAAAAAAAAAAAAGACAAAGGCTATTGTAGAATGTTAAAGGGATCAATTCAGAAAGAGGATATAACAATTATAAATATGTGTGCACTCAACACTGGAGCTCTCAGTATATAAAGCAAATATTATTAGATATAAAGAGAGAGCTAGACTCCAATACAATAGTTGGTGCCTTCAATATCCCATTCTCATCATTAGGCAGAGTGTCTGGGGAGAAAATCAACAAAGGAATGTTAGATTTAAACTGCACTACAGACCAAACAGACTTAACAGACATTTGTAGAACATTTCATCCAGCTGCAGAATGCACAATCTTTTCATCAGAACATGGAAAATTCCCCAGGATTGGCTATATGTTAGGATGTATTAGGACACAAAACAAGTCTCAACAAATTAAATACAACTGAAATTGTATCAAGCATCTTTTCTGGTCATAATGATATAAAACTAGAAATCAAAAAACAAGGAATTTTGGAAGCAGTACAAATAAATGGAAATTAAATAAAATTCTCCTGAATAATCATCAGGTCAATAAAGAAATAAAGAAAAAAAATTTTTTAATTATACTTTAAGTTTTAGGGTACATTGCACAACGTGCAGGTTTGTTACATATGTATACATGTGCCATGTGGTGTGCTGCACCCATTAAATCATCATTTACATTAGGTATATCTCCTAATGCTATCCCTCCCCCCTCGCCCTACCTCACAACAGGCCCCAGTGTGTGATGTTCCCCTTCCTGTGTCCTCTGTTCTGTTCCATTGGTCTATATATCTGTTTTAGTACCAGTACCATGTGGTTTTGGTTACTGTATCTTTATAGTATAGTTTGAAGTCAGGTACTGTGATGCCTCCACCTTTGTTCTTTTTGCTTAGAATTGTCTTGGCTATAAGGGCTCTTTTTTGGTTCCATATGGTAGTATTTTCTAATTCTCTGAAGAAAGTCAATGGTAGCTTGATGGTGATAGCATTGAATCTAAAAATTAGTTTGGGCATTATGGCCATTTTAACAATATTGATTCTTCCTATCCATGAGCATGGAATGTTTTTCCATTTGCTTGTGTCCTTTCTTATTTCCTTGAGCAGTGGTTTGTAGTTCTCCTTGAAAAGGTCCTTCACATCCCTTGTAAGTTGTATTCGTTAAGTATTTTATTCTCTTTGTAGCAATTGTGAATGGGAGTTCACTCATGATTTGGCTCTCTGTCTATTATAGGTGCATAGGAATGCTTGTGATTTTTGCCATTGATTTTGTATCCTGAGACTTTGCTGAAGTTGCTTATAAGCTTCACGAGATTTTGGGCTGAGACGATGGGGGTTTTCTAAATATACAATCATGTCATCTGCAAATAGAGACAATTAGACTTCCTCTCTTCCTATCTGAATACCCTTTATTTCTTTCTCTTACCTGATTTCCCTGGCCAGAACTTCCAATACTATGTTGAATTGGAGTGGTGAGAGAGGGCATCCTTGTCTTGTGCTGGTTTTCAAAGGGAATGCTTCCAGCTTTTGCCCATTCAGTATGATATTGGCTGTAATAATGCCACACATCTACAACCATCTGATCTTTGGCAAACCTGGCAAAAACAAGCAGTGGGGAAAGGATTCCCTATTTAATAAATGGCGTTGGGAAAACTGGCTGGCCATATGCAGAAAACGGAAACTGGACCCCTTCCTTACACCTTATACAAAAATTAACTCAAGATGGATTAAAGACTTAAATGTAAGACCTAAAACCATAAAAACCCTAGAAGAAAACCTAGGCAATACCATTCAGGACATAGGCATGGGCAAAGACTTCATGACTAAAACACCAAAAGCAATGGCAACAAAAGCCAAAATTGACAAATGGGATCTAATCTAACTAAAGAGCTTCTACACAGCGAAAGAAACTATCATCAGAGTGAACAGGCAACCTACGGAATGGGAAAAAATTTTTTGCAATCTATCTATCTGGCAAAGGGCTAATATCCAGAATCTACAAAGAACTTAAACCAATTTACAAAAAAAAAAAAAACAAAACAAACAAACAACCCCATCAAAAACTGGGCAAAGGATATAAGCAGATACCCCTCAAAAAAGACATTTATGCAGCCAACAAACATATGAAAAAAAACTCATCATCACTGGTCATTCGAGAAATGCAAATCAAAACCACAATGAGATACCATCTCATGTCAGAATGGCAATCATTAAAAAGTCAGAAAACAACAGATGCTGGAGAGGATGTGGAGAAATAGGAATACTTTTACACTGTTGGTTGGAGTGTAAATTAGTTCAACCATTGTGGAAGACAGTGTGGTGATTCCTCAAGGATCTAGAACCAGAAATACCATTTGACCCAGCAATCCCATTACTGGGTATATACCTAAAGGATTATAAATCATTCTACTATAAAGACACATGCACACTTATGTTTATTTCCACACTTTCACAAGAGCAAAGACTTGGAACCAACCCAGATGCCCATCAGTGATAGACTGGATCAAGAAAACATGGCACATATACATCATGGAATACTATGCAACCATAAAAAAGGATGAGTTCATGTCCTTTCCAGGGACATGGATGAAACTGGAAACCATCATTCTCAGCAAACTAACACAGGAACAGAAAACTAAACACTACATGTTCTCACTCATAGTGTGCATTGAACAATGAGAACACATGGACACAGGGAGGGGAACATCTCATACCAGGGCCTGTGGGTGGGTGGGGGGCTAGGGGAGGGATAGAATTAGGAGAAATGCCTAATGTAGATGACAGGTTGATGGGTGCAGCAAACCACCATGGCAAGTGTACACCTATGTAACAAAACTGCACATTCTGCACATGTATCCCAGAACTTAAAGCATAATTTAAAAAAAGAGAAAAAAAAAGGAAGTAATTTTTTTAAAAACAAGTCTCAAAAGAAATGAAAATGGAAACATGCCAAAAGCTATGGAATACAAGAAAAGGAGTGCTAAGAGAGAATTTCATAACAACAAATGGCTACATAAAAATTGTAAATATTTCAAATAGACAACCTACAGATATACCTCAAGAAACTAGAAAAGCAAGAACAAAGAAAATCCAAAATTAGTAGAAGGATATAAAGATTAGAGCAGAAATAAATGAAATTGAGACTAAAAAACAACACAAAAGATTAACAAAGCAAGAAATAACAAAAATAACCCTATAAATAAAATCAGAAATGAAAAAGGTTACCAAAGAAATACAAAGGATCATTAAAGACTATTGTGAACAATTATACACCAACAAATTGGGAAACCAGAAAAAAATGGATAAATTTCTAGACACAAAAAACCTACCAAGATTGAACACAGAAGAAACAGAAAGTCTGAACAGACTAATAATGAGTCACCAGATTAAATCAGTAATTAAAAATCTCCCAAAAGCAACAACAAAAATCCCAGGACCAGATCACTTCACTACTGAATTCTATAAAATGTTTAAGTAGGAACAAATACCAATTATTCTTAAATTATTCCAAAAAATTCAAGAGGAAGAAATTCTTCTAGTCTTATTTTGTGAGGCCAATATTACCCTGATACCAAAACCGGACAAGGACAGTACAAAAGCAGAAAACTACACACCATTATCCTTGATGAACATAGAGGCAAATATTTTCAACAAAATATGAACACATCAAATTCAAATTCAACAGCACATCAAAAAATATTATACACCATATTTAAGTAGGATTTATCTCAGGAATGCCAAAATGGTTCAACATATACAAATCAATAAATGTGAAACATCACATCAACACAGTGAAGGACATAAACCGTGTGATAATCTCAGTAGATGTAGGGTAAACATTTGATAAAATTCAACATCTCTTCATGATCAAAACTCTCAACAAATAGAGTATTGAAGGAACATACCTCAACACAATCAAGGACATATATGACAAACTCATAGCTAACATCATACTGAAGAACTGAAACAAGATAAGAATGCCCACTGTTATCACTCTTATTCAACTTCCTCTTGGAAGCCCTACCCAGAGAAGCCAGATAAGAGAGGGAAATGAAGAGCATCAAAATTGGAAAGGAAAAAGTCAAATTTTCCTAGCGTGCATATTACATGATCTTATATACAGAAAACCTTATAAATGCCATCCAAGAACTCTCAGAATTGATAAAGAAATTCAGTAAAGTTGCAGCATACAAAATCAATCTACAAAAGTCAGTAGTGTTCTTACACAGCAACAATGAACTATCTGAGAAAGAATTCCAGCAAGCAATCCCATATACAACAGCTAAAACAATACTGAGAAATGAATTTAACCACCTATGAATTTAATAGTTTTCTCAAGTAAAACTATACAAGATTGATATATGAAATTAAAGGAGACACACACAAAAACATCAAAAGACATCCTGTGTTAATGGGTTGGAAGAATTAATATTGTTGAAATGACCATACTAGTAAAAGTGATCAACAGATTCAGCGCAATCTATATCAAAATGGCATTCTTCACATGAAACAAAAAATGCAATACTGAATTTGTATAGAACCACAAATTCCCTGAGTAGCTAAGGCAATCTTTAACAAAAAGAACTAAGTTGGAGGCATCATACTACCTGACTTCAAACTACACTATAAGGTAACAGTAACCAAAACAGCATGGGACTGCCATAAAAACAATCACATAGACCAATGAAACAAAATGAAGAAACCAGAAATAAATTCACTTATTCATAGCCAATTGATTTTTGACAAAGATGCCAAGAACATTCATTGGAGAAAGGACTGTCTTTGCAATAAATGGTGCTGGGAAAACTGGATATCCATATGCAGAAGAATAAAATTAGGTCCCTATTTCTTACCATATACAAAAATCAACTCAAAATGTATTCAAGACTTAAATGTAAGATCCAAAACAATCAAACTACTAGAAGAAAACTTTGGGGAAACCCTCCCAACATTGATATGGGCAAAGATTTTATGCATAAGACCTCAAAAGCACAGGCAACAAAACAAAAAATAGACAAATGAGATTATATCAAACATGAAAAGCTTCAGCACATCAAAGAAAACAATCAACAGAAGGAAGAGACAACCTGCAGAATGGGAAGAAATATTTGCAAACTACTTATATGACAAGGTATTAATCCAATTAAAAATGGGCAGATAACCTGGACAGACATTTCTCAAAAGAAGACATACAAATGGGCAAAATGTATATGAAAAATGCTCAATGTCACTAATCATCAGGGAAATGCAAACCAAAACCACAATGAGACAACATCTCAGCCCAGTTAGAACGGCATTGAACAAACGATGAAAAACAAAAACAAAAACAAAAAACAAAAACAGAAAGCAAATGTTGGTGAAGATGTACAGAAAGGGGAACTCTTACACCATGAGTGGGAATGTAATTAGTATAGCCAATACAGAAAACAATATGGTTGTTTCTCAAACAAATAAAAATAGAACTACCATATGATCCAGCAATCCTGCTACAGGATATATATATACAAAGGAAAGGAAATCAGTATGTTGAAGAGACATCTGGAGTCCTATGTTATTGTAGCACTGTTGACAATAGCCAAGCTATGGAATCAATCTAAGTGTTCATTGACAGATGAATGAATGAAAAAAAAGTGGTATATATACACAACGCAATAGTATTCAGCCATAAAAAAGAATAAAATCCTGTCATTTGTAACAACATGGATTATCCTGGATGACACAATGCTAAGTGAAATAAGCCAGGCTTAGAAAGATAAATATCACATGTTTTTACTGACATGTAGTAGCTAAACAAGTTGATCTCATGGAAGTAGAGCGTAGAAGAGTGGTCACAGAGGCTGGGAGGTGTAGGAGGGAGGAGAGAATAAGTAGAGTTTGGTTAGCAGATACCAAATACAATTAGATAGGAGGACTAAGTTCTAATGTTCTATAATACTGTAGGGTGACTACAGCTAACAATTTATTGTGTATTTTTGATAGCTAGAAGAGAGAATTTTGAATATTCTCAACACGAAGAGATAATAAATGTTTGAGGTGATGGATATGCTAATTATGATGACTTTGTCATTACCTCTTACACACATGCATCAAGATATCACACATGTATGATTATTATGTGCCACTTAAAAATAATTTAAAAATAAATTGTATTAGGGTTCTCCAGAGAGAGAAAAAGAGATAAATATTTATTACAAGGAGTTGGCTCACATGATTATGGAGGCTGACAAGTCCCAAAAACCGCAGTCAGCAAACCAGAGACCCAGGAGAGCCAGTGGTGTAGTCTCAGCCCAGAAGTTGGCAGTTTGAGCCTAAGGAAGAGCTGATATTTCAGTTTGAGTCTAAAAGCAGGAAAAACTGACTACTCAGCTCAAAGACAGCTAGCCAGAATAAATCTCTTTTGACTCAGCCTTCTTGCTTTATTTGGGCTTTCAACTGATTGGATGAGGCCCATCCAGATTAGGGAGGGCAATATGCTTTACTTTGTATACCAATTCAAATGTTGATCTCATCCAGAAAAACTCTCACTGACAAATCCAGATATTTGATTAAATATCTGGATGCCTCATAGTCATTCAAGTTGACACAGAGTTAACCACCATAAAAATATTTATCACATTTGAGGATGCAACAATGATGGAAGAAATAGCTTTACCTTTTACGTTATTCCAACGTAATAATCAGTGTTCAATGTAATTTTGAGACAAGTCTGGGTAAAAATTGCTGAGGAAGTAGATTTACAGAATGACTCCTTCCTAGTACTGAATGAAATAAATTAAAAGGAAGAAACAAATATACAAAATCCAAACAAATGAATATTAAAACAGTAAAAAAGGCATAAGCAGCAACAAAACAAGAGGACAAATTTCCTGTTATAAAACTTAAAAGTGGTGGCCAAGGAAAGAAACCAATCATTCTATTGCAACACAGGGTAGGTCCTAGCCCTACTCTCACAAGCAAAAGTGAGGGAAAGAAAGAGTTGATAATATTCGGAGAAACTTTACCAAAGTCCTCAAATAAGAAGAGAAACAAACCGAGGAATGATTGGAATAGAGAAGAGGAAAATTTTCCCTGTAGCAGATGTATCCAAATATAACCACCAGGTCTTGGCATAAGCAACAGGGGTACTAGAGCATCACGAAATTCACAAAACTGGAGAATTAGGGCAAGGAGATTATGGAAGTGGAATATGCCCTTAGATGAGTGAAGACAGCCCTAATGTAGGTATCCTAATGAGATCTCCAGCCAGCTCTTCCACCTCCCATGTTCACCATACATGATATAGAAAGCCAAAGAGAAAACAACATCAAATTCAGAGACGATATCAGGTGCCTGACAGAGTTGAAAGATGTTAAGGATGATTCACCCTCTCTATATCAGAGCCATGAAACAGAGCTGCTAATGTTAAATATGTGGTATACTGCAGCTATAAAAGTTGAAAGGAAGGAACATAGCATACACAATCCAATTAAAAATATAAATTGGGAAAAATATTATCTAGGGAATAGAAGAACATTCTCCATGGATATTTAATACTGGAAATGTATTTAATTAGAATATGAATTTAATAAAACAAAAGCAATATAAACAGCCTAATAGGATGAAAAGGGGGTTGCAGAGCTAAGAAAACAAGTTGAGATAAAACCAACATGGCTACTTATGGAAACGGAAAAGGAATAAATTCTAAGAAGAAACAGAACAGACACAACTGAAAACAAAAAGATGTCAAGGAGAGAGGAATTGAGACAATCCTGGAGAATTCAAAGGTGAAAGGCTACAAATACACTATTCAAGAGTCAATATTCCTATTGAGGACAAAGATCATCCAACATAATCTTAATTGTTATCTTTTACATACAGAATCAAAGAGATAACTAAAATTTTTCAGAGAGATAGTTTAAGAAAATGAAGAAACATTTGGATGTGCACATTGAGTGACTTTCTGTATATCATGAAATGTTTTATACTGAATGATCAATGTTGAAGCATATTCTCGTAAAGCTACTGAAATTTAAGGTTAAAAATTTAGGCATTTATAGCAAAAATCAAATACAAACGGGGAAAATCAGTTTGTCTTCAATTTTCTACACAGCGGTATTCAGTACCAAAAATGCTGATCTCTGAGTGAAGGTGTGGGAGACCTGAGAATGTTGTACTCAGCTAAGCTGCTGGTCTAGCAAGAAAGCCACAGGAAGAAATTTTCAAGCATAAAAGAACTTGGGAACATAATATCCATGAGTTTTTCTTAAAAAAAATTTTTACAGTGATGTTATCTATCCCAACAGTCCCCAGCCTTTTTGATACCAAGAATTAGTTTCATGCAAGACAATTTTTCCATCAGGGGATCGAAGAAAGGTTTTTGGGATGAAACTATTCCACCGCAGATCATCAGGCATTAGATTCTCATAAGGAGTGCACAACCTAGATCCCTTGCAGGTGCAGTTCACAATAGGTTTCATGCTTCTGTGAGAATCTATTGCCACCACTGATCTGACAGGAGGTGGAGCTCAGGCAGTAATGCTCCTTTGTGTACTACTCACCTCCTGCTGTGTGGTACACTTCCTAATGGGCCACACAGGCCATGGACTAATTCAGTCCGTGGCCTGAGGGTTGGAGACCCCTGATCTATCTCATGGAATGAAGACTCAAAACAAGGAATTTGAGAATGTAGACAAAGTGGTAACATTACAAGGGAGCCATTACGTTGGAGCCATTGAAAATCAGATGGTAGAAAAGGGTGGTGTGGAATAAGTGGAAGAGTTAGCCTATCTTTCATGGTATGAACTTGGTTAAAATAAAAGCATAATGATTTCAATTCTTAGTGGTTTTACATTATCTACTTTAAAAAATAGACTTTAATTTTTAGATCAGTTTTAGGTTCAAAGCAAAATCGAATGGAAAATACAGAGAGTTCCTACATACCTCTTGCCCCCCTTCACATGTACAACCTCCTCCAGTATCAACATCCTGCACTACAGTGATACATTCAATGAACCCACATTGAAATATCATCACCCAAAGTTCATAGTTTATATTAGGGATCATTTCTGGTGGTATATATTTTATGAATTTGGACAAATGAATAATGTATACGCCACTGTAATATCATGCAGAGTTGTTTCGTTGTCCTAAAATTCCTCTGTGCTCTACCTATTTGTCCCTTTCTCTCCCTCAACTGCTGGCAACCATAGTGTCTTCATAGTTTTGCCTTTTCCAGAATGTCATATAGTTGGGGTCATATACTATGTAGCTTTTACACATTGGTTTCTTTCACTTAGTAATACGCATTTAAGGTTTCTCCATGTCTTTATGCCAAGGTTATTCATTTTAATGCTGAATAATATTTCATTGTCCGGATGCACCACAATTTATTTCTCCATTCACTGACTAAGGACATCTCGGTTTCTTCTAAGTTTTGGCATTTGTCAATACAGTTGCTATAAACATTTGTGTGCAGATGTTTGTGTGGGCATAAGTTTTCAACTCTTTTGGGTAAATACCAAGGAGCATCATTACTGGATCACATGGTAAGAGTATGTTCAGTTTTGTAAGAAAATGTCAAGCCGTCTTTCAAAGTGGTTGTACCATTTTGCATTTCCACCAGCAATGAATGAAAAGTTCCTGTTGTTCCACATTCCCACCAGCATTTGGTGTTGTCAGTGTTTTGGATTTTAGCGATTCTAATAGGTGGGTAGTCGTATTTCATGGTTGTTTAATCTATAATTCCCTAATGACATATGGTGTTGAACATCTTTTCATATTCATATTTGTCAACTGTGTATCTTCTTTGGTGAGGTGTCTGTTCAGGTCTTTTGCCCACTTTTTAACCGGGTTTTTCCTTTTCTAATGGATCTAAGAAGAGCATTTGATTTTTCAGTTTGTTCAGCTTTTTACTTGTTGCGATGAAGTGGCAATTTCTAACCTCCTTACATGCTGGATTGGAAGCTGAAAGTTTACAATCTGCTTTTTAAGGTTGAGCAATAGCATAGAATTAATATCTGTTGTGGAAAATATCCACTTATCTGAACGTCATCAGTTTCTTCTGTTGTACTATATTTCTTTCTGTTAAAGTAATATTAAATTATATATTTCTTAAAAATGAAACTATGTTTAATGATAACTTTTTGTAAATTTTTTCTTGTCGGTTAGAGAAATAATTTTTCTTTCTATTTCAATTAGTAAGTGAAAATGTGTGTGAATAATGTCTGTGTCTCTGAGGGTGGCATTGTCAGTGAGTTCTTGCTTTCTTTTTTTTGATATTGTTTATTTTTAAAAATTATGTGTGTATAGATCTTATATAAACAATCAATGCCTTTCCAGAGAAATACCTCAATGTGCTAGATTTGTGGGCCCCTGGGATGTAGGGTCACAAGAACATCTGTAAATTTCTGCTTTCAGTTCTAAAGAATGAATTAGCTTATAAATGGCACTCTCAAGACTAAATTAAGGTTTTTGTTTCCATGTTCGATGTTAGCTTTTGTCCAGAACATGCGACCTGCAAAGGCCCTTGCAAAGTCCCTGACTAGAGTCCTGAAGCTCCCTTAAGGCAGAAACAGATTTAGATGTATGATTCTATTCTTTCTCAAAATTACAAGTATTATAAGTAATACTATTATTGTAAAACTATACTTTTATTTCAAACATGTATAAAAGAATAAAAATAATATAATGAATGTCCACAAATGAGCAACTTATAAATCTTAGCATTTTGCCTCATTTGCTTTGGATCTTCTTTTCTTAAAAAAATTGTACACATTATGGATGACAGTGCAGACTCTTGTGAGCCCCTCCCTGAAGCCATTCCCCTATCCTGCTTTCCGGAATTAGATCCTGTTCATTGCGCCTCAACTAAATTTTGGTAGAAATCACATCCATATAGTGGCTTAGTGGTTTCTTGAACTTTCTAGAATACATTGAAATTGTTTGATTCCTTCCATTCCTAGTAAAAAAGTGTTTTGCCTATCCAATATAGCTGTGGTTTGTGACATATGGCAGTATCTGTTGTAAACACTGAAAATACTAGACAGGTTAATACTTGAGTCCAATCTTGAAAAACTCCAATGTTTTCATTAAAATTCAAAATTCCCCATTAAGTATTAATAACATTCATTCCTGTTTTGCAGTAAGCATCAGAACAATGAATTTCATTTGAGGAGGAAAGGGAGCTAGAACCTGTTCACTGGTTTTAACTGTCCTGTAGAACTATATCACTTTAGTTTTGAACAAAGAAATCCCATTCATAGAAATAAATCAGGTGGTAACATCTGTCTTGATGTATCATATATGAAAAACAAAACTGTGTAGAAATGATGGTTTTATGGACACTCAAGGCACTAGGCCAGAAGTGACTCCAAAAAGTTACAAATTTGTCTTCAGTTTAGAACAGCTTCATCTCAATCTTCACAATTTACCAATTGCTTTTAAACCCAGGAGGCCTAAAGGATTTTGAGAATCATGCAAATATGATAGAATCAAATAATCAATAATCTGCCTTTCCTTGATTAGAATCCACTGGTGCCAGTTAAAATTTACAGTTGAATGTTCAAGAGAGTACTTTGAAAGATGAAGCTCTCTTCATGGTCTGAAACATCCTCTGACCAAAAGGCGTTAAGTTGAGTGAAAGAAATTTATCAGATGCTCTCAAAAATGAGCGACCAGAGTGAGGCCAAATGAAATGCAAAGTGCCAGGCATCATGACATGGAGAAAATGAGCAAGAGCCTGACTCTCCCTGTAAGAAAGATCAGGAATATAGAGGGAGAAAATGCCAAGTTTCTGAGTACAGGGGACTGGCTTGTAGCTGAACCATAGAAAAGAAGATGAATAATATGAGCTGTGTAACTTGTATTTATATGCTGTCGTCCTCTGAGAAGTTCATAGTACTTTATGGATAACATCTAATTAAACTTTACAACATGCCTGGAAGTGAGGAATCAAGTGTTATTGTCCCTGTTTTACAGATAGGAAACCATGCTATCTGAGACTTGGCTCACCTTGTTAGTGGCACATTAGAAAGGGGGATTTAAATCTGTCTTCTTTATCAATGCTGCATCCATTATCTTTTCTTCCTGAAAACATCTAGAATTTTCATGTGTTGTAAGAAGAAATCAGATGAATCATTATTTCTGTTTACTGAATACTCTCCCCACAAGTTGACGGCTTCCCTTTCCACCTAGGAAACACTCTCATTCTGAAAATAGCCATGCGATGTAGGAAAAGAATTCTCATCTCAAAGAGGAAAAGTTGAGGCTCGGAGAATGAGAAAGCATTCACCTTTACCCAGTAAGTGGCAGGGCCAGGATATAAGCCAGCTATTTTCTACCGTAAAACTCATGCTGTCTTAATATGAAATAGGATGAGATTTCTTAATATAAAATAGGATGAGATTTCTACCCTCTATGCCCTAAGTTTGGAAACATTGAGGTGGGCTAAAATGCATGGATTAAGCATCCTCTTTAACATCCTTAGCAAGTGCTTCATGATTTGGCCTTTGGATATCTCTTCTACCACATCTCTGAATACTTCCTACCTCCCACTCCAGCAAAACGGGGTGACTTTCAGTTTTCTATTGCACCTCGCAGTGTAGCCTCCACACCCTAAAACTTGAATTTTCTTTTCTCTTCAATACTCCACTAACCCTTTAATTGACTGAATTCGTCACTATCCCCAGGTCTCAGCTTAGGAGTCACTTCTTGGAAACAGTCTCTGATTCCCCCCAGATTAGGCTAGGGGCCCTTCTCATATTTTCATAAAGCTTTGGACTGTTACCATTGCAGTACTTTCTACTATGTGTTGTAATTCCTTTTTACTTATGAACTCCACATCAGAATGACCATTTCTAATTGGTTCACAGCTGAAACCTCAGCACGTTACCATCATTTCTGGCATCAGTAGGTGTCTAAAAAATTGCACTAAATGAATGAATCCTGAGTCTTAAATTATTTACATTATCCATCCCCCAGTCCAGTCTGCCCTGGATTCTCACCTTTCTGGGAACCAACTGGCTTTGACATCCTTATCTCGGTGAACCCAAGAAATTTGGAGACAGTCTTAGCTTCTCCATCCTAAAAAATAGAGACTCTAGTTTTCCCTGCAGAGTTATCAGGTATTCACAGAAAGGCTAGGCTGTCTGTGGGGTCCCTTGTGCCTGGGATTTTTGGATGCCTTATTAGACCCCTGGCACTCCCCACCTCTGGTCACCCCAACTCTGGACATTAAGTGAGCCTGCTCAGCCCCACCACTTGGGTTGTCTTAATGACTCCCAATAAGCATAATCCACAGTCTTCTTTTATTCGTTTTCAGGGATTCCTTCATATAATTCATGGTGAATTGGACTCTCACCCTCTCTGCTATGCTGTTCATTGCACCCCACCTCATCAGACTGACTGAAGACCTCTGTGTCACCTGGGATGGTGGAAATTTATCTCCCGTTTTACTCCCTCTCCCCACTCCACCCTCATTCCAAAGCTGTTTTTTCTGCCCTAAATTTACCCCTTCTTCTGACTGATTTTGTACAAAAGACTCTTACTGTGAAATCTTTCTCTCACTAAAAATGCCAACAACCACCAGCCACTTTCCCTTCCTCCCCAGTACACCCTTTAGCTGGTTCTTCTCTGTTCTTGGCACCTCCTAGAGGGAGGTTAATGTAGCCTGAATCTGGGAGTCAAGACCAACAGCTTCTTTTGAATAAACAGCCCGAACATACACACGCATACATAGTGGTGTACACACACATACATAGTGGTGTACACACACATACATAGTGGTGTATACACACATACACAGACACACACACACATATAGACACACACGTAAACACACACACATATACGTGTGGTAACATAGCTTTTAAAATATATATGTGTGTGTATATATATATAAAACCATATATATATATACACACATAACCATGCATATGTATATCTAGTTTTAATATACATACTTCTTTTTTTTTGGTGAAGTCCAGGATGCAGAGAACAGACTGAACAATGAATCATGATCCCCTTTCTTGACTGCTTTGAATGTCATTTTCTAGTAATCAGAACAGCCGAAGCCAACTAACATTTTCATTTGAGGGAAAAGAAAATCTCCAAGAACTCAGCAGTCATGGTCTTAATAAAGTATATTTAACAACATGTAGTTTTTACACAATTGTATTAGCATTATTCATAAGGGTAGAAAGGCTACAAAAGCAGCAGTGAAAGGAAATGAATATTTTAAAAGAAGCTTTCCCCAACATATAAAGTAAAATGATGAGTGCTAAAACATTTTATTGTCTTTTTAAAATTTTAGAGATGGCATTATCCCCTTTTGATAAGTGTATTAATCTATCCCTTCAACAGTAATTTACTTAGTTCCTACTATGTGTTTGGAATGTCTTTAATGCTACGTAAATATCAAATCCTTTAAAAAGTGAGTGAATCCAAATATTTATAAAGCTCTTCTTTGAAGAACCAAATTTTTATCCAGATTGTCAAATGGCTACAAGTTATGCTGCCTTTATATTTCTATCCAACACATCTAAAGAGTCTCTGTTGCCCAAATGGTCACTTTTTCCCCAATCATCTACCACATTCTCATCTTCCTCTTTCATTACTTATCACACCACTGCAGGATGCTAACACATGTATTGAAGGATTTCTTTTGATGTCACAAATAATTCCTCTATCAGGTAGGATGGGGTGAAGACGCAAGTATTCTTCCCACATATGGGAGAGAGGACTCCTCTTAAACAATCCAGGAACCGATAATAATCAAAAGCTCCTAACAGAAGCACAAACAGGCTTCAAAACTGCCCTGTGTGAAATTTCAGCCTTCTGCAAACAGGAGTTGAGTTTTGTGTTGCAAGTGCTGAAACATTAAGAAAAGAACTCACAATTAGACCACCTCTGCAGAGCCCAGAGAGAGACAGGAGGATGGCTTTTCTTCCACATTTGATTTGTTGGAAACCAAATCCAAGGAGATTTTATAGCCTTTTAGAACTCATAAGCCCTTTCATTTTATCTCTGTTTTATAGCCCTCCTCACTGAGACCATAATGCACAGGGGAGATCTGCCAAGACTCCTGAACTCATCTATTCCATTTGTGTCTGTTGACAGGAATCCATCCCATTGTCAGCTGCCACTTCTTCTGCACAAAGGAGGAGTCCATGACTTCAGAATATCAGATGGGATAAGGAGATGATAACAGATTTCAGATCCAGAAAGACCTGGGGTCAAACTGACATAGCCTTTACTTACCACAGATGACATAATTTTTATGAGACTTAGTATTCTCTTATGCAAGATGGGGAAATAATTATGTGCATCTCAAAGATTGCTATGGGGACTGAGGGAGGCCATACACGCTTTTTGTTCAAATCTTGTCAGCTGTATGCCTTTGCATTGGTTTCTGTAAAATGGAGCTAATGATAGTATCTATTTCACAGAGTTATTGGGATTATTAAATGAGTTATTTTATATAAAGTACTTAGAAGAACACTGGGTACATAATAGACCCCCATGAATATTATTCTCATTATGAGTGGTAGCAGCATATCTGAAGTCCCTAACACAGGGTCTGCCACATGTGGGTTGTCAGCATATATTACTATCACCCAACTTCTCCTTTATTTTGGGTAAGGGCTTTTATTTGGGGAAAGTTTTCTTGTTTCTAAAATTACATGGTGCCTAGCACATTGCAGACCTTTTGCTATTTTGCTATGTCTCTACAAGGTGACCTGACTGATTTGGAAAGATGAGTGAGCTCCGATTTTGCCTATGGCACCTGCACCTCATTGAACTCAGTTCATCTGAGTCAGAACCTTCATTAACCCTCAAAGTATTCAAGCATCCCATTTTGCTCTGACTCAGTAACTAACTGTGGTTTTTGCTATTTGTGGGCTGTTGACAGCAGACTGGACTTTCACACGAACTATCAAGACGATCTGTACCTCTATCAGTGGGGCCACAAGTAATGAATGTCTAAAGTTACCTCCCTAAGCTCTGTCAAAATGGCCAAAATGCTCCTCATTGGAGACACAGCACTGGGTTAAGAAGAAAATACTGTAGCTGAAGTAGGATAGACAGTGAGGGCTCATCAACATGGCAATTTTTGGCCAAGGTCCTTTCTTAGAGAGAATGACTGTCTCTTGGCCCCTAAATAATGGAACACAGGACAACTCAACTTTGATAGAAAGGAGAGATCCATGTATCCATCAGGAAGGGTGGACTTAGGTGGAACTGAATCACTAGAGGGGGCCATAGGAGCATGAAGGGCCTATTGGCAACACCAAAGACAGGCAGGGAGGCATCACCAAAGCCAACTCTGTAGCCCCTCTGCGCCTCAGTTTGGCCCTGTCAGCCATATGAATCACAGGCAGCATTTATTCGGTTGGGCTTGGCTGACATGTAGTTCTGCATCCCAGTCTCAGCAGAAAATTTGGCTGGTCTTGATCAACTCAGATCCTCTCTCCTCCTGGTTTTGCCCTCTGTGCTTCTCTGCTGGCTCCTCAACAGTTTTTATAAATCCTAGGGTTAGATATCTTGGAAAGAGGCCAGGAAAAGCAAAATCAAGAAAGAAAATGAGGCTCCCTGAGTAGGCCCAGATTTGCTGAGTTTCACCATTTCCTTCCATCCCTTCTATCTTTGTGAGTCTGAATGTTAGAAGGTCTACTTGGGCCAGACTTCAGCATAGGCAGGGTAGGCGGCTGTCTAATGTTCAACTTCTATGTTCTGCTTACATGGATTGAGCTTTGCCCACGGCAGGCACTGGGTGATGGGCTTTCACAAACCTCACTTTATTTCATCCCCACAACAGGCCCGAGGATGGCAGGAAGTAAAGTGACTCCCCTAAGGTTTCGTTGATAGTATAAGTGGAGGTCCCAGATCTGCCTGACCAAAAGGTCTTGATCGGTCTTTTAAAGTTGCAGATGAGGTTGTTTCCTGGGTGTGGGGAGTGAATCTTGGTGAGAAACTGAGGGTTTTAAGAACGTGAAAAAAATTGGAAAAATTGTTATGGGAGTTGTAATATACTGAAATGAGATATTCAACAATGAAGGCTTGGTTGGAGACAGGGGGCAGAGTTTCTGCTCAATAGGAGTGGAGAAATTAGTTGGGCTGAGACTAAAGATTGAGGATTTGTACAGAAACAAGATGTATGGTCTGAATGGCATCCCCCCAAATTTATATGTTGAAGTCCTAACCCTCAATGTGACTATTCAGAGATAGGATCTATAAGAAGGTAATTAAGGTTAAACAAGTTCATAGGGTGCTGCCCTAACCTAACAGGACTGGTGTCCAGAAGAAGAAGAGACACGGCCGGGCGCAGTGGCTCATGCCTGTAATCCCAGCACTTTGGGAGGTCGAGGCGGGCAGATCACGAGGTCAGGAGTTCGAGACCAGCCTGGCCAGCATGGTGAAACTCTGTCTCTACTAAAGATACAAAAAGTTAGCTGGGTGTGGTGGCATGCTCCTGTAATCCCAGCTACTTGGGAGGCTGGGGCAGGAGAATTACTTGAACCTGGGAGGCAGAGGTTGCAGTGAGCCAAGATCACCCCATGGCACTCCAGCTTGGGCAACAAGACCAAAACTCTTGTCTCTAAAAAAAAAAAAAAAAAAAAATGAAGAGACACTGGAGTTCTTGCTGCACCACATGACGACACAGGGAGAAGGCAGCAATCTGCAAGCCAGCAAGGGAGTGCTTGCTGGAAATGGAATCAGCTGGCACCTTGATCTTGGACTTCTCAGTTACCCTAACTGTGAGAAATTAATTTCTGCTGTTTAAACCATCCAGTCTGTGGTATTTTGTATAGAAACCCAAGCAAACTAAGACACATAAGGTCAAGGTGGGTTTTGTAAGCAAAGCAGTCAGGTAATTTTCAAGGAATTGGATGTTCTTTAAATATGTGAGAATGAACAAGACAGAAGTTGAGAAAGTAGTGGTTAGAGAGGTCTAGAGAATTTTGAGTGGGTCATGGATTCCAGGTGTGGCTTTACCAGTGAGTAGCTTCAGTGGCACAGTAAGTGGAGTTGAGGAGGATGACGAACTGGGAATTGAGAATGTCAGCTGAATTGGCAACATAGATATATTGAGGTTGCTGAGAATAATGGGAGAAGAGGAAAAATAAGTCAGAAACTAAAGACGTCACCTCATATTTCTATCACACATTTCGCTAGCTCTAAGAAATGCATCATACATTATTTTCCTCAAGAAAGGATTTTGTGGAGGAAGCATATAGTAACTTCTTTAATTTTGGGATTCTACACGCCCATTATTTAGACAACCACAACCAAATGTATTCCCATCCTATAAGATTGCTGTCATTTTCCATGTGTCTGAGGGAAACAAAAGGTGGCATTGTTTCAATGACCACTTTGGGGGATGTACCTAAAGTTTTAGTTAACTATTGATGTTATAAACTAAAAATGTAATGCTTACTCATCTATTATAAATGAAAGCTGCTCACTAATATCTTATATTTTTGAGGTTTAGGGTTAATGAATAGGGTATTTTCTTTTTCTTTTTTCCCTCTTACCAGGAACCAAGTGGCCCTTGTCTCCCTTATTATAATTCAACTACGGATTTATAGTCACTCACTTAAACAGCATGCAGATTTATATCTGTAGTATATTCATAATTATTTTTAAAAATCTATGCATAAATACTAGAAGGAGTTACATAAAAATATTAATAGGGTGGTTGGGGATGGTGAACTATTATGCTTTAGTCTTCTTTAATACTTTTCAGTTCTAGTTTTACCTTTTTTATAATGGAAATGTGTTATTTTTATGAAAAAGCAAACCAACAACATTATACATAATATATACTGACTATGCAAATAAATAATTTTTTATCCACCCAGATTCTTTATGTCTTGCAAATGATACTATCATGAATTAAGATATTGCTCAAAGAAGAGGAATGGGAACCTGTTTTGAGCACCTGCTGGATTAATAACTGCTTCTTCCGGGCAAGATTGCCTACATGCAGAGTAGCCAATAAATCTCTTGTCACCTGGTGTACAGTGCCTCATTCAGAAAGAGAAATGACATACCTTTGCAAGCAGATGAACTACCAGAGATATGGACATCTCACACAAAGATAATGCATCATCTCCCTCAATTAGGTACTGGCTCAAATCTGCCAGTTTAGGTAATTAATACTACATCTCAAATAATGTTCCCTGGTATTGTAGGTTAAATTGTGTGCCCCTCACAAAAAGACAAGTCGAAGTCCTGCAAAGGTAATCTTGTTATCTCTACAGATGTAATCAAGTTCAGATGAGGTCATTAATATGAGTCATAATTCAATATGGTTGATATCTTTATTAGAAGAAGAGAAGAGACAAAAAGACAGAGATACATGAGGAGAGAAGGCCCTGTGTGAAGGAGACAGAAATCGAAGTTCTGGAGCTGCAAGCCAAGGAATGCCAAGGACCACTGGCAGACTACCATAGGCTAGGAAGAGGCCAAGAAGGCTTCCCTCCTGCAGGTTTCAGAGGGAGCATAGCCCTGACACCCCCCTGATTCTGGACTTCTCCCCTCTAGAACTGTGAGGCAATGAATTTCTTTTGTTTTAAGCCATGCTTTTTGTGGTGCTTTGTTATGGCAGCCCTAGGAAATGAATGCCCTGTAAAATTACACTTGCTTATTTAGGACAACAGACATTTATTTAATAAACATTATCTCACATCTCTGTTCAAAACTTTGATGCGTGAAAAGGTATTCATGTGAGCTGGGAGCCTACTGTAGATATTACTAGAGTTGCTTCAAGTTTCTACACAGAGGTAAATATTCAATGTGAAATGGGGTGAATACAAACTCTGGGTACAGAGGGCTGTCAAACAGGGTGAGGCACCAAAAGGAAGAAAACTTCCAAATTAAAATCAAACTTTCTAAATTAAGATCATGTGGCCATGCTATGTGGATGGACAAGGTCGAATTCATAGCAAAAGGAAACTAAAATAGTCTCAGGAAGCACCTCAGGAGGAAGGTTTGATCACAGACAGCTGTTGTGGTGGCAAAGGATTTCCCATTTCCACCAGACCAAGATGGCAACCAGGTTCCATATTCAGCATCATCCCATAACGAAGGCTAGTTGCTGCCAGGAGCACTATGTGGAGTGGCATTGGGTGGCTGATTTTAGGGACAGAAGGAAAGAGTGCTGGAAATGATTATCAATGTCTGCCATGGATATAGTTGATATAGTTGGGGGAAATGGTGATAACAGAGCTACAATATATTTAAACTCTGTTGTGAGTTACTACAGTGGTGCAATGATCACAGGCCACTGTCATACAAAACTTAATCACACTTCTGAGCTCCTGGCAGGACTTGAAACCATTCAAGCCTGGGGCCTTTTTACAATAATAATATAGTAAGTAAGAGAAATAATTAAACACCATTTTTTGAGTATGCTAAAGGAAATGAAGAATTTAAAGATAATTCCTAAGGGCTTCCTTGACACTTAAGTTTATTTAGATTCTTCTCATTTCTCATTTTTTTTTAAAATGAAAGGTGATAGACTAGTGTTAATAATTGTTGGCATTTTCTGTTGCAATAACTATGTTTTTTTATTGTTGCTGTTTTTTGTTTTTGTTTTTGTTTTTTTCAGTAACAACCATGTAGAATGAAAATGCTTGCTCAATCATTCTGGATGTAGGTAACCATCATTATGGGACCCCAGAGTATTTGGAGTGAAAGGCTGTGGCTTGCTCACCATTGATACCTGATGGGTATAATGGTCTACATTTTGATTATGACACTGAGAAGAAAGATAGAATACAACAATCTCTTGACTGGGGACTTGTAAATCTAAGCTCAAATATGGAAGACTGTAGTGAGAATGAATTCCAAAATGCCAACTCAGTTGGGGTTAAAGAAGAGGCTTACAGATCGTAGGTCAGCACGCAGGTACACAGTCACCCATTTCTTGGATCCTGCACAGAGGCATGTTTGCACTGGCACCTGGTGGAGGCTCTGTGGTTGTGCTCCAGGGCTGGGACCCTTTCTGAGTCCCCTCCTCTCCATTGTCCTCTTTTATAATGGGTCAAGCTTGAGAGCGGCTTTTTTCAGGGGAATCGAAAAGACTCTTTGGATGCTACACAGACTAAGCTTAAGTGCAGGTATTTGTAGTAATGGGTGGAAAAAGCTGGTTACCGAATCCATGGAGGTCTTGAGAGGTGTGTAGAGTTTCAATCCTTCCTACTTCAGGGAAGACATCCTTCGTCCAAAATAGTTATTTGTCAGGAAACCCAGAAAGCACCTGGGGACATTTTGGAAAAGTTTTTAGTAGATTATATTTCTGTTGAAAGATAGAAGCTCTTATCTACCAGGTTTGTTTCTGTAGAAGGATTATAACTTCTGCTCCACTGGCGTGTGACCTGGCATTTTGACTTGTTTTGGCCAATGGCATGTAAGTGCAAGTGACATGTGACATTTTGAGCAGAGGCTCTAAGAGCTATCATTGCCTTTGCCACCTCTTTTTTTTTCTCTGCCTTGAGACTGACATGTCCCAGATGGGAGCTTTTTCTTCAGACTTTGTTTCCAAATAGAGCAAGCATGGAGTAGAGCTGTAGCCAATGTATAATGTGAATGAGAAATTAATGTTTGCTGCAGTAAGTGGTTGAAATTTTGGATTTGTTTGCAGCACAACCTGGTAAAAGCTGACCATAACATCATTTCAAAAAGCCACACACTAACTAAGGCAGCTATGGACTATCCCCATTTGTAGAAGGCAATTTCAGGAATCTAGGTAGAACCAAAGAGCTAACAGTCTACAAATAAAAATTAGGCCCCATATTGGTGATTCCAAGGACTCAGAGAAATCTGAAGGCATATCTCAAACTGGAAAAGAATGCAATGAGGGAAAAGGACATGTAGGACATAATTGCTAATACTATTATAAAAGATCAATAGTAGACCAATATGTGGGGTATGTGTGTGAGAGAGAGAGAAAGAAAGCCTGAGAAAGAAAGAACTAGGGGGAGGGGGTGAGAGAACAAGAGCTTGGAGAGTTTAAGATTGATTGGCCCAGCAGTGGCCTTTCTCTTTCTCCCAAAGAGACTGGAGTTTAAGAGTCTAGTCCTCAAACTGTGTGGTGAATATAGTAGTAGTTCCACCTAAGAAATGAAGGAATCCAGCTATTAGGAGACTGACTATAAATGGGAAAGGGGCCAAGGAAGAAATGCCTATATCTTCTCTTAGGAAATATGAGAAGGGAACTGATCCACAGGGGAAATGGGGGTCAAGACAAGCAGTGAGGAACAAGGACCAGACAAGAACCCAACCTCTTAGAAACTGGGATACTGAGGTCAGAGCAGAGCTGGGAAAAAACTGGATCAATACTGAAGCAGCGAGGTACCAACTTTATGTTTCCCTCCAGGAAACTGATTGGAGGCTGGAGTGGTTCAGAAGCTGCAGGAAGAATTTAAGTGGTTCTATCTGTGTAGGTTATAGGACAGAATTACTATGTTCTGATGTTATGTGATAGGATAAAGGAGCAGGCCGATTATCTCCATCTTTTAACAGATGTAATGAATCAAACTAGGCCAAAAAGAACCTCTTTTTTTCTCTAATTTCAGACAGCCTTCCCAAAGCTATGGGAATTCTCGGTGCATAGTGCAAGATGGCTGTGGAAAGAATTCTTTTTTTCTTCAGTCTACAGATTTATAGAGCTAAACAATGTGACCTGATGTGTTCCCATCAAATGAATGATCACAGCTTTTGTAACATATGATTTTTCTTTCTTTGTATTTCAGCATCAATGTGGCTTTACTACTGAACTAGCTTGCATTGAAGTTGCCTTAAATGCTTAAACAAGGGATCAGTCATTTTCAAAGAATGATGTGGCAGAGATTGCTATTTGTCCCAATATCCATTTCCCCCCTCATCTTGTTGTTTGTTGGCCATACAATATGGAAGCTGCAGGAAGAATTTAAGTGTTTCTATCAGTGTAGGTTATAGGATGGAATTCTCAATTTTTAGCTAGGCACTTGGCCACCGCAACCAAAGGATACATTTCTCAGTCTTTCTTAGGTCTTGGTGTGGGGATGTGACTAAGCTCTGGCCAATGGAAGGCCTGTGTGTGGGAAGTGTGCAAATGTGTATGAAGAAAAGGGCATATTCCCTTTCCTCTCTCCATTATTTTCCAGCTAGACTCTGGACAAGGTGCTGAGCTATCTTGAATCATACAGTTGAGGACAATACTCTAGGGATGGTAAAGAAACAAGATTAAATAGCTGAATCCATAGCCTAGTAGATAAAAATGGCAAATCAGGCTTTTATTTGCTTTCCAGGAGAAAGCTGGAACAGGATACTGGATGAATTAAAAAATCAGAACTGATGTTGGGAAATATATATACCAAGAGAAATAGATACACAGCCAGGAATTTAGTCTTCTGCATTGCAGGAGTGGACAGAAGGAAGGAGGTTAAAGGCCAGAGAAAGAGCACGTTTTCTTCTATTGACTTCTTTTCTGCTGCAAACAGACTTCATTCCTGAGCATCATTACAGAGTCAGCATATGCACTTGTAAGGCATCTAGAGTCTCATTCTTCTTACTAAGCTTCCTTTATATATATATATATATTGGTTGGAGCTTGCGATGCTCACCCAAACTTCTGCAATCTTTGTTACAATTGCCCTCATCACAAGAAAACATCATTGATCCAATGCACACAGCTCTACTTCTTTTCCATCCTCTTCTCCTAGTTAACTCCTAATTACTCACAATGTGTTAGCTTAATCTCCCACAAGGAAGTCTTCACTGATTAAAGCTGGACTCCTGCTATATGCTCTCATAGTAAACTCTACTTCCACTTTCAGGGCACGTGACACGTTCTATTTGAAATGTCTTGCTGCATATATCTGGATTCTCCAAGAGGATATGTACTCCATGGAGCATAGGCTGTGTCTCTCTTGCCCACTACTGAATTGCTAGTGCCTAGTGCAGTACTTGCATATTTGTGTACATTAGTAAAATGAATGTTTGGATAAGTCAGATAATTGGTTGAGAAGTAGGTGAGTTCTAATTTCCTTATAGGTTCTGCATGGAGTCCAACACTCATATGATACATCTGAGCTGCCCAAGCCATTTTTCTGTCATGTCCTACCCAGGAGTGATCTACTAAAAACAAGGTTTGAGCCTGTCTTCCCTCTTGCCTCCCTATGGAAAACTTAACTTGTCTCATGTCATACTTTCTCAAATGCTTAATTTATGTCAATATGATAATGTTTATAAGGCAATTTAGGTGCTACTAGGTTTATACAGTAATCTTAGATTGTTTTTCAATGATTTTTTTAAGTTTTTAAATTGACAAACAAAAATTGTACATGTTTATCATGTACAAATGATGTTTTGAAATATGTATACATTGTGGAATGGCTAAACCAAGCTAATTAACACATGTATCACCTCACATACTTATCATTTTTATGGCCAATTGAGAATTTTTAATGAATAGCTTGACAGTGAAACAAATGATCTAAAAAAGTCTCAATTTAGAGATACATTGCTTTTGTTGACAGTACTGAATAGCACTATCATCTTTCCTTTCATTTTCCAGAGATTCTAGAAATATGATTTTCAATATTTTCATGAAAAGGGGCTATTTTGATTCTTCACAGAAGCACTGAGGAAAGGAAGGTTTGAAATGATTCTAGAGTCTCCTGCCAGACTGTAATGAACTCGTTTGTTCATTTTAGCAAGTGATGTGCACCACTTTTAAACCTGGCTTGTAAAATCTCCCTTGTATGCTCCTTCATACCCTTCCCTTTTCAGCTCTCTGAGATGGTGACTTCACTCCTCCAATACCACAGTGACATTGGAAGCCATGTGCTGAACCTGGAGAGCCACCATCAATCTGGATCTCTTCATAACTTTGTGTAGTAGAATGCCTATTGCCTTTCTCACTCTGGAAATGTTGGGGAAAGATTCTCCACGAGTTTCTCCTGTGTCTGCAGATCTTTCAAGTAGAGGCACTGACAGCTTTTGTTCTGGACTGCATATTTTTATTAAACTTTTTATTTTGAGGTAATTGCAGAATCACACGCAGAAATAATACAGAGAGATCTCGTATACACTTCAGTCAGTTTTCTCCAATGCTAACATCATGTAAAACTATAGTGCACATCACAACCAGGATATTGACATTGATTCAGTCTAGCAATCTTACTCAGATTTCCCGAATTTTACTTATACTAGTTCATGAATGTGTGTGTGTGTGTGCAATTGCATAGTTTTATGTAATTTTGTCACATTGCAGATTCATGTATCCTCCACCACAGTCAAGATACAGAAATGGCTCCACCATCACAGAAATCCCTCATTTTGCCCTTTTAAGGCCATGTACCTTCTTTTCTTCCTATACCGCTAACATCCAAAAACCACGCAATGTTTTCCATCTACATATTTTGCCCATTCAAGAATGTTACATAAAATGCAAGCATGTAACTTTTTAGAATTGACTTTTTTGACTCAGTATAATTTCCTTAAGATTCATCCAAATTATTGCATGTATGAACAGTTTGTTTCTTTTTATTGCTCAGTAATATTCCACGCTATGGATATATAACAGTTTGTTTGACCACTCACCCTTTGAAGGACAGGAGAATTCTTTCTGGTTTTTAGCTATTATGTATAAAGCAGCTATGGACATTTAGGTACAGGTTTTTGTGTAAACATAGTTTTTATTTTTCTGGGTGGGAGGCCCAAGAGTCCAATTGCTCATTCATACAGTAGTTGCATTTTTAGGTTTTTTGAGAAATTGACTTGCTCAATTCTGGAGTGGCTGTAGTATTTTATATTTCTATTGGCAATATATAAGTAATCCAGTTTTTGTATTGTTGCCAGCATTTTGTGATACTACTATTTTGTCTATTAAGCATTCGAATGGGTATGAAGTGATATCTCACCGTGGCTTTAATTAGCATTTCCCTAATGGCTAATGATGCTGAACATCTTTTTATGTGTATATTTGTCATCTGTACATCTTCTTCAGCAAAATTTGTGTCTTTTGCTTATTTTCTAATTGGATTTTTTTTTTTTTACTGTTGAGTTTTGAGAGTTCTTTACATATTTTTGATACTAGTACTTTGTTGGGTGTATGGTTTGTAGCTATTAAAATTTTCTACCAGGCTATAACTTGTCTCATCAGTGTCTTATATTTATTTTTTTTACAAAAACTGCCTTAAATTTTCCTTTCATTGAGTAAGAAACTTTCACAGATCAGAGGGGAAGACATTTAGGACCTTTTCTGTTCTAACTAAGCCAATTTGAAGGCACACAGTCAAAACAGTGTTGCTCAGACTGTAGACATTGTACACTTCACTTACTAACTTCATTATATTACTTCCTTACTTGAAAATTTTCAGTGATTCCTCATTACCCCAAGGATAAATGCTGCATCCTTAAACCAAAACACCCCATGTTTTATAGAACTCATTAGTCTGATTACTTTTTCACTGTCCTCTCAACATACCGTGGGAATTCTTAACTTTTCATCTTTTGTTATTTTCATTGCCCTTACCAAACACAGCTTCCTTCCTCCTCTCCATTCATCCACCTGTGTTGAAGGATGGGTTCAAATGAACAGATATGGAGCTGTGGGGAGAGTAGGGAGGGGAAGAAAAGATAAAGGGAGGGCACCTGGTTAGGAAATTTGTTAATCCAGGGGAGGGACTGCACGGCCTGAATTAGCAAAGTGGCCGAGGTAGGGGGTTGTCTTAGTCCATGTTGTGCGGCTGTTAACAGAATACCACAGACTAAGTAATTTATAAACAATGGAAATTTATTTCTCATGATTCTAGGGGCCGGGAAGTCTAAGGTCAAGGGGCTGGCAGGTTTGGTGTCTGATGAGGGTCTGGTCTCTGCTTCCAAGATGGGGCCTTAAATGCTGCATCCTCAAGAGAGGAGGAACGCTCTTTCTCACACTACGGAAGAATAGAAGTGGGTGAAAGAGGCGCGAACTTGCCCTTTTGTAATGGCACCAATCCCACCAGTGAGGATGGGGCCATCATGCCCTGATCACCTCTCAAGGGTCCCACCTTTTAATACTGTTAAAATGGCAATTGAATTTCAACATGAATTTTGGAGGGGCCAAACATTCAAACACATAGCAAGGGGTAAAATGGTGAACTAAAATTCTATGAGGAAGAATAATGGACAGAAGAGCGTTGGGACTATGGGAGCTCAAGAAACTCCTTGGAAGAAAGAAATTAGGGACTTGATTTGAGAGAAAAAAGTGATACACCTTACATTTTTGGTTTTGTTTCCCTTACCTTGTCTTTCCCTTCCTGGATATTGAGGCCTTACGTGGAACCAGGTCGTGGAGTCCACACTGCCCACTGCTCCATATTCTCCAAGCCCAACTTCTCACTAGTGGGACTCCTTAAGCTCCTCCGTCTTCTTCTAGACAACTTTACTCACTCTGGTAGCTGGCAATGAAGAGGGAATGGCGTATTCTCTTTTTTTTTTCCTCCCAAGGTAGAGTCTCGCTTTTGCGAGATATTGGCTCACTGCAACCTCTGCCTCCTGGGTTCAAGCAATTCTCTGCCTCAGCCTCTCGAGTAGCTGGGATTACAGGCACCCATCACCACGCCCGGCTGATTTTTGTATTTTTAGTAGAGACGGGATTTCACCATCTTGGCCAGGCTGGTCTTGAACTCCTGACCTTGTGATCCACCCACCTCAGCCTCCCAAAGTGTTGGGATTACAGGCATAAGCCACCGCGCCTGGCTGGAATGGAGTATTCTAAACTTAGTTGTCTTTCTTTCTTCTCCTTCTCCATTCTAGAAGCGGGCAGCATTGGTTTTGCAGCTCCTAGCTCACTAGGTCTGTTACAATTAACAAGAGAGACTAACTTGACCTCTTGCAAACAGATTTTGAAGGGTGACAACTCCCTTTATCCTTGGTCCTCTGTGCATACGGTGGTATGTGGCCTATAAACGTAGGGATAATGGAGCTGCAGACCTAAATCGCACCATAATCCAAAAGTATCCCACAGATAACATCTCCTCTCGTCCATGGTTAATGCTGGGAGTTACTACTTAGGCCAGCTCCTTGATTCAAATAACAAGGGGCTGTTCCACCACCCCTAACTGAATAAATAATAGATTTTTAAGTTGCTTTTAGACAAAAATTTCTCTTTTCTATTTTACTGCTTGTTCTTCCTTCCTGCCCTCACCCGAGTCTACATACCTTTCCCTTGAAGCAGAAACATAAGTCTGCCATTTAACAAAACCCCAATAACGATCCTTCTTGAAAGGACAAGGGCTAATAATCACTACCCATTTAACATTCCAGTCACGTGATGGTGAAGGAGAATAAATCAGTTAAACAGCAAGATGCAGCACAACTAATTTTCATGTAAAAGGGGGTGATTGCTTTTTTTTTGAAAACCATTGTGATTTTTTAAAGTAGTTAAAGCCTAAACAACCTTGTCTATCAGTTTATGAATTATTAATAAAAAAAGAGAAAAGAAAAAAGGCTTTCTTTTTCTAAATATCATCTGCTAAGCCACCATGACCTGAAGAGGCTCACACTGATTCCTGATTTACATAGTCCCAGTTGGAAGTTAATGAAGACTGCTGAGCCACCTTTCAACATGCAGATAAACCTTCATGTATTTAAAAGCAGGGAATCTGTGCTTGTTCCTGGCAAATTATTCATCTAAGATCTGAAGTTTCTGACACCGCCTGCGTCAGATAAACTGTCACCCAAATTGCAAACTAATTAGTGATTCAAACATTTTCGAGCTGATTGATGACAGAATAATTTACGCTTGTTTCTCAGTTTCCAGCTGGCACGGGCTGCTGACTGGAGCCCTAATTAACGCGAGTACATCAGTCATGTTCTGCCAAGGCAGCACATACAATTAAAAGGCAGTTTAAATGGAATATCACATTAAAAAGGCTGGGAGATGCAAATGTGAGGAAACAGTGCTTTAGGAAGAAATGACAACAAAAACCCAAAAACCAAAACAGAATGGAAAAAAGATTTTTTCTTTTTAATGGAGAAGTAAATTGTACTCTGCATTGAGTATTTAACAAAAAAAAATAACTGAGAGGAGTCAAACTGGGCATACTAAATATTTTTGTATTTAAGGAGTTTTACTGAGATGAGTGTTTACTGCTCTTTTTAGTGCACACAGTTTGGAGAATAGCTTTGAAAATATGTTCTCAAAAAAGGGAACCGCCTCTTCCTCCTAAGCAGTGTTGGGATGGGCGGGATTCCTTACAGGAGTCAAAGATTGTTCCTGTTCACCAAATCGTCAGTTCTGTCTTCTGGGCTGAGTTCACAATGACTTTCTCTTGGGGGCTCTGGTCCCCACCCTCCTTTGACACTTTGGTCTACCCCAAGCCCATGAAACTTAGAACTGCCTCACATTATTTATGTTGCTTGTTTTAAAATGTTTTTAAAGAGACTATTCTTAAAGGCAGTTTTAGGTTCACAGCAAAATTGAGCAACAAGTACAGAGTGTATCCTTGCCTCAACACACATACAACCTTCCTTGCTATCAGCATCCCACTGATATTTTTACTGTCTCCACAGTTTTCCCTTTTCCAGAATGTCATAATAGTTGAAATCGTACAGTATGTAGCCTTTTCTTTCAGGCTGCCTTCTTTCACTTACTAACATGCATTTAAGAATTTCTGTGTCTTTGCATGGTTTGAGAGCTAATTTCTCTTGAGTATTCAATAATATTCCATTGTCTGGATATACCAGTTTATTTCTCCATTAGCCTACTGAAGGACATCTTGGTTGCTTCCAAGTTTTTGCAACTATGAATAAAGCTACTATAAATTTCTATGCGTGGGTTTTTGTGTGGACATACGTTTTCACCTCCTTTGGGCAAATACCAGGGAGTGTGATTCCTGGAGCATTCATTAAGTTCTCACATGTACATGCTTTACCTCTTTCAAACTGCAAGCCGCTTGAGGGCAAGGAGCACATCTTATATCTCTTTGCATTTCCCACAGGGCATGGCATGATGTTTTGCAGAGAATAACAATACATTGTATTATATAATTTCTGGTTTACATGGTTTTCCATAGCTGCTTCTTCTCTTCTTCTCCTCCTTCTTTCTTACATTTCTTGATTGCGTTGTACAGTCCAGGATAACTATGCAGTGTTTTTATACTCGTATAACAATACCTATAATAACTCGTGCTGTGGGTACGGTGATTACTTTCTGTTTTTTGATAAGGAGGCAAACTCAGAAGTCATAAATTGCCCAGGACCATTTAGCCAGTGAAGAGAGCTGGGCCTCCTAAGGACGAACTGGATTGCTTCTCCTCTGAGGCTGCAAACTTCCTTTAGTGCTCTTAAAGAATCTAAGAATTCTCAGGACCCTGGAGTGAGTAAGTAGCAAAGCCAGGTTTAGAAATCAGATTTACAGAGTTCTTCTAATCCATTTTCTGTTATAGTATTTATGCTGAGCCGACATACATAGACTTTGTTCATCCCCAGTCTTTGATTCCAGAAAGGACTCTTTCTGCACTTCAGAAGCCATTCGTTCCACAAATAATTAGTGAGTACCTGTTCTTTTCTATGCACAGAGCTTGGCTCTGGAAATATTGCTGTGTAAAAATCCAAAGTCGTACCCTGTGAGCCTACAGTCTAGAGAGACATTGATTGTATGTTAACACAATCATGATTAATGAATCACAACTAGGACAGGTGTTAAGAAGGGAAGAGTGTGATGATGGGGTAAATGTGAGGGGGATTGTTTAGCTCACTTTCAGGAATTGCACCATAAGGATGTGACTATGCAGCAGAAAACTGACAAGGGTATAGACTGAGGCAGGAATGTACTCCAACCACTGAGGTATGGTCTGTGTAGGTTACAACCATGCTCAGATGCAACGGAGGGAAACTGATGTTATGAGCAAAGATGAGGAGATGTCTAATCATGGGTTAATCTCACAAAATACGTGGAAGTTGCAACTTCGTAGAGCCACTAATCTCCTGAGGAGCAAGGAGGTAAATATCTATTTGAGGGCCACAGATATTTCCCTTCTCCAAAAATCCTAAGGCAAGAATATGTTATGTTATAAGAATTGGCTTCTCTAGGCGGGCCCATCCCTGAATGGACAGGTGATGCAGGGTCTCCTGAATGTCATGTACATCGTGTCTACGGTCCTACTGTGTGCAGAGGGCAGAGAATCCAGCGTAGCTTTAAACAGGAGTGACTAGTTACTTTTTTCCTTTTGAGTATCTGTATGTATGTACCCATATATATACAAAAAACCTAATAAACAGAGATCTACTTGTCAACCACCTAATAAATGAATGTTATTATTTTGCCATACTTAGTTATACTCTTTCTCTGTTTTAAAGAAAGGACTATAAGATGACAGCTGAGGTGCAACACCTATCCTTTCCCTTTCCCTCCCTTCTCAGAGCTAACTATCAACTGAAGGTGGTCTGTATTTTGTATTTTTTTTTTTTCTTTTTGAGATGGAATCTAGCTCTGTCGCCCCAGCTGGAGTGCAGTGGCATGATCTTGGCTCACTGCAACCTCTGCCTCTCGGGTTCAAGTGATCCTCCTGCCTCAGCCTCCTGAGTAGCTGGGACTACAGGCACAAGCCACCACGTCTGGCTAATTTTTGTGTTTTTTAGTAGAGACAGCATTTCACCATATTGGCCAGGCTGGTCTCGAACTCCTGACCTCATGATCCACCCACCTCGGCCTCCCAAAGTGCAAGGATTACAGGGTGAGCCACCATGCCCAGCCTATATTTTTAAAAAACTTTTACTTTGTTTTTACTTTTAAGTTGTATTTATAATTTTACTATAGAAATATCTATAAAAATATGATTCTGTGTATTTAAAAAAATTTACACAAATGGTATGCTACTGTGTATTTCATTTTCAATTGTTTTTTAATTCACCATTGTGTTTCTGAGATTTATCCGGGTAGAAGCAGTCAATTCATTTTAACTCTTGTATACTTTCATAAAAATGAATTAATCTCCAGTTCTATTATCCTGTTCCTTACAGATGAAAGCTGTTTCCAATCTTTTCTGTTATAAACAGGGCTGCAATGCACATCTTTGGACAGTCTTCTTACGCTCTTGTGTGGGAATTCCTGCAGAGTGTGTTTCTGGAAGTGGAATTGCTGGGTTGCAGGCGATGCATGCATGGAGTCAGGCTGACTAGGAACTACCAAATTGTTTTCCACAGTGATAATACAAATTATACCCAGTTTATATCCTGCTTTCCCGTGTTCTTGCCACCACTTGATGTTTCCACATTTAAAAGTTGTTCCAGTCTTTCAGAAGCAAAATGATATTTCATTGTTGCTTTAAGTTGCATTTCCTTGATTATTAGTGAGGTAGAGACCATTTTCATTAGTTTATTGGACATTTAGATTTTTGTCTTTGGTGAGTTGCTGTGTATATCCTTTGTCCATATTCTTAGGGTGTTTTATTATTAGTAGTAATTATTTGTGGGAATTCTGTATTTATTCTGGATACTACTGCTTTATCAACAAATAGTTCCTTCTAGTATATAACTTGTCTTTTAAATTTGTTTAAAAGTTAGGATATGATTGATTTCTAACCAATGCCATGGAACATATTCTTTCACATGAGAATTGTTTATTCAAAGTCATTGTTTTTTGGGAAGAAAATGACTTTATTCTAATTAACTCACAAAGAATAAAATCATAACAGCTAGTTTAAGGAGGCCACACAAACATTTGCCCAGTCCCAGATTGTACAGAGTAGGAACACCCACCCCCCTTCCATTTCAATTCTGAAGCAAGGAAGCCAGGACTGACAGGAGAGGTTTAACTGATGGTTACACTTTATACCCTCACTATCAATTCTATTTTTATACTAAATTAACTTAGTTATGAGAGCTGATTTTCCATCTCTCCGGGTTGAACTTCTTGATTAGGCCAATCCGTTTGCAAGTCGGCACTGTTTCAGCACCTTACTGAAATCCTCACAGAGCTTGATGTCACCTTGGTCTGGGCACACTCCAGAAACTGTTTGATCTCATAGAAGCAAGGCTGCTGCTGCTGTGCTGGCTGGGTTCCCTGAGGCTCCTGGTAAGCGATGTCAGGCCTCGCAGGCTCAGCATTACTTCCTCCACTGAAGCCCCCAGTAACGGCGTGACCCTGTGTGTGCCCCACAGCAGAGCCCACAGCCACGCCAGCTGCAGTGGTTGCCATCTGGGCCATCAGACCTGGCTGCCGGGGTGCAGCAGCAGAAGAGCCAACTGCAGATGGGGGTGCCGCTGCTGGTGGCTGAGCAACTGGTGCTGGCCTGGGTGCAGCCCTCATCTGAGGGGCCCGGCTGGCCCGAGGGGCCATGCAGGAGGTGCGGCTTCGGCTTCCACGCGGCATCCTAGGTACGCGACGGCTCGGCCTCCGGACGTGTGACCTCAAAGTCATTTTCTTAGGGGTTTCTGTAACTGGTCCCACAATGCTGGCACGCCTAAAACTTTTTGGGATTTCTATCTTGGAATTGCATTCAAAGTCAGTAGGACAATTAATGAAGGAAATGAGTTTTGTTCATTTAGAGGCAGAGTTGACAAAATTTTTCTGTAAAGTGCCCAGATAGTAATTATTTAAAAATTTGCAGGCTAAGTTGCACCTACTCAACTCTGCTGTTGTCCTGAGTGAAAGCAACTGTAGAGAGCATGTAGACAATGAGCGTGGCTATATTCCAATACTACTTTATCTACAAAAACCAGGCTGTGGGCCAGATTTGCACTAGAGTCACTGCTTTACAGTCACATATTACTTTTGATTGGTAAACTTATTGCACGGTGTGACTAATCTTTATTTACAAAATTTGGTAACGTATGTCATTTGGTTGCTGTCAGTAATGAAATTCACTCGGAAAAATGAAGAGCCACCTCTACTGGGAACATGAATGTTGAAAATAAAGTGAGATAGGATACAAAGGGAATGAGAAAATCAAACAGCTAGAAATATTTGAGCCATGGCACATGACCTTCCAAAGCAATCACTTTAAAATCTCCTGGGCTGACTAAATGCTGTGAAAACATCCCCAAATCTCAATGACAGCACAATAAGCTTACTTCTCCCTTTCTTACTGGGCCAATGTAGGTTAACTGGAGTCAGAGGAATCTAGTTTCTTTCCCTTTAGTGGTTCAATCATGTCTCAGATGGTCTTGAGAATCTCCAACAGCTGCTCTGCGTGTGACTAACAGATGAGGAAAGAGAGGGAATATGATGACTGTGCTGAAGGGTTTATGGCAGGCCTTAGGTGGAGGGTGCATGGTTCCCTTCTGCCCACATTTTAGTGGACAGACTCAGTCGTATAACTGCACCTAACTGCAACGGAGGTTGATGAATGTAATGTGGATGTACTTACTTCCTCTGACGCTGAGGAATGTATTTGGTTGGTGCAAAAGTAACTGCGGTTGTTTGGTAAAGCAATTGCCAAAACCACAATCACTTTTGCACCAAGCTAATAGTATAATCATAAGCTCAGGAAGAAGAGGACATGATGGCGTGAACATCTAGCTAATCTTTAGTATATCATTTGAAGAGCACAGGGTCTTTTGGGGTAAGAGTTATAGTGTTTTTGTTGTTGTTGTTGTTGTTGTTGTTTGTTTGTTTGTTTTATTGAGCATATTACTACATAGCCACATTTTATAACTAAAAAATGGTTAAAACTCTTGAGTCCTAGCTAAGCACCAGGTTAACCTATATGTTTATATTTAGTGATGCAAATAAATGATTCATTAATCTGAGCTAATGCCTGCCTAATGCACAACAGAAGCATTACTACCGGATTTTTACTTCATGCCCCCAAAAAGGGAACCAATGTTTTTAAAATGAAGACACAGTACGATTTAATTTGAGGAAAGAATAACATAAGGCAAGTCTGTAAGTGACCAATGCTCTTTTATCCAAGTTCACCAGAACTGTGCCAAGGGGAAGGCACATGCATGGTGATTTGAGAAAACCATTCATTTAAGCTACATGCCTTCTTTTTAGAACTAGGGGAATCAGGTGTGCTAGGGTAAAAAACTCTATTACAACTCCTCAGGAGATCATAAAGTATAAAAATCACAGGATTTGGAGTTTTTGTTTCTGGCTTCTATAAATACCGTGAGACCTTAGGTACATTTTTGTTTTACTTTCTCTGAGCTTCAGTTTTTTGTGTTGTAAAATGGACATAAGATCTACCTTGTAGGGCTGCTGTGAGAATTAAATTAGAAGATGTATGTAGAAGCAAGTACACAACGAATTACAGATCCCTTTCCTCTCCTTTACTGCCAGCTCAGTCATTTACTAGTTGTTTGAACTTAAGAAATTCTCTTTACCTTTCTGGGCTTAGTTTTCTCATCTGTAAAATGAAAGTGTTGGGTTAAATAATATCTAAATTCTTTTGAGCTCTAAAATTCATGGACAATGTGTCAGAGTTTCATACAAATGACTTTAGCTCAAATGGAATATTTTAGGGGCTTAAGAAAATATAATTTTGAAAATAAAGTCATTCTTGAAAAGCACTTTTATGATCTCTTGTGTATATGTCTATATGGAGGCAGATTAAGGTAAGACGAAAGGAGCTCCATGTGCAGTAACTGTTTTTCAGTTACCATATAAACCAGGGTAAGGATTTAAGATAGAGCAGGTCTCCATTTCCATACCTCTTGATAATTTCCCCTCCTTTGAATATTCACTCAGCTCAAACATCCCTTATGACATTGGCCTTGTTTTCCTTGTCCTTAAGATTCTTATACAAATCCTAACCCCCTCCTAAATTGTTTAGGTTGGCGCAAAAGTAATTGTGGTTTTTGCCATTGAAAGTAATGACAAAACCACAACTACTTTTGCATCAACATACTTTTCTTTGAGAGCAGAATCTATGTCCTATTCTGGTCACCTTTATAGATCCTTCCATAAAGACTAGTATAACAGGGTTTGGCAAACTTTTTGTGTAAATATTTTTGGCTTTGCAGGCCATACAATCTTTGCCACAATGACTGAACTCTGCTGTTGTAGCTCAAAGCCATAGACAGTACATAGATGAATGAACATGGCTGTGTTCCCAAAAATACCTTTTTTATTGCCCCTGAAATTTGAATTTCATATAACGCTCACAAAATAATATTCTTGTTTTGATATTTTTTTAACCATTCAAAAATGTAAAAGCTATTCTCAGCTCATAGATTGTACAAAAACAGGCAGCAGTCAGGCTTTGACCCAGGGGTGATAGGTGTTGACTCTGTTGTATGCCATAAATTCTTATTAGTGTTTGCTGCTGAATTCAATTAACTACGGATTTAATTACGAATTTTTATTTTCAAAAGTGGCATGTAAGGCAGTGTCCTCTCGCTGTCCTGTAAGATGTAGAATTTCTCATAAAAGCCTATGATACCTATGGATTACTGCTTTGAACAGAAACAGTAAGGATATTTATGTAATAACTTTTCAAACAATGAGAATAATTCACAGTGACTGCAATAAGCTTTTCTCAAGAGTGTTGGGGCTACCTTTTCTTTGTTGATGAAGTGAAAAATATTTAGTATAAATTTTATGATAAAAGAGAAAGGGAGTGACCTTTGATATCTAGAATAGAATCTTGGTTCTATTTCTTGCCAGCTGTGTTCTTGGGCAATCTACTAAACTTAGATCTGAGTCTCTGTTTTGTCTTCTGCCATGTGGAGATAATAATACGTTTATTACAGGATTGGTCTGAGGATTGGAGCTAATGTATGTGAGGACCTAGCACAGTTCCTGAAGCATGGTCCACTCTCAATAAATATTACCCAGCATCATCAGACTCTTCTCTTCCTTTTGAGGAGTGAACAATTAGGGATCCTGAAAATTTGAAACATCTTTGAATTGCAAATTCTCCGTGGATGTTTGAACCTAGAGTGCAAACATAAGAGGCCTTCATGAGTCTGGTTTTATAACTTGCAGCTCTATGCTACTCTGTCCAATTAGGGCTAGACTCGTAGGAATGCCAAAGAGAAACACTGCAGCCATAGTGGGAAAAATTAATTCGCAGAACAAAAGCAGAAAATCTTCTCTTTTACAAATGAAGTCTTTGTTCTCATCTGTTGTCAGTTATTAGGGGATTTACTGAACCTAAGAACCTCATGCTTTTGTATTTCTGAAAAAAAAAAAGGAAATAAAAAGAATGCATGGTTAATATAGAAAAATCCATGAAATAGAGAAATCTATAGTGAATAGTAGGAGTTGTAAAAGTTTTGGGGCCAAAGAGTATTGCGGATATAAATCAATTTTTAAAACTTCAGTCATTTGGAAAAAGCAGACTTCCATTGGCTTGTGATGCAGTGCCATGTGGCTTGCCATTTAGCTAACTTGAAAACCCAGTTGCTGGCAGGTTACAGAATGGGAGTGATTTAGAGGAGTGAACAGCTGCTTAAACAGCAGGTTGTGGGAAATTCCACCACAGAAAGAGGGTCAACCTACATGACTCGTCTAGGTCAAAACACAAATCAGAAAAAATGCAGATTGACTTATAAAAGGAGACAACTTACTCATCAGAATATACAGTATTGGCTACAGCTTTAAATCGCCAGTGGCCAAATCATTTTTTATTAAATATCTAGTTACAACAACTTTTTTCTGAACCCACTCAAAGTACCTGGTGAATGAAAATGTTTGCTGCTTGAACTTTCTATGCCCTCTTTTGGACAGGAGGGAAATGTACTACTTTTTCTATGATTGCATAGTACCTAGGTTTGTGTGGAGGCTTGCAATTTTAAAAACACAATTAATTTCAATTCAACAGAAGTTTACGTAGCCACTGTTATGGGTTGAATTATGTCTCCCCAAAAGATGTTAAAATTCTATAGGGTCTTTGCAGATGTTCGAGCTAAGATGAAGTTATTAAGGTGGGCTCTAATCCAAAACGACTGTGTTCTTATAAAAAGGGAAATGTGGGCACCAACAGCACACAGGGAGAATGCCCTGTGCACATAAAGGCAGAGATTGGGGTAATACATCCTCAAGCCAAAGCATGCCAAATATAGCCAGCGGACCATCAGAATCTAGGAGAGAGATATGGAACAGATTATTCCTCACAGCCATCACAAGGAACCAGTCCTGCTGACACCTTGATCTCCAAATTCTAGTCTCCAAAACTGTTAGACAACAAATTTCTGTTGTTTAAGCCATCCTGTTTATGTTAATTTGTTATGGCAGCCCTAGCAAACTAATATAGCATCTAAGTGACAATACTTACAGTAATCTTATAGGTTAAGTGATGTTTTCATTTCAATTTTGAAAAGAAGGAAACAGAAGACATTAGATCTTAAAATCCATGCTTTTTTCTGTATGTCCAAGGACTTGTCCATAGAAGGCCAGAGTCTTCTGTCTCAGTGAGCTTACTGGTTCTAACTATGAGATTGGCATAGTCAAAGTGGCCTCTCTAGATGATGACAGAAAGTCATCGTGTTGAGACTTTTTAGCTGTAAGTAATGGGAAATTCAACTTGTAATGACTTAAACTATAAGGGAGATTCCTAACCCACTACAAAAGAAGTCTTGGGATAGAACAGCTCCAGAGTTATAAATGAAGTCAAAAGTTTGGTTAAGGACATCATCTAGGACTAAGTTTTCTTCACATTTCAGCTCTGCAACTTTTAGCATTTGGGCTTTATCATCAGTCTACCTTAATGTCATCCGATAAAAATATAATATGAGGAAGTCCTAGCCAGAGCAATCAGGTAAGTGAATGAAATAAAATGAATCCAAATAGGAAAAGAAGTCAAGCTATCTTTGTTTGCTTATAATACAATTCTATACCTAGAAAATCCTAAAGACTGCCAAAAGCCTCCTAAACTTGATAAACAACATTAGTTATGTTTCAGGATACAAAATCAATGTACAAAAATTAGTAGCATTTCTACACACTGATAAAGTTCAAGCAGAGAGATCAATCAAGAACGCAGTCCCATTTACAATAGACACACACACACACACACACACACACACACACGTAGGAATATGTCTAACTAAGGAGGTAAAAGATCTCTACAAGGAGAACTACAAAATACTGCTGAAAAAAATTGTAGATGATTCAAACAAATGGAAAAACATTCCATGCTCATGGATAGGAAAAATCAATATTGTTAAAATGGACAAAATGCCCAAAGCAATCTACGGATTCAACACTATTCCTATCAAATTACCAATATAATTTTTCATAGAATTAGAAAAAACTATTCTAAAATTCATATGGAACCAAAAAAGGTCCTGAATAGCCAAAGCAATCCTAAGATCAAAGAACAAGGCCAGAGGCATCACATTACCTAACTTCAAACTACACTGCAAGGCTATAGTAACCCAAACAGCATGATACTGGTACAAAAACAGACATATAGACCAATGGAACAGAAGAGAGCACCCAGAAATAAATCCACACACCTACAATCATCTGATCTTCAACAAAGTCGACAAAAGTAAGCAATGGGGAAAGGACTCCCTAGTCAATAAATGGTGTTGGGATAGCTGGCTAGCCATACGTAGAAGAATAAAAGTGGACCCCTACCTTTCATCCTATACAAAAATTAACTCAAGATATAATTGTAAGACCTCAAACTATAAGAATTCTAGAAGAAAACATAGGAAACACCATTATGGACATCAGCCTTATGAAGGAATTTATGACTAAGTCTTCCAAAGCAATTGCAACAAAAACAAAAATTGATAAGTGAGAACTAATTAAACTAAAGAGCTTTTGCACAGTAAAAGAAATAATCAGCAGAGTAAAGAGAACCTACAGAGTGTGAGAGAATATTCACAAACTATGCATCTGACAAAGCACTAATATCCAGAATCTATAAGGAGCTTATACAAATCAACATACAAAAAAATGAATAGCCCCATTAAAACATGGGCAAAGAACATGAACAGAAACTTTTCAAAAGAAGACCTACAAGCAGCCAAGAAACATAAAAAATGTTCCACATCATTAATCATCAGAGTAATGCAAACCAAAACCAAAATGAGATACCATTTCACACCAGTCAGAATGGCTATCATTAAAAAGACAAAAAACAACAGATGTTGGCAAGACTGCAGAGAAAAGAGAACATTTATCCACTGTTGGTGGGAGTGTAAATCAGCTCAGCTACTGTGGAAAGCAGTTTTGCAGATTTCTCAAAGAACTACAAACAGAACTACCGTTCGATTCAGCAGTCTCATGACTGGGAATGTGAATATAATTATTAGTGAGATATTTGATTAGCATTTCTCGTTTTAGACTAGCCACATTCCAAGTGCTCAGTAGCCACCTGTGGCTATAATATTGCACAGCTCGCGTCTAGTTCATTTCACTGCTCTAAGATTGCTGCAGCAGTTTCAGGCATCAGATCCAGTCCTATCAATGTCCAGAGGTCATCTCTTCTGGTACTTCTCTTTTTTCATGTAAGGAAAAACTGCCCAGAAGCCCCCTTGCCTACTTCTCTCATGTCTCATTGGCCTGAATGACTTCTAGTGCCCATGCCTATTTTAATTAAAAGCACTGTGAATGAGATACACAATTGGCTCAGATCAAGTCAGACTCACTCCGTGTTCCTAGAGTCACTAATTCTACGTGAAGGAGTACGGACTCCTGGTTGTTTCTCGCACATAGAGGAAGGTAGAGGATGGGTATTAGGGATGTAGCAAAATGTCTTTTAAAGCATTGAGAGCAAGGGAAAATGATGGTAGGGCCTAGTGGATTCGTCACTGTGAATCCTGGAGAAGACAAAGGCAAAGAGTTGTACTTCTTAGTTTGCAGAGGACATGGGGGTTTAATGACTCTAACTGGGCAGTCCAGAAAAGGATTCAAGTTCTGGCTCCAACTGGTAAGACTGCTTAGCTTCTTAAAGGTTAAAATTAGGGAAAGGTACAGTAGTCACCAAATCATGATTTGATTACATTCATGAGATTGAGATGCAGGTAATAGTTGGTATTGGTTGTTGATAAATAATAAGGTAACATATTTTTTTTCTAATTATGATGAAGTAGGCACAGTTCATCATAGGTGAGCCAATTTTTTTCCCCCAGAAAATTGTACTAAATAGTGCCCAAAATATTTTCATATCAAGAAGACACTAAAATAATCTATTTCAAAGTGTGCTTTTCTCCATCTTACCATATTATGTCCATTGCATGTATGACCTGAGTCCCCTTTTCACAGAAACAGGTTCTTGCTGCATTATCATGGGATTATGACTGTGGGAGTTTTCTTTTGTTTTCCTTTTATTATTATTAATAAAATATTATTAATAATTGATATTATTATAAATAATAATTATTATTTTGCCAGAGGTATCTTGAATTTCAAATTCCCAACATACTGTTATTGTTATTTTTAGGACACCAAGTCTCGTTATGTTGCCCAGGCTTGTCTCAAATTCTTGGGCTCAAGCCATCCTCCTGCCTCAGCCTCATGAGTAGCTGGGATTACAGAGGTGCACCAAAGCATGTGTCCACCCCAACATATTTTTGAGGAAGCCCAAATCAGAAAATGGATTAGGGATTTCCAGAATCAGAAATTGAACTAGGTCCTAGGCAGAAGGAGTAGAAGGTTGAACCTCCTGGGAATAAAGGGCTATAGGTGGAAGGGCTGGATTTGGTTGCCTGGGTCATACTGTGGGGTTTATATTTATCAAGGAAGATGACAACCAATGTGGATTCTCATGAGTGCATAGATTAGGGTGCCTGGAGACTGGGCATTCTTTTCTATCACAGTCAAATGAGGCAAAGGAAAGGAAATGGGAGAATGGCACCAACATTCCTGCAATTCAACCTCAGGTTATCTTTTCCTCTTGCACTCCTGATCTTCATTGACTAGCAAGCCTGCCCTTCCTGAGTTTCTGTGTTTTTGTTTTGAAGCTCACCTTTCAGAGTCTATACTGAAACAATGACAGAGAGGGTGCCTACTCAGAAGAGGAACAAAGTCACTTGTGATTCTCAAGAGGCTTGTTTGTTTAAGTCTGCAAGGCAGAGGGGGGCGTTTGCCTCAGAAACACTCTGCTGTAGCCAAAGGGTGTGAAATGTTACTCATAACAGTACCTGAACCCTGGCTCAGCACACTGGTGGCATGTTAGTGAAGAGAGGGAAGCATTGCAGCAGCCACACCTCCAATCCCAGAGCCTGAGTCTGTTGCCTTATAAATGATGTGGATATTATTGGCTGCATGTGTGGACAACTCCCCTTCTATTGAGCATGCTTTAGGAATTTGGTCTTTGTGGGAAACAGAATGGGAGATGATGGATTAAGGTGGGGTAAAGACACAAGAAAGAATCATGGACCAGCTTCACTGGCAAGCAGGGAGGAGTTTTTCCTTCCAAAGCCATCTGTTTTAAGGAGTAGATCTTAGGATGGTGAGCTCTTTTATGGGGCAATTACCTGTCTCCACTTGGTGTCTTCACTTTTCTTTTTAGTCTTCCCCAGTGCTGATTGTTTGCTGCCAGAGGCAATTTATAAAACACCTGTCAATCACCTCAAAGCCTTTCCCAATGACAGTGGCTTATCTCCTCTGTAGATCTCTATGTTGCTTTGTCAGCATGGCTATTCCCCAGCCCACCCCTCCCAGAGGCGTCCTGTACTCTGTGTTGGGACTCAAAACCTCTACTCACTGGAGCCTTTATTCTGATAATTAAATTTACAAGGAATATTTGTGTTTTAACCACAGATCCTATAAATGTTTTAAAAAATGTTTTTTAAATGTCTTACAAGTAATAAAAACACATACCATTTTGGAAGTTGCACCTATAATTAATTGTATCTTCTTGGACTATATCCAGTAAAGCTGTATCTTTTCTTTTTGACAGATACAGTCTTTTCTAACTAGTAATGGGGACTGAGGAAAAAAACTTATGTATGACACGGAAAGTTTCCACAAATAATTCTTAAAGGAGGTACAGCAACTTAATTCATCTTACCAAGATGAAATGTCCCATCAAAACAAGAAGCCTCTATTTTTTTTTTTTTTACTAATATGAAAGACAGAGTGCTATGTATAGAGGGGGAAATGGTGAATGACTGAAAGAATGAATGAATGAATCTAAACAAATCAGCTGACCTACTGCAGAACTTGATTGAATTGAATATTTTGAATTTGCTTTAAATTTCTCAAGAAATTCCAGGGTCCTGGTTGAAGGTATTGAACACTAAAGTATTCTGGTGGTCCACAATCATTAGTGTAATTTCCAGACTTTTCACTACACACTGTTACCAGGAGAGAAACTTACACCATCGAGGTAACTTCTACAATATCTCCTTGTGTGAGCTGAGGTCATGAGATGGCTTTACAAGGAGCCCCATGACCTTGAAGAAGTCTTTATGTACTTCTCACAAATATAAAAGAATGTATCAACAAACAAAGACTGGTTGGAAGGTGTAAAAAAGACTGGATTCAGTCAAGTTATTTTGAAAAAGTTTACTAAATTTAGAGGAATATATAGTTTCTGAGCAGTTGTTTGCAAAATAAACAGCGTTTTTCACTTTGTTTGTCCCCCAACCACTGTGTGTTTGTAGACACAACTGAAGTGCCTACATATGTGGCTCTCTGAGAAGGGAGTCAATGGCTGATATGGAGAGGGCTTTAAGTGTTTATTGCTATGATGATAGACTAGCACACTTGAAGAAGTGGTTCACTAAAGAAACCCTAGCGGCTGGAAAGAGTGGCCAAACATGCTGTGTGGAGCACAGCTGATCCATTCACCCTGACCAGCTTCACAACCCGTAAAGACTGTAATCTGGCCAAATTGTCTGGAAGGATGGGCAACCATTTTGGCAATGGCAACAAAGATGAAGGAACTAACTATGTAGAGATTCAGGCTCTCTTATCTCTCTTTTTTATTCCCTCGTGTTCTCTCATACAGAAATGTATTCAATGTGTTATAGATACAGAAGGAATTGGAGTCCTTAAAGGTTAAGTCTAGTGATTTTTCAAATTCGTTTTAACAGTAGAAAAATTACTCCCACATGGATTCCCAGTCAGGATTTCTAAATATGAGAGAAAGAGAAGTAGAGCTCCGGATGAAATAAAGTTGACAGGTCCAACGTTTAGTCATCTTAGCTTTCTCCTCTCCCTAACTGTATCCCTCCCCACCCTACTTCCAGGCTGTTGAGGCACCTTCTGGAACTCAAATCCAAGAGAACATCTCTGTTGGCTTCAAAAGGAAATCACCACAAATTCTCTGCAATTAATAACTTTATATTCACATGCTTGACTATTTCAATGAATAAACTTGGAGGATGTTTTAGTCTTTGTGGAAAGGGGTGAGATTTCATCCCTTTCTAGCTCTTGTACTTCAGGGATATTTTTACATAGCACAAATTTTATTTCATATGTCTTTTTGAGGCACATAAAACCATCTTTTAAGATCTTAAGTCACGTTAAAATTTTTTTTGCTTTAATATATATTTCAAAATTCTAAAATGATTCCCAAACATAAAACCTTCTGCCTGGTGTAGGGGAGTAAACAAGGGCTTTGACTTATGGCTGTATCAGCTCTGTGAAAGTGGAAAAGTGGCTTACCATCTTTTAGTTTCCTCATCCATAAAATGGGAACACCACCTGTGGTAGCTGAACGATGTCCCCCAAATATGTCCACATTCTAATCCCAGAACCTATGAATATGTAACTTGTATGGAAGGAACTTTGCAGATGTAATTAAGCTAAGGATCTTTGTGGGCCCTAATTGTAATCACAGGTATCCTTATAAGAGAAAGAGGCAGAGGCAGAGACAGAGCGAGATACTTGACTACAGAAGAGGAGAATGCAATGTGATTAGAGTGATGTGGCCAAAAGCCAAGGAATGCCAGTAACCTCCAGAAAATGGAAGAGACAAGGAACAGATTCTCGCCTGAAGCCTCCAGAAAGAACCAGCCCTGCTGCCTCCCTGATTTTTAGTTCCAGAGTTTCATTTTGGACTTCTGGCCTCCAAAACTGTAAGAGAAAAAGAAATTCTTTTCTTTTAAGCCACTATGTTTGCAATTTGTTACAGCTGCAATAGGAAAACTGATACATGTGTCATGGATGATTTTTGCAATAAGGTCATGCAATCACATGTTCAAAGTGCCAGTTTACACAGTAGGTTTTAACAAATAGTGTTATTGTCATTTTTCCTTCTGGGTAAAATGCATGTAACTTGAAAAATAAATTTTGTTTATAAATTAAATCACTGAAAGCCTATAGAAAGGAAGACTTAACTACTCAGTGATTTGCCAAAAGGTGACAAGGCGTTAATGAATACACAAACAAGTCTTTAGAGTGCCAGGGGAGAGAACATTATTATAGAGACCTGGTTTTGTTGAATTCATGTGTCAAGAGCTCTTTTCCTCATAGACATTTTGATGCCTATTTTCTCGAATGCCATCAGGGGTTCCCTGGATTACAAAGGGTTTACTACACATAATTTTCTACACTGGATTCACTTTCCCAATTATGTTTAGGAGAGGCTGATTTTTAAATGTGTTTGAATTTTTGATTGATGATGGCAGGAGAGGGAGAAGCCAACCCACATTTCCCCACGATGCATGAAGTCCTCACAGGTGGTGCTTTAAGAGCTGACCGCATATATTTTGAGTTAGAAATGCAAAGACAAATTTGCAAATATGTGTGTATGAGTAATGCATGTAAATCCTCATTATATAGTTTTAAATTTGAAATAATATGAGAAATAACTAACATTTGAAAGATGTTCATGTTCTATTTGGCAAAGCAAAAATATTGTGGGAGAAAATTAGGTATTAGAATAAATTATGATATTCTCTATTATCAAGTGGGTGGCATATAATTATCTCTCTTGATTCCTGGAGATGGCTCAGCCTTCAGGATATTTGTTTATGATTTGTAGGTCTTTGTAGTCATTCGTATTGAAACCCTGTAAGCTGAAGGTGTAGAACTATTGGTTCTTAATAGTTAGGTTTATTCCCTTAACAGGTATTTGCAATAGCAATCAGGCCATTCCTCACTGAGAAATATATTCAATATTCACTTTATAGATACACTTGTTTTCCTAGATTTATAAATATAATAAATGGGATATTCCTTTCAATCTTTATGATGTCTTATTCAGTTTAGAGGAACTGGAGATTGCTGGTGTGCATAAAACACCAGTAAAAGGAGGAAAATATGGATGATAAACATTCTTCATCTATTCTACAAAATTTGATAGCCTGATGTTTGCTTGAAACAACTTAATCATTTCTTTCCAAGACGAAACAGTGTTGAACATTCCATCTTGCTTCATCATGTGAGCATAATGAAGGCCGAGGAAAACATTAAGAGAGATTACAGGTTGCTGCGTTTTCCTGGATAGAGGCATTTTTCTTCCTTTTTCTTTCGTGACACTTACAAAGAGGGCTCTCCTTACCCTACCAAATGCAGATCTTTTGTGACGAGAAATGGTCAGTTAAAATACAGCCATTGTTCTGTTCTCAGCAGAGCAAGAAAATGAGTGTGTAGGGTGAAGGATAAATGAATACAAGATCTTTGGAAGTTGTTTGAAAGGAGACCACACTGCCCATCTTTATTTAACTCTTAATGAACGAACTAAACAAATGTTAAGGGGAGAGTTCTTAGAGAGAAAGTTTTTGAAAACGTAGAGATGTGATTCCATTCACATCTTTGGGAGCTAGAAGGCCACAAATCTCATGAAAAGTTTTTAAAAATATTGAAATACCTACAATAACTTTTTTTTGTTGTTTTTATTTTCAAAAATGTTGAGAGCAAACATTCCAAACAGTTTCTAACAGTCCCGCTCCCGGCGGAGCTCAGTTCCTGAGTGTGTGTCCAAGGACAGTAACCCTGCCACTCACATCTTTTCTTTCTATGCACAGCTGTGGAAGGCATGTGACACTGAACAATTAAGATAAATATTTCAAGCTTTTAAAATGTTCCCCTTGTTGGGGCTCAGAAAACGACACCCCAAAATATGGTGCTTTGGTATGCTGAGTACTTTGAACTTTAGGACATTGGAAGGCCTCAGAAGCAGCCTCAGAAGAGAAGTTCTCTCAGAATTCTCCCGCCTTCCTCTCCCCCTCCCTCTTTCTCCACCAAAGTGAGTCATAGAAACCAGAATTCCTCTTCCCCAAGGTGGATCACAGAAGCTAAAACTCCTCTCTCCCAAAAATGGCCATACAACCTAGAAAGGATACTCTCTCTCTTCTCTTTTGAAGACTCGTATTCCAGAGGGGTCCTGCCCTGCACCTGGGGGAGGGAATGCTACACAGAGAGAGGGAGAAGGATCTGTACAGGATCTGAACAGACAGGTCTTGCTGAGTTCTTGCCTTCAGTCTTTTAGTCGTAGATCATACTCTGCCGTCTGATTTTATTTCTCTATGGCTGTCCATTCTTCATTGAAGCTAAGCATAAAAATAGACAGTTTTCCCTGGGCCATTGAGTCTTCATTTTTGAAATCTCCTGTTTGTCACTTAAAACTTTGATTGAGTAAACTTGTTATGCTTTTCTCTTGTTAACTTGTCTTTTGTTATAGGAGTGTCAGCCTTGACCTTTATGATGGGTGAGAAAAGGTATCACACATTTTTCTCCCCATACTCTTAAAGTTCTGTGATAGACTTAAAGTAAAAGCAACCATTTTTGTTTGTCAATTAAAAATTTAAAAAATTATTTAGAGCATTTTAGTATTTTGTGTATTTATTTTGAATTTATTTATTTATTTTTGAAACAGGGTCTTACTCTATTACTCAGGCTGGAGTACAGTGGTGTGATCACTACTTATTGGAGCCTTGACTTCCTGCGCTTAAGTGATCCTCCTGCCTCAGCCTGGGACCACAGGTGTGCACCACCATGCCTAGCTATTATTTTTATATTTTGTAGAAACAAGGTCTTGCTATATTGATCAGGCTGGTCTCAAACTCCTGGCCTTCAGTGATCCTCCCGCCTTGCCCCCCAAAAGTGTTGGGATTACAGGTGTGAACCACTGAGCTTGGCTCTAATTTTGTTTTAAATTGTTTATTTTTGCATTGCTGACACATGTCTATGAAACACCATTAAAAAGATATTGGAAAGTAAACCTACCTTTTACTCCTGTCCTCCTCTGGCAACCTTGGTTTCCAGAAGTTAATATCTTTATCTGTTTTTAGTGTAACTTTCCAAACTCATTCTATACATATACAAACATGTCTTACAAATGACCACATGTCTTAAATTTTATCTTACATCTTTTTTTCACTTAAGAATACAGCCCTTGAACAACATGGGTTTAAACTGTGTGGGTCCACTTACATGTGGATTTTCTTCTGCCCCTGCCATCTCTGAGACAGGAAAACCAACCCCTTCTCTTCCTCCTCCTCCTCAGCCAACTTCATATGAAGACAAGACAAATGAATACCTTTATGATGATCCACTTCTACTTAATGAATAGTAAGCATATTTTCTCTTCCTTAGGATTTTCTTAAAAACATTTTCTTTTCTCTAGATTATAAGCATATACATACTATAAGGTTATACATATTATAAGAATACAGTACATAGTGCATATAACATAAAAATATGTGTTAGTTGACTGTTTATGCTATGAATAAGACTCGTTATAGGTGGATTTTTGACTATGGGGAGGGTCAGCACCCCTAATCCTGTGTTGTTCAAAGGTTAACTGTATGTCTTATTCTAATCATTATATGTAGAGCTATCTCCTTCTTTTAAAAGCTGTATATTTTATTATAAAGAAGTATGGTCATCCTTTGGTAACCTTGGCAGATTGGTTCCAGGACCTTTAGGAATACCAAAATCTGTAGATACTCAATATCATATATAAAATGATGTAATATTTGCGTATAACCTATGGACATCCTCTTGTATACGTTAAACCATCTCTAGATTACTTATAATACTTAATACAATGTAAATGCTATGTAAATAGTTATACTGTGTTTTAAAGGATGTGTTTTTTAACTTGCAATGTAATTTTTTATTGTTTTTATTTATTTATTTATTTATTTGTGTGGATAATTTCAATCTGCAGTTGGTTGGTCCCACAGATGTGGGATCTACAGATATTCTATATCTGTTCTACCACATTTAAGAAATCCCCTGTAGATTTGCCTTTAGTTATTTATAGTTCGTGACATTGCAAACAATTTTGCAATGACCTTGAAAATACATAATCTTAGCCATGTGACAGTGCATTAACAGAAGAACTACCTAGGTGTGTATTTTCTGGGATAAAAGCTATTTGTATTTTAAATTCTGATAGATCTTGCTATATTACTGTTCAAAGAGATTGTATCAGTCATTCATATGTGAGAATGTCTGCTTCATGTACCCTCACCAACACAATGTTTTACTAAACTCTTTGATTTTTGGCCACACTGAAAAAATTACATTTTGGCAGTTCTCTATTTATGAGTAAAGTTAAGCATTGCATCATGTCTTTAAGAGTCATTTATATTTCTTCTTCTTCTTCTCTTTTTTTTTTTTTTTCCTAGAGACAGGGTCTTGTTTTCTTGGCCAGGCTGGTCTCAAACACCTGGCCTCAAGCAATCCTCCCTCCTGGATTTATCTTTATAGATCTTTCTACTGGGTTGCTAGTCTTACTGGTTTGCAGGTATTCTTTACATATTAAGGACATTAGACCTTTGTGATATGTATTGAAATATATTCTCTACTTTAAAACATTTTTGACTTTTTAATGATATTTATGATTTTCTTTTGACTTTATTTTTGACATTTTTTGTCATACAGAAGTTTCTGAGTTTTAGGCCAGACATGGTGGCTTATGCTTGTAATCTCAGCACTTTGGGAGGCCGAGGTGGGAGGATCACTTGAGATCAGGAGTTTGAGATCTGGCCAACATGGCGAAACTTGTCTCTACTGAGAATACAGAAAGTAGTTGGGCATGGTGATGCACACCTGTAATTCCAGCTACTCTGGAGGCTGAGGCGTGAGAATTGCTTGAACCTGGGAGGTAGAGGTTGCAGTGAGCCTAGATCACACGATTTCAATCCAGCCTGGGTGACAAAGTGAGACTCTGTCAAAAAAAAAAAAAAAAGAAAATTTTGAGTTTTATTATATATGGTTAAATTTATATTTTATTGGTTCAGAATTTTTTGTGTGCTTAGAAATGCTGCCCACTTTGATATTATTAAAAGTAGTTTTCCCATGTTTGTTTTCTGATACTATTTTTTTCATTTTTTACTAGAAACATTGCATACATCTAAAATTTAAATTAGCATAAAGAATAACAACTTTTAGATCTTTCCATACCTGTGATTTTTTTCTGTTTCTTTACTCTTTGTTCATTTCCATATTATTTACTTTGACTTTTTTCAAACCTTAGACTCCATGTTTCTTAATATGTCTTCACATATGTCTATTCTCATTCATTCTCCTTCTTAGTTTTCTTTTATGTGATTATTTTGTGTTTATTTTTCCTACTCCCTGATCTCTGTGTGCTCATTTTGTTCTTTGGCTATCTAGCCATCTTATCCAATTTTTAGGAGATGTGCTCTATGACCTTGTATATAGTTTTAAAATTTTGCTGTTGATCTAGTCTGTCCAAATTTTCATATATTCACAGCACTGTCTCCATAGTGTGTTTTATACATTTGCTGGTTGTTTTTTGCATTACATTTGTTTTATATTACCAGAAGAAATGTCTTTATTTTCTTTTTGCAGTACCTTTGTATAATTCCTATGCTTATTCATTTTTGGCTATTACTTAGTTTTTGATAAGGTATATTTACTGGAGCTTCATGTGGTGAGAAGAATAAAGATTATGTTCTAGGCTATAAGAATCCCACTTAAAGAAGTGAGATAATGTGAGAGTGAGCAATTTATTTTAGCATTTACTTTTTCTAACAACATTTGACACTGCAGAATTAGTTACAATGCTGAGCTTTTCTTCTTCACTAGCTTGACAAACAGACTGTGTCTTGCAAACGTGACTGGTTAGTGTGTTTCTCGAGATTTAGTGCTGCTTTAGTTCTAGGAAAGTTATTGTCATCTTATTGTTCTAGAAAGGGGATGTTTGTTCTTACCTCTCAACTTAGGCCAGTGATTATGAAGAACTGTTCTTTGGGCAGTCTCTGAAATCTGCAACCATAGGCAGCGTCTTTCTATGGCACCCCTCTTGGACCTTCAATGCATCGATTAGCCCTTCCTTGAATTTTTTATTCTAGGTTATAGATGTTGTGTGGCTAATCTTATGTGTAAAATTGACTGACAGTGAGGTGCCCAGATATTTGGTTAAACATTATTTCTGGATGTGTCTGTGAAGATGCTTCTGGATAGACTAATATTTGAACTGAAAGACAGAGGAAGACAGATTGCCCTCCCCAATGTGCGTGGCCCTCATCCAGTGCATTGAAGAACTAGAAGAAAAGGTTGAGTAAGAAAGAATTTTTTCTCTCTGTCTGTCATTGAGCTGGGACATTGATCTTCTCCTGCCTTTGAATTCTATCTCGAACTAGAACTTATACCATGGGCTCTCTTGGTTCTCAGAGCTTCAGACTCAGACTAGATGGTGCCATTGGCTCTCCTGGATCTCCAACTTGATGGCTGCAAATCTTGGGACTTCTTAGCATCCATAATCATGTGAGCCAGTCAATTTCTTATAGTAAATCAATATCACTATTTATCTCTATCTATATATCCAGAACCAATATGGTTCTGTTTCTCTGGAGAACCTAGACTAATACAGATGCCTCCAACATTTGTCAAGAATGAGCTTAAGTTTCTATTTCTCAGTCTTCTTGTTGCTGTTGGGTGATTTTGAAGAGGATAAAGGTAAAACCCCCACCTTTAAAATTAGAATCTAAGATCACACTTCAGGCTACAAGAAAATCTTTTAAACATTTATGGTTGTGAGTAAAAGTAATTTTAGCCTGTGGGTACTTAAAGGACAATAAATGTGTGCCAACTTTCATCTTATAGCCCAAGGATTAGTATGTACAGAACTTATATCAAAGATGACCTGAAAGCTACTGCCACCAAGGCTAGCTTTCTGACCCCTGAGAGATTTATCCTAATGATTTACTAGAACAAACAGCTGGCAATACTATCCTTACAAAACAACATGGTATCTTTATTCTTGTTCTTATAACATAGACATTTACTTTTATCTTCATCTCTATGTCCTTATCCTGCAAGGGAAGGGGAATCTAATATTTACAGATCACCTATTATATTTTGGCATAAGTGATTTTGAGGCAAGTTCATATTCGCTTACAAAACCACTAACTGCACCTTAAGAATCTGGTATCCCAAAGAGAAATAGTGAAACCAGTTGTACCATTTTGACAAGACTGCCAAATTCTACTTTTAACCATGGTAAAAATCAGTATACATAAAGGAATGAAGAAACATGCTTTTATGACCACAATTTTGAAGGAATGATAGGAGTGGGTGCAAGTATTTGAACATAAATTCTTGATACTTGAATACACTGAAACCAGTCTAGAAGTAAGCTAACAACAATTTGTCTGCTCTCCATGTACTGGAAGATTCCTAAGATGAGACAGTGTGGTGGCAGCTCTGTCAGGAGGAGGAAGAAATGGATGACTATAGATCCTCGCCAAGTGTCTAAAAACAGTGTTCAGAATTCCACCCATCAACCTGAGGAGATGAATAACTGAGATCACATTATACCTATATTTTCTGAAGTGAAAACTGTCAACATTACTGTCACTGAGAATGTTCTGACTGAGCTGGAAGGAGATTTTTGGCACTTCACAATCTGTTAGCTCATATTTCCACAGCTCTGGGGAAATGGCCTCAATGCTTCAGAACCCAATACTTGGATTGTCAGGGAGAAATCAGGGTCAGAAGTAGAATCATTGATCCAGTACTTTCAAAGTTCCAGAAGAAAGAAACAATATATGGTGTCAACAGAACTGACTGAGAAAGAAAGGGAGGGTATTGTTCAATATTCATTATTTGATGTCTATTTATTAAGTACTATTCCATGCACTATTCCAGATGCTGCAAATATAACAGTGAGAAAGCAAGCAAGTCTCCTACCCTTAAGAGACTTACATTCATGCTTTGTGTATTTATGTGGTGATGGGGATAGGAGAGATGATACGAACATATAGTATACAAGTAAAAAAAAAAATAATAAAATAGATGGAGTATAGAGAGTGATTAGCAGGATGGTGGCTCTTTAGAAAGGGTAGTAGAGTGTCCCCTCTGAGGAGGTGTCATTTAAGGTCTGACATAAGCCATGGTATACATGATGTGTATAAGTTGTTATAGATTGCAGTTGATCTTATCAGAGTGAATCAGGCAGTGATGGGCTAGGGAGCTGACACAGGCTATTATCATTGAGGAGCTGAGTACTGAAGCAGTCATTTCTTTGATGTTACTTCAGTTTGATGCATGTTTTATACATGTACACAGAAAATTTAATGACGATGTTTTAAATAAGAACAAAGAATTTTGTGAACATGTTTTTTTTTTCATGTAGCGACTGTGGTTTTTACATGGAGAATTTAGTGTCTAAGTTTTATACCTGTATATAGAGATCAAACATTTTTCTATGTGTCTTCTCCTGATGTACAAAACGTTCACAAAACTAAAAAATATTGAGTACTTGAGTTTACAAAGCACAGACAATCATTGTCTCATTTAATCCTCACAATATGATGCTGATGGGTAGATGTTATTATTACCTTTGTTTCATATAGAGGAAACTTAGGCATACGCGAGCACATTAAGCTAGCTCTTGAGCTGGGGGGATGATGCATACACATCACTTGGCATTAAATTTGACCTTCTTTCCACCAAACACGAAACTGTGTGTGGATACTACTTGAGTATTTTGAGAGAAGAAGCCTGCATTAAAACATGTTCAGGCTCTCTATAAAAGAGTCATATAATACAGACATGTAATACTGAAGCAACAAAATGTCTAAATGTTAGAACTATTTTGATTCTGGTTTGACGGTAAGTTTATTTTGTAGTGTAATGAGGCTTGACTTCAGATAGATAATGCCTTTGCTTGATACACTTTAGCAGAACATTGCTGAGATCTTCATTTTAAGGTTAGTAATCTAAAGGAATAAACAAACTGCCTTGGTACAAATACTATGCAAAATATTAGTTATTGAATTGCCAGTACATTAAAAATACAATCTGTTTTAAAAATGGGAATACACACACACACACACACAAACACACAGACACACATATATATGTATGCAATATTTTTTTTCTTTTCCCAGGAACTCAAAATGCTTCAGGAACTTTTCCTCAGACATTCTCAAAGCAATATGCCTTTGGGCTGAGATTAAGCATAGTACATTCTTTAAAAAATGTTCAGCTTTGTTGTTTCTAGGTAGTTCTGCTGCCAGGAATGGTGGAGAAGTCACCCAGGTTTAAATTCTTTTTTTCTTGAGTGATTTTGTCCTTACACTTTCAGAAGTTTATTGAGCTGGTGCTTCTCCTCTGCCTGACTTATCACAACATATTCTTGGGACAGACTCTGGTATTCATTAGTCTTAAGGTAAAAATGACTGATAACAGCTTAAAGTATTTATTCCCCAGTGGACAATTATATTTTCATTAGGATCAAAAAACAACTCAAACCGTAGAATTTCAGATACCACGAAAGGAAAATAGGAGGAACCTTTTGGAAATTACGAAAGGCAGTTTTATAATCTACTTATTTCTAAGGTCAGCTGCTTTTGAGCAATTGAAAACAGTACTTTCCGTAAACTGTCAGAAAAACTTAACTAGTATTTTAATGATGCACAAAATAAAATGTGTCCGCTGGGTTTTCTCACAGCCTTAGCTTTCTCCTCTACCTCATGGCCATGCAAGTTCTGACATGCACTGAAGTAATTAAATACCATGAAGCATCCTCCAATTTTGTTCATGCTCAGCCAAATTCATATCTTCTTCCACACCTCTCAGTAGGTGTGGAGCCAGAGCCTGAAGGAAGATCGCACACATTAGTCCCTCCAAAAATGATGAGCTAGTCATCATCCAAGTAACGTTTCTTCCGGAGCGGGGCCATTTCCGTAGTCACAGTGTGTGTGGGGACTTCTCCCTGAAAATTTTGTCCTAGTGAACTTTGGTTAAAATAAACATCAAAGGAAACCTTAGAAAAAAGAAGGAGGAATAATACGAATAATAACAACAGGAGGCATGATTGTCAAGCATTTTATTCCTGCTATCTCACATAGTCCTCACAATGAACTATGAGGCTGATATTGTTATACCTACAGTAGTCCCGTATTATCCATGGGGGATACGTTCCAAGATGCCCAGTGGATGCCTGAAGCCTCGGATGGTACTGAATCCTAAATATGCTATGGTTTTTCTTACATGTACACACCTATGATAAGTTTAATTTATAAATTAGGCACAGTAAGAGACTACCAACAACTAATAATAAAATAGAACAACTATAACAAAATACTTTAATAAAAGTTATATGAAGTGGTCTCTTTGTCTCAATATCTTACTGTGTTGTATTCACCCTTCTTCTTGTACTGATGTGAGATGGTAAAATGCCTGTGTGATGAAATGAAGTGAGATGAATGATGTAGACACTGTGATGTTGTGTTAGGCTGCTTGCTTGCTTTCTTTCTTTCTTTCTTTCTTTCTTTCTTTCTTTCTTTCTTTCTTTCTTTCTTTCTTTCTTTCTTTCTTTCTTTCGAGATGGAGTCTGGCTCTGTCCTCCAGGCTGGAGTGCCATGGCACAATCTCTGCTCACTGCAGCCTCTGCCTCCTGGGTTCAAGTGATTCTCCTGCCTCAGCCTCCAGAGTAGCTGGGACTACAGGAGCACCACCATGCCCGGCTAATTTTTGTATTTTTAGTAGAGACAGGATTTCACCATGTTGGCCAGGCTGGTCTCGAACTCCTGACCTCAAGTAGTTCTTCCCACCTCGGCCTTCCAAAGTTCTGGGATTACAGACATGAGCCACCATGCCTGGCTTATTTATTTATTTATTTTTATTTATTTATTTATTTTTGTTTACTTTAGAGACAGGGTCCTGCTCTGTCACTAAGACTGGAGTGCAGTGGCACAATCACAACTCACTGCAGCCTCCCCCTCCTGGGCTCAAGCAATTCTTCCGCTTCAGCTTCTCAGAGTAGCTGGGCCTAGAGGTGCATGCCACCATGCCGGGCTAGGCTACTACTGACATTTTGACAATAGTCAGAAGGAGAATCATCTGCTTTAGGTGATCCTGGATCATTGAGTGAGGAAGTCTCTTGTTGGATGTCAGGAGCAGATGACATAGATGACTAATAGGCAAATAGCACAGACAGCGTGGGTACATCAAACAAGGAATGGTGCCTGTCCCAGGAAGGCAGAGTGGATAATGTGAAATGTCATCACCCTACTCAGAATGGTGTGCAATTTCAAACTTATGAAGTGCTTACTGCTGGAATTTTTTATTTAATAGTTTGGACCATGATGGACCCTGAGTAACTGAAACTACAGAGAGCAAAACTGCTAACAAGGAGGGACTACTGTATACCTATTTTACAGATGGGGAAATGGAGGCACAGTGTAATTATGTGACTTGCCCCAGATCACATACACATTCTATTGTTTGAGCTTGTTTTTTGATCCTTATGAAAATGTAAATGCCCATTAGGGAGTAAATACTTTAAGCTGTTATCAGTCATTATTTCCTCAGTACTAACGAAGGTCAGAATGTGTCTGGAGAATATGTTGTGATAAGTCAGGCAGAGGAGAGGAAGTCCCAGCTCAATAGGCATCAGGGAATGACATTTAAACTTACATGCAGCTGACTCCAACATCCGTTTCTTAGTCTCTCATGTATGCTGAGGACGTGAGCATCAGTGGAAGGAGATGGGAGTATTTATGTCAGGCCTTCCCAAGTGGGTGCTTGTTCCCTAGACCCCAGGTATGGCATTTTATTCCTGTTGCTACCTTAAAGTAGTTTCTTAATGAAGGTAATACCCCGAGGATGGAGATGAGGATATAAATAATAATAACAGTGATTCGTTTTTTTTCCTGCCCCTTACCTTGTATTTCCTTAGCATTTTTATCAAATATTTTGGTTAGTACTTGTCCTAATACATATTCACTTATCACCAGACTATAAGTTCCTTGACGGCAAGGACCATGATTTTATTTCCTTTTTTTCCTTTCTTCTTCTTATTTTATCCCCTTCCTACTTACCTTTATCTTTTTCTTCCATCATTCCTTCCTTTTTCCTACTAGTGAGGCCTATAAGAATCTATGTTGGAACTCAACCCCAGAGCCAGTGGGCTTTTAGTAGCAATAGTGAACCCAAAGCTCACTGGTTTACACTGCAGCCTTTTGTTCTTTATGTTTCTTTAAAAGTTCCGTTGGATAATGGTTTTTCATATGGTTAATGTGCCACCCGCTGAGCTCTCCTGTGGACTTTTGCTTTGAATATTTTAGTCTTTTACTATGATTGGAGTATCCCTTGATAAAATTGGAATTATTTGTTTTCTTATATTTGATATGTAAGATTTGTGTACTTTAATGTGAGTTAAAGTTTAATATTGTGGAAGAACATGACTCAGAATATCCCTGGTGCCAAGTCACAGAGATAATTTTGACCAGAAGAGAGCTTTCAGGGCTTGATTGGTGGGTGATGCCTGTTAATGATAGGAAAGACCCATGGAGGAAGATGAGATCACCAGCTGAGTGTTATGACTGCAAACATCTCCAAATTATTCCTCTTGATAATGGTCCCTAATGCTCATAGATAGAAAGATGTTGTTATGGTGATGGGATAATGATACTGCAATATGCTGATGAGTCCGACTTGTAAATACTTCTCTGAAAGCCTAGTCCTGTAAGAAGGGAGAGAGATGAAGAGTTATCTAGTCCCATGACTCTAGTGGAATATTGACCACATTTTCCTGATAACCACAAGGAAGCCAAAAGTACTTGGGTTCAGAAGTGGTGGGAGAGAGGTCTCATGGTTCCACTGATACTTACATCATCATTCATTTATGAATGAGATTACAGGAGAATACAGTATAGGATGATTTGTACTTTGTTAAAGGATAAGCAAAGGTTCAATATACACCCATAGAATGGGCCTCGTGTACCTGCGGATGGGTTAAGAAGGGCTTCAGGAAGAAGTGATGTTTTAGGTTAGTTCTGAGCATAATGTAGGAATTTGCCAGGTAAAGGAGGAAGAATGGGGCTGGGAAAGATGTAACAGGCTTCGAAAGGGAGTTATAGAGAGTTTAAAATAGTCCTGAGAATCAAGTAATAACAAAGAATGAAAAGAGTCCTAGATTTAGCAATGAAGAGTTTGTAATGATCTTGGGAAAGTGTTCTCATCTTTGGAATTAAGAAAGGAAAGATATATGATAACCTATGAGGACTACATAGCCGATGAGAAAGTGGAGATTAAATTTTGTAAGGTTTACCTATGAAATGGATGATAGTGTTGGGGTGGTGATGTTTTTAAGGGAGCTTAAAATTTTGGAGTTATGCTTTTTATTGAAGTATTACATATATGCAGTAAATGAACAGAAGTATGATGAATTTTCTCAAAGTAACCATTCTCCAGACCAAGACATGGAAGGTTTAGCTCTTCCGAGGCCTCCTTCATCCTCCCTTTCAGTCATTTCCCAGTTCCCAAAGGTAGCTACTCTTCTATTGCCATAGACTGGTTTTCCTGCTTTCAGATTTTATGTAAATTGAGTCACGTAGCATGTGCTTTTTGTTTCTGGTATTTTTAATCAATGTCCTATCTATGAGATTCATCCATATTGTCAGATAGAGTCATATTTTGGTCTTTTATATTGCTGTCTAATGTTCTATTTTATTATTATTTCACACTTTCTAATCTACTGTTGATGAACATTTAGGCTTTTTCCATTTTTGTTTGCTATGAAAAAATAATGTTGCCTTGCAAATTATACATATTTTTTGTTACATGATAGTATGTGTTTCTGGTGGACATATAGGCAGGAGTGTAATTGCTGGTTAAGAAGAGATGAGTGTATTCAGCTGTAGTAGAAACAGTCAATTGGTTTTCCAAAGTGGTTGTACCAATTTTTAACTCCCACTAGTAATATATGTTTCATTTTCTCCACATCCTCACCAACGTTTGCATAGTCCTCTCCCACCTTATTTTGGCTGTCCTGGTGGGTATGTGGTGATATGTCATTATAGGTTTACTTGTATATCTCTGATGGATAATCATATAGGACACCTTTTTAGAAGCTTTTTGACCATTTAGATATCCTCTTTCATAAACTGAATCTTCAAGTCTTCTGCCCAAATTTAAAAGTTGGATCATCTTTCTGCCTTTCAAAATTATTTTGTAGATATCTTTTTTTACAATAAAAAATATTTGACTGCAGGCAACTGTTTCAAAGACTCAAGTAATAATGGGAACTAACATAGATTGTCAGATACTCTTCTCAATATTTAACACACATTAATTTACTTAATCTGCACAAGTCAACTCTGAGATAGAGACTGTTGCCATCTTCTCTCTTTTAAAGGTGGGAAAATTGAGGAATAGATATATTCCAATTCATGTGCCCAAGATCACATTAATAGTAAAGGTCAGAGCTGGGATGTGGATGTAGACAGTCTCCTCCTGGAGCCCTTGAGCTTAACTGCTATGCCACTGTGCACTAGGATGCAATGGATGGAGCAAGCATCCTTAGAAAGAATGCTTGGGATCCAGAGCACAGATGGAAAAGTTAGAAAGGAGGAGAGACATGCCTAAGAGGTTAAGAGGAAAACTGAGAACAGGTGTGGGAATTCCATGGATGGAGGGTGACAGGAAGCTGAGTGAATTCTCACTGGAGAGTTTTTATTCTCTTTAATCAAGCAGGAGGCAACATCCTGTGAGAAAGTAAAGAGGTGGTGAGAATTTAAGAAGAATGGGAAAGATTTAGATGGACGCTTTGGAAAATGGAATACTGACCCACTGGAAGGCAGGGAAGGATTCCCGGGCACACATGAATACTAATTTCAGATTAGAGACTACAAATCTACTGTAGGACTAATCTTTGTGCTTGTTTGATTGACACTAGCAGAGGTTAGTACCCTATCTTGCATCCCAAGAAAATGCTTTTAACGATTCAGGGTTAGATTTTTTTGCTTTCAGATGTATTGTGTGGACTTGAAGTTCAGGGAAATTTGGACTATTTGGAATAGGGCCAAGGAGACAGTAGTTATAGGGGTTGGGCTGGAGAGAGATTGGCATGCAGACAGGAGCGGCGATGGGGAAAGACGAAGGGTCCAATGACTTCAAATCTACATAACGTCTGAATATCCATGGTAAATGAGTGAGAGGGCTGGGAGGATAGGAAATGGTGATTGGAGATAGGATATTTGAAATTGTTCTTTCTCTTGTAGAGCAGTGTTGATAAGGCACAAAGAGTGATCATGGAAGTCCATGACTGAAGTGAGGGTGGGTGGGGTGAAGATGAAACTCATTGAAACTGACGAGGTCAGGAAAGAATTGAGAGGCCAGGTTGTTAAGTGGGTTGTCCATGGGGAAACTGAAGACACACTGAATATTGGGAGATGTTGGAGATAGAGGGGAAGATGAGTCCAAGTCTTAAATAAATGTGGGAATCAGCTGCGGGTTTTATGGGTGACTGTGAAAAGAGAGGACAAGAGATGAAAGAAGAGAAGTGAATGCTGCAGCCGAATGACAAAATGCAAAAGAACAGGGTTTAAAAATGAGGGTGGTAGAATAAAGCTTGAGAAGAAGTATAATATTTAACTCTTGGAGCTTGGTTAGCACAATTTCTGGCATATCAAAAGCCGCCACCAAACGTTTGTAGAAGTAAATTCAGAAGAAAGAGTAGGAAGAAGGAAACTGGAAGTGATCTGAGGAGAAGAAAGAAGAAAGTCAGAATGGAGGAAAGGCCAGATAAGTGGCAGACTAATTTCGAGAACAGATACACGGGCAGTCTATTCATTGATAATTTCCTCCTTATTCTGGTTTATTATTTTTCAGTGCTTTTAAAACAGAGATTAGAGAGTTCTAATGTATTCCTTTCACATCATATCACAGCAGACTTCAAAATAAAACATGTCTTATCACATCTCCCAAATTTGCGGCTTAATCTTACTAAAGACACAGCAGTGGCTGCAAGCACACAACAACTAATGCATAGTGCATCAGGCACAGTTCTGAGTGCTTTACAGTTTATATATATATATATATATATTTTTTTTTTTTTTTTTAAGAGACAGGGTCTTGCTCTGTCACCCAGGGTGGAATGCAGTGGAGAGACCATAGATCACCATAACCTAAAACTTCTGGGCTCAAGCAATCCTCCTGCCTAGGACTGCAGGTATGCTACCATGCCTGGCTAATTTTAAAAATTTTCTGTAAGTCTTGCCCAGGCTAGTCCTAATCTCTTGGCCTTAAGTGATCCTCCTGACTGGGCCTCCCAAAGTGCTGAGATTATATGTCTGAACTGCCGCACCCAGCCAGCTTCTTAATCCGTTAAAAAAATCCCCTCAAGAATGATTTTAGCCATTCAGTTCAGGAACTGATGTGATAAAATTGAAGGAAATACAGTTCCTTGTTGATCATAGGTTCTCAGCTCTTTTCAACACACTCTCGTATCAAGATTTCGATAGCAAGTTCAGAGATGTAAGTCAAAACTTGCTAGCACTGTATTTACTTTATTTCAAATAGCTTCCCACAAAGGTTTTTGTATGACCAGTGGTGCCCTTTTCAGTGACTTCCTGGTCACTTGTATGACCACCCATTTCAGTCTCACTCCAGAAAGCTGTGATGTTGATGAGGAAGATTGATATTACTATAGGAATGACTTTGAATTTTGTCTGATTTATAACAAAGAAAATTAACTATGTGTCAATTTTGGTTCTTTTACTCTTATTAGGAACATCACTCCACACAGTCACCACCCTGCTGCCAAACCAATTGGAACTCATCCACGAGTCTGTTACATGTTGGGGCTGTGTTAAGAGTATCTGCCTTAGGTCATTGATAACACAATACTTCTGTTTGCAGATACCTCCTCAGATCTTTTTTTCTATAAAGGACAGGGATTGAGCTGGCAGATAAAAACACTATCCTCTTGTCCTTTGAGGCTTTCTGCTACAGCACGTTCACTTTTGTTCTCTCTTGTTAAAAGTAATTAAATCCGTGGCAGATGAAGTTAATATGTGGCAAAATTCATGGCAAATGGAAATTCTTCCTTTTCCTGTGAACATAAACTCCTTTCTTCCAGCCTCATCCTTGTTAGGCTCCAAAACCTAGGCTGTTTTCTTTGCTTGGCGCTGCTTCCTCAGACATCTTTGTACTTGCCAGGAAGGTTTACCTGTCTCTGGCTTCATATCAGATCACAGTAGGAGGCTTTAGCGGGGGCCCTGGAGCTGTGGGGTGGAGCAAAGTGATGAAAGGGGATTTTGGGAAGTAAAAGGCTTGCTTTACTCTTTACCTCTGATGTGCAGCTTCTCCCAGTGGTACGCCTTCTCCTCAATCAGGACTCTGGGCAGGACTCTCCCCTCTCCTTTGTCCTAATCAAACAGTGACTCAGTCGGGGATGTTAGTGTAAACATGGGTATTCTTATTTCATTTCAGCACTGGAGGTGTCTCTTGGCAACACAGGGTCCTGACGCCCTGATGGACTGAAAAAAGCAATATTTATAAACCATTCTTTCCTCAAGACTTGCATAGTGGAACAGAGATTTTCTCTTATCAGTTCACAAAGTACACTGCCCTTTCTATTCCTTGGCCTTTTGAATGATTTGCATTTGGGAATGGAATATTTTTCCAGACCAGAAATCAACAAAATCTTTCTTTCTTTCTTTTCTTTCTTTCTTTCTTTCTTTCTTTCTTTCTTTCTTTCTTTCTTTCTTTCTTTCTTTCTTTCTTTCTTTCTTTCTTTCTTCCTTTCCTTTCCTTTCTTCGTTCTTTCTTCTTTCTTTCATTTTTCTCTGTTTCTCCTTCCTTCCTTCCCTCCTTCTTTCCTTCCCTCTCTCCCTCCCTCCTTCCCTACTTCTTTCTTTCTTTGTTTCTTTCTTTCTTTCTTTCCTCCTTTCTTTCTTTTTTTGTCATCAGTAGAATCCTTTCAGTGAAATATTGTGTAAGATATCAATATATTTAACTGCTGAAAACTGAATGGCTGTAATTGAAGTGAGGTGAGGGGTCTGAAAGCTACCCACTGGAAATGCCTGTACCAGACTGGGTATGGTGGTTCCTGCCTGTAATCCCAGGACTTTGGGAGGCCGAAGCAGGTGAATTTCGAGGTCAGGAGTTCGAGACCAGCCTGGCCAACATGGTAAAACCCCGTCTCTACTAAAAATACAAAAAACTAGCTGGTGTAGCAGTGGGTGCCTGCAATCGGCAGGCTGAGGCAGGAAAATCTTTTGAACCTGGGAGGTGGAGGTTTCAGGGAGCTGAGATCATGCCATGCACTCCAGCCTGGTGACAGAGTGAGATTCTGTCTCAAAAAAAAAAAAAAAAAGAAAGAAAGAAAAGAAAAGAAAAGAAAAGAAAGAAAGAAATGCCTGTACCATCCCCTTCCAGCCATGGGGTCCCTAATACATAGATATTGAACCCCGTGACTTAGTGGGAATATGGCTGGGTATCACTCTTCTCATCTTTCCTGGCTATTTGTATAAGGTGATCAACATAATGGTCTCAGCAGGGGTGTCATTGTAGTTATCCGCTGGTAGCTCCTGCAGACTCCTGCTCACCTTTAAAGTGCAAATACATAAAATGCTTGTCTATAGATTTGGGAACAAGGTAACTCAGTCCTCTACCAAAGTGTGAGGACTGCTGAAAATGAGTCTTTACTTTAAAGTAGTTTGATCTTACAGCTCCTGGAGATAATGCCCCAGAGAGCAGAAACAGACATTTTTGTTCAACGCACACATTTATTATATGTCAACTATGTGTTTATCATTGTATCAGGAATTCCTAGGTCCACAGAGTTATTTGGCACACTCTTCTCAAGAACCACATTCCTAAAATACTTTCATATCATGGCTAAGTCAGCAAAGGGAATCTGAAACATTAAGAAAAGTATACAAAGAAAAATAAAAGTCACACATTCTCTCACCAATCAGTAATAATTATTATTTCTTGCTAGTCTTATACAAGATAGATTCCCAGTGATAGAATTCCTGGTCAGGAGGCATTTGAAGGAGGCATTTGGGAATACTGGGTGCTTTTTAAATCTATCACCAAGGGATCTACTTTCTCTCTTAACACACGGGATGTAATACCAGTTAACATTCACGAATACTTCAAGTCAGTTCTTTGGGCTTCTCTACAAGTTTAGTCTTTTCTGTTCAAATAATTTTTATGGCAACCATTTTAATTGTCCTATTCATCACGGCAATCATGAGCTCTCTCTTTAGGTTATTTTTTTTATCATAATTGCATGAAATCTATATATGCTACAAGTAGCATATGCATATCCATGTTTATGCATACACATACTCAGAGTACAGACAAGAAGTCCACCTAAATTATTTCTCAGCCAATGCACTGCAGAAATCAGACAGATTTCCCCAATGACCTTCTTTGAGTGCTCAAGAAGAAAAGTAGAATATATATGTATATATATATATATGCTTTATACATACATTGATGAAATACCCTTTGCACAGCTTATGCATGTAATCAATAAATTCTTTAAAATGAATGCCAACTTCCTGACAAAAAAATGAATTGGCTGTCTCAGCTTCTGATCCTTTATCAAATTCTGAGAAACTCACTTTACCTCTCTATAGCTCAGTTCCCCCTACTGGTTTCAAATGCATTCTAACTGCCCTGAATATAAATCCCAGATTTTCCTCACTGAGAGCAAAGCTCCGGGGTAGGAGTGAACTGCATGTGTAATTGAATCTCTGGTTCAATGAGAAGATTTGTAAGGAGCTTTGCTACGTGTGCACGTCATACTTAGCTCACAGAAATGTGTCGCGAATTTATATTATAGCTATAGATGCCCATGAAACAGAGTAGAAGGTTGAGATTAAAATTTAGTTTTCCTCCATTTTCACAGTGGTTTAAGTATTTCTATGTTGAAGGACACGCAGCCCCACAACCAATATAACATATGGCCATTTATTCTGTTTTTTCCTAACTACTAACCATTCTTTCTCCTCTTGCTGCTTCTACTCCTCCTCTTCTTCCTCCTGCTCCTCCTCTTTTGCCTTCTGTTTTTCCTTCCCCTCCTCCTTCTTCTGGAGGTCAGGAGTTGCTTTGAGCTACCTGAATTTTCTCTAGGTTTGCTTTCGATATTAGTAATAAGGATATCTAAAGCAGTCTTGTCTCAGTCGTTACACTAAAGATAAATGTTAGGTTTCTTAGAAGCTCTTTTCTTCTATTCTCAAAGTGAAAGAGGAGATCCACTGACAGTTTCATCTTTACAGATGAACAATTATTAAGGTAAATCCTTGCATCTGATTCTTTTCACTGATCTCCAGAGACTATTCTCTTTGTGGAATTTTGGTTTTACCATTTCTTTATATGGGTGTATTCAATTTCCCCAAGATCCTCCTCCTTTATATTTTTAACAGAAAAGTATCAAATTCCAGTCAATAATTACCTTTTCAGGTGTATATGGAGAACTCGCATCTATATAGGGTGAAGGGTAACTTTGCTTTACAGACATTTCGTACTTATAGAATCTGTCTAGACATTTTTCATCTGTATCTCTGTTGCCAAGATTAAACTTTATTCACCACGCTGGAAATAGATAAGTAATAGAGCTGGTTTTTAAAAATCTGCAAAATTATTTAATTCAATATAGATTGGGAAAAGTTGGAGAGACAGAGATAAGGAGTGAAAAACTCCAATAGATAATATCTGTAGCTTTTTCAGATAGACACATAATTTATGTTTACAACACAATTCATCATGAAATACTAGATGTTATCATGAGATGAGCTAAAAAATGTACAAGCAGAATGAAAGCTCACAAGAAAAATGCATATGCGAAAATTAATTATTATGTTGATAGTTTAATCATGGTCTATTGCACTTTATTAAAGGCTCTATCTGGTAATATGAATATACAATTTCTTTCCTGAGTTTTCTACTTACTTCAGTAGGCTGGAAGGAACATAAGCATGAGATATAATCTTTTATGTCTTTCTTTGATAGTTAGCAGATTTGTTCTTCTGTTTTGCCAAGGAGGAACTAAAGGAATATCAATAGAGTAATAATGTAGGAGGTGCAGGACTCTGTGATGGCCACAGTCTGATTCCATTGAGTCTCTTAAATGTTTCTGGGCTGAGTCTATTCCATCATCATTTGTTGAGACCTGCTATGAACAATGGCTAGAGTTGGACTGGAGAAGAATCAAAGTTAAGTGAGATCAGATCCTTGTCATCAGGAAACTCACAATTTATTGTAGAAAAGTAATTCACATCAAACTGCTTCTTGGGCTTGGTAACAGGTATCAAAAATGTACAAAGGAAATTCTGGAGAAGGGGTGTTGAAGACGGAGAAAGCATTTTTTTTGTTGAGGGAAAATATCATTTTAATAGTACTTGATCTTCTTCAATTTAAAACACAGTAAGTCCTCACCTAATGTCAATGGTTCTTGGAAACTGCAATTTTAAGTGAAACCAAGTATAATAAAACCAATTTTTTCCTCATCAACATTACAACAAAGGGCCTTGAAGGAAACAATGTTATTTGAGGATCTGCTGTATATTATATGGCGTCAAGTTACAGCTTTCAAGAACCTATCAATGACATCGAGTACTTATTGTACTTTCACAAGCTTTTGAGACAAATTGGGTTTGTAGTGTAGCTTGAAATAATCATGTGGCATCTTCCTTTAAAGGTGAGAAATGCCACTGATTTTGACTTTGGAGTGGAAAGTTTGGGATAAGAGATAGGAATCTTTAGCTAGAGGATAAGCAATCTGAGGCTGACCTGTGTAATGTAGGGCACGTGGACCAGTGCCTTCATCTGTGTGGCACTGGCTGCTTCTGTTTCCTGTCTCGTCAGCAAGGAGTCGGGAATTGCTTCAGAGGCACAACAGAACAGTCACATTTCCAGCCGACCAGCTTCCCCTTTTCACAGCGCAACTAATTTGGAAAATCTGACAATTATCAAAACTGTCTTTTCAATATGGGCTGGGATGAAGACCATGTATTTATCTTAACAAAACTGAAACTGCATTTCAAATTCTATGTTGCATGGAGGCTCGCTCAATACAGACCTAAACAAATAAAGGAAGGGAGATTTTCAGATCCCCACACCTGACCCACCACCTTTTTTTGTTTTGTTTTGTTTTCTTTACTTTTGATATCCTCTACCAAGGCCTTTTCTTGTTAATTTTGCCAGCTAGTTTCTACTTGAAGCTGACTTCCACGAAGATGTGTGTATTTGCGGGTCGGCTTCATCAAACATTCATTGTTCAATACTGTGACAGCTGGTAGCAGGCATACACACTCTTTCCTTGTTTGGTTTTCTGATAAAACCTGTCAAGTGCTGGTTGACTATAACTGAATTTGTCACTCTCTCAGCAAGGTTATACCTCTTCTTACTATGAAATAAAACAATAAAACAACATTTCTAACCCCTCTCTGCCAACCCCTCACAATTTGACAAGGAAATGCATGAAGAACAGGTTTTAACCAGACTAACACCCACAAGGTTCATTGTTGATGAAAAATTCTCACACATCTAAAAATGTAAGTATCACTCTTGTGAGCACTTGCTCAGGAGACAATGGGAGATGTTGAGAAGGTTATAGCAAAAAGGTACTGAGCTTGTGTGCTGTTCAAACTGAGCATCGGAAATCTGTCAATTCGGGCAACAAATCATCCCAACGAGATGTTTGGTGCCCTGCAGGCCTTCTCTATGAAAATCTTCGACTTCTCAAACTAGTTTATTGACATGGTAAAGGCAGGTGCTTAAAGGAAAACTGACAAAGTCTGTCTTCTATAGGATGTGCAGTTTCTAAAGAGGAGAGACTATAATAAATTTGGAGTTTGAATTTCACTTTTAGATGGAAAAAGAGATGAAATGTTTCACTGGGCGAAGTCATCCTTAAGCAGCTACTAGGCAGACCTATATGAGGGTTCTGTCTGCCTCATATAGAAACAACATCATCTTCAGCCAGCTAAAATGTAAATGTTTTCTCAATGTTTCTGTTATTTCCTGTCTTCCTTCTTTCTTTCTTTCTTCCCTTCTTTAGCTTCCTTTTTTTTTAATTCTAGAAAACAGAAAAACAAACAGCTGCCACACTTATACTAAAGGACTATTAATATCAGATGAGTTGATTTGGCAAATAAATTTTTTAAGTGTAAAGATCTATTCAATTTTTTAAGTTGACTATTATTATTTATGATTAGTCTGGGAAGAAAATGTCTTAGTGTGTTTAGGTTGCTGTAATAAAATATCATAAACTAGGGGGCTTATGAACAACAGGAATTGACTTCTCACAGTACTGGAGGCTGGGAAGACCAAAATCAAAGTGCCAGAAGACTTAGTGTCTAGTAAAGGCCCTACTTCCTGTTTCATTGTTGGCCTTCCTTTCACTATCACTTCATATGGTGGAAGTGGGAAATAAAATATCTCTGGTTCTTCTTTTATTTTATTATTATTTATATTTTGAGACAAAGTCTCTCTCTGTTTCCCAGGCTGGAGTGCAGTGGCATGATCTCGGCTCACTGCAACCTCTGCCTCCCAAGTTCAAGCAATTCTCATGCCTCAGCCACCCAAGTAGCTGGGATCACAGGTGTGCACCACCATGCCTGGCTAATTTTTGTATTTTTAGTAGAGACAGGATTTCACCATGTTGTCCAGCCTGGTCTTGAACTCCTGACATCAAGTGATCCACCCACCTCAGCCTCCCAAAGTGCTGGGTTTACAGGCATGAGCCACTGCGCCTAGCCATCTGGTGCTTCTTTTATAAGGATACTGATCCCATTCACGAGGAGGGCTCTGCGCTCATGACCTAATCACCTCCAAAAGGCCCCACCTGCAAATACTATCACCTTAGGAGTTAGAATTTCAACATATGAATTTTGGGGGAACATAAACCTTCAATCCATCTCATTAAGTATTAGTCATAGAAACAAATGGTTCAGAGGTGGTTTCATTTTTAACATGGAGACTGGTCTGGAGAAAGGCTGAACACGAAGTATGAAATTATTTTATGGTAATGATACAAAGAGTAATAACAACAATTACTGTTTTAGGATGACAACAATATCTGCAGATAAAAGTAAACCCAAATCTCTCAGGAACTTAACACCATGGAAGCTCATCTCTTGCTGATGTGGCTGGGTTTGAGATGGTTGCACTCCATCCATCCTTCAGAAATGGAGGCTGAGCCATCCTCAGTGCAAAGCTCTGCGATCATCCTAGATGTCTGCCTTCAGCTGACAGATTGTTGAGGAGAGAGTGTGGAGGAAGTTATGGAAGTTTATATGGTCCATAACTGGAAATGGTGAGCCTTACTACTATGTATACTCCATCAGCCAGAACAGTCCATCATACGTTTACATGCAATAGCAATGGCGGCTGGGATATAGAGTCCAGCATCAGGCCCAAGAGAAAGGGGAAACAGGTTTAATGTTTAGCTAACCCGTCTCTATCATCCCTAGTTACTCATTCTTTCTCTTTTTCAGAATGAATAATTTTATTTGAATTTCCTGTGTTCTATTTTTAAGTTCCCTGACTCTTCCCTCTCTCCATTCTGCTTTAAGCCCATTCAATATGTTTTAAATTTCAGATTTGGTATTTTTTTTTTTCAGTTGTAGAGTTTACTTTTTTTTTTTTACAGTTTCTATTTCTCTGCTAACAATTTCTATTTCTTCATTTATTATGAACATATTTTTCGTTACATACTTGAGCATACTAAAAATACTTGTTGATGTGTTGTTTAAAATCATAGTCTGTCAATCCAACATCTGGAACATATCTGGATTGATCTTTGTTGACTGTACTTCCACTTGAGAAGAGGTCTTATTTTCCTGGTTATTCATATATTAATTTTTATATCATATCTTGTTCATTGAAAAGGTTAGGTTGTAGACTCTCCGGTTTCCATTATTTCTCTTAAGAGTGAACTTTTGTTTGATCAGACTATTAATTTGTTTGAACTCACACTGTAAACATTGTTTTGCAGAAAGTTCAAATGTCAGTACAGTTATTTTATCCTTACCTGGGCTCTTTGAGTCCATTCCGTACATACATGGTTAAAGACTTAGTCAAAGATTTGGGCAGGAATTTTACAAAAAATTTGGAGCTTCACACCTCTGACTTTTCTAGTACACCTCTCACTTTCTATTGGCTGTTGTTGCTTTGAACTCTGTCCTCTAGTTCTTTTGGCCAGAAAAAAAGTTGCAAGTCTTTCAAGTGTTAACTTCTTTCAGAAGCTGCTTGCTTGTTCACTCTTCAGTGCCTTTAGGTAGTTGGAGTCCATATTTTGTTCAGAGTTTATAGTTCTTATTTGGGGGTGGGAGCAGTTGGGTGTCAGGCTTGGGGGAACTTAGTCATGCTCAAAGTGGAATTCCACACTAGCCATTATAATGACTCATACTAACTTACTTATTATAGCTAGAGCTTCAGGGGTCAACATTTTGTACGCTGAAAAGTATTTTGCTTCATCTGGACCTAAATTGTCAAACCATTCTTACCTGGTCAATTTTTTTTTCAGTTTCTTAAATCTCTCTTATTTATTTATTTATTTATTTATTTATTTGAGGCAGGACCTTGCTCTGTTGCTCAGGCTGAAATGCAGTGGTGAGATCACAGCTCATTGCAGTCTTGATGTTCCTGGCACAAGCAATCCTCCCACCTGTCTCCCAAGTAGCTGGGATTACAGGCACATGCCACCACACCCTGACTAATTTTTTTATTTTTTTGTAGAGACAGGGTCTCACTATGTTGCCCAGATTGGTCTCAAACTCCTGGGCTTCAGTGATCCTTCTGCCTCAGCCTCCCGAGTGCTGAGATTACAGGTGTGAGTCACTGTGCCCCATGAAATGTCTCCTTTTATTCTCACTACTCCACTGTTTTTTATTCCAACAATGTACTATAAATAATTGAAAATATAAATAATTCTGTAGAAATTGTTTCACAGAGGCCTTTCTCACAAACTGTTTTTCCCATCTGAAATATGTTTAGATGTTATGTAATTTTTTTAAAGTTGAAAACATCTGTCTTCTCTTGTAGCAAATTCTCTTTAGTTGTTGACTCAATAGCCATTCTGCAAATTGAGGAATTTTGTTCCTTTCATTTTACTTAAGTAGTTTATATGTAAAAGGGTATATTTAGTGGTCCCTTAAAGGAACAAGTTCAGGATATGCCATTTTTCAATTTAAAAAGTTTTTCTTATCATTATAGCAAGTTTTAGAGGGCATAGTCTCTTTAGGGTTTGCTTTTTTATTTGTATTTTTTTAAGCATTAGAAACATCTATGGTACAATTAAGTTTGCATAGACATTACTTTGTGAATCCCAAAGAATAATACTCATTTGGAAACCAGGTTCCTCTACTGAGTCAGCTAATATTGATTGCAACTGGGGCAAGAGGCTCAGAATTTGTAAAAAGGAAAATGTGTCAAACACTATTATTTCCTTTTACAGTCATTTTATTAGCCACCAATGGACTCTTCCTTTCTGGGCTGCTTGCCCTACATAAAGACTGAATTATTTACAAAAAGTTGACTGCAAAAACTGCATATATAGTTTTCAAGCAGGTGCTTTTTAAACCTTTAAAATGCCTACTCTTTTTGATTGCTTTCACAAATTAGGTGGAAGACACATATATTAGATTCAGTTTAAGCATTGTAGCATTAATCTGGTTGGAGAAAAAAAAGTATGCATCCTTTTATATTTAGGAAGCTTTCAGTTTTCTAGCCCTTCCTCTCCAGACTTTCTAGAGTTATTCTTTAAACATTCTTTCTCCTTCACTTCACTACACATTGGCTCATCAATCCCCTGGAAGTTGACTTCTTCCCTTTATGTGATTTAGAACTGGTAAGTTCACGATGCCCTCCTAATTGACATGACATTTTCCTAATTCCTTAGAAGCATTTGTTGCTATAGTTGATCCTCATTATTGGCAGAATTCATATTTGAAAATTTGTTTACTCACTGAAATTCACTTGTAACCCCAAAATCATACCTGTGGCACTTTTGCAGTCTTTCATGGGCATGTGCAAAGCAGTAAAAAATTTGAGGAGCTGAATGTGCGGGTCCCCAGCTGAGGTCGAACAAGGCAGTAGTAACCTGTTTTCTTGTTTACATTCTCCTTTGGAAAATGGGTGTCCTTTTGCATTCAATTTAGTAACCAAATTTTTGGCATTCTTTTGCTTCTTGTTGGTAATGTCACTGTTTAAAATGGCCCCCAAGGGTAGTCTTGAATGCTATCTCATGTTCTAAGAACAAGAAGGCCATGATATGACTTATGAAGAAAATGTTTTAAATCAAGCCCCAGTTATAGTGCTGTTGGCCATGAATTCAATGCTAATGAATCAATATATATTAAATAAGGTGCCTTTAAGCAGAAACACATGTAAAACAAGGTTATACATTTATTGGTTGATAAAAATGCTGTGCAGAGAGGTTCACAGGAACCTAATCCTGTTCTTCGCCTAGAGCAATGGTTCAGTATTCTGTAATTCAGTTTTTGTGTGATTTTATAGACCATGACTACCAAGAATAATGGGAATTAACTGCACTTCATTTCTTTCTCCTTTGCAGGTATTTCTTCCTTAATCTACCCTTTAAACTTACATGCCCCTTGGTTTACATACTTATGGTTTCAAGTAGGTAACTTGTCAATTTTTTATTTGCAGCTTTGCAAGCCTTAAATGCCTATAGCCACAGATATGCTTGATTCTTGTATTTGGATGTCCCATAGAAAACACAGACTCAAAGTACCTACCCTCACAACCTTTTCTTTACCTATGTTCTGTCTTTATTGATGCCACTCAAATGTCCAAGCAAGAAATATGAACTCTTTTCACTTTCCTCTCTCTCTTTTATTCTGACATTGAACAAAGTCTTGTCAATATTACTAAGTTTTTCTAAAATTTATCATATTTTTGCTATTCCTACAATCACCACTGGCCATTATCCTTACTTATTGGGACCGAAACAGTGAAACATTAAAAGTACCTTCACATAAATGTTCATTGTAGCACTATTCAAAATAGCGAAGATGTGGAACCAACCCAAATGCCCATCAATGATAGACTGGATAAAGAAAATGTGGTACATATGTACCATGAAATACTATGCAGCCATAAAAAGGAACAAGATCATGTCCTTTGCAGGGACATGGCTGGAGCTGGCAGCCATTTTCCTCAGTAAACTAACACAGGTACAGAAAACCAAACACCACATGTTCTCACTTGTAAGTGGGAGCTGAACAATGAGAACACATGGACACAGGAAGGGGAACAACACACACTGGAGCCTGTCAGGGGTTGGGATGTGGGGAGAGAGAACATTAGGAAAAATAGCTAACGCATGTTGGGCTTAATACCTAGGTGATGGGTTGATAGATACAGCAAACCGCCATGGCACACGTTTACCTATGTAACAAACCCGCACATCCTACACATGTACCTCAGAACTTAAAATAAAAATAAAAATTTTAAAAGATACATTAAAACTTTATTTTAACAGAAACCATAGAAATTCATATTAATTCATCGGTCTTTTAGTGTTGGTCTGTAGGTCCAGACTTTCCTTATTGTTGTTATTGTTTTTAATATAAAATTAAGATTAGAATTCTATGTCACCTTCCTTGCATAATCCATATTCATAATGCATTTTTATGATTCCCATCTTCTTTTTTTTAAAGATAAGTCATTACTCAACTATATTTACAAAGCACAGCCTCTGCTGGCATTTGATTTTAAACCACTGATTTAGTTTAGTTCTGAGATTCTGTTAATGTTCTTTTCCCTGATCTAGGTGCTTGTTACAAAGTATGTTCACCTTGTGGAAATTAAGCAAGTTATGGTTTGTACACTTTTGTATATAGAAAAGAAAAAGTAAAAAATTAATGATATAGAATTTGAGGTGTAAACTGAAGGAGAGGCAGAATTTGGATAGACAGAGAAGTTGGAGGAGGAGGAGGAGAAGGACAAGGCATGGCGTGAGAAAGGAGGAGATGTAGGTATGAACCAGGCTTATGTGGGAGAAAATAAAGAGGCCATTGGGCCCAGCAAAGAGAGTGCACAGTGAGGATCACTGGTAAACAAGCTTGGGGAGGAAAGGAGGTTCATATTAAATGAATAGCATTGAAAGATAGTTTAAACTAAGGAAAAAAATTCCCAAGGAAATAGAAAAATACTTGCTCTATAGGGAGTGTTTCTTACTTCCTGGAGCTCACACAGAAAAATTATGCAATGGAAAAGCATTACAATGAAGGAGACTATATAAAATTTATTGCAGATTTTTATTTCTTACATATAATTGCAATTTTGCAAGGAATTGGGTCTTCATGCAGTTTGAAGCTTAACTTTGTCCATTTATTATTTGCTCATATTAATTTTTTAAAAAACATAAATGAAATAAAAATCACTTTTATAACTAACCTGTTGAAATAATTTTAAATTCTACTATTGGGAAGTAAAAAATAAAAACAAAACAAAGGCAGTAAATGCCACTTGTTAGCTGACATCACCCCCTGAAAATTCATCTGGGAACTTTTGTGCTTGTGAAAATAGGGGAGGGTTATACAGCAAGTGTTTTTCCAACCGCCTAAAGCAGCACTTACTTCCATAAATACTGTATAATATAATCTGTAGAGTCTCCAAAGAATTCAGAGCACTCAGAAATGGCTTGTACTTCCCATGCTTTTGTCACATGAGACAGGTGATGTGCTATGAATGCAGCACCATTTTGGTATGAAAACTGCCACTTACTGGGAGTATATTTGTAATAAAAAGGGGTTTTCCCACATGAAAGCACATCTTTAAAGTTCCATTTCTTCCCAGATGTAGATGCACTGGGGTCTCATATGTGCTCTTCACAGTTGAATTACTCTATATTGTATTTACTCAAGAAAATCCCAGTTGCTGTTCTTCCCTTTCCTTCTCCAATTCCTGATATAATATTGCCCTCTGGCAATTGGTTTTGAAATTCTGAACTGCTGACTGACTTATATTCCTCAATCATCAAAATAGTTGTATCTTCAGAGGAAAATGTTAGAGGGTGATCATGAGACTAAGATTAATGAAGACTGATATGGTGGCTAGTTTCCCCTTGGTAAGTACCTTTCATATTGAAGATATTTTCTGGATCTGAATTATCTGGATAATTGCATACTTCAAATGACTCCCAAATAGCCATAGCTGACTCCATACAATTTGCCCACTTCCAGGACCATGTCCCCAACTGTTTGCTGAACATCTCCACAAATATTGGCAGAACACCTGCTGTTTACCGAGTGCTACGCTAACATTTACAGAAGATGATACATAATAAATTATGATTCTTGTCTGCAGGCATCTTGCAATCCATTTTGTAGAATGGAAACAAAGGTACAGCAGAATATAAGTGCAGTATTGGAACAGTAACCAATTATTATTAACATCCAGATGAAAACCAATACATAGATAAATAAATAAATAAATAGTATTTCAGATGCTAAACATGCAATGGAGAAAAATGTAGCAGAGTAGGAGAAGAGAGAGTGGCAAGATTGATGAGACTTTGATGAGGTGGTCAGGGAAGCCCCCCATGATGGTATTTGAGTAAGATCTATAAGAACTGGGAAATCATATAACGTGGTAGTCTGTGGAAGAGCACGCTAGGTGGAGGGAGGAATCAGCACAAAAACTCTGAAGAAGAAAAATACATACATATGTATGTATATGTAAATATTTATAATGTAATATGTTTGTATTAAGAAATTAATCAATACTAATATATTATGTACTATATGCCATGGATTGTTCTAAGAGGTTTACAAATACTGAGCCATTTAATCCATATAATATTACCTAAGTTTTCTCTGTCACACCATTATTGACATTTTGGGTCATATGATTCTATTTGTGAGTGCTATCCTGTGGATTGTAGTATGTTCAGCAGCACCCCTGGATTCTACCCACTAGATACCAGTAGCATCTCCCAAGTTGTGGCAATCAAAAATGTCTCTAGACATTGCCAGGTATCTTCTAGAGGGCAAAATTATAGCTCCTTGAGAACCACTGAAGTAATCCCATAGCTAGATTTTGTTACCTGTAATTCATAAGGAAATGCATGGATGGTAAGTAGTCTGCCAAGAGAACATCTCTAGTAAGTAGAGTTGGGATTCAAAGGCAAGCCTAACAGTTCTGGCAATCACACTGATAACTCTGACAGGTGCCTATTTTTTAGGAACAAAAATAAAGCCTGAAGTGGTTGAAAGAGGGTTAGGAATTAGGGTGAGTGTGAGTGTTAGAAGATGATGTTACAGAGAAACTGGGGTTGGGTGACCGTACAAAGACTGCTTTCCACTCTAAGCTAAGTGGGAAGCCATAGGAGAGCTTGAGGAGAGGCCTGATAAGATCTGACTTGTGTCTTCAAGTGATCACTTTGCATTTTAATGGAGTGTAGGCTATGGATGGACAAAGGCATAAGGCTAGTGGCAGGACACAGCGCCAGTCCAGAGGAGAGATGATCGTGGCATGAAACAGTGTGGTAGAGATGGGGATGGTTGGAGATGAGCTGAAGCTTGAAATGCTTGAACTGGTTGAAATGCTTGAAAGAATGGACTTGCCGTTTACTAAGTAGAGAAGTCTGTTGGCAGTTTGAGACTGGGGAGGAGTTGAGGATCATGAGTTCTGTTCAGTCCATAATAAGTTAAAGATGGCTATCAGATGGAAATGTTTGGTAGATAGCTGGAAATACGATACTGGAGTTAGGAGATAAAATTTTTAGAATTATGAGCTTATGGATGACATTTATATCCATAATACTGAATGAGATTACCAATATAATTATGGATGATACATAAGAAGAGAAGTTCAACGACTAAGCCCTGAGACATTCAGTGTTCACAGGTCAGGAAGATGAAAAGGAAAGGGAGAGATAAGAGATTCAAATGGATTTCCAGTGTGGAAGGAGGAGAAGCAGAAGAGAGTGGAATTCAGCAAGCCAGTGAAGAAAACATTTCAAGAAGCACAAAGTAATTGACTACTTTAAATGCCACTGCTAAGTCCTGTAAGATAAGGTCAAAAGATTGTCCACTAGATTCGACAATGTAGAGATCAATAGTCAAATTGACAAAAGCTATTTGCACAGAGGTTGAGATAAAAGACTGATTAGTAGTGGTTCAAGAAAGAATGGGACAAAGGAAGTAGAAAAGCCATATAGCTATATTTATAAAACTCTTACAACTCTTTATAGCTTTGCTATAAAGAGGAGCAGATAAATAGAGTGGTAGTTTAAGGGAGAAGAGAAGTGGGAACAAGGTGTTTTGAAAATATATATTGGAGGAATTATAGCATGTTTCAAGCGATGAGAATGAGTCAGTAGAAAGAAAAACTGATGATATAGAGAAGGGAGACAGTTGTTGGACGGGTGAAATTAAGTAGGAGAGAGGGGATGGCATCAGTGCAGAAAGGATGGGATTGTCTGTAGATAAGAACTGAGACAGCTTATCCATAGTAATGAGGGTAACAGGAGATGGCAGAGAAACTGGGTGCAGATGCTGGAATATTGTCGATATAATGGTGGGAATATGTTGAAGTTCTATTCTAACTGCTTTTATTTTTTCAGAGAAACAGAATGCAAAAACATTAGCTGATTAAAGAGGGAGAAGATGGTGATGGAAGTTTTGTGAAAGGAAAGGAAGCTATGAAATATTTGTTTAAGAATGTGGGAAAGAGAATAAAATAAACTTATAGCATTGCTGGACAACAATAATGATTCTCTTAAGGTTTAAGTCATGAGTTAAAAGAGAAACCCCTCAGCATGGTTGTGGATTTTTCTCCAGTCACATTCATCCATCTGGGCACAAGTCCAGAGTGGAAGGAGGGGGAGGATCAAGAAGAAGTTTGGCTGGGCCAGAAGAGTATTAAGCAAGGGGGAGATTATAATGACAGACCTGGAACCTGAGGTGGGAGTCAGAGTACTTCCAGGAACATGCAGTCAGAACAGGGCTATAATCTGTGAATTTTAGGTCTTTTTGTGGCTAAGGAATTGCTGGGAGTGAGATACAAGATAGAGTGATTTGGGAAGTTAGGAGGTAGAAGCCAGCAGTCATGGAGGATGTAGTATAGGGAGTGGCCACTGGAGAGAATGCATAATTGAAATGATTGTCTGTCGACATGTTGAAATGACAGTGAGCTATGGCAAGAATATTGGAGGTAGTGGCAGCCAGCCATGTCCCAGTATCTTCAGAGGCATATATGAAGATGATAAGGCTGTACTAGAATTTGCCTTTCTTAGATTTTAATTTCATAGTACTATTTGTATTTGTATATGTAAATACAGGTTAATTATTAAAACATACAGAAAGGGACAGAGCATAGAAAAATATTCACTAACTTAAAAACCAGATCTAAGAAATTGTTAACATTTTTCTTCACAGCTTTTTCCTTTTGTAAAGAAACACAACACTATAGACATAGCTGAATCCCATTTTATTGTTTTTTCCAACTTCATTTCCCTTCCCAAGCCTTTTCCTTCTTTCCTTTTCCTGAAGATTGCACGCATCCAAATCTTCATAAATTGTCAACACATACATAACAATGGATACACTGTCTAAAAAATAAACAAAAGTCATAATGAGGCAATCATCACTGAAAATTTATCAATATTAATAACAAAAGTAGATTTACTTCATTTTTAACTGCTGAGTAATTTTTAGTTGAACATTATATAATAGTTTGTTTATCCATCTCAATGTATGTTTAGGTAATTCTAACATTTGGCAATTATCTACAATGCTGTAACACACATCAGCACCCATGTTGCCTTGTGAAAGTGAGTGTCTCTTTGATATATACTTAGAATGGAATTTTTGCATCATAATGGATGAACAATTTTAACTTATTCGATAATGCCAAATTGTTTTCCAATGTGGGTTTCTCATTTACACTCTCCCATGAAGTGTATAACCTTCCCATTTCTTACATTCCGTGCTAACACTTGATATTGCCAGACTTCTAACTTTTGTCAATTTGATGCATGTGATGAGGGAAAGGCAATATTCAATAACATAACAGAGCTTCTGATGGTGGATAAAGACAGAAATCCTTAGCATATGTCATCACAATGATGCCTAAGTGGAGTTAAGGAAATGAAACCCATATATACTAATGTTTAAGTGATACCCACTAAAGAAGCAGAAAAAGATCACATAAGTTACAACCAGCATAAGAAAATCAATGGAATATATAATAATCCACATTTTCAAGGTATTCAATAACAGGAGTGAAAGACATAAATTTTCAGCAAAGCAAGAACTGAAAGGGTTTAACATTAACCAATCTACATTAGCAAATATTTTGAAGGATTTACTTAAAGAGGAAGAAAACTGACCCAGGAAAAAGGTCTGAGAGTTAAGAAAGAATAGACAGTAAAAAAGTTGGTATAAATATGGATAACTAAACAAATATTGAAGAGGGAGAAGATGGCTACGAAGTTTGCAGAAGGAAAGGAAGCTATGAAATAGTTGTATAAAAAAGTGGGAAAGAGAACTGAATAAAACAATAGCTGTATTATCTAATTTGGAGATTAAAAATTAAAATGTGATTAAATATTGAATGAGAGTAATAGAGAAGACAGAATGTGGGATATTGGAGTCCAGGTATTCTAAAAGTCTTATATTTTTTGGAAATATTATATGGAGGATTGATGTTACATATAAAGAGAAGAGAAATAGCTTGTATAACTCCAGGAGCAGAGATTGAAAAGAGTGAAAGAGAAATAGTAATTGCAAAGAAAGCGGAAAAAGAGGAACAAAAGAAACATAGAAAAAACAGAACAAATAGCACAAAATAAGACAGTAGAATAAATTTCAAATATTTCATTAATTATATTAAATATAAATGTAATAACTTATTTAAAAAATACCTAGGTTGGATTAAAACAAGCAAAATCCAACTAGATGTTATATATATATATGGCACCTAAAGCATAAATAACAAAAAGATTGAAAGTAAAATGTTAGAAAGAGATATATCAGAAAAATGCAAATCAAAAGAAACCTATATCATTATTTGAAAAATAAACCAGGCATGGTGGCTTACGCCTGTAATCCCAAAACTTTGAGAGGCTAAGGTGGGAGGATCACTTGAGGTCAGGAGTTCAAGACCAGCCTGGCCAACATGGCAAAACCGCGTCTCTACTAAAAATGCAAAAATTAGCCAGGTGTGGTGGCACACGCCTGTAGTTGCAGCTACTCGGGAGACTGAGGCATGAGAATCGCTTGAACCTGGGAGGCAGAGATTGCAGTAAGCCGAGATCATGCCTGGGTGACAGAGCGAGACTCCGTCTCAAAAAAAAAAAAAAAGAAAAGAAAAAAACTAAAGCTTGAAAAATAAAGTTTGGGCCAAAGAAAGAATTATTATGATTAAAGAGAAGTGAATAAATTGAAATGAGGGTTGAAAGTTAAGGGAAGTTATATATTCGGCATAATTTTCCAAAAAAACCTATGAACCTATCTTTGGTTTTAAAACTTCAACTTGATTTATTATATTTCATCATCATCATCATCATCACCATCATCATCATCATCATTAGTATCCATATTTATTAATATTTGCAAAATGCTTACCAATTCCTTTGCTTGCCTTTGCTGGTTTATCTTGCTTTTTTCCTTCTGTGATTATAATTATTATTAATATTAATATTTTACAGAAATACATTATTTATTCTTTGTTGAGGGACTTTGTGTAAGTTAACTCTGCCTTTGTCTTTATTTTCCCATCACTATTGAATGATAGATTGGATGCGTATAAGAATCTAAGTTGATTTTTATTGTTTCTTAGTTATTTTGAGACATCCCCCTGCTTTCTTCTGCTTTGGCAACTCGAATCTCAATTAACTTAGATATGATTCAAGCTTGGTTTTTGTTTTGGTGTGTATGAGTTTGTCCTCATCCACTCCCCTTAATAGATGAATGTCTCATTGCCATTTTCTTGGGGAAAGGGGTAATTTGTGAAAAGTCATTTGTGTGGAAAGCTTAGTCCTTTAAGAGTCCAGATTTTATGCAGTTATTGGTACCAGCTCTTTGCTTTGCTGTGCTGGGAGCCATGATGTTTGTCTTCCTGTGAGTATTTACAATCCCAGCCTTTAGCCTCTTGAGCTCATATACAAGTCTATTTCCCATATGGATCACAGAGATGATAACAGTTTCTTCTTACTTCTTTGGCTTTTGGTTCTTTTTGGCTCCTGGAGATTTACTTTCTTTGTTTTGGACTCATCTATAGATTTACAAAAATAATTTTTTATGCTCTGTTTTGTCTCTTTCCCTCTCTCCCCACACATTGATGGCATGAGGCAGTTACTCCACTTTCCATGCTCTTTACACTTTGTATTTTCTCCTTTGTGGAATATAATTATACTTAATAGAATTATTTGTTAATTCCCCCTTTCTATACTATGAGTTATTTGATGAAATGTCTTATTCACCCCATTCTGTAGCACATTGCTTAATACTACTAAGGACTCAATAAATGCTTGTTGACAAAATGAATGAAACTCTTTTCATTTTTTATTTATATAAGAAGATGTATTTGGGTACTATAAGCATACACTCAGACAAATGAGAAAATGTGGATCCACCAAGTCTTTAGAGTCTCAAACTTTATAGTTTGTGCATGATGTAGAATTTAAAGACAAGTCTTTCTTCATGTTGGTTCAATCTGCTTCCATTTTACTCTCTGTTTTATAAGTGAGTTGCATCATTTCCACCAATTTACAAACGGTATGTTTTCTCATTTTAAACAATTTGGCTATTTTAATTCTGTAGAACATACCACCAAAAGTTCGAAAGTTCCAGTTGCCAAATGAATATATAATTTCTGTTTATTTATTTATTTTGGGACAAAGTCTCACCCTGTCACGCAGATGGGAGTGCAGTGGTGCAGTCTCAGCTCACTGCAACCTCCGCCTCCCAGGTTCAAAAGATTCTCCTGCCTCAGCCTCCCAGGTAGCTGGGATTACAGGTGCACACCACCACACCCGGCTAATTTTTGTATTTTTAGTAGAGATGGAGTTTCACCATGTTGGCCAGGCTGGTCTCAAATTCCTGATCTCAGGTGATTCACCTGCCTTGGCCTCCCAAAGTGCTGTGATTATAGGTGTGAGCCATAATCACAATTATGGGTGTGCCTGGCCCATAATTTCTTAAATTATTAATTTCACTGGAAAAAAAATTTTTTTTTTTTTTGAAACGGAGTCTCGTTCTGTCACCCAGGCTGGAGTGCAGTGGCGTGGTCTCAGCTCACTGCAAGCTCCGTCTCCCAGGTTCATGCCATTCTCCTGCCTCAGCCTCCCAAGCAGCTGGGACTACAGGCGCCTGCCACCGTGCCCGGCTAATTTTTTGTATTTTTAGTAGAGACAGGGTTTCACCGTGGTCTTGATCTCCTGACCTCGTGATCTGCCCGCCTTGGCCTCCCGAAGTGCTGGGATTACAGGCATGAGCCACCACGCCTGGCCTTCACTGGAAAATTTGATTCCTCCCTGAGAGTTACCAAGTGATTTAGGTTTTATAAAAATAGTACTAATGAAGCCTAATAATTTTCACATTTTTGTACCAGGTTACACATTTATTTTGTCAGAAATTCCAAGAACAATTTGACAGAGGTATGTGATGCACACACACATATATCATATATATGTATGTATATGCACACTTGAAGTATAGACACACACACACATATATATAAAAACTGGACATTAAAATCAAAGCATTTTTTGTCACCTCTAAGTTCCCCCATTTAAAGAGATGGTGCAAGAGTTCTTAGGCTTCTGGTATCTATCACAGGTGAACAATCAAATCAGTTCTGATTTGAGCACTGTCACTTAGATTACGTTTATTTATCGCATGGTAGTGCCAAGTTAGAAGGGCTCAGGGATGAATCACAGCACTGATTGTCAACTTGACAACCCAGAAGATGAGTAGCACTATTTTATTCTTTTTTCCCCAGCTGCATGTGTCAGAATTTTTGAGCTGCTACATGCTTCAAAATTTTGTGCACCTTGAATAAGTGGTAACGTCCAGAATTTGGTCCGGAGTAGATCCTCCCAGCCCTGAAATTGTCCTTATGAGTCTCCTAATAGCTTTATAGTGAGTTCGTGATTGACTAAAATTTGGATTCTTAAAAATCATAACCACTGCTTCAAGCCATAAGAAAAAGAAATAAATATGTTGCATGATACTACGTAGTGGCATGTACATTTTTCTGTAACATATTATATAGTATAAAGGAAACAGTGCTTGGACCAGGAAGCAGGAAACTCCATCTATACACCCTAGCTAGCTATGTGATTGATCTTGGACAAATCTTTCATACCTTCTGTGCCTGAATATCCTCATTTGTAAAGTTTAAAATTTAGACTAAATGGTTTCTATGATCCATTGAGAGCAAACATTCTATGTTTTAAGGTAATGCAATGAAATTAATAGCTATTACTAGAAATTAGATTATATAGAATGTCTAAGAAAGAGTCTTTCTGGTTTCAGATGGTTAATTTAAGGCATTTATAGCTTTATATCATTTGATACATGGTCTCACATAACTTTGGAGGCCTTAGGTAAATCTGTATCCTCCCATACTTCCAATCAGCCTGTTCATAGTGACATGTGGTTCAAAGAATTTAAATGTGGTATTAGTTCTGTGTTTGTAACAATGGTAGCTACTCCAAATTAGAGTTGTAGTAATTAAGTTGACATCTCAAGAAACTCTTGTGGGACAGAAAGGTGGCAGGGGAACTTAACAGTGTCACACAAAAAGTACCTGGGCCCTGGTGTATTTTATTTCGCAGGAAGAATATCCGTATTGCACAAAGGGGAAATTAATCTTTCACTGGGATTCTAAGGAGGAACTAAGCTTACTGACTATGGTGTTTATAAATCACTTCCAAATGCAACTCCTAGTGGTGGTAAACTCAAGTTAAATAAACTGAGATGTGCTACTTATTTCTAAATTTAACAAGGAAAGAACAAAAATGCTGTTATCTCTAATTTAGGGGCATAAACCAAGATGCAAGCATCCGGACACACTGTATGGGATAAAAGCAATATAGTTCAGACTGGACCAGCCTAAAGACTGTTAAGAAACAAAATTTCAACAAATTGTGTTTTAAAGATCTAATTGAGTTTGTTAGCAATTCATAAATCAGGCAGTGTCCCAGCCATAAAATAGAGAGCGCGCCAATGAACTGAGGAGAGGAGGTGGGATTTATAGGCAGAAAAGGGCTGAAAAAACAAAAAACAGAGAGCACAATGTGGGTTGGTTGTTTCAAAGTTATTTTCCTTATAGAGCTAAAACAGGAGATTTCCTTATTGTGCCAGTTTAGATAAACTGGGCTCCTTCTGATTGGTTGCTGTGAATCTCTGTTTTTGTTTGTTTGTTTGTTGTTTATTTCTTTGCTTTTTTTCAAACTGGTCCTTTTTTTTTTTTTTTTTTTGATGGAGTCTTGCTCTGTCACCCAGGCTGGAGTGCAGTGGCGTGATCTCGGCTCACTGCAACCTCCACCTCCCGGGTCCAACGGATTCTCCTGCCTTAGCCTCCCCAGCAGCTGGGATTACAGGCACCCACCACCACGCCCAGCTAATTTTTGTATTTTTAGTAGAGATGGGGTTTCACCATATTGGCCGGGCTGGTCTCAAACTCCTGACCTCAGGTGATCTGCCCAGCTCAACCTCCCAAAGTGCTGGGATTACAGGCATGAGCCACTGCTCCTGGCCTCACTGGCCCATTTTAAAGTTCCATTTCATTATGTGGCACTTAGCACAAGTGACTCCATTCTGGTTTGGCCTGGTCTATTGGGCCTAGTATACCTAGTATAGTAACAGTCCAAAACAATGGCCTTTATATAATATTTATTTAACAAGACTAATGTCACATCTTCATTAGAAATCCATAGCCAATCTCAAAAAAAAAAAAAAGAAAGAAAGTAGAACCCTACTATCAAAAATAGAGAGTCAGAAACTAAAGCTGTAAGCAGAAATTGACATCAGTGTGATCCATATGGGAACTGAACTTGGTCATGAGTCCAAGAGGTTGGGGATCAAAATTCAAATATTTGTAATAATTTAAAAATTAAATACATTGAATACTGTAGAAAACAATATTAGAGATTTAGAGCATAATCTAGATATTCAAACAACTCAGGGAAAAGAGAAAAGAGATTAAAAGATGAGGGAAAGGTACTGATTAGAGATAGTATACTCTGTATAACAGGAATCTCAGAATGAGAGGGAATATTGAAGGAAAGAAACATCCAACGAAAGAACAGAAGACAAATTTCCTAAGCTGAAGAAGTCATAAGTTAAAAATAGAAGATTTCATTTAATAGTAGGTGAAATTAAGAGTAAGACACACTGTTAGATGAGGTTTTGTGAATATTTCTGTCAATATTAAATAAAAATTCCCATGCATATCCAAGCAGAAAAAGAGGTTACCTACAAGGAATATATATAAAATTGGCAACAGACCTCTGTACAACCCCCAAATGTGAGAAAACAATGTAGAAATATCTATGAAGTTTCAGCATAAAAACGTTGTTACAGGAAAATTTTATGCCCAGTAAATTTATCATTCATGTGTGAAGGCAGCAAAAATATTCTCAGATTCTGCAAAAACTAAAAAATAATAAGACACAAGTAATATTTCTCACAAAAGTAGAGAAATCATAAGCAATGAAAAAATGAAACATTTATACAATCCTAAATAATGTGAAGAACATGGCCTTAAAAACACTACATAATACTATTTATAATAAAACTTAGACTTGTCAAATTAATTGTTACTACAATTTATGAAACATGTAATATCAGTATCAATTTTTGAAAGAGAATATACATATACACAAGAAAAAAGTACCACCTGATGATCTTGGTCTAAAATGCAAGGTCATTTCAACTGCAAAACAGAGGTAGGCAGGAAGGTTGGGAGACCAGAAGCATGAGTAGCGCTGCTCATCCTCTTGAGAGAGGAGAAGGGAATCTGCAGTGGACACATAGGGGAGGGTAACATACTGAGGGTGAAGACCCAGCCCAAGGCTGAGGTAGGTGAAGTTCCCACCCCAAGACTTGCATCATTTTATTTTGCACTATGAGAGACTAATAATCAGCATTAATGAGCAGGTAATAGGAAAAGTTAACTTTCCACTGGGAAAGTTAATGAGTTCTAATTCACTGAGGTACCTTAGTCACAATTCATCTAAACTCTGATTAATCTGAATATCAGCTGGATAAACTGGATAATAAAATGTTACCAGAGTTTTGTTTTAACAGTGATTTAGGTTTATCTGTGCCCCTATGCCCTGTATTAGCCTTATTTATTGTTGGTGGATTAATTGTATACCATTCCTAAGAGTTGTACGCACAGTAAAGATAAACAGAAAGGCTCAAGATAAAGTGTGTTCGTTTTCTAGGGCTGCCGTAACAAACTACCACAAAGCAGGTGGCTTGCACAACAGGAATTTATTTTCTCACACTTCTGGAGGGTAAAATTCTGAATTAAATATGTCGACAGGTTGATTCCTTTTGAGGTCCATGAGGATGAATCTGTTCTATGTATTTCTTCTACCTCTTGGTGGCTTGGGGCCATCCTTGGCATTCCTTGGCTTGTGGATGCATCCCCTGATCTCTGCCTTCATCTTCACATGACATTATCCTTATGTGCATGTTTCTGTTTGCAAATTTCCCCTTTTTATAAGGACATCCATTATATTGGGTTAGGATGGGTAGGCCCCCCAGTAACCTCATCTTAACTAACTACATATATAACAACCCTATTTCCAAATAAGGCTATATTCTAACCTTAAGTAGTTAGTTAAGAGAGCCTCAGGTTAACCAACCACTTGCAACGACCCTATTTCTAAATAAGGTCACATTCTGAGGTACTCAGGGTGAGGACTTCAACATATAAACAGACAAAATTCTAAAGGGGAAATGGAAAAAAAAAAAAAGCCAGAGGTGGCTATTAATGTCAGACAAAATGGACTCTGAGGAAAAGAAGAATTAAAGACAGACTGATTTAATTAATAAAAATACAATCCAAATAGAAACTCTCACAGTCATGGATATGTTTGTATTAAGCAATAAGATAAAAATATATAAAACCAAAATATAAATATGTAAAAAAAAATCAGAATCACAATAAACAACTTTAATGCACCTTTCCTACTCTGAGGCTTTCAGCATGCTTCAGCCACTTGGAAATATCAAGATAGTACACAAAGATCAACTCTGTGAGCTTTAATTCAAGGAGGAAAATGGGAATCTACTGGAATCATGCAGGACATCCCAGATTCTGGAAAGAAGAGTGCTGGCAAGCAGCTCTTGTGATGGTGTCCAGTTGATAAAAGTGAGTGAAGCCCCATTATGTGAGAGGGACAGACAGCCTCCCTCTGTGACTCACCTTTCCACTAGGAATCCGAGCAACTCAGGTGGAGGGAGGGGACTTTGTTTCTCCCAGGCTCTGGAGTTAACCTGGTGAGAGGCTTGGAGACACTACAAGAGAAACACACTGGGAAAAGCTGCAGGTATTTTCTCAGAGCCAGGACCAAGTGCCATTTTTAATCTGGGTGCATACAAAGTCAGCCACTCCTTGGCAACCTGGCAGCATGACTATGAAGGCATTTTACTGTCAGGCCAGAGGTGGGAGTGCCTGCTCTGGAGCTGGATAGGGGCCTCCACAGCCAGAACTGTGGAAAGTGTCACAGCAGGAGGTGCTGGAATTGTGCTTTCCCCCTCACAGGCCTAGGATGGGAGGAGAGCTGCTACAGCTGCGGTTTCTCCTGGATGAGGCTTGCAGCCAGTGGAAGCTTGGCAACCTAGAAACCATCTGTGTGTGCCATTGCTTGGTGCCCCGGCCTGATACCCTAAGATTGGGGTGCAGCAGGGCCCTCTCTGCTCCACATCCAGCAGAAATCCAGGCATTTGGAGTACCAGTTCACCTGGACTAGCAGCCTAAACCACCTCACCCTTCCTGTGCAGAGATCATGTAGCAGGGAGGCCCTCTCTGCTTCATGCCCAGGCAGATCACCAGGCATTTGGAGCACCTACTTGTCTGGTTCAGCAACCTGAGCCTCTCCATCTTTCCTGGACATAGATGATGGTACAGCAAGACTCTCTCCACTCCACACCCAGGCAGGCCTCCAGGCATTTGGAGCAACTGCTTGTCTTGGTACAGCAGCTGGAGTCACCCCACTCCTCTTGTGCAGAGATCTTGGTGCAGGGGTATCCTCTCTGCTCTATGCCCAGGCACATCTCCAGGCATCTGGAGCAACCACTCTCCTGGATTAGGAGTTTAAGCCTCCCTTGTATCCCCGTGCAGAGATTTTGAAGCTGAAGCAGTTTCTCAACTCCATGCCTAGGTACACCTCTGGATGCCTGGTGGCCACCCACTGGATTCTCCCTTGGCACTGGTGCTTGTGCTTGCCATCAGGGGACCTGTAGGCACACCTGCCTGATTCAGCCCACCCTTTGTGGCTCTCCCCACACCCGCACCCCCTGCCCCCCGCCACACCCCATGCTGAGCAGGGAGCTCAGATCACTGTGCATTCCATGAATTGGCCCAATTACTTGAGGTGACAGAGAGCTTCTGCCAGTAAACAAGGATCAGGTATATACCCAGCCATGTTGGCTGCTGCTGGCCCTTACCTATAAGTGTCATCTATGGGCTTGTAGGACAAACTGCACAGCCCAGTACAAAGCCTGCCAAAAGAAGTGCATAAGGCTATCAAAGCAAAACCAAAAGACCCTACTTAGCATTCTCTAAAGTCACACCCCATAGGGATAGGGGAAAAGGGAAGGAATAAGAAAATAATAATAATAATAATAATAACCTTATATGGAAAGAAAGAAATGGAAAAAAATCTTACCCTCATGAAAATAATTACAAAAATTAGAAGTTCCATTGTCTCCAGTGAGAAAGAACCAGTGCAAGAATATTGGCACCATAAAAATTCTGAATCCATTGACACAATCGAAGGATTGCAGCTCTCCAGCAATGATCCCTAACCAAAATGGAAACTCAGAAATGACATAAAGAATTCAAAGCATGGATTTCAAGGAAGCTCACTGAGATTCAAAACCAGGTTGAAAATCAACACAAAGAAACTTCTAAACCAATCCAGAAAATGAAGGAGGAGATAAACATTAAAAAAAAAATCAATCAGAGCTTCTGGAATTGAAAAACTCAGTTAAGAAATAACAAAATACAATTGAGGGCTTCATCCAAGACTGGGCCAAAGAAAAGAAAGAATTTCAGAGCTTGAAGACTGGTCATTTGAACTAACCCAATCTGACAAAAATAAAGAAAAAATAATTTTAAAAAATGAGCAAATCTTCTAGAAATATGGGATTATGTAAAGCAACCAAAGCTACAAATTATTGGCATTCCTGAGAGAGAAGGAGAAAAAACCAATAACCTGAAAAATATATTTGAGGAAATAATTGAAGAATACTTCTCTAATCTTGCTAGACAAGTAGACATCCAGATACAAGGAATCCAGACAACACCTGCAAGATGCTATACAAAATGAACATCACCAAAACATATAGTCACCAGACTGTCAAGGTTAACACTAAAAAAAAAAATTTTAAAGGCAGCTAGTGAAAAAGGGCAGATCACAAACAAAGGAAACTCCATCAGGCTAACAGAGAACTTCTCAGCAGAAACTTTACAAGCCAAGAGAGATTTGGCCTATTTTTAGCATTCTTAAAGAAAAGAAATTCCAACCAAGAATTTCATATCCTGCCAAACTGAGCTTTATAAGCGAAGGAGAAATAAAATCTTTTCCAGACAAGTAAGCTCTAAGGGAATTAATTACCACTAGATCAGCCTTACCAGGGATCCTTGTAGGACAAACTGCACAGCCTAGTATAAAACCTGCTTTATGCATAGAAACTAAAGGGAATTTTAAACATAGAAACAAAAGAACAGCAACCAGTACCAGAAAAACACAGTTAAGTACATAGCCCACAGACCCTATAAAGCAAAAACGCAATACATAACCACAAGGCAAACACCTAACAATATCATGATGGGAACTCCCAAGAGTATGTACCCTTTGTATTCAGATACCAGGATGAGTAGGCAAGGACCATCAGGTCGGGGCAGGGCTAGGCGTGTCTGAGCTCAGACTCTCCTTGGGTGGGTCTTGCTGTGACTGCCGTGGGGGATGGGGGTGTGGTTCCCAGTTCAATGGAGTTATGTTCCTAGAAGGATTGTGGCTGCCTCTACTGTGTCACACAGGCCATCAGGGAAGTGGGAGAAAGCTGGCAGTCACAGGCCTCACCCAGCTCCCATGCAACCCAAAGGGCCGGTCTCACTCCCATCGTGCCCCTGCCCCACTCAACAGTACCAAGTCTGTTTCCAGGCAGTGGGTGAGCAGGGCTGAGAACCTTCCCAGGCTACCCACCTCCCAGCTGCGAAAGCAAGCAGGGCTTTCGTTCTTCCCCTGCCTGTGGAGTCTGCACACCAGATTTACGCCCTCCCCTGAGTTCTGGTTAGGAGAGTTTTCAACTGGTTCAAATTGTTAAGAAGTTCAGCTGGAGGTTTCCTTCTTCCTGTGGCCTTTTCCTAGTGTCTCTGGCAGCCCGCATCAAGGACCCCTGTGAGGCAAAGCAGAAATGGCTTGCTAGGGGACCCAGGGAGCCCACAAGGCTTTTCCTGCTGCTTCCTCTATCCCTATATTTCATTCGGCTTTTTAAAATGACTCAGTTCCAGGAAAGGTCAGAATCATCTCCTGTAATCTAGATCTTCAGGTTCAGCAGTGGGGGTGTGTGTTTGGGGGCGGGTGATCTCCCTTTCCCACTTCCACAGTTTGGGCACTCTTTGAAAACAGATGTAGAGCTAGACAATTCTGGAGGGCATGCACCTGTGGGTGCACATGCACACACACACACACTGACAGACAGAAATTATATCTTAATTTATTTCATACAGATAACATTAGGGTGATAAAGATGTGATACACAAAAAGGGGAAAATAGATACCAGTTGCACTTAAATTTAAAGATGTAAAAATCATAAATTATTAACAGAAATCCAACAGTGTAAACTAAAGAACAACACAGCATGACCAATTATAGTTACTTCTAAAACTGAAAAGAGAGTTTGATGCAAAGAGCTTCACTCACATAATTTAACATATGGCTAGGCCAAAAATTCGAGTAAAGTGAAATTCATCCTGAATTAAAAAACTCTAAGTAAATTGAAAATAATAGAAGACTATCTTAGTAAAGAATATCTCTTACACCAATAGTACTTTGCACTTTTCAAACATTCCATTAAAATAAGAAAATATGTATGACATACTGTTGCTCTGGAAGATTGATTCTGTTTCATAAGAGAAAAAAAGATACAAATAACCATAAAGAAAGATCCTAAATTATTACTGCTTGAAGATGATTTGATTGTTAGAAATGTAAATAATTCATTAAAAGTATTAGAACTAATAAAAAAGTTTAGGAAAGTAGCTGACCACAAAATAAATACACAAAAGTCAGTTTGAAAATATAACTTTGAAATGTTTCCATTTACACCAGTGTATATGTAAATGCATTTTTCAGTATGTAACATATGCATTGGTTTCAAAAGAAACTTTACAAAAGAGTGTCTGAATAAATGGAGAAACATATCATGCTATTTGGTGGGGATACTTAGCATAAAGATATTGATTCTCCCCAAAGAAGTCTACAGAATAATATTTTTGTAAGATAAAGCAATCATTGTACTGCTCATTTGGACAACTCTTTGCTTGGAAAGAGCAATGGAACTTTCAAGGAAGATGGGCCCTGAGAGAAGATTTGCCCTCTGGATTGGGGGGGAAAAAAAAGTGTAATGTTGAACTTACCCTACCCTACGTACAACAAAGGAAAAATGAAAGTATTAAGAATCCATGAACAAATCCAAGTACTGATAAAGTTTTGGGGCCTGATTATTATGCTATTTTAAATTGATAGGGAAGAGAATTATTCACCAGATGCTGTTGAGGCAATTGGCTGACCCTTAGAGGAAAGGAAAAAGGAAGTCAAAGCCTTGCTTCAAAACAAGCCAAAGTAATTTCAATATACACACAAATAGCAAAACCATTAATATAAATGAAAAATATGTCTGAATATTTATATAACCTCGGGGAGTGGAAATGCTTTCTAATTAGGACACCAGTACCATATAGTATAAAAAACATTTCTAGGTTTAAAAAACAAAAACAAAAACCAAAAAAAACCCAAATTCTTGTAAGTGAAAATTGCTATTGAACATATTTTATAGCTGAAGATAAATTAGAAAAATGTTTGCACATCATACACACATTCCTCTCAATACTTAAGAAAATCATTTATGAAATATCACAGGCAACTTGAAAAATTATAAATCAACATGAAAAAATCCAGTTTGACTCTAAAAAAAGAAAACACAAAAGAAAACAAAAACAATTCTCTTTGTTGTGATTATCAAACTGGACAAGAATTTTTAAGTTATAATATCCAATGTTGGAAAACAGTAAACATGTACATACATCTATGGTTCTTTTGGAAGAGTAAATTGGCAAAATTTTCTGGAGAGCTATTTGGCTGATTTTCATCATGCTGTGAATAAAACATTACTTTTCAAGGAACATATCCTAACAAAAGGTTTATGGATGAGTACACATATGGAAGCAGGAGACTGTTGTAAAGGTTTAAAATACCAAAGAATTGGAGACAGACTAGCTGTCCCCAAGTTGAAAATTGGCTAAATAAATTGTTAAAGAACCACAGAAAGAAGAATCTACAAAAGACATTTAAAATGACACGAATACTAGGCCATGAGAAACTGTCACAGTCATTAATAAAAAAGAAAATTACAAAGAAACAGGTACATTATTACCCATCTGTTTCTGGAAGAATACAATGTAAAATATTAAAGTATTATACTAGTGTGCATATCTTCCAGTTATGTATAGGATAAAAGCATAATTTTAAAAAGATGTCATGAGTTACGTGAAAATAAGAACCAATGAGAAAAAACTGGGTGAATAAGAGGTATGTACTGGTCTAAAATGTTTGGGCACAGCTGAATAACTTTGGATCTCACATCAGAAGGATCCATGCTCAAGTCTCAGCTCCACTCCATCATTGGTGGGTGACCTTGGGCAAGTCATTCAACATTTCTTCAGTTTTTACATTGTGAATTGGAGACTGAAAAGGCATTTACCCTGGGATGTGTCTGAGGATCAAATGAGATGTATGCAAAGCACCGCTCAAATAATATTCCTAATAGGAGAAGATTTCAGAAGGCATCAGGTAAGGGGAAAGACAAAGTTCTAAGAAATGAGCACTATAGAAATATGGAATATGTGGGACAGTTTTCTGACTTATTTTTAGCTCCAGAGAAAATTAAAGTGAGACAGCACAAACACAGCCTAAAAGGGCATAGCTAAAAGTATAAATAGAATATTTCAGGGGGAATTTCTCCTCTATGAATAAGCAAATTTAATATGGTTTTGGGAAAAAGAAAGTTCCTTTAATATGGAGAATCACTGCTCAGTTTAGTGGAGAGTTTACTCCCCATATAAGTTAATCTTTGGCAGAGATATACAGTGAGTGAGATATGGGAAAAAGTGGAAATAATGTCTATGACACAGGTTACTGCCTGTGTTGTTTTAAAAAAATAAAAGGAAGACATTACGGTTGAGAGTACCTGATGCTAGTGAATCAAAATAATATATCAGTAGGAATTTCATTTCTAAGCATTACAGTGGCAATTATCAATAAATAAGAGAAAGGACTTAGTCACCCTCCCAAAGAACCTAAAAAGTCATGTGAAGAAGACATTGGGCAGCTTGATAGTTAATCAGTCCATCAGTGAGGGTTCACTTTGCATCCACTTACACTAGCTAAAATTTTAGCAGAAATTGAAATCTAGAAGGGAAAAAGCCATCCAAGATCAAGGATCTGACTTTTAAAAAGGCTGAGAGTCAAAGAAAAACAATGGATATAAAAGTTGAAAAAGCAAATGTGTACCTGTTTTTGGTGACATTTAGATTATCTGTACAATGTAACAGAATTTGATGCCCTCATTTGTAACAGTGGTTGATACTATGGAAATGGGTGAATTTAACCATATAGCAAAATGAGATTAAAAATCAGAAAATCTTTTAAGATACAAAAAAGCAGTATTCATCATGAAATACATTTTTGAGTAATAATTACTCAAAAATACATTTTTGAGTAATGATTTAAGTTTAAATCATTAAATTTACGTAATTTATATTACTTGAAATTATACAGGCTATCTTCTGTATTGTTTTAAATTCAAAGACCTGACCAAATACTATGATCTTTTACTGTTATTCTTCAACTCATAATCCGTACAAACTAGAAGACTAATTCTATCAAAAAGCAACAAAAATGAACCCACAAAAGGACAAAAGTTCTTTTTTTTCTGCTGGTAATCCAGCAATCCTTAGAGTAAGTCTAATAATTTTTTATCAGTTTGATTGATGGCTTGTTACAACAGCTGAAAATTTTTATTTGACTACACTGGTGAACATCGTTAAATCATTTTATCATTTTTAGCAGATTTTAGACTAGCATGCCTGTCTAAATGCTTTCATTATTACTCTTGCAATCTTCTACACCACGGGGTCTGCAGCATGCTAATATAACTAGTCTCTCATTTTTAAGATAATTGTCTGCGTGTGTTCTTTTTTGCACACAGAGTTTGCTCTAAGAATTACTCACTTTGATAGGCATCTACTTTTGATAAAGAATACTAAGAACCACATCTAAAGTTTCTCATTCATTTAATAAACCTTTATGGAATTATTTCTCATTCATTAATTCAACAAATATTTATTGAATATAACAAATGTTATTGAGTATAGTAGACCCTGTGTGAGGCCCTGGAGATTTGGCAGTGAATAGGATATGTAAGACAGTTATACTTGGCAGGGCGTAGTGGCTCATGCCTTTAATCCCAGCACTTTGGGAGGCTGAGGCGGGCAGATCACGTGAAGTCATGAGTTTGAGATCAGCCTGGCCAATATGGCGAAACCCTGTCTCTACTAAAAGTACAAAAATATTAGCCAGGCATGGTGGCAGTAGCCTGTAATCCCAGCTGCTAGGGAGGCTGAGGCAGGAGAATCACTTGAACCCGGGAGGTGGAGGTTGCAGTGAGCCGAGATTGCATCACTGCACCGTAGCTTGGATGACGAAGCAAGACCCCACCTCAAAAAGAAAAAAAAAAAGAAAAGAAAAAATGGATAGTTACACTTGCCTTTTTTCTCTCCCTTGAGCACATGGTCCTTTGCAGAAATGTTGCCCTTTTCTAGATCTTTCCATGGCTTTCTCTCGTACGTCATTCAATCTCTGCTCAAAAGTCACCTCTTCAAAAATGCCTTCCTTACCTATATACTCCCTCCATACTTCCATCTTTCGCTATCCTCTTATTCTCCTTTAATTTTTATTCACTGCTGTTGTTTTTGAGATTTTTTAAGTATTTATTTTTGTCTTCTCCAAGTAAAATAAAAACTCAAGAGTATAGACTTTTTATTACTTCCTCCTTAGACCTAGAATAATGTGTGACAATTAGTAGAATTATTTGTGAAATGAGTGAATAAATAATAAAATACTGAGATGTTACCTTTATTTTTGGAGCCCGCATTTTAGTGAGAAAAGAGGCAAGTAAGTGATTGCTAATGGAAGCTGTGCTAGAGTATAATTTCAAAGGCTACTTGGGAGAGTAGCTGATATAGTTTGGATCTGTGTTCCCACCCAAATTCATGTTGAATTGTAAGGCCCAATATTGGGGATGGGAGGTAATTGGATCATGGAGGCAGATTTCCCCCTTGCTGTTCTCATGATAGGGAGTGAATTCTTACGAGATCTGATTCTTTAAAAGTGTACCTCCCTCTTCTCTCTCTTCCTCCTGCTTGGGCCATGTAAGAGGTGCCTCTTTCTTCTTCTCCTGCCACCATGATTGTAAGTTTCCTGAGGCCTACCCAGCCATGCTTCCTGTATGGCCTGTGGAACTGTGAGCCAATTAAATATATTTTCTTTATAAATTACCCAGTATCAGGTAATCCTTTATAGCAACACAAGAACAGACTAATACAGTAGTAACACAAGAACAGTTTATCTGGAAAAGCAAGGCTTGAGCTCATTCCTGATGAGAGGGAGCTAAGCTAGTTAACGAACATCAGGAAATGCCTTCCAGAGAGAGAGAGAGCATTAAAGGTAAAATCTCTCAGGATTGAGGAGACCAGAATGGCTGGAGAGCAAGGAGAAAAATAAGCAAAGGAGAGAGACCTGTTGAATGTAACTAAAGAGAAGGCAAGGAGCCAGATAATGTGGAATCTTATAGGCCAAGTTAAGAAGTTTAGATTTTTTTTTCTTTTTTTTTTTCTTTTGAGATGAAGTCTCACTCTGTTGCTCAAGCTGGAGTGCAGTGGCGTGATCTCGGCTCACTGCAACCTCTGCCTCCCCAGTTCAAGCAATTCCCTTGCCTCAGCCTCCCGAGTAGCTGGGACTATAGGCGTGTGCCATCATGCCAAGCTAATTTTTGTGTTTTTAGTAGAAACAGGGTTTCACTATGTTGGCCAGGCTGGTCTCCAACTCCTGACCTTGTGACCTATCTGCCCACCTTGGCCTCCCAAAGTTCTAGGATTACAGGTGTGAGCCACCGCACCCGGCTGGAATTTAAATTTTTAATATATACAAATATGAAAACTTTGAAGGTTTGAAATGCAAGAGTTAACCTCTCTGTTTAGAGAATGAATTATGGGGGCATGGTTATTGCCATAGAACAGATGAAAGATAATGGTAGCCTGTATTAGAGTAGTGTCATGGGAATCGAAAGAAGTGAACCAATGAGGAGTATAATTTTAAGTGGTGCCATCAGGACTTGCTGGTAGATTGGAGATAATGATTTGAAGACTGAGGCCAATAGAGGCCTCCACAATGGTTCTTGTGCTTTTGGCTTGAACATTTTGCAGAAGGTAATGTCATTTACTGATTTGTAAGTTGTTTTGCAGTCTGCATTAGGTGGTAATTATGTTAGCTTATAAAGATTCTCATTTGACTTTGGGGTACATTTTGCATTTTAACACTCTAGAGTTTTTAATCTGTTTCAGTTGTCATAGCTAATCCTCAAGAACTTGAGTCAGTTGTTGATTCAGGAATATGGCTTTTCCTTTTCCTCCTGAGGCTTAATCTTGGGTCGAGATAAATGCTACATATGGAAATAAAAATAGACATCAGTATGCGTCATTAATCTTTCTTGTCTTTGGCAAGATATAATGCTTTATAGAGAATGTTGAAACTATTGACCAAATTGATATTTGGAGTGACATATTTGCTTTAATTTCTTACTTTTTCCCAAACAGAACTATTAGTGATTTAGTTTGAGTTCACACTGTCCTCCGAAAAACTTACCTAATCAAAGAGAAAATTCTATTATAATCAGTAATCCAGCTATACAATTTTAATTACAATAATTATTTAAACAGAACTCTCAAACCATAAGGATACTGGAGAGGCAATTGTTGAAAAGAAGCAATAGTTTTTCACACACAGTTGAGTTTTAAAGATCCCTTTTGTTCTAGCATCAACAGACCTGTCTGAAACTGTTTGTGTGGCTTTTCCTGAGTTTGTTATCTAATAGCTGTTAATAGAAGACAGTGTGCATTTTGTTGCCCTGACCTTCTAAAAATATTACAATAAACCTCTCTTGAGACGGTATCTTGAGATTTACAAAGTATAATTCTATTTCTCCATTTGATTGCGATTCTCCATGTGATATTTATTTTCTTCATAAAAGTGTTGCTCAATAACAAGAAGCTATTCTAATGACAATTTAATGTAGACCCTTCAATGACAGTTTATATTGTCAAATTATTCATTTAAACATTACCCACATCCCTTAGTTCATCTGCAGTGAGAACTTAGTTATTCTTTTGGGTAGTGTATGTGAATTTTTCATCCCTTCCCTCATTTCTCCATAAGGAAATCTTGGAAGCCAATTAGTTCATCGACCATAATTTCATTTTTGCGAGCAGTAATTCAATTCTACTTTTTCTGGTAAAGGAAATATTTAATCATTTCTTCTTTGAAGTGAATTCAGATATGATGCCTCCATGACTAGATCAAATGTCATGGTATTTCCTATCTAAAAGGGCATTCTTACTGAGGCTATTGGGTTGAAGCTAAACATAAATTGATTGTTTCAGAAACTAACTTTGATAAGTTATCTTTCTGGTAAGAAGATGTCACTTGAATGGTTCTGTCATTTCTGAACATGTGCATGACATTTACTACAATATGACAAGTGTAAATAGGTGATCTTAGGCTATGTCTCAAAATCTGGTTTATAGGACTCTGCTATAGCTGAAATGGCTACACCTGAAACTTCTAGTTGAGCCAGCCAGTAGTGGGTCCACATGTGGGAAGCAACTGACTCCTCTGTTGTGCCAGATTGTAGCTGATTTTCTAAACCAAAAGTTGAGAGTTAGAATAGGTCTGCATTTCAAATGTAAGCCTCTCCTGGATATTTTGATTGGGCGTATACATTTTGCAATTTATAGTTTTGAAATATAAAATAGCAGTAAATTTGTATAACATAATCATGTTCTTATGTATATTAATAGAAAGTCCTAATGATAACTATAAATTTGGTCTTGCATTTGTGGAAAGCAAAGGGCAATACAGCTACTATCTTGGACAACCATGCTAACCACATAGTCCATCAGTTGTTTGGGATGAAGACAGACAAAATGCGATGACAGGATATAGGTAAAGTAGGAATAGAACAATGATGAAGATATTTATGAAGGTAAAAGAATAGAACAAGTAGTACTGCTTAAGTGATCCCAAGAAATTCAGGCAGCCTTCCAGACTATGGATCCATGACTGAAATAGTAGAGCTGAACATGGCTGAACCCTACACAAGTATCTACTGCTGGCTCTGCCTTCTAACATTTCCTTTAGTGACTCACTCATTATTCTTGTTCTGCCTCACTTCTTCCTACTTCTCCTGCTGCCTCTCTGGGATACAAAGATTTGTGGAAAGTAGAATCCTGTTTTTGTAGAGGAATGCTGAGTGGCCCTGACACTAATGAACCCCCACTGCAGAGCAGGAATGTAAAGCAAGCCTAACTGCAGGTGTGTTCCTCTTGAAGGCTTAAGTCATTCCCAGAAGTCATAGCCTAAGTTGGAGGTAAGATTGAAAGTGATAACCAGTATTCTTGTATCTAAGCTCACAATCACCCTGCCTCTGTAAACACATTCATATCAAATTGTCTTTAGGAATGTAGGAGGAGGGGTTTTAAACCTATTAACTGACACAAGCAGTGGTGTACCAAATTGTAGTAAGATCAAAGAGTACAGGTGAGATGGAGATACATTTGTCTCTATGGGGAATGCATTCCTGAGGCTGGGCACTAAGATTTTTGCAGGACAGAAAAAAATAATATTCCAAATGCCAGTGCCTGCTATAGTTGGAGATGGCTGAGGGGTACAGTGAGAATTAATTTTACTGTCTCCATTCAGAGTTAATTTAGTGTGCTGCCATCAAACTGAAACAGCTGAACTAAAACCACCAGTAGCAGCAGCAGTATCACTTAAAGCTGTTTCTTAAATCGTGTGGGACATGTCGGAATGTAAGGGAAGAAATTAAGATGAAGGTTCAGGGCTGTTTAATCCAGGTTGAATACCAGATAGACTAATATCTTTGAAGACTATTATGATGTACTCTTCGTAAAATGTCCTTGAAACACACTATTGCAAAACTAGAGAAAGGAAGATTTCATCTTAGGAGAGGAGGTTGGATTTGGATAATATTGGAAACATTTCTTTGTTGAAAATTTAAAATAATCTATTTGATGTAAAGAAAATTACACTCACCATAGGCAACATATGCAGGTAATTATTACCAAAAGTTAAAGGTAATCAGCTCTTCTTATTATTTCTTAAGAATAAAAGTAATTCTTAATTAGGACTCTCAAAATTTCAGCCACGACTTATAAGTCCATTCAAGTACTTTTTATTGAATATCTAAGACACCATTATTTTGAACCAGTAACTAAATAGATTCAGTAATGTGTACATTGAATCTATGATGATGCTTCTAGATTTTAGATACCCTCTGGTTACCAAAACATAATATTTTGGGAATATTACACAAATAATAATAAATCTCATTTTATATGATATTCAATACAGCAAATTCACAAGATAAATAAAACATTTTTTTGGAAAAGTGTACTTTATTCAGTCCTTTCAATCAGTTTATGATTTCTTCATGAACTCAGGTTAGTCATGATAAATGCACCAGTTGTTTTTTTCTGGCAGAGCTCTGGCAACTTTTCATGTTGGTTGTGCTCAATCATCATATCACTTGCTTTGGTAGATGTTTCATGTAGTTAGATCAGAGTCATTCTCTCTGATACAAGTCGTACTGTTTAGCAGTCTCCTGAGTCAAACTGCCATAAATGTTTCCCCTACATCCGTCTCTCCATCCTCTTAGAGAATAGCGTAATATATTTTTATTCTCAACTGCCAAATTCTTTTACAGATCTCCTGAAGATGGCGTTGTGAGTTCCTGTGTTAGTTAAGTGCCCACCCACCCCCAGCTAAAAAGTGAACATAAATGATTAAACAGGGATTACAATAAGTGATGGAAATCTTGTGGGAAAGAAATGTGGTAGGAACACATAGGGGCTAAAGTTTTAGATCATTGGGTTGTGGGATTCCATCACGGCCACAAATTAAACTGCACATGATAAAAAGTGTCCTGCATATGTGGCTGGAGTCAAGAATTGGGTCCCCTACATGAAACTGGTAAAGAGAATGATAAAGGCTATAACTGCTACCCAAGTATATAGTTTTTATTCAGTTGCAAGACTGATGTGGTCAGAGAGAACAAACTAATGACATCATAAGTAAATATGCCAAGCTGCCTGCTGGGCTCAATGATTGGATTTTCCATATTCCCAATACAGAACACAACTCCCAAAGACCAGTGTCAGACACGAGTCTTTACAGGGGGCTCCAGGGACTAGGTAGAGGATTCTTTGAAACTACCAGATGGGGAGGAATAAGCTGAGAAAGAAAGAGAAAGAACTCTCATTCAAGATTACTCATAAAAAACAAATTCCAAAGTGCATGAGGAAAAATAACAATAAAAGAAGGCAGCAAATAAATGCAATAACTGAAATGATTCATGCCAGAGAATACCCCAAATAGTAGAGCAGTCAGACAGAGACTTTAAAATTAGTAAGTCTAAGATTATCAAAAAGATAAAGGAATAATAACCTATTGAACAGACAAAATAAAATATTATTAATCCAGAATAGGTAAATATTAATTAGAAATCTTAGATTATAAAAATATAGTCATGTAATGTTATTTTTTGTGGACTCTCAAGGTACACTGAATAGCCAAAATAATATTGAAAAAGAAGAACAAAGTTAGAGACCTCACACTCCCTGATTTCAAAATATACTACAAAGCAACAGTAATTAAGACAGTGTAGTACTGGCATAATGATAGATATATAGACCAATGGAACAGAATAGAGAGCCCAGAAATAAACCCTTGCATGTATGACCAAATACTTTTTGATAAGAGTGTCAAGATTACACAATGAGGGAAAGAGCATCTCTTCAACAAATGGATCTCCACATGTAAAAGGAAGAATTTGAACTCTTACCTAATACCATACACAAAAATGAGCTCAAACTGGATTAAATACCTAAATTTAAAACCCAAAATCTTTATACTCCTAGAAGGAAACATAGGGAAAAACTACAGGACATTGGCTTTGGGCAATGATTTATTGGATATGACATCCAAAGTACAGGCACAACAACGGAAAATAGACGAATAAGATTACATCAAACTTAAAAACTTCCGGACATCAAAACAATCAACAGAGTTAAAAGGCAACCTAAAAAACAGAAGAAAACAACTGTAAATCACATATCTGTTAAGGGGATAATATCTAGAATACGTAAGGAATTTTTACAAGTCAGCAACAAAAAACCAAATAACCTGATTAAAACTTGGGCAAAGGACTTAGAGATTTTTCAAAGGAAGATATACAGTTGGCCAATAATACACGAAAAGATGCTCAATGTCACTAATTATCAAGGAAATGGAAATCAAAACCACAATGAGATATCAATTCCCACCAACAGAATGGTCCCTATCAAAAGAACAGAAAATAGTAGGTATTGATCAAGATAAAATAAGTTGGAATACTTGACCACTTTTTGGGGAATGTGAAAAGGGATATTCATTATGGAAAACAGTATGGACTCAAAAGATTAAAAATAGAATTACCACATGATCCAGCAAACCAACTTCTGGGTACATATACAAAACAAGTTTTCTGGGGCAAGGAATGGGGGTCTTGTTCTCTTGTCCAGATGGGAGTGCAATGGTGCAATCATAGCTCATTGCAGCCTTCAGTTTCTGGGCTCAAGTGATCCTCTTGCCTCAGCTTCCTGTGTAGCTGGGGCTTCAGTCACATGCCACCATGCCTTGCTAAGATATACAGAAGAATTCAAAGCAGGATCCTGATGAGATATTTGCACACCTATGTTCATCACAGCATTATTCACAATAGCCAAGAGGTAGAAGCAACCTAAAAGTCCATGGATGGAAGAATAAAGACATTGTAGTATATATATAAAATGGAATATTATGAGCCTTAAAAGAGAAGGAAATCTGTTAATGCCACAACATGGATGAACTACTAAGACACTATGCTAAGCATAATAACCCAGCTACAGAAAGAAAACTACTGTGTGATTTCACTTATATCACGTATCTAAAGTATCAAAATCTCACAAACAAAAAGTAGAAAGGTGGTTACCAAGGGCTGGTGGGAAGAAATAGAGTTTCAGGGTTGCAAGATGAAAAAGTTCTACACATCTGTTGCGTAACAAAGTGAATATACTTAACACTACTAAACTGTACGGTTAAAAATGGTTAAGATGGTACATTTACATTTAATATTATGTGTTTTTCATTACAGTAAGAAAGGAAATACCCTAATGTCGATGAAAACTGATTATATTTGCTTGTAATTAAAGGAATATAAATTAGAAAAAGTTATTTAAATAAAAAAATCAAGAGTTGTGATTAATGATAGACTTGAAATCAAAGAGAGAGTTAATAGATTGCTATATAATCATAAATAAATCATCCTAAACAAGTGTCAGAGAAATAAAAAGATAAAATTTGTCAGGGTGCGACGGCTCATGCCTGTAGTCTCAGCACTTTGGGAGGCCGAGGTGGGTGGATCGCTTGAGCTCAGGAGTTTGAGACCAGGCTGGGCAACATGGTGAAGCCCTGTCTCTACCAAAAACAAAAAAAAAACAAAAAACAAACAAACAAACAAAATTAGTCGGGCATGGTGGTGCACACCTGTAGTCCCAGCTACTTGGGAGGCTGAGGTGGGAGGATCGCTTGAGCCTAAGAGGTTGAGGCTCAAGTTGTGGTGAGGTTGAGGTGAGCTGAGATTGTAGCAATGCAGTCCAGCCTGGGGAGCAGAGTGAGAACTTGTCTCAAAAAGAAAACAAAAGGATGAAACTTTAAAGAGGATTTAAGTAAAATGGCGAATGGAATAAGATACTCTAGTAAATTTCTAATAGGAATTCCAGCAATAGAGAATAGGAAGTGTAAGTAAAACAGTATCCCAGAAGAAGTGACTGAGAATTTTTAAGTATTGAAGATGAGTCTTCAGATGGAAAATTTATACTAATTGCTTAATTAGATAAATAACAAATTCAGACCTAGATACATTATAATAAAAATGTAGACATCTAAAATTAACAGTTTTAATAAAAGATTTCTGAAGGACAGACAAATTGATAGAAGACTTTACATTACCATTAGGCATCAGAAGTCAATGGAGTTACATTTTTTAAAGTGTTGAAAAGAAAGAATAGTCAACTTAGAATTCTATACCCAGAGAACCTATCATCAAAAATTATAATAGATAAATTATATTAGTAATAATTGTTCTGTTAGTTTTTTTTATATAACTATATGTCTTGGAGAACATTCCATGTGAGTACATGCAGGTCAAATTTTCTTTTAAATTCTTGCATAGTAGTCTATTATTGATTTAAATCATATATTTAACTTAACCAATTTTCATTCCCATCAGAGTTTTGAGTTTCTATTGCACCACACACTCAGTAAAATTAGATATCATCAGTTTTTAAAAAATTTGCCGAACTGGAATGCCTGGAATTTATATCTCATCAATTTTCATTTCTATGACTACTTCTAAGAATGGGCATCTTTTCATACATTGGTGCCATCCCTGTTTCCTAGTTTGTGAATTACCTAGTTATGTCCTTTTAGCCATTTTTCTACTGGAGATTGTTTTTCTTTTTCTAATTATATTTTAGGAGTTATTTATAAATTCTAAAAATTATTTTTTGCTAGCCAGTAGTGTTGTAAACAACTGTTTCCAGGTTGTGGCTTAAAACGACCTTTAAAAAATGATGTCTTTTGATGAAAGGTAGTTTTCAATTTAATGTAACTAAATATATCACTCTCCCTCCACCACTATACCTTTTGGCTTTATGTCTTGGACAATATATTTTCCCTGGCTTGTAGGCATAAAGATATTTTCTTATTTTTCTAAGGGTTTAAAGTTTTGCTATTCATATTTTACTCTTATCTACTTGGCATTAATTTTTGCGTAATGAATGAGGTATAGATTCATTTCCATATTATGTTATTAGATATCCAACTATCCCATACCACTTATCTAGAGTTCTTCTTTCCCACTGATCTTCCATGCCAGCTATTTTTCTACTTCAGGAATGTTTTTTGTTATGCCTGTCCATTTGCTTTTACACACAAACTTTTGAGTCATTTTGTCAAATTCCTGTTGGAATTTCAATGAAAACTTCACTGACTTCATACATCAACTTGAGGAATGCTGACTTCTTCACAATGAGGAATTTTACTATTATAAACGTGGTATATCACTCTAATAGTACAAAACTAGTACATACATAGCATATTGATATAAACATAGTGTATCATTACTTTTATTTAGGTCTTCTTTAATGTATTAATTACACATTTATAATTATCTCCTCAAAGTTCTTACACGTATTTTATCAGATTTATTCCTCAGTATATTAATTTTTTATTGATATTGTAAATGTTATCTGTATTAGTCTGTTTTCATGCTGCTGATAAAGACATATCCCAGACTGGGCAATTTACAAAAGAAAGAGGTTTAATCGGACTTATAGTTCCACATGGCTGGGGAAGCCTCACGATCATGGCGAAAGGCAAGGAGGAGCAAGTCACATCTTAGGTGGATGGCAGCAGGCAAAGAGAGGAGCACTTGTGCAGGGAAACTTCCCTTTTTATAACCATCAGATCTCATGAGATTTATTCACTATCACAAGAACAGCACTGGAAAGACCTGCCCCGTGATTCAATTGCCTCCCACAGGGTCCTTCCCACAACACGTGGGAACTCAAGATGCGATTTGGGTGGGCATACAGGAAAACCGTATCATTATCTTTTCTAAAATTATTTTTCTACATGTTCACTACTTAAAAATGAAAATGTCTTTGTTATTTATATATTGATTTCATACCCAACAATCTTGGTAAATTCTTTTATTAATTAATAATATGTTTAAGATTATTTTAGAGTTTCAATAATAGGCAGTCATGTTGTCTCTGAATAATAATAACATTTTATTTTTCTTGACTTAGTTTGCTGACCAAAATCTCCATTTACTTGTCTTTTTCCTTTGAAATACTGTGTCATGAACCTTTCTAAAATCACTAACTTCTTTGAAAGGCATTGTCAAAGGGTGTATATCACAGCATGAAAAATACCATAATTTAATTATCTTCCTGTTGGAAATATTTCTGTTGTTGTTATTTTTAATGTGTTTTTTACTATTATAAAAAAGTTGGGATTTTTTGGTATATAAATCTTCTCAACAATTTCTTAAGATACATATTAATAGTTAAATTAGTAGTACCAAGGAGTGGAATCAGTTTTAAAATTCTCAATATACATTGCCAGATTAACTTTTCAGAAAGGTCACTACAGTTTATTGACAACCGGCAGTGTATGAAAACATCTGTCTCACCACATCCTCATCAGTACATGAGGTTAGCCTTTATTTTCTCTGGCTAATTTGATAGACAAAAATGGTGCCTCATTTTAATTTGCATTTATTTGATTACTAGTGAGGTTGATCTTTTTCACAAAGTAGTTTTCAAGCTTTTGGTGTTTTCTCTCTTTTGACTCTAATGGAGTTTCATAGGTATGAAATTGTGTCTCATCGATACGAAGAAGTTGATAATAGATATTCACCCTTTGTAATCTACTTGTATTATATTTTTATTAATGATCTCTTTTTTATAACTCATGGAAGTTTTTTATTCTTGTGTTATTAAGTCTATCAGTTATTTCCTTGATCAATTTCTTTTCTTGCTTTTCTGCATCATTAGAAAGTACGCCCAATATTTTCTCTTGGGTTTTCATAAAATGAAATGGAACTTGTCTGCACCATAATTTTACATATTATTAACTAGCACTAACTCATTTTTATTTTCCTTCTAAAATGAAGTTCCAGATCTTGGGTTATGTCATTTTTATTTTTGCATCCACAGGGCTTGGCATAGTACCCGGTACATAAAAGCTATTCAGGAAATATTTGTTGAAGAAATTGGATGTTGTATGCTTCAGTCTGAAATTTTTCTATGACTTTAGTTTTAAATAAAAATAAAGTGTCTTTTGCTTATTAGTTTGGTACTCTCAAGTGTTGCAGAAAGATAATACTTGGGATCTTTAGCTATTTTTGATACTTCTAAACTCTCTATGAGTTTAACTTACCCTTATTAACTCTCAAACTGCCACTGATCATCAGTGTGCATTAAATCGAGTTTGGGGGTATGGCCTATGGTCATGGAATAGTAATTTTCTCTTTGTGTGAAGTGACATTTGTCCATCAGGTCCAGAAGCTCTAATTTTTACTCTGTTTTGACCTCTGATCTCCATGCTGTAACCAAGAGTGAGAACTGCTTGACTGAGTTAGTTGAGTTGAATTGATATACTCAGGATCTTAAGATCATTACTTCTGGCAGGGAACTTTTATTCATATTTTAAATCATAGCTCAAATATTATACCTTCTTACTTCATCTTTCCTTCCCCTACAGAATTAGAGGCTTCTTCATCTGTGTCCCCATAAGTCTTAACACATTATATTAATAGCCAATAAAAGCAAACATTTGTTGAATGCTTACTATATACTATACATCATGTTAAAATATTCACATGCTCTTCTTTAATGCTCACATTTATTCTGTAGGAAAGAAACTATCTTTACTCCTGGTTATTCAGAAGAGGATAAAAGATTAGCAGGATAACTTGTCCAAATTCATACCGCAGCTAAGTGTCTACATTAGGGTTAGAAAGAGGTTTTTTGACAGCAAAACTGAAGCTCTTAATTGTCTCTTATATCACTGCCCTTTAATACGCTACCCTTAAGAACACAAACAACAATATATTGAATCTTGTGTGTCTAATACCTAGTCTGGTTCCTGAAATTTAGAAGGCACTCAACAATGAGTTGGTATATTGAAAAATGGAATATGCTTCTGGGAAGATCTGCCTAGAGGGACTTGTTTGGCTGCATACTTTCTCAGTATTTCTTGAATGGCTTGGAAGTTTTAGTCCTATGCAAACTGACCACATGTATGAATTCACAGGACCTGTACTTAAGTAAAGAGACAATTTCACCCAATGTGATCAGGGGTTAATTTTAGTTTTTAAAAAATATATTCTTCTGACGTACACTACTGGTGGGAGGAGAATAATGGATTCACTATAAGTCATTAAATACACACCAACAAATTGTGAGTCACAGCATCTCGATAATGTGCTTGACAGAGTGTCTTCAAGCTCATTTTGCCTTCTGCTTCTTGTTTTCCATTTCTCCTGTTTTGCCCAATAAGAATTTCTGCAGGGAAAAAGAATTTGTATACCATTTTCCCACTGAGGAATAGGTATAACCAAAAGGCAGCATTTTCTGCTCTTGTTCCTCATTCAGGGGCAAGATTAACGCACATATACAATAAAACTATTGAGCTATTTTAATACTTTTCCTGTCATGCATTTAGGACCCTCTAAAGTTGTCATCAGCTACTGTTTCATTTAATTCCCCGGCCTTCAGGGTAATGTAAGAAAATTGAAGAGATTGGGATCTATCTCTTTCCTGTTCAATGCATTTGTGTTGCTGTAAGTTGGCACCAACCTTCAATCTCATGGTCAGGGCTCTCCAGGGTCCTCCCACTGATATGACAGCCCAGTCAGCATGATAAATGGTGCACACCCTCTGGCAGGACAGAAAATTCTTCCCTTCCTGCCTCCACAGTTCTCTTCCCTGAACTAGCGAAGAGGCAACATCTCACCATTTTACTGTGCTGAGTGGCTGCCCCATTATGTTGATACTCTTCAAGTTAATTAGATGATACAGTTTCCTTGATTAATTATTTCATGTCTACTGACAAAAATGACTTTGACAAGTAGTAAATTGGAATAAAGGAAACCTTCCATCCAGAAAACTACACTTTAACACTATACTTTATTTTTTTCTTTTTCACCTGTTCTCCTACTGGAAAATTGTCTCATTTAAAGATAGAAGCAGTTCTACTGACTGAAGCTGCAAAGATCCCAGTGAGTCCAATGACCCTAGTTGAAGGATTTGGAGTTTGCAGTTTTTCTTGCATGTGTATATATAACAGAAAAAAATAGATAACAACACACTTGTATAAGCAGCGAGGAAAGAGGGAAATAGTAGAAAGGACTATTCCCTTTAAAATAAAAGTACTTTTTTTTTTAGCCTGGTCAGCCCATGAATTCATGTTTATATAAATATGTGTTTAATCTAAAAGAAAACATTTTAAATGGCTGTGACTGCAAAGAATAAATGATTGAACCTTTCTCCGAGTCATTTATTATTTTTCAATGAAACTGAAGTTCTGGGAATTTGAAGATACATGACAGTCATGTCCTCAAAAACGTTTTTTTGCAGGATAACATCTATTGTGGAGACAGCAGTACTTATAAAAAAGTTTAGTGCTGCAATTTTCCTTGACACCATATACTTTACCTGTTTACATGAAAAAGGCCAGAATCCTTCAGTAAACAAACTGCACAGTTCTCTGTCCTTCCGCCCCTTTGTATTCCCATGGACTAAGCCTGGAGCTTCGCACCCTCCCTTCTGCTTCTGTGCCCATAACATCCTACACGACATCCACCCAGCATGGCTAATCTCAAAGTTCTGGCTGTTGAAGGAATTGAAGCTATAGAAATCATGGGTCAGGAAACCTAGCTTGGATAGCACATCCAGTGGTGGCCGCCAGAACACATGTTTATCCTACTTACACATGGTCTGAGCATGTTATTTTTTTAGCTCAAAAATCTTCTATGATTCTCCAGTAACTAAATAATTAAAGTTCTTTAATATAGCATTCAAGACTCTCTACCACGTGAACTCAGTTTCCCTTCCCAGTCTTATAAATTTGTTATATCCTCTTCTTTCTCCCCAAGAACTATAGGCTTTAGCCACCCAGGGGCATGCATTTGAACTGATCATTTTGCGTTTTCTCCAGGTTTTTTTTTTCCTTCCACTCCTACTTGCTGTACCCTCCTCCCCTTTGCATGGGCTGTTTCTTTAGCTGTTGTCCCTCACACTCCAAGCTGACTATTCTATGCTCTGCTCAGCGATACTGTGGCTGGGGTCTGCAAATTACCTTTCCCAGATCCACTTGTCAGCTGGCTTCCAATTAGTTCTGCCAACAGGAGGCCCTTGAGGGAGACTGGGAGGCAAGAAAAGGGGTGAAGTGGCTTCCTTCTTGTTTCCAGTTCCTGCCAGCCTCACTGCAAGAATGGAGGGCAGGAGAAGGTCTCACCTCCAGCATTCAGCTGCACAGCTCTGCACCCTCAAAGACATCTGAGTGGTGCCAGCTCCTAAGTTCTGGTAACTCAGGATCTTCCTTTTGATTTATTTTTAAATAAAAACACACAAGAGTTGAGGACTTACTGTGTATGGGGACCTGCTCAGACATGGATAATCCAGAAATATATAGGTCCAGTGGTTATGAGACAAGAAGCAATTGCTTTGGTCTTATTTGAGGCGAGTCATGAGTCAGATAGACAAAGATGGTAGAGATGGGGGAATTAGGGACAAGATGGTAAACAGAAAATCTGCAATATTCATGGACTGTCCAGAAACTTTCACCTGTATTCCCCAGCCTCAGGAGAACCCTGCTGCATTGGATATCTGTGCTAAAGTGTTTTCTCTTTCACTTCAGCCTCTGTTTTCAATTCTTCACCCACTTGTGACGGACAAGAGACCAGCTGGCATTTGGATCCAGAGCTCCTTCATCTCTATTCATTTTATTTTTTTCCCAGTAAAGTGAAATACATCCCTTAATCGGTGCCATGCCACACCATATTGGAGCCTGAGGCAAAACAGAAAAAGTCAGTCCTACTGATACTTCTTTATTTAAAATTCTAATATTTTGTTCATATTGATGTTTTTGCATTATTTTGGATTAAAAAAAATATTGCCCTAAAGTATTACTTATCTTGTTTATTGAGCTTTTTGCCAACCTCTTAAATGTTGTGCTTGAGATGAGGGGCTCACCTACCTCACCCCAGTCCAGGCTGTGCCACTAAATTTAAGACCAAAATTACTTTGGCTGAAGGTTTTTGGAATGAAATTTAATCTTCCATTGCTTTACCTTTGTAGTTAATTTTAATATTTATTCCAGGCATTTGTAAGAGGTGTAGTTTCTTCCTCAGAAGGACTTTTCCTGATTTTTTTTTTAGGGATTGTACTAAGTACCTGGTACAACTTCCAGACTTTTTGGAGTAAGCATCGTGCTTCTTGACTTTTTGCTCATGACTCACCTCATGCTTCTGGAGAAGGTGTATTTGAGAAAATCCATCTCCATCACCATAACCTTTGCTTCACCTGCTGTCCTTACTGTAGAAGAGGTCTGAGGAGAGAGGGGGAAGTTGGCTTTGAGGGGAATGCAGTTTGGGAAGAGGGGCCCTTCTCCTTATTTCTCCATAAACATTTAAGTGCCTAAACTGTTTTTCTCTTCCCCTCAGTGGCAGACTGGTGATTGTTTCTTGCCTGAAAGTTACCAAGCTATTGAAGCAGTGGAGACACTAACGATCCTTGAAAAATGAGACAGTCAGGAGACGGTGGAGCCTGAGTCGGGGCACCAGGCGGCAGCCTGCCTAGCAAAGTGCATTTCCTGTGGATCAAGCCTGCAATGCTAAAGCCGCTGAGGCTTAAGCTTTCTGATTTGTATTAATTCCACCCCAACACCCCACTGGGCTGCCTGCTGAGCAAGGGAATCCCAACAGCAAGAGGGTGCAGGGCGGGCCATTTATGGAGTTGTCAAGAGACAGGAGGAAGAGGTCACACTGAAGTTGCAGACCCACTTCCAGGAGCTGTGCAGGGGGAGGTCAGCATGGGCCCTTCAGACAATCAGTGAGGGAACCCGGAAGGCTGATCCCGAAATTGAACACCTTTCCAACAGAGGAAATGGATGCTGGCCAGGGTGAGAGAAAGAAGCAACGGCAACCAAATAAAGGAGGACAACCTTGTTGCAGACAATCAGGAAAGGGTTCTGATGAAACCGTAAAAGTTCCCTTGTCTCCTTCGCAGGGCATGGGATGGGGGTGTGACTCGCTTCTTCAGTGTCCTGCTGCTCAAACCTCTAGGGGGAGCAGGCAGACAGACAGGTTGTGGGGTTCTGACCCCACGGCAGTGTCTAGGGGTGAATGCTTACAGCTCCTGAAGCCCCAGCAAGCTTGTGTTACTGTGTGCTCTTTTCGTTTTGCCGTCCGTAGGTGGCTCGTGTTAGTCAGCTCAATTAGACCCCTGCCTTATCGCAAGGATAGAGGGCTTTCTCTCTCCCGGGGTTTCTTGCCTTGGTGTACCAGAAGAGTAGGTCACACCTGTGCTTGGAGAATGAGTGCAAGGTTTTACTGAGTGGAAGTAGTTCTCAGCAGATGGAGTCAGAAGGGAGATGGAGTGGGAAGGTGGTTTTCTCCTGGAGTCGGGCCGCTCAGAGGCTGGGCTCTCCTCCAACTTCCCCGACCAAACTCTGCGTATTTCCGCCAGCCAGCACCTATCAGTGTGCTCTCATGCCAGTGCGTTCCTCTCAACGTCCAGCCACTTGTGTCTTTTTCCGCTGATATGTTCCTCTCCACGTCCAGCCACTTGTGTCTGTGCCTACTAGGGTCTCGGGGTTTTTATAGGTACAGGATGGGGGTGTAGTGGGCCAGGGTGGTCTTGGGAAATGCAACATTTGGGCACGAAAACAGAAATGCCTGTCCTCACCTAGGTCCATGGGCACAGGCCCGGGGACGGAACCCTCGCCAGGAACCCACCCTTCTCTACCCAGCGCTTCCGGCCTCCCTCTTGTATCACTGACGCAGAGGAGCAGGCTCCATAGAGGGAGGGGAGGCGCAAGAGAGCAACCACTTGCCGGATGGGCTTGAGAGACTCCTGCCCATCCACCCTGGGTGGAAGAAGAGGATATGGAATGTATCAAGTGTGAGATTTAGGTTTTAAGAATGGGACTGAATCCTAAAGAATCGGTATAAGACTGTTCTAACACCCAAAAGAGATTAAAAGGTTATGGGATTGAACTGAGATTCTTTAATAGAACTGATGATCCAGCAGGGGAAGGGGTCAGAAGGAGCAGAACTGGTTGTTATTGAAATAAATAAGACTGTCTCTGTGCCCCCAAGGACTTGAGGCCCTCAGCAATGCAGTCCCATGCATCCTCATTAGAGGATTAGAATACAGATTTTCTCATCTCTCTATGCCCAGTTGCACTAGAACAGGGCACTGTATAAGAAAGGCAGATATTGTGGACTAGAACAAGCCCTGCACGCTAAGCAGAAGAGCCTGGCTTCAGTTATTCTTCCGCACAGTACTTAGGTGTCTTACAGCTGGTGGATTTTTCTCTTTCCTTACCACTAGCCTTGAACGTCTATCTTGATGTTAATTTTCAGTAGTCTCAATATCTAATTATTTCCACACGTTTTTTATTGTAAGATTAAGAAGAAAAGATATTGTAAAGGTGTTATACTCTGTGGAAAGGTAATTTTCTTTAAATTGTTGCAAATCCTTCGTGGAACAGAGCAGGTTGTGAACATGGACACAAATGACAATAACACACGACAAAATTCTATTTTTATGCTTTGGATAAATCCCTTAAATATTTTTACACCCCAGTTTTCTCAGCTGTCAAAAATGGGGGATAATTATACATAACACAGGTTGTTAAGAGGGTTAAATAAAATAAGGTGAAAAGTTTTAATAAACTGTCAAATGCTATTCAAACATAACATTATTATTATTATAATTTATAAGTATTTGTTAAATCATATTGCACAGGGATCTAGAGATAGAGTTAATAAGAACAGAAATCATATAATACTACCATGGCATACACACAGTGGTAAACATTAAAGTTGGAGAAATCGTTTGCACTTAATGTTCTAGAATGTAAAGTACAACCAGTATCACCACAGATATGTTGAGTGGGCAGAAATCTTCAAGGTGATCTGGTCAAGTTTTGAACATTCAGGGCTGATAAAGTGAGAAAAATGAAGCTAAATTCACAGAATCCAGACCCCACCCCTACTGCCAAAGCAGCCCTAACTAGTATTAATTATTGAGCAGAAGAAGTCCTGGTAAGATTTCATTTGAAGCAATGGTTTAGGTTGAGTTTAAAGATGACTGATTTTATCCAACTTCTGTGCTTTAATTAACGTTTAGTGGGTGCAAAGATTTACCAAAGTCATGAACATTACCAGGGGAGGATTGGAACCTTGAACTGGGTCCCCTGTCTGTTGACCGCCATTCACAACATACAGCTCCACTTTCCCAAGTCAGATTTGAGGTTCTTGGCTTTAACCCAAACTTTAGCCAGGCAAGCTAGACACTGGGCTGTTCCCCATCCACTTTGGTATAAACAAAACATTTTAAGAGGAAGAAGATTACCTTTTATAACAGAACACAGATACAAAAGACAAGAATTCAGAGTAGAATTAGGTGGGAGAATGGCCTTAGGAACCTGGGTTCACAAGTAGAATTCTATCAATTCCATGCACACAAAGGATTTTCAGGGTTTGAAGTTCCAGATAGCTGCCACCCATAACCAAGACAAATTAGATTTGCCAAAATTAATAGAATGTAACATGAATTATTTGATTCACTCACATTAGTTGCCACATATTTCTTTTGGGGCTTGGATTAACGTAGAAGTAGGGAGGCCTGTAGAGAGGGACATGCATAAGGAAGAATTGGCCCCAGAAGTGGCCCCTGTACATGAAAGGAGGCAGAGGCGTTTACATACAAGTTATGTCCAGGAGATACTCTTATTGTTAAGCACGGACTTATCTTTTTGCAAGTGAATCAAATGGTTTTCTGGAAGATGGCAGTGTCTTAAGGTGGGGGTACGTCTGACTCCCAGAAAGATCATTATGAACTACAGTGGTAGATGTAGGATGAAGAGATTCTCTGAAAGCTCACATAGAAATTTCTTAATAAAGTTTGTAGGGGCTCACATCCTTCATTCTTCTCCACTGACACTTCTCTGTCTTGCCTAGATACCTTCCTTGATGGCCTCCTAGTGGGTTTATCTACCATTCATCTTGTTTCATGAGTCTGATCTCTGCTCTGCATTCACAATAATCTTCCAGCGAGGCAAATCCTACATGATTAGAGTATTACCAGACCTAACATGTTCAGTGACTTCTTCCCCTTGCTTTTGAGATAAAATCAAAATATTGCATTCAGATTACAAAGTTCCAAGATTTGGCCCCAGATCATGTTCCTGGTTTATCTGTCCCCTGCATCCCTCAAACCTTTGCTCCGACCTCATGGTACAAAATGAGCTCCATTTTCAGAGGTGGGAACACACCTTGTTCTCAATCCTTGGACTTTCACATAGTGTTTGGCCTGGAAATTTCCTCCCTCTTCATCATGCAATTCCTACTTATTCTCCAGTTCTCAGATAACCATTGATTCTTTGCAGAAGATTTTGCCAGCCCCTGTTATGGGTTATATCTTATGTGCTCTCCCCATCATCTCTTGCACATCTGTTCTCATAGCATTAATATTTTGTGGTGATAACTTATGTGGCTGGGAAATTAATTGGCATTTACAACTGTGGATACCTGCTAAGAGGTTGGGTCTTATTCAGATGAAAGGCCCTTTTGTTCTGAGGTGTGTCTTCATGGGTTTAGATAATTAAAAGTGGGCTGGAGCTGACCTGGTCTTAGGTCTGGGAAAGATTTGAATTGTTTTGCATTAAAAATAAGAGAAGTTTATTTTGCTATTTCCATGATTTTTTTTTTTTTCTTTATATGGTATCTTGCTATGTTGATCAGACTGGTCTCAAACTCCTGGCTTCAAGTGATCCTGCCATGTCCCAAAGCCCGGCCTGTTTCCTTGACTCTTAAGTGAGTACTTACTATGTGCCAGGCCTGGTCTAGGTGACTTATATGTATTGATAACTTTCACTGTGATATTCCTGTGGAGGCACCATTTTAATTCCCATTTTATAATAACAAGATGATGCCTTCCACAAGGTTTTGCAAGTCCTGAGTGATGTAGCTGCAATATGTTCTTGAGAAGGAAGAGGCACAGAAGAAACAGAAGTGGCAAAGGAGACAGGCAGAAGGAAAGTGATCTTTGAAAGCCGCATATCATGGCAGTGGGCTGGGGAAAGAGGAGGCTGTTAAGATGCTGGGGGCTATATTTTAAGAAATAAGATTTCTCATTTTTCAGCTTTGACCTCATTTATTTAGTCTTTAACAATTTTTGTTTTGTGCCTACTACCCATTAAGCACAGTTTTAGGATTGGGTGTTGGGAGGCGGGCATAGGGAATCTTACTCCTGCACCGATAACGCAGTAGAAATCTGGAGAAAGGGATCAAGTTGCACATCTATTGGGGGGAGGGGTGCTCAAATCAGAGGGAACAGCAGATGCAAAGTCCCTGAGGATGGAGTATGTTTGGTGTTTTTTTGTTGTTGTTGTTGTTTGTTTTTTTGAGATGGAGTCTCACTCTGTCACCCAGGCTGGAGTGCAGTGGTGTGATCTTGGCTCACTGCAACCTCCACCTCCCGGGTTCAAGCGATTCTTCTGCCTCAGCCTCCCAAGTAGCTGGGACTACAGGTGCATGCCACCATGCCCAGCTAATTTTTTCTATTTTTAGTAGAGACAGGGTTTTGCCGTGTTAGGCAGGATGGTTTTGATCTCCTGACCTCGTGATCCACCCGCCTTGGCCTCCCCAAGTGCTGGGATTACAGGCGTGAGCCACTGTGCTCGGCCTGTGTTTGATGCTTTTGAGGAACTGTCTGGAATGTCTGGAGTGGGATGAGGAAGATAAGATCGCTGGAGATGAGGTCAGCAGGGAGTCAGGGCAGTAACCTGTAGTCCTTGTGGGCTTCTAAGCTGCAGGAGATGGGACAGTATTTGGAGGGCTTTGAGCTGAGCTGGGACTTCATCTGAGTCCCTTTTTAATAGGTCCCTCTGGGTGCTGTTGAAGAATAACCTCTGGAGATAAGTGCGAGGTCAACTAGGAGGTCAGTGCAACAACCCAAAAGAGAGATGATGTCAATTTGGAGGTAGTGAGAAGTGGTCAAATTCTAGATCTATTTGGAGAACGGAGTTCTCAGGTTTGCTGTAACGTATTTCTCCATCTCTCAAAACTTCCATTAAGTCTTGCTTGCTCACTGAAGCAGTGTTATGAGTCGTGTGTGTGTGCACGCACACGTTCATGTGCAAAGTAAGGAAGAGGGCTCAGTCTTACGACTAGTGAAAATGTGACACAAAATAGAAAGAACACATTCCAGACTGTGAACTTTTCCTAAACTGAACTAATTCAGCAGAAGGAGGTGTTCAGAACCAGACATAAAATAAAACTGTAAGTTCCTTGAGAATTATCACATTCATGGGAAGGATACCGGACTGACCAAAATACAGGGAATGAGAATCAAGGAACTCTTAAGTGACAGAATGACCCCAGCTAAAACCTAGGTTAGATTACTTTTATTTTCACCTTCCCCACTAGATTATGAGCTTCAGGAGGACATGGTTAGGTTTGTGTTTCTATTATTTATCATTGTGTTCCTAGTGGCTGGCACATAATAGATGCTCAATACACATTCCCTGGAGAAACAAAATGAATAATTCTCTTATCTAAGAGAGACTTGTGTTGCTCCATAGTTCCTGTCCATGCTACAGGTCCAGAGTTGGAAGAAGAACTAGGACTCAAAAACCTTGATGCTTTCTTAAGAAGTGCAGGCAGATCAGATCTAACTGCTATCTCGGCAGGCTGACTGTGAAGTCATCAGTCAGGTGAATATTTTTCAACCATCATCATCATTAGCAGTAGCAATATCAAACATTTATTTTGTCCACATCATGTGAGAGGTATCTATGCAGAAGAGAAACACAATTATTAATAGAAGGGCAGGAAATCTGAATAGGTGATGGAGAGAACCCTAGACCACACTGCAGCAAGACCTTGGGGGCAGTTCCCAGTTTTTCCACTTACTAGCTAAGTGCACTTTAGCAAGTATTTTACTCCCAAGTTGAAACACTAAAGGGCAAAGAATTATAAAAATGGGGTATATTGAAATACTAGCTCATGAAAACTCTGAATTAAGTAAGATCATGTTTATGAATATGCTTTAAAAACTTTAAAACACAGAACACATATATAATGGAGCTTACAGCATATTTGGTGAAGGTGCATCGAATAATAAAATGCATCTGATTATGGCCGGTGCTAGCATAAAGAATAAATGCTTTAGGAGAGGCATAAAAAGTTGACTTTTTTTTTTTTTTTTTCTGGGCAGCCTGATTGTACAGGTCCTTGCCATCGTGTCCCTGTGGTCTTCAGTATGTGATAGCTATAGGTTGGTGTCAGGCAGCACTGGAGAATTCGCTGTTCATTCTTAGCTCTCCATTTGCTCCCTTCTGGACTTAAGGCATATTATAGAATTACCGTAAGCCAATGAGTCTCCATTTGCAAATGAGAGATAAAATTTGCCAGCTGTCTTCTACCCTCCCTGGGAGGAACTGGGGTTTAATAAGATAATGAACATTATTCTCTCCATATGCACTCTACACCCTTGGCTCCTGTGGTCTTCAAAAGGCTTTCCATAGGCATAAGTGCAGATCCTCGAAAATCAAATTCAAACAGTCAGAAGGCAAGCCACATGCCAGTGACTATTCATCACAGATTAATATTAATTCCCATTAGTTAATGTTTTCTATTAGCAATTGTACAATTAATCAAGAACAATATGTCACAAGGCAGAGACAGCTGTGGGTGGATAGTTGGGATGTAGCTGGCTTGCCTTCAGTGACCACTGCGTCACCTCTACTTGTCAAAGCTTCCTATTTCCTCTGCCTCTTCTTTCTCTGGCCATCAAATCTAATAACAATTCATGTAAAGATATTGGGAAAGCACATCAGTAATTTCAGGGCATGGAGGAGAAGTTGCAGTTTTAAAGAAGATTGCAGGAAGAGGATGATGCTTAAAATAAAGTCACCGCATGTTCTCACTTGTAAGTGGGAGCTGAACAATGAGAACACATGGACACAGGGAGGGGAACAACACACACTGGGACCTGTTAGTGGGTGGTGTGGGGCGAGGGAGCGCATTAGGATAAATAGCCAATGCATGTTGAGCTTAATACCTAGGTGATGTGTTGATAGTTGCAGCAAACCACCATGGTTCATGTTTACCTATGTAACAAACCTGCACATCCTGCACATGTACTCTAGAACTTCAAATAAGAATAAAAATAAAAATAAATAAAATAAATAAAGCCAACCAGCCATTAATAATGATAATGAAAAGAATAATAGTAACAATAGTAGCTCTGACTTATTGAGTGCCAAGTGTGTAAGGCACTGTGAAGAATGAAGACTATCAAAAATTGTCCATGATTGCCGGGCGCAGTGGCTCACGCCTGTAATCCCAGCACTTTGGGAGGCTGAGGCGGGCAGATCACCTGAGGTCAGGAGTTCGAGACCAGCCTGACCAACATGGAGAAACCCCGTCTCTACTAAAGATACAAAATTAGCTGGGTGTGGTGGCTCGTGCCTGTAATCCCAGCTACTCGGGAAGCTGAGGCAGGAGAATCGCTTGAACCCAGGAGGCGGAGGTTATGGTGAGCTGAGATCGTGCCACTGCACTCCAGCCTGGGCAACAAGAGTGAAACTGCCTCTAAAAAAAAAAAACTGTCCATGATTTTGAAGTTTACACTTTCCTTGGGTTGGTGAAGAATAAATCTACAAAGCTGAAATAACAACCCTCTGGATAATAACACAAAATTCAAAAAACAGCAGAAGGAAATTTCACAAGAGGAACTGAAGAGTCCTGACTCAGACTGGCTGGGTTTAAATGACACTTCTGTCACTTATTAGCTTTGTGATCTTAGCCAAGTTATTTAACCTTTGTGTGCCATAGTTTCTCATCTGGAGAATGAAGAGAGCAATGATTCTTATCATATATGGCTGCTCTGAGGCTTTTATGAAATAGCACAGGCCAAGTACTTTAAACTGTCCCTGGTACATAAGTAATAATAATGACAGTAACAATAATTATAGTAATTATGATGCTGTGTGCTGTGTCTCACACCTATAATCCCAGAGCTTCAGGAGGCTGAGGCAGGAGGATCTCTTGAGCTCAGGAGTTCAAGATCAGACTGGGCAACATAGTGAGACACTGTCTCTACAAAAGGTACAAAAATCAGATGGGTCTGGTGGCATGTGCCTCTGGTCCCAGCTACTTGGGAGGCTGAGGTGGGAGGATCGCTTGAGCCTGGGAAGCCAAGGCTGCAGTGAGCTGTGATCATGCCTCTGAACTCCAGTCTGGGCAGCAGAAAGAGAGATATCCTGTCTCTTAAAAAATATAATGGTGGCCGGGCGTGGTGGCTCACGCCTCTAATCCCAGCAGTTTGGGAGGCCGAAGCAGGCGGATTATCTGAGATCAGGAGTTAAGAGACCAGTCTGGCCAACATGGTGAAACCCTGTCTCTACTAAAAATACAAAAATTAGCCGAGTGTGGTGGCACACGCCTGCAGTCCCAGTTACTTGGGAGGCTGAGGCAGGAGAATTATTTGAACCCAAGGGATGGAGGTTGCAGTGAGATGAGATTGCACCACTGCACTCTAGCCTGTGCAACAGAGCAATATTCCGTCTCTCTCTCTCTCTCTCTCTCTCTCTCTCTATATATATATATATACACATACACTATATATATATACATATATACACACACGTATATATATACTATATATAGAGAGATCTCTCTCTATATATAGAGTATATATACATATATACATATATATACATATATATACATATATATATACATATATATATACACATATATATACATATATATATACTCTATATATAGAGAGAGATCTCTCTATATATAGTATATATATACGTGTGTGTATATATGTAGAGAGAGAGAGAAAGAGAGAGAGAGATGGAATATTGCTCTGTTGCCCAGGCTACAGAGCTATATACGTATATATATGTATACATATATATACGTATATATACGTATACATATATACATATATAAGTATACATATATATAAGTATACATATATACGTATATACGTATATGTATATATGTATATATAGAGGGATATATATATGTATATATACACGTATATATATAATATGTGTATATATATATGATAATGATACATTATGAATTGCACAGTTGATCATTGAGACAATAATCACAATGGCAATTCAGAACAGGAGTCAGCGCTATCTCATGGATAAGGGCAAATCTAAGTTGGATGTGACCCATGGATCACCTTTAGAAAGGTGCAGAACATTTTAGATGGAGCCATAGGATATGGTGTGAACAGGAGGCTGCAGGTGGAACAGAACAGCTATAAATCAGTTTTCCTGGAGCAGAGGATTTGTACAGAATGTAACAGATACCAGACCAAAAGGCACCTGAGCCCTCAGTGTCAGATATTAGCACCTTAGGAAGATGAATCTGGTAGTGATATGTGGAAGGGCTAGAATTGGGAGAGATCAGCAACAGTAAGCGAAGTTAAGAAGAGACGTTCTAGGGATCAATGAGAAAGAAATTTTGGGTCCCTGGGAACCCCTTAAATCTGCTAATGCATAAAGCAGGTCCTTTCAGTAGGTTTTCTTCCCATTCTCAGAGCTAAATGTGAAGGGAAATGCTAATGCCCTCCCCAGAACGCAGAGCTAATGGTGTGCAAAGTTATAGGTGGAAATACTTAGTGGAAGTGCTGGAAGAATTTTAAGGGAAAAGCCACATGGCTGGTGCACGTGCCTGATGATAGCAAAAATGGGATGTGCATTACTTAAAATCAGACATGCCCTTCCTCAGCCACCGAGGTTTTTCCTTCGCTTGTAGTTGTACATTTGCAGCTTGTCAGGACTTGCCTGCTATCTTTTGAATATTCAGCCATCAACCTTTACGGTGGAATTAGCTCCACTTTAATTTCCTGATAACACCTAAATTAAGGTAAGAGTTCTAAATACTTTATTAATAATGTACACTCTAATTAATAGAAATTACTTTTCCAGCATGTATTATTAAAGGATGTGTTCCAACATGTCTTTTTATGTTTTCCAATTTACTTGCTTAGAAAACTGGTTGCTGTTTCCACCTCTATCCTGAACCTGCTTCTGATAGACTCTGTTCAATATATGGAGGTACACCCTTCACTTTACATTTGAGAAGAAATATCTCATCAGTTCCCCACCTGGCTCTCTGTTAAAACAATTTTTTGTTTAAATAAGTCCCCTCATAAATTTGCTTTAAGTCAGACACTTCGGCCCTAACATTTTACCCTCCAAATGACTAATTCTTTACACTTTCAGATTGTCATTCTACATTTCTAAATATGAGGAAGAAAACTGGAATCTGTCTCAAATTTGAATTAAAAAAAACACAATAGGATGCCTGCTGCTTTTTGTTTGTTCAAGTTTTAGAGTTCAATATTTCTCATCTGGCTATTTTTGGTCTGGAATTAGCTCCGGTTCTAACCTAGCAGGAAGGTAAACTGAGGAAGTAGGGTGAAAATTACCTTCCGGGAAACACCAGAGTAGCTGAAAGGCATGGGATCTTCAGCCAGACTGTTGAATTCAAATCCTAATCTTGCACTTCCCCAGTGAGGGACAGTGGCCAAGTACTTACCCTCTCTTTTTCTTTCTTTGTCTGTAAATAGGGATGGCCGTTCACTGGGTTATCATGAGGATTTAACGAGTCAATTTGTGGGGAGAACTTAGATGAAAGCTCAGCACAAAGTAAGTACTGAACAAATTTCATTAACTCTTGCTTTCCAGGGGCCCCTTTTCCCAACTCTACCCCCAACTCAGAGGACCTATGTCCTGAGGTTCATATTAAAGCCATGTAGGAGCTCCTGATAATTTTTTCCAAATAATTTATGCATGCTAAATGCATGCATGGAGAGCCTGCCAGGCTACTGTCACCTGGTGGTCTAGGGCTCAGGTTTCTGCAGAGAGTTGGAGAAGAATTAAGCAAGTAGGAGCCCTTCAGTGCTTTCTGTCCTGTGAGGTTTAGCAATGAGAAACAACACTGAACCAGCTTCTGTTTTAGCAATGGGCAGTCTAGCTTTCGAAAGTAACTAGCCACATGCTAAGCAGAGTCTGTTGTAGACTCAGCAGACCCTGCTTCAGTCCAGTAAGATGTGATTCCTTGATGCCTCCCTCCTTCCTGCCTCATGTCCAGACATTAGCAGATTTCAACTCTTGTAACTCAAGCCACTCTTGTCTAGTGAAGTGTGGGATGTTGTAAAGCAGATTAGATTAGACGTATATTGTTTTTTTCCCCTCTAATCATTAGTAAAGAACTTTTTTTTTCTTTCTTCCAAAAAAAAATGTTTTGAATTCCAGGGCAAAAGCTTGACATAGTTCCCTAGTATCATTGGACCAAAGATGGATTTCTCTCAGGGGACCTGAGGAAGCCATCAGTGTAATTTATTTCTGTCTCAATGCTCAGTAATGGATGTGACCTTGTGTGTCTCAGGGCTCTCTTAACACTTGTGGCCCTGGATATGAAGAGTTAAACATTCCACTCCTCTGTAGAGAGATGTAGATACCTTGACATTCAGAGGCACAGTTCCCAACCTAATCCTTTCTAAATCAGATTAGTCCATCCCATCGCTGACAGTTCACTGACGAGTGCATTCCTCAAAGAGAATCTCATCTGAGATGCAGAGCACTCGCTGCAGTTTTATAGTATCAGAGTAGTAATTCATGCCCTGAGTAATAAAGAAACTCATTAAATGTAGAATCTCGGTTCTTGCTTTGTACTTAGACCTCCCAGCAGTTTAACTTATGCATAATGAGTCTAAATACTTTAAGGGATAATATAAAAATTATCTACTATTCTTTCATATCTAAAATTGTGCATTTGTTTCCCCTTCACTACATTGCTAACATAACTAGGAAACAATATATTACCCTAATTACATGTTATTTATTAGAAAGGAAGCAAATAAGTCATTTGGAGACAAATCCCTGTAGTTATTCATGGAACTGCTTTAGATGATAAAGATAGAGTAAAGCCAGCAGTCTTTCATTATATTTATTACACACTCTTTGTGCTAATGAACAATAACGGGCTTCACTGAAATAATGGTCTCAGCTCCAAGTTGTATGGAATGCTATATGGGCCATATTTATCAAGGGCAAGTCAGGGCTTTGCTTGTCTTTTGTTCTTTGCTTTCCATTGAAGGAAGAGGGTGGAAGACAAACAAAAGTAGCTTGGGAGATTTTAATAAACACAATGGAAACTAGTTAGCATATTAGAAAAAAGCCTTCATGCCACCTCCAGCAGCAATGCGCTCTTGAAAGAAAATGATCACTTATTGTTGTATATAAATCCTGAGTAGCACCTTCATTCCTTACCTGAGGAAACATGAATGCATACACACAAATATGTCTACCTGAAAATGTGAAATTTTGAGTAAAAAGTTTCTGAGATTTCCCTAAGATATTTTAACTATTTATTACTAATCGCATAAATTGGTTCAAGAAACTAATATAGGTCTTTGCTTTATAGTGGGAAACAAAACATGTTTTAGAAACTGCACCCTAAAAGATCACAGAGATTTTCTATTAATTTAATGCCAGAGGAGTTAGGGTACAGGGTTATCACAGGAGAAAAACTTTTAAAAAATGCACAAGTGAAACCAGTTTTTCTCTATATGTCACATATTTTTAGTACAGTTCCTGCTGCATCTTCAGAAGAAGAAAATCTCCAGCATGAAGACAAGAAAGAGGTGAACCATTTTGTGTCCATGTGTTTTTAAGAAAGCTGTTCAAAGTTGTGGTGGCTGCAAGAGCAAAAACATTTTTATTTTCCTTCTCTTGGAATAATTGAGCCAATATGTTAACACTTAAAAGTGTTACCTCATGGATAGTACCAGAACTGTATTTGAGGATTAAACTACAGATAACAAAAGAGTGCAGGAAAATCTAGGAGGGAAAGAAGCCAAGAAAGTCAGCTGGGACTGTCTCTTCTTTTGAATTAGCAGTTACCCTTCAGTTGCTTTTTATTCAAACATTTGTTTAGTTCCTCTTCAGAGCCGTTTCGTGCACTCTCTCCTGCACAGGAATATACAGCAGGATTTCCCATCCCAGATCAGACTGCTGGTGCGTGGAGTGGGTATGCTAACATTGGCAACCTTCCAATAATGAGGCATCAACAAGGCAAACCATCAACAAAGCATATTGCCAATTATGCGAGGCTGTGAACAGGGTTACGTGGGAGAATGGTGCAGGCAGGGTGGGGTGGGGAGACAAGGAGGGTGGGAATGAACAGTTAGAGTTAGGCATAAAATTCCGCTGAAGAACTCACTTACCCATTTCTCCACTAAATCTCTTCTAAGCTTTTCACAAAGATCAAATAAAGTGAGTTTGTTAAATGTATATTTTGCAAAACCTGTCTCTGAGTTGAGGGCAATGAGAGGAAGCAAACCCAAGCTAACTCTGTAAATCTTGTTAGAAGAGTAAATCCTGCTAAAACTTTTCCATGTCTCTCCTCTCTGGTTTCTGGGTGACATGTTTTGGAGTCTTGTGAAGTGAGCTACATGTAACAAAGGGGACCGTGCCACCTAGTTTGCCTCAAAGTCCTGGTCACACCTGTTGTCCTGAAGGCATAATTAATAACAACACCCCTTTATCCTCAAAGTGTTCTAGTTTGGACAATAAATCCTGTAGTAACTCTAGCTATAGCCCAGAACTCAACTTCAGGCAATTGAATATACAAGGAAATATCCTAGTTACATTTAAAACTCCTAGAAATACCCATCCCTACACTGTAACTATTATGGTGGGGGGGGGGGAGTTTTAAATAAATCATTCAAATTTGACCTATTCTGATGAACTGACTTATGGAGAATAATTCTAAGCATGCAACTTTCAAAGAGATTAGGAACCTACTGTTTTTTAGAGTAACCAGGCCAGAATTGGCAAAGAATACCTTGATGTTGGTTGTTTTCCCTTTGTTTAATAGGATTTTGACTTTTGAGCAATGTCAAAGTTACACTTGAGATCACAGGTCCATCACAGAGCAAATGGTCGCAACTCGCAACTCCTGCTGAATCCTTTGCTTCTCTTAGAGGAACATCCAAAATGAGGTGGTCTTGGCAACCAGTGCAAATCAAGGGACCCACCACGGCAAAAACCCTCAGACCTCTGGGCTTGCTCAGGAGCTTTGTTTGCATTAAGACTGGTTGGAGGGAAGTGCACACTGGGCTTTTCTTCCTAACACCCATGTTCTCAGTGAATACTTTCTTCTTGAGCCACAATTAGATTGCCTGATTATTTCTGAGTTTCATTTCTTATTGGACCATTAAACCTAACTGGAATTTCAAAGCCATAGGATTATCACATAAGAGAGACCCCAATTTTGGTCTATGGAATATAACTTTTGGCAGATTTTAATTGGGATCAGTTTATCAGTCTAATTTAGGCCAGAAGTCTCATGATAAAATGCTTAATAAGATTAAGCAGATCAAAAGAAGTATATAGTACAACATTTTCTTATAGCTCAGGTCTATTTTTAGAAAACATGACTACTGAAGCAGAGGGACTGAGCATTAGCATAGAATCTCTGTTTTAGAGTGACAACAGGATGTCGCAGGGACCGTGGAAAAATGGAGACTATGTCACCCATCAAAAAGGGAGCAACCAGACTCAGCTTCAGCCATCTGTTAACTTATGGAAATGGGATTCCTTGTCATGGAACTTTTACGTTTTTTTCAACAGAAGTAAAAATCCATATTACTATATAAAACTACCTGCATATCATTGGGACTGGAGCTGTGTTCTCCAATCCCCAGGATCTTGTGAGGACCACCATTCTTCCATATCCCCTTAACATCACTACCCTCCAAGTGTATTCCTTTGAAACACAAGTCAGAACACTATTTTATCCATTCTTCTGTCATTCTTCAGTCACTGCCTTTGTTCACTGAAGGAAGACATTAGCCCATGGCCTAGTGTCTGCTACACCATTCTGAGATATCAAATAGTAATATAGATGGTCCATTCAACACTCTGGCCTCTGAGTCCTTTGGCCACCATAAATTCCATGACATTTCTTCCACTCCACCTTAGTTACTCACTTCTGGGGTCATTCCCTATACCTCATCAATGCCACTGCCTTCAGTTTCAAACATCCCACTCTCTGGCTACCTCTTCCTAATTTCCAGTTTATTCTCACTAATAATCAGACTGCAATTCAAGCTTATCAGGGTTATCAAATCCACTGATGGCTCTTACCAAGCTTAGATATAATGATCCATTATCATAATCCATTGCACATACTCTCATCTCCCTGACCCACCCACAGCATCGTACTCCCTAGGTCTTAAAAAAAAACCCTGAAAAATCCAATTTTATACATCTTTTGCACCTGAACCAAGTAGCTGAATGTGGCTGAAGAAAACACAGAATCGTGTGGAATAAATGGTCTCTCTTGAAATTCATGACTTTAAACCTTAAGTGCATTCTTTTTGTTGTCCTTTCCTCTGGCATCCACCCTCTCTCTCCCCCAGAAAATAAGTTTGCATCATTTTCTTTCTCTTCAAACCTCTAACACTTCCATCTCCTCTTTCAGACTCAGGTGATGATCTTGATTTTTATTTTACTAGGTAAATATAATCAATAAGAAAGAGCCTCATATTCTCCACCAGAGATCTATCAACTCCCTTGCATTTGTACTTCTGTACTAGGCCTGTTACAACAGATAAATTGTTATTGTTCCAATCTCTGAAATCCAATGCTCTGGATTTCATCCCTTCTTATTTATTAGAGGACAGCCTCCTACTATTTCATTCTGCTGTCTCATTCTCTACTCTTATTAACACATAAATATGTTATCCCTCCTCTTATCAACCACCCTCCAACCTTTGTCTCAATATATTCCTACATACTGGACTCTTGCTCTGCTTTCACAAGAAAACCTCCTAAAAATGTTTTCTGTACTGGCTGTCTCTATTTTTTTTTTTTTTTTTTTTTTTGAGACAGAGTTTCGCTGGAGTGCAGTGGCATGATCTGGGCTCACTGCAACCTCTGCCTCCCGGATTCAAGTGATTCTCCTGCCTCAGCCTCCCGAGTAGCTGGGATTACAGGCACGTGCCACCACGCCCAGCTAATTTTTGTATTTTTAGTAGAGATGGGGTTTCACCATGTTGACTAGGATGGTCTCAATCTCCTGACGTCTTGATCCGTCTGCCTCAGCCTCCCAAAGTGCTGGGATTACAGGCGTGAGCCACTGCACCCGGCTGGCTGTCTCTATTTTCTTACCTTCCTTTCTATGTTGAACCCAACTCAATCAGACTTTCTTCAAGATATGCTTCTTATGAGACAAATCCAGTTCTATGAACCACAGTTGCATCTTCCGACTTGGAGAGCAGGAGGTATTACAGCTACAGTGTACTTTATAAATCTTATGTTCCTAATCCCATTTGAGCTTGACATTAACTCCGTGAGGTAAACAAGGGAAGAGTTCATCTTTCCTTAAGGCAAATGAGAAGAAAGAGACATGGGAGATTACATCACTTACTCAAATTAGGTGATAAATAGTGTCTGCATCACCAGTAATTGGAGCTCTCCAACACCTCCAGAAAGATGAATTAAAGAAAGCACAGATTTGTTATGGTTATTGACATTCATAAAGTCTGAAATTTTAAGCTGAAAAGGTCCTTGAAAATTATTGATTACAGCAGAACACTAGTGAGGCTATAGACTGGCCTAAGGTCACACATGTATTTGGTGGTAGAACAGGGACCTGAGGTGTCCTGACTGCTGGCAAATGCTCTGTCTCAGACACCATGTCTAAGATTTGAAAATTCAGCACCACCAGCAGCAAAGAGTGAGCAAACACTTGATATGTAGAGAAGAATTGTTCAAAAATCCCAACAACAACACAGCAACAGCAGCCATCACCAAATGGCTAACGTTCTTAAAATGCGGTCCAAGACTCACTGGCATCAGAATATAATTGCTGTAAAAACGCTAACCCATGGGTCTCAACCCATTTGTGCAGTATCTGATTCTTAGGACATGATGCTTCAGAATTTACATAAGATTTTAAAATAAGAAATTATTTTAAATAACTTCTTCAGCTGATTCTTATATACTCTTAATGTTGAGGACCATTATGTGAATAGGAATGGACAAACACACTCAGCGCAAATTTCATTCATAATTTCGTCTTCAAAAGGAAGATGTCATGCGCTTTGATTTCTCATTAATGAGAAAAAAAAGGAGAAGGAATCCAGCTGTCTCTCCTTAATTAGCTCTTAGAGTCCCATTCACTTTTGTTCTCTTTCTCAGTTGAGCATCTTTTTAATGTTAGGTACTGTAGTGATACAAACTTCAAAAAACAAGCTATTCAGTGTGTTTGCAGCTGGGAGTGAGGAAAATGACCTGCCAGTAAGTCATTCTAGAAACTCACATTCTGTAAACGCTAGGGATGAAGGAGGTTCATTCACCTCTGCCCCTCAGCAAGGGTGGGGCCTCTAGGTCAGGGTGAGAGTATCTGTGGAGCAGTCAGCAGGCTAGTCTGGTGGTGAATAGGATGGAGCACAGGCCACGCAGGGATCCGTCTCTGCAAGTGATACATATTTGTGGACACACATAGAGACTGCCGCCTCTAGAAATTTTATAGGGCTGGATGCCTCAACATCTCTGCAAACTTAGTGATGCATGAACTGTTTCTGGATGTGATATCCCTGGAAGCCCAATCTTCTTGCTCCTAGCTTCTTCTCCTTCTGGCTAAACTTGATAAATACTGAGGCAGGTCTCTTGCCCATACCCACATCAAAGACTGGTTTCACAGTTTTAGCTTGGATGAAACTTTGATGTAGAAAAAACTGGTCCATAATATTTTCTTATATACCAAAGAACTAGTGAAATGAGAGCTCTATCTCTTGTAAGGTAAGAGTAAAACTGTTTACAAATAACTAGCAGAATATTCAAACCACTATCATTCTTGTATTCCTTGCCAATTGGGGAAAATAAATGCTTAAGGGTTGAATTTTCCTATCATTTCCTGTGCATCAATAACAGCTCCCAAGCCAGATTGTGAAAATCTTGAGGGTTTTATTTCTTGTAAGACTTTTATATCCCTATCAAGCCTAGTTCAAAATTGAATATATCACAGGACCGAAAGAACTACTTGATGATTAATTAATTGGCAAAACTAATTGGTTGTTTAATTTGTTATTTTATTTTCAGTATATAGATGATGTGATCATAATACAAAAAAAGAAAGAACAAATCCAGGCAAGGTCAAATCAAAGACTGAATTCAAACCAAATCTATTCCAGCAAACACTGCTTGGATGCCAAGAGTACCAAGGGCTGTTTCTCTCCTTCTGCGTATACATGCCCTTACCTCCTCATGTGTTATGGAGAAGGAGCCCAGGAACTCGGGAGAGAAATATAGATGATTGCACTTTATTGCAGCATTTTCTAATTATACTGATGTCTCTCTTCATAATGCATGCATGATTTTTTGCCAGGGTCTTGTGAGCAATTGTTTGTGCAGCTTGGGCCCTGCACTAGGGTGACTGAATGAATGGGTGGGTAGGACTGCAATCTAGCATGGATTCAGCACCAGTCCATGCTTCCTGCTGCAGGCCTGCTTCTACCAGGAGAACAAACAGCATGCCCACTTCTAATTAGCACAAGGCACTAAGCTCAGCTATTGTAGTCCTGACCTTAGTGGCTTTAATACTTAGTCTTTAAGAATCCATGCCCTTTTGGGTAGGTTGCTTACCATCTGTGCCTGTTGTTTAGACGATACGCTAACTGGGTTTTCTGTTTCACTCGTACCAACATATAAGCTTGCTGATTTATATTAGCACACATAGTTTCTGCAGGAGGTAGGTCTTAGGTTCAAATGGATTGCTGTAGAATCTTATCTCTACAGATCTGAGAAAGTGGGACTAATGTTCTGGTTATACAAATCGAAACATCCTGTATTTTTTCATGAACAAGGATAAACTGAATTTGTTTGTAACATCAGGCTTGCACATTAGCCTTTGAAAATATTCACATACTTAAAGGACATATTCTTAATTTTGCACCACATATCCCTAAAACAGAGAACTGTTCAATGTCTAATGAACTCTGGATTTTGAAAGAAACATGGTTAACATTTGGCCATGTTGTTCTGATAAATTTCACATAACATTGCCAGTTTTACATAAAGTCTACAATTAAGAAAAGGCTCTACAGAAGGTTGAAGTTTTCATAAAAGCTACTTGGCTAATTGTGCCATATAATCTAGCATGAACTCCATATTTACAGCTATTAGGAATGATGTATGGAGTCTTTGAGAAATCCTGAAAAAAATCACCTTATAGACACTGAGTATTTTAGAGCAAAGCCATACATTTTGCAGATAACTTCTTTTTAAAAATTTTTTTAAATAGCTCCCGTCTTGCTACAAGGTCCTGATAGAGACTGAACACTTTCCCATGTGACACCAAGTTTCTATGGATCCTAGGTTGCCTATCATGGACTGGGTGTTATCTGACGCACCAAGCTATCAAACTGGGAGTGTGCAGTGGTCTTCCATAGAGTAGAAGATCAGCCTCAAGCAGGTCTAGAAAGCCCAGGTAAGTTGCATGAACAAGTGGCTCAGATTCACATGGTACCTTGTTAATAGCTGAATTGCATCCCTCAAAATCCATATATGCAAGCCTCAGCCTTCAGTGTGATTGTATTTGAAGATAAGGACTTCAGAGAAAATTAAGTTAAAATAAGGCTATACGGTGGACTTTAATTCAATCTTACTGGTGTCTTTACAAGGAGATGCAATTTGGACGTACAAAGAGACACAAGGGATGTGCGTCCATGCAGGAAAGACCGTGTGAGGACCCAGCAAGAAGAAGGTCATCTATAAGCCCAGGAGAGAGGCCTCAGGAGAAACCAAACTTGCCACCACTTTTATCTTGGATTTCTCGCCTCCAGAACTGTGAGAACATAAATTTCTGTTGTTTAAGCCACACAGCCTGCAGTATTTTGTTATGGCAGCCCTAGAAAATGAACATATACCTCTTCCGGCTTCATTGCCTAAAACACAACCTATTTATTTCCTCACAACTCTGTACATTAGAAGCCCAGGTAGGCTTGATTGGGCTCACTGAAAATCAATTTGCCAACTGGGCTGGGCTTTTATCTGAAGGCTTTAGAGAGGAATATCTTGTGAGCTCTTTCAGGGTGTTGGCAGGATCCTGTTCTTTCCACTAGGTCTGAAGTTTGCATTTTTCTGTAGCTGTTAGCAAAGACGCCTCTCTGCTCCTAGAGGCCACCACAGTCCTTCTCACTTGGTCCCCTCCATCTTCAAAGCCAGCAATGGCACAAATCTCTCTCACCCTTGGAATCCCTCTGATTTCTGCTTCTGTCCAGCAGTTGGACAAAGGACACTGTTTTAAAGGGCTTGTGTGATTAAATCAAGTAGACCTGGATAATCTCCCTTTTGTCATGCACTTGTGATATGATAAGATATCACTCTCATGATTAAGGAACTGTAACCATGTGAGTGATATCATACCGCAAGTGCCACCCACACTCAAAAGAGAGGGGATTATAAGTTGCAAAGGCCATTAAAGCTCATTCCCAGAATTGGTCACTGGTTTATGACATATGTTGTATTTTATAGGATAAAGTACCTACCACAGAAGTGTCCCAGAAGCACACTGGGAACGGAAATCCTCTTAATGAACAATCCATCTTATGGTTGTTCACTTTGAAGAAGATATGGCCAAATTATGGATCTCAACTGATTCATGGACAGTCTAATGGTTTGGCCAAGTGGTCAGGAATTTGGAAGAAATAAGAACGTTCGGGGAAGAGGTGTGTGGATAGAACTCTCAGAATGAGCACAAAGTTGGAAGATTTAAATGTCCTATGTGAATGTTGAACAAAGGTAACCATTTTAGAGGAGGCACTCTCATCAAGTGGTCATGATGACCTTTCTGTGGATATGTCAGCCTCTTTACCCTGCCATCCCAATTCTTGCTCGATGAGATGATAAATGAATTGGCTACAGCAGTAGGAATAGAGTGTATGCATGAGCTCAAAATTATCTATTTCTTCTCACTAAAATTGATCTAGCTATATTTTCTGCTGGGTACCTAACCAGCTCGGGCACCAACTACAAGTCCCAAATACGGCATCTTTCCCTTTGGAAACTAGCCAGCCACCTGGTGTCAGGTAGATTACTTTGGACTTTTCCCATCATGGAAAGTGCTTTTGTTTTTCAGAAATACACTTTGGATTTGCCCTGCCTACCTGCAATGCTCTGTTACCATCACTCCATGGACTTCATTTATTGCCGTGGTATTCTGCTCTGCATTGTTTCTGACCAGAGACTCGTTTTACAGTGAAGTGCTGTAGCCATCCCTTCAGCCCATGGGATTCACTGGTTTTACCATATGTGGTGTCATCCAGAGCAGTTGGCCTTGTGAAATATTGGAATGCACCACTGAAGACCCAGGTATAGCGCTGGCTGAGTCCAAACTCGGGGCTAGGGTAGTATCCTATAAAATACAATATATGTCATAAACCAGTGACAAATACGTTGTGTCATTTTTCTCATAACAAGAATACAGACGAAAGAACCACAGGGTAGAGATGGGAGAGGGTTCTCTCTATGCTACATTGACAACATTTTTGCTTCTGTTTACAGCAACTTTAAAGCTTTGCTGGTTTAGAAGCCTTCTTCCCAAAGGATGGATTCTTCTACAAGGGGACACAAGGGTCCCACTGAGCTGAAAACTGGGACTGCCACCTGGCCATTTTGAGCTTCTCAGGCCATTGAACCAACAGAGGGGTTACTATACTGGTTGGGGTGATTTTTCCTGATTATCTATAGGAATTTTAGATTATTTATATATGATGGAAGGATGAGTATAGCTGAATCTAAGATTCTCTAGAAAGTCTCTTATTAATCCCATGTCCCGTAGAATATGTTAATGGAAACTGTAGAACTCAGCATTAGCAGCACTATTAATGGTTCACCCTTTTGTAGTGAAGGTTTGGTTCACCAGGCAGGTAAAGACTGAAAACAAATGAATGAAAAGGTGTGTCAATGTTAATCTCTTTGTTTTGTAGAAATTTGATTCTTCCTTGTGTGTGACATTTAGACATGAAAGTCCATGGACAATGCTAATGTCAGTCTACATGTTAAATATTGGGGAAGTTTAATTTCTTTATTAACTTTTAGAAATAAATATAAATAAAGGACCTAATATTTTATTCCTTCTCTCAGGTGAGAGGTCTTTTATAAACCATTCATTATATGAATTTATCTTGATGTGTTCCCAAGTTATGGTACAGACATTTGCAATGCTATGATTTAAGTACAAGCCAATACAAATAAAAAACCCAGTATTTTCTTTTTGTTCCCTAGCAGGATGTCTTCTTCCACCCTGGAGGTGAACACACCCCCACTTTGAAGATTACTGATGTAGACTGTGGATGATTGTATGCATCAGCTGGGTAGAGGAATAATTTCAGGGATGCGAGAAAGGTCTGCCTGTCCAAAATAATGTATGACCTTCTGAATGTCTGACCTAAAATTATACATTTTCAGATCCTGACCTTTGTAAATATTAAAATCATTCAGCATCACTGGCAACTGACCACATTTAGCATTAAGTTAATGCTTCAGACTATATCCCCTTATAGATGTTGTTGAAGATAGGGGCAACAAAAGAAGAATGTGTATCCAGTGACCTGGTGGAAAGAGCTTCAGGGAGAGAAATTGGACAAATGGTTCCTATTCAGCACTCTCTTTGTTGTGCTACAAAATTTTACATATTTATCTCATTAAATCTGCTGAATAATTCTATGAATTAATATTATCTATACTTTACAGATGAGATATCAGGGTTTCAAGAAATTAAGTCACTTGCCCAAACTCATACAGCTTGTACATGGAAGAACTGCCACAAATCCAGATCCGTCCTATCCTGAAACAGATGTTCTTTACACTGTGCTATTTGAAAACACAGATAAACTTTATTCACTTCATTGGCTTTGTTTCTGATTATTACAATTTTTTTCTTTATTAGAGAGAAAAAGAGAGAGAGTCCAGATTCCCATAGATAAGTTTGCAAATAAAAACATATTTTTGTTGTTGTTGTTTTATTTTATTTTTGTAAATATCTTGCTTTTCAATCTCAGAATAAGCTTTAATTAAATTGTTACAGAAGCTCAGAAGAATAGAGGGATATTTTTATCTGAAAGCTGAATCACCCACTGATTCAAGATTTGGGAGAGCCAGGCCTTCTGCCTCACTTAGCTAGGATTCTTCTGCTCTGGCACAGAAAGTGAATTTTCATCCAAGACAGGCCTGGCCCTGCTTCATCCATTCCCACTTTCCTTTCCCTGGAAGGAGGGTGCGGACAGAGATTGTCCAGTGAGGACTCCTGCAAAGAGGTGTTTGTCCAGGATCACCTTGCAGGCCAGAAGGTAGTTCTTCCTTCCCAACCTGCAAATTTAGTGGTCCTAAGGCCTGGTATTAGTCAGAAGTCTGGGCATTAGCTGTCACCTCTGTCATGGCACCATCTGGATCATCTCAGTTTCCCTGAGCTAGAACACCAAGCTTGGTCAGACACTGTAGCTATTTGACCCTCTTTCTATCAGATCTTGCCCTCCTGAATACAGACATTAGGATGAGGACCCTGCAAACTATTAAAAAGGCTTGAAACTATTCATAATATAAATATTATTATGATGAATTTATTTATTATCATGAATTTATCATGATGTGTTCCGAAGTTATTGTACAACTATTTACACTGCTATGATTTAGGCACAGGCCAAGCAGCTGTGCCAAAGCCCTGCCTGGTATTTAATTGATAGTATTTTGCATATGTGCATGGTAGCATGCCCACTTACCTGAGGTAACATGTGTGGGCCTAAATTTAAAAAAGAAAAAGAACAGTGCAGATTCCCTACCCTTTCAATCAATATAATATTTATATATGTGCCAGAAACATTAGGGCAGCTTTATTCCAAATTCTATACAATAAAATGCATTCAGATACCCTCGAATGACAACAGCCCAGTGTTCTGTACTACGTTAAATGTTGGAATGTAGCATATTTGGGGTGGATGATTTTTTAATAATATTTTAGATAGACAAATGTAAGACAACTATGTTAACCAAGTATCTGTGGAACTCCTGATAACCCTATGCAGAAGCCTCTCACTGGGGCAATACAGTTAAAAAAAAAAATCACAGTGTGACAGCACATGTCAAACTGCAGTTCTACTGCTAGTTGGCTGTATGACCTGGGGCAACTTACTTAACCCTGTGGAACTTTAATGTCCTCATCTGTAAATCTGTGATAACCAAACCTCCTCACAATGATGTGAGATTTTATCAAAACTAGCAGAGATTGTATCGTGACAGGCAAATAGCAGGCACCCAATGACTGCCAGTTCTCTCCCCACCACTTGCTCCATGTACACAAAAACACATATGCATGCACACGTGCTCAAGCATGAGAACAAAATACTTCCCAAGACATTGGGTTGTCTCTGAAACCTAGTTTTTCAACCCTAAGATAAGAAACAGTGCTGTTCTGTGTTAGCAAAGCTACTTTATATTCTGAACTGACTACTTTTTCCTCTACAGGATAATTACTACCCAAGGAATGTATGGGAGCTGGGTATTATCACCTGTCTACCCAACAGGCCTCCGCTTCCCCCAGAACAGAAATGGGTTTGCAGGGCTGGAGATCCTAATGAACAGAAACCTTGTATACACAGCCGAAGCCCTGGGAATTCCTTGCTGCAGCATGCTTGGAGGCCACTGGTGCCGCTCATGTGGCAGGTGAGGTGTGGAAGAAGAAGCATCTATCAGGTAATTGAGGCTGGAGGCAAGATGCAGAATTCAGAAGCTACCCCCTACCACCCCTTCTCCTGTCTTTTAAGGTGATTTTGTTATTTTGAAAACCAGGTGCAAGAGGAGCTTTTGCTATGTAACAAACCACCTCCAAATTTAGTGGCTTAAAATAATATAAACATTCATTAAGTTTATGATTGTGAAGGCTGGTAGTTTGGGCTGGGGTTACTTCTCATCTCAGCTGGGCTTATTTATGCATGTGCAGTTAGCTGTTGGGTTGGCTGGGAGCGGGCTGTACTAAGGCAGCCTCAGCTGGGATGGCATGTCTTTGTTTAACATGGTCTTTCGTCCTCCAACAGGTCAGCTTGCTCACATGGCCGTTAGGCAGGACTGCGAAAGGGGGAGGGAGAGAGAGAGTGCGAGAGAGAGCAAGAGAGAGCAGAAGCATTTTTTGAGGCTGAGAGTTTGGAAACAGCACTATGACATGTCCATGGCATTCCAGCTACTGGCCAAAGCAAGTACAACGCAAGTTCAGATTCAAGAGAGAAAGAGATGCTTCCTCTGCATAGGATGAACTATCAAGTCACAGTGCACAGTGATTTGACATAGGGAAGGGTGAAGGATTATAGCCATTTTTGCAATCTACCACACCCTGGGAGTTCCAAATTGCAAACTCCTTGGGGGCCCGCTGGAATGACTAATGTGAGAGGCAAGATTCAGCATAAGAAGAAAATGTACCAGGCAATTGAGACTGATGGCAGACAGCATTCAGAAGTCATTTTTAAACATTCCTTCCTCTCTTTGCTGTAAGGTGATTGTGTCATTTTGGCAAACATCAGAAAGTTATCTGTACAAGAGGCACTTTGAGGAAGGAACACTTCCTGGCCTGGCATGATTGTGTGGACAGTGGCCAGACCACCTCATCCCTTCCAGCCACCTTAGCTGTCTTTGCAGATCGCTATAGGATTCCTGCAGCCACAGCAATCAGAAGTGATCAGGGAGAAGGGTGGCTCATGTGGCTTGGCTGGGGTGCAGCACAGCCAGCCTCAATCATGCTTCTTTAATGTTTCCTGTCAAGCTTTTAAGGGTCTGAAAGAGCTGAATGCACAGGAATCCAAACAAGCCTTAAGACCGGCTTGTTCAAAATCGGCTCAGGACAAGGAAGAGAGAAAACAAAAGATAGGGTGAGGATAATGACCTGCTTGAAACCATGTTTGGTTTGAAAAAACATCTTTTTCTCTCCCCCTGCCCAGATGCCTCTGACTCCAACATGCTCCTTTCTTTGGGCACTGTGGCTCCCCCCTTGGTGGGGACCTTGTGGCCTGGCCTGCTCTGCGGCTGCCTAAGCTGGAAGGCACAGACTGTGACCAGAGACAACTGCTATCCTTACAGAATATTTTATCCATCATTTTTTTTTCTGTGATCAGTCAAGGAGAGAAGAGCCTTTGAATTTTATTCACAGAACCTGAGAAAAGGAAAAGAACAGCAGCCTTTTCCTAGGCGCCTTTTCTTTCTTAAAGGTTTTCTATTTTTCCCTTTTGACCCAGACCAAGACTGCAGTGAGGTTAAAACAAACGTGGCATTTCTCATCCTGTAGCACCTTACTTCTTCCTTAGCTCCTCTTCCCCTCCCTCTAATACAGAGTTAGATGCATTCAATCTAGGGCTATGTGAGAGGGAATTAGTGCCAACAGCTGGATCTTGTGCATTGGTGCTAAATGAGAATAACCCGATGCCTTTGGACATTTATTTTGTTCCCTCTGACAGCAACCAGAGGGGCGCAGGGACAAAATGCAAGATGGCATTGCCCTCTGCCTTCTGGTCCAAGGTGAAGCACTATTACAGAGCAGCCTGGATGATGCTATAGGGCTTAAAGAAATGCCATTGAACTGCTCTCAGGCGATCGATCGGGATATTAGGGTTTTCGTTTTTCCAATACTTGGCTCTTTACAATCCAATTCTATAAAGATTTATGTAGCATGGGGGAGATAGTGGAAGATGCAGTGCATATGGGTTTGAAGCTGTCAGTCAAGAAAGGAGGCCAATTGATGCCTTTGAAGTGCTGGTACCTCTCTGCTAGAGTACTTCCAGGAAGATAAAGGTCTGCTGAATGTCATCATTCTAAGGCTTTCAGAGAAGATTGGACTCCAGTTCACAAGTACTCATGCAGCACTTAACACGGGTCAGGCCCTGAGCACTTTACAAATATGGACTCAATTCATCTCCATAATTCAGGTCTTATTCTCCCTGTCTTATAGATGAGGAGACTGGGCTGTGGGATGTTTCAGTAGCTTGTCCAATAGGACACAGAGCTTGCAATGGTCAGAGGCTGGATGGGAGCCCTGCAATCTAGCTTCAGAGTCCATGTTCTTAATCACTATGCCCTGCTGCCTGTCATATTCATTAAAGCTTTTTGGCCCTAACCAGACTCTCCATTTTCCTTCTGGATTATTAATTTTTGAGAAGCTAGGAGCAAGAAGCAAAGGGAAGAGAGAAGGCTAACATCTACATGCTAGATGCCGTGCTTTATTGTTTATACTTAGCTCATTTCATTCCCAGAACTATGATTCCAAGGTATTCTTATCCACACACAGACACGGCAACACAGAGGCCCAGGGAGGTTAAGTGGCTTCATGAATGACACATAGCTAGGAAGGAACAGTGCTGGCATGTGGGCTCAGCTTTCCTGGATTCCATAGCTCTTGACACCCTCTGTCTGCTTTAGTTAGCTAACCTTGCACCAGCTTCCAAGAGCTAAGAATACACCTCCTGTCTGGATCTCTGGATTGTCCTCCTAGTTTATCCTACTTTGTCTTTCTGGCTCATCCTGCTTTGTACTCAGGAAAAATATAAGTTTTGATATTTTGAAGCAGTACAAAACCCAGTCCTGCAAAAAGTTTCAAACTCTCTGGTTTTCATTAAAATATGACTTCATAAATGTCAAAGTGTGTCTAATGTGCTTTTCTTTTTGGCTCTTGAAATGCCAATATGAGCTATTCATGGATTCACCTATTAGGTGACAATAAAGTTATCTCCAAGCACTTTCCTTTACATGACGATGGGAAGACTAGAAAAACAGAGATTTCAGTATGCATCTCAGGTCTAGGCTATGTATGCATATATCAGAGCGACAGAACAATCAAACCACTCTGTCCGTGTACTCTCATCTTGCACCTAACCTAAATGGGCATTTTGCAGATTCCTTAACTAGAGAACCTGGTGTGCTTGTGAGAGGCTCCATCACCACTACTGGAAAGCGCACTCAGAGAGGACTATGGCAGCACTGTCACATGGAAAGAAGAGCCTAGGGTGTTCTAGCCACCAGCAGGTCTTTCCTTGACAGAGCAGGCCTCTTGAGGGCCTGGAATACATATCTTAAGTCAATGTTTTAAAGCCCTCATGAAATAAAACAAAACACATTAACATAAGCAAAACAACAAAGGTTTTTATCCACATTGCAGCTTACGAGTGTTCCCAAGGATCTTAAGTTAATATTGACCTCCATCTATAAAACAGAGGAGCCAAATATTATCATACTGTTTTACAGATAAGGGAGCTCTGAAGCTCAGAGAAGTTAAGTGACTTGCTTGAGACTGAACAGCTAGGAAGAGATGAAGCTAAGGCCTGGGTCCAGGTCTTCTTACTTCAAATTCAGCAATCTCTCCAAGATAGCTTAATCTTTTTTCTATATAGCCTATAAAATAATGCTAGCAATAAAGAATCATAGTGAAATCACAGTTTGACTATTGAATAACTTTGGGTTATTATAAAACACAAATGCAATAATAATTGCTAACTTTCTTTTGTGTGTTGTTACTATGAGCTAAATGCTTTGTGCTTATACTTCTCCATTCATTCACTTGACCTTATGGGCACCTACTATGATGCAGATGTTTCGCAAGGAAGCAGGTATTACTTGCTTTATTTTTTAGTTACATAATCTGAGAGCAGGAAGTAAAATGACATCCCCAAAGTTATACAGCCAGTAAGCCACAGAACCAGGACCTAAAGCCATGCCTCATGACTCCAAATCTCGAATCTAAACCATTTCACATAGACACAAATCATCTAGAATTACCAACTATTTTTATTTTTATTTATTTATTTATTTTTAAACTTTTTTGAGCTGGAGCCTCACTCTGTACGATGTCTGGCTTTGAGCCATCATGTCTGGTTTCTATAGCTTACTCCTGGTGAAAAACAAGACAGAAATATACATTTGTCCCTGCACAACCTGTTGCTGGTTGGCTGTTGCATATTCCTCCTGTTACTGGTAATAATTTGTACTACATTTGGATCTGTGTCAAGAAATACATTCTAGTAATTGCATTTTTATAACATTAATTATTTTACAAAACATTTTCTATGTGAACCCTGTCAGTGCTCAATAAATAATCATAATACTAATTACCATGACATATTTGACACCTATGGAAATAAGGAGTTGTTATCTCAGCCCAGAGCCAGGCAGGACATCTACATAAAGATGCAGTGAAGGAGGTTTTCTCCTCAGGGACTCTGTCACTTTCCTTGGGTCTAACTTGCAGTTCTTGCTGACACCTCTGGCATGTGTAAATTTCCATAGAAATGTGGAGATGCTGGAGATGTAAAGGTGAAAGCCTGGTATATTGAAGGGGCTTTGTCTTGGTCTATTCAAGCTTCTATAACAAGGTGCCAGGGACTTGATAGCTTATAAACAACATAAATTAATTTCCCACAGTTCTGGAACTGGGAAGTTCAAGATCAAGGTGGCAACAGATTTGGTGTTTGGTGAGGGCCCACTTCCTGGTTCATTTGTTCACTGATGGCACCTTCTCACTGTGTCTTCACATAGTGAAAGGGAGAAGCGAGAGCTCTGGGATCTCTCTTTCCCTCTTTTTTTTTTATTTCATTTTATTTATTTTTTTTTGAGACGGAGTTATGCTCTTGTTGCCCAGGCTGGAGTGCAATGACATGGTCTCGGCTCACCGCAACCTCCGCCTCCTGCCTCCCGGGTTCAAGCGATTCTCCTGCCTCAGTCTCCCAAGTAGCTGGGATTACAGGCACGCGCCGCCCCGCCCAGCTAATTTTGTACTTTTAGTAGAGACGGGGTTTCTCCATGTTGGTCAGGCTGGTCTCAAATTCCCGACCTCAGGTGATCCGCCCACCTCGGCCTCCCAAACTGCTGGGATTACAGTCGCCTGCCACCGCACCCAGCCTGGGGTCTCTTTTATAAGGGCACTGATTCTATTCATGAGGGATCTGCTTTCATTACCTAATCACCTTCCAAAGGTCCCACGTTCTAATATCATCACCTCGTAGGGGGTTAGGAATTTAACATGAATTTTGGGGGGACACAGATATTCAAACCATGGCAGGACTTAATACCATTTGCTAAGTAAGCCTAGAGAGTAAAGACAAGGATGAGAATCAGACATCGTCATTTGAGGAAGGAGTATGGCCTTGAGTTGCTGTGATCCCCTTCTCAATGAATGGCACCAGAAGCCATGCAGTTTCCTAGAGCAGACGCTCAGGTATCTGCCTTATCTCCTTCCTCCTCTGCATCACTAATCAACTGCCGTATTTTCCAACTCTCTGAAGCAGATGCAGTCACCTATATCCACTTGGCCCACCCTGGAGGTCACCCCGCAGCTTTGTGGACATTTGTCTAGTGGCTTCCTACCTCAAGCTCCTGCATCTTGTTGCTGCAGAGTTTCCTGTGGCATGGAAATGGCCAGGGGGGAACAAGTTGGGGGCAGGAGTTGGTGGATAAACAGCCCAGCTTTCTAGGTGTGTGCTACAGTCAATTGCCCACAGCAGATACTTGATTATTAATAGAGCATTCCTTGACCTTATTGCATTCCCTATCTCTCTTTCATAGTTTCTCATTGTACTGCAAGAATCACCTACCAAATAAACCACTTGCATGTAAATCTTTTTCTCATGTACATGGGGACGTAGGTGAGGGTATCCAAACTGCGATGACTCTCTACTTACGGGTGATTCTGTCTTACTCTCATTATTCCTTTTGCTGGTTTAGGTGATCCCTGGCTTTTATCCACCTTGCAGTGGGAATGAGCTTTCTCAAATACAGATATGTTATTGATACTCCTACATGTAGAGTCACTCATTGGCTCTTACTTGCTCTCAGGAAAAACTCTCAATGCCTTGGACTCAGCAGGGGTTGTTGGGGGTGTCAAAGACCCTCCATAATGAGTCTACTGTATATGCCCCCAACCTCCTCACCCAATACTCCCCTCTCCCTAATTTGCTCCAGCTCATTGAACCAAGAGCTCTACTTTTTTTCATCAGGGCTTTGATGCAGAATGTTCCCTCTGTTTGGGGTTCCTTTCTCATTTCTTCTCTCTCTCTCTGGCCCTTCCTCCCCATCTTTGCTATCTCACTCCCGCTTGTCCTTCAGGTCTCCAATCCAATGTTACTCCATTAGCAAATGAAGTTCTTCCATTCCTCCCAAATCTGGATGAGGTGTCCTAGTCCCTGTGCCAACTCATCTCACATGCCTCATGGCTCTGTGCAATTATAGCCTATTAGCCTGTCTTTCTCACCAGAGTATGAACTTCTTAAGGGCTAGACCTGTGCTTTCATCTGTGAAGTCCTACGATTTAATACTTGACATGTGGTAGGTGCTTATAAAATATTTGTCAAAAAAATTGCTATTGGAACTTATGTTTTATTGATGACTGATGTGGTTGAATCCTTTCCCCTGTTTATTTCCCAGGTGTACATATATGTTTTTTTCTGTAAGTGGTCTGCATGGCCATTTTATTATTTGTTTTCTATTTTGCAGTGGTGATAGAACACCACACAATAAGAATCCTCCCCATTGGATCAGATGTGGTTCAGTACTCACTGGTAAACACCTACATACAGCCCTCAGGTAAAAAAACTCACTCGAATCTCCCTCTGCGAACTGGGAAGAGTGGAACACACCCCCGTCCCACCCTGGGCAGTCCCACCTCAGCTACCAGCAAGACAAACCTGGAGAGTCTATTTCCTACATGATGGCAGGAACATCTTCCACCCTTGTTAGGAGCATTTCACAGAATTATTAAATCTCTGAACCTCTCTGCTAGTTGCCTGCACATGTGTTCCAATTTCTTGGTTTTAGGTTCTTGCTCTAAAATTCATCATCAACTCTTGAATGAAGCACCAATTTCATGTGCAAGTTTGGCCAAAATGGCAGACTTTGAAGGATGAATGAATAGCCACGGATTTTCCAGTTCTCACAGCTTTAAAGTGGGCCTGACTCAGGCTCATGACAAACCCTCCCAAAGAAGGTGTGGCTGCACATCCTCCATGCCTTAGCACTACTCCTTGTCATCACAAGTGGCCTCTGAAGAGCTCTTATGGGTCCTGGCTGCAGAAAGCTAAAAGCTTTCCCAGGCTGCCTCCACAGAGCAGTAACTTCCTAGTTCTCAAGATTTCAGTGTTAAGGTTTCCAGTACATTCTTTGGGTTTCTTTCACTTTACAGGGAGTCTGCTGAGGGTGCACCCCGGGATGCTACTGGTCCTTGTGACTATTAAATGACAAAAACACATGTAAAATCCCCAGTATCATTCCCGACACTTTAGTATGTTCTCCGTGAATATTACCTTCTTCCATTCCTCTGGCTGTTGGCCGATTCAGTGATAAAATCTCTATGTCAAGGGACAATCTCTACCATGGCTGCCATGTGTATGGCCACAGAATCCAATCAAAGAGGGGACCTTCGAGAAACTTACCCAGAGTTGCAGTATCATTCACAAGGATGACTGGGTGAAGGTAACCAACGTGAAATTCTGAACTGTTAGTACACAATTTCAATTATAATACTGTTAATAACAATGGTAGCAGTTACACTAGATACACGGAACATGCTGGAAACTACTTGTGCTATCTCTGGTCTTCACGACATCTTTGCAAAGCTGTTGAAGCTGTTGCATATTCACCCCATTTTACATTTTAATGTCAACTAAATAGTTTGAAATGAAGAGATTATAGTGAATAAATAGTGATATTTCTCTCCTGCCCATCACTGCTGCTCAAGCCCCCTCTGTCAAAGCTCATGTTCTCACACCCTGAGAAACATCTTGACCAACCCATGGCTTTCCAAGTCCTTTTCAGATATTTGAAAAGCCTTGTTGTTACGTCTTAAGAAGCCCAAATAATCTAAATCAAACTCCAGTCTCTCTTCCAAATAGAAGTTTTCTTTTTTGCCCAAATCCAGACCAAACTTAGGCTCTGGAGAGTACAGTGGAGAAAAACCTCTGCTTGTTTTGCTCCTTTAGCACTTGTACTTCCCATTTCTCTGGGGTCAAAACAGTGAGAAGGAATGAGAGGTAGAATGTGAGTGCCATTTAATGGGACTGGTGTTTGTGACTCTCTCTTGGCTGTTAAATGCCCTCTAAGTTAATGCCTTGGCGTTAAGGCATAGGGCCAAATTCTAATGATGGATGGAGGGTTGTGGAAGGTTCTTTATGGCCTCCTCCCTAACACCCCTTAACCTTTTCATTTCCTCCAACTTCCCCTCCCCTAGCCTTCTGCCAACTCTGCCCTAACCTTCCCCCATCCCTCCCCTTTGCTCTCGGACTTCTGACCTGTGCTCTCTGACTTAGGAGGTAGATGCTGCAGCTGTCTACTTATAACTCTCCCTCTCAGCCTATTTATAGAGCATTGACTCACCTGGCAGGTAGCCTTTATGAATGCAGCCACTCCTAACATGTGGCCCTAGGCAGGAGTACAAACAAAAGCTCACACCTTTTAAATATTTAGGTATGCTTAAAAGTTGTCAGTCAAGCTAAAAATAATTTAATAGAATGAGTTCTATGCTCCTTCCCTAACAACTGCAGCTTCATGCTTACCTGGAAGGCCAGGCAAGATTGTTTCTAGAATTCTCACACTCTGGAGAATTCTGGCTAAATGGTGGCTCCAAGCCTGAGACCCCAGCCCCTTATCTGTCTCTCTTCTCTCTATCCCTTGGCTCTCTATCCCAAGCTGACCCTTGAGCAGCCTCTGGGCCTGCTAGTGATGGGGATCTATCCTTGGAAACTGGCTTGACTTGAAGACATTTGAGAATGGAATTCTGGAGTCCCAGTTACCTAAGCCATGCTCTAGGAGAGGACATGGTCTTCAGGTGGGCATGGCCCTAAGGTAGGCATGTCCCCTGGCCTCATAAACTATTTCTTTGGAAGAGAGGAGCATGGCTGAAGGAAGGCGGGAATTCCTCTTGTTCTGGTCTAAGGGAGCTACTGCTCTTGGACATGGGCCTTTCAAGACAATTCACACTTCCAATAATTCATTCAGCCTTGGGAAAAACTCAAGTGCTAAACTCCGGAAGGGTAGGCTGCTCCCGAGAAGATTTTTGGTCTTGTATTCTGATAGCTGTATGGGCAGGCCAATGCCATGAGAGCTCAGTCTCCTTACCGACAATTCAGATTCCCCTAAGCGCATTTTCGGGGAGCCCTTCTCACTGGTGAAATAAGCAATTTATATTTATTGTTGCATCTTCTGTGCCTTGAACTGTGCTTGAAATATGACAGGGGCTCAGTCCATATTTGTCAAATAATTGAAGGTGTGGAAAACATTCTGTTCTTCCTCCTCGTAGAGAATTTCCTGCTGGAACAACAATGCTCTTCAAACATGCCTCACTCCCACCCTACTCTGATCGGTTTCCTCACTGCATCCTAGGCTTCTCTAATTTGGGAAGCCATTTAAGCCGTCTCTTAGTTCTGCATGGATGGGAAGTGTGAGGTGTTCCCCTCTTTGGGCTTTAGCAGGAATTCGAAGACAACCAAAAACTTCCATTTAATAAGTTCCATGTAACTTGCATAGTCCATGGCGCTGCAGCTACAGAGAGTGGAATGGAACCCAGAGCTGACTGGTTCCACAAGACATCCATTTTCATTATGCCAAACCGCATCCGGGGCCCCATTTTAACAAGATGGGTAGGGCGAGGTTTGGGAGCCTGCATCAGCACACTGCCAATCACGCCGCGGCCGGGGGCTGCCTGCGTTCTGACGGCCCGGAATTGAATCACTGCCGCTTGACATACAACTGTTCCCGCATCTCATTTGGCGGCTGCTTTATGTCCATTGTCAGACGCTGGCCTCAGGAGACTCCGGGGAGCGCCCCCAGCTAGTGCGAAAGTTCAGTCAAATGGTTGCACAGATTACTTGGGACTGCGCCTGTGATTCAGCTGTGCAGTGATTTGTACAATTAGAACAGCTTTCTCGCCCGCGGCCTTCGAAGAACAATTACAAAAACAAATAGCAGCAGCAGTCATAACAGCAGACGGAAAAAAAGGCACCAAACAAGACAAAGGCCTCCTCCCCAGCCCCGTGCCCTGTGGCAGCGCACATCAGTCAGTGGAAGGCAATGCTGCTTCTGCTGCTTCTTCTTTTTTTTTTTTTTTGAGACAGAGTGTTGCTCTGTCACCCAGGCTAGAGTGCAGTGGTGTGATCTCTGCTCACTGCAACCTCCGCCTCCCGGGTTCAAGCGATTCTCCTGCCTCAGCCTCCCGAGTAGCTGGAATTACAGGCGCCCGCCACCGCGCCCGGCTAATTATTGTATTTTTAGTAGAGACGGTGTTTCACCCTCTTAGCCAGACTGGTCTCGAACTCCTGACCTCGTGGTCCACCTGCCTTGGACTCCCAAAGTGCTGGGATTACAGGCGTGAGTCACTGCGCCTGGCCGGCAATGCTTCTTTTTCATTCCGGGCTTCAGAGAATCAGCTTCATCAAGAAAAATAGCAGTTAGCTTCCCATGTAATTACTACAACAGATACCCATTATTTCATAATTCTTAGAAATGAATATGCCAGTAAGAGTCTCTCCCTGGAAATTTCTCCTATTAATGGTTGGATGAGCAGTGCAAGTCAGCAGGCTGTTGAAAGTCAGGCAGTCAGCCTGGGTATTGGGATGTGGCTGGCGTCTGGGCCACTCCTCTGAGTTCCACTTCACCTGCTTGGCTCTTACCTTCGGGCCCTAATGTTTTCCCCAGCTCTAAGCCTGCCTGATGGTTGGTTTTCCAACATTTGACAACTTGCATTCCCAGCCTGGGTGACAGAGGGAGACTTCGTCTCCAAAAACAAACAAACAAAAAAGGTTTTTATTCCTAGGTGATCAGCCAGGAGGAGTGATGCTCCCCGGTGAGGCAGTGCCCACCTCGGGTCTCTAGCTGCTGAGGCCCTTTCCTCCAAAGCTTTCTTATTGCATTCAGCTCTGGGTGTTCCATAATAAGGCACATGTTCCTTTGGATTAAGTATTTGTCCTCCATGAAAAAGCAACTACCGCATGAAGAAAGCGTCTCCCAAGAGGAGGTTTTGATGCAGAGATCTCCGTTTATGTTTCTCATATTGTTATTTGTAATTGTTCATGAGTCATAGAGAAGCCATGGAGAAAAGTCATTATAAATGTGGACTCTGGAGCCAGCCATCTGGATTTGATTCCAGCTTCACCACTTACTAGCAGGGACAGCCTTGGTTATTTAATGCATCTGTGCCTCAGTTTCCTTATCTATACGATGAATATAGTGACATTACCTAATATCACAGACATGTTGTGAAGATCGAATGGAAAATACCTAACAGGGTGCCCTGAACATAGATATTTACTCAATAAACATTACTTATTATCTTCCTAACTGGACTACAATCCCTCAAAGTCAGTGGCCATTCATTGGTTTGGAGGCTATGGTTGCTATGTCCAGATTCCCTCAGCACTCTCTGCTCCTCTGCCTGTTGACCCCTTCTGAGGGCAAGCATTTGCCTGAGGGCTTTCTCTGGCCTCTGGAGTATTCCCAGAGTTCACTCAGGGCAGGCTGGGAGTCCAAGTCCTGTGAGCTTCCTGGACCGAATGACAATGGGGCTCTTCCTCACCACCCAGGGAGGACAAATCTGAGACATGCTCTATAGCGCATCTGGACAAGAATTTGAGGTCAAGAGTTTGAGACCAGTCTGACCAACATGGTGAAACCCTGTCTCTACTAAAAATACAAAAATTAGCCGGTTGTGGTGGTGGGCGCCTGTAGTCCCAGCTGCTGGGGAGGCTGAGGTGGGAGAATCACTTGAACCTGGGAGGAGGAGGTTGCGGTTAGCCAAGATCGCACAACCGCACTCCAGCCTGGGTGACAGAGGGAGACTTCATCTCAAAAAAAAAAAAAAAAAAAAAAAAAAAAGGTTTTTATTCCTAGGTGATCAGCCAGGAGGAATGATGCTCCCTACTGAGGCAGTGCCCACCTCGGGTCCCTAGCTGCATCCCAGAGGTCCCAGCAGGATGGCGCCCTAGTTGCCTTGGTAACCTGTTCATGACACTGGCTACATCAGTGTCCTTTGTTTGGTGTCTCACTTCACCTCTTCCTCAACAATGGGAGAACCAGTGGAACACCTCCCAAGAAAACTTGGGGAACACAAGCTAAAGCCATGTATTAGAATTCTTTGAATATGTCACAGTAAAACAAAAACACAGTGTTAATAACCTTGTGGTTTATCAATCAGCATTAATTTAATAAATTGCCTCCAAGAAAGTGCAGCTGGAACACATAGCTCCCTTCTTGTTTCTGGGACTTCACCAGTAAGCACTTTGCTCCATTAGCTTTATCACCTGAGAAGCACAAGGTTCATCTTGGGGAGAAAAACAATTCCCTCAATAACCATCCTTTCTTTTTTTGTGATCCTAGGATGGATCTCTGAGGACAGATTTGAATTCAGGGATCACAAGTGCACCTGGCACAGTAAGCCAAAGAAGTGAAGGGAGCCGATTTGAAACTGCATGGGTGGAAGCACTTACATAATGAAAGGGGTGGGGCCTCAGCTCCCCCGACAGGCTGCCATGCCAGTTGAAGGCCCATTGCTTCCAGATCTTCTGTCGCTTGTTATTTCTTAATGTATACTTTTGTATCAACTAGACTTATTTGAAATTATTGACAATGAGTTCAGTTTTTTCATAAACATCATAGGCATAAATTGTACTCATCAGTGGCCTTCCAACAAGTTATCTCTGCTTTAAGCAATAACCCAAGTTCACCTTAGTAGCCACAAAAACTAATTTAAATGATAAAGAAGGCCGCAGCACCTGTCCCTGGTTTCCACAAGGCTTAGAGAAGCTGTCTTTACCAGGGATTGGCCCTCATTTCAAGCCTCAACCCCCTTCACAGTATGTGGTGTGGCCGAGTTCATTTGCCTCCCAAGCAGATACTGCTCTGGAATTATGCGTGGAGGTTTCATTTCCAGATCTCAGGTAAAATTGATTTTCATAATTCTCTCAGTTCCTGCCTGTCTATACATATCTTTCCTCATTAACCACTTTATTTCCACATCTGAACTGTCCCTGTCCCATGCCTGGGAAGCAAAGATTGCAGGCAACTTTTAACTAAGAGTCGGCAAAATGCATTCTGGAAGCCTGAGCTACTGATCTCAGGGCCTACCTCACTGTGCCCTTTGAAAATACTAGTGTAGCACCAAAACAACTCAACAAAATAGCCTAAAGTTTCATTATGAATAATTAAATCAAATAAAATGATAGAGAATATTGCTGTAGTGAGAGACATTTAGGTGCCTTTGAACCTACAGTGGGTCTTTGCTGAAATTTGATAACCTTCTTTGACTGGGTAGAGGATGTTTTACACTTATGTGAAAGGCTTCACCCAGGCACCCTGCTCTGAAGTGACTCTTTCCCTGGGAACAGTTCTTTCTGCCTGGAGTTTGAAACATTTCCTAATTAAGTTGTGCCCCATCCACCTACAGCTTACATCTTTCCAGTTGCTCCCTTCTGAAATTGGCCCCAGGTGCCAGCCTGTTAAGCATGTGCTCTTATTCCTGTTTACGTGGGTCAAGTGGAAGTTCTGCAGATGAAAGTCATCATTTAGTTGGGGTCCACAAGGCTATCCTCTGTAGGGGCTATTTTGATGTTGTTCTGTGTATTGGAGAGAGGTTTATTTTCCTCTTCGCTTTTTAATTAAACTACAGGTTTGGCACTGCTACCACAGGGTTCACACCATGCTATGTTAAAAAGGAAGTGATGAGACTCTGGGAGTCTCAGGCTCAAAGAATGTCCTGAACCAACCTGAAGCCATACCTGAACATCCATGTTTGGCAGAAGAGTGTGTGAGGAGGTATGTTTCATGCTTTTGCAGAATTATTTGTTGTCATACCAGTGCACATTTTTAATGCTGTGCCTCTTCCTTCCTTCCTTCCTTCCTTCCTCCCTCCCTCTTTCTTTCTTCCTTCCTCCCTCCCTCCTTACCTCCTTCCCTTCCTTCCTTCCCTTCCTTCCTTCCTTTTTCCTTCCTTCCTTCTTTCTTTCTTTCTCCCCTCTCCCTCCCTCCCTTTCTTCCCTCCCTCCCTCCTTCCTTCCTCTTTGTCTCCTTCTCTCTTTCTTTCTTTCTTTTTTCGAATGCATTTTAAAATGAACTCTATGTAGTAGAGTTCATTTTAAGTTCTATAACTTATTTATAAGTTATTTATTCTTATAAATAAAAACAGCTGGACTTTTTGGAAAAGGGTGAGAAAAAATGTACAACTCTCCTCTGGTCCTCCCCTGGGCCTCATGGCACACCTCCATGTAGTCCTGGGCCTCACTACTCAGAGCGTGGTCACTAGGCCACCTAGGTCACTCTGGAGCTGGTTAGACATGCAGAATCATGGTCCCTACCTCTGCCCTCTAGCATCATAGTTTGTGGTTTAATAATATCCCCAAGTGATTCCCATGCTCATTAAGGTTTGAGAAACAACAGCCTAAGGCTTTACAAAGCACTGGTAGAAAACTCTGATCTTGGGCTTGTCTCAATAGCCTAATAAAAGAGAATCCCGATCACTGGATGCATATGTTGTTTATTTGATTTCTCCAAAACAGGTTCCAAAATGTGATATTTGCATGAGCCTATATTGAAAATTAAAGCTAATTAAACTTCATTTTCTTTGGTATACTTTGAGACAACTGGAAATAATATTGTATCTAAACTTGGGAGTTGGTGCCTATGACTGGGAAATGAGAGTAATTCTTCATGGCTCTTTCAGAGCAGCATCTGTCTTTAACAGGCCCTAGGCCCTCTGGGTGGACATGGCTACATCTCCTGGAAGCACCCTCAACTGATGGGGTTACATATATTTTGGCTGGTCTTTGGTTCCAGAATAACTTTCAGCAAATAGAATCATAATACCTGACTTACTCATGATAATATATATTAAATGTCTGGGTGAAAATTCTACCAATATGTGAGGTGATTGAAATATCATTCAGCCTCACATTGTCTCAGGGTGTATGTCTATAATAAGGTGAGCAATCTGTCTCTGTTTGCCCTGGACTTTCTTGGTCTTAGCACTGAAATACCCTCACCCCAAGAAGCCTCCCAGCCCTTGGAAAACTAGGACAGTTGGTCAGCCTAGCTTATAAACAAGAACAGAAATGTTTAATTATCCTAAACTCTGGACACTGTGTTAATGGAAGTGGTGATGCAGGCTCCAAGTTGTGTTATTTTCTTCAATGCCCAAGTATATGAATTTTTTAAAGTAGCTTAATGATATTGTTTCAACATTTATTTCTTAGATAGCAGTTGCAAATTATTCTAAGATATGAAACAGGTGTTTCTGCATGGTCCACCAGATAGAATGAAGAAAAATGTCCTCCCAGATTACCCTACAGATGACGTACCCAATGATTTGTGTTTTCAAATGAAAAATACGCTCAATCAAATAGTCGACAGGATTCCATCTGGCCTGTCTGTAATATCCAGAGTTGAAATGGAAGCCTCTTTGTTGTTTCTAGGTTCAGGCAAAAACCTCACAATGTTTCATGAAGCAATTAAAACAGGTGTGCGTCATCCACACCTGATGCCTCTGCCAACAGTCAGCACCCCATACTCATGGTCCGGAAAATTACTTTTAGTGTGGGTCTGTGCAAGAGCAAACAAATGCTTTGGCAAGGCATGCTTTTGTAGCCACCAGCATCTTAATATGGGATTCTGGGTTCCCTTTATAGAACAATCCCTTTGTGTATGGTCAAGGACAAATTCTCCACCCGAAGATCCTCTAATTTAGTGCTTTCAGAACTGATTCTCATCTTCTCATAGTTTTAATGTAGTCCTGAGTTCTAGTAACATAGTCATGTTTCAACATTCTTGCCTTATACAGACAACGGGTATGGCCAGAATGTGATAGGCCAGGCTTTAGAAAAATCAAAAAGATTTTTAAAAATGAAATGTCATTCACGATGTCAACTCTAAAAATTCCATTAATGGAAACTTAAGATCTTTTAGGTCAGTGGATATCAAACCTAGTTAGTACACCAAAAATACCTGGAAAGCCTAAAAAAAAAAATTGATGCTGGATCATAAGCCACAGATTCTGATTTAATTAATGTGGAGTGAGACCTCAGCATGAAGTTTTTAAAAGCTTACTAATTTTAAAAGATTCTAATGTGCTCTAGGCACTTATATAATAAGCTTTAGTTTTTTTTATTCTCTAACTAATTTTTTAAATTTTTTTCTTCTTTGCTTTGGTCATTCATTTCTGCTTATTACCTTTATACAAATTAATTGATTCATTGATCCATTATTTCATTTATTCCTCTTGCTTGTTTCAGGCATTGTACAATAAAACTTACAATAAGAGGGAAGAAAACTCCGGGACAAAAAACAAACAAACAAAAAACACCTGGGTTTTCCTTTAAAAAAAAAAAAACACACACACAACTATTAGATTCAAGGATATAATTCCAAGAAAAATCATAGTCATAAATTTTCCCTGAGCTGAAATGTAAATTCTGACAATAGATTTCACTTCTTTTTCTATCTCAGATATACCTATGGGATATGTCATTTTTAAAAAGTGTAAGTAATTTCTAAGTAATTTAATAACCAACAAATTGGGATCAACTTTGACTTCTGAATATAAGATTGTGCTAATTTTTTACTCATATTTATTAAATGTCAGTTCAATTACTAATACTTAGAGATGTCATCAAACACAGGGCATTTCATGCTTTTTGTAATCATAGAAGATAATGAATGCTGTGGGAGAAAATTTATTCCTCCTTAACAACTCTGCCATTTGAAATTGCTGAATATTATCTAATCTAAAATATTGTACTTAGAGATCTATGCGTGATTTTCCAGTTATAATGGGAGGAACGCTAAACTGGGGAGTCCAGTGAGTCCTACCCAAGTCATCTTCCTCTAAAGTAAATCTAATAATGTTATTATCCTTATTGCTGATGCTCAAATTTTAGTGGTTTCCACTTGGGCTTGGGCAGACTGGGTCCTGCCAAGAGTTTCTCATTCCATAGGTTAGTGCAGGAGGCTGAAGAATATGGGGACCACACTTTGAGAACCACTGCCCTACATTTGCACCTCTGTAGGCCTCCTGTTTTCTTGTGCCTTTTTCCTTAAGGTGGGGGTCTATGGCCCAGTAGCATTGATGCCACCTGGGAGCTTAGAGAGTCAGAATCTCAGGGTCCACTCCCGACCTGCCGAGTCACAATCCGCATTTTAACAAGAACCCTGGGTGATTTCTATACTCATTAAAGTTTGAGGGACACTGGACTATGTCCAAATCCTTAACACAATGAACAGATCTCTTCAATACCTGACACTAAACCCCCTCCCTCAAACCATCTTCTGCCAGTTTCCTTTCATCTCTAACATGCAATCCCATTGTTCCTTGATCTTTCTATGCTTTTGTGGCTGTAAGGTTTTATAAATGCCTTTCTCTGTGCCTGTACTGACTTTCCCCCTACTTGGGTTAATAAAGTTAATCCATCCTTCAAGATATAGCTCAGGTTTCCTCTTCCATAGTACTGCTCATTGGGCATAGGGTATGTGCTCAAGAAATGTTTTTGAATGAATAGGTCAATGATTGTGACACTTTGTTTAAGTCACTTAACTTTTTTTAAGTTTCTGTTTACTCATCTTTAAAATGGGGGCAGCGAATTACAGAATCTTGAGCTGCCCCTCTCCATTAAATGTACTGCTCTTTATACAATTCCAGATTATTTAAAAATTCCTACAAATATTTATTGAGTACATACTGGGTTCTGGGCATGTGGCTATAGACAGGATGATGGTCGTGGACTCTACCATGTGGCCTTTACAGCCTGGTGGGAAATGCAGATTATAGACACCTCTTTAAACAAAACCAACTTATTTTTCAGTTGGTTAAGTGTTTATCAAAGGATATAAAAGGTGTTATGGCTCATATAAGAGGGGAAGTTACTGGTTGAAAAATTCAAGCTCTTTTTGCATTATTTGCACTAATGCTTTATTAACCCAAAACAAAGAAGACAGCTCATTAACTTTGTGTATATGGCTCCTATAATATATCATGGTAGTTCCAGGAAAACTGTAAGCTAAAAAGGTCAGCTAAATTTATGGGTTTTAAACTCAGGTTAGCTAGTTTAGAATCTTCTCTGTGATTCTTATCCCTAACATGTCTTTCCAAGTGAAAAAGCTTTGAATGCAGCAAGCAATCTAGATACTATACTAAATACATGTGGTAATTACAAAGTTATCCTACACAATTCCAGGTGATGGAGATATGGCCTGCTTCTAAGTAGTGTGGCTTAGTAGAGGGAACAGTGAATCAGGCAGTAGGAATGCAGAGTTCTAGTCCTGAGTCTACCATGGAAGACTACGAGGCCAGGGCCTTCGTTTTCTCAACTGTAAAATAATGAAGTTGTATTGATGCCCTGTAAACTAAAATATCTTCCTAAGGACTTAAAAACCTGCCAGCCCTTATGTCAGACAGTGATGATTTTCAGAGAAAACAATTGGATATTTCCTTGGTGGTACAACTGTTCATTCCTGAATCACTTGAGTAAATTAAATTGTCTTTTCCCATTTGCCCACAACTGTCCCTTTCAACTGATGGGATTGGAAGGGCCTGAATGTATAAGCTGGGGGTTGAGCCTTGGCAGCAGTGACATTGGCACAGACCTTGGTGATCCAGAGCCGGAAGAATCCCTCCTTCCTTCGATATGTTCTTCATTTTCAGTACAAGCTCAGCTAAGCTGCCATTCAGCAGTTGCAGGAAGAGATATATCATCTGAAGAAGCAGAGCCAAATATTTGATTTGGATGATTATGCTGCAGGTGTCTCATCAGAACTGCAGTGCCTAGATTACTAATTATTTTTTCTCAACCTAGTGCCTCTTGCAGGGAACACAGAGCATGGCAGGAAACATGAGGGATGGCTCTAATAAATGAGGCCCTGGACAGCTGATGCCAGGGGCTGGCTGGAGAAGCAGAAACTGCCAAGACGATGCAATCAGTGGGCAGAGGGGAGGATGAGTCCTATCAGTTAGGCTTGGAGAAGTGATGATAGGGTCTATCTACGGTTCAAAGGAAAACAGCTATCATTTATAGAGGTGAGCCAGAAATGGCTGCTCATGCCCACAGGGCTCCTTCAGGCAGATGCTTGTGTATCATTCAGAATACTTCTGTTTTCACACACCTTTTAGTATCTGGTGGCAGGAAAGAGTTAATGCAACTTGCCAAGCTGCCTAGCTCTTCTGCAGTAATAATACAGTTTCATGTCCGTAGTCATTTTGCAGCATGTAAAGGGCATTTATGTTCACCTTTTTGTCTCAGCCTCCTGACCAAGATGGAGATATTTAGTTGTCTTGATTTTGACAAAGGAAAATTATAAAAGCTTAGTGAGGGTAAGCGATTCATGCAAGGTCACAGGGCGAGGGAATGTTAGGACCTCATCCAAGTCCTTCAGATCTCAAGACCAGGACTCTTCCCAATCTGCCATCTTGCTTCACTCAAGCTGTAAGAGAGTCTCCTCAGCTCATCTGCTTAGCATGTGGTGTAAACGAGATCACAGCGAGGAAGTTCATTCCTATGATGGCCTGTTTGGCTTCCAGCTTCCAGGTCCATAGATCTCATTAGTCTCTCTAGAGCTCTCTCTTTATGAAATAGCTATGGATGAGTAGAAACCTGTGGCTGCTTCTAGAACAAATGGTTAAAAAAAATCTGTACATTGATGATGTCCAATTTTATATCTTTAACCCAGATTCCTTTTTTGAGATTCAAATCCATATACTTAGCTACCTACTAGACTTGTCTCCTACACAATTAACCAGTGCAAAGCGGCAAGCATCTTTTCCCCCCAGGGTCCCAAACTTGTCCATCTCTTTCTCTTTGTGTGAATGGCACTGCCATTCATCAGTTTTCTTAAGATGAAAACCTGGTATTCTCCTTATTATTTCCTCTCTGTCAGTTTACCTTTTGTATCTTAACAGATATACCAACTTCAAAGTTGTGTGACCAGTGTAATCCCAAAGGGCCCTGTGCTCAGAAGGACCTTGTTCTTGGCGTTTAATGCACTTTACTTGCTGTCCTGAAATTCTTAATAATTTTTTCTTTGAATGTGTGTTTTTTAAGGGAAGTCCAATAGGAAAATAAAGCACTTACTGAGGCTTGGAGCCTCAGCACATGGAGGGTCACACCTTTCCCCACCGTCCCGCCTCCCAAAGATGGATTCTCAGCTGCCAAGTCTCCTGCATTTGCCCAGTGACTATGGCTCCCTCGATTTCGGGTGTGGATGTGGTGGTGAGTGTATACACCCACCTGCTGAGTGATGGAACTGGACCCGGAGTACTTTGAGAATATTACTGTGCTCAAGGGAGCACAACATAAAACAGCAGATAAAACATGCTGTGATGGGTTGAGAGAGAGATTACAAAAAAGGAAAATGGTTTCGAACAAGAGGCCCTGCATTTTTGTTTGCACTGGGCCCTGCAAATTGGGAAGCTTGCCTTGCCAACCAATTATAAAATCTTAATGATTTTACCTCCCCAACTCCCCATAACTAGAACAAAAAACAAAAACTCTCTTAAATATGGTAATTTCCCTCCATTTTTGTTAACATTTTTCTAGTTAGAAATGATGTCCTTTCACCAAGATGATTCCAACAGCCTCTACTGGTCTTCTGATCTTCAGTCTTGGCCCCTCCTCCAGCATTCTCTTTTGTATGATGTGGCCACAGTCATCTTCCTAAATAGCAGCTCTTGTTCTATTGTCACTGTAAAATGATCCCAATCCCCATCCCAAATAGCCTCTATTGATCTTAGGATAAATGTCAAACTCCTTAACAAGTTTAACAAGGTCATTTATAAGTGTTTTTTACTACCTGTTCACGGCCAATTTTATGTGTCAACCTGACCAGGTCATGGTACTCAGATATTTGGACAAACATGTGTCTAGATATTGCTGTGAAGGCGTTTTGAAAAGATGAGATTAACATAAATCAGTAGACTGGACTAAAACCAACTGCCCCCTCTAAAGTGGGCAAGTCATAAAGTGGAGTTCTTAAGAGAAAAAATGAAGGTCCTCTGAGGAAGGTAGAATTGAGCTTTGGACTCAAGTTGCAGTATCAACTCTTCCCTGGGTGTCTAGCCTGCTGGCCAGACCCACTGCATTTGGACATGCCAGCCCCTGCAATCACATAAGCCAGTTTCTTAAAGCCCTCATTCACTTCTCTCTAGGAATACACATAGTACTGGTTCTCTTTCTCTCTAAAACCCTGACTAACACACTACCTCTGCTGCCTCTGTCTCACTACTCCCATCCTTTAACCACTTCGAACTGTCTTAAATTCTTTGAAAGTACCATGTCTCTCTCACTCAGGATATTTGCCATGTTGTTTTTTAGAATGGAATACATTTCTCCATTATTCGCCATCTTATTAATATTTACCTCCAAATCTAGGCTACAGGATTCTCCCAATCACTATACATTACCCTCTCCTTAAACATTATATTGCATTTAACCATTTTCTTGAATATCTCCTCCACTGGACTCTATGCTGTGTAAGGATAGGGACCATGTCTGGTTTTTTTTAGACTTTAATCCTCAACACAATACAGTAAGTACCTGGCTCACAGAGGGAGCTCTTGGATGAATAAACAAATTGAATAAATGAATTGGTTAAAAGGGGCATAACTCTGTATTGTTAGAAAAAATGACAAGTTCACACAACATGTGGCATTAATATGACCTTGGACTCCACAGTCTCATAGGCTCTTCTAACTAGGTTTTGTTTTGAGGAGATACTGGCAGGCTGATGATGCTGGTTTAAATTCCAACCTGATTAAAAAAAAATGGATCCTACACTAATTGCCTTATCTCTTTTAAGGCCTGAAGGTAGACATGAGGCAACATTAAAGGATTAGGCTGTATTTGATGGTCTGTGAGGGATATTATTAATGAGTATGAATCAAATCTCCAGGTATAAATTTCTTTATACCTGTAATATTCCATTATGGATCAAAGAGACTTCACAAAACACAAACAAATGACCGTATTTTCTGGGGAGATGAAGAAGTCTGTAAACCTGAGGAAAAGGAAAATCCGAAGCACTAGGTTTAGTGCCTGCAGTACATTGTGACAAGCCTGAGACTTAATCAGCTATTCTCCTCTAATAAAAGAAACATCAATGCTGATAAGGACCATAGCAATCACCAACATGCTAATGATGATTATTTCAGGTTAGTGCACAACCACTCAGGGAAGAAGAACTACAGGATGTTGCCACAAATTCTTCTTGATCCAAAGAGAAGGGGCTGTTTCCCAGGAGTTGTCCTGGAGCCATTTTCTTAGAAATTCCTGACACACAGGAATAGGTTATTGCTGAACTTCAACAGTACCTTTAGAAATAAAGCTTCCCTCTAAAATATAATTTCCAGCCCCATGAGGTGGGTTCTGGGCCTCCCAGAGTTTGTCCCTGATCTTGCCTCCTGGTTGTGGTGTAGCTGGAATGACATGGCCAGTGGCTTGTGGGATGCAAGGTTACCTGGTGTTCAGTGGCAGTACCTTTCCTCCTCCTCATATGCTGCTGTTCTGTGACTGCCCAACTCTTGCTCTGTAATAAGTAAGTTTGCTACTTCTGCTGATGAAGCTGCAAAGGCAATCGCCCCCTCTCTGAGACCTGAGCCTCCCTCCCCACCCATACTTCACCCCACAGGCTGCCTGGCAGAGGCAGGGGACAGGATGCGCTGTGTAATAAATTCTATCCACTGCTGAGCTGAGGGATAACAGATGGATAGGTTTCCTCGTGCAATTTCCACTTCACTTGGTTTGGGTATAAAATAGCAGAAGGATGGTGTCTTCTTGTGCAATTTTCAAACAGATGAAACCAGAGGGAGGGTTTGTTAGGCTGGGAGGAAAGCGAGGGACTTGACTGTCCTTTAGAGAGAGCCAAATGAACAGGATGCCCTGAAAACCCTGTGAAAGATTCAGGCTTGTTTTTTTCTGCTAGCGAGCAGTCAGTTCTTCCATCCAAAGCCGCCTGCTCATCCCTACCAGGCATGGCAAAGGAAACGATCATGGGGAGGCCAGACAGTCTGTTTTTCATGTTGTTATAGTGTTATGGTGATTGCAGTACAAATTCTCCGGGTAGAAAAAAAGGTATAATGACAGATTGTGTGATTATACCCATACTTATAATTAAGCTGTTACAATACGGACAAGCGCCTGCTCTCTAATGTCACCAACAGAAACCTCTTTGCTTGGAAAGGAAAGTGACTCACTGGCAATTAGAAGGAGTTCCCTACAGGACTTCATTTTCAAACCTTGTGAGCACTCCAGTAGGAAGATGTGTGGCTCACTTGAATTACAGGGAAAAGTACAGACATCCAGGAGCAGCCACCTGGTCTCCAGGTATAGGATGTGGTATTGGTTAGAGGAGGAATTATTACCATCGCAAATACCCTCTTTACAATGCACAAAGGGCTTGGTTCCCACAAAGCACTTTATCATAGTGTTTATATGCAACTCTGTGGTGTCAGTTGGATTTGTGATTTCCATTTTAGAGCTGGAAAAGGAGAGAGAGAAAGGCAGGGAGAGAGACAGAGAGAGAGTGCACCCAGGAGGCAACAGGGCAAGTTGGTGTCCAGCTGGGACTCCTGGCCACCTGCCAACATGGTCACTTCCACTAGCTGTCATTTGTCTGGTGGTAAAGTAGGTGGTGTCTGCCTGACAATCCCTCAAACCCCCAGAAGGGGATGTTTGGGTCTTCCTACTAACTTTGAACCTTTTTAACTTTAAGTGAAATAAGGGGAATCAGAGGAACTCCCCACTCTAAGGGGAATAAAAGGAACTCACATTTTTTACACTTTTTTTTTTTTTTGCTTTTTACCCATTTCTATTTGATTATTAGGTTTCATTCCCTTTTTTCTGGCAGCTATGTTTCCTAACTGACATTGCTACAAAGGAATCCACCATGCCTACCTACAAATATGGATTATGGGCTTCTATTCAAGTAACCCATGGTGTGATTTATGTAAACATTCTTCAATGATGAACACGTTCCTCTGTGTAGCAGGCAGCTCTTGTGATTTACACACAGAGCCCCTGGTGTGGTGTGAATTTGGAGTTTTTCTTGAAGAGGACTTTTATATGAGGAAGAAATAATGATGAGAAAATTATTTGGGGCTCATTGCTGGGTTTCTTGAATTTTGTGTGATCTCTCTGCATATTGTTTCCTTATCTGCAAGATGAGGCAATACATATCTACCTCCAGAGAGGCATCTTGAAGACTAATTAGTTAATGATGTTTGTGAAGTGTCTTAAAGATGCAAATCACAACACAAGTGGCAAGAATTAATATGATCTATATTCACATAAAATTCATTTTTATGTGCCTATGTTTGAGGAACTCACCTGGAATTATTTCCGTAAACATAGAATATATGGCTAGTAACAAGAATTTCTGATTTTAAAAAAAAAAAAAGACCATTTGGTTGATTGATGATTGAAAGAAATGACCTGCATCAAGTTAGGTCTTTGCTTGTGTCACACCCCTGTGCTTCAGTATTCAGCCAGTAACTTTGTAGTCACGGGCATGCTGCATAGCTTCTGTGCATCTTTGCCTAAATGATGGGCAATATTGCCTTGTCATCCTCCCCATGAAATGTTGGGTGGAAAATGGTGGAAGTAAATTATTCTGTGGATGAGAGAGCCAATGGGGAAAATATTAAATTGAGAAGGAACTGCATTAGTCCATTCTCACACTGCTATAAAGACACACCGGACACTGGGTAATTTATAAAGAAAGGAGGCTTAATTGGCTCATGTGTCTGTGAGCTATACAGGAGGCATGGCTGGGAGGCCTCAAGAAACTTACAATCATGGCTGAAGGATAAAGGGGAAGCAAGCACATCTTCACATGGCTGCAGGAGAGAGAGAGAGAGAGAGTGAAGTGGGAGGTGCTACACACTTTCAAACAACCAGATCTTCTGAGAGCTCCAACATGAGACAGCATTTGGGGGATGGTGCTAAACCATTAGAAATCACCTCCGTGATCCAGTCACGTCCCACCAGGCCCCTCCTCCAACACTGGTAATTACAATTTGACATCAGATTTAGGTGGAGACACAGAGCCAATTCTTATCAGGAACAAACAGGGTCTTCAGGGTAACAGTCTTCCTAACCTCCTGGAGAGGACATTTAAAATTTTTCTGGGAGGCCGAGGTGGGTGGATCATGAGGTCAGGAGTTTGAGACCTGCCTGGCCAATATAGTGAAACCCCATCTCTACTAAAAATGCAAAAAATTAGCCGGGCACGGTGGCACATGCCTATAATCCCAGCTACTCGGGAGGCTGAGGCAGGAGAATCGCTTGAAGCCAGGAGGCGAAGGCTGCAGTGAGCTGAGATCGTGCCACTGCACTCCAGCCTGGGTGACAGAGTGAGACTCCATCTCAAAAAATAAAAATAAAAATAAATGAAGTTTTTTCTACCCAGTAGTGTCTCTTTATTCTTATGGTATTAGTACCTCCTTTTGGGAAATCACCTCTCCCACCCTTAGTCTTGTTTGTAATGCCTAAATCAGTCCATACCTTCTGCCTCCTTGGCCAAAGGGACTTCCAGGTAATTCAAGTGGCTCCACTCAAGAAACTCCAGGTTGAAACTATTAGTAATGGAAAATCATGTAAGGTAGAAGGCATAGATGAGAGTTGTGCCATCAGAAGAGTAAGAATTACATAAGAGTGAGGCCAACTCATAATGAAGGATATAACAAAAGCACTGAGTCCTGATATAAACTCATGTGAGCCCTGTATTCAGTCATGCCTGGATTTTCAATTGCATTTGTCAATACTTTCTCTTCTTAGAAACAAAATTTAAACTAGTATTCAGTTTAGATTTTGGTTGTTGGTATCTGAATGAGTCTTAACTAATATAACTTTTTCAGCAAACTTTTACTTGGAAATTTACCTCCAAATTAAAAGTGGCTGAAGCTGTTTGATCTATTGAGCTGGCTCTCCCCACTGCCTTGCTTCCCTGTGAAATCCTGATCCCAGGAATCATCCATTTAGGGAGCAAGTCCTTACTGCTCCTCCACTATGTGCAAGTGGCTGGGAGAGACTATGTGTTCCCCATTTTCAAAATGCTATGGTCTAATTTGGAGTTTGTGGCATGCATTTCAGGCATAATAATGTGTTTTGAGAAGGATCTTGATAATTTATTTAGGATTTTCAGAAGTGAAAATGATTACAAATATTTCCAGAGAAAGATATGGAAAACAATTAAATCTGAACATAGACTTACTACACCTTGATAGGATAGTAGAGCCCCAGATCAAGTAAAAACTTTTCAGCTAGGAGGTGCAGTGTGGGCAAGGGAGGGATGGGAGACTGTCGGACAGGGAATAGTAGGGCAGTGGATAGAACATAAATTTCCTGAAAGCTGACAAGGGGAATTGTAGTTGGAAAAATTAACATAGTTCTGATTGTGAAGGGCTTTTGTTTTCAGGCCTAAGAGTTAGATTTCATCCCTGAAAGACAGTGTGGATCTATGTAATCGTATTGTCAGGAAAAAAAGATGGTTATAGCTGTGAATGGTTTGAAAGGGAAGAGAGATGATAGGGACTAAGCCCTCTTTGGAGGTTATTGTAATGGTCTAGGCAGGAGATAACAAGAGTCCCAACTGCTTAGCAAGAATGATTGATAGAGATTAAAGAAGGTACTGGGATGAATGGAAAAGACATTGTGAGAGTAAAGAGCGTGGTTTTTAGCAGCTGATTGGATTTGGGGAAAAGGAAAGTTCCTGGTTTTTAATCTAGATGATGGGAAGATACCATGCCATGAACAGAATTAGGAAATACAGGAACAGGAGCAGTCTATGGGTGAGGTAGCTTTGTCTCTTTAATTCTTTCAGAATTCCTTTCCCTGTATGATTCGGGTTAGTATTGGCTACAGGACACATGTTGCATGAGGTCTGGCAGTGGAAGTGAGGCAGGACCATATATTTGATGTTCTGAAGCTTGATGCCGGGGACCGGGAACTGTGGCAGCTCATGTGCCAACTCACCTTGTTGGCATAGGGTCTTACCTGAGCACACGCCTCCCTCTGCTCCTGTCGAGTCTCCTCCTGCAGCTTCTTCAAGTGCTGGGTCAAGTACAAAGCAGCTCTGTGAAGAAGGGTAGCAACTTATGTTGGAAATAACCCGAGGCAGCCAGTGGAGGCTGTGAGAGACAGATGTGGCAGATGTGGGTTCTAGGTCATCCTCACAGAGATCCTTTTCCTTAACTGCACCCAGCTTTCCCTTCCAACTGCCCATCTGGCTGACCCCTAGTGACTTCAGACCAACACAGGCATGGAAACAACAATGTTGCAGAGACTCCCACCAGCTCCTGTGACTGTGGAAGTTCTCATCCCTGTGTTACACCCTTTATTCCACATACACTCATGATGATCCTACTTCTCTGATTGAACTCAGGCTGATTCCGTGGGGTCAGGACAAATGAATCCATTCTTTTCTACATCATTGGAACTTGAGATGTTGGTGGCACATTCAGGTGGAAATGTGTATCGCAGGCAGTTGGAATGATGGGTATGGATTTTGAGAAGGTGGTCAAGACTAGAGAAAGAAACCAGATAGGCTTCTACACAGAGATGATAATCAAAACTGAAATCATGGATGAAGCTACAGAGTCAGAGTTTAGACAGAGAAGAGGATGAGGCCAAGGACGGGACTCTGGACAGTGCCGATGCTACCAGGCAGAAGGAGGAAAAAGAGACACAGAAGGAGCCTGAAGTTAACAGAGAGGCCAAAGAGGACCAAGGAGAGCACATTTATAAAACGCAGATGAAAATAGACTCCAGAGGAAGTGACTGTGCAAAATTATAGCATGAGAAACAGGCACTTTTTTTCTATTGTTGAACTTAGTATTACAGAGTAAACCTTGGGCATCAATTAGTTCAGCTGTCTCATTTTGCAGGTGAAAGAACCGGGACTCATGAGCGCTTTCTTGAGTTTAGTTCAGAGCTAGTTTGAGGCAGAAAGAAAATCCAGTTCTGCCTTGTGTGGGAACTATCTTGCTGCTACGCTATTCTTGTTTATGATGCTGCTAGAATCAATGAGACAATATTGAAAAATATTAAGTCCCCGGAAGGAAAGATTTAATGATGATGCTGATATAAATTTCAATATTACCTTGTCTCTGAGGCACACAAAGCATTTTGCATAGATGATTCTTTCTCAAAAGAGTCATACACCACAAGAAGGTGGCAAAGATTTTTACTATTCTTCTATTACAAACAGAGAAACTGAGTCATGCTGAGGTTCCTTGCTTTTGTGCAATAACTAAAATGTCTTTTGAAGACAGATGTGCCTTCAATGCTGTTAACAATGAGGCTATGTGAGTATCATGTAAGTTTCTATGTTTGACAGTTATTTTTTGAAAGAACAACCCCTCAACTCCACCTCTTTACAATTATAGCAATAACTGGGTGGCTTATGAACCCTGTTTCCTTGCCTTATGCTTACAATTTATGGGCAATCTTCATATTTTGATATAAGGATCCACACTGGGAACCTAGTAGGTACACAAGAAATGTTCTCAACCCAAGTATTATCAGGGGTATTCCTTCACTTTTGTCATCTTCAGAAATGGGGAACAGTGTGAACCCTACATGCTTTTCGTGACTAGCTTCAACAGACCCCCATGCAAATGCACTGGGATGTTGGCAGAGCAGGAACTGATCAAATTGAGTTACAGCTCCTCGACAGTGATCTGAATATTTGCTTAAGATTTGCGACCTCATCCATGGTGGTGCATCAGGGTGAAATGAACAAAGCATGAGAGTTGGAGATACAAAGGGGGAGCAGAGGGCCTCCTGGTACCAGTCTGGCAAGGAAAATGGACTGAGGGTTATCATGTGTCCGAGGGCCACATCTAAGTCTTCCAAGTGGCTTTTATATCAATCTATCTGTATAGGAGGGTCTTAGTCAGTTCAGGCTGCTATAACAAAGCACCGTAGGCTCAATGGCACATAAACAACAGAAATTTATTTCTCACATTTCTGGAGGCTGGAAGGCTGAGGTGAGGGTGTTAGCATAGCTGGGTTCTGGAGAGGGCCCTCTTCTGGATTACAGACTGTCAACTTCTTATTGTGTCCTTACATGGTGGAAAAGGAACAGGCACTCTCTGGGGTCCCTTTCATCAAGGCACTAATCCCATTCATGAGGGCTCCACCCTCATGACCTAATCACGCCCCTCAAAGGTCTCACCTCCTAAAACCATCACCTTAGGGGTAAGAATTTCAACATAGGCGTTTTTGGGAATACACAAACATTCAGTTCATAACAAGGACTCTGAAAAGAAATAATATGTTTTAAATTCCTACTTTGTGCCAGGTACTTGGCTATACTGACAGGTACCATGGACAAGATACTTAGGGTTTCCTTCCTAGTTTCTCTCTGTAGATCCATTATCTAATTCTCTGTCTAACTATGTAGCCAACTTACAAAAGACAGAAGGCAGTTTACAAGAGCCAAAAATTCAGTAAGAAACCTATACCGAGGATCAGTCGGGAGGTGGAGGCGTGGATACAGAGGCGTTACTGTCATAAGGAGGGCTCCCTCTCAGCCAGCACAAACTGGAAGCCTATCGACAAAGGCAGGCCACCCCTTCGCGGCTGTATCGATTTCCTTTCTGGCTTGCAGGCAGTTTACTGCTGTTACATGTCCACGCAGCACAGCCCCAGGCCAAGAGGAACCGCTGTCCCCGCAGTGCGTTGCAGGGAGGGAGAGGCCCCTGATCACGCCTGCCTGGTGCTGTTCCTTCCTATCTCTCCCATCCTTTGTGTCTGCAGTTCAGACTGCTTTTTCTCATTCTTGCCGGTGGAGTTCTCAAAAGCAAAAATCCTGCTTTCTTCAGCCACTCGGAGAGTATACAGTATATTTGATGTCTGAGACATCAAACAAATGCTTGTGCTCACAGAGCAGAAATAATCCCAGACAAAAGAAGACTACGGCCATGGGGAGAATACGAAAGAGACAGGGTCGGGAAATTACCAGGCAAGTCGAAGAACAGGCTGTTTCACGAACAGCCTGTGAGAAGTAGGAAAGTAGGAAGCCCGAGCTGTGGGGAATCTGCTGGGACCACCCTGACCCCAGCCCCCACCAACAGTGCCCACACCAGGGAACTGTCCCTATACTCATAAATCGGTAGCTGCACCTCCTTCTCCTTTCAAGCAGAGTCTGGAACAGTCTCACAAACGTTCTTTAACGTGGGCACAGACGTTCAGTTGTGAACACACGTATGTGCACCCCCGAGGAAGGAACTGATCCCAGTCTAGCATTCTCATAGAAAAGCCAGGTTGCTCGGTGTCCGGGGAAGCAGAACCCAGTTCTCAGTTCCTTTCTCTCCCGGGGCTGCGGGGCTCTCGGAAGGGGACGGGAGTTGACAGGAATCCGTGGGATTTCCTCTTCAGCACCTGGCCCCTGGCCACACTCCCACCCGCTCTGCCTGTGTTTTCCCCTGCGTGGCAGCCTGATCCGTGAGGCCCTAAGAGAGAAGGGGTGAATTAATTGGAGGAGGAGGGAGGAAAGGCGAGGGCAGGGGAAAACTCCACAAATCAAAGGGGTTTATCTCCCAGAGGGCTGGTGGGACTGAGCCATGCTCACAATAGCGATTCAAGTTCACCTTGTGTGAAGGTAAAGAGGTGTTTTAATGGCTCTGTAGAAAGTGGGGCGGAGAGAGAAATAGGGATAGAAAATCAAAAGAGAGAGAGAAAGAAAGAGAGAGAGAGGTGCAAATCCAAATGTCGATGTGTAGACATAGTGAGGAGAGCCTGCTGGCTGACAGGGTGATTTATTGGATTCTTCCAGTTAATCACTGCCGGCCTGTGGCCAAACGGATCTCCAGCAAAGCTGAAAGGCAGCCGAGGGAAACAGGCTTATAAGCATAAAGCCGCATAATGGTGTTCAATGAAGTGTGAGACTTTTAGTTCAGTCTCGCTGAGCCGGCCGCACCGCTGGAATGTCAAAGAGGGATTGTGGGTGGAAAAATTATGGATTTAAACTGCTAGCTGTAAATGAGGTCAATATGTCTGGTTCATAAACAGTCCGAGCCTATTCCAAGAATGCAGTGAGGGGGAAAATTAGCGTGAAGCCAACACTGTAGACAAACCTCATTGAGATATAATTGCAGCTATAAATACAAGCGAAAAGCTTACCGAGTGCAATAAAATACAGACACGCTTTTTTATTCCCCTTCTTCTTCCTTCTTTGAATCTATGCATCTGTTAAGGGTTGTGCATCCCTAATGCTCCCTTCATCTCTCCCTCCCTCTCCTAGTGACACCCAATGTTGCAATTAATTGAGTGTTCTTGATCTCTCATTCCATTTTATTCAGGCGAGATTGGAAAAAATCAAAAGAGCACATCTAAAGCATTTTCTTCCCTTTTGCTTTTCTATTTGAATCAGGTTGAAATGTGTGAAAAAAAAAAGCAGCGCTTATTTTTTATGAGGGGGGAAATCCAAGTATAAAGTCTTTTTAAACTAATACATCTGTTAGATTATTTGAATCTCAATTTAATGAAGGGACATGAACGGCACCCACAGGATCCTATGGTTTGCATTCTTTGGAGGGCTACCTGGTCTTGGCTCATAAAACATTGACTCAAATGTAATATGTTTTTTTTTTTCTTTTTCTTCTTTTTCTCCCGCCTCCCCTTTTTTAAAAAAAAAACTCGAAAGACTCTCATTACTGTGTTTTGTACTCAAGCTCAAAGGATAGAGGACAGACATTAGCAAACTTGTTTTGCCCAGTTTAAAAGCCGATACAGTAATAAATTGAAGTCTAATAGCTCTGGTCAGGCTGCCTTTCCCCCTAAACCAATTGATTTAAATGGCAGTAATTTGGCCAGCGAGGCTAGTCCTGTTTAAATTAAACCCATTAATATAATAGCACAAGTCCTGAATGAAATCCGTCTACAGGAAAGGCTCCACCGGTCAGTAGTTTCATAACTGTCCAGGGATGTCCTAAAACGCCCACAGTCGTGTGAACAGGAATTACAGATTACAGGCAAGACCCTGAAAGGCTCCTGATGAGAGAGAGAGAGAAAGAGACAGAGAGAAGGATGTGAAGACAATTGTGTGAGCACACACATTCAAAGCAAGTGGGAAACCGACCTGAAGATTTCAAGGGAAATGACCTTGGTTATTAGTAACAGTGAAAGGTTAATTGTATTAATAACAACAAGCAGCGGTCCTGCAGGAAAAGCCCTCAGCATCTTCTTTTCCTCCCCCCTGTCTCAGTAAGGAGACATTTTTCCTCTTTAACTGTTCTGCCTAGACCTCATGGCCCAAAAGGACAAAAATAATTTCTTCAAAGCGGGAATTTGATCTTTGCAGCTGAAGGTGTATGTGTGTATGTATTTCAGTGCTGGCTCTCAAGACAATGTCTCTGCTGTGTCTACGCTTGGTTCAGAGTGCATGTCCTTTGCTAGTTTACATTAAGTTGACCAAGCAAGTGGGATTTGGATTTGAGAATCAGGAACACAGCTGCCGGTTTTATCACTAAGTCTGAGTCAGTGTTTAGACCTGAGCAAATTGTCTGCCATCTGTTCCAAGGGAAGAGATGCTTCCTAAACAGAACAGAAAGAGCTTGAACTAAGGAACTGGGGAATTGTAGGGACTTCAGCATTTATGTGGATTTGAAGGGTGACAGTAAAATAATGCCACACATGTTCACAGGTGGCTGATGGAAGGAGCTTAATTACTTTAAGGCCACACTCTGAATCCAGCTCTTACAAAGCCAGTAGGAGGCGGCACGGGTCTAAGAGTGAGATTAGGGTTAGGGAGCAGGGCTTCTGGGTTCCAGCCCATTTCTGTCATTTGTCAGCTGTGCAGTCATGGAGAAGCACCTTCATTTGAGTTTGCTTCCTCATTGAAAAGAAAAAAAAAAAGGAGGAATACTTGTTCTGCATTCCTCACATATTGTTGTTGGAATCAAGTGAAAAGGTGCATGAGAAAGTCCTTGGCAATCAATAAAGCATTAAATATATTTAAGATAGTAGTACTAGTCACTGTACCATTATTATTAGGCTTACTAACAAGGCAATAATTAATAACTATTTTATATGTAAATATATAGATACAAAATTATAACAAAATTGTATAGCTTTATCCACTCTTTATCAGGTGCTTACCATGTTTGGGATATTGTGATAGGTTCTTGCACGTGAAATGCTCTTTTATTTACTTTCATACAACCCTGAGAGGTAAATATTATTATTATCCTCTATTTTATAGACAAGGAAATATAAGCTTTCTTCTGTATTCAGTTTTAATATTCTTTGAGGATACGTAATGATTTCCTTCCTCAGAATTGCCACCACATTTCTTTACCCAATTATTTGCACTTCAGATCAGTGGATCTAAGCAATGAATGCACATTAAAATCACAAACACATTTTTTGTTTGTTTTTAATACTGATGTTTGGGGCCTACCCCAGAGCTTCTAAATTTGGTAGTTCTATGTTACACTTAGGATGAGAAATACTAGATTAGTCTATCTGGAGAGGAAGAATTTGAACAAGTATCCCACTACTCCTTACAAACATTGTGTCTTATTCTGCATGATTAAAACACACACACACACACACACACACACATTGAGTTTACAAACAAGGAAATGTCAAAATTTTTTGTGACTGCTTCCATAATTTTCTCCTGAAGCAGTGAAACAACAGCATAACCGTAGACCTTTTTACAAATGCCTTCCTTCCTGGTGAGAAGATAATATTGGTTATCCTTTCAATCTGGATAAGATGAGGCTGTCTTTACAAAGCATAAAAGCCCACTCTCTGAGTGACAGTCGCTTTTGCAACTACCACACTCCGGTGATGCTGCACAGCTGGTGATGGGGGGATGCACCCAACAGGTGAGAAGTCAAGAGTGAGAGCGGGGGCTCACCCATTTCCACATCAGGGTGCTATTTAGGGAAATTCATTTGCTGCCTCTTCTTTAATGGAGTTTTGAGCCATATCATACCCAAGTGGGTTGATCTTAACACAATATACACAGGTAATATACATGAAATAGGAAGTAAATAAATTCTTTTCTATGTACATGATAGTTGCTGAGTCCTACTGTAATCTATATATAACCAAGTATATCTAATAACAAATATCTCATGAACTGAACAACAAAACTGGACCCAAGAAAAGAAAAATAAGAATGAGAGAGTTTAGAATCCTTTTAAAAAATTTAATTAACTTTTTTATACATAACAGATGTACATATTTTGGGTTGTATGTGATAATTTAATATAATATAATTTGTAAAGATCAAATCAGTATAATTGAGATATCCATCACCTTAAATATTTGTCTTTTCCTTATGCTAAAATCATGCAAATTATTCTCTTCTAGCTACTGTGAAATATGCAATAGATTTTTGTAAACTATTGTCACCCTACTGATCTAACACTTGGTCTTATTTCTTCTATCAAACTGTATATTTGTACCCATTAATCAGCCTGTCTTTATCCCTCCCTCGCCTCTCCTTTTCCCAGCCTCGGGTAACTACTAATCTACTCTCTACCTTCCTGAGATCTACTTTTTTTGCTCCCACATATGAGGAGAACATGTAATATTTGTCTTCCTATTCTTGGCTTATTTCCCTTAACATAATGACCTCCAGAATCTTTTTGAGGTTTGAAGTAAATTTTGGGATATAAGAAATGATTTTAGACTTGCAAGAGAAAAATGGACTACCAGGAGCTGTGCAATTAATTAAGGCTCAATTTCATTTGTAGCCCAGCACCACCTATCTCTTCACGTCTTCAGAGATGAAGCCCTGAAAGCTCATTTCCTTCTCTCTGACTGTGACTTTCTCCCATCCAAACCTATGGGGGCCAGGAAAAAGAGACTGTTCTCAAGAAACATTATTCCAACTAAGTTGTTACTTCCTTTGAGTCTCCTATTGGTGAACTGGTATTTCACTAGTATTCCTGAGTGATATGGTTAGGCTGTATTCCCACCCAAATCTCATCTTGAATTTCCACATGTTGTGGGAGGGACCTGGTGAGAGGTAATTGAATCATGGGGGCATGTCTTTCACTTGCTGTTCTCATGATAGTGAATAAATCTCATGAGATCTGATGGTTCTACAAGTGGGAATTTCCCTGAACAAGCCCTTTCTTTGCCTGCTGCCATCCATGTAAGACGTCACTTGCTCCTCCTTGCTTTCTGCCATGATTGTGAGGCCTCCCCAGCCATGTGGAACTGTAAGTCCATTAAACCCTTTTTCCTGTATAAATTACCCAGTCTTGGGTATGTCTTTATCAGCATGGTGACAATGGGCTAATACACTGAGAGCAAAGAGAAGAATGCAATCTCCAGAAGCTTATGAATGTAGCTACATTCCTTGTTGAACTGCCCAGAATCAACGTATGTGCAGATGAGACAAGGGAGAATGACAACAAAAATAAATAAATAATAACAAAAATACCACAAGACACAGACACCTCCCAAAAAAACCCTTTTTATTTATTTATTTATTTATTTGTTCGTTTGTTTGCCTTCTTATCTCTGTTCCTAAATGTATGGCATGGGCACTCCATGCACTGTGTTTCCAATTTGTGCATGTGAATCTGAGTCTCAGAATATTTGAATGAGAAGGGATCTGGTGTAGGTCCTTCATTTCACATGTATGGAGAGTGCAGCTGGCAGCGGGTAAACCAATGAGGATGTGGAGGAACTGGGGGAACAGAGGCCTCATAACTCTCAGACCAGGACTCTGCCAGTCCTCATTTCTAGCACTCAGTGCATCCTAGAATTCATAGATCACTGCTTCTCCTCTGAGAACATCCATATTAGACCAACTCTGGATTGTGATAAACACATTTCCTGTCTTACCTGGTTACCGTTATGCATCTCAAACATTATTATGCTAGGATTGATCCCTCTCTGAGAAATATCAGCTAAAGAACACCAGACACATAGATGGTTGACTTCTCAAATTATAGTTCACTTCATAAAGATTCTAGGAGGTAGGCAGAATGCATATTTTAATGTATATTCCACTAGTAATGAAACAGGAGATGGATGACTTGCCCACAACATAGGGCTGAAGCACATCATAGGGGAAGCATGTTTATTATTAAACAAGTGTAATAAGTGTCTACTGTTTCCCATGCAGTCTTCCCAGCTCTGGGATATCTGCTTTCGTGGAACTCACATTTTCGTTAGGGGAAGACTGGAGATGGGGAATGGTGAAAGATGATAGTTCATATTAAGTGGTCAGGGATGTCCTTTCCAATAAGGTGGCATTTGAATGAACCTAAATGAAGTGACAGAGGTAGCCTCGGAATAGCATTTTAGGAGGAAGAATCAGCAAATGAAAAAAAAAAATCCTTGAGACATGGTTGTGCTTCTCTGTTGAGGGATTTCAAATCAGGTTTCTTAATCAAAGTCCTATAGTCTTTCAACTATTCAGTATAGTCAATACAGACATTGTATATCCTAGCACATGGCATCTCTTCATCCTTGGAATCTGTGCACCTAATCTCAGGTATATAAGCAGATCTTCTAAGACAAGAGACAGATGGAGCATATACTCCTGTCTCTAGCTTACAGATTTCCTGAGAAGGAGAAAGGATGGTGGAAATTAACTCAATATCCTGGAATGGTCATAGCTCAGTGGGGAAAGGGGCCATTTTGCTCCCTCCTTTCTTCTGCCTCTGAAGCTGGTTACATGCAGCTCATTATGAAGCCAGAAGATTTTGCTTCCTTTTATGAGCTTTTCTCATGGGTGGATTGGTTTACTATGGAGCCAGTATGGGGGTACAAAAGCCATAGAAAGCCTTAGTTCACAGCCAAGCCTTGGTCACTGCCAAGATCTGGGCTGTGCCATTGAAGTGTCATGGAAATGTCATCTAAATGGCAGTGGAAATTTAGAAAGTTTCACAATGCCTTTGGGTCAGTTCCCACTGCCCACGAACCACCATCTCCATGAAGGAAGCCTCCTTATTTTGGGAACCAGTGCCCTACTCTATTTTTTCCTCTCCCCATCCTCAACCACCATTTAAGCCAAAATGCTAAACCAAAAAACTTGGGAAGGAAGAGCATGTGGGATGACTAAAATAGCAAAAATGTAGTTGGATTATGGATCAACTTTTCCTTTCCAATTAACAGAAGTATGGAGATATCCTTATGCCCCCTAGTGAGACTTAATTTAAATGTTTATTATGTCCCCCCTTAAACATCTAACATCAGGGTCAGAATCAATATTTGTAAATGTTTGCTTGGAAAATCATGCTTACCAACAGTGATGAGCCCACATATGCCTACCAATAAGTGATAGCTTAAGACCTTGTGCTCCCTGCACTACTGCATGGGAGTCTTTTTTTTTTTCTTAATTATGATAAGAACACTTGCCATAACGTGAGATCTACCCTCTTAACATATTTTTAAATGCACAGTACTGAATTCTTATCCATGGACACAATGCTGTACATCAGATCTCTAGAATTTTTCATTGTGCATACACTTTGATTAGCCACTCTACATTTCCCTCTACCCCAGTTCCTTGCCATTATCATTCTGTTCCTTGTTTCTGTGATGCTGCGATCTGAATATGTTTCCCCAAATTCATGTTCTGGAAACTTAATTCCCACTGCAACAGTATTGGGAGATGGGATCTTCTGGGAGGTGTTTAGGTAATTCTTGAGGGCAGCCCTCAAGAATGGATTAATGCCTTTATAAAAGGGCTTGACAGAGGGAGTTTGCCCCTTTTTCCCTTTCTACTTTTTGCCATGTGAAGACATACATTTCCCTCTCCAGAGGACACAGTGTTCAAGGTGCCATCTTGGGGAAGCAGAGAGCAGCCCTCACCAGATGCCTGCATCTTAATCATGGACTTCCAGCCTCCAGAACTTTTAGAAGTAAATATCTATTCTTTATAAATTACCATATGTGTGGTATTCTATTATAGAAGTCCGCAAAGACTAAGATGTATGAGTTTGACTGTTTTAGATGCCTCATGTAAATGAAATTATGTGGTATTTGTCCTTCTGTGGATGGCTTATTTCACTTAGACTAAGGCCCTCCAGCTTCAACCATGTTGTTGCATATTGCAGAGTTTCCTTTCTTTTTGAGGCTGAATGACAGTCCATTGCACATATATACCACATCTTCTTTATCCATTCATCAGATGAACATTTAGGCTGTTTCCATATCTTGGGTATTATAAATAGCACTGCAATTAACATAGGAGTGCTAATATCTGTTCAAGATTGATTGCAATTCTTTTGGATAAATACCCAGAAGTGGGATTGCTGGATCACACAGTAGTTCTATTTTTAATTTTTTGAAAAACTCTACAGGTTTGGTCTTGGAGAACACACAAATGGCTTGTGCCATCACCCAGGAACTTTCTTCCTTGGCTGTCAGAAGCTTGTAAAATTGTTGGTTTCACAGTATCCAGTTTTCAAAAATCCATTTATTAAAACTAATCACCCCATAAAGATGAACTGTAACTTGCTTCACAGGCTTTTTACTGTTTTAAACTCTCTATCACTCCTCTCTTAGCCTTCCTGATACAGGAAGAAAATTATCAGGAAAGAGCATTCTTTGATACACAAACTTCTCTGGTAGCCTATTCTTATACTCCAAAACTTCAGCCATTTAAGCCAATAGAAGCCCCCAACGCACACAGCCAGGCTTCATCTTGTCCCTTCCCTGCATTTCCTGCAATTCCTCCATATACATGTGTTTGATTCCCCCTCACGGGCAGAGGGCGGCTCCATCACATGCCTCAGTTCATGGTGCACTCTCATGACTTGTGCCTGAAGTCTTCTTGGATTTTTTCTCTTTTTTTTTTTCTTTTTCTTTCATTTTTTGAGATGAAGTCTCAGTCTGTCACGCAGGCTGGAGTGCTGTGGCGTGATCTCAGCTGACTGCAACCTCCGCCTCCCGGGTTCAAGCAATTCTCTGCCTCAGCCTCTCAAGTAGCAGGGATTACAGGCGCCCACCACCACGGCCGGCTATTTATTTATTTATTTAGTAGAGACAGGGTTTCACCATCTTGGCCAGGCCAGTCTTGAACTCCTGACCTCGTGATCCACTCACCTCAGCCTCCCAAAGTGCTGGGATTACAGACATATGCCACCGCACCCGGCCGGATTTTTTCTTTTCTCTCTTCTTACCCATAGTCCACATCTTTTCCATTCCCCTCCTCATTAGGCAATGATTCTCATCAGTTTAACACATATCATTTCTTTTGTGAATGTTTTTTAAAGAAATTTATTGTTTTCTGCAAACATTTTAAATTTATGTAAATAATATTGTCTGGTATGTCACAATCTATTTCCTTTTTTAACTCAGTGTCATATTTAAAAAATTAATAGACTATATTTTAGAGCAGTTTCAGGTTTATAGAAAAATTAAGTAGAAAATACAAATAATTCCCATATATCTCCTCTCCAACTCCCCTTTCACATGCTTACAGGCTCGCCTATTATTAACAACTTGTAATAGTGTAGTACATTTTCATTAATATACTGATAAGCCAATATTTATCCATTATTATTAATTATAATCCATAGGTTACCTTGGGTTCATCCTCTGGGTTGTACATTCTGGGGATTTTTAAAAATGTGTCATGACATCTATCCACTATTACCATATCATAAAAAATAGTTTCACTTCTCTAAAAATCTTCTCTGTTCCATTTATTCAGTCCTCTCCTCCCTCTAAACTCCTGGCATCCTCTAAACTTTTTACTGTCTTCATAGTTTTGTCTTTTTCGGAATGTAATATAGTTGGAATCATGCAGCATGTAGCCTTTTCATATTGGCATTTTTCACTTAACAATATTCATTTAAGGTTTCCCCATGTCTTTTGGTAGCTTGAGAGCTTATATCTTTCCCAGCTTTATTAAACTGAAAAATAAGATTGTATAAATTTAAGGTATACAATGTGATATTTTGGTATGTGCATATATAGTGAAAAGGTTACTCAAACTAATTAACATATCTGTCACCTAGCATACCATATTCTTGTGGTGAAAACATTTAAGATCTACTCTCTTGGCAATTTTCAAATATACAGTACCTTATTATAAACAGTAGTCACCATGCAGTACATGAGATCCCAAGAACATGTTCATCCTCTTTGGCTGGAACTTTGTACCCTTTGACCAACATGTCCTTATTTCCTTCACCCTTCAGCCCCTGGCAACAACCATTCCACTCTCTGCTTCTATGAGTTTAACTTTTTTAGATTCTACATGTAAGTGAGGTCATATAGTAGCAGTCTGTCTTTATCTGGCTTACTTTACTTAATATAATGTCTTCCATATATATATATATATATATATATATATATATATATATATATATATAAAATCACATTTTCTTTATTCATTCATCCATTGATGGATACCTAGATTTTTTTCTGTATCTTAGCTATTGTGAATAATGCTGCAACAAATGGGGTGTAGATATCTATTTGAGCTACTGATCCCATTTCCTCTGGGTATGTATCCAGAAATGATATTGCTGGATCATATGGTAGTTCTATTTTTAAGTTTTCTAAGGAATCTTCATACTATTTTCTGTAATGACTTTTCTAATTTACATTCCTACCAACAGTGTACAAGGGCTTCCTCTTCTCCACATCCTTGTCAACACTTGTTATCTCTTGTCTTTTTGATAGTAGCCATCCTATTAGGTGAGAGGTCATATCTTATTGTGGTTTTAGTTTGCATTTCACTGATGGTTAGTGATGTTGAGCATCTTTCACATAGCTGTTAAACATTTGCATGTCTTTTGAAAAATGTCTATTCAAGTCATGTACCCATTTTTTAATTGTTTTTTTTCCTTCATATTTAGTTGCTTGTGTTCCACACATATTTTGGAAATTAACCCCTTATCAGTTGTATGGTTTGCAAATATTTTCTACTAATAGCTTTCCTTTTCATTTTGTTGATGATTTCCTTTGATGGGCAGATGGGCAGAAGCTTTTTAGTTTGCTGCAATCCTGTTTGTCTATTTTTGCTTGTGTTGCCTTGTCCTTTTGGGGTCATATCCAAAAAAATCATTGCCAAGACCAATGCCAAGAAGTTTTTCCCCTATGTTTTCTACTAAAAGTTTTATTGTTTTAAGTCTTACATTTAATTCTTTAGTCCATTTTGGGCTAATTTTTTGTATGGTGTAAGATAAAGGTACAGTTTTATTCTTCTGTATGTGCCTATCCAATTTTCCCAACACCATTTATTGGAGAAACTATCCTTTCCCTATTGTGTAATTTTGGCACTCTTGTCAAAGTTTAGTTGACAGGTTTTTTTTTTGTTTTTTTGTTTGTTTGTTTGTTTTTTGACAATGAGAATTCTAAATGATTACCTGGGGGCACAGATGTGATATTGTGGCATAAAAGAGCCTTTGTGTAAAAGAATCTTTGAGTTTTTTTTTTTCTAATTCCAGAGAATAGAGGCTGACTCAGTGTAATTGGGATCTGTATGTCAATGTCTTCTTTGGAACTCATGCTGTTCTTAAGGTCTGCTATCTGCGTGTACCTGAGATGGTTATACCATCTCATTCTCATAGGTAAATGAATACTGCATGCTAAATACTTGTTGACATTTCCATAGCAAGGGTGATAGTTCCAATTATTGGGTTCTAAAAAAGGGATTTAGGCAGGGGCATGCTGGATTTCTGTACATATTTATTGCAAGTACAGTGATGTGCATCTGTTGAATGAATAAATAAATGAATGTGGTAAAGATTTAAGGTTAGATTTCCTCTCTCCAGGAAACTCTGAATTTTAATAGAAGTGTCTTGAAAAAAATGAAAGAGACAAATTAAAATAAAATCCCTAGAAAAGCCCAAGCCACTACCTTTAAAAGAGTTTTAGCATGGCCAGAAATATTGAAGATACCTTGAATAAGTGGAATTAGCCAGACACTGTTCAAATGACACCTCACAGGTAACTTCCGAAGTTATCCATTCACGATTCAATTTTATTTCATTCAGAAAAGTCGTTGAGGGGCTGCTATGTTTGGACTTGGTCTGAGATGGTTATATAAGTACCCATTCTCACAGTTTAACAAGGAAAACAACAAAATTTACAAAATATGATAAAATATGTTAGCTTTTGTCTGTGAGGTGCGTATAGCGTTGTTGAATGCCGGAGGCAGGTAAAGCCTTGGAGGTTTCCTAGAAGAGGTGGTATTTGTGTTAGATCATAGATATAAGGAGTTCAGCAAATGGTCCAGTAATAAAACGATAGAAGAATAAAAATACCAGGGACCAGTATCAATATATTACCAATCGAGATAGTAATGACCTGCCAAATCTCTCAAAGCAAAATGCTTCGGGACATTTTGCTAAAATAGTGTAAGATATGGTGGAACATATTATTCAACCATGCCTATTTCCCCTCGTGTCAACCTTTTTCAAGGTCAAAGTCTTTCTTCTTTCATTTTTAGGTTGCCTTTGTACACGTCTGTATTGTGAAAATCAAGGTTGATTGTCTTGGATTAGTTGTACTATTGAGCTTAATTTTCCCTTTGAGCTGTTAACCATTCCAAATATGCTTGAGTCTGTGATTAGTTTTGCTGAGGAGGTTTTCTGTTTGGGGACGTGGGTAGCCTTTCAACCCTGCTTTTCTGGTGGCATTATGCAGATTTAATAACTCCAGTTACAGGAAATGTGGGGAGACAGGCATGTTAAACCAAAATTATGTTAGTATTTATTACTTTCTGTGCATATTCTGAGCAAGGAGGGGGAAATGGCCTTCTACCTAAGAGGTCATGGCTAACAAATGACCAAATATGTTTAATTATAAAGACTGACTTTCCTCTTATGCACCACCCCCTCACCCAAGTCTTTTTTAAGGAAAGAAGGTAGCCATAGGGAAAAGCCATTGTCTGCCATCTGTGTCTATCTGAGTTGGGTATACCATCTCGTTCTCGCAGATAAGTGAATACTGCATGCTAAATATTTGTTGACACTTCCATAGCAAGGGTGATAGTTTCAATTATTGGTTACTATAAAAGGAATTTAGGCAGGGGCGCCATGGATTTCTCTCTATGTATTTATTGCAAGTACGGTCATGTGCATCTAAAAAGAATCATAAGAAAATACTAAGGCAGGTGGGGAGGCATTTAAGCAGGGTAGCCAGGAAAACTGACTCCTTGTTTTGAGTAGATAACTGGCTTTTGAGAGTGAACCTCCCAAGGTCTCAGCTTTCTTGCCTGAAACATGAAAGTGGACTAGATTTTTTTCAGGCTCATTCCTTTTTTGGAAATGGAATTTCCAAAATTTTCCAAATGGAATTTGCCATTACCTCAAATGGCAATTTGATGTAAGCAATGTTGTATAATCCAAATTTTTGAGGATTTGGGTGGAATTATCAACTGTGACATGATTATTTGCCCAAATACCTCTCCCTTTCTTTTTCACTAACACAAAGCTAATGTATAGTTTTTGGAGAGGGGCAGGATTGTATACAACACTGAGAGAAAAATCACGTCCCCAACATTCTTTGAAAGTAGATTTGGCCACATGACATCTGTCTGGCCAAGGAGACCAAGAAGAAGTCTGCTGACAACTCCAGGAAGACTTCTGATTTTCTCAATAAAAGCAAATGACCAACTGTGTCCCTGTTCCCCCTCTTGTCTCCTTAAACAAGAATGTGAATTGTGGTAGCATCTTGTGACTATGAACTAGAATCATGTTGTGCAGAATGTAACTGAGCAGCCATTTATCTACAGAATCATTATACGACATAAATAAACCCCCCCTTTGTTTAAACCACTAACACTATCTTGCATCCCCTTGAAGTCTTGAAAGCCAACATATGCAATCCCAGTAAATTGGAATTAACCTCTTCAGAATGAAGATGTTGATTTAAAATGTTAAATGTTTAGATTTTAATTGCTTACTCTGTAATCTTTAAAGTAGCAGTTATTTTAAATATGTGTGGAAAAATACCAGAATATTTCAAGGAATCTACATTTATTTCAAGGCATCTGCACTGTGTACCTATTGATTTATATCCAAGGTTAAGTTAGAGTACAGGGTGGTATAGGGGTGTCAGGGACAAAACTTCACACAGAAAAGATACCTCGACAGAATTCACGTTTTTTTGTTTTTGTTTTTGTTTTCCATTAACCTTTAGAGTCTTGTTTTTCCATAGGAGGATAAGACACTAAATTGCAAGATACTAGATAGTCAATAATTACTCCACAGAAACTGTTTAACCCATAGGAGCATATAGGTAATGGTGGAATCATAGTCATCTATGTAGGAAGGATTTTTCTTTTTCTTTTTGATAACTGAGGGAAAGTTTTCATGAACACTTCTTTATTTTTCTTTTTAATTAATTTAAAAAACTGACTGATAAAAATCATATATATTTATTGCGTACAACATGTTTTGAAATATGTGTAAATTGTGGTATGTCTAAATCATGCTAATTAGCATATGCATTACTTCCTTACTTTTTTTGTGGCAAGAACACTTAAAATCTACCCTCTTAATTTTCAAGAACACGATACATTGTTATTAACTATAGTCACCGTTTTATACAATAGATCTTTTGAATTTATTCCTTCTATCCAACTGAAATTTGTTATCCTTTTATCTACATCTACCCAAATCCCCTCTCTCTCAGCCTCTGTAATCACCATTCTACTCTCTACTCCTATGAGTTCTTTAAGACCTCTTTAAATAAGAAAGTAATATCCTGTAGGTGAAAATCTACCCCACCTCTATACAAGGCCAGTTTGGCCTCTCTAGTATAAGTTGATAAAAATCTACTTATAGGTTTTATTCTTACTGATAGAGGAAAAATTGAGAATGTAGAACTATAGAAAACCCTAAATCATTTATACCCAGTTTTTGGAAGCAGTAAGGAATAGGCATTTAGCTACATGCTGACGTGCCATCCATGCACACACACATCATACACTCACTTACCCATACATTTCTTTTTTGTTTGTTTTTGTCACAGTGACACTGACATGTGGAAGGTAGCATCAGAGAGAGACAGATAACTATTAGTTCACTGTAACTACAATTCGGCACTAATTTGTTTCTTGTCAGTGGAGCAAGTATACAAAGACTTCACCAACACAGGAAGCTATGGTATATTGCCTTTTGTTTCATCATAGCCCCTGCTAGCCTGACAGAAAGCCACACCCTAGGTCTGTATAGCATGGGGAAAACACTACGCTTCTGCTCAGAAGCACTCCATGTCTTAGATGTACCTCCTGGCTTTCCCATGCACAGTGGCTCACATAGAAACCCTTGATGTATGGGCAATCCATACTCAATGCGTTTACAAAGAGAGATCCCCAGCTGGGATCTCCTGCTGGAGTAAATGCTAGATATGATCCAGTGCACAATACATTTCAATTAAAGCAGAAAGGAGTTGCTACTTCATACAGTGCAGTAAAAGCTAGACGATGTGTCTAGAATGTAAGATTTGAAGAAAAAGGTATCGGTAATATTAGACAGTAGCTTTCTAGGTATACAATCACTTGGAACAGATGACGCTGCCTTCCCTTTCTTACCCTCAACACTTTATTTCAAATCTAGGTGAAATCAGGTTAAAATAATTGGCTGCTTTCTCAGGACAAAAGAAAGAAGAACCCAGCTTGAGGAGGCAGTGTACAGATTGGCAGGGCAGGATAGAGGGAAGAGGGCAGCTCCCTCATTTTGCCTAGGTGATATCTCAAGTGAAGTGGTGGTGGTCATGAGTGAATGTTATGGGCATTTTAAGTGTATGGGCTCACATTAATTCAAAACTGTCTGTAGATTTGAACTCAGGAAGTAGACACTTCAAGTAGGGAATAGGAATTTGATTAGGCCCTAACATTCTCTACTGCCCCTAAATTGAAGTAGCCCCTTTGGGATTTTCTAAAACTGTGTAATTCCTGCTGTCATCATGATGATCAGCTGCAACAGGTCTGTGGCTCTTCCTCCAGCATTCTAATCTAGTGTGAACAAAAACCCTTCTTTTTTTTTGTTTTTTTTTTTTTGTTTTTGTTTTCCTTCAACATAGTTGATATTAATATTTTCAAGAAAAGACAAAATAATAGAGAGAATATTTTTGTCTAAGGAATATAAAAATAATAATATAATTGAAGAATGTGTTTTTAAAAGCCCTATGAAAATAGAAAACTTATGAAGTATGAGGTTTTTGGTTTTTGTTTTCTTAAAGTTACTCTATTATGATCTCCAAGTACCTAGAACTACTGCACTGGCTTTGGATTCTTGATTGCCTGATTCCTGATCTCCACTGAGTACATAAATTTTAAGTTGCCCTTATTGAAATCATCTCCTGAACCATTTGTCCTTATTTTAGTGCAAACCAAAAGATATTATTTAATTATTTTATTTTAAGATATTATTTCATGACGATTCCCCCTTTGGCCATCTTCATTAAATTCTTTGTCATGGGTCTTTCATTGCTAACGGTTGGACTATCCACTTGGTTTCCCTAATGCTATGTCTACCTCATGGAAAACAAGTGACACTATCTTGACCACAGCACACATATGCATTGGATGTTGGATTTTTATCTACTTGGTCCAGTTGCAAAACATGTTTATCCAGTAACAACTAGATCATCATGTTAGGTCATCAAAGAAAGAATAATTTAAAATTAATTCAGGTTCTTTCCTTTGCTTGCAATTCTTGAAAACAATTAAGGTCATTCATAGCTCTCAGCATACCATTTCTACTTCCTTTCTTCAGAAACTTCCTTAATACCAAGCAGTACTCTTTACTGATTTATTCTCAAATTCCATTAAAAAAAAGTCTTGCCTCCTCCCACCTCCCCACTCCAACAAAAAAGCTTTTCCCTAACCTAAGCCCATGCATTTCTTCTTTTTCTACTGGGCTTGATTTTACATTACACAGGCCTGAATGACCACCTGGGGATGCTAGCAGAAGTCTGCTCAGCAAGCTGGCAAGGGAGAGGAGAAACTAAGAAAGCGAAGCCAAGTTTCTTTTTAGTGGGCAGGGGAAAGTTTGGGAACCTGCAGATGTTAAAAATTTTTGTTCTTCCATGCCTAGAATAAGAGTATACGTACTCAGCCTGGGAAGGCTGCTGTGTCTAGTGTTCTTTGAAGGGTAAATTGGCCAAGCCCTTTCCTGCAGTCCTCCTTATTCATAACCTCCTTATTCATAACCTCATAACCCCCTTATTCATAAGGGCCCAGGTCCTTCTCTGATCCTAGGATGACCTATTTTTAATTATTTAAGTTGATGGTATAGCAAAGCTATAGCCCTCATAGTTGGAGTGAAATCAAAAACCCTGAAAATATTAACAGTAACCCCAATTCTTTCAAGTTCATCAAACCTCTTATCCATTATAAAAGAGAAAAAGCCTTGTTGCCAATATTTTTTGAGATGGTAGCTGGGTTTTTCAACTACTTTTCCCCCTATGCATATTTAACTTTGGCCCTAGACATGTGAATTTTACTTTAATATGGCTTTTAAAAAAGGAATATAGCACTCAAAATAGCAAAAGCACACTTGAAGTAATTGCAGGATTTGAGAAGATATGAAATTGGGAATGTTGAAAGTAAATTCTTTTTTGAAATTTTCAATACTCTTTCTGGACCAGCAGTCCGCCTTCCCCCTTGACAAGAAACTCTATGGTTTGCAGGAACACACTGGTTTAATAAAATTGGCCTTCTTCCTTCTACTAAAAGTTTACCTGCGAGAGCCCCGAACATAATAAAATCAGATTATGAAGGCAATCATATTTACTTGTAATAAATCAAATCTTGCAGACATCAGTTAAGTCTCCCTACTGCACTGGGACAATATCATGCGTGCATACATCAATACCTGAGGTGTCAGAAATATATTTCATAAGTTCAGAAAAATTGCACATATACTTGCAGCACCATTATGAGCAGTGAATTTGTAATGTGAACATTATGATGTATAAAGTGGCTTTGTTCCTACATTTAATAAGCACCGCATGTCAAGCCCACAAACATAATGGAATTTGCTGGTGATTTCTTACCATTAAATGTAGGTTATTGTTTTCAGGAGAAAAAAAAAAAGAACTTTTCCTTGCTTTGCTAACATTATCCATTTCTAAGCACACAACCTTCCTCTATATAGTAGCAGCCTCTTTAAATTAGTAAATAAATAAATAAATAAATAAATAAAACCAGACCCACCACTGTGACATCAAATTAGGTTGGACTAAAATACCCATTGGCCCCACTCTTTGTCTAGAATTAGCTGCCATGAAAAGCTATGCCTTTTCTTTTCAAAGACACCTTTTTAAATTATAGCAGTCCCAAAACTCACTGTCTTCTGTAGAAAGGCCTTGAAATAATACGACATTTTCACCATAGCTCTATGGAACTTTTATAACTCTTTTCCCCAACCCAATACTTCAGATTGCTAGCATATTTACATGACTTATAAAATGAAATTTGAATTTGAAGAGTTACTAAATTTTGCAGTAGTGATTTGGGGGACTTAGTATTTGTGAGTCTTTAAGTGTTCTTTAATAATTTTGTAGGTTTATTATGATTGTATGCCCCACTGTTGAGACTCTCTAAGAAACAGGCTAGTGTCTGATAAAAAAATAAGCCTAAAATATCTCTTGTTTCCCTTATTTTCTGAAAACTATTTCCTCAACAACCTATGTCTGGGAGGTCTTGCTACATTAGCTTATTAGCTCATATTCTCTTAGTGGAGGGGGGAATGGTTAGAGCAGTGTAGAAACTAGAAGGGGCAGCAGTGAAATTGATAAATCTATATGGGATCAATGTCTGAGACAGGAGACAAGGGCCTTTCAGACATACCTGATGCTGCTAGAAATGTAGGTTCTACTAGGCAAGAGTACAGTCCCTCTGGCCGATTCATTTTTTGTTATTTGTCTCAAGCCCTGGCATCTAGAAAGATTTCCCAGAAGTTTCTTTTTCATTCTTTCCCATTTTCTTGTGCACCTTCCAATCTGTTCTATTCTTTTCCATGCCACTTTATTTTTACTGGAGTACTTACTTGGTGCCTTTGATTGTTTTACGAATTAGGTAAATTGAAATGTGTGATGAAGTCTCTATTTATATGGGGCTTACAAGATAGGGAAATAAGACAGTGACACCACACAAAGGTGTCATTGAGAAGACAAGATCCTAGCACATGCTCAAATGAGTGTTTACTGATAACAGATGTGATGTTATTAAAGAAGAGAGAATGTGGAACTGAGTGGTGGGTTTGAGTGGGGACCGTGAGGGGTAGGTTTTGTATTTGAACAGAATACAGACAGAGGGAAGAAAGGTCTGCAAATATTCTTTCCACTTTCTGGGAGAGAAAAAAATTCATTACTGTTTAATTTTGCTCTTTAAATTCTGCCCAAAGAAATTTCAAGCACCTCTCTTTAAAAAGTTCAGAACTTTTACTTATCACAGAATATTTTTAAATGGAACATTTCCCTCCTTTTGATGTCTTAGAAATAAGCATTTCCATTCACAGCTGCTCTCAAAGATGCTACTTCAAAAACCACCCACTCTGGATCTCCAAAACAGGTTGGTATTTAAAGAGCCCCATGGCTTATTGTTCATAACACTTAGATTGGATACACATACAGTGGAAAAACAAAGTTCAGTGCTGCAAGGGACTGAAAACACCAGTTTCATTGCCCTTAAATCTAAAGAAAAAGAAAAGGAAGAAGAGAAACAGGCAGAAGGGAAGGAGAAAGAGAAAAGATTAGCCAACATTGCTTCAACACTTACTACATGCCAGCTTTGTGCCAACTTCCCCTTATGTCTTTCAACCACGAAATGACCCTTTGAGGCAGCTATAAAGATTATCCCCATTCTTATGGGCTGGGAATGCAATACAGAGAGAGGTCCCATGCTGCTGTGTTTCAAACTCGGATCCATCTGTTTCACAGCCTGAGTGATTATCCACCACATTTATTCCCTTGCTAAGAAGACTATCAAGAAGGGCAAGTGTCTGATTTTGTTTTGTTTTGTTTCCAAATCAACCTAATTTCACTGAACATAATCCTAAGATCTCAGGATCTTAAGGCTTCATGGCCTTCAAATATTTTCCTTATTGCTAAATAGTTGATGGAACAAAAGCAAATTTTACTGGTGAGTTTAATTTTCAATTATTCAATTAAAACTTTTTAGGTGGTTGATGGTAATTTTTTTATTAACAAGCAAAAATGAAACATCATTAGGAGGTGAAATGTCTTCCCTGTGTCTCAGATGGGGAGTTGTTATGGTCTGAATGTTCATGCTGTCTTCAAATCCCTATGTTGAAATCCTAACCCCCAAGGTGATAGTATTAGGAGATGGGGCATTGGGAGGTGATTAGGCCACAGGGGCAGAGCCCCCATGAATGGAATTAGTGCCCCTGTAAAAGAGACCCAGAGAGGTCCCTGGCTCCCTCCACTGTGTGAGGTTAGAATGAGCAAACAGCTGGCTCTGAGGAAGCAGGGCCCTCACCAGACACACCAAATCTACCAGTGTCTTGATCTTGGAGTTACCAGCCTCTAGAACTGTAAGAAATCAATTTCTGTTGTTTATAAGCTAACCAGTCGATGGCATTGTGTTATAGCAGCCTGAACAAACCAGGAGAGGAGTGAGAATGACTTGGTTTCATTATCTTCACTCATATTATCAAATACTGAATAACGGATGTATAAAGTCTTCAGCGTTGTGGCTTCATAATGTGTCAACTTGGCAGGACTGGACTACGCTTCCCAGAGATCCCCTTTCCTGCATGTTTTTGGGCCACCAGAGAGATTCCTGTGTGGGATTTGGTGAGCAGAAACAAAGCAGCAGCCATGCTGTAGCTCACACATTATTGTTTACCCATGGTCTCAATCACTGTTGCGGAGCAGTGGACAGGCTGGAACTGGCCCACCTTTCCCGGATCCTCCTTCAACCTCTCTGACTCTTATACTAGGTTAGAATTTAGCTCCATGATGAAGTTTACTGTTTTCTTCTGCAGGATTCCCACAATATCAATTTCAGAGGCAATGCAAACTGACATGGTTTCAGTCCATGCCTGTGGGTTCCAGCTTACGTGTTCATGTCCCAGTTTGTTCTTGCTGCCAAGCAAGGGGTTGAATTGCATCCTCTTAGAAAGATATATTGAAGTCCTTACCCCTGGTACTTCAGAATGTGACCTTATTTCGTAACAGAATCTCTACAGAGGTAATCAAGTTAAACGAGGTCATATGACCTCATCCAGTTGGACCTAATCCAGTATGACTGGTGCCCTTATTAAAAGGGGGAAATTTGGACACAAAAACATGCACAAGAGGTAAGATGATGTGAAAAGACACAGAAAGAATGCCCTGTGAAGGTGGAGGACTAAAATGATGCATCTACAAGCCCAGGAATGTGAAAGATCATTGCTGGAGTGCATGGAACAGGTTGCTCATATCCCTCAGAAGGAGCCTACACTGCCAGCAGACACCTTGATTTTGGACCTCCAGCCTCCAGACTTGTGAGAGAATAATTTTCTGTTATGTTCAGCCACCTAGTTTGTGATACTTTGTGATAGCAGTCCTGAGGACTTCAAGCTCCAGTGTCAGATGCAAGGACAACAGCCTTATAAGGATTACTTAATCAGCTTCCAGAATCATATAAGATCAAACCCCTGTAATGATTCCCTAGCAGTTCAGCTTCGCTGATTGATCCCTGACTGATAGGTGGAAAAGAAGTTAGTTTAAAAAGGAACATAAAGCTCCAAGCACAGTTGCACAGTAGGTAAATTAAGGGTAACAAGAAGAGGAACACTACTATGATGTTAACAAACAGTATAATTCTCAATCTTAATCAATGTGAAAAGCTGATGGCTTATCGCAAAACTTCTTTTTCTTCTAAACACGCAGGCTACACTATTAAACTTGTTAGTTTATTGATGTTACCTGTGTTTTCACTGTTTAAAAGCAATAATTTTTTCCACCAAGTCACCAAACAAGCCTTGAACAATTTATGCTCTTTCAAAGAAGTTAAATACAAAGTCAGGGAATTTTGTCTCTCACATTGCTGTAGACAACATAATTATCATTTACTAATATTGTAACTTTCTTTGAAAAAAATTTCAATACTTGGCAGATATTTACTTTGTTAAAACCCTACCAGTGTCCTTCTGATTTAAGCTGCAGTACAATTAATTAACATTGCTTTCAACACAGTCTTGGTCCAGTAGCTGGTCAGCACAATAGTGAGGAACAGCACCCTGGTGGTTGTTCAGATTCCCACACGAATATGTTATTTCCTCATGGAGAATAGCAAATCTCCATCAAGCTTGTAGATTTCCTGGGATTTTCATTAACATTATTACAATCGTTTTTTCTTAAGATTGCTAATTGTTTTGGACCTATGCTGAGGAAACTTTATTAGTTACTAAACTATACAACCTAACTGTAGAGAAATGTGTTCAAGTTAATTTTCTCCATGAACAAAAGCATTTTAATATCTCAAAATTTGCCTTTAGTTTGCATATTTTTATACAGCAAGGTATCATCTTATAAATTATCACTTACTGATATTTAATCCTTTCTTTTAAAGACTTTAATCAGATATTCAGAAAGCTCTCTGAGACTCAACCATTTGTAAAACATTTTATAAGTAGTGTTGGCAAAACAAAGATTTAGTGGTCATCCTTAAAACACTGCCTTATCGCCTTTAAGCAGGTCATCAGTTCAACTATAAACTCCTAGAAGTATACCAACCCATTCTCAAATAGATTTGTGAATTTAATATCTTTTCCAAGGTAGAACACACGAACAAATCTAATCAGCACAAGCTCACGGTATCTAATGATTTTAAGCTTGGTTCTGGTGTTGCTTCTTTACTTGATACCATATAACTTATTTATATTTGTATGGAGAAGTTTGATATAGAATATTCATCATTTTGTCAAATTCCATTTTCCCTTTTTATCCTGTTCTGCATGCTGCAACCAATATAATTATGTAGTACATCCATTTAAACACATGACAACTCTCCCGTAAAGCAGCCCCTATGTAAGAGGTGGTTTTTCTTTTTAATAGCCTGCTCTGTTTCAGTTGTCTTTTTTAAATATGAAGATAAGGGAAAAGTAATAAGCTATTTGTTTTTTTTACCAGAGATCTTTGACAGAGTAACAATTAGTTATTGGATTATTTTAACTCACCTATGCAAATTAACTTATTTGCTTCTATAGTCAAAATAGTGAGCTTAAAGTTTAGCTGCAGGAGGTGACATAATTATGGTTGTTAAGAATAAAATATTTCTGGTTAAGGGAATCACAGACATTTTGCAGAGAGAGTAAGCAGGAAAAGAAAGACTGTGAATACATCAGTCACAGAGCTGTTGGGAGCAAAGTCAAGGGAAAAGGAGAGAGGAGAAAGGAGAGAAGAGAGCGGGGAGAGAATAGGAGTAGAATCAGAGTGAGAAAGAATCATATACCAGTAAAGGAACAAGTAATAAAAAGACAATGCTTTACTTCTCTGAATCATCAAGGTGTGTAGTGTTTGCAACCAAGGAATTAAATACTTTATTCAACAAAACTGCTCACACAGTAGATGGAACAGGCAGAACTGGCCATATGGCATCAAATATAATAAAATCACTTAGTAAATTAAGAGTTAAAATGAGAATTAAATATTGGATAGGGTTTTATAGAATTCCATTTTGGGTGCTCATAGATGTATCCATATTTCTTCTAATTATGTGCCCAGTTGCATATTTTCTTAAGAAACAAAGTTAACAAAGTAGTAATTTACATATCATTTAATAAAATATATTTGTTTTAACAGAAAGGCAACATTGCCAGGATCATTGGTGTGGGAGAAAGCAAATTAATTAGCTTTTAAGAGGCCTGGCTTTTGGTTCTAATCCTGCCATCAGATTTCTTTTCACCTGGAATAAGTGATTACTTAAAAGGCTCCCCTTTCTGTACCTGCCAAATAAAGAATTTGAGATAGACCAGCATTTTTCAAACTTGATTTTCAGCCATGCAACAATTTCTTCCAGCATACATTTTATCGGGAAACTCAGTCCACAAACCTAGAGCTGCTTTGGTTGAAGCTCCAGGTGTAGTGAGGAGGAGAGCCTTGGGAGGCCAACTGAACTCCACCCTTCTCCTGCCCCCACCACATCCTAACCTCCAACAGCAGGGGGCAACCTATTCCGGAACTGCGAGCACTGGAGAAAGTAACCACCCTCCAGAGGCTATATTTTGGTGTGCTTATTTCTCCTTTCAACTGAATCTGAAATGCCTGATTTAAGGTGATCTGCTTTGGGGACGCAACATATGTAATTATTCTGATTTTCTGTTCTTTTAGTTACTTATTTCAGTCATATTGTGAATTTCCTTTTCTCTTGTCATTGGTTCTCTCCAAACCGAGGCAGGTGGATCACAGGGTCAGCAGATTGAGACCATCCTGGCTAACACGGTGAAACCCTGTCTCTACTAAAAATACAAAAAAAAATTAGCCGGGCGTGGTTGCGGGTGCCTGTAGTCCCAGCTACTCCGGGGGCTGAGGCAGGAGAATGGCGTGAACCCGGGAGATGGAGCTTGCAGTGAGCCGCGATCGCACCACTGCACTCCAGTCTGGGCGACAGAGTGAGACTCCGACTCAAAAAAAGAAAAAAGGGTTTGTCCCGCGCCACATTAGCAAATTAGTTTCACTTTGCTAATCCATTTTCATTGGAAATTCTGTGATTTCGGTTATATTTCCTCACCTTGGAGAAAATCTTCTGTCACCAATTTACATCAGCTTCACCCTTCAACATTTCGGAATGCTCAGGCCTCCTTCCATTTCCAGTATACTGTAATGCTGATGTTTTATAATTTCAAACACTTTACACAAAGTTGTGTTAAAGGTTTATTTATCAAATGAAATAATTAATGGCAAATTCAGTCAGTCATAGTCTTTTTGCTTATACGGTCAACTAGAACAATCTGCTTGTTTCTCTTCAGGTTGCCATTATTTCAATCCCTGCCACTAGTTGGAAATGTAATAAAAATTATAATGAAATTTCGCAAGTATATGTCAATTGCAGATTTATGTTTTAATTTTTTGGAGTCAGAGAATATATGTGCATGCTTTTAAATGCCTTGCAGCTTCAAAAGGCTTGTAACATAAAACAGCATTTCTTTCTTCACTTCTCCCTGATTCTTGATTCCTGTCTCTGGCAGGTGACCATTACTTACATTTACTTCTGGTATCTGCTTCTATATTTCTAAATAATATCTTTATTTTTTAAGTGTTATTTTAGATATTACCTATTGCACATTGCCCAAACCCAAACTCCAAAAGGCACACTTCTACTCCTTCTAAAAACCTAATGAAGTTATGTCACAATTTACATAAATAGTGTTTACATGGTTATGATTCTGTGAGTGTTATCTATAGTTGAACCATGTAAAACACAATAATTACATTTTTATATGCACTACTTTTTGTTTTTCCCGGAATTAGTAATTGCCTTACTTTATAATTTTACAACTTTTTTAAGTACTTACTATTCACAAACTGTCTTTAGAATTGCAATTCCTGGCCAGGCACATTGGCACATGCCTGTAATCTCAACAGTTTGAGAGGCCAAGGCAGGAAGATCTCTTGAGCCTGGGAGTTCAAGACCAGCCTGGGCAACATGGTGAGACTCTGTCTCTACCAAAATTTTATTTTAAAAATAGCCAGATATGGTGGCATGTGCCTGTAGTCCCAGCGACTTGAGAGGCTGGGGTGGGGAGTCACTTTAGCTTATGAGTTTGAGGCTGCCATGAGCCTATCATGCTACTGCACTCCAGCCTGGGCAATAGAGTTAGGCTTTGTCTAAAACAAACAAACAAACAAACAATAACAAAAAACAAACAGAAAACCAACAACAGCAGTGTATTCTTCACTTAATATCCAAAAACATCAGGTAATCTGTGAGTTTTATTGTTTAATTTTTTGAGAGCTATCTTATTCTTGCTCCAATTTTGCCTGTTTGCTCTTTTGTCCTGGTGCACCACTGTAATTCTAGGGTTTTACTTCATTACCTCATTTTGGTGTAGTACATTTTCTAGTGGATTTCTGATAAATGGTGCACGGGAGCTACATTTCTTAAAATATGCATATCTGAAAAAAGTGTCTTTTTTTCTATCTTCTCATTTGGTTGATAGTTTGACTCCACAAAATTCATGGCTAGAATTTCAAAAGCACTTTTTGTTATTATTCTTTAGTTTAAGTTCTGGGATACAAGTGCAGAATGTGTAGGTTTGTTACATAGGTATATGTGTGTCATGGTGGTTTGCTGCAGCTATCAACCCATCATCTAGGTTTTAAGCCCCACATGCATTAGCTGTTTGTCCTAATGTTCTCCCTGCCCTCACCCCACACCCACTCACTGGCCCCAGTGTGTGTTGTTCCTCTCCCTTTGTCCATGTGTTCTCATTTTTCAACCCCCACTTATGAGTGAGAATATGCAGTGTTTGGTTTTGTGTTCTTCAAAGGGATTTAATCATCATCTTCTATCTTTCAACTTTGCTTTTGAGAAATCCAGTGCCATACTGATTCCTAATCTTTTGTGATATGTTTTATTAATATGTTTCTCCTCTTTGGACATATTTGTCCACTCCTCTTGAGCCATGGTATTCTGAAACTTTATAATAATGTACTAAATGAATGTTCACTTTCAATTGCAGAACCTCTGGCATTTTGTTCTAGAATTTTTGAGTGTGGATTTTTTTTATTTGATCATTTATTTCTGCTTTTTTTCTTTGTTTTTTTTTCCTTCTGGAAATTCTATTATTTAGATTTTGAACCTTTTGCACAGATCCTTCAATTTACTTATATCTTATTTCTCATTTACTTTCTCTTTTGTTGGTTTTATTTTGTTTAATTTTCTTGTTGTGATAAAAGCCCAGAAATCACCTAATCTTTCATAGGTCTTAATTTTTTTATTTATCCTATTTATGTTTAATTTCAATAGTTCTTTTCAAATTTTCTCAATGTTCTTATTTTTAAAAGAATTAGGCTTATTGTTATTATTGTAATAGCTTCTCTTAATCTCTCTAAAGATAGTAATGATATTTTATAATATAATTATATTTTCTACCACTAATGTACTGATTCCTCATAGTTTCCTCTTACTCTTTGTTTTAGTCCTTATGTTTCTGGTTGAGGTTTTCCTCAAATATCTGATGATCTTTAGCTCTCCCATTCATATTTGAGGCACTAAGGGTGGAAACTGGATCCTTAATCAGACTTGTCAGGTGATCCAACAGGAGCTGATTGTTTAATTGAAAGATTCTTGAGTATTCTTTCAGGCTGGTCAATTTCCTCTGAGAAGAATTTGGTCATTCTTCTGGCCAGTGGTATAAGCTTGGCTGCAAATATTCTCTGTTCCAGTGGAGGAAAGGAGCTGGTAATCTCACTATTCTCTATGTGACATTCATTAGGTCTCCTGTTTCCAGCTGTACCTGATGTCCTCAACACTATGCTCCTTTTGATTCATCCTTCCCAGAGAATATACCTCTGACCTTTCAGTCCTCTTCTGGAGTTGGGGAGGGATAGATGCCTTCTTATGTGGGTAAAGGGATAGATGCCTGCCTATGTGGGTAAAGGGAGAAGATTTAGGATGAACTGGCTATATAAATTGCAGGTCCTAGTGAAATATGAAATTATCAAGCCACTTGTTCAACATTTTTTAAGAGTTTCAAGATGGCAATAGCAGATCATTAAAGTGCATGGGGTGCTCCTAAGCATTGGACCCTGTGTAAGTACACAAGTTGCAGGCCCATGAAGCCAGCCCTAGATTTAGATATCTAAGTACCTAGTAATTAAATTTTAATGTAATTATTTACAGTCCCACCTGCATGCCTAGTTCTTCAGGGATACCTGGTGCCTCTAATCCCTGAGTTTCTTATAAGTCTGTGGCACAAATAAACTTATTTCTTGGCTTTCCTCTTCTTCTCCAAGACTCCCTTTACAGAATGCTTGATTTTTATGTTGCTTTAGTCATCTTTCTGTCTTTGAGCCTGCACAATTGTGTTGAAATCTTTCATATGTTGTCCTCTCCTCTCTTGTTCTCTTCATCCTTATAGAGTATTTGTCTTTTCACAAGTCTGTTGTCTCTCATTTTACTTGTGTTTTGGAAGAAAGTTGAAATAAATTTTTGCCATATTTAATAGGAAATCTAAATTTTAGTTTTATAGTTTTCCCAAAAATTCTTCATTGATTTTTAATAGATTTATATTTTCTGTAAGGAATAGAATGTTTATTTGGTCAATAAATTATTATATTTAAAATATTTTAACAGAAAAATATTAATCTTAATAATCTGTAATAAAGTAATAAAGGCATTTAACAGTTACTCACTTACTTTGATAATTAAGCCAAGTTAATTCTTAGATGTGCTTTCTATATTAAAGTTATCTCTATTATTTAATCATTTGACATTCAACAAATATTTATTGAAAACTTCCTATGTTCCTATTGTTACTGGTGGAAGGTCTGACTATGAGACTTCCACGTTCCTGGTGTTTTGAACAAAGAATTGGACAAAACACACAAAACAACGAAAGGATGAAGCAATAAAAGCATAGATTTATTGAAACAAAAGTACACTCCACAGAGTGGGAGTAGGCTCGAGCAAGCAGCTCAAGAGTGCTGGTTACAGAATTTTCTGGGGTTTAAACACCCTCTAGAGGTTTCCCATTGGTTACTTGGTTACACTCTGTGTAAATGAAGATGTGGCCTGTGACCAGTCTGATTGGTTGTGGGAGAGGACCAATCAGAGGATGAAGTAAAATTACAAAGTTACATGCAAATGAAGACTAGGCCTGCCAACAGTCTGATTGGTTGTGGGACGGGACCAATCAGAGGATGAAGTAAAGTTACAAAGTTACATGCGAATGAAGACTAGGCCTGCCACCAGTCTGACTGGTTGTGGGAAGGAAACAATCAGAGGTACTTTTCATTTTTCCTCTGCGGTGAAGTGCAAAAAGAGTAGCCTCTGATCCTTTTGTTACTTTGGTGTGGAGAGGTGGGATTTTCCTTTTGATTCGTTCTAGGAAGTTAGTGCAAATCAGTCATAGGTTCCCTGCCTCCAGATCCTATTCTCCTTCCTCACAAATGGCCAGGAACTGCTCTGAGTGCTTCGTTATATAACATATAACATGACTGTATTAGAAAGCCTTGGAACCTCCCTTGGGGAATCTTGGAGAAAGTCAAGTTCAGTGTCCTTACTTTAAAGATAAAGAAAATGAAGCCCAGAGAGGTTATTAAATTATGAACTTCTTTAAGAAAGAGACCTAAAGTCTCTCTAGGCTGTTTGTTGTTAGTTGCCTTGTATTAATAAATCGGTGATTCATAAGATTTTATTTTTAAGTGTTTTAAGAGATACAGCATAATTTAAAACATTCAATTGGCCAGGCACAGTGGCTCATGCCTGTAATCTCAGCACGTTGGGAAGCCGAGGCAGGCAAATCACGAAGTCAGGAGTTCGAGACCATCCTGGCCAATATGGTGAAACCCCATCTCTACTAAAAGTACAAAAATTAGCCGGGCATGGTGGCGGGCGCCTCTAGTTCCAGCTACTCGAGAGGCTGAGGCAGAAGAATCACTTAAACTCGGGAGGTGGAGGTTGCAGTGAGCTGAGACCGCACCATTCCACTCCAGCCTGGGAGACAGAGTGAGACTCCTTCTCAAAAAACAAACAAACAAACAAACAAAACATTAAATTATAGATCACATAAAACCTTATTTGTTATAAATACTTCAATATGGTGAAATGTATGAATATGTACATAGTTCTCAGATACTTGGACTTTGAACATTAAAAAGCAAAGAATTTTAAAAGATGAAAATCAAACAGAAAAAATATATTAGGCTGGTGCAAACATAATTGAGGTCTTTGCCATTAAAACTAATGGCGAAGACCGCAATTACTTTTCCACCAGCTAATAATTTATTCTATACAAATGAACCAAATGAAGACTGTTGATCAAAAATCGAAGAATCTTTGCCTTAGGGAAGAGCACATCATTGGCAACATCTCCAGTGAAAGTCTTTTGGGGCAGCAATGATACTCTGAATGTGACCTTGGTTGGGTGGCCCAAGAGACATAAGCAAGAGAAAGACCAGGAAGAAACTAGAGCCAATTCAGTGCTGATGAATGAAAACCCCACCACTATCTTTCACTGGATCCCCAGATTTGTGGTAATCACAGTAGTCAGAGTCCTCATGAGCAAGAAGCATTCAGCTGCAGCCCCTGTTAGTAGGGTGGCCTCAGGAAGAAAGCTGAAAATAAACTTTCAGTTTGTCTCTTGTCAATGTCTTCTTGATAACAGATTAAATAGCTTGAAAAGGTAAAAATTAGACTCCCAAAGCCTCTTGAAAGCAAAAAGCAATTAATAATTTGAAGGGTCATTTGCTATCTTTTTGTACTTTTTGCCCCACTAAACAATGACTAAAATAGTCAAAATTGATTAAATACCTAGTTGCATCAGGAGTTGGGCTAAGTGCTTTTCCTACATTGTTCTATTTGAATCTTTGATTCAAATTTTGCAAGGTGGATGTTTAATATAGAAATTAAGGCTCATATAGATGGAATACACTTGTCCAAAATCAAAGGGTAAGGGAGGGTGCCAGATTTTGAATTCAGTTTTCTCCTACTTCAAAGCCCATGTCCAACCAAATATGCAGAAACCATGTTTATGGCATAATGGATTAGATTTATTCTAGTGTGCATTTTTTGTGATGCTTTGGCTGGCTATGTTGACCAATTGATTACCTGATTATGAGAGTGAGAGGAAGAAATTAGTAATATCAGTGAAATTGTATCAAACAGGACTGAATGAAAACAACAGAACTTTATGGAAAGACATTCATAGGGCCCTCTGATTCCAGTGACATACATATGACTTCTGACAACAGGTCATCAAATATGATATGATGACTCAAATATATCACATCATGTAATGAGAATTGTATCACAGATTATTCTTACTTTACTCATTAGTTGTCCTCCCCGCAAAGTATGAATTGAACAAAATGAAACAAAACTAAACTCAACTAAATCTGAATTCTTTCTGCAGGATATTGCATTATCCCCAGTAAAACACTGTATGTCTGATAAAACACAACTATTGGGAGAAAACACTGAAGTTGTGTTTTAAGACTGCTCTGTTTATGCCAAAGCATTAAAGTTTTCTGAAGATTAAAAACATCTTGCTTCTAGTAGAAACCTCTGAGAAGAAACATGTGCCCTCCAAATCTGCAGAAGATGCAAAATTTATTGAGGAAATTACTAGAATATAAATGGTAACAGATAAAAAAGGAAAAAATGAGTACAAATTAGTTTTTTCTTTTCCTTTCTCCAAGACAATATGCTCTGCTTAAAAATAAATTAAAAGTTCATTATGAGAGAGAGAACTTAGCTTGGAAGAGCTGTGTGTGTGTGTGTGTGTGTGTGTGTGTGTGCGCGCGCTTACATTCCTAACTCAATGATTTATTTTTCTCCACCAACAACAGAGTATAATACTGTATGAATTTAGATCAAAGAAAAAGTAATATGGACTACAGAGAGTGTTTTAAAAGGAGGAGGAGGAAGGGAATGAAGGAAAGGAGGGAGGGAAGAAAAAAAGGAATGAAGAAGCCAGGCGCAGTGGCTCATGCCTGTAATCCCAGCACATTGGGAGGCCAAGGCAGGTGGGTCACTTGAGGTCTGGTGTTCGAGACCAACCTGGCTAACATGGCAAAGCCCCATCTCTACTACAAATACAAAAATAAGCCAGACGTGGTGACACACAACTGTAATCCCAGCTATTTAGGAGGCTGAGCTATGAGAATCACTTGAACCTGGGAGGCAGAGATTATAGTCAGCTGAGATTGTGCCACTGCACTCCAGCCTGGACAACAGAGTGAGGCTCTGTCTCAAAAACAGAAAGAAAAAAAAAAGAAGTAGGAATGAAGGGAAGGAAGGAGGGGGTAGGGAGGGAAAGAAGGATTATGGTTCACTGGCATGAAAAAAATACATGCATAACTAAGGCTATAGCCAAGTGAACTTCAGGAAAGCCAGAACAAATAGTACTGGGAGAGGAAAAATATTCTGTGGTTCTTAAACCAGTTGCCCAAGTGCCAGTGCTATTCATTCCTTAAGGTTTGGCAAATATGTTCTTTAACTCAGGTAAAGTAGAGTTCAAGTTTTTAAAAACAAGATTTATAAAATTTATCAAAGTCTTTGGTGGGTTTATGTTACCTTGCAAGTAGAGTAAAATTTCAGATTCTTCACAGTTCTTGACATGCTAGCAGAAGACATGAGAGTCCTGGGTCAGAGACAAAAAACTTTATTACTCATTGCACAGCAAGCATGGGTTTCCTTTGTCTAGGCAGGGAGATGTGGAGGGTTCTAGGTAGATGCTGCACACACTATGCTTTTATGTCACAGTTGAGAAAAGCTGAGCTTAGGGAACCTGAATTTTTTATAATATGCAATAAACAAACCTGCTTGCCCTTTGCTCCTGATAGAGACGTTCTGTTTATTATACTTGGCAGTATGAAAACCTGCCCTCTTCTCCAGAAGGAGACACTATCTTCCAAGGTTGTTAGCTATCCAGACATCTACGAAAAAGATAGCCCAGAAGGAAACCACACTGAGGACATTCAGAGACATGACAGATTCATGGAAAATTGTCTTCTGACAGAACCATAAGGGTATTATACTAAATATTCTAAGTGTGGATCAGTAATGAATTCCTAGGGAGATCCCTTAGATCACAGATTTGGCAACTCATCAGCTGAGCCTGCTCAACTGTCCTTTCATGTGTGAGTTACAGGTAGGATGATAATCAGAGTAGGAAAGACCTCCTGCGAGCCTCCAAATATCTGCCTCATATGGCTTAATAATTAGTATTGTATTTGGTAGCAAGCTTCTCAATTACAAATTAGACAAATTATTTTGAGCTTTCTGATTGCATATTATTCTGTCTATCTATTTATGATATTTAGAATGAGGTTATGCAGGGATTACAAAGCCAAATGTCTACAAGCCCTGGCAAGTAACCAAAATGTGAAGTGAGTCATGTATGCACTGTAGCAGAGTTTCTCAATCTCCTTACTCTTGACATCTGGAACTGGATAATTCTTCCTGGTTGGAGGCCATCCTATGCATTGTAGAATGCTTAGTGTTAGCTGTCGTTTCTACTTACTAGATACCAGTAGCATACCCACTCCTAGTTGTGACAACCAAAAATGTCTCCAGACATTGCAAGATGTCCCCAGAGGGGAAAAATCATGCTGAGTTGATAACCGCCGACTGTAAAAACTAAATAAATCCGCTTAAAAGGTGCAGGGTCTATTCCCCCAGAACTGATGGTTGCAAGGTGGGAAGACTGGTCCCTTATTAAAAATGTTTCAAAAGAAGAAATCTATACATTTTAATGTATGAAAGCACTCAGTTTTAAAATATTGGTGTGTATATATGTGCCTTTCCTACATTATTTCTAGAGTATGACCAGGAGGGTCAGATATTTGAGGGGTTTTGGCCCAATATTTATCTGACCCTCATAGTCAAGACCATATCCAACATAGAAACACAAGTTTTCATATATGTGTATGGCTGGGATAGGTCATTTTTAAGTACTGCTCAGTAGGAAAGAGAGTGATATAGGGCATCCGAAGCATACAAGGCAGCTTGAAACAATGGGGAAAAGGAGTCGATCAGAGAAACGATAAGGTTAAAAAAACTTTGCTTTGAGATTGCCATGCATATTTATCCTTTATGGACCCTCCCTAGTATTCCTTTTACCTATTTTGGCTGCTCAGGGACTGCATCTGTAGCAAGTTGTTGGGAATTTTGACAATGGCATTGTCGGGGAGCTTCCCACCATGTCTTAGCTCTCCCAGAGAAAAATAAACTCATGAGAGGAAGATGTGTTATCATAGCTCTTTTATCAACCATATCCACCACGCTGGTTTATCTACCTAGGGTATGAGGTGTGCAATCTACTGGAAATAAACATCTTTATAAAATCAATTTTTAAAACATTTTATTCATTTGTATTAAGACTTCTGCTCACTCTCTTATTATATACTATGAAATAAATGTCTATGAGTCAATTCTCCAAAAATAATACCTTTTATAACAAAAAATTTTGATAATAGTACTTTATTTATGAAACATGAAGCAATATAAAAGCAATTCTTAGGATGATATTCTCCTCTTTTTGGTTGAGAAACATTCTGAATATGTCAAATCTATTGGGAATATACTAATTAAGAATTATAGTTATTTTCATAAAGTATTAAGTAATTGATTAATACTTTATGTATTATCATATAAGTTAAGTAGTAATTAGGAATAACAAGTTTTTTCATCATAAGAAACAGAATTCAGAGTGATTCAAATGAAACAATACCATATTGTAATTAAATGACCTGGTCAGAGGAAAGTGAATGCTCACTGAAACTTTCACCTGTTATTCGTATATAGCCACTTATTCCACAAATCAATTTGCTGACTTGGAATCCCTGAAGTCCAGTTTTGACAAGACTAACTCTCTAAAGTGTGAGAAGATAGTGATAGCAGAGTCTAGCAGTTTAAAAGTTATATGCTCGGGAAATATTTCAAAGGGTGTTAGACTGAATAAAGAAGTCTACCGTCTTTATGATGCCAATGAATCTAAACTTCACAACATGATATCTTCAGTTGCCAAGGTGTGTACTTTGTAATTCAGTGACCAAAAATGGTTTCTGAAAACTTCATTCTCACAAATCTCTTTAGAAACAGATGGAGTTCTAAGGCAAGCATGAGGTAGAGGAAGATTTGCTTAAATTTGCCAGGCCAATATTTCTTTTTATTTTACTTACTGCTCTTCCTACTTCACCTTTGGTTTCCTCACATTTACTCCCAAATTTATTCTTAGGAAATTATCTGATATTTACAATTTAGAGTGTGTTTGAGTCATATGTGGATGTATAAAGTAAGCCTTATATCTGACTATGGAATGAATGACTATTCCTTGCTATATAAATTTCAAGCATCAGCTATTAGATGAAGAAAAACCTGTCATGTCAGAAATCCTTTCTTTGGCCCTTGTAATCACAACATATGGATGGCATGAAAGAATTGCTAAAGAAAGGTTAGACTTATGATAATTATGTCTATGTCAAACTCTTATAGCCTGGCTCAGCCTAGGAAGCATTCTGGATTTATTGTTACTATAGTTTAACCTGAAAACTTGGATGTAAAACAAGGAGACGTATATATGAAACAAAGACGGAGTTGGAGCTCCCCAGAGGGCATTCAGACACGGGGCAGTGGCTCATGGAAACTTTGAGTCATATTGGCTAGGCACTGTGCCTCATTAATTCCTCTTCCTCACCCTTATCTAAAGTCCTCAAAGACATCATGGAAAATTTCATGTGTTAAAAATCTTTTCAAAACTGTGCAGGCAAAGAGATGGAATATAGTCTCCCTGTTAGATTTTAAGAAATTGTATGCATTTTATTCCTTCCAAAGCTGATACACACCTGGTCACTGTGGTAGTGAATGAATCAAAGCGCCGTCTGTCACCTGTATCTTGAGTAACTGCAACCCATGCAATGTAATCCTCAAGCAACTTCTATTTTCACTCCCACTGTCTCCCTAATTGCTCTGTTGGGTTAGTTCTTGCTCCTGGATTAAAAACTCAGTCCCCAACTAGTTCAACTAGTTACTTTTGGGTAACACAGAGTATTCTCTAGTCACTTCCTGTCATAAAACAGTCTCAATTGAGTAATTGTAAAGTCCATCTTGATTTGAAAATCAACACTGCCATCATGATTTAAATCTAAAAGCTTCTCCTCACTCGTCTCCTGCCTGCTGCGTACTAGAAGCCTCTGGTCAGCAAAGAGAGGGACAGCAGTCAGCTTCTCCCCTTCCAATCTAGGGCAGTGATTTTTTTTTCCCCCTTTCCATGTTGCTAACCAGGGTTGGTTCATAGGATGGGACAAGATATAAGAAGTCAAGAATATAACTTAGTGGGTACTGTCATTCTAATCCAAGGTCAGTGGATTAGTCTGTTCTCACACTGCTGGTAAAGACATACTCAAGACTGGGTAATTTATAAGTAAAAAGAGTTTTAATGAACTCACAGTTCTGTGTGGCTGGGGAGGCCTCACAATCACGGCAGAAGGTGAAAGGCATGTCTTACATGGCGGCAGACAAGAGAGAATGAGAGCCAAGTAAAAGGGGTTTCCTCTTTTAAAACCATCAGATCTCGTGAGACTTATTCACTACCATGAGAACAGTGTGGGGGAAACTGCCCCCATGATTCAGTTATCTCCTACCAGTTCCCTCCCACAACACGTGGGAATTATGGGAGCTACAATTCAAGATGAGATTTGGGTGGGGACACAGCCAAACCATATCAGTCAGTATTTTATGGGCTCAACGGACGTTAAAATGTGACTCTTTCTATGAATTTCTGCAAGTTCTTCAGAGACCACTCCCATTACTCCCCTCATTGCTGAGGATCTTATCTACAATTCATTTGATGAGATCAAACACATCTCAATTCTGACTTACTCCTTTCTCAGTTGCTAAGAATAGAGTGACTCTTTCAGCATCCTCTACTAAAGTCTGGTCACACTTTTGAATAGGCTCTAAGATGCCCGAGGCCAGCTGTCTGCCAGGCATGGCCCAAGTCATGCACAAAGAAAATAATCACTCATTTCTGGCCCTGAGAAACTCCAGGAGCATGAATCATCCATAGCAGCCCTGCTCCATTGCTCAATGTCTGGTACTGAGACCAGGGGTTTTAACCCCTGTAATGTCAGTACTTTATCCACTTCTATCCTACTTAATCCATCAAATAGTGGACTTTAGAGCTATGAAGCTAGAGACAACACTGTAGTCCTCAAATGATTACCAATGACTGCCATTCACATGGTCCCTTTTCCTTTGCCTTATTAACAGGAAAATTATGAGAGTTTTCAGGAATAAGACACATGGTCACTTGAGACTTTGTGTGGGTGAACATGACAGGTTTTAATGCCTTTTTAAAAATAGTTATCTATTCCAACAATGAGAAGAAATGCTTTGTGATTCTTCCATTTCAAACATCAATCTCTTGGAGGATCTCTCCCTAACTCCCTTCTAATAAAAGCACTCCCCAGTGATCTAGTGTGATAAGAATTTGCTCAGTCTAGGGCTAGTTTATTTTCCAAAAATGCCATCTGTAAGATCTACGTCAATTTCCTTTATAGCAACATTTTATGTAGTGTAGGACATTAACAAAATAATTTTTAATCTTCATTTTGCATGGGTTATTCACTGAAGAATACTTCTAGTCTGGAGAATTCTGACAAGGACTACAATTAAAGCTAAAATTTAGCTAGAAAGCAGAGTTTTATTTTTATGTATATTTATGGCCACCAACTTGAATAACTCCAAGGTCACTTCTCACATTGTAGTCAATGTGCATGACCTTATGTGGAGACTCGCATATATTTTGGTGACTCCTATACATGTACATGCATTCTTATTCTTTTTCTGGCAAGAGCAACAGAAAAGATATTGTGCAACAGTCACAAAGCATATGGGGTGTGTGTGTGTGTGTGTGTGTGTGTGTTCTATTGACTGGAGATGGGCTTTGAAAAAAAACAAAAAAGAAAATATCTTGTTGCTCACTAGACTATAAGCTTTATGATGGCAAGAGTTGTGTTCACTGACGAATCCTAAGCACTTAGACTAATGACAGCATGTAATAGACCCTGAATAAATATTTGTTAAGTGAATGAATTGTGTTTCATTTTTCTCCATAAGAAAGGATTGAAAGTGATATTCCACCCAGTTCCCATGTGAGTCATGAAAAAATCTAATTTTATTTTACTTTATCTCTCAACAAATGACTTTTTCCAAAAGATATTTTGGAAAAAATAAATTTTATTTTGATAATAATTTATGAGGATTCTAATATGTTCCAGTTACAATCCTAGGTGTTTTCACTTAAGTTATTTAACTGGATCTTCCCAATAATTCTGCAAGGAAAGTATCATGATGCATGTTTTTACAGATAAGAAAACAATACTACAGGGAGTTGTCTAAGGTAATGCATAATAAATAGCAAAATAAGGATTTAAATATTGGTCTTTTGACGGCAAGTCCAGCAGTTTATTCACTCTACTGAAACATGCACTTTAATTTTCATGTGGGAATTAGATTATGTTATTTTATGACATGCTTCATTACAGTATGTATTTCAGATTTGTTTCCTGTGCTGTAGTATGAGAAACTATACCAAAGGAGAGGAGAAACTTAGAATACCTTTAGTCTTTTCTACCTAATCCTTCTTCCATTCAATTGGAATAAATTCTTAGGCTGGATTGATTCAAGCCCAGATGTGTAGTTGTTATAGATATATAAGAGATGTAGGGCCTGGGGTGGGTGGTAGAGTAGAAGTGGGTGGGGGAGTATTGATATAGGCATTGTATTGACTAATAAGGGTGTGTGAATGCGAAAGCACCCCTCAGATTCAAGGCTATTTGAAGCAAAACCTGTTTTAATAACCATAGGTAGGCCAGGCACAGTGGTGGCTCACACCTGCAATCTCAGCACTTTGGGAGGCCGAGGTGGGTGAATCACCTGAAGTCAGGCATTTGAGACCAGCCTGGCCAACATGGGGAAACCCTGTCTCTACTAAAAATACAAAAATTATCCAGGCATGGTGGCACACGTCTGTATTCCCAGCTACTTGGGAGGCTGAGGCAGGAGATTCACTTGAGCCTGGGAGTCCAGAGGTTGGAGTGAGCTGAGATCACACCACTGCACTCCAGCCTGGGCAACAGAGTGAGACTCCATCTCAAAAAATAATAAAATAAAATAAAATAAAATAAAAATAAAAACCAACAACAACAATAGGTAGATGTTAAAGACTTTCTTATGATCAAGATACATCGAAGCCCACTTCCTACATTACAACAGATATCTTCTTGGCTTGGGCTTGGTTCCTGATTGCAGTAAAAAATATGAGCCATAACGAGGAATATATCAATTCTGAGACAGAAGGTAGAGAAGCAACACTGATTTTGAAAGATGATTATCCATGTGCTCCTAATTGAAGATCTCAAGGGTTTTGGAGTCAACTTAATAAATTATAGAAAAGCACAGTTAAAATGAGAAAATTAGGTTTTATTTTAAATAATCCTGATGATATTTCTTAATATAAGGTAGATAAGGACTATCCATAGCCTTTAGTTTTCTGATTCTGGAAAAGTTAGGAAGTAAATCCAGGCATTGGGCTTCAACTCAAATGCTTGTCCACTGTGAAGGATTTCTTAAAATACTGAGAAAACATAGATGTTTATCACTCACACTCACCCTGTACCTCCTTTAGTCACTTATCTTATTGACCTGGAATTATTAATTTATTTACCTGCCTTCCATCACCAAATGTGTATTAAATGAATCAATGAATGAGCACCAGGAAATAATGTCGTTGGAACATGTTGTTTTCTTAGAGAACTGCTATGGTTTGAATGTTTGCCCTTTTCAAAACTCATGTTAAAACTTAAGCCCCAATGGGACAGTATTGAGGTGGGGCCTTACAAAGTGATTGGATCATGGTGAGGGCTCTGCCCTGGTGAATGGATTAGTTTATTCATGGATGAATGGATTAATGGATCAATGAATTAACTGGTTATCATGAAAGTGGTACTAGTGACTTTATAAGAAAAGGAAGAGAGATCTGTGTTAGGGCTCTCAGGCCCCTTGCCATGTGACACCCTGAGCTGCCTTAGGACTCTGCAGACAGTTACCATCAGCAACAAGGCCCTTGCCAGATGCTTTACCTTGGACTTTTCAGCCTCCATAACTGTAAAAATAAATTCCTTTTCTTTACAAATTACCCAATTTTAGGTATTCTGTTATAGGCAACAGAAAATGTACTGAGACCAGAACTTTGATTTAATATTTGCCTAAATCATGCTGTGTCAAATAGTCTGCACCATAAATATGTCTCATGATTGTTCTTTAGCTTTCTTTCTAAGTGTTAGCAGTGGATATAGATATTCTTTCCCCAGGACAAACCAAACGGTATAGAATGCATTTTGTAGTGATAACAAACAAAGGACAAGCATCAGTGACTCTTTTCTTAGAAATCGGTGATTTTCAGCTTCAGTTTGTATACACATCATCTGGAAAGATCATAAAGAACACAGAAGATCAGGCTGGCTGAAGAAGGATTGCTTCTGGCCTTCTTATTCTTACCAAGTTCCTAAGTGATTCTGGTAACTGGAGAAAGTTTAACAATAGTTTCTCTGGTGGAAAACCATTGAATTGTAATACAATTTATTTCCCCATTTGTGAAGCTCTGAACCAATGGAAACTCACCAAGGAATACAAGGGAACTATATAAAGAAATAAATAGGGGCCGGGCACAGTGGCTCATGCCCCTAATCCCAGCACTTTGGGAGTCCCAGGTGGGTAGATCACCTGAGGTCAGGAGTTTGAGACCAGCCTAACCAACATGTCGAAACCCCATCTCTACTAAAAATACAAAAAATTAGCCAGGTGTGGTGGTGCATGCCTGTAATCCCAGCTACTCAGGAGGCTGAGGCAGGTGAATCATTTGAACCAAGGAGGTGAAGATTGCAGTGAGCCGAGATAGCGCCATTGCACTCCAACCTAGGCAACAAGAGCGAAACTCAAACAAAAAAAAAGAAAGAAATAGCTAATGTTCGACAGCACTCCCTAATGCAAGCATGTGGGTATTACACAGGCCCTGGGCTAATGGACAACCAATAGTCAATCAGAATCCTTTGAGTCTGAAAGGAAATACAAATTGTTTGAGGGTTTTCATATAGAGTTTGTGTGTGTCTGTACGTTTCCACGATTTTTTTTTTTCCAAATGAAATCTTATGTGGACTCTGGGCATGTAAAACCTGATTGAACAGAAGTGTCTCTATTAAAATAAATGTGGTCGAGGGTGACGTAGGGCAAGTCAGGCCTGCTTACCCACAGACCTACTCCTTTGCATCTTATAGTGGCTTTTAAGGGCTCCATGAATTCCTAGGGTTTCTTACAGCACAGTTTGAAAACCAGCACTGTATTTTATTACCTTTTCCCTACTATCCTCCCATATTCTTTTTGGTGGAAATGATCAATGCTGATTTAACAAATCAATAAAATCTAATTTATGTCCAGGTGTGGTGGCTCATGCCTGTAATCTCAGCACTTTGGGAGGCAGAGGCAGGCAGATCACTTGAGGTCAGCCATTCTAGACCAGCCTGGCCAATATGGCAAAACCCTGTATCTACTAAAAATACAAAAATTAGCCGAGCATGGTGGCACACGCCTATAGTCCCAGCCACTTGGGAGGCTGAGGCACGAGAATCGCTTGAGCCTGGGAGGCAGAGGTTGCAGTGAGGCAAGATCATGCCACAGTACTCCAGCTTGGGTGACAGAGTGAGACTCCATCTCAAAAAAAGAAAAAAAAAAAAAAAGAAAAAAATCCAATTTATGGCCAGGTGCCAGTAGCTCCCCACTGTAATCCCAGCACTTTGGGAGGACAAGGTGGGAGGATTACTTGAGGATAGGAACTCAAGACCAGCCTGGGCAACATAGTGAGACCCCATCTGTAAAAAGAAATTAAAAAAAAAAAAAGGTGTGGTGGGGCATGCTTGGAGTTCCAGATACTTGGGAGGCTGAGGCAGCAGGATTGTTTGAGCCCAGGGGTTTGCAGCTGCACTGAGCTAGGATCACACCACTGCACTCCAGGCTGGGTGACAGAGTGAGATCGTGTCTCTTAAAAAAAAAAATGCAATTTATACTTGATCCTCACATTTCAAAAGGTACCTGTAAGCCAGGAAATTCATGCCAGATCTACTGAAAGAAAAGGCAAGATGAAATTCTTGGCGCAGGTTTCCCTCTGGACAGACAGAAAAGCCTGAAGAACAACAACACTGAGCATGCCAGGAGGACGAGTTTTCATCCTGCAGTTGCCAGTTTGGCTTCCTAGTCCCTCCTTCCCCTTTTAGGAGACACGTGTCTTTTTCAAGAGGAAAGGAAAGGAGAAAAGGTTCCTTCTCCTATTCCATGTGGGGCAATTTGCTCTCTTATCCTCAGAAAATGGTAACATGACTTTCAAACTTATTATTCAGATAGGCTCATTACTGCCTTATTTGATGCAATCATTTTAACCAGAAGTTAATTTTTTTCTTTTTATATGGACCTTGAGGAAAGTTTCTTCCTTTAATTTTAATTTTATAGTTTAAATTTCTTAGCAAACTGAATGCAGCTTTTAGAGGTTCAAGGGAATACCTGATATTGATTATTAATCAGACTATGTAATCTCTGAAGACAGGAAGCAGAGGTACATTTCATAAAGCTCCATCTACTTTATTTCAAAAGGAACTTGTCTGATATGACACACGGAGAGATGATACAATTGTTTTTATTTTTAAAGCAAAAACCATATTTATCCATGTTGCAAAGAAACCCAAACGAGACGTACAAGCATAAAAACAAGATAGAATGAAACCTGCAAAGATTCCTTTCATATCTAACATGACAATCTCCCTTTTACAATTATCTCCTAGGATTAAGTCACTAGAGGATAAGCTCCTTAAATCTACTTTCCTGAAAACAATTGTTAGGGAGTTCTAAAACCAATCCTTAATTATTTTAATAGGGTAGCAGGAAGAAATTGTACTTTTCCTTCAGACTATCAGAACCCTTTTGGGAAAAAGATATTTAGATGATAACAGTAGAATATTTTACTATAGTAGAATATTTTACTCTATGTTCTATACTTCTTTATTGTCATTCTTAAAGAAAACTTTGTTCACCTGGTTGAATTTAGAGATGTTTACGGGAGAAAATTCTCTCTAGCTCCAAGAAGAACAGTGAAACAGAAAAGAGGTAAATTTCTTATTTGTATTAAAATACACATCTGTAAATGTAGACTAAAATCTAGTATTGGCGTATTTAAAAATTGGTGGAAATAGGCAGCAAGATGTGCAGTTAGTTCGTCCCTGACCCTCATACATGTGCTTATACACGAAGACCATGCGCCTGCATCCATGTGCTCAGTGCAATGTGGAGCCTATTGTCCATTTGCAGACAGATGTTATGCTGGCAAGCATATGTATCAGCTAATATCAAGGTTGCACATTCAGAATGACACCAAAAATTTGGTCTTTACATTCGTAAGTGTAATACACTTTCAGAAATTTCATCTTTGGTTGCTACACCTAGACTCACACATTTAACAAGAGCTTAGAATTGAAATTGGTTTTTCTATCATGCCACAAATTTTTCCCCATTTTGATTTTTGCCTTTAAAAAGGCAGACAAAATATAAATACAGAAAGTGGTGGGCAAGACACACAAAATACATGTAATTCACTTTAATATTAGACCAAACAGTCTTTCATGTAAAAAATTTAAAAAGATAAACTGAACTAAGCCAAAAATACTACTTCTAGCATCAGGATGTTGATGTTTAGGGATGTAAAAAGAAATCAAATGGCCCTTTCTTTGATAAATCTGCAGGTTTTTAATGATCTGGGCATACTCCATGCAAAAGAAATCTGGATGGTTCACTATAGGTTGCATGAATTTTAACCAATCTAGAATGTTAAAATAACAGTATGTCAGTAGTGATGAGAAAAGAGAATTATCCTATCTAAAATTCTTGGAATAATGCCTAAGGAGAAAACCCAAATCTCATCTGTAGTAGTCAGTGCTTGCTGCCTTCTGATATGGAAGAGAATGAAGTCAATTCTATTAGAACCTCAGTGCTTGCACCAATTCCTCTTCCAGATGAGAATGTTAAACTATTATTTATTTATTGCCCTACTTCAGGGCCTCAGTAATCTGAAAATATTTCCACTTCCACTGGGATAGGTTTATAGGCTTTTCCTAAATGCCATTTCTCTGTTTGAAGCAGCATTAGGAGAGAATGCCATGTTCTGATGAAAATGACATATCCCTACAGGAGACAGAGAAAGATCTCTTACAAGGGAACTGACGTGAATCTCCTAACGTTGGAACATTAGGGAACTGTGTGCTGGCTAAGTCCTCATAGCTGAATCACATCTTTGGTGGCAGCCCAGGCCAAATTCCTAAATGATGATAACTACACCATCCCCTCTCCTCTTTTTCCTGCTATAGATGAGTTTAGGGGCTTACAGGGGTGTGTGAAGGTTAATTTTACATGTCAATAGGCTGGGCCTTGGGGTGTCCAGACATTTGGTGAAACATTATTCTAGGTGTTTCTGTGAGGGTGTTTTGGGTAATATCAACATTTAAATTGGTGAACTTTAAGTAAAGCACTTTGTCCTTCACACTGTGGGTGGGCCTCATCCAATCAGCTGAAGGTAGGAATTGAACAAAAAGACCAGCCTCCCTCAAGCAAGAGAGAATTTCCCAGAAGACAGCCTTTAGGTGTTACCTGCAGCATCAGCTCTCCTGGGTCTCCAGCATGCTGGTCCACCATGCAGATTTTGCACTCTGGTTTCTTTAACAGTGCAAAGCAATTCCTTATAATAAATCTCTTTCTCTCTGTACATGTAAATATCCTATTGGTTCTGTTTATCTGGAGAATCCTGACTAATATAAAGGGTAAAACTTATATGTAATTTCTGAGGACTTAGAAACTAACACTGTTTGGCTCAGAACCAGAAGATTATGGTCACCAAACTCCTTGCTAATGATTTGATGACTCTTTGATTAGATGTGACAAAAGTAGAGATGGTGCTTTGTCAGGAGACATTGAAAAGCTAGTCTGCAAGATAGCCAATGTGCAAGAGTTAGGGATCGTTTACCCCTCTCATTCACTCATCCCTCCATTCATTTGTTGAACATTCAATGAATATTTACTGATAACTTCCAAGGTGTCAGGCACTGCACTGGGCAAAGAATATTCTTGGATTGCAGTGATCAGGAGATAGAAACCACACTCTGTAGGTTTTACAGAGGAAGTTTAATATAAGAATTAAGCTATAAAACTAAAACTCTGTAGGTTTTACAGAGGAAGCTTAATATAAGGATTATTAACTATAATAGATAAGGAAACTTTACATAGTACCCTAGGGCTGAGGGACAGTAGCGAAGAAAAAATAAACTTGGCAATCACTTTGAAGTTATATTCAGCTACAAAATGGAGAGATATTCACCAGTTTAGCCAGTCCAGTGTTAGTCTGGAATTGCAAACAACAGTCAGCCCTCGGTACTGCAGGTTGGGAGCAGACCATCAGCAACTATGACATGGCCATTCAGGCAGCCCTGTTCATGGTGGGATGTGGAGCAAGGGGTCTTTGAGTTCTGCATAGAGAGTTGTGAACGGGTTATTACCAGGCCCAGGCTACGCGGTGGGGTAGTTCCTGACTGTCTGTGGCTCTGGCAGGCAGCAATGGATAACTCTGGATGTCCTTCTGCCTTCCTCTCACCAGAAACTACAGAAAGCCCCTTCCACCTGCAATGCCCCTCCAGTGCCCTCTACTAAGAAGGCTTCACATCATGTTCCCTTTTAAGGAGAAATGCTTATAGGAACTCTGTGGTTTATCATAGCATATATTGAAGGATGTACTTGGACCTGAGAGGCAATAAACTGGTAACTGACACACAGGTGAATAAGATGTAGTCCCTTGCGTCAAGTTGCTCACTGCTTAATATGGGGTACAAACCACGTATTAGGCTGCTTCAGAGGGACAGAACCAGTAGGATCCATATGAAAGTGGATTTATTAGGGGGAATTGGCTCAAACAATCACAGTGGCAAAGTCTTATGATAGGTCGTCTGCAAGTTGGAGAACCAGAGTCTGGTAGTGTGGCTCCCAGAGAAGCCAGTAGCCTGGCTCAGTCCAAAAAGCCCCAGAACCAGGGAAGCCAACAGTGCAGCCTTCAGTCTGAAGCTGAAGGCGCAAGAGTCCATAGGGGTCCAGTGGTGCAAATCTCAGTGTCTAAACCTGAAGAACCTGGATTCTGGTGTCCAAGGATAGTAGGAGAAAAAGGCCTCTCACTCCAGAAGAAAGAGAAAAAGTGCTCTGTGTCCCCTTCTTGTGCCTGCTTTGTACTAGCCGGGCCCCCAACAGATTGGATGGTACCCTTAAGGGTGGATCTTCCTCTCTCAGTCCACTGACTCGAATGTCAGTCTCCCCTGGCAACACCCTGACACAATGCTTCACCAGCCATTTGGCATCCCTCAACACCATCAAGTTGACACCTAATATTAACCATCACAGACAACTAAACAGACAGTTATTTAAAAGTGTGACAAATGTTGTGTCTGAGGTAAGTGTCGTGTGCTAAAGGGAGACACAACAGGGCACCTAATCCAATCTTGCCGCGGTGGAGGATGGCACTCAGGCTCCGCCACAAACGTTCCCTTGAGTGTTATCCCCATTTGGTGGCAGACTCATGAGTTTATACACTCCATGCATGTCTCCTCAACTTAGGCAAAATGGAGTTAGAGTTACCCTCCAATAGCATGGTCTACAAATTGTCCAGAAATCCCTCAAGATAATGTCACTTCTTTTTTCACGGAATGCAGTTTACATCTTACAATCATCATTCCCAACACCCGATCTGAATCAGATTTCTTACAGGGCATTTAGATCTCTTGATTTCCTTAGAGAAAAAAAAACAAACCAAAGACTAGAAAGACATTTTAAATCATGAGTTCTCTCCTCCTCTCAATGAGGAGAGGACTGAGAGCCTCTCACCCCTCCCACCTTGTACAAACACACTAAAAGAAGAAGATGAACAGTTCCATGGGGCAGTGCCCCACACCAAACACATGTACTCTGCCAATGGAAAAGTGATTTCTTTCTTTTGTCTGTGTCAAAAGAACCAGGTGTCTGCAAAAGCTTCTGCCATCAGTGAACACTCAGCATCCTCTTAATGTAGAGCTTATCCTAGACATTATTGTATCAAATGACATAACATCCTGGAAGTCATAAAGAATCATATAAATGTTATTGTTATTACTTAGGATCATTGACCTGTAGGTTGGAAGAGCTGAAACAGGTATTTTTTATGTGTTTAAGTATGACAAAAAGACCAATAAAGACTACAGCCATGTTAGACCTTGGCTTTCAGTTCCAGCCACGCCTCCTTCCCAGGCTTGTGGCTGGCTTTTTCTCTTTTACTTCATGGCTCTTAAAGTTTGCGATCTTAACTAGCCCCAGAATAGCTAGTGTCTGTTCAGTTCGGAGTATTGCTTTGGGGCAGCATTTTTTGTTCCATCCCTGATTAACTGGGGGAAATTCTACGACTTGTGGGTTGGTTGAATCATTTCTTGTTAAGATTCATAGGACTGGGCACGGTGGCTCACATCTGTAATCACAGTGCTTTGGGAAGCCAAGGCGGGTGAATCACTTGAGGCCAGGAGTTTGAGACCAGCTTGGGCAACATGGTGAGACCCTGTCTCTACAAAAAATTCAAAAAAAAAAAAATGCTAGGCATGGTGGTGTGCGCCTGCAGTCCCAGCTACTTGGGAGGCTGAGGCAGGAGGATTGCTTGAGCCCAGGAGTTTGAGATTACAGTGAGCTGTGATCACACCACTGTACTCTAGCCTGGGTGACAGAGAGAGACCCGGTTTCTAAAAACCATAATATAAAAGTGTAAAAAAGATTCATAGAGCTAAAGAGAAAGAAATCATAGGGTTGGGTGGGGTCGTGGGGAACTTATCCGGAATAGAAACTCAAAATCATAATGGCAAAAAAATAAAATAGTAGGATAAAATTTGAGTTGCTTAGAACTACTTTCTTGTCCTTAAAATAAGCCTATTTCTCCATTCTTTTCTCATATTGAAGTGATAAAAAAGACAGAATTTTTCCTAGAGTGATTGTTTTAGGTCATAAAGAACTGAGTGGTCGCAGGTTGTCTGAGGTGCTCCTTATAAAGGACTTGACAGCTGATTGTGAAAATGTATCATTATCGCAGGGCTGAAATGATAGCCCACCCTTGCTTAGCCTCAGGGAGGATAAGCTGAGGAAGTTTTGAAAGATTATATCTGCCCATACTGCAAGGGAAATGTTTCAGATCTGAAGGAATACTTCTCTCTGTAAACCCCACGGATGCGTACATTTCTAGCCAGCCTGCTAAGATAGAGGTTGCCCTTAGTCACTCTCCTCAACCACATTAACTGTTAAAGGTATTTTATGTTACTATTAAAAGTTTTAAAAATAAAAAAAACTTCAATTTTTTATTGCCCATGTTCCTTGGTAGAATGATGACCTAGAAAGTAGGTATACAAGGTTTAACTATAAATTCCTCTCTGAAATCTCCTTTAGAAAAAGCTACATTCACTGATCTTGTAAAATACCTTTAAATCATATTATTTTCTTTTTTTTTTTTTTTGCCTTTGAAGGGGGAAAAAGCTACTATCTTCTGAATGGGACAAAGAAGTTTGTCTTGTACCTCCTGCTTGATGCTTTCCTGGGTTTTAATGAAACCCTCATAAGTGAACAGCTAATCAACCAATTATTTGAGTCCAGACTTTACATTTAAATACAGGTAAAATATAAAGTATTAGTTATATAAAAGGGAATGTGCCAGATTTCTCAATCAAAAAGCCCCCTATGTCATAAAAATGTCCTTTCACTAATCAAAATATCACCTGAATGAAGTCATCATGTTAGCCTGATTGCATTTCCCTCATATATGTGCAGCTGCATTTGCGGCTCCATAAATGTCATTTGATTATGAGAAAATAAACAGGAAGAGACTCAAAGGGAGTCAGTACAGGGCCTGCTTGTTTACCTGCGGCAGCTTTCTTAGCTGAAGAACAAATGTCATGCAAATGGTGCACCAGCAATGAGCTGCCAATCACCCTGGCTTGGCATTCATGATGATTTGCTAAATCATTTAAAGAGACATGCTTTACTAAATGAAAAAATATCAGCGGCAAGGGCCTGTGTTTAAACACGGGGCTGAGTTATTATCCCAGTAGGCTGGAATGAAATGAAGACATCTTCCAATTAAAGCTTGCAGATGAACCCAGACAAACCCCCCTTTTTTCATAAAGACAGGCAGATTATGATTGGGAAGGAACAGCGACAGAGGCTTTCATTACACGCTGATTATGGTGATAAAATTCCCAGCGCTGTGTGTCTGCGGGCCCAACTTCACATTTGAAGGTTTTTAATATAATTTCCTTAGGGTGAAATGCTGAAGATTTATTAAACTTTATGAAGGGCTTACAGATCCAATTTAAGAGGACATATCATAGGGGCAAAACTGACAGACGATAAAATACATTCCAACTATAAGAAAAAAAAGCAAGGAGAAAGTTGCGCCGTGAAACTGTTTTTAAACATTTTTTGTTGGTGGTGGTGTTTAAGTGAAATCAATCATTTCCCCCAGTGTTACAGCCTTGTTGGTTCATTGAAGTTTTCTTCATGCTTTTTACAGAAGGTGGGTATTGAGCCCAGTGAAGGGATGGAGAGTTTATCTAATTTTATTTGGAAGAAAAAATTTACCAAAATAATTTTGAGATCATTGGTTTATAAGGACTTCTCAGCATTTATAGTTTTTCTGCAGTGAAGCATGCATCATTCCCTTTATTGCAGCATACCACCATTAAGACATTACGCTGATGTGGGTGCTGATCTGTTTCTTCCAACCATTTTCATACAAACAGACACCTGTCAGGAAGACAAGTTTAGCAACTTTCATTGGCTCTTTTTTTCTTTGGAGCTTTCAAGATAGTTGTGGGGACAACTTTTCTTTCATTTTTATCATGATTTCATGAGCCTGTGCTCCTGGTATGAATTCAGGGTAGGAGTTTTATATAGGAAAACAAATAGTACAAAATCACTCTTCTATTTGGCAGTGAAGAAAGGTTTTCTAGGTACCAATAGAGTTTAGATAACTCCTAAGCTTTGCCCTTTCCCTCATATATGTGCAGCTCAGAATAGATCACAGGTAAGAAAGCAGTCACAGGAAACTCATGTCTTCTGTGGCCTTTACTTGAATTTGCCTAAATTACTTTATGGATAAGACTTCTCTGGCCAGATATATTTTCTGGGCTTTCCTTCCTCCCTTCCTCCCTCCCTCTCTCCCTCCCTCTTTCCTTCCTTCTTTCCATGGCTTTTTTTTTTAAGTATAATTTATATAGAAAAAATTACCTGTTTTAAGCATACAATCCAATGATTTTTAGTAAATTTACAGAATTACACAACTCTTACCACAGTCCAGTTTTTAAACCACAGTCCAGTTTTTAAACATTTTTATCACTCCAAAAAGATCCCCCATGCCTGATTGCAATCAATACCAGTTTCCACTACCCAGCACCAAACTCTAATCTGCTTTTTGTCTCCATAGATTTGCAGTTTCTAGACACTTTATACAAATGAAATCATCAAATATGTTGTTCTACCTAGATTTTTCTTTTTTAAACCATTTCAGGGCCAAATCCAGATCTCACACTGGCACTTAGCAGAGACTCAATTTATATTCAAACCATTCTGGAAAACAGATCAAGTCAATATAGGATTAACTGTGTGGCTTTTTCAAGATAAAAGGCTTTTTTTGTTTTTTTTGAGACAGGGTCTCACTCTGTCACCCAGGCTGGAGTGCAGTGACACGATTTCGGCTCACTGCAGCCTCTACCTTCCAGGCTCAAGTGATCCACCCACCTCAGCCCCCCATGCACACACCGCTATGTCTGGCTAATTTTTCAATTTTTTTATAGAGACGGGGTCTTGCCATGTTGCCCAGACTGGTTTTGAAGTCCTGGGCTCAAGCGATCCACCCACCTCAGCTTCTCAAAGTGTTGGGATTACAGGCATGAGCCACTGTGCCTGGCTGAGAGATTTTTTAAGTAGCGTTTGTGAAAGTCATTAAAGTCCCTCTGTTTTTTTTTGTTTATTTTTGGCATAATAAAATTAATATTACTTGTAAAGAATCTATTATATCTCAAAAATATTTTGCTTTTTACTGGGAGAAAAGTTTTCATTAGATAATTTTGCACTATGCAATCACAAAGCTCTCAGAAGAAGGACATAAACCCTAGATGGGGTAAATGAGGGAGAAAACTAAATGCGACATACAGCCTAGCTTGGATCCTGGATCAGGGAAGATAAACACTATAAAGATATATTTAGAAATAATTGGTGAATTTTAACATGGACAGTATAGAGAAAATAGTATTATATTGATCCAGGATTTGATAATTGTGCTGAGAATGTATTTGTACTCAAGAAAAACATCATGGCAAAGCATTTTGGGTAAAGGAGTGTGGGGTAAATAAATTGTCTATGTAAAGAAAGAGAAGAGGAGAGGGAGAGAGCAAGACATAGGAAGAGAAGCAGAGAGAGAATGCGAGGGACAGACAGAGGTGAAATGTTGCCAATTGGTCAAGGCTGTACTGGAATATGTTTTGTACTCTTGCAACTCTTCTGAAAATTTTAAATTATTTCAAGAAAAAAGGCTAAAAACATGGCAATGGTGTAATAGTTGTGTGAATAATAGTTATAAAATATTAAAAAAATAAAGCCTGCCCATTTCTCCATCTTCCCTTTTCTCAGGGTGAGCCTTACCATTTAAAGCTCAGGCCATCAAGAGTGTTGATGCTGATGTTTCGTGAGAGCTCATTACATGCCAGGCATTGCTAAGTATTTTGGGTTTTTTTCACTTCTAAACAAAATGTAAAGAAAATGGCCTGACAGCCAAATGCTTTGTTTAAATATAATGACAAGAACAGGGATGTTCATAGCTTTCTTGACAACAACATCTTGACTACAGTACAAGCACATGCAGAGTTCATGAAAGGCGAAAGATAGATCATTGTCCAGTATCCATGGCAGGCCAGCAGGTGTTGGATCCCAGTACTTGACTGCAGGCATCTAGGAGGAGGTATTGAACACTGCAATTGCATCATTGAAAACACTAAGAAAAAGTAGGTGCTTTTGTTATAATAAAACTACCAGCCACATTTAATGAATACTTACAATGTGCCAGCTATTCCTGAAAGTGTGCATGTGCAATGGATGCTTATGTGTGTGTGTGTGTGTGTGCATTTGTATGTGTTTGTGTATGTGTGTTAGATCTATATACTCATTAATTCCTCAGAATAACCTCTGAGATAGGTACTAAACGTCCAGAATGAAGAAATTTGAGCTTGCCCAATGTTAAATGGCTAATCAGTGAAAATGGAAGCCTCAAAGCCAGGTCTGTTTGACATTGCAAATGGCTCTCCACCTCTAGTAGGTTAGCCTAGATATTCAAATATAAGAAATAAAAATATGTGTTTCCTATTTGCTTTGTAACGATGGTAAGAGGATTTATGAAACAAATATATATTATGATATGCTTTGTGGAAGAAATAAAGTTTCTTTAGCAGAACAACTGAAGCACTGGGAACATGATTATATATCAAAGAAAATCCAGTTTCCTGTCCCCTGGCAGTGTCATTGTCATGTATACTAACTGTATATCCCCATGGTTTAATAATAAGACAGAGGTATGAAGAAAGGAGATATTTCTTGTTACCTACATTATTGTTAAGAGATTTATTTACCAATACAACTACGCATGACTCAGAATGGATTCCTGAGAGCAGATTAATTCACCTAATAACAGTTACATAAAATAAATATACATTTTATTATGTAATGTAATATTTATGACTGATACACAACAATGATTGACATCAATGAAAATATGTTCTATTTTTATCTTATTTATTTTCATCACATGGTAACTATTTTACATGAACGGGATTTGGGTTTTTGTTTTGTTTTTATTTTTATTTTTTACCCTAGCTGCTGCCACATATTTTCTGTGGAGAAATATGGTTCAAATCACCATTGCTTCTCTCATTTTCATATTCATTTCTAATTATATCTGGAAAGTGCCTCAAAAAATTTACTTTGGGATTGGAAATGTCCAACTCTGTTCAGGCTGCTGTAGCAAAATATTATAACTGAGTAGCTTATAAATAACAGAAATTTATTTCTCACAGTTCTAGAGGCCGGGAAGTCCATGATCAAGAAGCCAGCAGATTCAGTGTCTGCTGAAGGCCAACTTTCTGGTTCATAGGTGGCACCTTCTCACTGTGTCCTCACATGGTAGAAGGGATAAGCTAGCTTTCTGAAGTATTTTTAAATAAGGGCATTTAATCCCATTTATGAGGGCTCATCCTTCATGATCTAATCATCATCTCCTAAAATGCCCACTTCCTCATACCGTCACCTTGGTTAGAATTTCAACATATGAATTTTGAGCGGACAAAAACATTCAGACCCTAGCAAGCATTAACTTTTCATTCCATCTGTCCCCTGCATAAACTTTCCTTATTCCTCTGTCATCTTTTAGATCTGAAGAGTAAGCCAAAGTTAAATTTTGCAATACACAGTTCTTTCAAAATTAGGTCTCACTTAATTCATATTCCTGGGACATTGCACTGATATATTCTCCCTTATGGTAACTTGGGAACTGGCAACATTGTTATTACACAATATGACAAAAATATAAAATATTCCCCAAATACATGATGGAAACAAGAAGGAGACATGGCAGCATTCCTCCCTTGGAGCATCCAGACAATGGATTTTCCCAGTCTGCAATTTTGCTATGTAGCTATAAATGCATCTTTATCTCAACACTTCCCTTGACCACACTGACCCCCTCACGCCAGGATGGAAGCTTCATTGGCTAATGAATTACGGCACTCTTCTTTCCTAGTGCCCCAAAGACCTCTGTACAGCTTTAAAATAACACCAGAGTTAAAAATAAGAAAGCTTAACCAGAAGACAAGTGTTAAGTTTCTCATAACAGATTCTCAAGTTGTGAAACTTGTTAAACCGTTGACTTGTTAAACTGTTGACTTTTAATGGAACTAAAAGAAATTTTTGCGATCATGTGAGCTGATGTCAGATGTTCTAGATTGATGTACTAGTTTGCTCAGAGTTGTGGACAAGGCTGAAGGAAGGGAAATAGTGGAAGAGAAGTGAAAGAAAGAATTAAAATGGCAGAGAAAGGAGATGCAGATATAGAGCAAAGGCACAAAAAAATGAAAGAAGCTAGGTTCCTTTGGGGAATTGTAAAGTGACATTTACATTCTGAGAGTGAGAAATAAAATGGAATTGCAAGATGATATCGAGAATTAGAGAAATACCAAATAGTCTTTTCTATTCTATGGATAAATATGAATAAATTTTAGGAGACTTAATTCAATCAAATATTTATTGAAACCTATCATGTGCAAGGCATTCTGACAGGTGCTGTAGGTTATACGGAGATGAACCTGACATGATTCCTGATTTAGAAAGAATTCAAATGACGGAGAGACAGAGGAATTCTCAACAAAGGAGAGATCATGCCATTTAGGGAATGGGACAAAAGTAAAGACTTAGTAAAAGATTGTGTCCTTGGACTAGGCTAGAAAGACAAGTGAGATTACAATAGTTGCAGATAGCAGTTTACAGGTGTGGCCATTCGAGAACTGCATGAGAAAAGGGACATAGCAGAAGGATTAGGTACCTTCCAGAACCAACAAAAAGTCCAGTTAGACAAGCATATGCGTTTTTATGTCAGCCAGTACAGGGAAATAAGCTTTCCTGTGTTGGAAGAGTTTATAATTTAGCAGGCAATGAAGAACACTGGACATTGACTTTGGGTGTCTTTGCTTGTTTTTTATTTATTTTACACAGAAAACTGTAGGTGAAGAAGAGTTGAAGCAGTGAGTCAAAAGGAAGGAGTAAAGGCAGAGTGAAGTCTGAAGAGAATCCAGGTAGAAAGCTACCCCAGGAGAACCAAACTGAGAACTTAAGCTGGGGCAATGGCAGAGAAGAAGAAATGATAGATTCAAGAAACATTAGGAAGGAAGACTGAACATTTAGAATTGATTGGGTAAGGGAAGGGAAGATTCAGAAAAGATTTTATTTGCAGATTTTCCTACAGGGAAACAAATTTGGAATTCAAACTTTCCTTTGATTCATTTAACAGACAGATATTTAGCTTCGACTCTGGACCAGATCCTACATTAAGTGCTATATGGATGAAACAGATCAATTAGATGTGATCTACCCCCAAGGAACTTACAACCTGTAGTCAAGGTTAAACAAGACACAAATAAGCATTGTACAAAATAGAATACAGTAGATGTTGTTACAGAGGTAAAAATCAAGTTCCATGGGTTTATGGAGAGAAGCACCAAGAAAAGGTTTAGGAAGGAAGAGGTCTTTGGACAGGGCCAGGAAAGAAAAAAACTATTTCGACAGACTAAAATATTTTAGTGAGCAGCTGGAGGAGGTGGTAGAGAAAGCAATACAAACTTACATAGCATAATTCCAGAAAGAATTTATATATGAAAAATGTCAATCTTTTTTTTTCTCTCTCTCTCTCTCAAGCCTTCCTTTAGATTTAGGCTACAGTTACAATCAGAGAGGCCTCTTCCCCATCATCTTAATCTTTATCCATGTATCTCATATGGATAGTGTCAGGAGTATCTAAAATATGTAAAGGTCTTCCATAAATTCAGAGCAAAACACCAGAGAAATATGTGTAAAATATGAATATAAATGAATAAGGCTGGCTTTCATTATCAGCTTACAAATACTTCGAATATAGCTACACAGCTGATCCCTCAAGATAGTCACTATTGGAAGACTTCTCTTATGCTCCCAACTGAAGAGAGATTTATTCAAATTTCTTTTTAAACAAAACTCCCCCAAACTTATTCAGTTATAGATATTGTTTTATTATTTAGGATCTCTAGTTTGAAAATCTGACAGGTAATGCCTGATGCTTAGCCTCTGAAACAAAGCAACAAAACAAAACAAAACCTTACAGTGGGCTTTTCTTAGTAATATCTGTTTCTAAGGTCATGAATTGAAAAGCCAGAGTTCTAAGTTCAAATCCACACAAGCTCAAGTTTAAGGCCAGTGCTGTAATGAACCTGAGTCATGGAGAAGATGAAATTACCAAAAAGCTGCTTTCTGCCCTGAGCAAAGATTTTAGAATGAAATCAACAACATCACATACATCATATAATAAAGAGAATTATGAGTTTGGTGTACTGTTTTTAACCTGGGTTCTCAGTGAGCCAATTTAAAGGCAGGAAAAATAACCACTAAGGAAAAAGGGCTGGAATTAAACAATGTTTACTTATTCATCTTCAAAGGAATTTGAATGGCTCTTGATGAAGCATGAGGAAGCTCCAGCAGTGTTGAGCCTTGAAGTTATCTGCATTGATAATTGTTATCTGCATTGATCCTAGGGGATGGTCTGCAGAATACCAAGTACTCAGGGTTAAATTCTGCATTTTCTAGTCGTGATTTCTGTGATCTGGGAAATGTTCTCTCTCTGGTTTTCCTTTCAGTCACAAAAAATACCAGCTTCTTTTTCTTCCCTCTTTCAAGAATTACTAAATTCCTTAATGAGTAGTGTTCTTCATTTGCAATGTCAGTAAAGAAACAGAATATACAGCAATCTTCTGTCTGGTGCAGAGGTTTATTAAAGGAACAGTGGCTAGAAGAAGGTAGTCACAGGTATTATCAAAGTCAGCTGTTAACCCACAGCCCCCAGGCCCTCACTGCTTCCTACATGACAGTGAGGAACTCAGCCACCTACCTGGTTTCCAGAATGTCCACCGTAGTTGTGCCACTTGATACAGAGAAAATCCTTTTAGCTATATGCTCAAGGACAGACTGCCATCAGATGGGATCAACAATTGATGTACGTTCTTGTGTTTATTGTATTTTAAACTCTTGGGCAGGCTCTTTATCATTGCATTAAACATTTTTCAAGGTACCTGGTCACAAAAGGAGACAGAATAAATTATTTGACCAAGCAGAGCAATAATTCCTTCCTAATATATTGTGCAATACCATCTTGACATATACATTTTTGATCATCACACATAGGTGGTTTCCCTACTACTAAACTCACTAGGCATTCCCTAGTACAGAATTTCTATTAATAGTCTCCGTAGCTGCTGCAGGGAGACACAGGGGAAACTAGATCCAAACAAACCACACAACTAAGTTTACACTATGTGCTTCAGAATTCTTGGCCATGGGTGAGCCATGTGATGGCCCAACCCTGTTTTACTTCCATATTGTCTATTGCAACTATATTTCCAAGGACTAGGGAACAATATGGCAACTTCTAGTTAATAGCTAACAATAACAGACAAACCTGTAACATTTCAAGCAAGAAAAACTAAGACCTATAAAACCATGATTTACACATTATTTCTTCCTACCATGAGCAGTTATTCTTAAAAGGAGCCTTATCCTGATATCACCCCCATCCCTCCCACCCACATTCCTCATTTTTCTTTCCATCTCTGGCCTTGGCCACATTGTCTGCCTTGCATTAGCCCTTGATTGACTGCCCTCTGCACTTTCCCTCTTCTGTTCTATGCTACTGGGTATTGATTCTCAGTATTGGAGCTCTCCTTCTATGTCCCTTACCAGGCACTATTAAGTCTGTAATATATTCTCTCTGCAATGCAACACTGTCAGCTGCCTGAGTATAAGTAGAAACATAGAGTCACAGAATGTCAGAGCTAAAAGGAAAGCCAGAATTTATGCTGCTCAACTCCATCATTTTACAAATGATGACACTGAAGCCAGAGAGGTAAGAGCCTTGCATAAGATCAGCCAAGTACTAAAAGCGAAGGCTCTAGGACCCAAACCTGTGGGTTCTGTTTGCAGGTCCAGCTGTGGACTTTACTTTGCACAGTGTTTCATCTCCTAGAATTGTGAGGCTTACTCAGGAAGTAAACTCATCATCCTATGGGTTTGGCTATTAAAAAGTAACATATTAAAGAAAGAATTCAGAATAGATGGAAGCCCTCTATGGTACAGGATATTCAATTATTTAAGATTTCTCAATGCCAGCCAAATTATAGACAATTTAAAATATTATTACTCTGTTACCCAAGATACTTCCTTGGGCCCCCTAGGTGAAGGTAGAAAATGAAAAAGAGATATTTTGAAAATTTCAAGCAAGTAGGTTTTTTAGGGCTGGATAATCATTTTCCTGCACTAATGCATTAGTGCAGGAGAAGGGCTTAGCAAATCCAACTGCTTATGACTTTGTTCTTTTTTACTTGGAGTGTATAAAAGCATGCAGAAGAGAGTTAGGGTATAGAGTGGTTGAGTATAAGGGATAGCAGAATCTAAACAACTGCTTCTTATTTTGGCTCCTGTGTTGGTCATTTTAAATCAGGTTGTCCTCCATCCATTCTCTGTCTTCTCTGCATTATACTTGCCTGGGACAGGGAAAGGGAGAAGACTTCTATGCTTTCTGTGACCTCTACTGGCTATATTAGCCAGGTTCCCTTGACCTCTGGCTTCTGGTTGGAATCAGTTAATGGGAAGCTCTGCCTGGCAGGAGAAGAGAGAGGACTGTTTTTTTTGCTTGTTTGTTTGTTTGTTTTGTTGTTTTTTTCCACCACTCTCATCCTGCTTTATGCTGTGGTTCTGGTAATACCTCGATCCCTCAACTACAGCTTCTGTGAAGTGGTTCTTCTCCATGGCTCTAGATCTCATCAGAATCCTCTAAGACTATTCCCTCCCCTTCCTTCTTCATGTCTAGGGCTGTTAATAACTTCTCCTTGTTGCTAGTCTCTGACTGCCTCAATGTCCCTTGGAGCTTCCTTTAATACAGCTGCATAAATAGTTCCTTCCCATTCTGTAAATTGTCTCCTCACACTTTCATCTGAACAGGGTTTCTTTGCTTGCCTGGGCACCGACTAAAACAGTTCATTTTGGGTTAATCATAGTCTGAAGCCACCATTTATCTTCTTTGCTGCAGCAGCGAAGCCATCATCACAAAGGATAGGATCAATTCTTGTTCATTTTGTATCTCATAGATCTGCTAATCCATGAGAAATGTGGCTAATCTGAGCGGAGGGCTGACTCTCATCTCCAATTGCATTTTTGCCTTTTGGATTTGGTTGATACTAAATATGAAAAAAGACCATTAGCAGACAGGAGGATACAAGAGCAAAGGTTATATGTGGTTTATGTTTTTACATTCTAACACTTTCTCCTGAATTATGGAGAATGATGTAAGAACTTTGTTGTTTATATAGAACCTGATAACATTCAACAATCAGAAACATGGCTTGTTTGGTTGGTTATTGCTGGACGAGCCACTACATCTGCAAAATAAATAAATACATACATAAATAAATAAATACATAAATAAAAACTCATTAGTGGGTAGGTTTGAAACTGGCCCCAGTTTCCCTCCAGAGCAGAATTATTGTTGACTTGTTTTAAATATTTTTCTCAATCATTGTGGAATTACCAGTGCTGATTAATAAGAGTTCATTTGCTAATGATTATAAATATTAATTTCAGGTTGGATATATCATTTCTACCAGTGGAAAAAGTATTTACCTGTATTTTTCTTTTAGAAATGGATGCTGTATGTTTACTCTTTTCATTGAATCTCTTATGAGTTCAGGGAGCTCTGCAGAAGGATAAAGGCACCTTTTCAATCATAGATAGGAAATGGGAGAAGAAGTAGAAAATATGGAGGTTTCATGTTTTATGCTAGATGTTGATTGGACTTAGGGGGTGGGTCATTCATTCTTTTAAGGCATTTACATTTATTAAGTTAATATTTATAAAGTCCTATCAAGTTTCAGAAGCTGGGGGTGGAAAGATTCATAAGACATGCTTATGTCACAGTGGACTGAATCCAATGGAGAAGGAGACACCTGACCGAGAAACTGTCCTTCACTAAGTAGGAAGACGGTGCCAGCCGCTACGCATTCTTACTCACCTATTTAGTATGGGTTAAGAGTAAGGGAAACTCTAATCCAGACCCCTTGGCTTCATCATTGTGAAGGTAGACTCTAGAAAAAGCTTCTAGCTTCACTTTGGGGAGCAGTGTGTGACAGGAGGGTCTGAAAGGGGAGCACCAGGTCTTTATTAAAGATTATTTTGATTGAAAGGTCAACTGCTAAAAGAAAGAAGAGAGGGAGGAGAGAGAGAGAAAGGAAGAAAGGAAAGAAAGGGGAAAAGAAAGGAGGTAGGTAGGAATGGAGGGGAGAGAAAAAAGAGAGGAAGAAGAAGAAGAAAAACAGGATGAGGAGGAGGAGGAAGGAGTTAGAAAGAAGGAAGGAAGGTTGGAAACCCATTGACCTAGAGCAAAGGTCTGTGAATATTTTTTTATAAAGCACCAAATAATAATCCTTTAGGCTTTATGGGCCATACAATCTCTGTCACAACTACTCTGATCTGCTTGGTAACACAAAAGCAGCTGGAGACAATCAGTTAATTTATGGAACACTGAAATTTGAATTTCATATAGTTTTCTCATGTCACAGAATATTACTCTTCCTTGGATTATTTTGACCACTTAAAAGTGTAAAAATAAGTTCTAAATTGTAGGGCATATTAAAAGAAGCTATATCCCATGTGCCATAGTTTGCCAAATCCCAGGCTAGAGTGACAAGCCTAAAGGAAGAGAAGCATCATATACCATTGCTCTGCCAGAATACCCAATAATACAGTCTCTAATACCTTCCATGGTTATTTGGTATATTCACTGATGAGGATCCGCCATTAACTAGGGGCAGTATCTTCCCTGCGACCCTGGATCGAGTGGATCAGTTGACCTTCATACAACTCTCTTCTTTGCCTGTAAAATAGATAAGTTTTGGCCGGGTGCTGTGGCTCACGCCTGTAATCCCAGCACTCTGGGAGGCTGAGGTGGGCGGATCACAAGGTCAGGAGATTGAGACCATCCTGGCTAACACGGTGAAACCCTGTCTCTACTAAAAATACAGAAAATTAGCTGGGTGTGGTGGCGGGAGCCTGTAGTCCCAGCTACTCGGGAGGCTGAGGCAAGAGAATGGCATGAACCTGGGAGGCGGAGCTTGCAGTGAGCCGAGATTGCACCACCGCACTACTCCAGCCTGGGCAACAGAGCGAGGCTGTGTCTCAAAAAAATAAAATAAAATAAAATAAGTTTACCTGGCCTTTGAAAACTCACAGATTTTGATGAGGATAAATGAAATAAAATCCATCAAAAGTACTTTATGCTGTTAGGAAGAAAAGCATTCCACAAACCCAATGTATTATTAAAGAAAAAGCAAATTTGTCAGGAGGAATTGGAAAGCCCCAATGCACAGTACCACATGACTGAAAAATGCAGCCACGATGGAGCTCTCCCCACTGAGATAAATGATGTGGCCTTCTCTCCTTAACATGCTCTCCCCATATTTCATCATCTGCAAATGGGATGACTTTACTGCCTGTTCTTTTTCTTTCTTTTCTTTTTTTTCCCTACCTCATTAATCCATGAGAGAATCAAATTGTTCCTCAAATGGATTGCTCGGTGGCACTTGGCTGGCTCCTTCTGTCTGATGCAGCCCACGGGGCTGTACTTAATGGGCCAAGGTCTGTGTTCGCTTTCCAAGTTTAATAATCACTTGATAGGTTACCCCTTGTATAGTACACTATCGAAAACCTTCTTATATAATTCAGGGAAAATATGCCTATGGTCTTTCTAGAGTCAACTTGTTTAGATAACCAGATAGTCTTTTCAAGGGTGGCAGAATGGGATCATTTTTGTGAATTAGATCTTTCTTACTCTTGGTATGATGTGACATTTCTTAGTATTTTATAATGGTTTTACAGGTTGAATTATTCTGGCATCTTCCCCTATAAAGCAATTCTAAAAGTCTGTTTTTTTCTGATAATTCTCATCCCCTCTGGCCCCAGGTAGAGTTGACCAGTTACATTTAAAGACTACACTTTGTCTGCCTTAGATTGGTTTAAATTTTATCTGAAAGTTTTGAGCTTTCTGTCTTCCAATGTTATGGTTTCCAGATTTTGCTCTATCAAATGCAGCTATGATTTCTAAGAATGACTAAAACAAGATTGCATAATATCTTCCTTGTCACAAGGGAATTTCTTCTCTCCATTGGAGGCTGCCTTGGCCTCAAGTTCTTGGTATATTTGTCTTAGAAATTATTTATTTTCATTTCCTGCACATCATCTTTTTTTTTTTTAACTCTACCTGTCAAAGCTGGCTCTTCAGACTAGAATTAGGCATAGAAACACTTAAGTAGGAGACACTGCAGAGAATTTTGCACAGTAAAAAGGGATTATACTTGTTTTTGGTTAAGGTTAAAATTTAGTTACTTGGCTTTTAGAGACAGTATGATTAAACACATCTTTTCTGTAATATCATCATTCATGCGACATATCTTTTTCCCTTAAACTTTAAAGTTCCCTTCTTTATCCTGGCTTTATTTCTCAATGTTCTTGTTATTATTACAGGAATAATATTTCTACATGTGTAAGTGACATGAGTTAGCCCTTTCCTATTTTATAGTTCTCTTCCATTTATTTCTTCCAAACATTCTCTTGTGCAATATAACTCCAATATTATATAATAACCATCCTCATCGTAGTTTGACACAAACTTGTAATGTCAGTGCTGACAGAGTAAAAGATATTTTTCTAAAGCCTTGTCTCATGAAACTTGAACCATAATTTTTATCAGATGGAAAAAAATTGCTCCTAGTAGAGTGGAAGAGAAGAAAAGCACTTCTTTCCTTTAAAAGGAATTTTGAGTAGTTTTAATAACAAACCATTCTGGGCCATTGCTATTGTGTCTAAGAGGTACCAGTGTCCCTCACTTGTGCAGTTTGTGCTTAAAACAGTGTCACTTGAATTCAATCAAGTACAGTCCTCTGATTACTTTTATTTCTGGGACAGATTTCAAGAGCAACTTCTAATTTTAGGTATTGTAGCTGAGATTCTTCCCATCCTCTGTACTCCACTGATGTTCTATGTGCATTAGCTTCCCTTTAAAGGTGACAATCATAGGCACTTCATAGAGGAAGCAGAAAGCTCATGTGGGTGGAGGTGAGGGAGGCCAGAGAGGGAGGCAGATATATTTTTTGTGTGTTTTTGTCTGTGTGTTTAATTTCACAAGACCGTTTTTACAAATAAGCAACTTTTAGAATCTATTTTGATAATTATAATCATAGAGACTAGAATACAATGTGGGCTATTCTAATTATTTAGAATAAGGCATAACGTCTCTTCTGTGAATACAACACAGTTTGCATTCTTACTGTGCATGAGATACATATAACACATACGGCATTCTCCTGGATATTTTAAATGTGCACATAATGATCAGCAGTCTTTTCTGTCTGGTATTATTGCAAAGACCAGGGCAGATGAGCCAAACAAGAGTGAGTATGGGTGCACAAATTAGGAAGTTCTGAAGTTTCATTCTGAAATATGTGTACCTGGGTGAGACTGGGATGCTCACCCAGATAAATGCAACTGTGCTGACATGAAATTCTCTTACATAAATTCCTTCGTGATCCTGAATACCTAGAGCTCCGAGTTCTTACCTGTCTGCATGCAAATACCTGAAGGTGAGCAGGCACTAGTTCCTAGGCAGGAATCCCAGAGATTATGAGTGTCATAAAGGACTGAAGATTAGTGCCAGCATGGGAAAATGAAGGAATCCATCATCTTTCTGTTTGGAATATGGAGAATCATTTATGTTTCCCACTTCAGAACCGTACTATCCACTGTGTACCTCAGCATGGTTTCCATTATGTGCTTAATCACTCTCCTTGAAATTGCATATGGGTACTCTCAACTTCCCTGTGAGTCAGGATACCAGCCAGAATCGGATGGCATTTTCCTGAGCATTTAGTAAAGTGATTGCTTTCAAAGAAGTGAGCAGAATTAAGGGGAACACGTAAGGGCTGATGCCACACCCCTGGGCTAACCATAGGGGGAAGCCATTCCCAGCTACAGGGCCAGGGTCAAGAGCAGGAGGCACATCCCAGTGGGAGCCGCTGATAGCTATAGCCACAGTGACAAGAGTGCAACCATTACCACAGCACGACCCAGCACTAGGGAAGAAACTAACCTCTCTTTAGGCTTGTTCTCTGGTGGCTGAAACCTAGTGGCTGCAGAGGGGACAGGAGCCACTGAGGATTCCGCCTTCTGGCCAGAGACCAGGGCAGAGGAGGCTGGGCTGAGCTGGAGCGGGGATAGAGGATGCCCGCACATTCTCCTCACATAACCCTGCTTCTTCATGTTCCTGAAGTTCTTGGCTTTCCTTCTTGGTTTTCTCCTCCCGGCCTTATGCTCTCAGTTTCCCTGCGTAGCAGTATTTCCTCACTCTGTGCTCGCTGTCTGTGCCATCCCATCGTGCGATTGGCACCGCAGGCCTCCTCCATATGCCCGCTCCGGCGCCTCCCGCCGGCTCCGCGTGGCGACATCCAGGGCGTACGCCGCTCTTCCCGCCGCCGCCCTCACCTGCGGGGGCTGTGCACGGGATGTCGCAACCGCCTTCCGGAACTGGAAACCTTTCCCGCACCAATATTTTGAAGTCACGCTTTGAGGTTGCAAATCTGTCACTGATACATCCTTTCACATAGCACCGTTTGTATTTTGAGTGTTGCGTAGTAAATCGTAATTGCCACCAACTAAAATAGATTTAGGAAATAGGAAGTGTGGGCATTTCTTATAATTTACCATTCACGTTGAATCTTTTCCTCAGTGTGACTGCAATCACAGCTCTTGCATAAAACACCAAGTAACATGTTGGCCTGAACTGAACAAAACTGCTTATTCTGTTCAAATTGCACTAAGCTTATCGTTTCAAGCCTAGCAGGTTTTCTCTCCACAGGAATTCTGAAGATGTCAGTTGATAATACGTCTACTTGCCAAAGCCCAGTTGAGTAATTTAAATTGTTGATAGTGTGGTCACTGGAAGTGCATGAATGTATTGGGATGAAATTTACATTGTCATGATTCTCTTTATGAGAATTCAGAGAAAAACTTTGCAGATCTCTGCTAAGAATTACTGTGCTCCATCTGACACAGCTGTGGGTGTTGCTGTATCCTCTGGACATTGGAAAACTTGTGTATGTGAATCATGCATTTCTCTTGGCTCTGCAGTTAAGTATCTAAGGGAAATATGAGATTCACCTCTAGCATGCTGCTATGGTCTGAAGGTTGATATCTCCCTCGAATTCCTGTGTTGCAATCCTCATCCCAAGGTGATGGCATTAGGAAGTAGGGCCTTTTGGGCAGAACTCTCATGAATGGCCTTGGTGCCTTTATGAAAGAGACCTGACAGAGACGCTTCACCCCTTCTGCCGTGTGAGGACACCGTGAGAAGGCACCATGTGTGAGCCAGAAATTGGGCCCTAACCAACCACTTAATATGCCTTGATCTTGGACTCTCCAGCCTCCAGAACTGTAAGAAGGAAATTTATTTTGCTCATAAGCCACCCAGTCTGTAATATTTTGTTATAGCAGCCTGGATGGACTAAGACTGATACATTTTGTGCAGTACAACACCTTGTCATTATTATTTTTTTCACTTTCATTTGTTCATATTCAATCTATGAAAAACCTGTTACTTCTGCTTCCAAAATACATTTGAGTCTACCTTCAACTTTGTTTTTCTTTTTCCTTCTTTTTTTTGAGACGGAGTCTCGCTTTGTCACCAGGCTGGACGATCTCGGCTCACTGCAACCTCTGCCTCCCAGGTTCAAGTGATTCTCCTGCCTCAGCCTCCTAAGTAGATGGCATGTGTCACCACGCCCAGCTAATTTTTTTATATTTTTAGTAGAGACGGGGTTTCACCATGTTGGCCAGGCTGGTCTCAAACTCCTGACCTCAGGTGATCCGCCCACCTTGGCCTCCCAAAGTACTGGGATTACAGGCATGAGCCACCACGCCTGGCCTGAGTCTACCTTCAACTTTACTCTTAATGTCCACTTCAGTGATAGGGGAAAGCCACCAGCATTTCTTCTGGACCCCTGTCACAGCTATATGACTACTCTGTTGCATTCCCAGTCATCTCTCTCCAATTTCTTCCCCACACAGCATCTTGAGTAACTTTTAAAAACATGAATCTAATTATTTCCTCCTAATTCGCAAGAATAATACAATGAACATTCATACACTTGTTACCTGTGTTTACTCACATTTTACCCCTGAACACTTCAGCATATATTTCCTAATAAGAAGCTCAGCCTTCTACATAGCCACAGTAATGTTAACACACTCAGGAAATTTAACTTTGATAAAATAGTATTATCTATTATACACTAATATTCAAACTTCGACAACCATCCCAATAAGGTTCCTCATAGCTGTTTTTTGCTGTTGTTGTCACCTGTGTGTATGCTTTATTCATGATTAATTTAGAACCATATATTGAATTTAGCCATCATGACTTTTTAATTTCATTTTGAAGAGTCCGTGTCCATGGTATTGCAGCATATCTCTCAGTTTGGATTTGTTTGATTGTTTTTGCAGATTCGCTTCAGATTAAAGTGTTGAATTTTTGCAAGAACACTATAGAGCTGATGTGGCCTCAGTGTATCACAGCAAGGGAACAGACTGTTAATTTATTCCATTAAAGGTAATGTGAAGTCTGATCATTTAGTTAAGGTATTACCCACCAGATTTTTTCATTTTAAATGTTTCCTTTTCCTTTTGTAATTTATCTGTAATCTGCAAGGTGATTAATCTAATTATCTGAAAGATAAAAATCTCCACTTAAAAAAATTATATACAGAACACTTCCAACTCTTTTCCATCTAACTGCCTTTGTATATGTTTTTCTCACCACTGTGTTTATTGCATAATTAGCTCCTTCTTATATTTCATGTCTAGGATTAAATTTCTGTTTTCAGAGGAGCTTTCTGTGATTATCCAATCAAAAGAAGCCTCTCACCAGCCATCAGCTGCTCAGCATCTTAGCACCTTGTTTGTTTCCTTTCTAGTACTTTCCAAGGGTGTGATTATGTGCCTGGCTATGCACTTAATATCTATAGCTATAACTATATTATAAGGGCAGAAATATCAGGACTTTCTTTTTCACTATTGTAGCCCCAATGCTAAAATATATAGAGAGAGCTATACACGTGAGAGACTATCAAGTAAACATTTGTTGAATGAGAAAATCAATGCATGTAAGAATAAATGTTATATCTTGATAGATTTTTTTTTACATACTTAGATGTTTTAAAATAATTTTTGCAGCAAGAAGGCCAAGTAAATGGGACAGAGTTGTGAGGGTTTTTGTTTGTTTGTTTGTTTTCAATACAGTCTCGCTCTGTCACCCAAGCTGGAGTGCAGTGGCCCAATCTCAGTTCACTTCAACCTCCACCTTCAGGGTTCAAGTGATTCTCATGCCTCAACCTCCCCAGTAGCTGGGACTACAGGCATGTGTCACCACTCTGGTTAATTTTTTTGGTATTTTTAGTAGAGATGGAGTTTTGCCATTTTGGCCAGGCCGCTGTTGAACTCCTGACCTCCAGTGATCAGCCCGCCGCAGCCTCCCAAAGAACTGGGATTACAGGTGTGAGCCACTGTGCCTGGCCGAGAGTTGTGGAGTTCTATACCAAAATTTATACTCCTGTTTTCACGGTGTGGCTTTGTCAGTGGGAAGCAGCTGCCCTGACAGGGACTATGTTTCCAGTGTCCCTAGCATCCAGGTGTGGCCAAGAGATCAGTTCTTGCCAATATAATGTGGGTAGTGTTGTGTGTTTCACTTCCTGGTCCTGCTTTTAAGAAGTGAGTGGGACTTCTCCATTGTCTCTTTCTCTCTGTCAGCTAGAATCTGTTAGGACTTGGCATAGCCACAGTCTAGACGGATCCTAGGTCCTTGAGCTGTAACAGAGAAACAGCTACCTACAGACTATGACGGGAATAAGAAATAAATTTTTAGTGCATATATCCATGCAAAATTTGCCATTTACTTGTAATAGCATCTAGAGTTACTCTGAATAATATAGAAACAAAAATTTGGAAGACTGGTAACCGAAAAGTAAGAGAATAAAAGTGAAAAGAAAGTTGTGATTACTTAAGATTCCCTGTTAGAATACTATTTCGAGAAGTATACATTTTCCAACATTTTCCAGATTCTTCAAGCCATACAGAGTAGGATTAGACATGAAAACACTTAGGAGGGATACTTTGAAGATAATTTTACTGTAGAATGAAAGCAGGAGCTATCTTTGCCTTTGGAAAAGGTGAAAATGCCGTTGCTTAGCTTTTGGAGATGGTATGGTTAAACCTCCTCATTTCTCAGATGCTATACCCTACCGCCAAACTAATCTGGGGAAATTCCAGTATGATTTAAGAGACAATCCATCAAATCTTTCCTTCATTGCCTCCAGTAAATTTTATCTGTTGTGGGTAGCATTACTAATGGAACAACAATCTAACCCGTGATTATTTATTATCAAGCCAGTGAATAAAAGGATTTGCTGAACTTTAGAGACGGAGGGGATCTTTAGTTTATTTTACAGTGGGCCAGATAATGTAAGTGCTTGCGTCCCAGCATTCAATACAGAGTTAGTTACTGGCCAACATGAGCCCAGAAGCTAGGGCTCCCAGCCAAAGCAGGTAGTCACCTCCTGGATCCGAAGCTATATGACACTCTGACCATGACTTAGTAAAAACGATTTTGAAGGATTCAGTTAATATTACCCATGCCTCCAGTTTGCTTCAGTTGTAACAGAAAAGTTGGTAGGGCATTTACAAATGCGTTTCCTATATTTGTATATTTCTACCTTGAATTAATGTGACTGTCTCTAAACAAACATCACCAAGACACATTCAAATACTTGTGAGATTTTCAGGAGTATGCATTTATTCTAGTGATAGTGTCATTACTCAGGACATTTTAAAATCTGTATGTAGCATTATTTAAGAGCTCATGACACATTCTTTCAATTATTTTTTCTTTTGATTAGAAAAGTGATAGTATATACCCTGAGAACTGAAGAAAACAGAAGAAATTTTAAAACAATCCAAATTGGTTCACTCAAAAGTAACCATTCTAAACATGGTAAATTAATCCCTTAAATGTAAATATGTCTAGGGGTATGTTTATGTGTGTGTGGTTATGTAACACTACAGAAATGGTTTTACAGAAATGGTTTTGCTTTGAAAGTTTTATCATGTATATTTGCTTATAAAATAAATTTCTTAATTTTAGCTATCATATTGAGTTGGACAGCATTCATAGATCTTTGTTTAACATTCCAGCTATGGCAAGTTACTGAGTAAAATTTAAAGGCTTTTGATCCTTAAGTGGGCCCATTCTCTTGAATTAATTGATTAGATCAGCTGAATTGCTTTCTGTTAGTAAACATTCATCCTCAGATTTGTCATTTGAAAACAAGCAAAAGATACTGGACCAAAATCTGGTGATTAAGATAAGTGATTAATTTAAGGAATGCTATTTTGAAGCAAATAGAAGGTGGCTAATATACGGTGAGACACTCTGAAGGTGTCACAGAAGGCAGGTTCAAAAGAAGGCTTCCAAAAATATTTTAGTAATGGAGGCACTTACCAAATAAACATGTATTATCACATGATGGCTACTTTAAAGGAAAACATCACTTCAATGATTGAGTTCTCATGAGAATATCATAAAATGAGCTTCTCGAAGCTATTGTTATTTCTAGACATTTGCACACATTAGCACGTAAAGGTGGAGGGCAAGCAAACAGAATTTGCCATCTTATGTGTGTGCAGGAGAAAGCTGGGTTTTGTCATTTCTTATATCCTGTCCTATTACAAAGAAAGAAAGAGAAACAAGAAAAAAGAAAGAAGGAAGGAAGTTAGGAGGAAGGAAAAGAAAAAAGGGAGATACAAAGCACAAAAAGGAAAGGAAAGAGAGAGAAGGAGAAAGAGAGGGAAGAGGGAAGGAAGAAAAGAGGAAAAGGAAGAAAGGAAGGAAGATGGCCGACCCAATGTTCCTGTAAAGTAATAATAAAGCCAGTACTTACAGATGAATTTAGGAAGCTACTCTTAAACTTAGTACAGACCAATAATTGCCAAAATTTTAGAGATAATGGTACTCTTCTGTAATATTTCTAATACTCTGGAACTCCAATTACAGCAAAATTTGAGGATGAATTGAAGATGATGGAGAGATCCACACAGATACGCATTAGATACTGTCTTCATAATCACAGAGTTTCCAGAGAACAACTTTTGAAAACCAGTTTTAGGCTGATGAAGCCCATTAGTGTGGTTAGCCTATCTCCCCAGGGGTTCCAAAGAAGGGGCGCTCATGATAATCAGGTAAAGATAGCTGAACAAGGTTTTTGGAATCTGAGATCCTTAAAGATGAAGCACTTTGACCAGAAATGGAATCTTAGTGCCGTTGTCAACTCATTATCCTGCTTGTGCTCTAAAAGGGTAGCATTGTGCTGAATATGCCCATTAAAATCCACCACCTTCAACAATAAAATGTCACCCAGAATGACAGGCTATCTTTAATCATATTTTAATATAAAGCCTGAAAGAAAAATTGACTTAGAGATACTTTTTTTTTTCCCCAGATCTGGGAAATCCAGTCACCACTTTCAATAAATTTATACTATTACTTAAGTATAGTCTTTTTGAAAAATTATGCACACAAACACACACACACACGGCTCAGAAACAAAAATTACTTTTCTATTTCCATCTGACTGTGTTCCATGATTCTGGAATGAAACCATTATCTGTAAAATTCTTATAGCAGTGATTGGATCATTACATACTAACTCCTATGCATATAACAAGTAGAATGGTAGATGCTAGAAAGAATCTTTTACTCTTCCACTTTGTGTAGTGAAATACTTTTCTGTAATATAAAAATATAGAAATAATAAAATAAATAATGAAAAAACTACCTCAAGTTTGTTGTTCACCTAATTATGCCTGCCAATAAAAATTCAGGGAAAGAAGGTAAATAATATAATTATTAAAGAAGTTTTATTTCATGAATCTGTATGGGGCTAAGCAAACTGTTTTATAAAAGGATACAATACATCAAGGTCTGCTTTCTGGGAGTCTACATTTTTAGAGCAATTAACACAGAAACAGACCAACAGAAAAGAAGTACAGAAGTAACATAAGTAAATAAGTAATAGCTATAAACAGAAAAGGAAATAGGGATTACAAAAAGGAGGATGTAGTAAACAAAGTTATTGGCTGAGCAAGGTGGCTCACATCTGTAATCCTAGCACTTTGTGAGGCCGAGGCAGGTGGATCGCTTGAGGTCAGGAGTTTGAGACCAGCCTGACCAACATGGTGAAACCCCATCTCTACTAAAAATACAAAAATTAGCCAGGTGTGGTGGCCCGTGCCTATAGTCCCAGCTACTCTGGAGGCTGAGGCAGGAGAATTGCTTGAACCCAAGAAGCGGAAGTTGCAGTGAGCTGAGATCACCCCACTGCACTCCAGGCTGAGTGACAGAGCAAGACTCTGTCTCAAAAAAGAAAGAAAGTTATTGTTTATTATATTTTATCTTAAAAAATAAGACATTTGTCTACCTTTGTAGATTTCAGTAATTGAAAATATATATCATAAATAAAGGATATACAAATAATAACTCAAAAATGTATTCCTGCTCAAACGAGTGGTGGTGAATAGACCTTCAAAATCAAACTATTTCTTGAGGTTTTTATTAGATGTGGTAGGCCAAGAAATGACCTCCTAAAGCTGTCCACATCCTAACTTCAGGACCTGTGTATAGGTTACTTTACATAGAAAAAGGAACGTTTCTGTAATTGAATTAAGAATCTTGAGATAGGAAAATTATACTATATTATTTGGGTGGGCTGAGTGTATTGACAAGGTCCTTATAAGAAAAACAGGGGAAAAGGAGAGTCAGAGGAGACGTGAAGATTGAAACAGAGGTGGGAGTGATGTGGGGCCATGAGCCAAGGAATGTGGGCAGTCTGTCAAATCTGGAAAGAACCAGGAAACAGATTGTCCCCCAGAGCTTCCAGAAGGAATGTGGCCCTGCCAGTCCATTTTGGACTGCTGATCTCCAGAACTGTAAGACAATACATCTGGGTTGTATTAAGTCATGAAGTATGTGGTAATTTGTTATAGCAGCAATAGGAAGCTAATGCATTAGCTTTGGGGGAAAGGTGGTTTCTTCCCCTTGTGTAAAAGTCACACAAAATCAGAGCAATTTCTCTTCAAACAGATGATTTCTCAATTCAGATTGATGTCAGATCAACCAGCAACTGTTTGCTTTTCTAACAGCTTTTGGACAGGAAATGGACTGTTGTTTCTTCTTTCTCTTCTAGGTACCAGTCAGAGTGATGGTATTTTTTGTAATATTACTTCATTTAATCAATATAACAACTCTAAAATGGAAGCATCAGCTCCTATTACACATGAAGTAGTTGATTCTCAGAGAAAATAAACAACTCAATGCATTTCATGTTGGTGATAGAATGAGACAAATTCAATAATGGGATAGAAATTAGAATGTAGGTAAATTTATATTCCCTTTAGAGAGTAAATATACAAGACCGATAGACGAGAAAGATAGATTTAGATATAGATAAAGATAGGTAGGCAGGCAGGCTGACAGGAGAGGAGAAAAACACAGAGAATTTTACAAATAGAATTTAGTGTGGCCGAGTTTACAGAGCAAACTTTTGGCCTAGATAGTTATTAGGAAAACAAATCTTTTGGACACTCCATCTACCTCTTGGTTTCCTCTTCTATAAAAGAAAGATAACAATAGACATCTCTCTCATAAAGAATCCCAAGGAACAGGGCTGAATGGTGTGACATTGAAGAGCTCTTTAAATGTTGATTCAACACTCTGTGGTCTACTTAGGACCCCAAACCAATTTGTGACTCATTCAACACTAAGAGGTTATCTGTTCTGAAGGAGGAAAAGAGACATTGTAAAACAGGTGGCAATCAATGATTCCAAAGGGAATTGAACATATTCTTTGTCCAAATGAACAGAAGATGTTGGTGTGAGTTGTGTGCTCTCAATGAGCCGAAGCTGGTTACCAAAGGGTGAGCACAATGCAAGCGAATTTTCAAGAACAGCAGCTCCCAAGACATCTTGGATAAGTGTCTCAAGTTAAGTCATCAAGATGAATGAGGTCACCTAGATACAGTTTAGACAACTGCAAAGCAGAACAATATGACTGAAGACTGGCTTAAGACCTTAGCACAACTACAGCGCCAACAGCAGCTGGAAACTCTTAAGAACTAAATGCAAAGGAGAGAGTAATTTTGACATCAAAGGGATCAGTTTGACAAATGAAAATCAAATTGGATGGACTTTAATGCAAACAGCTGGGTGTGATGCAACCTAAAGAGGCAGATTTCCTGGAGTCAGCCAAAGAGATTTATTAGAATCCCACATACTACCCAAGGAAAATGTAAATACAGATTTTTTAATTTTCAAGTTTTTTTCCATTTCAAAGGAGAGGAGAGTATGGTAAGATAAATAGACTGTACCAAAATCTATGGAATGATTTGATGGCTGAGCTTGTTCTGTGTCAAGATGTTTTCTTTTGTTCCTTCTACATTTTCCTTCCTTCCTGTCTTCTATCTCTCCTTTTAATGTGTAGAAAATTTTATCTTGAGATAATATATCTGCATGTAATATGATTGATTCAAAGAGTAAATATATTCCTGCTGAATGATGTTTGTTACTGGAAGCTCATCTGAAATGCACCAAGTGTGATATGGTTATACATTGGCTATGATTGAGACCAGAGAGTAGGTAGCTCATTTGCTGCTGGAAAGAGTTTAGACTCAAGGTAAGTGAAAGGAGGAACCAAAGTTTATCATCAGCTGTGAAGTGGCTTGAGGGAATACTGTCTGTTCTATTTTGCAACAGCGATCTACCCTTATTCTGTTACCATTGGTAAGCCACTAGATTTGGAATGCAAATATCAAGTATAAAAAATTAAAGTTGTTGGAAAAGGCAACACTATTGCACGTGTTATTGCCCTAATTCCTCCACTGTAATATAGTGAAAACTCCTTGAAGACAGAAACACTTATCCAAGAAGCAAAGATTCTGCTTAACACCACACATTATTGTATCCCCAGAAATTTAACAAACTTTAAGACATCCAAGGGGCACACAATACATAGTTGATGTGGTAATGAGTAACATGAGCCAGAAATCTGTAAATTCATCTAGATATGGTTAAGTATAAAGGCAGAGATAAGATACCCTCTCTTTCATTGTTCATTTAAATTACCTCATGTTGCAGGATCCCCAAAGAAAACTTAAGCCATAAACTCTAAATTTAGGCTTTATTTGAGGGTTCAAATAAGACAAAGCAGAAAAAAATCCTCTCATTTTTGATATCACTTAATAGGGTCTGTTTGCCTAATTTGAGAACCTACGCAAGGATGTCTAAGTATCATGTAGGAGACTTTAAGCTAATACACCACTTATCATGTTTTGCTGGTGGATCAGGGAATGATTTCATTGACCTGCAGCTTTGCTCTTGTTCTTGTATCCTTCTAGTTTATTCCATTAATATACCGAAGAAAGATGTGCAGGTGAGAGCTAATGGGCTCATCAGATATTAAGCCCCTTTTCTTTCTGTTTACTACTCGCAACCCCTGCTGGTTTCAAGGGTTTGGTTTTTCATTTAAAGGTATATTTTGTTGACATAATAAGCTATTTAAGGCCAGAACTGATTTAAGGTGAAGGTTTTCCTGAAAACTCATGCTTACAAATCAGCAAAATAGAAAATAGAGTGAAGGTAAATGTATTTTGTGTCTGGAAAGTCCTGTGTGCAATTAGCTGATGAATCTGCAGCAAAGCCTTGGGCACTGAAATGGTCTATTTTGCTAATCATATTTGGAATAAAATATTTCAGGTTTTTCAAGACTTACTACTATTCTAAGGAGTTTAAGAATTAATAAATAACGGAGGAGGAGCCAAGATGGCCGAATAGGAACAGCTCGGGTCTACAGCTCCCATCTGAGATCAAACTGCAAGGCGGCAGCAAGGCTGGGGGAGGGGCGACCGCCATTGCCCAGGCTTGCTTAGGTAAACAAAGCAGCCGGGAAGCTCGAACTGGGTGGAGCCCACCACAGCTCAAGCAGGCCTGCCTGCCTCTGTAGGCTCCACCTCTGGGGGCAGGGTATAGACAAACAAAAAGACAGCAGTAACCTCTGCAGACTTAAATTCCCTGTCTGACAGCTTTAAAGAGAGCAGTGGTTCTCCCAGTATGCAGCTGGAGATCTGAGAACCGGCAGACTGCCTCCTCAAGTGGGTGCCTGACCCCTGACCCCTGAGCAGCCTAACTGGGAGGCATCCCCCAGCAGGGGCACACTGACACCTCACACGGCAGGGTACTCCAACAGACCTGCAGCTGAGGGTCCTGTCTGTTAGAAGGAAAACTAACAAACAGAAAGGACATCCACACCAAAAACCCATCTGTACATCACCATCATCAAAGACCAAAAGTAGATAAAACCACAAAGATGGGGAAAAAACAGAACAGAAAAACTGGAAACTCTAAAAAGCAGAGTGCCTCTCCTCCTCCAAAGGAACGCAGTTCCTCACCAGCAATGGAACAAAGCTGGACAGAGAATGACTTTGACGAGCTGAGAGAAGAAGGCTTCAGACGATCAAATTACTCTGAGCTATGGGAGGACATTCAAACCAAAGGCAAAGAAGTTGAAAACTTTGAAAAAAGTTTAGAAGAATGTATAACTAGAATAACCAATACAGAGAAGTGCTTAAAGGAGCTGATGGAGCTGAAAACCAAGGCTCGAGAACTACGTGAAGAATGCAGAAGCCTCAGGAGCCGATGCGATCAACTGGAAGAAAGGGTATCAGCGATGGAAGATGAAATGAATGAAATGAAGCGAGAAGGGAAGTTTAGAGAAAAAAGAATAAAAAGAAATGAGCAAAGCCTCCAAGAAATATGGGACTATGTGAAAAGACCAAATCTACGTCTGATTGGTGTACCTGAAAGTGATGGGGAGAATGGAACCAAGCTGGAAAACACTCTGCAGGATATTATCCAGGAGAACTTCCCCAATCTAGCAAGGCAGGCCAACGTTCAGATTCAGGAAATACAGAGAACGCCACAAAGATACTCCTCGAGAAGAGCAACTCCAAGACACATAATTGTCAGATTCACCAAAGTTGAAATGAAGGAAAAAATGTTAAGGGCAGCCAGAGAGAAAGGTCAGGTTACCCTCAAAGGGAAGCCCATCAGACTAACAGCAGATCTCTCCGCAGAAACCCTACAAGCCAGAAGAGAGTGGGGGCCAATATTCAACATTCTTAAAGAAAAGAATTTTCAACCTAGAATTTCATATCCAGCCAAACTAAGCTTCATAAGTGAAGGAGAAATAAAATACTTTACAGACAAGCAAATGCTGAGAGATTTTGTCACCACCAGGCCTACCCTAAAAGAGCTTCTGAAGGAAGCGCTAAACATGGAAAGGCACAACCAGTACCAGCCACTGCAAAATCATGCCAAAATGTAAAGACCATTGAGACTAGGAAGAAACTGCATCAACTAATGAGCAAAATAACCAGCTAACATCATAATGACAGGATCAAATCACACATAACAATATTAACTTTAAATGTAAATGGACTAAATGCTCCAATTAAAAGACACAGACTGGCAAATTGGATAAAGAGTCAAGACCCATCAGTGTGCTGTATTCAGGAAACCCATCTCACATGCAGAGACACACATAGGCTCAAAATAAAAGCATGGAGGAAGATCTACCAAGCAAATGGAAAACGAAAAAAGGCAGGGGTTGCAATCCTAGTCTCTGATAAAACAGACTTTAAACCAACAAAGATCAAAAGAGACAAAAAAAGGCCATTACATAATGGTAAAGGGATCAATTCAACAAGAAGAACTAACTATCCTAAATATATATGCACCCAATACTGGAGCACCCAGATTCATAAAGCAAGTCCTGAGTGACTTACAAAGAGACTTAGACTCCCACACATTAATAATGGGAGACTTTAACACCCCACTGTCAACATTAGACAGATCAACGAGACAGAAAGTCAACAACGATACCCAGGAATTGAACTCAGCTCTGCACCAAGTGGACCTAATAGACATCTACAGAACTCTCCACCCCAAATCAACAGAATATACATTTTTTTCAGCACCACACCACATCTATTCCAAAATTGACCACATACTTGGAAGTAAAGCTCTCCTCAGCAAATGTAAAAGAACAGAAATTATAACAAACTATCTCTCAGACCACAGTGCAATCAAACTAGAACTCAGGATTAAGAATCTCACTCAAAACCGCTCAACTACGTGGAAACTGAACAACCTGCTCCTGAATGACTACTGGGTATATAACGAAATGAAGGCAGAAATAAAGATGTTCTTTGAAACCAATGAGAACAAAGACACAACATACCAGAATCTCTGGGACGCATTCAAGCAGTGTGTAGAGGGAAACTTATAGCACTAAATGCCCACAAGAGAAAGCAGGAAAGATCCAAAATTGATACCCTAACATCACAATTAAAAGAACTAGAAAAGCAAGAGCAAACACATTCAAAAGCTAGCAGAAGGCAAGAAATAACTAAAATCAGAGCAGAACTGAAGGAAATAGAGACACAAAAAACCCTTCAAAAAAATCAATGAATCCAGGAGCTGGTTTTTTGAAAGGATCAACAAAATTGATAGACTGCTAGCAAGACTAATAAACAAAAAAAGAGAGAAGAATCAAATAGACGCAATAAAAAATGATAAAGGGGATATCACCACCGATCCCACAGAAATACAAACTACCATCAGAGAATACTACAAACACCTCTACGCAAATAAACTATAAAATCTAGAAGAAATGGGTAAATTCCTCGACACATACACTCTCCCAAGACTAAACCAGGAAGAAGTTGAATCTCTGAATAGACCAATAACAGGATCTGAAATTGTGGCAATAATCAATAGCTTACCAACCAAAAAGAGTCCAGGACCAGATGGATTCACAGCCGAATTCTACCAGAGGTACAAGGAGGAACTGGTACCATTCCTTCTGAAATTATTCCAATCAATAGAAAAAGAGGGAATCCTCCCTAACTCATTTTATGAGGCCAGCATCATTCTGATACCAAAGCCTGGCAGAGACACAACAAAAAAAGAGAATTTTAGACCAATATCCTTGATGAACATTGATGCAAAAATCCTCAATAAAATACTGGCAAACCGAATCCAGCAACACATCAAAAAGCTTATCCACCATGATCAAGTGGGCTTCATCCCTGGGATGCAAGGCTGGTTCAATATATGCAAATCAATAAATGTAATCCAGCATATAAACAGAACCAAAGACAAAAACCACATGATTATCTCAACAGATGCAGAAAAGGCCTTTGACAAAATTCAACAACGCTTCATGCTAAAAACTCTCAATAAATTAGGTATTGATGGGACATATTTCAAAATAATAAGAGCTATCTATGACAAACCCACAGCCAATATCATATTGAATGGGCAAAAACTGGAAGCATTCCCTTTGAAAACTGGCACAAGACAGGGATGCCCTCTCTCACCACTCCTATTCAACATAGTGTTGGAAGTTCTGGCCAGGGCAATTAGGCAGCAGAAGGAAATAAAGGGTATTCAATTAGGAAAAGAGGAAGTCAAATTGTCCCTGTTTGCAGATGACATGATTGTATATCTAGAAAATCCCATTGACTCAGCCCAAAATCTCCTTAAGCTGATAAGCAACTTCAGCAAAGTCTCAGGATACAAAAATCAATGTACAAAAATCACAAGCATCTTATACACCAAAAACAGACAAACAGAGAGCCAAATCATGAGTGAACTCCCATTCACAATTGCTTCAAAGAGAATAAAATACTTTGGAATCCAACTTACAAGGGATGTGAAGGACCTCTTCAAGGAGAACTACAAACCGCTGCTCAAGGAAATAAAAGAGGATACAAACAAATGGAAGAACATTCCATGCTCATGGGTAGGAAGAATCAATATTGTGAAAATGGCCATACTGCCCAAGGTAATTTACAGATCCAATGCCTTTCTTCACACAATTGGAAAATACTTTAAAGTTCATATGGAACCAAAAAAGAGCCTGCATCACCAAGTCAATCCTAAACCAAAAGAACAAAGCTGGAGGCATCACACTACCTGACTTCAAACTATACTACAAGGCTAGAGTAACCAAAACAGCATGGTACTGGTACCAAAACAGAGATATAGACCAATGAAACAGAACAGAGCCCTCAGAAATAATGCCGCATATCTACAACTATCTGATCTTTGACAAACCTGAGAAAAACAAGCAATGGGGAAATGATTCCCTATTTAATAAATGGTGCTGGGAAAACTGGCTAGCCATATGTAGAAAGCTGAAACTGGATCCCTTCCTTACATCTTATACAAAAATCAATTCAAGATGGATTAAAGACTTAAACGTTCGACCTAAAACCATAGAAACTCTAGAAGAAAACCTAGGCAATACCATTCAGGACATAGGCATGGGCAAGGACTTCATGTCTAAAACACCAAAAGCAATGGCAACAAAAGCCAAAATTGACAAATGGGATCTAATTAAACTAAAGAGCTTCTGTACAGCAAAAGAAACTACCATCAGAGTGAACAGGCAACCTACAAAATGGGAGAAAATTTTTGCAACCTACTCATCTGACAAAGGGCTAATATCCAGAATCTACAATGAACTCAAACAAATTTACAAGAAAAAAATAACCCCATCAAAAAGTGGGCGAAGGACATGAACAGACACTTCTCAAAAGAAGACATTTATGCAGCCAAAAGACACAAGAAAAAATGCTCACCATCACTGGCCATCAGAGAAATGCAAATCAAAACCACAATGAGATACCATCTCACACCAGTTAGAATGGCAATCATTAAAAAGTCAGGAAACAACAGGTGCTGGAGAGGATGTGGAGAAATAGGAACACTTTTACACTGTTGGTGGGACTGTAAACTAGTTCAACCATTGTGGAAGTCAGTGTGGCGATTCCTCAGGCATCTAGAACTAGAAATACCATTTGACCCAGCCATCCCATTACTGGGTATATACCCAAAGGACTATAAATCATGCTGCTATAAAGACACATGCACAGGTATGTTTATTGCAGCACTATTCACAATAGCAAAGACTTGGAACCAACCCAAATGTCCAACAATGATAGACTGGATTAAGAAAATGTGGCACATATACACCATGGAATACTATGCAGCCATAAAAAAGATGAGTTCATGTCCTTTGTAGGGACATGGATGAAATTGGAAATCATCATTCTCAGTAAACTATCGCAAGAACAAAGAAAACAAACACCGCATATTCTCACTCATAGGTGGGAATTGAACAATGAGATCACATGGACACAGGAAGGGGAACATCACACTCTGGGACTGTTGTGGGGTGGGGGGAGGGGGGAGGGATAGCATTGGGAGAGATACCTAATGCTAGATGACGAGTTGGTGGGTGCAGCGCACCAGCATGGCACATGTATACATATGTAACTAACCTGCACAATGTGCACATGTACCCTAAAACTTAAAGTATAATAATAAAAGAAAAAAAAACAATAAATAACAACAAATATGAAGCAGTGGATTTCAACCATGATTTTGCAGCCCAGATGATATATATTTTTAGACTAGTTCAGAAGAGACATTACCAGTGTTGTGTGTGTGTGTGCTTTGTGTGTGTGTGTGTGTGTGTGTGCACGCACATAACTGTGTGTGTATACACATTAGGTATAAAATCTAAACACTGCATTGTGATTACATTAACTAGTTTACAAAAGCCAACTTGGCTGGCAAGGAAATTCTAAGCTGGAAACAAAAATTATAAAATATGTTTTGGATATCAGATAAGCATTAGTAAAAAGGGTGAGATCAACTTTATCTGGCTAAACAGTCACAGAGTTTTCTAACACATTGGATATCAGTTCATAGTAGCAGTTGATTTTGGCACTCTCTGGATAAAATTAACTTCAAATAATACATGAGCTCACTCTGTAATGTCAAGCAAGACTTGGAGTGTCCAGATTTAAATTTCAAATGGTTCCCAGAATACTTAAATCCATTAAAATTATTTTCAGATCACAAAAATCGCTTTTTCTCCCATTTATCAAAACCTTATCTTTTCCTTCTTACCTTTTACACTAACAGAATAGAATAGACAGAAATTCAACAGAATCCAATATTGTAAACTTACCACACATTGAAGAATGGTTCAATTTAGGCAAATCTCATGTGTTTCAGATGCTCTAGACCTGTGCCATTTGAAGTTCTCATGAATATTTCTATTTTTGTCTGTTAACCATTAGGAAGTTGACTCATTTATCTATGTGAGGAGGCTCTCAAGTAGCTGGTTCATTTTAAAATAAAATAGTTTTGAGTCAAAATAGTTTTAAGAATAACACTAGACTTTAGACTGGACACACAAAAAAAGATAAAATGAAAAAAATAGACTGTACAGTAGCAGAAAAAATAGGAGAAGGAGCTCAAAATCAGCTTCAGTCATTTGTGAGACGTCCTGACTTTGCAGAAAGGGGTATCTCAGCAGTTAGGAGTTTTCTACGTAGTTAGCAATGGGAGCCAAAGAGGTTAAAACAGCTCATCATTTTATCAGGATTACTGAGGGTATGAGGGAGGCCTTAATGGTCTGGCAGTCCTTTTTGTCACAATTTAATGGCATATCGATCTTGCAGAGTGAACAATCATGACCTTCAACTGTTTACAGATGCTTTGGAGGGAAAAGGCTTAAGAAGCTTATTCCAGGGAAGCTGAGAAGGTTCAGCCCTGACCAGTCAAGTTGAGGAAGTCAAACAGCAATCAAAAAATCCCAGTTTGGGGGCAACTTTCCACTAGGGGTGGCACTTACAACTGGGAAGATCACAAGTGCGTTAAGAAAAGCCAGTGGTGTTATAGACAATCAATAAATCAACCAGGAGTGTCATTAACCCAGAGGGGGAGGGGGGTGAGTAGTGTGTGTGTATGTGTGTGTGTGTGCGCACACAAACACACACACATGCCAGTGAAAGAGGAACCCTGTGCATTGGGCTATGCATTTCTGCTGGAACAAGTTTCAAGAAAAGGTTTCACTTAGATGCCTGTAAGGTTTGGAAGCTTGACATCAGCAGGCTGGAGATCCCAGGATGAGATCCCATATTTCATAAGACAAATCTGGGCAAAGAGCAATATGACAGAGTCTCTTTCTATATAACACAATTAATTTGAGGCTTACAGAAGACATTTTCATGAGTTCACGTGAAACTGCCTGCTCAGATGTGGAGAGCTGCTGTTTGAGGGAAGATGAATGCACTGCCATTAAATTCTCAGAAGGGAGAGGAGCTGTGATGTTTACCTGCAGCATCTATTTCAATGAATCTAACCTAAACTACTGTTGAATTCCAAAACCAAGGTTCCAGCCTTGGCTTTGTCAAATCTCCACTATGTGATCTGCAAGCTCCTGGCTGCTATCCAAGGCAAAAAACACAGATCCTGCCCTCAAACAGCTTATAAGTACTCTAACCAGTCACAGTTTCACATATTATTTCTGGCTATGAGGCTTTACCCCTTTGAGGGTTGCATGGTGTCCCCCCAGAAGATATCTACATCCCTCTCTGAACCTGTAAATGTTAGTTTTTTTCAGAAAAAAGTTTCTGCAGATGTAGTTAAGGACTTGAGATCATCCTGCTTTTCTGGGGGAACCCTGAAATAATGGCAAGGGTCCTCATTAAAAGACACACAGAGAGGAGAAGAGGATGTAAAGACAAAGGCAGAGCTTGGGGTGATTCAGTCACAAACCAAGCAACATGAGCATTTCTGGCAGTCACCAGGAGCAAGGAGATGGGCATGGAAAGGACTCCCCTGTACAGCCCCCAGAGGGACTGTGACTTTGCCGACACCTTGATTTTGGGCTCTGCCTTCCAGAAATGTGAGGAAATAAATTTTTCTTGATTTAAGCCACCAAACTGGAGGTGATTTGTTAATGCAGCCCTAGACAACTACTGCAGACTTTTACCGAGATTAGCTTTAACCTTGTTTCCGTGTACTTGACTTAATGATAATACACAACAATGAGAGCCAAGATGTGTATCTGCAAAGTTACTAAATTGTAATAACAAAGTGCATCATTTCTGTCTTTCATCCTCACTACCAATTTGTTTGTTTTCTTTCAAATTTGTTTATAAGGGATTTTCCCCAGATGCTCTGGAAAATGCCCAAAGAAATGGACCCTGCACTCTACTTGTCCATCTCTTGCCTGAGATGATGGGTCTGAACCTGTGAACCACCTTGCCCAGCCTCCAGCCTCTCTACAACCATTTCTTACTCTGACAAAGATATCTTCCCATAATGCCAATTTGATCACGGTTCCTGTCTATTCTGGCCATATGATGGCTTGGTGACCTGTCTCCCACCTAATTCCATCTCTCACCTCATATTTTCCCAGACCCTCCTTGCATGGAGCAACACTTTAGCCATTCTTAAGCTCTTTGCTCTGCATCTGCAAAGGTGCGGGGCCTTTTCTGTATATCCGCTTGGCTAACTCATTTATGCTTTGAAACAGAGCTCAAGGGTCTTCTTTTGTGAGAATCACCTTGATTCTTTAAACAGAGTTATTTATTATCTTGTTTGGGCTACCACTAGCCTATACTGAACTCCAGTTGGAAATTACTCATTACATGGCTCTGTTGTGTTTATATAACTATCTGTCATAATAGACTGTGAGCGCAGGGAGTAGAGAATTTGCTTTCGCTGTAAATGACTATCTTCTGGGTCAATGTGTATCTTTTGTATCTGACCTAGAGCTGGACAAATAATTGGTATTCAATCAATGTTTGATGAATAAATGAAAGAATAACTAGTTCTTACTGTGATTAGTAAGCTCTTAAAAGCTCTTAAGACATGTATGTTTATTCACAAGTCATTAACATATGATAAGTTTGTCTCAGCACTTAAAAGATATCTGAGGGGGGAGACTGCTTTTTCTTGTGTTTAAAAATTTAATAAGTTAATACTTTTTCTTTATAAATGTAAAACAAGTTTCTTGTAGAAAATATGAACAATAAAAATAAATATAAAAACAGAATTCTTCTTAGTCCTGTCACCCAAAGATAAACACAATTAATTTTTATTTGCATGTAATTAAAAATACATCCATATGGTCATGGGAGCAGATAATTGTGATAAAGTATAATATGTATGAAAACACAGACTACCATATGCTAATATTGTCTCTCTCTCTCTCTGTCTCACACACACACATTGTAGTCATAGTCTTTATTAGTTAAGGTCACACAAGTTGCTATAAAGCCCAGCCCCCAAAAGTACAGTGGCTTAAACACCACGGAGATTTAGGTCTCTCTTGCATAATGTCTAAAACAGGTATGCATGATCAGCAAGATGAGGGACCTGGACTACTTTCACCCTGTGGCTCTGCAGTTCTCACCAGAGAGCTTCCAGGGTTTCTGTGTTCCCACTAAAGAACAAGAAGCATGTGAAATTTCATGTGGGAGGGTTGAAGTATAGGCCTAGAGGTGACATGGATTAATTCCATTCTCATTCCATTGGCTAGGACTCCACCAAAGTTGCCTATCCAAATCAAAGCAGGATGGAAAACATTGTTAATCTGTGTGCCCAGGAAGAAAAGAAAATGGGTTTGTCAGTTTCTGCCATACACTGAATATATCCTTTTGTAACCTGATATTTTTCTTCAAAAAATATTTTGCTGTAATGATATGATAACATTAACTACTATTGTAGAATTAGTGAGGCAAGTAGTAATGTTTGTTTTGCCAAACTGTCAACTTTTAAAAATGCTTAAAAACAATTGTTTCATATATTGTGATTACATGTAATTAGCCACATACAAATCCCTGACAGTTATATCTTCACTGTGAATTTTGCTGTTAACCAACATACTATGACTCTACTTACCAATACCTGAGGGAAATTCAGGTTCCATTTTGCTTTAAATAAATGTCATCTTTCATGCCTCCCTAGGGTTTGCATTTGCCTGGCCATGTTCTTAACATTCCTGAATCACTTTGTTTTGTTTGTATCCCTTGTAGATTGTAGACAAAATCTCAGAATCTTTGTCCCTTAAAATAAAGACTTTTAACTCTTTTTATATTTGCTTGTCAATTAAACTATTAGCTAATAACATGTTATTATGTTTTATCATTCTGAAAGTCATTGTTCTTACATACAGACTTTGTTACATATTTTATATTTATGTTGTCAATCAACATGCTAGTTTATACTTTTATTTTATATTTTATGATTTGCTTCACTAAAAGAAATCTTTATTAAATAGGAAAATATTTATTTTGTTTTATATCCTACAACTGCTTACCTTTGTAAAAATGATGCTGAATAGATAACTCAGTTTTCCAAAATTGTTGTTCCATCAATGTATGAACACATTAAATAAAGGAGGAAACAAATCCAATTATTTATTTTTAAATATGAGTAGAAAATTTTCTTGCTCTTATTTCCTTCTACCTACTCCCACCCACTGCATAGTTTTAATAACTTGTATAACCTGAGCTGCTAGGTTTAACAATTAACATTAGTAATTTTCCATTATATGTCCTTTTCATGTATAACAGGAAATTTATTAGCTATAGAATTGTTGGGTTTTATCTTAGTGCCACAAAACTTGTATTTCTGTGATGATCTTAGTCATATTTTACTTAACTCAAAACATTCCACCAAATCTTCAGCATAGCTTAATTCTGTGAGAATAGATAATTTATTCTGATAATTTCACAACAGAAATAGTTATAATGCCATAGTAATAAATGTTCGACAAATGTAATCCATATGGAGCCACACACCATTTATTCAACCTTATTTTTACCTTATGAGGTATACTTTAAGTTCCACCTCCACCAAGGGGCCATCCTTCTCCCTCCACTCCACTTACCTCTGTCTTCTGTAATATTTGTGGTTTATGTTTCGTAGTTAAGCCATTGATTATAAGCCAGTTTCTATTACTACTTCATTGTTTGCATGCTTGTCTTATCTGACCAACTAAATGGTAATTTCCTTGATGCAAAGACATGTTCAATTTTCTCTATATAACCACAGTCATCTAGTGTGGCAACAAGCACTATGGGCACTGCCTACATATTTATTGCTTGGTTTGATAATATTAAAGGGTAATTTTAGTTGCTAATTTCAAATTTCTTCTTTCATTTAAGTTTGCAAAAGTTAGAAAGAGTATAGGAGCTATCTGAGTTCATTTGTGTCGCTATAACAAAATACCCAAGATTGGGTAATTTGTAATGAACAGAAATGTATTTTCTCAAAATTCTTAAGGCTGAGAAGTTTAAGATCAAGTTGCTGGCATCTTGTGAGGGTCTTCTTGCTGTATCATCACATAACAGAAGGCAGAAAAGCAAAGAGGGACAAAGAGAGGCAAAAGGAGGCTGAACCCACCCTTTTATAACCGTGTAATTACTTCTTAAGGGCCCCAACCCTTCACAGTGTTACAACGCAAATTAAATTTGAACCTGAGTTTTGGAGGGGTCAAACATTCAAATCATAGCTCTGGCCTAGCTCAGATCAATTATTTATTTTTAATCCTCACACTCAGTACAAAATGACCTAAAACGTTGACATGGTTGAAAGGTGGGCACCGCACCTGACTAAAATGAGAAAGGAAACAAACTCTGCGAGAGACAGGAACATCTTTCTTTACCACTACTACGATAACAACCACAGCAACAACAATCAGCAGCAACCACAATAATAACTACAACCTTTAATGAGTGCCAGACACAATGCTAAGTGCTTGCATTGTCTGAAATAATTCTTACCTCAATCCTGTAGTTAACTGCTATTCTCCCCATTCGTAAACATGAGAAAACAGACTTACAGAGAGAGAGATGAGAGAGAGCGAGAGAGAGAGAAATGAGAGAGAGAGAGATAGCAAGAGAGAGAGAGAAAGGGAGAAACAGAGATGGTGAGGAAGATTACATGAATTTCAGTATTACGTAATTTGGAATTTTGGAACCAGGATTTGAATTACACCTGAGTTTCCCTCTTATTCTCAAAATTATAGTCCACATTGATTGGTTACCTATCATGAAAATACCTAATATCAAACTTTGCTTTTAGATACAGCATCATATACTGAAAACAAAACAGGATTTTACAATAAACAGAAATGGGTTAGAAATTTGACTCTCTCCTAGTTGCTTCTGTGTGAACATGGGTATGTTATTCAATCTCCTTGTCCTCAATGTCCTCATCTATAAAATAGGAATTATATTTATATCATAATCCTTTTAGGATAATGAATGTTAATGTATAGAATGTGTTAGCACATGGTAGTTGTTCAATTGATGGCAATTATTGTTAAAACAACTATCACTCATTATCTTCCTGTCCTCTCCATATCTCAGGCTATCGAGATCTGAATTTTCTGTTCAAATCTCATCTTAAATGACATATTTTTATGCTAATGTTCATAATTAGGAGGTGACTAATGTCCCTTGCATCTTAATCTTAATATCTCTTTATTTGTGTTATAGGGTGCTTCTTATATTTTCTCTTTAGTCAATTATATCTATATCTGTGTTCCTTTCTCTCCGAGCTTGCTACTTTTTCAATCTAAAAACTACCTCTTACTTTTCTTCACACTGTCTGCAGCCTTATGTGGTGACTCACTTAGAGTAGGTCTCCAACAGCATTTGACAACTTTGATTGACACAGCACTCTGTATTTGTTAACTGTCATGTTTGCTGAATGATTTGGAAAAACACAACTTCATGTCCTTTCCGCCATTGGCCTCAACATTCTGACGGTTCATTCTATTGGTGGATTGTATCTGTAGGTACATAGTTGAATCAAGTGGGCAGATGAGCAACACTTTTTAAAATGCCTTTAAAAGAATGAATTTTAAAAATATTCTTACAGTAGGGCTGCTGTTCTCAGTCTTAGTTGACTGAGTTAATACTTGACATGGTTTTTAATAATCAACATTGCTTTGAGTGAAAATGAGTTCCAGTGAGTTAAGGAGAACTTTAATGATCTTTAAAATATTGTATTAAATAAAATATAGGAGAATTGGCATGGCAAGCTGATACTGTTTGAAAGTATTTTATAAGGAGAGAAAAAAGAAGACTGTCCTGGAATCCTGTAAATAGCCAATAAAAATTCACCTTGTCTGTGTATTGTCCTAGGAGACACAATCTCATTTACATTTATTAGAAGTAATGATATCGTGTCCTGCAGATAATTAACACAATAAAATGCTGCTAATTTCATAGTGTCATTATAATATTTGCCGGTTCAAATTAGAAAGTGATTAACCCTCTGAGTGAGGCAATGACATTTCCATTCCCAGTTTGTGAATTAAATTTGAAAGGATGTTTCCTCTAGTTTGAAAGTTCAGCTCTTTCCCCATTCTGGTATCTTCTCTTTACCATGCCTTTCCAAGAATGAAGGCTCTGGATTTAGCAAGATAATTTATGACTATTTTGTATCTTAGAAGGTTCAAGCTCTGAAAGAAAGAGAAAGAAAAAGAAAGAAAGAAAGAGAAAGAAGAAAAGAAAAGAGAAAGAAAGAAAAGGCTTGTCTTGGAATAGTAATGAAGCCAATTTACTTTACTTAAGAGGAAGAGTGAAATTAAGGAAGGAATGGATGAGAGAAGGGAGGAAAAAAGGGAAAGTGAGAAAGAGGGAAGGAAGGAGGAAGAAGGAAACAGTAGTCTCAGATGAGTGTAATTTCATTGAGTAATGAACTTCTTGTTGGTGCATACAAGTATGAAAATTCTCCATTAACAAGTTGCCTTCGGAATGTGCTTCATTTCAGTTAATGGCAGTTACTCCTTTACCTTTGCCCAGACACTAGTTTATTCATTTACTGCATATCTCTTTTCCACAACTGATTTTAATTAATTCCTGAAAAAGGAATAAATTCATTAAAGAGAAAAGGTGTATGGTGCCTCATTTTAAATAGTCTTACTCAACTGAAATCCTCTTAAAGAATATTTAATGAGGAAATGATATTGTAAATGAATGAAACCTTGAGTTAATGATAAAATTGCCCAACCTGTTAAGACAACTATTAATTGAATAAATCTAATGCATACATTTATAAAGCTGCTAAAAATACGATGGCATGCCCATATTCCCTCCTTCACTCCTGTACTTCCTCTAATGATTCAGGGCTAAAGAGTATATAACTGACATGTGTAGGATGCTCTCTTAAAAAGTAGAAACTCATTTCCAAAGCATTAGAACTTGCTATGTATCTTCAGGGAATAAAAATAATGAGAAATATTCAGAGAGCTATTAAAGACATCATTCTAAGACAGCGGAATTTCACAATTTCCTCTATATTTGTGAATGCATTTGTTACTGTTGATTCCTTCTTCAGGAAGCTATGCAATTTTAACACTGAAATACCCAAAGGATTTTGTCTTAGGACTTATTAGGTTGCAAGTGACCAAAATTTAACTGGAACCAGTTTTAATACAAAGAAGAAATCTACTTGGCTATTGATCCTGGATCCAGGGCCTCAGAAGATGGCATTCAGACTCTGCCTCCCCATCTTTTAGCTCTTCTTTCCTCCATATGACTTTATTCTCAGGCAGATTCTCTTTACATATGACCCTCCCAGCACCAAGTTCATATCTTAGCAGCTAAACAACCCTCGTCGAGAGACAGCAAGACCCTAACCTGGTTCTCATTGGTGGAGACTAGATCAGGTATAATGCCCTAACCAACAACTGTCACTCTGACTAGCAAGCCCGAGGGACATGTCCACCCTGAGCAGAAGGGTTAGTCCTACCCAAACCAAGTGACTAAGATTGAGGGACAGGAGATTCTCCAAAAGTGAATGGGACATTATTACCAAAGAGGGGAAAAGGCAAAAACAAGGACTGTTGAGCCATTAAAATTAACTGATACCCAAAGCAATTATCTAGTGTAAACCCATTTTCTGAGAAGACTGACATCTAAAGAGGCTATACATGCATACCTGGCAGTGCCAGAATTCTGGAATCATGCTGAGCTTTAGTCATTCTTCTATCATTCATCTGTGCTTTAGAAAACTGATGGACTAAATGGACTCCACTGTCCTCAATCTGACATCTGGTGACTCTGATTCTGGGTGGAGTATGGGGGCAGTGACTCTGAATGAGCCAGACACCAGCAGCCTTAGTCCCAGCTCCATCATTTAAAAGCCACGTAACTTTGAGAAATTCACTTCTGTTCCTTGGCCTTTAGTTTCTTTACCCATAAAAATAAGAAATTAGTATTAATCAATGGTTTTTGTCCTTTTTATTGGGGTCAAACCTTTTTTACAAATTAAATGTCAATAACCCTCAATTAAGTAGTTCCTGGGCCATGTGTATTTAATTGATGTATGCTTCTGACTTGGATGCTTTATGAGTGCCTCCCTGTTCAAAAGAACTTGTTCATCAATGACTAGGAAAATTCTTAAAAATGTCACAGCAGCACTCAGTGGGATTGCTACCAGACAATGTTGTAAGTAATATGGCGAGTCATGAATAAAATACCCCATAGAGCATCCCATCCTCCCACCCTTAACCAGATACTCGGCACTCCCATTTGGGACATGGAGTTTATACACCGGGACTGAAAGGTTTTCTGTTAGAGTTGTCATTTGTGCTTTTAGGTAAGCAATTTGTGATTATCAAAAAAGTATCCTCTAGTGGTTCAGAGGGAATTTACCAAAGACCATCTCTGGAACCCCAAAACTCAGAAGGGCCTGTGGTGAGAACATGGGGAGCTAAACTGAGAGAATTGGAGCCAAGTGTCAAGGGTGGGCAGCTTGCTGGTTCTCATTTTCACTGACAGGAAAAAGCTGTCTCTTACATGAGCTCTTTGAGAGTTGACTACCTACAACTGGCACAATGGAATCCTTCACTGCAATTGCCTAGAAACAAATACCTTTTAGATGCCTGGATTTTTAAGTCACGCATGCTTTCCAAGATGCATCCCTCTTGTTTGCGAGTGAGTGCCTGCCTACCATACAAATCAAATGTGGGGAAGGGGGTTCTTCTCGCTAATTCCCTCTGTGGAACATTTGGGCTCTTGGGAACTTGTTGGGAAGCCAATGAACCAGATAATCTTTCACATCCCACCAGCTCTAAAGTGTGAAACACAATAAAAAGTCAGCTGTTCTCAAGTTCTTAATGTCCATTGGTGGGCAAGCTGAGAAAAGAATTTTCTCACATCTGAATTTTCATTTACTTAAAGTGCTCTCTTGATCTCTCTCTCTCTCTCTCTCTCTCTCTCTCTCTCTCTCACACACACACACACACACACACACACACACACAGAATCCTTTATAGTCTAACAAATAACATCCTAACCCACAACCTAAGGTCATCATTCCTTTTTTGCTATTACTAGTTTTTTTCCCTCGGTAACTTTACAAGAAATTAAAGTTCCTTTGCTGTTATCTTCTGCTGAAAAGGCAGACTGAGGGAAAGTACATATTTAGATTTGATTTGATTACAGCTCCTGCAAAAACCCTGTGTGGAGATCATGTCCTGGTGGTACGTTCGATTGCACAACAGAAGGTAGCAAAACAGGCATTTAAAGCTAGTCCCTGATTTATGGGTGAAATCTTCAGAGTGGGAGTGCCTGGGAGCAGAGGGTGTAATTGTTGAGTGTGCTGATTGGAAAGATAGGAGAAGAGAGAAAACAAATGTCTGGTTGCACAATATTGTTTTAGTGTACTTAAACTGAGATTATTTGGTCCACCGTCAAGGAAACAAATTGCTTAACCTTAATCTATGTAACAATTTCTCCCACACATAGGTGTCATTTCACTATTAAATGAGGTCTTTTTTCTGCAAACTTCAGTCCACAGCCTATCTTGCCTTAACGAGGAGGCTTTGCCTTTTCATCTCCCTGTACCTACATCATGCCTTCTCCCCATGAAGGTTTTTCTCTCTGTATTACTGTGCACTTAATTTTATGCAATTTTGTAACGATATTATTTATAGTATAATTGTAGCTTAAAATGTATGTATTCTATTAACTAAAAAAACTTGAAACTTATCTGTTAAGCTGCGCTTACATGAATAAACATTCTATCTTTTATGTGATCCTTGGTTGGAGTTAGGAGGCTAGCTCCCCTAATTTCCCTTTCAAACCAGTGAAAATCTAAAGGAAGGGAAGTTTAAATGATGTATTTACATCTTCACTTTTTTAGACAGCCCTTGAGTACCAACAGCTGTGTGTATAATTTCTTTTTTCTTGGAGTTCAGACAAAACTGGTGAATCTGTTAATACATCTTCTTCATGGTTAGCTTTTTCTTTGAGAAAGAAGACCTATGCTATGTACAATATTAAGCATTTTACAAGCATAATTTTATTTATGCCCCCTTTACATATGGGGAAACAGCCTCTAATTTAACTTGACTGACCTGGAATTAGACAGCCAGCATTTGGATTGGGTTGCTCTGACTCTAATGTCCACACTTGCCCACTGCATCATGGAGCCTTCAGTACAAACCAATTTATTTTTAGTATGCCAAATTTACATGAATATTCAGAAAGGGTATTGACTTAAATAGGGTGAGGCTGACTCAAGTATTACGTAAGTGCTGATTAATATCTACCAGTCATGTGATCACCAGACGCATCGTTTCCCTACTTGGAGCCTCATTTTTCTCAATAGTGAATTGAACAAAGCTATAAGATGTCTTCTAGTGCTAACAATCCAACAATGTGTTATTTGATGGAAAGTTTCAGCTTAGACTCCTATAACTAACTGTATAGGAATCTAAAACTGAAAAAGAAAATATGTGAATTCAAATCCTCATGAGTTTATAAACCTAATCTATATTAAGATAATAAGAAGACTCCACTTAGAGAAACAATAGCCAGAAAAAAAGGGCAGAACCCCGTGTGTACCTTAATTTGCTACATGAACTTCTCCCCATCCCCAGGGGCAAGTTTGAGAGTGAAGGGCAAGATAGTATCATAAGCGTTTGCAATGATACAAAGAGCCAAAGATTTTTCATTTATTATTTCACCTGGAGATATTTTTCTGCTATCATTGATTTAGCTGCATTTATTTCTGCTTATTGTCCTCTTCTTGGATCGCATTAAACCTTAGCTAACATACAACTCAAACAAATCAAGAACAAAGGCTTTTGTAAAAATGTTGTAACCATTTCAACTGGGGAACACGCCTGAGTCAGTGCAGCAGGCTGCCAAGCCCCACAGTGGCTTAGTAGCTACTGCTCTGGAGCACCTGACCCTGGTGGCTACTGTTCCAGGTCCTCCTACCTTGATGAGGTTTTAGGAATGTGGTTGATATAAAATCCAGCAAGTTTTGCATGTCGACAGGGAACATGATAGGGTACACAGTTGATAGGTTGCAAAAGGGGAAAACAATGTGAACATGGTATTTCTTTTTCTTTCTTTCTTTCTTTTTTTTTTTTAATCTTTTTGAGATGGAGTCTCACTCTGTCACCTAAGCTGGAGGGCAGTGGTGTGATCTCAGCTCACCACAACCTCTGTCTCCTTGGTTCAAGCAATTCTGCTACCTCAGCCTACCGAGTAGCTGGGATTACAGGTGTCCACCACCATGCCCAGCTAATTTTTGCATTTTTAGGAGAGACAGCGTTTCAGCAGGTTGGCCAGGCTGGTCTCAAACTCCTGACCTCAGGTGATCTACCCGCCTGGGCCTCCCAAAGTGCTGGGATTACAGGCATGAGCCACCGCACCCAGCCTGAACACGTTATTTCTAATTTTCCTGGATGTGATTAGAAGGAGGTTTCCCTGGTGGGAGGAGTAGGCTAAAAAGCCCTAAGTAATAGGATGATTAGAGAGATGCAGAGAAATATTTAGGTGGCTAGAGGAGTTGTTCTAGAGAGAGATGGGCAAAATTTAAAACGTGGCAATGACAATGAGAATTGAAAGAAAAATGAGCAGATAAATTTTTTTTCTAAAGCTGAATCACTGGATATGGAGGTCAATTATACAAAGAAGGTGAGAAAGAAGGCAGGATCAAAGATGTCTCTGAGGCTCTTGGCTTAGACCACTGAGAAGAGGGTGGTGCTGTGGTGTAAGAGAGGGGAAGCAGGAGGAGGAGCATGTATAAGCGACATCTAATGGGTTCAGTTTGGTAACATGTTGACTCTGTAGTAGCCGCTGGTTATCAAAGCAGAGATGTGGAGTGGGCAAGAAGTCTGAACTAGCAATATAAAATTTGGATGTCACTAACATATAGGTAGCAGAAGCTACAGATATGGGAGAGATCCTCCAGGAATGCTAAGTAGACTGAAGCAGGAGAAGGTTTGAGGATAGGACTCTGAGGAATACCAGTATGTTAGATGTGGGCAGAGGGAAAGGTATCTGCAAAGAGAAATAAAGAATCACTAGGAGGTAGGAGGGTAACGGAAGGCAAAGATCAAGAGAGCTTCAAAAAGGTGAAGAGTCTAACAATGAAGAAAAGCCCAGAACAGGAAGCTGAGTGAAATTAGACAATCTTCACCAATTTTTCAACTTTGACTGTGGACAAGGTTATTCAAGTGCATAAAAATAATGTGATACATGGTGTAGTAGAAAGATGATTGACCTTTCCTTTCCCACCTCTATGGCCTTGGGCAGGTCCTTTAAGTAATTGGAATCTCATATTCACATCTGTAAAATAGGAGCCAAATTAACATTTTTGTGTTTAGAGGAATGATATAAGAATATACAAATGAAATAAACATATTTGCACTTGGCAATATGAAGCAAATGCAGGATAGACATCTTGGTGATTATTGACATGGTGTACATGTGTGTATGCCTAACTTACTTAGGACATTTTTAAATGATTTACTTCTTGCTGATATGAAGTATGAGCTCTCTGAAAATAGGTATTACTTTTTGGTAGCATATATATCATCTGGTAGATGCCGAATACTTACTTAAAACTTTCCATGATGATAACCATTATTAGAATGAATAAACCAAACTCTAAAGTAAAAGCTTAATTGCCAGGCTGTCCAAAAAAAATAAGTTAAATTTGGCTTTTCACATCCTAAGCAGGTATTTGGCAGCAAATATTTCCATTCAAAAAGAGAATAATGTACACTGTGAAGACTTCCAGAAAAGCAGTGCTCTCCCATTCAGAAAGAATACAATCTTTTGCGGCTGTTTCTAGATTCCAGTCCAATTTAAGCTCTACTTAAATTGTTCTCTCCTAATTCTTGATTGATATGGAATGCAATAATGCCTGGCAATTGTCCATAGTAGGGATTAAAGGTAATGGATTTCTTAGAATCCCATTCCTTACCTATAATGAAAATATCACCCACCTATCTCATACAAGCAAGATGCTAAATTAGCCATAAAGATCTTGGCAGCATTTGCAGAAATGGGTAAAAACCAGTACCTGAAGCTGTGGCTTGCTAACTGCTTTGCATTCTTCCTTATGGGTGAGCATTGAACACACACGTATTCCATAAATACTGATTCTTGTATCTAAAGAAGGTATAGCATCTTCCTCAGATTCCATGTCTTTAGTCACAGTCACTAAGTCTAAGCTTGGAGAAAGTAAGAGTTATCATTTTTCTACCATGATTGGAGAGTTATTTATTCAAACAACCTGGTAAAAATAAGTAACTCTAACTTTTTAAATACCAAAACACAACAGTAGCTTAAATGTGCAAAGTATCAAACCATGCTTGATTTAAGGTCTTAACTCTGGTTTCTTATTTAATGACGCTTCCTTCCTGACTTGAGCAATATCAGACACAATCACAGAGGTAATAAAAACTCACAGGAAAGAGTAAACGGTGAGATATTTAGCTTCTGGGATGGGACTCTGAATCTATACTGTATTCCTAATCTATCAAAAATAAAATAAAAAAGAGAAGGGAAAGAAAAGAATAAAGAAAGAAAATAAAAATGCCGAGATTAATTGGAAAATTTGCAAAATTAACATACCGCTAAGGAGAGACAATAACTAAAAGCCGCTGTTGGGGCTTCCGGAGCACTAATGAATATTTATTGAGACCTTTTAATGTTCTTGGAATGAGACCATCACATTACATGATTATTTCTTAAAGAAATTCAACTGTTGCTTCTAACTGTTTTAAAATAGTTCCTGAAGAGTTCCTCAGTGCTAGGCACTCTGCCATGTGCTCTGCATACAGAAATCAACCAGACGTTTATTTGATTTATCACCATTATGTAAAGCCATGGGGTGTGCAGCATAAGGAAGGGAAGGGTAAATTCGGTACCTGAAAGTCTTGTGATGGGTAATCTACAGCACTCTGGAGAGTTAAGTTCCATGCTAGGTTGTCAACCATTCTAAATGAAAGAACAATCAACTCCAGTGAAAGAACTTGAAGAATGTACCTGATACTTTTCAAAGGAGTAATAAACTGAGTTTTAAGTAAGGGGAGTAGATAGTATACATATATTTTCATGCTCTGAAAAAATCCTTTTAAAAGCATGTCTTCTTCACTTATTTGTAAATAAGCAAACTGATTCAGGGTTTTAAGTAACTTGCTCAAGTTCCCACAGTTGTGTGTGGCTTTTTCAACCATAACTATTTTGATTTCAAATAAATGAAAGAAACTTGGCTTAAAACATATCAGGTAGAAGGAAGACTAGTTGTTTACTTAACCAAACTATGAGAAGAGTGGAAGTGCAGCTGGTCCTCCAGGATGACTAGAATCAAGTTCAAATGCTGCCAGGAGTCCCTCCCTCGGCCCCAATTTCTAGTATTTCTGGCTTCATGCTTTCATGCTGCTCTCCCTCCTTGGAGTTAGAAACATGGCTATTTGACAACTCAAGTTTGCAACTCCAAAAACCGCCTCGGTGTCAAGTTAAAATTTTCTTAAGGAAATGCAGTGATTGGTTCAACCTGGATTTGGTGCCCATCCTTGGACCAAACAATGATCCAGGGTGCTGGGTTATAAGTGAACCACTTGAGTTAGGTAACTGTGGCCAATGGTGTAGGGGGTCTCTAAGACAGTAGAAGCTTCTTTTCAAGCCACCACTGTGGGCTGACAAAGACCAGATGTCAATTACAATTTTTCATCACCTATATAATTGCTTCCAAAGAAAAAGATCAAGGCATTTAAATTTTCAGTAGGGCAATAGGAAAGAAAGCTGCCTACGTTCAAATTCTGGCTGCATAACTTATTAGCTGTGTGGCCTTGGACAAATTACTTAATGCCTCCTACTTAAGTTTCTCATCTGAAAAATTGTAGTAATAATGTTACTCACTTATTGAATTTTGAAATTCAATAGCCCCAAACTGCATTTCGCTTTCTTTCCCTTGAAACCTACACTTTCTCACAGCTTCCCTTTGTCAATTAACGGTATCAACAATTCCTCAGATTTCATGTTCAAAATCTTAGAGTTATCTTTGAGGCTTCCCTTTCTTCCATGTCTTATTTTCAGATGTTCTTCTACTTGCTATTTCATCTTTCAAGACATCTTTTATAGTTATCACCACCATGTCCCATGAGGCCCAATCAGTATTTATCTGGAGTATGGTTTTAGCCTCCTAACAGGTCTCTCTTCTTAGAAAACCTAAACTCTTTGATCCAGTTTTGACAGCTTTTCCAGGTGACTCATTCTCTTTGAAAATAGTTTTCAACTCATTAATCTAAATAAGAAAAAAGACAAAATTTTAAGTTTTCTGCTATCCTATATCATTTGATTTTTGGTTTCTTGAAATTCTTAGCTTTAGAAAAAGACTGGCTGTCGGATTATTGAGTATATATATAATGCTTTTTAATAAACTAATGCTTTTAATATAGCATATATGCATAAATATTCTATACTTAACATTTTTATGAAATAATGTACGTGCCATGTTATTATTTTATAAATATGTTTAGTATATATAATTAACAGACTATATCAAGAGCATTATTTTATAAATAAGTTATAAATATATTAAGGGAAATGTACATGATGTTAATATAGCTTATTATAAATTATTTATTCAAGGGATTGATTCTAAATTATTTTTCTTTTATTTGCAAATAATTTTCTATCAGTTAAATTTTGCTTTGTTTTAGTTAAGTGGGATTTGAAATATTGGACTGGGGAGAAGGAGCTATACAATTTTTAAAACAGAGCAGTCATATCTTATCATGAATGTGCTTAAGAAGACGCTGATTATATTGAGATCAGTATGTTGGATGGAATGAAAGCCTGGATAAAGACTTAGCAGGTAAATGTCAGGTGAGTTATCAAATGGAGAAAAAGTATCACACTACTTTTGTTCTTTTTTGTTTTTCATCTTGATTTTTTTAAAAGAAGATATATGCTAAAACTCTAGTTCTTTCTTAATTGATGACAAATTAGAAAAAAATCAGATAACTTTGAGTTATAAATGTTGAAAGGCAATAGAGTATGTTACTTGAATAATTAAAAAGGAAGGAAAATATTTGTATTTTGAGGCTGTGAGATTTCAAACTGTGGTAAGAAATAGACTGCATAGGTGTATAATATCCCTGGCACTAATTTAGAAAATATACTATGAGTATTTATTTATTCTCAGAATTATTTAAAGTGGTTTCAGTGTGGGTTTGTACATATTAAACACAAGTAATTTATACCACTTGAAAGTCGAAAAAAAAAACTACAAAAAAACCTTACCTGTGTTTCAAAATGCTGAAATTTTTTTTAATTTTGCTGTAAGTTGTATAACATCCTCTTAGATATGTAAGTGTTCAGTAAACATTTCTGCTTTCCTGTGCTCATTAAAATTTCACTTTTCATAGTAAATGTCATTTAATTTAAGCCTTGTTAATATTAACCAATGTAGAGTAAACATGAAGCAAATAAGAACAAGTTTAGAAAAGTATGCTATTTTTGCTATCTTCTCTTTGGTGCAGATAATGTAGCATGTTGAATGCCTTCTACTTATGTAAAAGTACGTAGTTTTGTATCATTCAAACCCCCCTTTTATAAAGTGGTGGCAAATGATCGACCTGCTTTTCATCCAAGAACAGCCTTTTTGGTTTAACTTCTTATTAACCAGATACTGAAAACTAAACCAGCCTCTTTTGTATTCTAAAGAGACACACCACACACAAATGCACACACTCAGACACATAGTCAAACACACGTCACTGCACACCAATAATGTAAACAACAAACAAACTGAAGTTAAGAATCACTTGGTGATTTTGAAGTCAATGACTTCCATGACCACTTTTCCTGATCCTCAGTTTCAAAATAAGTCTACATATGCTCGTGACCCTTTCCAATATCAGGTCAGGGTCTAATGGTTTCTAGCTATAGCAGACACGCATCTTTTTATTCCAAAGGGCATCATTATATGACAAAACAGTTGCTATATGAAAAACTTCAAGCTGACCATGGTTTCTTATTTTACATGGGTTATGTGACAGTTTATCCATTGTAGGGTGACATGTGAATAGGCTGCATTAAGAGTTAAAAACGACTGAGTAGAGTACCTAAATTATGTTCTCTTTCTGATATTAAGTTACCACTTGTCTGTAAACTATAGGTATACTTTTCTTTGAAGACAAAGGGGATTGAGGTAAAGGAAGAGTATATGGAGAGCTTTTGCTATATTTGTAATGCTTTATTTCTTTTAAAAAATTTTGAAGCTAAATATTAAGATTTGACAGGACTGGATGATGAATACCTGAGTTTTGCTATATTATACTCTATATTCTTTATCATTATAGTTTCCTACTTGCTTAAAATATTTTATTCTGAGAAATTAACAGAATTTTCAGCCTTGGCAAAAGGTTTCTAGGTGCTGAAAAATAAAATCCCAGCTTCTTAGCCTGGCAAGCACGCTAGTCATTACGTGGCTTCTGCTTGCTCCTCTGTCCTCACCACTCTCCCTTTGTCCTCTCTGGAATTATTGACTCATTAACAGTTTCTATAAGAGACAAGGGACTGCATTTCACCTCTTCGTATTCTCAAAATATCCCCCTCCCAGTCTGTTTGGTGAACTCCTATTCCCACTGTAAAACCTCGGCTAGGCATCATCTCCTCTCTAAAGGCCCACGTGACTCTTCCCTGTAGAACTGGATTATCTTTGCACCTGCAAGAAGCACATTACCGCATTGTGTTTTTGTATATTTATCTCCTCTAGACAATGAACTCCTTATAGGCCAGAGTTATCCACTCCTAGCACTGTCTGGCACAAATTTTTAAAGATTTTCATAGTTATTATTCCTAATTTTTAAAGTAATGGATTCCCATTTCAAAGTTTTCAACAGTTTGGAAATGTTTAAGGTAAAAGTATGTCCTCTCTCCCATTCCCAACTTCCTATACCCACTCCCTGGTTAACAGTGTCTTATTTATATTTCTAGAAACATTATTTGCATATACTAGGATATAAGGTTATAAACTAACATATGAATACATAAAGGCTCATAATCACTTTATATAAAAAAGGGAGAGTGAACATTGTATATAATGTTCCCATTTATATATATATATATAATATATACAATGTTCTGCATCTTGATTTTTTAAAAAAATACAACAAATTGCATCTTACTTTGTCTTCTATTCATATCATTACATATAGATCCTCATTATGCTTCTTAAAACCTGTATATATCCTATATTATGCATGTAATTTAGGGTGACTTAAGAAGCAAGTGACACACAACCTGGTTGAAACTGTAAAGAGGATATAGAGGTTCATTAATTGGGAAGAACAACTGCAGGACTGGCTTGATTCAGCAATCAACACTGTCATCAAAAACTTATTTTTATCACTCTACTTGGCATTTCCTGTTATTAGCTCTATCCATGGATGGCTTCTCTCATGGTGGAAACAAACTGATATACAAAGACTAGGATTCACATCTAAAGCCACACTCCTGAGAACAATAGAGTATGAGAATGCATGGTTTTCTTCATCCTCGCCAATGCCAGGATTTATCATTGAAACACAAGCATGTTGTTATTGCATATTGTTGATAAGACAACTCTTGAATTCAGAACTTTCTGGTACCCTGTAGTACCAGAGATTAGTGTGAAAAAATTAGATTGATATATGGTCAAGATGATGGTGTTGATAATGGAGGTGAGAAAGTTTGGGCCCAAGGAATAGTTATACAAGAAGCTTGAGATATTTAGTCAATTTGAATTGGAGGTCAGAGGAAAATCAGATTGCTATTAATATAAAAAATACCTTAAAGAGAAGAGACAAGAAGTCCCACATAAAAAGTTTTCCTGGCCAAGAACAGTGGCTCATGCCTATAATCGCAGCACTTTGGGAGGCCGAGGTGGGCGGATCACTTGAGGTCAGGAGTTCGAGATCAGCCTGGCCAACATGGTGAAACTTCATACCTATTAAAAATACAAAAATTAGCTGGACGTTGTGGCAGGGGCCTATAGTCCCAGCTACTCTGCAGGTAGGAGAATTGCTTGAACCTGGGAGGTGGAGGTTGCAGTGAGCTGAGATCACGCCACTGCACTCCAGCCTGGGCAACAGAGCAAGACTCCATCTCAAAAAAAAAAGAAACCAGTTTTCCTTTTCCTTTATCTTCTGGCTGATGCTTAAAACATGACCATAAAATATCTGATCCTTCATTTACAAAGAATTTTGTTAAAATTTTGATGTATTTGAAAAGGTAGCAGAGTGTATCATTGTGTGTCAAGGATGGTCCACTATGGGGAATGAAGCACCAGACAACAGGGAGAGAAAAACGATCCCCCAAGGACAGTGGTACAGGTGGGGCCAGGGAGGAAAATGCAGGGGATGAGCAGAGGTGGCCTACCAGGAAGGAAAGGTTTCCAGTCATAAGGGACTTTTTAAGAGTTTGTCCTAAAGCTGGAGTTGAAACATTTAGTCTGAAGCCTTCAGTACAGTAACTATCAATTCAGTTATATCCAAAAAGAAAAAGTGTCATCACTCATGGTACCAGGGTCTGGGTGCTGGGGAGGTTTAGAGAGGATGGAAGCTCAGTGCTCTATGAATAAACTCATAAACATTTTTTTTAAAAAATTAAAAAACAAAATATTTCAGTTCAAGGAAAATTTCAGATTGGCTACATATATATGCATATACAGACAAATTTAGACCATCATATTCAGATTAATTATACACCACACACACATGCACACACACACACACACAGACAGAGAGAGAGGGGTGAATTTAGGACTCTAAATCATGGTAATTGGCTAATAATGTTAGTAATAATAAATAGACTTAAATTGTAAGTTAGGGACTCCACTCCAGGGATGATAAAAGGCATTAAAGGCCTACAATTAAACCAGCAAAGATCTCACTTTGCTGGTATGAACTAGGTGTGGCCCTGCCCCCAGGCGGTGAAACAGACTCAAGTACCTACCTGTAAGCATCGTTCCGTGGCTTGTCTCTACAATGCAGGCACGTTTGGAGTATTCATAAGATGGTATCTGTAGGGAATTTTAACTCTGAGGAAAGGCCAAAAACAACCTCTGTGCTGTGTTTTTATCATTCTGTGAATCACTCAACAGAATTATAACTAATCCTCCTATGATGAGATTCTGGAACCTCCACCACAACATTGAAAATCTGGACTTGACTTTGGTTGGCTGAAGTTACTCTTTCATTACAACTCTCATCCATTTTTCTAGTGTGCATCAAAGATGATTGTTTCACCAATGGCAAACTTCCACAATCTCTTCTTGCTTCCCTCCCCAACTGGCCTCAGGAGTAGAGAAGAATTGGACATAGACAGAGAAAACCTTCTATTCCCAAAGAAGAGGGAAACTTCTGAATGTAACTAATCACACCATAGCAACCAAGCGGCTGGAAGCACCAAGAGAATTACAGGAAAGCACATGGGACACAGAAGGTCAACTAGCAAACATGCCTGGCGGACGTGGTTTTGCAATCAAGCTAAAAAAAAGCTGGAGCTCTCCATTTTAACTAAGAGTTTGCTAAGAGTCTAAGTACTGTTTCTCACTTAGTGGGACTAGGAGATAGCTAGCTCCAAACTTCTTAGAAATCTTTCCCTCCATTCCCCATCAAAAATATAGGGGTTCTTAACAAAATTAAATATATTAAATCAAATATATGTTGTATATAGTCAAAATGTAAGAATTCAACAATCATTCATTCACATAAGTTTTTATTAATTCAACGACACGTTATTGTGGACCTATTTCATGCTAGACTCTGACTTAGGTATTGGAGATGCAGGAATGTACATGATCCTACTGTTAATGATGTTCAGTCTAACAGCAGGGACATAAGTAAACAGGTAAGTACAATGCAGAATGGTCATGGCAATGATAAGACATGTTCAGGATGCATTGGGATAACAAAGGAAAAGCACTCAGGCCAGCCTGTGGCTGTGTAGTATATAGGCGTGTTTGTATTTACATATGTGTGTATGGGCAGGCTGTAGACTGTGGAGGAGGGCAATTCAAAGAAGGCTTCTCAGACCTGGCGATTATTTATCTGTCTGCAGAAAATAAACAGAATTTATCCAATCAGAGGGAGCCTGAAGAATTGACAAGGTTGGTAAGCTGTGGGTATACAGGTCCAGTGGTGTAAGCAAACAGTTTCAAGACCCTACAGCTGGTTCTGGATGAACAGAACATTCAATGCGTGTGGTGCAAATTGGGAGATAAAAGTAAAGAAGAAAGTAAAGAACATATAAAGTGTTTTGCATGCAAAACTAAGGGTTTAGGGTTTTATCCTGATAGTGATAAAGGCTTTTAAATCATTTAAATATTATTCAGTTGACGCAAAGACAAGTTGGAAATTGTCCCTGGAGGCAGCAACAAATTAAGAGGCTACAATCTTTTGCTTTTTTTTTTTCCCCCTAAGACGGAGTCTCTCTCTATCACCCAGGCTGGAGTGCAGTGGCACAATCTCGGCTCACTGCAAGCTCTGCCTCCCGGGTTCATGCCATTCTCCTGCCTCAGCCTCCCAAGTAGCTGGGACTACAGGCGCTCGCCACCATGCCCGGCTAATTTTTTTGTATTTTTAGTAGAGACAAGGTTTCACCGTGTTGGCCAGGATGGTATCGATCTCCTGACCTCGTGATCTGCCCGCCTCAGCCTCCCAAAGTGCTGGGATTAAAAGCGTGAGCCACCGCACCCAGTCAGGAGGCTACAATCTTAATAATCTTCATCCAGAGGTGAAGAGAAAGATGCTCAAATGGGAGCAGTCATAGTGGAACTGGTAAGGAGAAGAAAGAGTTGAGAAATACATAGAAAAGTATTTATATAGACAATGTCAGAGAGCTGTTAAAAAAAGTGGAGGGTCTAAAATGACGATTACATTGCAGCTTTGGATAACAGAGTTAACATGTTGCCTTTACCTGAAATGCTAAAAATAATAAAGAAGAAAATTTGGAGTCTGCAAATAATAAAGTGGAAATGAAGAGCTGGTGGCATGGGATACAAGGGAGCTGAGATTTCCATGCTGTAGAAGTCTATTGGGGGATCACCAGTATCAAGTACACTTGAAATCAAGTGTGTGCATAAGGCTACTGAAGAGGAGTATATAGAATGAGTAGAGAAAAGGGCTATAAAGGGAAACTATCGAGAACATCATATTTAGTAAGCAAGTAAACACAGAGGAATATATGATGAACATTAAGAGGCAAAGTCCAACAGGTAGAAGGAAAACCAGATTAGAGTAGCACTCTTCGAAGCCAAGAGAGTAGTTTCATGGAGGAAGTGGTTAACAATGCCCAACGTTGCCAAGGAGTCAAACAAGACCTTGAAAGAAAAATGTTATTTGGACATTGTAGAGGCCACTGGGGACCCTTCCCAGAACAGCTTCATGAAAGCGGCAGTATGGATATGGTAGAGGGATAAAGAAAGTAAGCTGTAGATGCCTGCAGAAAGCTCCTAATTGTGACTCTATATACTTATCATACACACATACTTGACTGTACACAAACGTTTAATTTCAATGCAAAGGAGGACAGTTATTATTGTTCAATTGACCCAGGAATTTCGATAAATAAGATGCAGTAGACCACTTCTCAGACTGTTCCTAGTGATGCCTACCTTGTGGTCTTCATGTCTTTGGGTAATTTCCTCTGCTTGAGTGTGGCTGGAATTAGTGACTTGCTCCTCGTCAATAGAATGCTACAAAGGCAACGGGATGTTACTTCTGAGATTCAGTAAATCTCAGAAGAACATGGCTTTCATCTTGGGGGTATTCTCTGTCTCTGCTCCAGCTCTGGGGGAAACAAGCTTTCATGTTATAAAGAGCCCTGTAAACAGGCTTGCATGGCAAGGAACTGGTGTCTTCAGCCAAAAACCAGGGAGAGCCTGAGGCCTGCCAGCAGCCTCATGACTGAATCTGGATGTGGATCAGAGGGCTGCCAACAGTCATATGAATGAGCTTGGAAATTGATCCTCCCCTAGCTAAACCTTGAGATGACAGCAGCCTTGGCCAACTCCTCGATTGCAGCTTTGTGAGAGACTCTGAACCAGAGGCACTCAGCTAAGCTACATCTGGATTCCTGACGCCCAGAAATGCTGAGATTGAAAATGTTTGTTGCTTTAAGTCACTAAGCTTTAGTGTAATTTGTTACACAGCAATAAGTAACTAGCACATAGGATAAACATCAGGTGTTTATGTTCATCAAAATGAATTTTCCTATCTTAACGTGTGCCTCCAGCTACAATCTCAGCCGTGAGCGATTATATTATAATAACAGGACTTTTTAGGGACACAGCTTACTTCATCGTTTTTTAAATACAAAGTAACAAAAGTCTCCTGCTTAGCCAAAAACCAACAGCAATTACAGAGTTTTTAGTATTTCTTAACACACCATCATGCATGTGCTCAATTCATAATTGAAGGCTAGAAATGCAAAAGAGGTCATCATGGTTCATTCATTCCCTGCCAGCCTATGGAACAGAACCCAGCCATTATTTCATTGCCTTCCTAGTGATTAATTCATCACATCTGTCTCTCCTACCCTCTACTTTCCTCAGCTGGCATCTTGTGCTCTGTTTACTAGACTCAGAAATGCCATGTCTCCTAATCCTCCAATCCTCATGTATAATCCTGTGCTCAACTCAAATGTTTCTTGATTGTATTGGATGTTATCACATCCTATTGACTGCCTGGAGTTTGCTGTTATCTCCAGAGGGTGTTCATCCTTTTGTAATTAACAGCTTATTTGATTCAATGGTAACAGAGGTCAGACTGTGTGTATTTTACCATTCTGAGTTTGCAGGGGTATTTGCCCTCCCCTTTGATATCTTTATTTTAATTACTTCTGAGATTTGTATCTATATCCGTAGGATGTGGAGTGTCAGTTATTTTAAATATTTCTTTTCTTTTTAATATAGCTTGTGAATACTTCATTCACTGCGGAAAGATGCTATGCCAGGTTTACCAAGCATTTGGTTTCTTTCTTATATTTATTTATTTATTTATTTATTTATTTATTTATTTATTTTGGTTCAGTTCCATTTTCCTCTATCCTTAACAACCAAATTTCGGTTTGCATATTTTGATGTATACATCATAAAAGGCTAGTTGAATCTCTCCCAGCAGAAGTTAAAATAAATATTGGGAGGTCAAATATATGTATTTTGTATACTCTACATCTTGTTTCTTGGCATGTTCTGAAACACAAAATGCAATATGAGTAAAAGTGATTGGCTTTTATAATACTCACCAAAACTTTCTGCAACTATATAAAGAATCTTGTAGGTCAGCGAATAGGAAAGACTTCCTTTTAGGTACAAATTATGAAGGTTATTTGAAAATTTAAAAAGAAGAAACAATAGTTCCGTGATACCTGTTGCTGGTATCAGTCATTTGGCTTAAGATAATAAATATTCTTCATTAAAAGTTTTCAAGAAAGCAATACCGATATCCATGCAAAATATATACTACAGAAACAATTGCAGCCATCCAAGAAACAAAATGATCTCCCCCTTTATCCCAAAGATAGCAAAATTAAATATGCTTCTAGTTTATTACAGTAACCAGTGCCATATTTTGTCTTCAAAAATTTGGGTTTTGCGTTTGGTAAGGACCAACCTGGTCATTCAAAGATGGGTACACCGATTTGCAAATCGGCATATTTAATTTTGTGATCAATTCATGTGATTATCCTAGAACATTAGGCAGGACTTATCAGTTGACTGAAGCATAGACACTTAAAAGTGGTGGCTGGGCACAGTGTGGCTCATGCCTGTAATCCCAGCATTTTGGGAGGCCTAGGCAGGTGGATCGTGAGGTCAGAAGTTCGAGACCAGCCCGGCCAACATGGCGAAACCCCGTCTCTACAGAAATTAGCTGGGCGGGCGCCTGTAATCCCACCTACTCGGGAGGCTGAGGCAGGAGAATCATTTGAACCCAGGAGGCAGAGGTTGCAGTGAGTCAAGATCATGCCATTGCTCTCCAGCCTGGGCAAGAGGGCAAGACTCTGTCTCAAAAAAAAAAAAAAAAAAAAAAAAAAAAGAAAGAAACTTAAAAGTGGTGATGGGGAAACCCAACCAGTTACTTGAAAGAAAAAAAGCCTAAATGTCCAATGTCAGAGAAGGCCACAGCCATGATTCCAGGTAGTTAGGCAAGTAATGAAAAGTTGGCCATGTAGCCCATAAGGGTGATGAATATAGAGATATGCTGACTCAGTTTCCCCAATGTATCCGAGATGAAGACAGCATAATGACATCTGATTCATATATTCTCATGTAGTAACTTTCTAGGTAGCTGTAGCATTCTCTAGAGGGCCACCTAACTGACTCCTTCTTCCAAAATATTAACTAGATAATAGCAGACAAATTTTTATATTCAAATTGCACCATCAGTAATATAAATGAACTATATTTCCTAATTCCATTAGTTCCCTGGATGTGGCTAACATTTTAAAGTAGTCAAATTACATGAAAAACCAATTAAAATGTCTTTTAATTAAATAGTGTGATACTGGCGCATCAAAATAATGGAACACATTAGAAAGTCCAGATATAGATTGAAGTTTAAAAGGAATTTAGTATATGATAAAGGAGACAAATTAAGGAGGAACTGAAACTGTTTTTTTAGAGACAGAGTCTCACTCTGTCACCCAGGCTGGAAGAATTCAGTGACATGAACATGGCTTCCTGCAGCCTGGACCTCCCCTCCTGAGCTCAAGTGATCCACCCGCCTCAGCCTCCCATGTAGCTAGGACCACAGATGCACACAAGCACGCCCAGCTAATAATTGAATTTTTTATAGAGACGGGGTCTTACCACGTTGCCCAGGATGGTCTGGAACTCCTGGGCTCAAGTAGTCTTCCATTTTTAAAAATAGTTTTGGAAAATTTGAGAAAAATGATGAGTCTCTATGGAGTATTTTCAGATATTATATTAATGGAGAATATCATATCTCACTTCAAGCTACTTGGATTTTCAGATCGTTTAAAAGGAAGAACATTTGAGGGCAGATAGGTCAAAGCTTTCTTTTATAGACTAGAAAGCATAGAGATAAAGTGATTTGTCCAAGATAATACAGCAGTGTTGATAGGTCTAGAGTCTAACTCTAAACTCATGTTGTGGGACACAGAGATCCCAAGCCTGAGGGGCTTTCTTTTGATCCACACTATTTTCGATGACAGTTATATATCAGGAACTGCTAGGTTTTCTGATTTGGCTAAATACAAAGCAAAAAGGAGAAAATATCTATTTCACATTTCCCAAAATGAGTTCCTTGAAGCACCAGAAACACTTTGCTAAAAACAAACAAGCAAGAAAACAAAAGAAGACTTTCATGGTTAAATATGTTGGAGCAAATGCTACATAACTTTCTCCAAGGGTCAGTACATATAAAAATTCTCAGAAGTCCTGCAATAATGAAGTTGGCTTAACTTTATTTAATGTAGCATTGCCCCATTTTCCAAAGATCTCTTTTATATAACATCTATTAATGCTGCAGACAAGAGTACACTATAGGCAACTGTTCTGGATTTAGGCTAAAGAAAAATAATTGCTGGAAATAAACAAGGGAAGAAAGTAGGGGGTGGGCAGGGGATTAATGTCCTGTTCTTCTTCCCAAACTCTTTGAATAATTGCTTCAATCCTCCATTTTACTTGGTAGTTCCAGGCCTATAATTAGGTGTGTTCTTTTGCCTCTTCCAGTAGCATGGGGCTGAGTAACAGGCCTGCCACCTGTAGTTTGGGACCCGCTCAGGTTCTGAACTGAGCATCCACGGACAGGGAGTGTATTGGCATCCCCAGCCCTCCAAACATGGGATTTGGAGCTAGTCACAATGACATAGATTTCCATGACTCATAGCTTGTTATGCCTCCTCACTATGTTGACTGAAGCCCTTTAAGGCTCTTTACCTCCATTTGATGTATGGTGTGAATTTTATCCAGAATCCCACATGTTCAGGAACCTCTGTTTCTAGGACTGCAGCCTCCTACCAGATTCTTTTCACGTGCCTAACTTCCCTTTAGACATTGGCTAGGGTCTAAATATGAACAAATAACTATCATTAGAGCTTATATTTATTGAGCATTTGCTATATGCCAGATATGGTTCTAAATAATTTACATCATATAAAGCATGCCAATTTCATGCTTTCAATACATACTTTGTGCCAGGTACCGAGCCAAGTCATACAACCAAACTAGAAATGGCTCCTGCTCTCATGAAGCATAAAACATAAGGGGATAAAAAGATGTTATTCAAATAATTATATGCATACAAAATCATAACACAAATGAAGAAATCATCAGAGATAAGTAATATGAAGAAAAAATATAAGGTCCTGTGAAAATATATGTTAGACATCTGAACAAATTAGGAGGACAGAGATGAGTACTTTGACGGAAAAGTCAAGTTTGAACTTAAATTTAAAGGATGGTGAGCAGCGAAGACAGTACGAGCAAAGGTCTAAGGTGGCTATGGACATGGCACATCCTGGGGAGTGTAAAAGAAGCCATTTGGGCTAGAGCTCAAAGAGGGGAAAGATGACTTCAAAGATCAGAGAGATAGGGTCACATGTTACAGGGATTTCAAGACCATGCTTAGGATTTTATGCTGTGAACAATTGGAAGCCACTGCCAAGATAACTTGACACAGATTTTTAAAAAGTATCACTCCTCTATAGCATGAAAAACTAGTTGGAAGGGGATGAGAGGAGATGAAGGAAGATGATGAGAAAACTGCTGCATGGCCACGCGACACTGATGCTAGCTTAGGCTAAGTGGAAACTGAGAAATACACATATTCAAGAGATGTTTAGGAGGCAAGATCAACAGAGCTCAGTGATGGATGGGATATGGAGAGTGAAGAGAATGTCCCAAGGATGACTTTTACGTTTGTGGCCTGTGTGCTTGGGTGGATGAGATGTCTCTCATTGAGTACAGTAATCAGGCTATGAAGTACTAGTTGCTGGAAAGAAAATCTCAGGGACTTAACCAAGTAAGTATTTATTTCTCATTCACAATACATTAGGGCATTCATTAGGTGGCCATTCATGAATGCCAGATCCTTCTATCTTCTGGGGTCTTGAGAGACTCCTACACTGACCTTTTGCTTTTAGCGAGCCAACAAGTGAAGATCTCACGGGAAGTTTTAAGGCCAAGACTGGAGTTGGCGTAACTTCTGTTCACACTCAATTCACCATTAATATGTCTCAAGAGAGATGGGAAATAAAGTCTTCCTCTGTGTCCTGGCATTGGTGAACTTCTAGCCAATCTGCTCCACTGAGATTGAAAACAGTGGAGGTGGATCCGATTTGGGAAGGATGGTAGACATTAAGCCTGTTACCAATATTCTGGTTTTTTCTCCCTGTGAGTACATGGTAGAATTGTATTTTTCTGATCATTTGAATTTAGCATGGCACAGTTTGGCCAATGGCATGTGCATAGCAGTAACATGTGTTATTCATGGGATGGAAGTTCTGAAGAACCTAGGTGTGGCCTTCTCCTGCCACAGCAACCAGTGATGTTCCTGATGATGGAGGCTCTGTCCATTGGGGTCCTCAAGTGAGGAGGCCCTGGAGCAGAGCCCTCTGCCTATCTAACATGGGCAGGTAGTACAAGAGAGAAATAAGCTTTCATGGTTTTAAGCATTGAGAGTTTATGGTTGTCTGTAGTTGCAACATTACCTAATGTATCCTTACTGAGAAGGGGTAAGATTATGAGTTTTTTTATATATAAAAATTGTGAGGTATCTTTTAAAAATCAAAGACAGGATTTTGAGGAGATCATTAGGTATATGGGTCTAAAACTCCTATGTCTGGGTTAAAGGTACACATTTTTATGTCATCAACATATCACTTAATACTCATTACGATTTTATGAGTAGTAGTATTATTATTTTATGTATTAAAGAACCAAGGCTTGGATTAATGCCTAAATTCATTCTAGCCATACCACTAAGGGGCTGAGCCAGGACTGGCTTTCATATTATACTGGTAGATAAACGTGGTCATTTGATTTCCTTTCTCTGCAGCTTGCAATCTTGGTGTACTCTCATGAAATAGTTTTTTATACAGACCTGCCTGGTTGCCTTCATTCCTAGAGTACCCTTTCTGGACATAATCCAGAGGGTGGTTGAGAAGCTGGGGAAGCAGATGGGAAGCTGACTGTTCAGCATGTAATCCATATAGTATTTGCGTTATGGCATACATATTAACAGGATAGGTGAGGAGAAGGTGGGTAGAGGGTCAGTGAGAAGCAGGCACCCAGTAGGAACTCTATGTGAGAGTTTACAAATGGGCTAGATCATAACTTGAAGAGTATAAAAGTGAATGGCCATTCCATAAAGAACCACAAACTCTACTCTAGGGGTTTTATTTTTAACTGCTATTGTAAATGTTTTTTGTTTTTGTTTTTGTTTTTCCTTTTCTTTTCTCTGTGCAGTGTATTAGGTCAGGTCCATGAAGGGCTGGGACTTTTTCTAAGTTGAGGTGCTGATTAAATTGTCTGTGAAAGGTTCATAGTCAATAGTCAAACTGAGGTAGGAATAACCTTGTCTTTGTCAGAGCAAAGTAATTTCAGTCATTGTACAGGGATGAGACACATATCCTGGGTAATAAGTCAGCCCTCTTTTTCTGTGCAAACTTCCTATAGCTACCCCTTGCTACATTGATTACATTTAAACGATAACATCCTCTTAACTGATTACTGAAGCAACGGATGGATCACGTGACCTAGACAGATCTCAAAAATGGGAGACCATATGCAAAGGAAACTACATTTTTACAACACATGGTTGGAGAGGTCAAAGAAAATGTGATGTATTACTTTCAATTTTATCATCAGCGGGACCATCTAGGGCTAGTGGTGGGGCTCGAAGAAGGAAGAAGAAAATAAAGAAAAGAATCAGGCAAGTGGACATCTGTAGGAAGAGTGATGTAGGTAGAGAGAACAACCAGATCAGAGGAAGGGGTGTACCTGACAAAGTTGAAGAACAAACTCCACTTGACTTTAAGATTTACTATAAATGGTAATCAAGACAATGTGACTGGTAAAAGAATAGAAAAATAGATCAGTAAAACAGAACTGGGAGCCCATAAATAGATACACAAAAATTTAGTCATCTGATCTTTGGCAAAGAAGAAAAAGTAATACAATAGAGAAAAAATAGTTTTTTCAAGAAATAATCCTAGAACATTTGGACATCCACATGTCAAAAGTGCATCTGTACAGAGATTTTACCCCCACCTGTCACAAAAATTAGCTCAAAAATGGATCGTAGACCTAAATGTAAAATGAAAGCTATAAAACTAGAAGATAGCATCAGAGAAAATCTAGATGATGTTGGGATTAGTGATGACATTTCAGATACATACAACACTAAAGGCACAATACATGAGACATAACTGATAAGTTAGAATCTATTAAAATTTAAAACTTCGCTCTATGAAAAAAAATGTCAAGAGAATGAGAAGACAAGCCTTAGACTGGGAAGAAACACTTGCAAAATCTTCATGCAAGTTTCTGTTGCCAAGGGTAGATACAGAGAGACCAGTTAGAAAGATATTGTGTAACTCAAGAAAGAAATGCTGAGGGCTTGCAGTAGTATGATAACAACAATGAAGAAGAGAGGTGGCTGGGCACAGTGGCTCACGCCTGTAATCCCAGCACTTTGGGAGACTGAGGCGGGTGAATCACAAGGTCAGGGGATTGAGACCATCCTGGCTAACACGGTGAAACCCTGTCTCTACTAAAAATACAGAAAAAATAGCCAGGCATGGTGGAGGGCACCTATAGTCCCAGCTACTGGGGAGGCTGAGGCAGAAGAATGGCATGAACCCGGGAGGCAGAGCTTGTAGTGAGCCAAGATCACACCACTACACTCCAGCCTGGGTGACAGAGCGAGATTCCGTTTCAAAAAAAAAAAAAAAGAGGTGATTGGATTTTATATATAAGTGTGTAGACACAGCCGAAAGGTTTGAATGTGAGATGTGAAAGAAAAGAAAACATCAAGGAGAACTTCCCAATCTATTTTGTCTTTATCATATGCTAAACTTTTTTTAAAACATGGTGCTTTGAAAAGCATATGAGCTGTGGAATCAGGAATGTCTGAATGCATTCATGTTATCTCACTCACCAGTTACGTTATCTGTCTGAGCCCCAATAACTTCAATAACCTCATCTGACATGATATAAGAACACCAATATCTCAATGGTCATAAGTGTCAAACAAGAAAACTATATAATGCATCTAGCTTCATGAATGCATTACCATAAAAAGTGAACAAGAGTTCAATTCTTTTGACTTTGCACTATTTTCTAAGCCTGATAACAATGGGCCCATTTAAGAGGTGTTCTGTAATTACATCAAGCTTCCATCTAGTTTTCGGATTTCCAATTTCATAAGATTTTCTACTTGACATTTTCAATTTCCTGTGTTCAGTAGAATAGAAAGAGGGAGACACCAAGAATTCACTGCTCGTAGGATGTGAGGTAGAAGTCACAGTCTGACTCCCACAGTTACATACTGTTAGAAATTTAAATTATCTAATTTCATTCTTTCCCTAACATTAGAGAGTCTCATAGGGGATTAGGTTGTGGAGAATTTCCTCACTTTCTTAAAAAAAGGGGCTTTGGGGAAAACTTTCCATTTTTCCAAATCTTTTCCAACCAGTAGTGTGAAAAAGACAATTTTGTAAATTGAGGTTCTTGGGCATTGTCATAATTTATAAAGATGATAGAAAGAGATAAGAAAACAGAGGAAAAAGATATATGTTCCATTAATGTACTTCAAGGCTGTGAGAACATACCTGAACAAATATGCTACACTGAGCAGAAGACACCATAGCACTTCTAAGAAAAGAGGATGCTTCCTCAACCATGAAGTTCCCATAGAGATCCCTACTTAACCCTCGATTGCCATAAAGATTCCGACACATTCTTCAAGCAGCTCCTGTTTACCATTCACCTAGGTGGTCTTAATCTCTTCTACACTTTCCCAGTTGTTTTGAATACTTCAGGCATGAGTCTTCTTACTAACCAGTTGCAAGTAAGAAGTAAAAACCATAAGAAATTCCTGTTTTCGGAGAGATTGTCTAGGTCAAAGTTCACTTTTTCAAGCATTCTACCACACTAGCCTGCCTCAGTTCTAACCTAAGGTCTTCTCCTGCAGATCCCCAAAGTAGAGAGACTGAATTACAGCAATGACCTCGACTTGCATTTACTAGCTATGAAATACAGAAGGTTCACAGTTTCTTCTTTCCTGATTTTCTTCAGTTTTCTTGTGACACCTCTTCCACCAACATTATACATAAGGACAAGAAATCCTGCCGTAGGGCCATATTTGAGGGTTGATTGGTTCTATAAGACTGCTCTCTGCAGCTTTCACAGCTTTGGGTTGATTGTGTCTGGTGTGTGCAGGAGATGTACTCTACGGGTGGGGAGGGCTCCACGCAGCCACCTACCTGTTCTGTAGGATGGAGATAGGTAGCCCTGGAGCTTGAAAATAACTGTAAGAATTTTACCTACAGGGAAGTCACAGGGCTGTTCAGAAATTGATGAAATTAAAGAAAGGCCTGAAAAGGCAAAGGAAGGAACATTTTTGGTCCCAGGGGAAAATAAGACCTCTTTAACATGTGCAATGGCATTCCTGGAATGGATTTTTAATCAACAAGAGTTCTCATCTAGTGCAAGATCCAGCCAATGAAAAGACTAACACTACTGACACATTATGGCCTATTCGTCGGCTTCAGTTGTCTAAAATTTTCAGCTGCCAGCAAAGGATTAATATTGATTTTCAGGCTGTCTTTGTTAAATACCTGCTAGAGAGTACCACTCTCTTATTCTCCTTGCCAACTCTTCCCCCAGTTGTCACTAGTATTAAAATGAAACCTACCTATTATTAAATCAATCATGCTGGGCAAAACTATTCGAAAAGAAGGGGAGCATCCATCATCTTAAGTGTCAACATAAAGCCTGATTTTTTTTTCTTTTACTTGGTCAACCAGGAATTACTGGTGCAATTAATTAAAATTTCTTTACATAACTAATGTAAAACCTGAAAGTAAAATTTCTGTGGGAGGACAATGTGTACATTTCCCCCTGCTCTGTGTTAGTGGATTCTACACCATCAGGTTCAACTAACCTCAGATGGAAAATATTTGAAAAAATAACAAACAATAACAATACAACAACAAAATATAAAATTTTAAAACCCAATAACAACTATTTACACAGCATTCACATTGTATTAAGTATTCTAAGTAATTTAGAGCTGATTTGGAGCACATACAGGAGGATGTGCATAGGTTATATGCAAATATTATGCCATTATATATAGGGAACTTGAGTATCCACAGATTTTGGTATGTGTGGGGTTCCTGGAACCAATCCCCTGCACATAGCAGAGGCAAACTGTATCCTTTTTGCTTTCTCTTTCTTTTTTTTTTTTTTTTTTAGATGGAGTCTCACTTTGTCACCCAGGCTGGAGTGCAGGGGCACAATCTCAGCTCACTGCAACCTCCACCTCCCGGCTTCAAGCGATTCTCATGCCTCAGACTCCCCAAGTGGCTGGGATTACAGGCGTGCATCACCATGCCGGGCTAATTTTTGTATTTTTTAGTAGAGATGGGGTTTCACCATGTTGGCCAGGCTGGTCTCAAACTCCTGACCTCAAGTGATCGGCCCGCCTCAGCCTCCCAAAGAGCTGAGATTACAGGCGTGAGCCACCATACCCAGCAACTCTATCATTCTGATAGATGAATGAGCATGTTTTTATCTTGGGTTGCTCCCAGCTCAAGCCAGGAGGTTTGGCTGGCATGATATTTGACTAGAAGGCCCAGCTTTTTCACCTGAGCTCCACAAACAGAATGTGTGAGCCTGAGCATAATGCTTTTGGTAAACTTATGACCCTTTTCGGCTCACCTTCTATGTTTTTGCTATATCCTTTTCAATCCCAGAAACATGTCAGCTTTGATATTTCTCATCTCCGTATCTTTCCACTGGTTGTCCTTCTAGAACACTCCCAGTCTTGTGCCCCTGGTAAAATTCCTGCTCATTCTCCAAGATTATCCCTTAATTCCTCTGCCAAGCAGCTCCAGGCCAACCTGGGTAAACTAGTGACAACCTGAAGGTGGCCTCAGTGTCCCTTGTTCAAATCTCACCATATTGAATCACCCCCATAAAAGGCTGTGAACATGCCAAAGATGGAAGCTGTTTTCCTCATCATCTTTGAAAGCCCAGCAAGGGACTGTTGAAAAACTGAACAGAGAAGGTGCATGATAAATCTTTATTGAATGAATGAATGGAGTGGGTTTTGAAGTACATGATTCCTGTCTGGTTTTCTTGTGCAGAATATGTATTTTCTGAGTCTATTTAAAAGTCAGTAGGGCATAATGGTTAAGACCTCAGGCCATAAAACCAGACTTTCCTGTTTCGAGATCAAAATCTGTCACTTATTAGCTGTGTGATGTTGGGCAAGTACTAAACAGTACTTAAAATATTACTCCATTTTACCTGAGGGTAAACTGAGGGTAATAATCGCACCAGTAGGGTGGGTGTGTGGAGTAAACAAAATAATCCATGGAAAGCCCTTACTGTAGTGTCTGGTATGTAGTGAACACCCAGTATTCATTCACATCTGAAAGCCTTAGATTCATTTTGCTACATGTTTTAGGAACTGCCTTCTTCATATTGCCATATTGCGATATGAAGAAATTATACCAGATACTCACGCAGCCAGTATTCCTAAAGGAAGTCATGCATTCCATTCATTACACATAATTTTTTTCCTTAAAGCAACAAAATATATTCTTTCAAGAACTTCCTTTTAACAAATATTTCTTGATTACTTATTATGTACCTACCTCACTCTGTGAATGCAAAGGTGAATGATACATGACCCCACCCTGAGGGAACACAGTTTCCAAAGAGATTGTTACCATATATTAAGTGTTTTAGGAAGCTGGAAAGTTGGGATATAGGCTACCTAACACCTGCTTTCTCTTATATGGGTGCACAAGGAATGTTTATAACTAAGGATTTGCATCATGTGAGCTTTATACTGAAATACCAGTAAACAAATATATAGGGGCATCAATTTAAGACATCCTAATGACTACTGAAATGAACTATAACAAAGAAAATGTACCCTCCTAATAGTTTAACCATCACATTCTATACATCATAAGAATGTTTATGAAAGAATGGTCTGAAAACAAATATTCCCTGTTACTACCTGAGTACCAAAGGTATGGAACGCCTTACATAGGATAAATTTAAAGATCCATGGATGTCCTAAGCAAGTTTTAGTTTATGTGATAAATTAATGATGCAACTCAATATGAATGGAGTTCAATATGCATTTTTAAAAGGGTTATTATTTCAAATAACAATTAAAACACAACATGTTTTTCTTCTGACTTTCCCCAGTTTGGGCACTATTCTCTGGCAGTGTCCTAATAGCTACTTGAGGGATTATGGGAACTAGGCAGGCCTGTTTACCCCTTCCTTCCATGAGAGTAATTGTAAGTGACGTAGAGAAAACAAAGACTCTAGGAACATAGTAGCACTTTTCTATCCTACAGATAGTCACTGTACAGAAATAGAGTGTATCTACAAAGAAGCTAAGCAAAATTCTGTCTCAAAACACATTTACCATTAATTTTCATGGTCAAATTAGAGGTATGTTCGTCTAGGACAAAAATCAGGTGTACCTATTAAAAACAATCATACAAAATCTTGCAGACATTTTATTACCAGTCATAGATAATTACTGTGTTCATGTGAGATTCACATTTTAAATATATCAGTATGTTTTAGCTAACATTGAGGACAACATCCAAAATTGGTTTTTAGATGTAAATTCAAAGGAGCGAGGCAGATATTAGTTAAGTGTAATAAACTGAAGTCTGAAAAGTGACCAGCAGTGTTAGCTTGACTCAACTCAGCCTCTGGCTGGAGATGCCTTTTGGGTTTTACATGCTTCACGAAATCTTAGGGTTCCCTGTGAATCTTCTTTGTTGGCAACCTCTTTAGCTGTCCTTTCTCTACCAGAGTATGCATTGGAATGTATTGGTTTTAAGACCTACCTGAAGTGTTTTACTATAAAAGTGTAATAAGCAGACACTTAAAAATAGGAAAAATGGAAGCTCCCCAAAAGTCTACTCCAGTAAGTTATGACAAGGTATGTTGCGCCTTTTGCCCCTAAAGGTAAATTTCTAATTTATCCTCATAACATAGTTTCTGTTCTTGTTACTTTTGCCCCCAAATAGGATGAGCTGTTGTGAGAGTAAATATGAAAGCTGGAATTCATAATTCATTCAACCTGTGCTTCATCCACTTACCCCAAACCAAAACATAACAATCATTGAGCATCCACCATTCACATGTAACTGTGGTGGAGAGAGAGATGAAAAAACACAATGCCTAACCTCAAGGAGTTTACACACTACTCAGAGAGATAAATACCATAGACAAATAATTATACTATACTGTAAGGCTACATGGGCCAAACCTATACCAAAATCGTAAGTATAATAATTAATAACTTATTTAATTTTCAAAATGAACATTTATTGAAACTGTTATCTTCTCCATTTAACAGACAAGGACATTGAGTCTCAGTAAGGTGAGATGACTTGCTCCAGATCACACAGGGCTGAAGCTGAAATTTTAATCTAGAGTCCAGTTCCAGAATCTGTGCTTATAAACTGTGCTGTGCTGTATTTGCTTTAAGAATATAAGGGTCATTCCCTGCTTGGATAATCAAGGAAGGCATGATGGAAAAGTTAGGTATGAATTGCTGGTTAAGATATGGGCTGCCTCAACAATTTCTCAATAGGTGGAATAGTATGAACAAAGGCTTAGGGGCCAATATGCCACCCAGTGCTCCAGAGTGATTTGTCTGGTTTGGCTGGTATGTAAAACACATGTGGGAAGGTAGCAGGAATATAATATCAAAAATGTAGATTGGACTCAGATTTTAATAGGATTTGAAAAACTAAAAATTCTGGGGTTGTTTTTCTTAGCATTGGGAAGCTATTATATTATTTTTTCCTCACTGCTATCCCAAAGGCATTCTTTCTGAGTTAAAAATTTATGTGCAAAAAACAGGATAAAATGGGTGAATTAAATACCATAAGAAAGAGTGTGCAATCACACCACTGATACAGCCCACCACTAGCTAGCATAATTAATTTGCAACTCTCATTCTTAAAATGACTTGTTTAGCAGATATGCCACTTCCATATTTACCCTTTATTATCTTTCCAATTGCTATAGTTACCAATTATCCAAAGTGAGTGGTGAAGTTTCATTTCAAATTTAGTAAGTAAGAGAGTAAGTAAATAAATTAAGGTAGCTTGAGGAAAGTGTGAACAACCTATCAAGGTGTGTGTGTGGGGAGGGGGTGTTGGGGTGTGTGTGTGTTTGATGGAGTGGACAGAATGTAAACTGATAGGTGCTTTCTGTGAAGCATAGTAGTGTGTTAGTTTGGCTCTGCCAAGAAGCAGATATGAAGACAGGGTTAAGTGGGCAAGAGATTTGTTGAGGGAGAGAATAACATTAGATGGTGAGAGGGAGGAAAAGGAGGTAGAGAGAGCCATCAGTGAGATCATGGTGCAGGTCTGACACCTATGAAAGGAGAGAGGCAAGAAAGGAATTCAGAGTAGGAAGAGTCATGGGCTGCAATGGAGTTAGTTCCAAGAGTAATTCAGTCAGGTCAATGAGAAGTCCCTGAGTCCAAGTTGCTATGAGCGCTGCATCTTCCTGGAATGGACCTGCCCTGGTACTCACTCTGTGTCCAGGCATTGGCTAGGAGTAGCCTGTGAGAAGCATGGCTTTGGTGCAGATATGACAGTGGATCCAGAAGGGCTCTCAGTCAATCATGCTCTGTGATTTGAGTGGTATATTTTTATGGCTACCAAAAGTAGCAATTTTCAAACATCAGCATTTTGTGTACATATTTGGCTCTTAAAATTATGTTGAATCTAACTAGAAATAGATTTATGGTATCTATTAATCACATCAGTTACATAAGAAATTTGTTGTGTTTCTATATTATCATACAGAATTAACTATTTTTATAACATAAAAATAAGTTAAATATGCAACGTCATTTTTTCCTATTTGCTTTTAGGGGCATCATAAAACCCAAAGACAATTGTTCTGATCATATTTTTACTTCAACACATCTACAGGAAAGAAAGCCTTCCCATCACTAATAGTGACTTCTCTGGCAGCAAACCTCAGTCATTGCAGCAGGAATACTGCTTAAATATTATACTGGTATGTGTGGGGTAATTTGAAGTCTACCATCCATCACCACCAAACCTAATGTATGAGTTGCCTATTCCTTCCCGGGATAGCACATTGCACTACTGAGGATCACTGTTCTATGGAAGTGGTTTTCAAACTTGAGCATGCATAAAAAGAAGAGCAAAGAGGCTTGTTAAACACAGCTCTCTTTCAGCAGGTCTGGGGTACTTACTACTAATGAGCAGTTTTTAGGAAGCATCCTAGATGATTCCATGTATCCAGGTGGGCCACAGAAACATTTGCAAAAACATTACATCGGAGCCATTGTTGACTATCCCTAATCTGTAAGAAGCCAATAGTCATCAAGACCCAATGGAGCAATGCAGCAGAATCGGGGAAGCCCAGGGGGCAGAGTGAGGGCATCACCAGGTGAGGAAAAGCAAGATGGTAAGGCAGAAGGGAATGGGGAAACCCAAACAATGAAGAAATAGATATCATCTATATATCTATATCTTTCAATTTATCTATATATCCGATTACCAACTTCATCAGGAAAACCTATTTCAGTTTGGTGAATGGAAAGGGAACCAGCCAAAAAATAGTTATTATTTTCATACATCTTAGTATTTTATTTTCCTAAGGACTATCCTCATGAAATATATACATATATTATACATTTACACATACGCATATACATATTTGAGTATACACACACTTTGGCTTCTTAGGCCATCTTAGCTTTATTTTAAATATAAAGAAACTGGTGCTGATTCTGCATATCATATGTATTTGACTATACTTCTATAAAGCAGAAGTCAAGAGCCATGATTATTGTGCAACAGTACCTGCACAATTAGAATATTAGCAATAGCGCAGTTTTACTTTTGTTTTACAGTTTTCAAACTATAAATCAAGTATGAATGGCTGATGGAAAGCCGAGGCTAGCAAATAGATGATAAACCATGTTACCATGGGAGGTACAGATTCATTTTTAATTTTAGTTTCTATGTTATCCCCAAGCAGCTTTTTTGTATATTGATATGGAAAATAATGCCATCTATATGCTGCACAACAGAAGTGTTGATATGTTTCTGTACCCCTTGGCTTGCATCCCTGTTGTCATCACCCAGCTGATATCATTGTGACATTTTGACATTGCCTTGTGACACAGTGACCTGGTGCCTCCAGGAGCCTAGAAGGACAAGTTGACTAAGGCACATGGTGCATTAGGAAGCAATGAAGCAGTTCATTACTTCTACAGAGACAGTCTGCTCTGGAGACAAGAATTCTTATCTAAGGCACAAAATACTCTTGATTCTATTTGCTGTTCTGCTACTGATTTACTATGAGATCTCTAACAAATAATCTCAATTCACTTGTAACTTAGATTTCCGTCTGTAAAATGGAAATGACCCAACATAGATGATTTTTTTTTTAATCCTAGGGCAGTGATTGCATTTGCAACCCATTCTTGCCAAAGAGAAATTTGGAAGCACACTTCAAGGAACTAAGTTCAGTGATAATCACACTTGATTGATTTTCAGTACTGTCACAGTTTGAGAACTATTTGTTGCCCTGATTTGCTCTTTTCTCTGCCCTGTATTAAAGATCTTGCATGACAGTTGATCCATGAAATCTTCTTTGGTCTTTGCTTAACATTAAAATTTTCCCTTTACTTCTTAATGATAGCAAGCTGTATTTCACTCTATATGGTATTACACATCCCACTCAGCTCAAAATCCCACTTAATAGGCATGCTCACAATATTTAACCTCAATTGTTGCAAAATAATTACTGGTTGGTTCTGACAAGCAGGATTTATCTTGGAGATCATGTCACAAATTCCAATGGAAAGGTTGCCTTCCAAAGTCATGGCTATTCTCAGGTGACTACTGGTCCAGCCCATGACCTATTTTGCACACTTGGTCTTTCCACATGAAAAATACAACCTCAGACCTTCTCAGGCCATCTTGATCAGAAGTGTTTTGGAGCCATCAGTCCCTGAAGAAGCAAATGCTATCAAGTATGATAAAGCCTGGTCGCTAATAGAGTAGCCATCTATTCTGCAGCAAGTGGCAGAGCAGAATCTTAACCCTCTCATTCTCCCCATGTTATGTCAGAGGCAAGGTAATGAGCTGTGGGGGGTGAGCACAGCAGGAATTCTGTAATCAAGCCACAAGGGGGCAGGGAAACATGCCCACTTGCCACCTCAGCCCGGAGAACTTGGTGTGAGCTGTATTTTGATAGCCTTGTTTGTTTCCACGGCTATCTGAAGAGCATACTAATAAGTGTTGTCACAGAAGAAGGGGAAGATGGGATTAAATACCAGGGAAAGTCATTAAAATGAAAGAATGGGATAAGCCTCACAACTATTTCCAAAGCTTAGCTATTTCCTGTCCAAAGGCAAGTTCGCTTTATTTTGTAAAAGATGAGTGAAATGAAGGAAAAAGCATGCTTATTCCCTAGGTGCCCTGTATTAGCCAAATCCTGCTAACAGTGAAGAGTTTGATCAGAGGAATTACTAGGTGCCTCACAACCCTTTTCTCTTAAATATACAAGACTCATCCAGTTATTTTTAGAGGAGTCCTGTGCATGTTTCTTAGCACACAAACTCACTACTTCTAACTACAGCAAAACCAACAGGAAAAAATGCAACTGGATTCTTACAGGAAAACCAGGCAGAGCCTAGCTAACATGGTTGATGGAGTGGCACTTACCGGGGAAAAGCTTGACTCTTGACTTCTTATGACCAAACTAGCTGGGTATATGTCATAAGTATCTCACCTTGATTTGGGGAATTTTTTGTTATTTATGAAAAATGCAATAGGACAAGTTCAGTGCCATTAGTAAAGATTATGAATTCCAGGATAGAACCATATCCATTGTTTTTTTGGTTTGTGTTAATTTTTTTTTATATTTAATTATAAAATAATTTAAAATAGAATAGAGAAATAATGAACACTCATGAATTCTTCACCCAAAATTAACAGACAGATATTAACAATTTGCTAGATGGATTGCTCCACAGCTGCATTCCCCTAAAAAAAAAAAAAAAGGAACAATATTTATGGCTACAGCTAAAGTCCCCTACCTGTCTCTTTTTCTCCTCTCTCCTTTGCTTTCCAAAGGAAACCAGTCCCTAACTTGGTGAATATTATTCCTATTCAAGGAAATGTCTACAGCAAAAACATGGGCATTCTGGATAGCAGAATGGATAAACAGACTGATTTACCCATGAAAAGGAATACAATTTAGTAGTCAAATATAGATAGACTAAAAAAAAAAACACTAAATGGAAAAAGTCACAAAAGGATGCAAAAAGTATATCACTTATGTAAATTTTAAAAACACATGACATTAATGTAAATCATTTATGAATACCTACATATGTAGCAACAAATGTGGATGTGTTTATTTTTCAGTGCCATGTTAAATTTTCCCTTATTTAATGTGTGTGCTCTACATAGCTGTTATGTACTCTGATAGGTATTGGGAGGATCAAACTTGTGTGACTGGGGATCCCTACCCCACCCTGTAATGTGGATGTGGACAGGAAGATTACTGCCGTTACCTATGGACAGACTACTGTCCATATTAGAAAGTGGAAAGTGGCCGGGCGTGGTGGCTCATGCCTGTAATACCAGCACTTTGGGAGGCCGAGGCGGGCGGATCACGAGGTCAGGAGATCGAGACCATCCTGGCTAACACGGTGAAGCACCGTCTCTACTAAAAATACAAAAAAAAAAAATTAGCCAGTCTTGGTGGCGAGCGCCTGTAGTCCCAGCTACTCGGGAGGCTGAGGCAGGAGAATGGCGTGAACCCAGGAGGCGGAGCTTGTAGTGAGCCGAGATCGCGCCACTGCACTCCAGCCTGGGCGACAGAGCAAGACTCCGTCTCAAAAAAAAAAAAAAAAAAAGAAAGTGGAAAGTAACATGAAAGATAAAAATTTGTCATTGTATCAGTAAGGTGGCATCTCACAGAGATTTAAACAAGTCTACCAAATAATGTAGTATTCAATAACTGTTGCTGATTAGTTATGCCGTTTAACAGATGAGAAAACTGAGGCTTGGCTAAATGAAGTAATATATCTCAAATCAGTGTGAGCAAGGGGCGGAGCCAGGATTGAAACCTGCATTTTTCTGACTCGAGTGGCCCTCTTGACTACATCTTATTACACTAATTGGACCTCCTTACTGTGAAAAAGGAGGGCTTTTCTGTTGTCAAAAAAAAAAAAAAAAAATTTAAAATAAACCTCTCCGGACTAAAGATAACACTGTAGGGACAGAAATAAGATCAATGGTTGCCCAGGATTGGGCTTGGGGATGGTGAAGGTTGACTACAAAAGATTGTCAGAGATTTTGGGGGTTAGTGAACATTTTCTATGTCTTGATTGTGCTGGCATTCATGTCAAAACTCATAGAACTGTACATCTAAAAGGATGGATTTTACCGTATGTAAATTATAACTCAATAAACCTGACTTTAAAAACAAAAATAGAAAAAAGAAAACCCAACAAACAAAAATCTTCAAAGGCTTGTGGATAAATACCTTGTTCTGCGTGCAAAGGCACTTTTCTTTTTACCACTGTTGACAATTTATTCCCACTAAAAAGTTAGAGGAAAATTTCAGGGAAAAGTCCTAGGTCAGTGCCCACAAAGTCAAATAAAAACTTTATAGTCTGTTTCCACTGCAGCTTTTGTTTGATAATCCAAGTAAGCTGTGCCTGCATTAAGCAAGACCTTTTCTTTTGCTGAAGGTGGAAGGGAGAGGTCCTCTGAGAAGCCCTGCTGTGTTATCCAGGGAACCTTTCCTGTTGAGTGAGCCTCAGGTGTTCACACTGTTATTGCCCTAGAGGAGGGAGGCTCCCTAAGCTCCCAGGATCTCTGACACACCTGAGCTGCTCTCTACCCAGACCACCTCTTGGCGCTGTCCCTGCAGACTGTGCGTGGGAAAGCATATGTGTTTGGGGAAAAAGGAAGCCTCTCTAATCTGCAGCCTGACTATCTGAGAGCAGCCCTCGAATCCTGGCAGCTTAGATTATCTGATGATTACTGGGACAGAGGCAGAAAGACAATGCGGGAAGCAGTTTAATCAAGGCAGTTGAGGAGCTATCACCACAGAATAAAGCCATCCGCTGTGTAGCTCTGGACTTTTGGTCTTCCTCCCTGAAAGCTGCATTTCCTTGTAATTCTGGTTTGAGGAGCCACAGCTATTCTTTGAGTCAGTTGTAGAACGCAGCGGGATAAGACATTAACAAGCTTAAAAGGTATTACCTGCCTTGCCTTACCAGGAGGTTTGCAAAGACTGTAGGGGCTTCAGTAGCTCTTGTACTTTCCTGAGGGAATTAGTTAAAATTGCCAAGGTGGAAAGTATTTGATTTAGATTAATCTCACTTTGCCAAGCAGGAGAGCCTCATTACTCTGATTGGCTGACCTAACCCATGCTGCCCTTCTTGCTCCAGGAAGGGGTGAATGGGGGCAGGAAGCTTCTGGTTCATAGCTCTTGATGGATAAGTAACATAGGTCATTATCAGCCTTTTGTGAAACCTGTAAATGGCATAGAATGAGCTTGAAGGGCTAAGCCAATGGGAGGGGTGGCGAACTATGACATCCACCATCCTCAGCATGACAAGAAACCCTGAAAAGGAATATGCAAATACCATGTCCTCTGACTGCATTCATTCTTCCCGGGTTCTCTTCAAATAATGACCAGCTGATGTTTTAGGCCCAGATAAAACCAGCTGGAAAAAAGCATTCTTTACAGATGGTAAAAGTCTTTATTTGTTGCAAAGAGGAAAACAACTACAACCACAAATTGGACTTCTTATAATTGATTCTAAATGACAGTTTGCTGTTCTAGGCTTTATGAACTATCTCTATACTAAAAGTAGAAGGGATGCCCCTTTCAGGGAAAGCAAATTATTGGAAATAGAACCCTAAAATAGTGTTTCTCAAACATGAGGGTGCAATCAAATCATCTATAGACCTGTTAAAATACAGACTCTGACTTAGCAGATGATGATTCTGCATCTCTAACAAGCTTCCAAGTGATGAAACTGCTCTAGGGAACATACTGTGAGTAGTAAGGCCCTAAAAGAGATATATAATACACGAAAAACTATTTGCAAACTAAAGGCCCTGAACCATGCAAATTACTCAAATTATTCAACATAGCGTATATATTCACTTTCAGTTTCCAGTCATATTTTGTTAAGACTTTGTATCAAATTTCTTTCCCTTTTGCTTATCTGATCATCTATGGACAGCCACCAGGCTGCCTGGCACAGCACAAGGAACCTAAAATGATCTTTGCTGGTCATGGACTCCACATTTACTCTGAGATGTCTGGTTTTGTTTTGTTTTGTTTTGTTTGTTTGTTGTTTTTCCTGATCATGAGGAAAATTTACAATGACCTCACTTTCCTAAATGCATACAGGCATTTTTGCCATCATTGTTGCTTTTTGTCCCCAAATTAGAATCAGTTTCTCTCCAAATCTTGGAAATGCTTGCCTCTATAGAAATCTGTTTTTTGAGAAAGTGCTATAAAAATAATGTGGTTATTTTGTCTGAATCCACTGGAACTCTACTCTATGTACCTGAACATGGAGTACCCCAATGAAGACATGGACATGAACAATTAAAAACCCCACGAAACTAAAACCACCAATCTTTTGTTTATTTACCAAGCAATTGACAAGCTATGCAAACAGATAACTCTAAAAGATTTTTAAAATTTGTATAAAATTGTTAATAGGTACTATTTCCAGGCATAATTACATATTTTAAATAGAAAGAGAAGAGGTGGGTGTTTCTGAAATCTTGAGCAACAACTGGACCCATTTTTAGTGATTTAGACACACATAATTAGCAGTTTAATTTGCTCTGTGGCTAAGTTAGTCCTAAGATTTCATCTAATAACAGGCACAATTTTATAGCCAGAAGCAAGTTTCCAGAGCCAGCTTCAGCTCAGCACTGCCCTCTGCCGTTTTCCAACCAATTTACGCTGCTCTGCTCAGGGTAAAAGCATCAGAATTGCAAATTGCGATTGGGCTGCACAAAAATTAATTGCGAGAGAAATGGAGAAGTATAATTCATTTAAAACTCTCTTTAACGAGGCTTTTATTTTTAGCTGAACAACAACAAAAAAGCATGAAAGATTATATTCCGAACCGCCTTTTTTCTAGTCTCTCAGATAATACTCATTATCATATTAGCCTTGAAGCCGGTTTCCCCTTCACACCACTTAGCACAATTAAAGATTATGTTGAATATTTCTATGCAAAGAATGGCCCCAAAGAACTGTTGCTCAAAACAGCAGTTGTTACCCCTTCAGTAGTCAAACTAAGCATGATATGTTTTATGTCTGGCACGCCCAATTTTGGCTTTAATTCCATATCTCTTTATGCAATTATATTTTAATGGGAGAATAAAGTTTCTTCTATGCCTAGAGGGCCAGTCCCTTTGTGTTAACACTGAGTGTGACTGACCACCAACAGTGGAAATGTGTCCTGAAGGTTCCTCCTAATGAGCCGACAAATGTCAAAGCTGTCCTGTTCCAAGTCTGTCCTCCTAGCCTTCTCTTTTCATCAGGACGGGGAGATTTGACAATTATATGTCTTTTTATTCAAAATTCAGAAAGGGCTATGTGCTGTGTGCAGAAATGCTATCATTATGTTACAGAAAGTTGTTGCTTAAAATAAGAATCTGAAGAATTTACTAGGATATGGAGAAAACAAATGAATATTCTCATTGGAAATGCAGGTAGACTGAAAGCCCAAAAAGCAATGGCAGCCCAGTGCATTGAAGCTACACGACCTGTGTCCTTCTGTGTGTCCTGCTAGCTAGCTCCAACAAGATTAGCCAGGCTGAGATGCTGTAGATAAAATATCCATGCCACCAGAGCCTTTTACTGGAATTTATAAAGTTTTAACTTAAGTGAAGGCTGGGGTTCATATGTCAGCTCTGGTGCTGTATTAGCTCTGTGGTTTGATCTGGAGAAACTTTCTTCTACTTCCTAAGTCTCAGTTTGCTCATCTGTAACATCAAGGTGATAACCTGACTCATCTAACATGGTTGTTATGAGGTTTCAATTATAATAGATACCTTGTGAACACACATGGAGATGGGCACCCTAAATTTTCATGGATTCTGAATGGTAGGTACAACAAGACAGCTAGGAGAGGGATGCTGGAACAGAGGTAAACAAAGAGCAGACTCATCTCTCTGACAGTAGCTGAGATCCTGGGCTTTCTGGTGCCCAGGCCTGCAGCTCCACCATTTTTGATGACCCTGGGAATGTTCCAAGAACAGACTTGGAACAGAACAGTTTTGGCATTTCTCAGCACCTTAGCAGGAATCTTCAGGACAGTTTCAAAGGAAACTCAGTGCTCTCATCTGTAAAAGAGGGTTAATGGTGATTCCAACTCATAGCATTATTGTGTACAACACAAGAAAAGTCATCACCCTAGGGCCTTATTCACCTGAAGTGTGTCAACAAGTAGGAGATGTTAGTATGGAAGGAAGCTGGTTTGGGGACCCTTGGAATTGAACAATGAGAACACTTGGACACAGGAAGGGGAACATCACACACTGGGGCCTGTTGTGGGGTGGGGGAAGGGGGGAGGGATAGCATTAGGAGATATACTTAATGTTAATGACGAGTTAATGGGTGCAGCACACCAATATGGCACATGTATACATATGTAACAAACCTGCACGTTGTGCACATGTACCCTAAAACTTAAAGTATAATAAAAAAAAATGGCATCCTGATAATTTTGTGTAGGGGAAAAATACTAAAATGCTAAAATATTTTTACTTCCCACATTTTCTGCAGCTTTAGAATAAAGTTTTATTTCTCTTATTTCAAAAAAAAAAAAGAAATATCAGTGACAACATTTTGGTTGCCTTTATGTCCTTGCATAGCATAGCTAAATGTTCTAATCACGATTTCTCTGTTTTAGTTCATAATAAGGTTAACTATATTTCATCTAACAGGTTAATAGTGGCAAAGAGAAACGAGCTGCTTAGGGAAAAAGTCTGATCTGAAGATCTAGAAAATCTGCCAGTGTCTGTAGAGCTGTGTTAGGCTCTATGCCCAGTGGCTAAGGAAGAATCTTTACAGCTGGTTTACAGAATTCACTGGATTCACAACAATGACCTTGACTATTATCACCTCATATTTTCCTCCTCTTTTAAAGGGCAATGACCCAACTAATTTATAGCTCTGATTCTGGGACAACCAAGAAGGAAGTACATTGCTTCAAGCTTTTGTCTGGCATCTGGTACCAATGCCACTTAAGGAACAATTAAGAAACCTCCTGGGAGGAAGCGGAGCTGCCCATTTTCCTGCACTGCCTCCTTCACTGTAGTGTATTCCCAGCAGAAAAATAAGAGATGGAGAGAGACTTTCAGGCTGGCCAAGTTTTAGAGGGCCAACAAATGGTACTTTTCTGTGCGGCCGGAGTTTTAAACCAATTAAGAAACAGATGTGGAACAGACAGATGGAGATCAAAATATTAGCTTTGTGAGAGGTCAGAGCTGAATTGGCGATATGGCATTAGATCTATGCCCATATGGGCTTTCTGATACTTCAGCTCAGAAAAAGATGGACATACCAATCAGGGACAGAGTTAAACCACCCACCTCCAAGCCCTGATACCATGTCTGAGGGCAGACCAGCACTAAAGCCCTGCACCCAGGCAGGTGTGGGAAGAGGGAAAGGGAAGGGCTGGAGTCAGGCTTTTCCTGCTGATTTTAGAACTCTCATCACTCAGATCATCACTGTTCTTCTTGTTGGTATCAGTGAGTGAGGGGTGCAGCAAGAGACATCTGTGTTACTCCTAGTTCAGGGGTTTACATTTTAATGTGCTATGCCCTCCTTCCGAGTCCAGTGAAGCCTCTGGTCTTCTTCCAAGGATTCATGTTTAAATACAGAAAATAAAATATATAGACTTGCAAAGAAAATCAATTATGGTAAAATGCAGTTATCAAAATATTTTTTAAAATTTGAGATACAGTAATACCTGTCTTTCTCTAACACCTTAATAATAATGTCTGGCAGCAGGCCTAATAATGATTATAATTTCAAAGTAATAAGCGTTAGTGATATTTTCAGATATCTGCAACCCCTAAAATGTGGCAGAAAAATATCTCTGATTTCTATTGGCAACATAAACTGCTACATACCACTCTGGTTTGTGGCCCACCTTCATAATGGAAGAAAATGTTAAATTTTGGTTAGAGGTTAGTGAAAATAAAAATGGATTTTTTTTCCTCATTCAAGCTTATGAACATTTAGTGTCTTAGTCAGTTTGGGCTGCTATAACAAAATACAATAGACTGGGTGACTTATAAACAATAGAAATGTATTTCTCAGAGGTCTAGAGCTTGAGACATCTAAGATCAAATTGTAGGCAAATTTAGTGTCTGGTGAGGGCCTGCTTCCTGGCTCTTCCATGGCCATTTTCTTGCTCTGTCTTCATGTGGTGGAAGGAGCAAGGGATCTCTCTGCGGTCTCTTTTTTTTTTCTTTTTTTCTTTTGAGACAGAGTCTCACTCTGTCACCCAGGCTGGAGTACAGTGGCACGATCTCGGCTCACTGCAACCTCCACCTCCTGGGTTCAAGTGATTCTCCTGCCTCAGTCTCCCAAGTAGCTGGGACTACAGGCATCCGCCACCACGCCTGGCTAAGTTTTGTATTTTTAGTAGAGACGGGGTTTCACCATATTGGCCAGGCTGGTCTCAAACTCCTGATCTTGTGATCCACCCGCCTCGGCCTCCCAAAGTGCTGGAATTATAGGGGGCCTCTTTTGTAAGGACATTGATCCCATTCACAAGGTCTTCACCCCCATGACATAATCATCTCCCAAAGGCCCCACCTCCTTAGACTACCACATTGGGAATTAGGATTTCAATATATGAATTTTGGGGAGACACAAATATTCAGTCTATAGCATCCAGGTAAAGTATACCTTAAGAACCACTTGAAATCAGTGGTTCTCAAATTTGAGCGTGCATCAGAATCACGCAGAGGGCTTAAAACCACATATCGCTGGGCCCCTTTTCCAGAGCACCCGAATCTGTAGGTCTGGGTTGGAGCCTGAACATGAATATTTCTTACAAGGCTCAGATGATGGTGATGCCGCTGGTCTAGGAACTCCACTTGGAGAACACTCTTCTACATGAAAGCCCTCCACATAGAAGCACTTAGCATGGTGAATGTGTTCTTTGCTGAACAAATCCCTGGCACCTCAGGGATTTCTCACCTGGTTTTTAGGCCTAGTAGACAGAATCCAGATGGATATCATTACTATTATTGTCACATTACACACACAATTTCAAAAGCCAGCTCAAATCTCACCTCTTCCTCAAAGCTTTCCTTATGACTTCATGCACAGGGACCTTTCCCATCTCTTAAATCCTCTAAAACTCTTCATTTCTCTCTCAAGCCCTTGGGAATCTAGAGTATTGTCTTGCTCATCTTCGTTTCCTGTAGGGTATTCCTCTTCCCCTAACCGGAGTGTATTCCTTATGGATAATTCGTTCCTATACTAACACTAAAATTCTCCATGATGCCTTGTGCATGGAAGGATTTGGGATGTCCTTGTTGATTACGTGGTCTTGTGAACCCACAGTTAAGTTCACCCAGTCAATTGTAGTATGGGTCAGTTTTCACTGATACAACATATAGTTAAATTTTGTTGAGATGTTTACGTTGCAAGTGTCAGAAAACTTACTTTGAGCAAATTAAAATTTTTAATGAGATTTTATGGTTCAAGTTTGTGTGTTTTCTAGTACATTTCAATGCTGAGATTCCTGTCACCATCAAGCTTCTCTTTCTCTATGCTTCACTGTTATGTATTTTGCCCTTCTTTGTGTATTCAATTTTTCATCAGGCTAGACTCTCATTATAGTAAAAGAAATGGCCATGCTAGCTCTAGAACTCACTCCTCAACTCTAGACTATCCAGAATAAGAGTGGCAGTCTCTTCTTGTAGCTCTCTCTAAGCTATGCAGAAACTTCTCTCTCAGAACTCCTAGCAAATGCTTCTTTACATCTCATTTGTCCAAATTGGGTCACATCCTCAAAAGTGAAAATATCAACTAGGCCCAAGGGAAATTTTGAAGTCAAACTCCTCTATTCTTCCATGAATTGGGAGGAAGCAATGCTCACATTTAATCAGCATGTTGTTACCAAGGGACAAAAAAGGCGGGGGTGGGGGGAAAATTAATGGATTTTGGAGAATCAAGACTAGCAAATATTTCTACAGTAGCTTCTAGTTTCTAATTTTATATTTTAAGCTAGCCAACAACTCTTACAGTAACAGAGCTAGAAGCTTCCAAAAAAAAAGTACTTCGACCAAACCCATTGCTTCAGAGAGTTACGAACCTAAACTACAAAATAAAGTATAGTCCCCAGGAGTGGAGACTTGTTTATTGAAGTCAGAAGATCTAGGATTGAGTGAACCATTGGCCATAAATAGTGGAAGGACTCTGCATATAAAAGTTCATCACTCTGACCAGAGTCTCTTTATCTTTAAAGTGAGCAAGTGACAATACAGGATTTCTAAGGGTTTAGTCAGTCCTAAGATTGATCTTAATTTAATCCATACATGTAAATGTGTGTGTCTCTGTGTGATGTAGTGTTATGTGTATGTATGTATGTGTGTGTATTGAGGAGGGAGGCCTCTTGAGTTTTTTCCTATTACTGAAATTTAAACCAATTTCTATTATTCTATTCTCTATGATGGGCTGTAGATTCTCAGCCAACAATTTTTAAGGAGTTTGTCTTTGCTCTTCAGTTTCCTGAATTGCATCTTAGCCTAACGTTTGGAGATACATTTTTCCATTCTTCTCAATTCTTCAGCTCTCACCTTCTTTATAACCTCTTTCCCTACCAGGCTCTCTGAAGACAGACAGTTTGAAAATTATCGACACTAAAGTGTAAATGATTAGCTCGTATTAGAAGTGCAACTTTCCCAAGGGCATAAGAAAACGTTAGCCCAAAGAGCTGGCCCTTTAATGTGGTATAATGGAAAGAGCAAAGGTTCTGAAGCTGACCAACCTAGCTTCAAATACCGGCTCCACTCTTGATTAACTGTGTGACTCTGAGTATGTTCCTTCACTGTAGGAGGAAGATGATAGAGCCTCTGCTCATGGTTCTTTTAAGGAGGTATTTGTGCAGGCCATGCATAGTGTTTGGCTCATAGAAATGACTCAGTCCATTTTAGTTTTCTTTTCTAACGATGGAAATTCGGATATCTTAGGGGTGGTTTCTGGGATAACAGGCTTGCTTAGCCCCCTTAGAATCATTTCAAGAAAGTTACCTAACATAATGATTCTTAGAATCATCCTAAGCAAGTTACTTAACATACTTACACATTGAGCCAAGCCTAAATCTACTATCCAACTTGTATTCCCTGTCCAGGGTCCTGCCTTTATTCTTCTTGTATGCAAAGTGAACAAGAAAAATTTGCTCCTTAAACAACCAATTTCTCCCCCATTCTCAAGTACTATTAAGTAACGCACACTGAGTTATCTCAACTATTTTAAGCCAATTTTAAATGTAAACATGAAACCCGATGGGAGTAGTGGTAGGACAGGTTTATAATTTTACTGTAGAATCAGTCAACTCTCATAATCGTGTGGATAATAACCTCTACTCTTTGCTCATTTGCATGGCCTCGGCTACCTCTCTCCATCTTGGATCTTTATCCTACATTAAAGACCCCTGCCCTCTTCTATTTCAAATATGTTTAAGGAGGAAGGACATTTCCCTTACTCATTAACATTAACTTGAATTTGTATTAGCAACTCCTTCCAAATGAGGAAAGGAAGGTTAGTTGCCCTCTCTGGTGGCCACTAGGAAAGATCTTGATTAGAGTGACCACAGTGGGGTCCCTTTTGTATTTTTCTTGCCGTTTTGTTTTTTGTAACCCCCTTTTGAGTACAATCTTAGAATTAGTTTATGTCTCCTTGACTTCTTAATAAGAATGTCAGCCGGGTGTGGTGGCTCACAACTGTAATCCTAGCACTTTGGGAGGCCGAGGCAGACAGTTTGCCTGAGCTCAGGAGTTCGACACCAGCCTGGGCAACATGCTGAAACCCCATCTCTACTAAAATACAAAAAATTAGACAGGCGTGGTGGTGAGTGCCTGTAGTCCCAGCTACTTGGGAGGCTGAGGCAGAAGAATCGCTTAAACCTGGGAGGTGGAGGTTGCAGTGAGCTGAGATCACGCCACTGCACTCCAACCTGGGCAACAGAGCAAGACTCGGTCTCCAATAAATAAATAAATAAATAAATAAATAAATAAATAAATAAATAAGAATGTCATGTAAAATGGGATCAGAATCAATACTGTAGCTGAAGTCCAGGTAGATTACAAATATTGCTTTCCCTTATCACCCTGGCCCATCACTCCAGTATAGGAGGAAGTGAGACTGGTCTGGACAGTCTGATCTTCACAAAGCTGTTGTGGTTGTGACGCAGAATCTTGTTTTCTCACAGAAGATTGCAAATTGATAGTTTGATTATTTCTTCTACCTTTCTAGGTCTTGCAGTAAGACATAAAGCTTGGAATTACCAAAGATAGTTCTTTCTCTCTTTATTAAATTTTGGCAACTTGTCTGTATTTGCCAGCCTTCAGAGTTTTTCTCTGTACTCTACAAATTTTTATAACAAGGTGGAAAATTCAGTTATCTGCAGCTACTGCCTTTCTCCAATGCACAAATTCCAAAGAGATACAAGTTATGTCAGTTCTACCTTTTAAAATTTTTCAAAGTATTCACCTTTTCATCTTTCTAATTTTAATGTCTTGGTTTAGGCCTTTGCCATCTTTCACTTCTATTTGTTAAAGCTGATAATTGATCTTGCTCCAAAAAAATTCTCCTCAATCAAGTCCACTCTCCACATTTCGGTCAAAATCAAACAAACATCCCAAAACAACATGAGGCCAAAAAAAAAAAACAACAACAACAACAAAAAAAACAAAATTCACAAACCAAAAAGCACAAATTTTTTAAAAAGCAAGGAATCTAGCAAAACTAGTTGTCATGACCATGCTGTTAACCAACCTTCCTTCCTTCTTTTCCTCCTCCCCCTCCTTCTTCTTCTTTTCTTTTCTTTCTTTCCTTTTCTTTCTTTTTTCTTTCTCTCCCTTTCTTTCTTTCTCTTTCTTCCTTCCTTTTCTTTCTTTCTCTCTCTCTCTTTCCTTCCTTCCTCTCTTTCTTTCTCTTTCTTTCTTTTTCTTTTCTCTCTTTCCTTCCTTCCTTCCTCTCTTTCTTTCTTTTCTTCTTTCTTTCTTTTGTGTATGTGAGACAGGGTCATCTTTGTCACCCAGGCTGGACTGCATGGTGCCACCATAGCTCACTGTAGCCTCAAATTCCTGGGCTCAAGGGCTCTTCCTGTGTCAGCCTCCTGGGGAGCCAGGACTTCAGGTGTGCACCATCATATCTAACTTATTTTTTGTAGAGATGAGCATCTCACTAAGTTGCCCAAACTGGTCTCAAACTCCTGGCCTCAGATGATTATCTTGCCTCAGCCTTCCAAAGCACTGGGATTACAGGAATGAGCCACCATGCCTGATGCCTGTAAGTTTTCTGTTGTTTCCCTAATGGCTATAGCACAAGGTGCAAACTTCCCAGCATGGCAGGCAACATCCTCAATAGATAATTCTGTGACCTCATCTTCCACTATCCCTCCTCAGCACCATGGACTTGAGTAAGGCCATTTTCTTCCCACTCACACGATGTAATAATACCACACATATTTTTTCAAATTTCTAAAACAACCAGGGACTTCCTCTCTGTTGATCTTTGTGTTCCTGTATCTCTAACACCTGAGGCATGACAGGCCCTAAAATAACAGATCAGGGGATGAAGAACCCAAACTAGATCAATTATATTATTAGGTCCAACTAGATAAATCCATTTATTTATCTTTTAAAGGTATACTTAAGCAGAGGGGTCTTTCTCACAGATTGGCTTTCTAACTCCCATAACTCGGTGTGATTATTTGATTCATGTTCACCTGGCAGGACTGAGAGATGGTGGAAAAGGAGCAAAGACGTAGTCGGAATGAATGGGAAGGTACAAATTTATAAATAAATTTTACTGGCTCCACAGTTTCACTCTTGGTTTATCTAAGGATTTGGGAATCCCCATCATGATCTACAGAATGTGTCATTTAGTGAATACAGGAAAAAATCTAGATAAGTGAGTGAGCATAGGGATTGAAAGTGGCATTCTTTTGGTCCTCCAATTTAGGAGAAGCCAAGCGGAGACCTGCTCTAGCTGCACTGCCTGAGCTAGTCCACTTGTGCCGCCATCTGCCATCAGGATAACTCAGTCTTCCTGCAGATGGTATTCCCTGCTATGGAGGCCATTGAGGTCAGCTCAGGATACAGAGATAGCACCACATAAGTCGACCCTGAGAGTTCTAACTCTTGGGCAACTCTGGCTTCTCCAACACAGATGGAAACTAGTAAAACAGGTGCATGTCAAAGTTGGTATTAAAGCAGCTTAGCCCCTTTATGTAATAGTGAGTGACCTCATTTTATATTACCTCATTAATCTGCAGATTTTAACATGGTTCAACTTTCGATGTGAAAAAGGCAAAGACTGCTGTGAAGATGATAAAAATGAAATCCCTTTTAGTGTTGAAAGAAGAGAGCTTTGGAGATTTCCAAGGGCCTAGAGCCAGGCCAGCCCTTCATCAAACCTTATCATCTCTCAGAGGCCCATCAAGAAGAGATCTTTGGTTTCATTTTTTCACTTCTATGTAAGCAGACAAGTTAGCAGAAAGAGTGTAGGGAGGAGAATTTGCAGCAGGGCAGTGAACCCAAAGGGGTGACCTAGAGGTTTTAGCCTGGAGTTTAGGTGCTCTTGCTCTGTTTACCTTAGAGACAGCACAGAATTGCTTTTTGTTCTCTGCGTGATCCCACTAGGTGCACTGGAAGATCTTTACTCAACTACTTCAGCCTCTCCTGAGTGTCTAATTAAGCCTCTTTTCTAGTCTTTCCTCACAGGTTCTAGACCCACCCTTTGGTCCCTGCAGTTGGTACTTCCCTGGATCCTCTCCCAGTAGCTCGAGCACAAGTTGGCTCACAAAGCCCTGGCTTCCCCCAGGGTTCACAGGCAGCCTAACATCTCAGTGAGAGAAAGAAAAGAACAGGTAAAAGCAAACAAAGGAATCCAGGCTTCCATTCAGGGCAACAGCTTCCTGGTGAGGACCTGATCCCTCGTGACACTCCCTTGGCATGGCTTAGCTATTAGGCCAACTGGGATTTTGTCCAGACCTCTCTCCAGGTGAAGAAGCAAGCCCTGCTTCAGGCTGAGAAGGTGCCATTAAGTCATTTTCTTAATGCCTTTCAGACCAGTTCTGAACTATAAATAAACCAAATGCCCAGGAGTAGCCACAATGCTAGCTGTAAAGTTATTTGCATCCTTCTCTAGATCTGAATTCCCCTTATGCCAACTCTCCCTTTTAGAAACCCCACAAGGTTGGCAGGGCCACCACTCCTGCTGCCAATGTCAGTGCATTAGCACTTAGCTTAAGTGAAACACATACGTTGGGGGGGCTCATGGCTTCTTCCTCCTCTCTTTCCTAATGGAAACACTTCAGATAAAGAATTAGCCCTCTAATATATTGCATATACTTATTATATTGATTCCATTCTAGACTGCTAGTCCTTGAAAATAGTATTATATTTGCAAAGATTTTGTAGAATGATGAGTATGGGTGTGTAACTATAATAGCAACAATGAAGAAAATCATGATGAAATATTAATAACTAGTAGTGATAACAACTTAGGGTTCAATGAACGCCTACTACAGGCTTCAGGATAGGTGCACTTTGTATTATGCATGATATGTGTTATTTCTGATCCTCAAAAACCCTGAGAGTTTTTCTAATCTTTAGATGAAGGAAAGGAGGCTTGGAGCCTTTAAATTACTCGTCCGAAGGTCCATGCGGGCAAGTAGGGCAGTCTGTCTTATCCCAATGACAAGTGGCCTTTCTACCCTTCCCAAGTTGCCTCTATATTTAATTTCATGTGACAAGAAAAGCTAGAAGGGTTTAATTTTTAAATTCATTCAAAAATTTTAAAGCGTTCTCACTTCTTTTAAATTTCATGGGAAAGCCAGAGAGCCAATAAATTTCAAAATGTGAAATTCAGTGTCGGAAACTAAGGCCACCTTCCAGTAGATTAAGGTGGATTTCTTCACAACCATGATAAGCTAAAAATAGAACATTTAATATTCTCTTAGCTACATTGTCCAAGATATTTACTTTCCAAGCAATTCTTTTTTCTTGCAGGCTCTAGAGGTGTCATTGGTAATATAAAGAAGACAACATTCCAAAGGTTTACATGAGTTTAAAACTCCATTTTCTCCTCTTGTACAACTTTTTATTGCATTGTGGAAAGAACTGAGTTTCTTTGACTTCATAGATTTGGAGATCTGGTGTGTGTATGTGTGTGTGTGTGTGTGTGTTTGTGTGTGTGTGTGTGTGTGTTAAAAACAAAAGGGAAGGAAGAGCTTTTAAGCAAATTATTTGTGTGAACTTGAAAGAAATTTTCATCCACATTTTAATCATAGGCAGAATGAACCTGAATATAAAAAGAGAAGATTATTAACTCAGTTACCTATTCAAAAAATTTGAATCAATTCACTGCCCATTGGATCATTTTGCATTTCATCACGTTTGTTTACCAGTATAATATTAGACTTCCTAATTGCTAAGGTTTGATAAGGTGCACAGTTTCTAGAGAAGTCAGAGACCCTAAGCAATATGACATCTAGAGAGAAAGAATTGGCAGGGAAAGGACATTCTCTAACCCTTGCCTTTATGAAAATAAAAATGTTGACCATGGGTTCACTCATTTGATTTTGTGATCGAAAATATAAATGTTGGCCGGGTGCGGTGGCTCATGCCTGTAATCCCAGCACTTTGGGAGGCCGAGGCGGGTGGATCACAAGGTCAGGAGATCGAGACCATCCTGCTAACACAGGGAAACCCCGTCTTTACTAAAAAATACAAAAAAAAAAAAAAAAGAAAATATAAATGTTTAATATCTGAAACTGTGGTATGGAAAGAAAATAACTAAAGTCTATTAAATTCTTTTATTAATTGCTTACTATGAGCCAGACATTCTTCTAAGAGCTTGATACATATATTTGTTTCTGTTGAATCTTAACAACTCTATGAATACTTATATCATCATCCCTATCTTATGTGCATATGTATGAAAACTGAGTTATACAGAAGAGTTCAATCACTCATCCAAAGTTACACAAGTTCAGGTCCAGAAAAGGTTGAGATGGGATTTGAACCCAGGTATTTAGGCTCTGGAACCTCTGCTTCTAACAGTCTTCCATGCTGCAAGTATCCACAGAGCACAGAGAGTGAGTTCAGGTTGTCTACCTATCTATTGCTCCAAGCCATTAGCAGGAATAGTTTTCTGAAAAAGAACTCAGTTTAATTATTTGTCCTCACAAATCGGAAAGGAACGTTCTGATTGCCTTCTGCATATTTTAGCCTTTGATAATAATCTTCTTAGCATCCTTTTTAAAGCTTTCGTGTACCATTTCTTTTAAACATCTACTGGAGCGGGTCTCATCTCACCATGGGCTAAGGAAGACTTACCCATGACACATCCACCAGAGCATGCTGCATTGAGACCCTGCAAAAAATTACCAGACAGCTTAATCAAGTCTGTGGTTCCTTGATAGCCATGGGTGAAAAGGGCTGGAGAAGCACTAACTATCATTTATAATTCAGCAGCATTATTTTATGATGATCACCTCTGCTCTACTAGGTTTGTCTCATATATCCCTTGCCATTTTCAACAAAAGATGCTTTCCTCCAATTCTCCTTCTGTTTTCCACTAGGACATGTTATGTCTTGTCACATCAAGTCATGTTTGATGTGACTTGACATGGGTGCTGTGCAACTCAACCCAATCAATAGATGAATCAAGAACAGCCCTGGTGGGTCTTTCATGCAAAGCTGGGATCCAGGGTTGCAGACTGCTTTTTGACAGTTGCTACAGTTCTTTGGGTAACCAGCTAATGACGGGGTTAGCGATATCCTCATAACATGTGAGAATGCTCTATTTGTTGTTTTTATTTTCCCCGCTACGAGCTGCCTAGTCGGGAAAGCTGCAAAGAAAATAGATTTCAATGGTACACACTCTCACTAGGTACATTTTGTACATCTAGGACTGGCAACAAAACTTGCAGAGCCCAGTGCAAGATAAAAAAAAATGTACACCACCTGGTTCAAAATTATTAAGAATTTCAGCCTGGGTGCAGGGGCTCACACCTGTAATTCTAGCAATTTGGGAGGCTGAGGCCGGCGGATCACCTGAGGTCAGTGGTTCAAGACCAGCCCCAACATGGCAAAACCCCATCTCTACTAAAAATACGAAAATTAGCCAGGCATAGTGGCGCATGCCTGTAATCTCAGCTACTCAGGATGCTGAGGCAGGAGAATCACTTGAACTGAGGAGGCGGAGGTTGCAGTGAGCCGAGATGGCACCACTGCACTCCAGCCTGGGTGACAGAGTGAGACTCCATCTAAGAAAAAAAAAAAAAAAAAGTCTGAGATGGTAATGTCAGAGCACTTAATTAAGCATGGAGCTCTTCCAAGTGCGGGCCCCTGTGTGACTGCCCAGGTCACATTTCCATAAAGCCTGCCTTGTATACATGGCTCACACATGCTGATGGCTTTTGGTGTTGGCATCAGATGTAGGAGTCTTCCTGTCTTTAGAAAGTGTACCCTGCATGATAGTGCACATTTTGAGGATGGCCTATCATGCCAGACACAAGAGAGAGAAGAGGAACGTCATTATAACTGCATTCAGGGATATTTCAATTGGTGCTGATTGCTACTTCTCCTTAAAGCACAGCAATTTGCTGCGCAGATTCTGTAGTGGTGGAAACGGCACCCACTGCTATTTCCAACCGCCGCCTACCTCCTTCTCCTCCTTACAACAGTTCCTTTCTTCTGTTTTGGTTTGGTTCATAATGCTTTGAGAAAAGATTACTTCCTTTACATTTTTACATTCCCACTTTTATTCTGAGACAAATCTCACTGCTTCCTTTTGTTTTATTGGTCCTCTGTAAAATGGCAGCATCAGCGTATTACACTATTAATTGGTGCAATTTATGGACTCAAAGAACTGACCCCTTTCCTTTGAGGTTTAAGATATGTGTATTTGTGTGTGTGTGTGTGTGTGTGTGTCTGTGTGTATGTGTTTTCACATCTACATCGAAACACATTTTTTAAGCAGCAAATATACTAGAACAAATTCATTTGGTATAGAAACACATGGCTTTAAAATTTGTTGAAATTTCTAAAAGTGCAGTGGGCTCGAAACAGGAAAAAAATAAGAGGAAAAAATGAAAACAAAAAAGAATTTTTAAACCAAATATGTTCTTCTTCAAACAGGTTGGTATAATGGACCCAAGTCTCTTGTTTCAAAACAAGTTAGGGAAAATTGTTTTAAAAATCCTAAACATTCAGTCTGTGAATATCATCCTGGGTCCTCTCAGAACTGCCAACATTTTAACACCAGCTGGCACCAGAGACCCTGCTCTGAGGTACTTTGACACGGCAACCCTGTCTTTGGAGATGTGAAAAAAGAAATTACCCAATTAAGACGTAATGGCCCTCCAGCCTTCCCAGACTGTGAATGAGAGGAGGCATATTTACAATCACAGTGCGTCATAAAATTCTATCCAGTTATATTCAATCAGCAGGGCTAAATTAGCCTAAGCTGTCCTGATGAGGACAGCCACACGTGCTCATGCAAGCGAGGGTGGCAGGAATTAGGACCACATGGGGTCAACAGTCAGGGAAATTTAGAGCGATGTTCCCTGGGAGTGAGGTTAGGGTAAAGGGGTATGGAGATGTAATGTGGATGTAGAGTTCACCCAAGATGGTTATCATCTGTCTACAAAGAGATTCCACTAATCAAAAACAAACTATTTCTCAAAAAAAGACCATCATTTAGGTGGCATAGGTGTTTTTAAACGTTTTCTAGTAAAATTAACACACACTCATTTTTAAAGGTTCATAATGTTTTGAGTGGTTCCAAGATATTTGGTTTTAATCACCTTTTAATTCTACCAGGCTTGCATGGAGAATTTCATTTTTTCTAACCATGAATGTTATTTATATTTATGAAGGCTGAAGGACTAAGTTTCCTTTCTAAGCAAAATCTTCTCTTCCTCCAAAGGTCAGGGATGATGTGAGCAGGTGGTCTAATAATTCCTCAGAACTATTTTTCTCATTCTTCTTCTCTCTCTTCCTCTTCTGCCTTACCAAGAACAGAGAAATGGTAAGTAGAAACAACCCCAAGGCTGCAAAAAGGAGGCTTTCTTTCATTTGCTTTTGAAGAGAACAGGAGCACAATTTGCTATGAATACAGTACATTCATGACTCCAAGCCGTACACCATCTCCTTCCATTTACTCCTCAGAAGACACAAAGGAGGCCTCACTCTGCCAAGACCAACGGAAGCCACAGCATCTGAAAGGTGAAGGGAGAAGTTCTCCCACGGGATTGTGCTGCCCAGCTCTGTGAGTGTGTGTTTGTGTGTCTGCGTGTGTTGGGGCAGGGGAAGAAGAAAACGTGGAAGTAAAAAGAAGGGCACAAGAGAAGCATGAGTAGCAGCTCAAACTTGCTCTACTGGGGTTTCAACTCCTCTGCAAGACTGTCTGTATTTTACCAATCTGCATTTTAAAATTAAGATTCTCTCAACCTCTGTTGTCCAAGACAGTAGCCACATTAAACACATGTGGCTACTGAGAGCTCGAATGTGGTTGGTCCAAATAGATGTGCACTGTTAGTATAAACTACACACCAGCTTTTAAAATCTTAGTATGAAAAATAGAATGTACAATGTTTCACTAATAATGTTTACTAATAATGTTTTACATTGATTACATGTTGAAATGACATTATTTTGGACATACTGGATTAAATAGAATGTATCCTTAAAGTTAATCCCATCTATTTTAAAATACATTTTAATGATGCCATGAGAAAAATTGAAATGATATGTATAGCTTGCATTGTTTTCTACCAGACAGTGCTTCTCTCAATATTTCAGTCTCTGATGGGCGTAGAGGGAGGGAGGGTGTGTGTTGGAGGCAGAGTTTTGCATCCTCGTCCACATGTGTACAATCCTTTGATCTTAGCATCCCGTCCTAATCATCCCAAAACTTCTCATTTGATTATCCCTAGCCCAGGAAGATATGACACATCCCAGCAAGGACTATCTACGTTTGTCAGTTTCTCCATGTCCTGTAATCCTGCAAAGGAAATATATTTACAAGGCGCTTATGCTTGGCAACTCTCTTATCTTTCTTAAAATACGGGTGAGGGACTGGTTCTGTGATTGAGCACAAAATGAGAGCTGCTCTGTCACGCCATCTTCCAAGCAGGTGGTATTATGCACCAGGCTATTTATGCAGCAATTCCAGAGCCCAAACAGGAAAAGAGAAAAAAAAATGAAAAAAAAATCTTTACTAAAAATCCTTGATTTCCTTCAGGAGTATACAGAGCAGAAAAGACATTTGGAATTAGCAGTAGTAGTTCATTCTCTGGATCTTTTGTAATTAAAGCTATCTTTAAAGATAAAAAGCGATTAATACTATCTTCTTGTATTTGTATTTCTCTTTATAATTTAAAAAGCATATCTTCAGTTATTCTCTGATATCTCATGATGACTCTGTGACTTGAAGGGTTTTATTCCCATTTGCAAATGAGGAAACAGAAGCTGCCTGAGTTACTGAACATATATAGTTAATGGTAAGCAAGGAGAAGCAGCCCAGTCATGAAACTACAATTCTAATTGTATCTTCCCCTCAACTCTTTTTATACTTATGGCTTGGTTGCTCTCAATTAAAGGAACTTAAAGGTGTTCTTCTCCTCAAACTCTGTAAGATTCATAAGAAACCAATAAACTCTTGGGAGGGGGCACACAGACCACTAAAGACCCTTGTCATAGCTGTGTCACTTGAAATCAGTTGATTTCATCCATAACTGTGGATATGGTATGGGTTTGATGACCAGAAAGGGCTAATTGTGAACAAACAGAGGGTCTCAAATGTTAACAAGCATTAGAATCACCTGGAGGACCTGTTGACATACAAAGCCCTGTGCCCCATCTCTATAGTTTCTGATTCTGTAGATCTGGAGTGGGCCTGATAATTTGCATCTCTAACTAGTTCCCAGCTGATGCTGATGCTGCTGGTCCAGGGGCCACATGCAAAGAATCACTGCATTAGGATGCTAATTACATGGCAGAAATTCATGGGGACAGAGGGCACATAAGTGCTGTGACAGCAAGAAAACAATGAAAATGGGCGTTTTGAAGCTGAGCTGGGTTTTCTCGAATGACCTTTTTGGGATCAGGATACGTCATATGAGTGAATTTCTGGGATATAGGCTACTTAAGAAATTAGAGCAGAAGGCAATAGAAGGTAGGCAGTAGAGATAAAAGGCAGACAGAGAGAGTGAGAAAAAGAAACAGAGAGACAAAGAGAGGGAGATGGAGGTGGACAATAATTTAAGACAAAGAACCTTTCGTAGCCAACTTACCAGATAAGAATAGAAGAGCAAATCAATACCAGTTTCCTGTTGTACACATATTAAGAATAATCAAACAATAAAAAGGTCATTAGTCAGCTATTTAAATGTTTACGATGTTTCCCCTATGAAGGGGTATGGTCATTTATCATCATGGTTGTAGTCATTTAAAAAGTCTAAATACACAGTTACCCAAATTGTCAATGCAGGCAGAATCTCTTGCCTCTAAACTGAGGCCAAGCAATAGGATTTCAAAACTTTGTTAAAAAATATAAAACTGTGAAAGCAGGTTACTTTTCAAGGAATGCAATGAACTACAGGTATTTTTGCCTATGACATAAATATAAATGTTAATGAAATTGATCACTCAACTGTCCCTGTTTCAACCTCCCAGAGCAGGGGAGGGGAGCACTTCCCATTCTTTTGAAATGTCCTCTTCCTACGCTTGTTTCTTTTCCTCACATTCCTTCATTTGTTTGCTCTATGTAATTCTAAGTTTAAAAAATGTTATGGAATGACAAGTATTATGTAGCAATGGTCAAAAATTAAATTACCCAAAGTACATTAACAAAAACCCTTGCTTTAAGAAAATCACTCTCCTATTTCCAATGTGGGATAAATGAAATTTTCAACCAAATGGTTTTTGAGGCATTAAGTTGTTCGTAGTGACACAGTGAAACAGTTTGATAATTATAAAGCAGCGTGTCACTTCAGAGAGTAATTTTTCATTTGAGAGAGAGCCCAATAAGCCAGTTTTCACAGGAAGTGCTTTCCGATTCGGTGGTTGTGGGCATGGAAGTAAAGTGTTGTCTGGCTCCTGGTTGTCATAAATACATACCTGAATACACATTGCCCACACTTGCACGGTCTCAGCACAATTTTGGAATAGGCCTCCTTTTTGCCCTGCTCAGTTAAAAGTTGGAAAGAGTGCAGCCGTAGACAGCTATGGCTTGCACATTTTTTTTATGGGTAAAATTTATAGAGTAATGTATCTACTTTTAGCATGACTATTGTTAAACCTGGAGATCAAGCAAAGTGACACTGAGTATATTGCTTTATCAATTGGATTCATTCGAGTGAAAAATGCTGATCAGGCCATGCCTATCCCTTGGGTGCAGAAACCCTACTTCAACTCTAGAATGGTCGATACATAAAAGTCAAATTCATTATAATTTGTAGCTTTTTTTTCTTGAAGAAGCACGCAGTTCTCAGTACATCAATATCAACTCTTAAATCCACATCGGATGGAGAGGATACAGCACAGTAATTCAATCTCTTTACACTTAATATGGTCAGGAAGGGAGAATGAAAACAGCCTCTTGTAAAATGATGGAAAAAACAGGATGCAATCACTCTGATGGAGCGGTGCAAAGGAGTCATTTTACACCATCCGTTACCAGGGCAACAAAATACAGTGAGCCCTATACATCTAACAGGTGACATTTTAGCTAAGAAATTGCTTCTTTGGTATTTTTTCTGTCTATGAAAAACAATGTTACCAGCGTTTTCACTTGTCATGTACAATAGGGCAACATATTCCTGCTGACAGACCATAATGGAAAAATAGAGGAGTTAAATAGTATTACAGTCTAAGTTTTTGGATACATGTTAATATGCTCTTTAAAGAGATTTCAGACACTTTCCAACACCCTGGAGACTCAAGGGACTGAAATCTCTGCATACATCTCTGCCTACGACTTGGAGTTTAGATAAGGAGAAAGTACTTTGTTTCCAGAATGTGGTGTAAAGTCCTAGATATACTTTTAAGAAAAGTAATTAATATAATTGTCTCATGACATGAGGCCCCCTAGCTTTGCAAACTCATTATTGTATCCCTACAGGTCTCTCTTAAAGAAGAAGAAAAGTAAGAAAATGATATTTTCATAGCAGAATAGTCTTCTCTTTCCAGTTTATCCCCAAGGTAATTTGGAATTGAAAAAATAAGAGATGGAGAAATGAGGTTTTCCAAGAGACCACTAAACAGTTTTACAGAACGCAAAGTCAATGTTTTCTTAAGTACCTGGAGAAGATGATCATCCCTCTCTCTCCAAAAAAAGTCATGCAGAATGGTTTAGAAAATCCTGCATTAGTGACTCTCTTTGGATTTTGTTTTACTGCCCATCTAAGGAATTTTTTGGGGGCCAAAGCTACTCTAGTTCTTCTAGGCTTAGATTCCAAAGGGGAATATTCAAATTTGTGGCTGGATCATTATTTTTCCTTCTCATGATGTTCTGTTGGAGCCAATGATGTACAATAATAGATTTGAGAATTAGGAGAGAGTTTAGAGAATGATTAGTCCAAATTTTCATCTCTACAGATCAGTAAACTGGTATCCAAGGAGGCCAGAGAGTGTTACAAATGGGACTAATCCCCTAATGCTGGAGCCAGTGCTCATTCAATCACTGTGATTAACTGTAATTACCACAATAACTAATTTCAATTACTTAAATATCATTCCAATATTTATTGAGCACCTGCTACATACCCAGCCTTCTGGGATATAGAATTAAGTAAAGCACAATCACTGCCTGCTGGGCACCCACAATCAGGTGGGAGTGGCAGAGAGTTATAGATACAGTGGGCTGAGTGATCTGCTGAGTGATCTACTGAAGATACACCCAAAGCATTGTGGGAGACAGAGTTAGGAAAGCTCTTGTTTAAAGCAAAGGTTATATATTGTCAGCTATCAAAACTAACCCCTCCCCTCACCATTAGGTTCAAATAGGAAGTCACATATAAACCAATACATCTGTGTCAACAGCCAGAAATCTCTTTTTAAAAATTTTTATTGGGCTAAAAACTACACTAAAAGTTTGCCATCTTAAACATTTTTGAATGCACAGTTCAGTAGCATTAAGTACGTCCACATTGTTGTGAAACAGATCTCCATAACTTTTCATCTTGCGAATCTGAGACTCTATACCCAACTCTCTTACCCTTCCTACTCCCCCCAGCCCCTGGCAATCACCATTCTACTTTCTGTTTCTATGAATTTGACTAGTTTAGATATCTCATAGAAACAGAATCATACAGTATTTGTCATTCTGTAAGTGGCTTATATCACTTAGCACAATGTCTTAAAGGTTCATTCCTGTTGGAGCATATGCCAGAATTTCCTTCCTTTTAAGGCTAAATAACCTTTCATTATATGCATATACTGCATTTTGTTTATTCATTCATCCATCCATGAACAATTGGGTTGCTTCTCTGCAGCTCTTCATTATTATGAATAATTCTGCTATGAACGTGGATGTGCAAAGGGAACAGATCTATCATAACACAGAGAAAGGCCAGACATCACAAGGGGAAGCTCGGAAAAGGAGAAAAATGAAAACAAAATTTAAAGCATGTTTGTGACTCTGTGTGTGTGTGTGTGTGTAGGTAAGGGAGATAAAATGCCAAGGTGATTGCTTTAAGAATTCTTGTCTAACTTCAAATTTGAAATAAATAAAATTACCTGAATTTCACCACTTATGGTCCCATTAAATAAGGTAAATAAATACTAAAAAACTGAGGTAAAAACATTCAGTAGGAAATGACAAGAAATGATAAGATGACTGAGGCAATGTAAAAGCAAGGAAGTCATGACCTAATGGGGGAAAAGGAAAAAACAAACAAAAAAGTGGATCATTTCAGCATTAACTCAAAAGTCCACATTCCAAAGTCTCATCTGAGAGAAGGCAAGTCACTTCCACCTATGAGCCTGTAAAATCAAAAGCAAGTTAGTTACTTCCTAGATACAATGGGGATATGACATTGGGTAAATACAAATGGGAGGAATTGGCCAAAACAAAGGGGCTACAGGCCCCATGCAATTCTGAAATCCAGTAGGGCAGTCAAATCTTAAAGCTCCAAAATTATCTCCTTTGACTCCATGTCTCACATCCAGGTCACATCGATGCAAGAGGTGGGGTTCAATGGTCTTGGGCAGTTCCACCCCTGTGGCTTTGCAGGGTACAGCCTCCCTCCTGGCTGCTTCCACAGGCTGGTGTTGAATGTCTGCAGCTTTTCCAGGCACACAGTATAAGCTGTCAGTGGATCTACAATTCTGGGGTCTGGAGGACGGTGGCTTTCTTCTCACAGCTACACTAGGCAGTGCCCCAGCAGGGACTCTGTGTGGGGGCACTCACCACATATTTGCCTTCTGCACTGCCCTAGCAGAGTTTCTCCATGCGGGCCCCACTCCTACAGCAAATGTCTGTCTGGACATCCTGGTGTTTCTATACATCTGAAATCTAGGCAGAGATTTCCAAGTCTCAGTTTTTGACTTCTGTGTACCTGTAGGCTCAACTTCACGTGTAGGCTGCCAAGTCTGGGGGCTTGCACCCTCTTAAGCCATGGCCTAAGATGTACCTTGGCCCCTTTTAGCAATGGTTGGAGTGGTTGGGATGCAGGGCATCAAGTCCCTAGACTGAACACAGCAGAGGGACACTGGGCCTGGCCCACAAAACCATTTTTTCATCTTAAGCCTCCAGGCCTGTGATGGGATGGGCTGCCACAAAGGTCTCTGACATGCTCTGGAGACATTTTCCCCCATTGTCTTGGTGATTAACATTCCACTTCTCAATACTTATGCACATTTCTGCAGCCATCTCGAGTTTCTCCTCAGAAAATAGGATTTTCTTTTCTATCACATAGGGTGCAAATTTTCCAAACTTTCATGCTCTATTTCTGTTTTAAAACTGAGTGCCTTTAACAGAACCCAAGTCACTTCTTGACTGCTTTGCTGCTTAGAAATTTCTTCTGCCAGATACCCTAAATCATCTCTCTCAAGTTCAAAGTTTCACAACTCTCTAGGGCAGGAGCAAAATGCCTTCAGTCTCTTTGCCAAAACATAACATGAGTCACCTTTGATTCAGTTCCCAACAAGTTCCTCATCTCCATCTGAGACCACCTCAGCCTGGATTTCGTTGTCCATATCATTATCAGATTTTGGTCAAAGCTATTAAAGAAATCTCTAGGGAGTTCCACACTGTCCCACATTTTCCTGTCTTCTTCTGAGCCCTCCAAACTGTTCCAACCTCTGTCTGTTACCCAGTTCCAATGTTGCTTCCACATTTTCGGGTATCTTTTCAGCAGCACCCCATCCCAGTACCAATTTACTGTATTAGTCCATTTTCATGCAGCTTATAAAGTTACCTGAGACTGGGAAATTTACAAAAGAAAGAGGTTTAATGGGCTTATAGTTCCAGGTGGCTAGGGAGGCCTCACAATCATGTTGGAAGGTGAAAGGCACTTCTTACATGCTGGCACAAAAGAGAAAATGAGAACCAAGCAAAAGGGGTTTCCCCTTATAAAACCATCAGATCTTGTGAGACTTATTCACTACCACGAGAACAGTATGGGAAAAACTGCCTCAAGATTCAATGATCTCTTACCAGGTCCCTCCCACAACACATGGGAATTAGGTGAATACAATTCAAGATGAGACTTGGGTGGGGACACAGAGCCATACCATATCACCAGGCATGGTAACACACACCTGTAGTCCCAGCTACTAGGGAGGCTGAGGCGTAAGAATTATTTGAACCCAGGAGGCAGAGGTTGCAGTGAGCTGAGATAGTGCCACTGTATTCCAGCCTGGGCAACAGAGCAAGACTGTGTTTCAAAATATATATATATATGTATATATATATATATATGTCAGAAGTAATTTTTCATATTTGCATTCATTTGGTGTAGAGAATTTTCTTTCCAGCTTTATTTTTCATATTAAAACATTTGACCTTTATTTGTCATTATGAATTCTTTGTAAATATTACTTTTCATGTCTGTAATATTCCATTAACTGGGTGGATAATAATTTCTTGAATTTGTACTCTATTATTGGCTATTTAGGTTTATATTTTATCTTTCTCCTATTAAAAATAATGCTGTTGCAAGGTGTGAGGTTTATTGTTTTATTTTGATTTTTTGATAGCAAACTGAAGCTATTATATTAATACAGTTAAATCTGTTTATGCTTTCCTCTATGATGTCCTCCACTAGTTCTAAACTTGGAAAGTTTGCCACCATTTTAAAACTGTAATAAGAAGTCACTGCTTTTTCATTACAGTTTTAAAACATTGAGGTTCTTCTTTTTCTTCTACTCCCTAACAAATCCGTAAATTTTCATGAATCTTGTGAGGTATGTATTTAGATAATGTTCTTTTCCTAAATACATAATCAATTCTTCAATAATTGACTTATTGAACAATAATTTTTTCCTGCTGATTTATGACATCACTTTTTATATATATAGTAGATACTAGCACACCCTGTGGGCTTTTTCTGAGCAAAGTAGTTGTACTTTGAAGAGCCACCAATCTATTAAAATATAGTAGGAAAAAATTCAGAATGAGATAACATAGTTTCATGTGTTAAGATGAGAACCTTATTAAATAAGAATCATAATGATCCCTCATCTAGTTTTGTTAAAAATATTTTTTGGTATTTTCCTGAGTAAGCATTAAGCTGATGAAACATTAATTTTACAAAATGTATTTGTAAACTCTGGTGATAAGGAGCATCTCATCCTCAGGTTTAATTTTAATTTTAATTTCTTCAAATGTAATTCATTCACAATCCTCTCAGGAATCTCATGAGTAATTATAGATACAGTGTTAATCACATATTCTGGGTATAAATGGTGTTATAGAAAATGTAATCTATAAAAGAACCACAGTAAATTCTGCCATGAGATGCAGATAAATGTAACCACTGTTAATTTGAACACAAGATGGCCAGTAGAGTAGGGAGAGCAGGGTGCCATTTAATATTCTTCAGAGGGCTTTTGGTTTCTCAAATGAAAGTTGTGAGAAAAATAAAAAGTGTTGCAGTCAGAAAGCAAGATGATGCAAGATGGGAGAAAGTACTAGAATAAAATTTAATTTCTGAAACTTTGTAAACAATTTAATAACTGATTTCTTGACTTTTCCATTTTCTGGGGAAGAAAAGGCAGCAATAATCATGGAGGAAAAACTGAGAGCAAAAGTTTGTAGCCTACAATTTGTAAATTAGAAATATTTAAAAGTAAAATGGTACAGCAGCGAAAATATATTTTTGTGTTGACATTTTAATTTTAGTAAACTATATGAAGAATACAAGCTTTACGTTTAAACGTCAAGACAATTTTAGTCATATTAATGATTATAAATAATAAATGATGATTTAAACTTTGAGAAACATTTATTTACTTTCCTTTACCACTTTCTTTTCTGTCCAATTTCAACTACTTAAAAAATTCCTATATATTAGATTATAAGTACAGATGGATTAATCTCTGGGGACTATTTTAATAACCTCCTTAATACTAGTGTCCCTAACACTATTGTCATTTGCCTCCTTGTAATCATCCTCTATTATGCTAACAGAACGATTTATGATTTGCAGATCAGTCACTATTCCTTTTATTCTACAGAATAAAGTCCACATACTTTGGCATCAAGTACAATTTGACTATTCCCTAATTTCCCACTTTGATCTCCAGTTCCTGGAAACCTCATGTTCAGTGAACAGGAATTTCTAAACTCAGAACCTTTGCTTATCTTTCTACCCGGATTGCTATTCTGCAAACCTATGCTCCTGAAGAATTGCTGATGGGATGTAATTTTTTTTTTTAAAAAAGTCATCTAATAGTGCATTAGAAATAGACATAAGCAAAGAAATACCAATCTTTCCAAATAAGCTGACCCCAAAGTACAAGGACAGTGAAAAAAGAGTCAAGTCAGCTTAACCCCAACTGGCATTTACAAGATTAACAATATGGTTTGCAATGCACTTGGAAAGAAACCAACCGGCTTTAAGATAATTAAGTGCTACCATCAAGGAAGGATTATGCAGGTGCCAAATAAGGTTGTCTGGGACACCAAATCCCTTCCTATCTTTTAATGCTATAAAAATAATGAAGAACTTGAAGAAGTATGGCCTTAATCGTATTTGTGATACTCTAATTCTGACTGAAGAAAGACTTAAGACAGGAAGCTAGATGGAGTAAAGACAGCAAACAAGAGAGTCACACATTTGTTTAATATGTAAATCCAAAAATTTCTTGAGTACTCAAGATATTTTCATTCTTCCTCTAGCTCTTGTCAAGTTAGTACAGGCAATAAATCATGTAGTTCCACATCCACATTGTCTTGCCTCTTCTGCAAAAAAGGTACTATACACAAGGAAAGAAAATGCTTGCTCTTCTTTCTGGCATGAGAATAGAAATAAGAGCAATCTTGTTGGCATTTTCTTACCAATGCCCAGGAGGGCTGGGTCGACCCAGCAGGGTAAGGGTAGTAAAACCAACCACTACTACCTCATCCTTAAAGTCCAGCTTGAAAACCATTTCCTCTCTGTGTTTTTTTGTTTTGTTTTGTTTTGTTTCAAATTTGTCCTTGATTTTCCAGACAGATTTTAATTACTTGTCATATTTTTCTGTAGAACTTTATATAAACCCACAACATAATATTTTGCATTGTAGACATACCCGCTCAAAAACCCACAACTGTTTGAATTCATTAAGGCTGGGAGTTTAGAGTTTCATCTTTTATAGTTCCAATGCCTTGAGTATAGTCTGTATTAGAAAAATGTTACTTTCATTGAATTGTTAAATTAAGCTACGAAGCCACAGTTTTCTAAGTCACATTGAAGTATCTTTATTCTTGAAGTTTACTTCAATAGTTTCATGAAACCTTCCCTTTCCCTACAGCCTGTGACCAATGACCTTTTTTCTCTAAACTCCCATATCCATGAGAATCTAGAGCCACATGCATGACCAGGGCTGTTCACATTCCCAAGAAATTCTTGAAAAGGCCCTAAGCTGTCACCTCTGCTGGCTTTGAGTCTCTGCACAAGCAGATTGAAAGCTAACAAAGAGTTGTGAAACACAATACTAATTGTCAAAGACATGCTCTAAAACACACAGAGCCCCTCTGTAAAGACTGGAAGATTCTTTTTGTTTGTTTTGGTTCCAGGCATTTAAGAAAATATCTATCCAATAATTAGTTAACCATTAAGCTAGTGAAAAAGATACTTCAGTGGCCATGTACAACAAAGAATACTGAGTTTACAAAAGTAGTTTAGAAAAGTTACTAAACAAACAAAAATAATAAAAATGACTACAGTATGCAGCAACAACAAACCCCGGGGTTAGAGGGAAATCTGATTTCCAGAGGTTGCCACATTAAAATATTAAAATGTTCAGTTTTAATCAAAACTTACGAGGCATGATAAGGAATAAGAAAATATGGCTCATATGCAGAAATAAAGCAATCAATAGAAGCAGTCTCAGAGAAAGCCCATACATTGTATTTACCAGGCATATATTTTAAACCATCTACTTAAAAATGTTCAAGAGTTAAAGAAAAATTTGTCTAAAGAACTAGAAAAAAGCATGAAAATGACATATCAGAAGAGACACAAATTATAAAAAGTAACCAAATAGACATTCTAGAATTGAAAACTACAAGAACTAAAATGAAAAATACATCAAAGAAGACTTGAGCAGACAGAAGAGTCATTGAGCTTGAAAATAGCTCAATGGAGAATATCTAGTGTGAGAAAAAGAAAGAAAAAAGAATAAAGGAAGGGAACAGAGCCTAAGAGACCTGTGAGACTCCATGACATGTACCAAGATATGCATAATGGAAGTCCAGAAGGAGAAAGAGAGAGAGAAAGAGAGAGAGAGAAAAGGGCAAAAATAATATTTGAAAAAATAGTGGCTAAAAACTTCTAAAATTTGTTGAAAAAATATTAATCTACACATGTAAGAAGCTAAACAAACCAAGAAGTATAAACTCAGAGACATACCTGAGAAACATCATAATCAAACTGTTGAAAGCCAAAGACAAAAAAAAAAAAAAGTCTTGAAAGCAGTGAAAGAAGTAACTCATCATGAACAAAGGATCTTTGGGAAGAGTAACAGCTAATTTCTCATCAGAAACAATGGAGCACAGGACGCAGTGGGATAACGAATTCAAAGTGCAGAGAGAAAAATATTGTCAATGAAAAATTCCATAGTTAGCAAAGATATACTTCAAAAGTGAAGGAGAAATTAATATATTACCAGATAAATTTTAAAATGAGAGCTTTTCACATGCAGACCTGCCCTGTAAGAAATGCTTTAGTCTTTCATGCTGAAATAAAAGGACACAAGAAAATATCTTTATATGAATAAATAAAGAACATCAGCAAATGTAAATATTTAGGTAATACAAAAGGAAGCATTATGTATTTTTATTTGTAATTCCTCTTTTTTCTATCTTATTTAAAAGAAAATTGCATAAAACAAGTATAAACCTATATATTAATGGGCACATATATACAAAGATGTAATTTGTGACAATAATAAAGCAAAGAGGAGGGGAGGGGACAGAGTTATATAATATATTGTGTACTTTTTTTTTTTAGATGGAGTCCTGCTCTGTCGCCCAGCTGGAGTGCAAGGATGTGATCTCAGCTCACTGCAACCTCCGCCTCCCTGGTTCAAGCAATTCTCCTGCTTCAGCCTCCTGAGTAGCTGGGACTACAGGCACATGCCACCACCCCCAGCTAATTTTTGTATTTTTAGTAGAGATGGGGTTTTACCATGATGGCCAGGATGGTCTTGATCTCCTGACCTCATAATCCACCCACCTTGGCCTCCCGACCAAGTGCTGGATTACAAGCGCGAGCCACCACGCCCAGCCTATTGTATACTATTGAAATTGATTTAATATTAATCTTAGCTCTGAATCTAGATATTATAAATTAAGATGTCATTTTAATCCCCAAGCAATCATTAAGAAAAAAAAGTAGTAAAAAAACAAGAGAATTTTAAAAAGCACACTAGACAATATTCATTTAACACAGAAAAGAAGTATTGGAGGAAGTGAGGAATATAAAACATATAAGACAAAAACAAAACAAATGGCAAAATGGCAGAAGTACATCTTTATAGACTGGATAAAGAAAATGTGGTACAGATACACCATGGAATACTATGCATCCATTAAAAAAGAAGAATATCATGTCCTTTGCAGGGACATGGATGGAGCTGGAGATCATTATCCTTAGCAAACCAACGCAGGAACAGTAAATCAAATACCACGTGTTCTCACTCACAGGTGAGAGCTAAATGATGGGAACACTGGACACATAGAGGGGAACAGCACACACTATCAGAGGGTGGAGGGCGTTAGGAGGGAGAGGATCAGGAAAAGTAACTAAGTGGGTACTAGGCTTAATACCTGGTGACAAAATAATCTATTCAACAAATCTCCATGACACAAGTTTACCTATGTAACAAATCTGCACATGTACGCCTTAAAATAAAAGTTAAAAAAAATTACATGTAAATGGATTAAGAGTTTCCATCAAAAAGCAAAGGTTGGAACAATTAATTTTTTAAAAAAACAAACATGAACCAAGTGTATGCTTTCTATGAGAGACTTAATAGATTCAAAGGCACAAATAGGCTTCACGTGAAAAGATGGAAAAATATATTCTGTACAAACAATAACCAAAAGTGAGCTGGAGTGGCTATACTAACACCAGACAGAATAGACTTTAAGTAAAAAACTGTTACAAGAGACAAAGGACTTTATATAATGTTAAAGGGGTAATATATAATATAACAATTATAAACATACACACATCTAACAACAGAGCCTCAAACTACAAGGAGAAACACTAACAGAACTGAAAGGATAAAGTTCAACAATAATATGTGGGGACTGCAATATTCCACTTTCAATAATAGAAACGACGACTAGATAGAAGATCAATGATGCAATAGGAGACTTGCAGAACACTATAAGCCAAGTAGACCTAACAGACAATTATAAAACACTTTATTCATCAACAGCAAATAAACATTCTTCTCAAGTGCACATGGAGCATTCTCAGGGTAGAATATATATTAAGCCACAAAATGTGTCAATACATTTAAAAAGATTAAAATAATAAAAATATGCCCTGGGTGCGGAGGCTCACGCCTGTAATCCCAGCATTTTGGGAGGCCGAGGTGGGTCAGAAGATCGAGGCCATCCTGGCTAACGCAGTGAAACGCTGTCTCTTCTAAAAATACACAAAATTAGCCGGGCATGCTGGCGTGCACCTATAATCCCAGCTACTCAGGAGGCTGAGGCAGGAGAATCGCTTGAACCCGGGAGGCAGAGGTTGCAGTGAGCCGAGATCATGCCACTGCACTCCAGCCTGGGTGACAGAGTGAGACTCATCTCAAAAAAAAAAAAAAAAAGCTCTGTGACTACATGTAATTAAACCATAAAGCAGTAACAGAAAGCCATGTCAAAAATCCACAAATATGTTCAAATTAAACAATAATGAATAAAAAAATTACAAGAGCAAACAGAAAATACTTTGGAATGAGCAAAAACATACTAAAACTTAAGAGATGCAGTAAAATCAGTGCTCAGAGAGAAATTTATAGCTGTGAATACCTATATTAAAAAAGAAATGATACCAAATCAATAACCTAATTTCTCATCCTAAGAAACTAGAAGAGCAAACGAAACCCAAAACAAAAAGAAAAGAAAGGAATAATAAAAATTTCAGCTGAGACAAACAAAAGAGTACCAAAAAAAAAAAAATACAGAGAATCAATGAAATCAATTCTAGTAATGTTACTAAGTATTTTCAAATTAAAGAATTCTTTAAAATCAGGAAGGAAATAATGTCAGATGCAGTAGAAATCGGCCAAGGTGTGAAAACAGAAATACAAATTGAACACTGTGGACAAAAATATAGTTATTTAATGTTGACTCCTTGATCTATATTGAAAGGGGTAAATATAAAGAACTAAGATAGGATCCTTCTGGAAGGACAAGGATCAAAGAAAACAAATAGATAAAGTTTTACACCGTATGGCATCAAGCAGTGATAACTGAAAGGAAATTGCTGACTTTTAACATGGTTCTGATTTCAGAGGACCTTGTATAGTCTAGAAGAATATCAACTAGAATCACACCACAACCGAAAGTTTCAAAGGTGCCAAAGGAAGCCCAGGTCATCAAACCACTCCCCACATTGCTATGATAGATATTGAACGGACCTACAGTGGAGGACTAATATAGTCCCACAATGTCAGATGTCTGGATGATTTAAGGAATGGGAACAAAATGAGTAGATTTTTGGTGTCCGTAGATAAGGGAATCCAAAAATCCTTGGTTCTTCACATTTGTTGCCTCTCTTACAGACAACTGAGCAGTGAAAATAATCATTAAGCTGTGGCCACTTCTCTCTACTACCTCCTGTGAAAAATTGTGGACAGGGAGACCATAAAAGCAACCTCTCGCCATGTCCTGAGACTAAAGACCACATGGCTTGGACTTCTTTCTTGCCCAAGTGTGCAAATAACTCTAGAGACAGGTGTATACTGAATGAGTTCTCTTGTTTTTAAAGCACCAGTAATTCTACTTTTACAATATTCCCCCATCCCTCGACTTCTCTAAGAATCACCAAAACAATAAATAAAACAATTATGTGCCACTTTCACTGATAAAACTGGCAGTATTTAAAAATATACACATATATTATACAGATTTGGTAACTGTGCCTAAAAGCAGCCACTCTCAGTATAATGCTAGTTCAAATAAATATTTATATAAGCTTTTCGTTGAATAAAATAAATTAAGAGTGGTGTAGCCTCAAAACTACAATACTTCCTGAAGTAGGAAATTATTCTAAGGAAATAGTAATGTCGTCAAAAAAAGATTTGTGTTTCTAATAACAGCAAAAACTACCAAAAACATTAAAATCCAATGGGATATTCTTAAATATGCCCTACAGAAAAGGGAATACATGCTCACTACAAAATTCTTTGCATTTTTAGGTATATAAAACAGTTTAAATTTGAAATACTCTCAATTTTCTCTTTTTTCTTTCTCTCCAGTGGCAATTAAGATCATAAATTCTGAGTTTTATAATGTAATACATATAATTTATAATAGTAACTCATACATAATATTTGTAATTTAAATTATTTTAACTAATTTCCATGTAATAAACTAACTTGTTTTGTTATATTCAAAATTATATTTTTGAGATCTAACTATTGACAAAGACTGTCTCCTATGACCAAAACGTTAGTCGGGCACCTTTGAGTCATCTGCTGGGTTTTCCTCTCTGACCTTGCAGAATCCAGTTTGAGCAAGAATCCTGCCATGTCAGTTAGTGAAAACCCTCCAACCTTGGTATCTCGTCACCCTCATTATCTGATATCACCCTGGCTTGTTTTCAACAAGAATTTTGTTGAGTCTTTCTAGCAAAAGTTACCTTACCCCTGATGTTTTCCTTACTAATCTTTCATCCACTGATGCCCACCCTGTTCCTTGGCTATAAATCCCTACCTGTCCTTGTTGGACCTGAAATTGACTTCAGTCTCTCTCCCTAATGGCAGGACTCCATTGCAGTGGCCCCTGTGTCTATCACCTTGGCCCCCACTAAGCTTACCATCTTTAACAAATGCCAAGAATTATTTTTTTCTTTAACATTATATTAACATATATAAATCTAATTTATTTATTTTTAACTGTAGTATTCCACTGTATCATTGTATAATGCACAATTTATTTACTCACTCTCTTACTGTGGACCATTTAAATTGTTTCCAAATTTTCAATATAACAGCATCATAATAAACATCTGCATATAGCTTCACAATTTATGTGTCAGTATTTCTCTAAGGCGGCATCACAAACTTTTTGGCCTAGGACTTTTTGCACTCTTAAAAATTATTGAGAATGCCAAAGAGTGTTGTCTATGTGGATTATATTTATCAATATTTAAAGTATTAGAAGTTAAAATAGAAATTTAAAAAATATTTATTAGTCTGTTTTAAAAATAACAAGCCCATTATATCTGAACATAGGTAGCATTAAATAACTATTAAAATAACTATATTTTACAAAAAAAGAAAAATACAATTTTTTACATTTTTTCAAATCTCTCTCACTAAAGCCTCATTTAATAGAACAAAATTGGATCATAATATTTGCTTCTGCATTCACCCTGTAGTGATATGCATCTTTGGTTGAAAGAAATCCTGATTCACACAGATGTCTTGTTGGAAAAGAGAAATAGATTTCAATAGCCTTTTTTGATTATTTTAGGTATTCTTCTTTGATACTATACAAAGTGGTATTTCTAAAAGATTCATTACAATATAAATCTGAAATCATAACAATACACTTCTCATACAGTTTTGTTAAAATCTATTGGTCTATCTTGTATGTTGAATTGATCTGTGCCATGATTTTCTAACATCATACATTGATCATTTGGAAAATACTGGTTCACTGAGTTTGCAGATCTTCTAAATGAGGACACATTTCATTTATACAATATTTAAAAATCGTATTTGTTAATATCACACAAGTTTCATCAGGTAAAGTTTACACTAACAGCTGTTAATCTCACAGTAGCTAATACAACCTTACCAAAATTCTAATTTTTGGCCCGGGGATGGTGGCTCACTCCTGTAATCCCAGAACTTTGGGAGACTGAGGCACAAGGATCACTTGAGGTCAGGAGCTTGAGACTAGCCTGGCCAACATGGCGAAACCCTGCCTCTACTAAAAATACAAAAATTAGCCAGGTGTGGTGGCACACGCCTGTAATTCTAGGTACTTGGGAAGCTGAAACAGTAGAATCGCTTGAACCCAGGAGGCAGAGGTTGCAGTGAGCCAAGATCTTGCCACTGCAATGCAGCCTGGGCAACAGAGTGAGACTCCGCCTCAAAAAAAAAAAAATCTAATTTTTGCCTAGAAGCTTAGATTTTTATTGAATCATTGGTACAAACATAATCCATGTTTGTCTTGAAATGGCAAATTCACTTTGTTCATTTTAATGTCTGCTATGTATCTTCCTGAATAAGTGTAATTTGTCAGTCATTCTTTCAAGTAAAAATGGTGTCCCATAAATAAAAGCAGCTAATTCAGCTCATAACTTAATCACACAAGTGTTCTATACTCTTTAGTATACAACAGAAATATTTCATGCTTAATTGCAATTTTGTCACATAGAATATTAAAAGGATGTGCATTCAAGATGCAAAATGTTAGAAATTTAATAATTTTTACTGATTTATGAAGGATATTTGTAAGTAAAACTATTTTTGAACTGCAAGTGCACAGTGGTGAAGAACTTGAACTGTAGTACACTTTTGTGCTTCTGCCTTGATTTGTGCTAACCGTTTTTTGTTTTTGTTTTTTTGTTTGTTTATCTTCCATTGCTTTAAACCATCAGTGCAAATGTCAACACAGAGAAAAAGACAAATATGGCCTTCATATTATAATAAAACTAATTTTGACTTTCAGACAGTCTGAAAAGATCTCAGCATCCCCCAGGGGTCTGTGAACCACACTTAGAAAACTACTGCTCTAAGATATATAGTTAGAAAAGGAATCATTGGGATGAAGAATGAGAGCTTGGTCAGCTTTCTGAGATTACTAAACTGATGTCTATGTTTCCAGCAGCCATGCTTGAATATTCACTTTTTCTGTCCATCCTTTGCAACCACTGGTTTTTATCACATTTAAGAACTTTGCCCACGCTCTTGGGGCTACACAAATGACTGTGTTGTTTCATTTCATTTTTTGAGACAGAGTTTCGCTCTTGTTGCCCAGGCTGGAGTGCAATGGCGGGATCTCAGCTCACTGCAACCTCTGCCTCCCGGATTCAAGTGATTTCCCTGTCTCAGCCTCCTGAGTAGCTGGGATTACAGGTGCCCGCCACCACATCCAGCTAATTTTTGTATTTTTAGTAGAGACAGGGTTTCGCCATGTTGGTCAGGCTGGTCTGGAACTCCTGGCCTCAGGTTATCCGCCTGCCTCGGCCACCTAACGTACTGGGATTACAGGCGTGAGCCACCGTGCCTGGCAGACTCTGTTCTTTTAGTTTCACTTCTGTAGTTGTCAGCTTTTGATTTTGTGCTAAAATATACAAAAGTTGCCATATATGAAATTATATATGTAATTTTATATAAAATTTATATAATATATACTATATTTCATATATAGAGAGAGAGAGAAAGAAAGGAGAGAGACAGAGAGTCCCTTTGGGTATCTTTGGTTAATTTTGTACTTATAAACCCTTTACTCATTTTCCTTTCTTGTCTTTTTTTAATTTATCTTTAGTGCTTAGTATATGCTTTTGTTACCTCTGATCCTTCGTATGTTGTGTATTTTGCAAATATATTCTCCCAGTATTCTTTATCCTTTATATTTTGATTATACAGGCTTTTCTTTGTTTTATAGAAGTTTTAATCTCTAATTTGATTAAATTTATTAGTCTTTCACATACAATTTTTGTTTTTTGAAACTCATTTTCAAAATTCTTCATGAACCCAAGTTCATAAACATAATTCTCTTACATTTCCTTCTAATAATTTTAAGTTTTGTTTTACATATTTAGTTCTTTAAATCACCTAAATATAGATAGTAAATCAGCCCTCTAATTATATCATCTAAACTGTCTACATAGTATTTTTTTTTTTGTCTGCTCACTCTATTGGTTTCTGTTGAGAGAAATGTTAAAATCTTCTACTATTATTGGGAATTTCTTTCTCTAATTCAGTCAGCTATTTATATAGTTCAAGTCTTTCTGTTAGGTGCATATAAGTTAATGATTCTTACATCTTCTTGTAGAAACGCTTCTTTCTAACATTATGTGGTGTTCCTTTTCATTCTTGATAAAACTTTCCAAAATTATTATTCCTCCACCCATTAATTTTAGTTAATATTTCCCTGATATATTTTTCTTTTGCTTTGCTTTCAATCTAATTATTTGTTTGTTTGTTCATTTATGTATGTGTGTATGTTTTCATGAAATTTTTATTTACTATGAATCAAGAACTGTCCTAAGTGCTTTACAAGTATCTCCTCAATCTTTCACCATTGTTCAGAAGTATTTTTTGTAAATGGCATATAGGTGAATTATATTTCTTTAATTCAATCTGATACTTTGCTTTATAATAGATAATTGTAATCTCTTTATAGATATTGTGATATTGACAATAGGTGACTCATTTATACCATTGCATTCTAGGGTTTTGATGCTATTTCTTTGAATTTTTTTTTATTGCTCTCTACTAGAATAATAATTTTATCTTTATTTTCTTCTATCCCAGTGAATTCAAAATACATAGAAGGTAGTTCCATTTCTTAATTTAACACTTCAACGTATATATAAATCTTTGAAAACATTCCCTATATTGGGAGGATTGAGTGTATTATGAGTCCTTCTCTTTCAAGTTGATGTGTGAAGCTTCCACTCCAAGCCTCCCATGCTCTTCTGGTGCCAGTATATTACTTAGGCTTCACTAATCAGATCTTCTGTTGCAAGTCTTCAATTCAGAAGAAACCAGAGGGAGAGTGACATTGTTTGGCTGTGTCCCCACCCAAATCTCATCTTGAATTGTAGCTCCCATAATTCCCATGTGTTGTGGGAGGGACCCCGTGGGAGTTAATTGAATGAATCATGGGGATGGTTTTCCCCATACTGTTCTCATGGTAGTGAATAAGTCTCACAAGAGCTGATGGTTTTGTAAGGGGAAACCCCTTTCACTTGGTTCTCATTTTCTGTCTTGCCACCACCATGTAAGATGTGCCTTTCACCTTCTGCTATGATTGGGAGGCCTCCCCAGCCACATGGAACTGTGAGTCCGTTAAACTTCTTTTCTTTATAAATTACTCAGTCTCAGGTATGTTTTTATCAGCAGTGTGAAAACAGTGTGACTAATACAGTAAATTGGTATCAGTAGAGAAGAGTGCTGCTGTAAAGATTTTAAAAAACGTGGAAGTGACTTTGAAACTGGGTAACAGTCAGAGGTTGGAACAGTTTGGAGGGCTCAGAAGAAGACGGGAAAATATGGGACAGTTTGAAACTTCGTAGAGACTTGTTGAATGGCTTTGACCAAAATGTTGATAATGATATGAACAATGAAATCCAGGCTGAGGTGATCTCAGATGGAGATGAGGAACTTGTTGGGAACTGAAGCAAAGGTGACTCTTGCTATGTTTTAGCAAAGAGACTGGCAGCATTTTGCCTCTATCTGAGAGATCTGTGGAACTTTGAACTTGAGAGAGATGATTTAGGGTATCTGGTGGAGGAAATTTCTAAGCAGCAAAGCATCCAAAAGGTGACTTGGGTGCTGTTAAAAGCAGTTTTAAAAGAGAAACAGCATAAATGTTTGGAAAATTTCCAGCCTGATGATGTGATAGAAAACAAAAAACCATTTTCTGAGGAGAAATTCAAGCCAGATGCAGAAATTTCCATAAGGAATAGGAGCCAAATGTGATTCACCAAGAAAATAAGGAAAATGTCTCCAGGGTATGTCAGGGACCTTTGCAGCAGTACCTCTTATCACAAACCCAGAGGCTTAGGAGGAAAAAATAGTTTCCTGGGCAGGGTGTGGGGCCCCACTGCTCTATGCAGCCGAGGGACTTTGTGCCCTGCACCCTTCCCCCTCCATCCATTGCTAAACAAGGCCAAAGTACAGCTTGGGCCATGGCTTCAGACGGTGCAAGCCCCAAGCCCTGGCAGCTTCCACATGGTGTTGAGCCTGTGGGTGCACAGAAGTCAAGAATTGAGGTTTGGGAATCTCTGCCTAGATTTCAGAGGATGTATAGAAATGCCTGGATGTCCATGCAGAAGTTTGCTGCAGGAGTGGGGTGCTCATGGGGAACCTCTGCTAGGGTAGTGCAGAAGGAAAACATGGGGTATAAGCCCCCCCACAGAGTCCCTACTGGGATACCATCTAGTGCAGCTGTGAGAAGAGGGCTACCATCCTCCAGACCAAGAATGATAGATCCACCAACACCTTGCACTGTGCACCTGGAAAAGCCACAGACACTCAACATCAGACTGTGAAAGCAGCCAGGAGGGGGCCTATACCCTGCAAAGCCATAGAGGCGGAGCTGCCCAAGGCTGTGGGAACCTACCTCTTGCATCAGCAGGACCTGGATGCGAGACACAGAGTCAAAGGAGATCATTTTGGAGCTTTAAGATTTGACTGCCCTACTGGATTTCAGACTTGCATGGGGCCTGTAGCCCCTTTGTTTTGGCCAATTTCTCCCATTTGGAATGGCTGTATTTACCTAATGCCTGTACCCTGGTTGAATCTAGGAAGTAACTAACTTGCTTTTGATTTTACAGGCTCATAGGTGGAAGGGTCTTGCCTTGTCTCAGATGAGATTTTGGACTGTGGACTTTTGAGTTAATGCTGAAATGACTGAAGACTTTGGGGTACTGTTGGGAAGGCACGATTGGTTTTGAAACGTGAAGACATGAGATTTGGGAGGTTCCAGGGGAGAATGATATGGTTTGGCTGTGTCCCCACCCAAATCTCATCTCGAATTGTAGCTCCCATAATTCTCACATGTTGTGGGAGGGACCCACTGGGAGTTAATGGAATCATGGGGGGCAGTTTCCCCATACTGCTCTCGTGGTAGCGAATAAGTCTCATGAGATCTGATGGTTTTCTAAGGGGAAACCCCTTTTACTTGGTTCTCATTTTCTCACTTGCCACTGCCAGTAAGTGGCCACCACCACTTTCTGCCATGATTGTGAGGTCTCCCCAGCCACATGGTACTGTGAATCCATTAAACCTCTTTTTCTTTATAAATTACCCAGTCTCGGGTATGTCTTTATCAGCAGTGTGAAAACAGACTAATACAGAGAGAATGGTCTCTTAAGGTATCTATCTTTTGTTAAAGCATGCTGCAAAGTTAACTGGCAAAAACTTCTGAAAGACTACTTTTAGGATAATTAGCTGGAACTGTGGAGGCAAGTGGCAGGAGCTGTGATGGCTTAGGAGGAGCAGCCTGGTGATGGCATTTGGCCCTCTGTTCATAATTGCAAAGCTTCAAAACTGGATTTCTTTGCTCTTGCAGAATCTATAAGCGATTTGGTATTCTTCAATAAATTCATTCTCTAATCAAACTATCTGGGGTAAGTTTTTCTTTACAACTACAAACCTTATATATATATAATTATTAACTTGTATAGTTGTCTATATATTATATAATTATTAACCTGTGTAATTATATCATAATTATATAATTTTTCTGGTGAAATTTGAAGTAATTTGGTATATCTGTTGTTTATTGAATCAGCTTTCCTCTACCAGTGAATATTTTACAGTATCCATATACACGAGGTAGCAGTGAACTTCCTTGAACACTTCTCCTTTAACACATATGCATGAGATTTTATTTTTAATTTCTTTAAGGTTATACACCTAGGAGAGGAAGTCTGTGTGAAAGCTTATGCACATATTCAGATTTACTGAAGAATGCCAAACAGTTCTCCAATGTTCATTCACACCAGCAGTGACACACCAGCAGAACAGAGTTCCTGTTTCTCTACACCCTTGCCAATATGGGATCCAATTTTCCGATAGGATACCTGTAACACAGTAGCTTATGGTAGTCCTAGATTACATTTTCCTGATGACTAATGAGATTTAACATCTTTTTATACATTTAATTGCCATTTGGTTTTCTACTTAAGTATATTTCCTGTTCACATTCTGTTTTATTTGGTGGTATGTTGACTTGTAGAAACCCTTTATGTAGTAAAGAAACAAATCTTTTGTTGGTTATCTAGATTACCATGTCCTTCCTTCCTCTCTCTCTTTTCCTGTCTCTCTCTGTCTTTCTCCTTCCTTCCTTCCTTCTTTCCTCCCTCCCTCCTTCTCTCCCTCCCTCCCTTCCTTCCTTCTCTTTCTTCTCTCTTTTTCTTTCGCTTCCCAACAATTCATCTTTTGTTTTGTTTAGATTTCTTTCTTTCTTTTTTTTTTTTTTTTTGAGCCGGAGTTTCACTCTTCTCGCCCAGGCTGGAGTGCAGTGGTGTGATCTCGGCTCACCACAACCTCTGCCTCCTGGGTTCAAGCGATTTTCCTGCCTCAGCCTCCCGAGTAGCTGGGATTACAGGTGCCTGCACCGCGCCCGGCTAATTTTTGTAGTTTTTAGTAGAGACGCGGTTTCGCCATCTTGGCTAGGCTGGTGTCAAACTCCTGACCTCGTGATCTGCCCGTCTCGGCCTCCCAAAGTGCTGGGATTACAGGCATGAGCCACAGCGCCAGGCCTGTTTAGATTTCTTTTGTAGAGAATTTTCCAACTTTGATGTAAGTAAATATGAGTTATTTTCCTTCTAGGTATTAGTGTCTTATTAAAAAATTCTCCCTACTGCAATGTCATAAATATATTCTTTTTTCCTTAAAATTGCCTTTTTTTTTTCACAAACAGGTCATTGATCCACATGAAATCTTTTTTTATGTGTTGAAACAAGGTTAATTTTAGTTTTTGTTTCCATTTTTATAACCAGTTTTATCAGTACCAGTTATGGAATAGTACATCTTCATTCTTAATTATTTTAAATATACCAGTTTTTATCATACATCAAGAACCTCTCTTCAGTTCTAATTCATTAGAATATTTATCAGTCCCTAAACCAATACCACATTATCTTAATCAAAAAGCTTTCTAATAATCCTTAGAGTTGAACAATTCTATTCATCATATTGTTCTTTGTTTGTTTGTTTACCTTAGGCCCTTTGCACTAGCATTTAAATTTTGGAATCAATTTGGCAAGTGAATAGGATTAAGGCCCTCTGCATTAAAAATGGCTTCATGCAGAGTTCAGCTTTCCTGCCCTTCCAGCCCCAACAAGATGCCATCTTGAAAGCAGAGAGCAGCGCTTACCAGACACCGAACCTGCTGTGCCTTGATCTTGGACTCCCAGCCGCCAAAACTGTAAAACATACATTTCTGTTCTTTATAAATTTCTCAGTCTCAGGTATTTTGTTGTAACGGCACAAATGGGCTACAAGCTTTATTTCTAGTTTCCTTAGAGTTCTATTTAAAACACAGTGAATAAATAATGTTAATTTTTATCAACTGCTTTTTCTGAATTTATTAACGTGATCAGAGAGTTTGCTTTATTCTGCTAATGTATGCATTATAGTAATATTTCTACTGTTAAGTCAATTTGGCAATGATGTATTTTAAAATACATGGTCTATTTAGTTTTCTAGTACATTATAGTATTGTTTTCATCTACCTTCATAAGTAAGATGGCCTTATAATTTCCCTTTTTTATATATTATTCTCTGCTATCCAGGTTTCAGTATCCCCATAAACTGAACTGAGAAATATTTCCTCTTTTTCTATTTGTTCATTTGTAACCATTTATATCATATTGGAATTATCACTTTTTGAAATGTTTGGTAGAATATCTGAGGCCAATTTTTGTTTGTTTGTTTGGTGGCAGGGCGCATACTTTAAAATACTGATTTGATTGGTTTAATCGTTGTGAGCCTAATCATGTTTTCTGCTTGCTCTGAGCCAGTTATTTCAAATGATGCTGATGTTAGATAAGTGTGCATGTTTCTATTTTATATATTTATTAGTACAAAGTTATTTATAACATTCCTTTATGATTTTCTTGCTCTCTGCATTATTTAGACTTACACCCAATTTTTATCCTTAATATCACTTCTTCACATTCTGTTTTCTTATATTCTGCTAATTCTTTTCTCTAACTTTTTGAATGGTAGGATGATCTCATAAATTTTTAGTTTTTCTTCTTTTCGAATAAAATCCTTTATGGCTATGACCTTATCTCTAAGTTCCATTTAGTTGAATCCCTCAAGCTTTGATATGTAATTGTTAACTAGTTAACACTGTTAAATATTATATATTTTATATTAAATTAAATATTGTGTTAAATATTTATAACTGTTAAATATTTAAATATTTTATAGTTTCTATTATAATGCATTTTTCACTAATCATTATTTCCAATATAATTTTAAGTTTCCAAGTGTCACCTTTTCTCTTCATCTGCTGTAGACAATACTTAAGTGTTACTTAGCATCCCTCTTATTCTAATAACATTTTGTGCCTTTCCCTTTATTTTGTTTGATATTAATTTAACTCTACCAGGCTTTGTATTTTGTGAATTGTTTGCTTGGCATGTATTCTTTGCCCTTTAACCTGACCCTTTCTGTGTTCTTATCCTTTCTGTGTGTCTCCTATGAACTGCATTTAGCAAAATTTTTCTGTATGTGTATATAGTTATCCACTTCAAAATATCTGCATTTTAACTGCTGAATTAAAAGACATTGATAAACTGATATTGTTAGATTCATTTCTATCATTTTTACTTAGTGTTTTCCTATGCACCATGTATTTCCTATGCTTTTCCTCATTTATAACCTGCCTTTTAGTAATTTTTTAAATTTCCTGTACTTTTTTGTTTTTCATCTAATGTCAGCTATAGTTTAGAAATTATACTAAATATATAATACATACCATATATTATATAATTATATATAATATAGATTAACTATATACATATAAACATTTTTCTATATAAATATATATTTTAATACAAATTTTATATTAAATATAAATATATAAATATATATTAAATCATGTATGCTTAATTAACATACACTGAAATTAGTCAATATACTTAATGCCGGGTGAGGTGTCAGAGCCCCAGCATTGGACAGTGGTCGACTTGCAGGTTGTTAAGAAGGATTTACCAATGGCATTATAGGTTTGAAAAAGGAAAGTTTTATTAGAAAGAAAGAATCCTGCCTAAGAGTGCAGTGGGGTGCCTTAGCAATAGGACTGAGTGCACCGCACCAAGGTGCATTTTTCATAGGGGTATTTATGGATCTTATGTGGGAGCTTAAGGGTAATTTAGACGATATTAGCCACGTAGATCATGATAAGATTACATTTGTAGACATTTTGGTGCCTTAATGTCAGCAAGGATTGCATGATAAGTTTTGATATGCATGCATTCCAGAGATTCATAGAAATTCTAGTTACTTCTAAGTTCTTGAGAAAGAAACCTGGAACCAGATGCCTACTTTAGATAATAGGGAAGTCTAATTACTTCTGAATTCCTCAGATAAAGAGTTTTGTCTCTGGATGGCCTGCTTGTTGGTCATCAGGTGATCTTTGCTTTCCTCACTTAAATTCTAAACAATATAAGAATCTAAACATTTTATCTTCATCTACTCTGGTCATAAATAATTTGTTTGATATTTCAGTTCTATCTTAATAACCTTCAAGTTAGTCAATATTATTACTTTATATAGTTAAAGTTTATTAGACTTCACAGTTTCTTAAAAACTTCAAACTATACTACACGGCTACAGTAACCAAAACAGCATGGTACTGGTACCAAAACAGAGATATAGATCAATGGAACAGAACAGAGCCTTCAGAAATAACGCCACATATCTACAACTATCTGATCTTTGACAAACCTGACAAAAACAAGCAATGGGGAAAGGATTCCCTATTTAATAAATGGTGCAGGGAAAACTGGCTAGCCATATGTAGAAAGCTGAAACTGGATCCCTTCCTTACACCTCATACAAAAATCTTGAAAGACTTACATGTTAGACCTAAAACCATAAAAACCCTAGTAGAAAACCTAGGCATTACCATTCAGGACATAGGCATGGGCAAGGACTTCATGTCTAAAACACCAAAAGCAATGGCAACAAAAGACAAAATTGACAAATGGGATCTAATTAAACTAAAGAGCTTCTGCACAGCAAAAGAAACTACCATCAGAGTGAACAGGCAACCTACAAAATGGGAGAAAATTTTTGCAACCTCCTCATCTGAGGAAGGGCTAATATCCAGAATCTACAATGAACTCAAACAAATTTACAAGAAAAAAACAAACAACCCCATCAAAAAGTGGGCGAAGGACATGAACAGACACTTCTCAAAAGAAGACATTTATGCAGCCAAAAAACACATGAAAAAATGCTCATCATCACTGGCCATCAGAGAAATGCAAATCAAAACCACAATGAGATACCATCTCACACCAGTTAGAATGGCAATCATTAAAAAGTCAGGAAACAACAGGTGCTGGAGAGGATGTGGAGAAATAGGAACACTTTTACACTGTTGGTGGGACTGTAAACTAGTTCAACCATTGTGGAAGTCAGTGTGGCGATTCCTCAGGGATCTAGAACTAGAAATACCATTTGACCCAGCCATCCCATTACTGGGTATATACCCAAGGACTATAAATCATGCTGCTATAAAGACACATGCACACGTATGTTTATTGCGGCATTATTCACAATAGCAAAGACTTGGAACCAACCCAAATGTCCAACAATGATAGACTGGATTAAGAAAATGTGGCACATATACACCACGGAATACTATGCAGCCATAAAAAATGATGAGTTCATGTCCTTTGTAGGGACATGGAAGAAATTGGAAATCATCATTCTCAGTAAACTATCGCAAGAACAAAAAACCAAACACCGCATATTCTCACTCATAGGTGGGAATTGAACAATGAGATCACATGGACACAGGAAGGGGAATATCACACTCTGGGGACTGTTGTGGGGTGGGGGGAGGGGGGAGGGATAGCATTGGGAGATATACCTAATGCTAGATGACGAGGTAGTGGGTGCAGCGCACCAGCATGGCACATGTATACATATGTAACTAACCTGCACAATGTGCACATGTACCCTAAAACTTAAAGTATAATAAAAAAAAAAAAAACTAATTCTTTGTGGGTCACTTTCTTCCTGAAATATATATTTTAGGTAATTTTTTAAGTCTACTGTTAATTTCTCCCAGTGTATGTTTGTCTGAAAATTATTTCATTTGGCCCTGCTTTTTCCTGAAAATTTAGCTGGATATAGAATTTGGATTATAAACCATTTCCCTATAGATCTTTTGGTATAATTACAATATCCTCTTGCTAGTTTCATGAAGTTTAGACGCCTGTTTTTTAGCTAACTGTTGCTCTTTGAGAAAAATCTTTTCCTGGTATTACCTTTAAGATTTTCTCGCAGTCTATGTTACAATGAGATTGAGCCTAGCGGCACATTCACTTTTATTACACTCAGGACTAACTGTGCTGTTTAAATATGCCTATTCATGCTTTTTTCTTCAACCTTGGAAAATAATTGTATTACTATTCCCCCTTCTCTCTGTTTCATCTGCTAAGAAATTTCATTAACATGTATTGGACTTTCTCTATGTTTCCTTCTTATGTGTTAATCTCCCTTTTATTTGTTTATTTTTCATCTTGTTTCTTCTCTGGGCTCTGCCTTCTGAATAATTTCCTAAGCACTGTGCACCTGTTCACAAATTCTTCGTTCAGTTGTGCTTAAACTGCTGTTTAAACTATTCATTGAAATTTTATTCCATAAACTATGTTTTCCCACTTCTGAAAATAGTTTGTGCATTGTCCCTGGAGTCATATGTCTTTCTGTGTTTTTATCCACTTTCATAACTTTCATCTTTTTACATACATTTACTTCATAGTCTTTATTATGTGACATTTAATGGGTTTAATTGTGCTATTTACTCTGATTACTTTCTTTTGTTTAAAGTGAATTTAAAAAGACATTTTATGATATAGATAGCTCATCTTTAGCAGGGTTATACCAGGTAAGATCTTATTAAGCATGTTAGGGTATAGCTATCCAGAGCACTTCTAGATTTAATTGTTACAGATGGTCCAAGGGTATTATAAGCCTGAGACAGTTTATGTGGGTTAATTTCTCTTAGATTGTAGATTCCACATTAAGACTTTTTATTAGGCCCCTGGTTATGAAATCCTACGGGAGACTTCCCTCTTACCTCTCCCCAAGTAGAACCCTAGCATGACAGACAAACTTCCTCAACGCCTTTCTGAGACAACAATTGGTGGTCTTAAAGCTCTTCTTTTCTACCAAGGGTACATGCATTCAAAGACCTCAGCTCTGTTATCCATTTAAAGTCTCCATCTTTTCTGACCCAGTCCTCATCTCCTGTCTCCTTGTAGCACATTAATCTTCAGAAACCACGTCCTGCTTCTCTGGATTGCTTCTAAAACACTGTGCTTATCCTCTGACTCAGTTCAATTTCTTTTGTTTTTGGCCTCTGGAGATAATCCTACTTACGAGTTTAAAAAAAAGTTTGCTGTGTTTATCTGAAATACATTGTTGTTTTATTATTGTGTTTTAAAAATATTTATCTAGCATTAACTCTTAAATACATGAAATTATTGTTATTTTTAGGCAACAATTAATTAGATTTATAAACATTTTCCAAATGTCCATGCTTATCATTGTTTTAAAATCCCATTTCTTCCCTATTCTTTTTTGCAAAGTATATTCATTATTTTAAAATCTTATAGTTTGTAGGAAATCTATTCTTTTAGGTATGAAAAACAAGTAGTCATTTTTTTGCCTTTACTCTTGAATGACAATTTAACTGCATATTTAATTCTAATTCGACAGTTTATTTTTCCTCAGTACTTTGAAGATACTCCTTCATTGTTTTCTGGCATCCATTATTGCTAATAAAAATCTTTGGCATGTAATTGTTTTTCTACTATATAAATCTGCAAGAGAAATTAAGATATAAGGCTGCATTCATAGTGTAATTCCAAGTTTCAAAAACATATGTATAAGAATTATTCACTATCTAATTCTTAAATTTCAATAGTGAGAGTTCGGAGAGTAAGGAATAACCATTATGTGAATTCATTTGTTCCCAAGTTTCAGTGTAAGTATTGGATATTTATGTAATTTTCTGGAAGCCAATTTAACAATATGTCAAAGGCCTTCAAGAAGCTTAACCCAATTATTTCACTTTTTAAGAGATACAGAGAGACCTTTATTTATAAAATTGTTCATTGCTAGATTTTATGTCAAAAAATGGAAATAATGTAAAAGTACAAAATATTTTAATAGAATATTATGAAGTCATTAAAATTATACTCCTGAAGAATTATTAATTATATGTAAAGTCACACATTACACTGTTTTTTAAATTAAAAGTATCGAACAACATATTATGATTACATAGTGTTAAGGAATAAGCATACATATATTTCTATACATATATCTCTGTGATTTGTTAAGAGTACTTTTTTCTGAATGCTGGGATTGTGTATAACATTTAGTTTCTTTATATTTTTTAAACAATTTTCTAAGTTCTAAGTTCTATATAGTAAAAAAGTAACGTTTCTATAATTTAAAACAAAGTAAGAAGTTACTAAAATGCATGCACATCATAACCCTTGTTACTAGGCAACTTAGAATACGACATTGTTGATCACATCACTGAAGTATGGCAATGGGAATGCGGTCTGTCTACAATTTTTTTTTTCTCACACCCAAATGAATGCAGGCTAGCCTCGCGCCTTGATGGTTTTTCTACCAATGCTAGAAGTACGTGGCTCATTAAGTGCTCCCTTTACACATATAGGGTCCTGAATCACTGTGTCACTCTTACTTGTTCCAGGCTTCCTTGTTTCCTTGTTAGATCTGTTCTTCACTCTCCCAGTTACATAACTGGTATGTTACCGTCTTCTTTTAGAGTAGACAGTAGACCCTATTTTCTCTGCCCTGGTCACATTCCTGTCCTTCTTGGCTAAGACTGCCCATGTCTAGGTGTCCGGTATTTACGTTGCTGGTTCTTCTGCTCCACAGATTACCTAAGGAAATCCCCCTCCTGGCTAACCAGTCTCTATATGTCATCCTTGTCACTTTCCATTCCCATTTGTATCCCTTCTCTCCCATATCCTTGTGTTTTCAGCTGCTACTGTTATAGAATGGTATACTATGCATAAAACCAAGTTATCAACCATTTTTTAATTAAATGTTTTATTAATTAAACTAAAGAAAAAATACTTCATGCTTCTATATTTAAAAAATAATAACATCTTAAATTTTGAAAGAAATTTATCTTCAGTGAAATATATAAATGGGTGAAAGATTTCATTTCTGTTAACATTATAAAACTTCCCATTTCTCTTTTTGCCAAGGTGAACTGATGTAATCCAGGATTTTGTTCTTTTCAAGAGAAGATAAGCAACTTCATAAGAAACCTTAAGGGAGAGAGAGAGAGAGAGGAAAAAAAAAAAACTTCTTGTATAACAAGTACAGCTTAGGTAACTGGTATTTTTACATGAGGATTTTTGGCTCAGTAGAAGGAAGAGGATTTTACAGCCCCAAATAGCAATCAGAAATCCTCAGACTGATGGAGGCGCATTTGAATATTAGGGATTCTGAATGATTTCTTCTAAAACTAGGCAAAATTGAATTTTGATATCTCTTTTTTAAAATTAATCTGTCCTGAGAGAATATCAAACAATTGTACCCCAACTATATAAAACTCTTAGCGTTCTATGTCTCCTGTTCAAAAACTGCATATTATTTTGATATTTATGATAAGATTTGAGATGTAAAACTTAAATTCATGTTTTGGCCTTGGAATTTCAAGTTGCTTCTTTAGAAGGGAATTTTAATACTAATCCTGGCTTCTTCATAGTTTCACTGTGAGGGGAAAAAATCAGATAAAGTGTATAAAAGTGCATTGTAAGCTTTCAAGCAGTCTCTAGATCCATGATTAATATCCAGATAGGACATCCTTTCTTATGAAATTTTCTGTAACAAAAAATACCCCCTACATGTTCAACCACATCTTGGCCAATAACGTTTTCAAGCACCTGGCTCAAATATTCAATCATCGATTTTTCTACTAGAAATATTTTCTTATCTTTCATGGGTCAAGCAGGTTCTCCTTTAGGTGTCATTTTCTGCTTGCCAAGTAGTAAAAGAACTGGTAATAGCAATGTCCAGGGCACCAGTATCACCTTATAATTTGCCTAATGATGATATTTATAATTTTGAAAATAACAGTTGATCTTTGAGTGTGCTACCTGTGCTTCAGGCACTGTGCTAACAGTTTTAGAGGCATTATTTTATTTAATTCTCAAAAACAAACTATAAGATTGATATAATTACCCACTTTTACTGAGATGATACTAAAATTCAGGGAAGTTCATTCATTCATTTAATCAATTTGTATTGAGTGCCAAATATGTACCAGCTTCTGAGCTAGATAGGGAAGAAAGAGCAGCAATGAAGATGAAAACAGGTCCTTGAACTCATGGGATTTATATTACAGTTAAAAGAAAGAAAACAGAAAAATGTGTACCACATAGAAAGTAATTAGTATTCTGCTGAGCATTGAAACTGAGTGGCTACTTTAGAAAGAGGTTAAAGAAGAGCTTCCTGAGAATGTCCTGAAAATAGAGCCTGAGTGACAGGAAGGGGTCAGGCATGTGAAGAAGTCAGCAGAAAGAACACTGGGCTGAGGGGACAGTACACAGGAAGGTCCCGAGATGGGAATAAGGGCCATGATGATGGGGTGATGAGAATCCAGGATTCTCATGATGTGGATGGAACTGGATATGTTTTGGAGTTGGAAGTGATAGCTTTTCTGTTGGGCTGGAGGTAGGGCAAGGGAATTAGATGAATCAAGGGTATTTTGTTTGTTGGTTTATTTGGAATAAAATACTAGGTTATTGATGGGCTATTTGGGGATGATGGAGAGGAGTGGGTAGGTTTGGGGAAAGAACATCAGTTCTTTTCGTTGTTGTTTCAACTCTTTTATGATGGTAAAATTTACATAAGATTTACCATTTTTAAGTGTACAGTCCATGGGCATTAAGTACATTCACATTGTTGTGCAATCATCACCACCATCCGTCTCCAAAACTTTTTCATCTTCCCATACTGAAACTTTATAACCATTAAACAATAATTCTCCGTTTCTTTCTCCCTTCATCCTCTGGCAACTACCATTCACTTTCTGTCTGTATGAACTGGACTACTTCAGGTACCTCATGTAAGTGGAGTCATACAGTATTTGTGTGTGTGTAACTGGTTAATTTCACTTAGCATAATGTCCTCAAGTTTCATCCACATAGTAGCATGTGTCAAAATTTCCTTCCTTTTTATTATTATTATTATTTTTTTATTATTATACTTTAAATTTTAGGGTACATGTGCACATTGTGCAGGTTAGTTACATATGTATACATGTGTCATGCTGGTGTGCTGCACCCACTACCTCGTCATCTAGCATTAGGTATATCTCCCAATGCTATCCCTCCCTCCTCCCCCCACCCCACAACAGTCCCCAGAGTGTGATGTTCCCCTTCCTGTGTCCATGTGTTCTCATTGTTCAATTCCCACCTATGAGTGAGAATATGCGGTGTTTGGTTTTTTGTTCTTGCGATAGTTTACTGAGAATGATGATTTCCAATTTCTTCCATGTCCCTACAAAGGACATGAACTCATCATTTTTTATGGCTGTATAGTATTCCATGGTGTATATGTGCCACATTTTCTTAATCCAGTCTATCATTGCTGGACATTTGGGTTGGTTCCAAGTCTTTGCTATTGTGAATAATGCTGCAATAAACATACGTGTGCATGTGTCTTTATAGCAGCATGATTTATAGTCCTTTGGGTATATACCCAGTAATGGGATGGCTGGGTCAAATGGTATTTCTAGTTCTAGATCCCTGAGGAATCACCACACTGACTTCCACAATGGTTGAACTAGTTTACAGTCCCACCAACAGTGTAAAAGTGTTCCTATTTCTCCACATCCTCTCCAGCACCTGTTGTTTCCTGACTTTTTAATGATAGCCATTCTAACTGGCGTGAGATGGTATCTCATTGTGGTTTTGATTTGCATTTCTCTGATGGCCAGTGATGATGAGCATTTTTTCATGTGTTTTTTGGCTGCATAAATGTCTTCTTTTGAGAAGTGTCTGTTCATGTCCTTTGCCCACTTTTTGATGGGGTTGTTTGTTTTTTTCTTGTAAATTTGTTTGAGTTCATTGTAGATTCTGGATATTAGCCCTTCGTCAGATGAGGAGGTTGCAAAAATTTTCTCCCATTTTGTAGGTTGCCTGTTCACTCTGATGGTAGTTTCTTTTGCTGTGCAGAAGCTCTTTAGTTTAATTAGATCCCATTTGTCAATTTTGTCTTTTGTTGCCATTGCTTTTGGTGTTTTAGACATGAAGTCCTTGCCCATGCCTATGTCCTGAATGGTAATGCCTAGGTTTTCTTCTAGGGTTTTTATGGTTTTAGGTCTAACATGTAAGTCTTTAATCCATCTTGAATTGATTTTTGTATAAGGTGTAAGGAAGGGATCCAGTTTCAGCTTTCTACATATGGCTAGCCAGTTTTCCCTGCACCATTTATTAAATAGGTAATCCTTTCCCCATTGCTTGTTTTCCTCAGGTTTGTCAAAGATCAGATAGCTGTAGATATGTGGCGTTATTTCTGAGGGCTCTGTTCTGTTCCATTGATCTGTATCTCTGTTTTGGTACTGAAAATCTAGAAGAAATGGATAAATTCCTCAACACATACACTCTCCCAAGACTAAACCAGGAAGAAGTTGAATCTCTGAATAGACCAATAACAGGAGCTGAAATTGTGGCAATAATCAATAGCTTACCAACCAAAAAGAGTCCAGAACCAGATGGATTCACAGCCGAATTCTACCAGAGGTACAAGGAGGAACTGGTACCATTCCTTCTGAAACTATTCCAATCAATAGAAAAAGAGGGAATCCTCCCTAACTCATTTTATGAGGCCAGCATCATTCTGATACCAAAGCCAGGCAGAGACACAGCAAAAAAAGAGAATTTTAGACCAATATCCTTGATGAACATTGATGCAAAAATCCTCAATAAAATACTGGCAAAACGAATCCAGCAGCACATCAAAAAGCTTATCCACCATGATCAAGTGGGCTTCATCCCTGGGATGCAAGGCTGGTTCAACATACGCAAATCAATAAATGTAATCCAGCATATAAACAGAGCCAAAGACAAAAACGACACGATTATCTCAATAGATGCAGAAAAAGCCTTTGACAAAATTCAACAACCCTTCATGCTAAAAACTCTCGATAAATTAGGTACTGATGGGACGTATTTCAAAATAATAAGAGCTATCTATGACAAACCCACAGCCAATATCATACTGAATGGGCAAAAACTGGAAGCATTCCCTTTGAAAAATGGCACAAGACAGGGATGCCCTCTCTCACCACTCCTATTCAACACAGTGTTGGAAGTTCTGGCCAGGGCAATTAGGCAGGAGAAGGAAATAAAGGGTATTCAATTAGGAAAAGAGGAAGTCAAATTGTCCCTGTTTGCAGACGACATCATTGTGTATCTAGAAAACCCCATCGTCTCAGCCCAAAATCTCCTTAAGCTGATAAGCAACTTCAGCAAAGTCACAGGATACAAAATCAATGTACAAAAACCACAAGCATTCTTATACACCAACAACAGACAAACAGAGAGCCAAATCATGAGTGAACTCCCATTCACAATTGCTTCAAAGAGAATAAAATACCTAGGAATCAAACTTACAAGGGATGTGAAGGACCTCTTCAAGGAGAACTACAAACCACTGCTCAAGGAAATAAAAGAGGATACAAACAAATGGAAGAACATTCCATGCTCATGGGTAGGAAGAATCAATATCGTGAAAATGGCCATACTGCCCAAGGTGATTTATGGATTCAATGCCATCCCCATCAAGCTACCAATGCCTTTCTTCACAGAATTGGAAAAAACTACTTTAAAGTTCATATGGAACCAAAAAAGAGCCCGCATCGCCAAGTCAATCCTAAGCCAAAAGAACAAAGCTGGAGGCATCACACTACCTGACTTCAAACTATACTACAAGGCTACAGAAACCTTTCTTTTTCTTTTACTTCTTCAATGGTGTTTATTTTTTAGATCAGTTTTAGGTTTACAGCAAAGTTGAACAAAAAGTACAGAGAGTCCACGTATCCCCTGTCCCTTCACATCCACAGCCTACCCCACTGTCAACATCTTGCACCAGAGTGGTACATTTGTTACAATTGATGAACCTGCATTAGGAGTTACCTTTTGACTTGAAGATATCAGGGGGCCTAATGAAAGGGTGCTCTGAAGGTCTAGCTCAGGAGTCAGAGACGGTATGCAAAGCTAAGGCCTGAATGAGATCACCCGGGCAGAGTGTGTAAAGGAAAGGAAGGGACCCGGAGGGGAAAAAAAGATCTTCGGCACGTCTGTGTTTAGAAGCCAAGCAGAGACAAGAGACAGCAACAAGGACGGAGGAGGAAAGACTAGGTATATAGTATAGAAGAAAAACCAGGAGGAGACAAGAGTATCAGGGAATCCAAAAGAAGCAGCACCTCAAAAATGGTGCCATGAAATATAGTAGATGCTAATGGGAGGTCAGTCAAGCAAAATTTGCGTGAGAAGTGGCCATTGCATTTGGCAATATGAACACACGTAGTGACCTTGACAACAGCAAATTCAGTAGGATACTAGGGATGGATGACCAAGTTGCCCAAAGGCATATAATCAGTAAGTGGAATAATTTAAATGCCAACCTGGGTAGTCTGTCTCCAGAGTCTGTGAACTCAGCCATTCATAATATGACCTCTCAAAGACCCTGTGATAATGCTCTTTGTATATCTGTGTCTAGATACAATGCATAGATTATTATTCTAAGCAGAATATTTTGAACGAGAACAATGAGAACATGAACAATCTCTCCTCATATGTTCAGTATCAATTATGTTTGTCTCTGACAACTGCAATTCTGTTTGTCAACCTGGAAAAGATGCCTCCATTATCCAATTAGTTTTGCCAAATTGGTGGCTTCTTGCTGTGTTGCAATGAGCATTTCTTTCCATATTTCATGAAGATTCTCACAGATTCCTCTTATTTTTCTTTTTTATTCCACCAGTTGTGCTGGAGAGTTTTGGTTGGATCTCAGCTCCACATTTACCCTTCGCTTCCACCAGAGCTGGAAGCTTGCAAACTGTGTTTCCCAGACTCCTATCCCAGCTGAATTCTGCTGTTTTTCCACTGGGGGATATTGTGAGAGGTTCGAATTGGGAAGGGCAAAGCCACTGTTTTCTTTCTTTTGTCAGTACCTGTGGGAGTGGCTGTAGCAAAGCTAGGCCACTGGGCTCCAGCGAGTCAGTGGGTTTCAGCCCACTTATCTGGGGCACAGAGGCAGTGGGATGTATGGGCTCTTGTGTGGGTTCTCAGAGGAGGAAGCTGATTCCTAAGCTATTGATAATAGCATCCTCTTCTCTTTTTCTCTTGAAATATACTTTTGCCCCTTTTGTTATTCAGCCCTTCTAACAAATTAATAGTCACTTGTCTGTGTTAAATTTTTCTCATCTGGATTATTCTGCGTTTCTTGTACACACTGACCTATACACCAATACAACAACATAATAGAATGTGAAATTTAAAAATAACAAAATCCACACACTTGCTCCAACAACAATAAATAAAACTACTTCATTTTCTCATGAAAATAAAACATTTTCTTTCCATGTGTCTAAGACTGAATAGATTTTAGGTGTTTCTCTCTCTAATAGTTTTTAAAATTTAGACTCACTTCAGAGATCAGCATATTAATTGGTGGTAAACTTCCAAGTTATTCTGATGCCTTAGAATCTAGATGATGATTTGATTTGGACTTTTTACTTATTCTCTAAATAATATGTCCACATACACCATCCCTATCTACTCAGTACTACAGATTCCATGGTGTAAGAAAGACAAAGAAAGAAAATGATGAGTTCACATCCTATTTGTGTAAACTGATGACCTCAGTTTCTGCATGATGTGAAAGAAGTAGCAATCATTAGTGTTATCACCCAGTGTCTAGACCTTCCCTTACTAGGGACACATCACTAAAATTAAGGAGTTAAAAACAGCAAACATTAGTTTTGCTCCTCCCAGGTTTTAGCTAAGATTTACTTGAGTTTGTTTACTTGATTCATTTCTTTGTTTTTTTTTTTTATTTTTATTTTTTAAATTCAATAGGTTTTGGGGGAACGGGTAGTGTTTGGTTACATGAATAAGTTCGTAGTGGTGATTTCTGAGATTTTGGTGCACCTGTCACCCAGGCAGTGTACCCTGTACCCAATGCGCAGTCATTTATCCCTCCCCCCCCGCCCCACCATTTACCCTGAGTCCCCAAAGTCCAGCCCAAATGCCCATCAATCAACAATTGGATAAAGAAAATGTGGCATATGTATACCATGGAATACTCCTCAGCCACGAAAAGAAAGGAAATAATGGCTTTCGCAGCAACCTGGATGGAATTGGAGACCATTATTCTAAGTGAAGTAACTCAGGAATGGAAAACCAAACATTGTGTGTTTCACTCACAAGCGGGAGCTAAGCTATGAGGATACAAAAGCATGAGAAGGATACAATGAAATGATACAATGATTTATTTTTTATTAGCTCAATAACTTAAGAAATGTATTAATGCTCTCATTCTCAATTTCCTAACTGCAAAATGGGAATAATAATGTCTACCAATAGGATTGTTTAGAAAACTATATATCTGTGTGCCTGGTAACTAATATAATTAATAATATATTTTCTCAGTTCTCAATTGCTATTGATTTTAAGATGCACAGTTGCGTTAAAATGCTTTTAGGACCACGAGGTTGTATGAAGAACTTCATTGGAGTGAATGTATACATGAAGTACAAACGAATCACTTAAATATTATTCATATTTTTTAAAAGGTCTTAGAGGAGAGCAAGGTATTTCTCAGTCACTTTTATGGAGGCAAACCTCTTGTTTAATTAACTTTTCTTTGCATACTTTGCCCCTTCTTTTATGGTGGAAAACTGTTGTAGAGATTTAAATTATTGGCCCCTAAATAAGAAGGTAGAAAGAGGAGTGAAATATAATTAATAACTTTTGGATGATTTTCTTTCTGTATACCAGCTCTATCCAATACAGTAGCCACTAGCCACATGTAGCTATTCAACAGGTGAAAAGTGGCTGGTCTGATGAAGTGTAAAACATGCATCAAATTTTGAAAGTTTAGTACAAAAGCGAGGATGTAAAATATTATATTAATATTTTGTACTGGGTAATTGTTTAAATGATCATTTATTTTCACTTTTTAATTTTTAAAAATTTTTGTAAAATTCACATAAAATTTACCATCTTACCATTTTTATGTGTATAGTTCAGTGGCATTACATTCACTTTGCTGTCCTACCATCACCACCATCCACCCACAGAATTCTCCCCATCTTACGAAACTGACACTCTGTACCCATCAAATAACAACTCCTTATTTTTCCCTTCTCTAAGCCCCAGGAAACTATCATCTTACTTTCCGCCTTTATAAATTTGGCTACTCTAGGTTAAAATAAGATTTAATGTATATTAGCAAACATATAAATATATTATTTAAATTTCCTTTTATTTTTGTTTTTACTTTTTAAAATACGGCTACTAGAAAATTTAAAATTACATCTGTGTGTCACAGTATATTTCTATTGGACATTGCTACTCTTCCAATGCTGTCAGATAGAGTAGCCATTAGCCACGTACAGTTTTTTAAATTTAAATCAATTAACATTAAATAGAATTACATTTTCAATTTCTCATTTGCACCAGCCAAATTTCAAGAGCTCGATAGCCATATGTGGCCAGTGGCTACCATATTGAACAGTGCAGACAAAAAACATTTCTTATCATTGCAGTGAATTCTGTTGAACAGTGCTGCTCTAGAAATTCCAACCAAATAAACGGCCAAAGGAAAACAAATAAATCTGAAACAAGGTCGGTGTGGTTGAGCAAATAGTTCTCGCAACCAACAAGAGAAAATGACAATTAAATTTATTATACGAAGATTAAAAAGCATTATGAAATTTGCAGGTTGCATTATTTATTGTAAAACAGTAGGGCAACATCAACAGACAGCTTCAGATGTTTTTCCCATGAAATTGTAGATGTTGCTACCAAACGTACAACACACGACTGTGTGCTGTCATAAGTCGGCTAAAACACATGTAAACATATGTCATGTCAGTTATTAAGAAGAAGGGTATAATTACACTTTTAAATGTGGCAAAGCATTTTGGAAGTAGCATATAATTTTCCAGAGCCTTTGTGAACACATCTTTCTCTGAGTGTTTATACAGCCTGACATCTTCAGGTTTGTTCATATCAAAAGCCCCACTGTGAACAAGCCAGCTGCAGTCAAAAGAAGTAATTTGTTTTGTAGGTGCCATTTCATTGAAGAGAACCAAAAAGAAGAAGCGAGATAGAGTCACAGAGTCACAGACCGACAGAAAATCAAGGCAGGAAGGAGTACTACCAGATTAGAGCAAGCAGCCAAAAACTTTCTGAGTTCTGCTAATATTAAAAGAACGAATGTTTAATAATTGCCTGTGACCAAGATGCTGTCATAGCAAATGTAGAGTTTATTCTTCAAAAAATCAATACCTTTGCACTTCTGATTCAATAATGTACAATATATCTCATCAAGGGCCTCATAATTTAGCATCTATACTTTTACAATTTCTGCTTTCATTTTCTGTCTCCTATTACTCTCTGAGCTTGAATGCAAGCTCTTTGAGGGCAGCTACCTTGTCTCTTTTGTTTCCTCCCTATCCTCAGTACCATAGCAAATATCATGACACACAATTAGCAGGAACACTATTCGCGTCCCCATCTTATACTGCAGATCTGCCCTGGCACGTAACAGGTGCACAATAAATACGTGTTAACAGATACTTTAATACAGGGTGGCCAAGTTTATCTTTTCTGTCCTCTGCCAGATTGTCAACTTGAAGATGAGTGCCTTTTTTTGGTTGACAGATAAAGGAATCATGACACCTAGCATAGTAAGTTGTGTACTTTAGTGCTCGATAAATATTTATTGAATTAAATAGAGGGGAAAGGTGAAGTTATATAGAAACCTCCCAAACAGGAAGAAGACTGAATTTTTCTCAAGAGTTTTTTTGATGATAATTTAAGATATAAGATGTAGTTGGCAATGGAAAAAAACAACCATTGCTCATTATTATGATTGTTCACAAAAGCTACCCAGGAACTAATTATTCAGAGTAAAGAATTTTGTTGTATTTTTATTCAATTAACTGAAATGCTAGCCTATGCTGAACATTCAAATGCAGATAAATGACGATTATTTTGGTTTTCTTTTTCATTTATTTGTTATAAAAAATGCCAAGTAATGCTGCTATTCTGGGACTAAAAAAGAAACAAAACAAAGCAACAAAATAAAACCCAGAAATAAAGGCCCCTTACTCTGTTCACAAGTATCACAGCGTAGAGTGGTATCTGCTGTGTTAGAGGTGTATGTACACAACCGCAATTTTTGAATGCCTTTTGAAGGCAGTCAAAAGACATCCTTTTCACTTTCATTTTGCCCTTTCTTGTCTTATTTTGTTTGAATTGTGTTCTTTGTAAACTTTATATTGCTGGATTCTTTCTCTCTTTGTTTAGTTTTTCATGTACTCAATCCAGTGCCTTCACCTTTTAACAAGGAAATTTAATCCATTCACATTGATTGGGAATACCATCAAGAAATGTTATCAATAACTCTGCTCACTTTCCCTCTTCTCAATGAAGTTTACCTTGCCACCCATACTGCAGACCCTCCTCACAATTAAAATCTTCCTCTCCTAGTGTCCCAGAATTATTATTAAATGATATTGGAATGTCCATATCATTACTCCATGGCCTTTATATTTTATTTTATCCTTTCAATTTCTTTATTCTCCTATATTGAAACTAATAGAATCATTTTACTTGATGTCTCAGCTTATGACTTTACTATTTCATCAAAGTTTTAATTTCATTTACTCCATTGATCTCTAGTAGACAGGTTTTTAAAACCAGCTCTTATCTCATGAAGAGTCCTCTCACATTCCTCTAGGGACTAATTATACTTCTTCTGAACGCTCCTTTGACTTACATAATTAATTCTATTTCTCTGAAGTTTTAGCTCTCCTGCTTGTATTTCCTGTGCTTTCTATTGGTTTTCCTAAAATGTGTGTGATTCTTGATCACATGCTCACCTGTGCATTTAATATTGTTGGTGTTTGTGTGTTAGTAGGGATGGCACAAGGCACTTCCTATTTCTTTTACCATTAGAATATGACAATTGAATTCAACAGTCCTGAGTTTGAACCATGACTCTGCTAATGTTTTTTAAGAGTATATAAATTACTATAACTTTTTTGGAAGGCAATTTAGAAAATGAAAATAAATTGTTGTTAGGCTTAAAGTGAGCCCATAAGGATAACAAGGTTAATTACTATAATTCATTAATTTGAACCTATATTAATTTTCTGTTATATGGAAATATGGAGTAGAAAATATCAATTACTGGAAAAATTCAGAAGAGGATTTATTATATAAGTCCTGGAAAAGTATTAATTTTTTGTCAGTAGGAATAAAATGATTAAGTAAAATAATCACCAAACATATTCTGGAAAGCTGGATCTCATAAAATGGAGATAAAACAGGAAGTGGGAACTGCTAAAATTGTGGAATATTTTGTTTCATTGATGGCAGGAGTGGAGTGAACCAGGAACTCAGTGGTACTTTTGCCAGGAGGGGTTAAGGTTTTAGTAAAGGCGACACCACACATAAATCTCTCCTGCTATTCCTGGCTACAAGGGGATCTCTATAGGTCACTAGCATTTTAATAAGAAAAACCGATGTGTAAATTAAACAGTCATTTGTAGGAGAAACTTTTTTGGAGAAAGACCTGGGGAGGAATTTGGAGGGGTTTATGTCTTTTAAAGAAGGTGTTGAGGGAAAGAATTGAAATCCTGTTTATAAGGGTTAATGAGAGGGTGCACGCCTGCCAAGTATTTGGTGCAGCTCATACCCATTGCTTGAACAACATAGGTGTATTTCACTGTGGTATGATCTGTTTATTGGCTGGAAGGAATCAGTTCCTGAGAAATGAGAGTGCTCACTCTTCCGGTTGTCTACATACGTTGTCTTGAGTAAGGTACACTTGAAGCAACGCGCCTTATGCATTTCTCTTCCTCCCCATTGCTTGCCATTGGGTTTTGAGAGAAGAAAGGGAATGGAATAGAAAGAGAAAATTCCACTGTAGAAACCAAAAGTTACATAATACTCCTCAATCTATAGGCAAGAATTTAGAAGTGATCTTTCTTTTACAAACAATGTTTTCTTGGCCATATCTACCAAATATTAACATTTTCCCAAGCTATGTAATCATGCCCAAAAACTTCAAAACACTGCTTCATTGATATTGGTCCTATTTTTGTTCCAGAACAAATGGCACACTCTTGAAATTGAATAATGAGTTCTATAAGCATTCTGGTTAGAAATCTGTGGATTTTGTATGTAACCATTTTCACAGCTTACATCACAGCTTACCCTTGGGAAGTCTGCTTTATAAAAGACCGCTAGAAGCACATTTCAGTATTCGTAGTTACCAAGTTGCTTCCCAAATGATGCTTAGAACATCTCTATGGATATGCAAGTTATTGCAAAAAAAATGCATGGTGGTGGGACCTTTTGTAGAGATAACCAACCGGATAGTGATGACTTAAAGCCCATAAGGCTACCTTCTGGAATCCCTTCCTTATCTTCCCTTCTATTGGCCTTGTTGTTTTGGGTCTGAGCTATTGTCATGGCTACCTGATGTTTTCTCTTCTACTCTCAGTCTTCTAGATTAATCAGTTTCTATCATGTGAGTCTGTCCTCAGCAACCTTCAATAGTTTCCCAGTGCCTACAAAATAAAAATCAAACCTTTTGGCTTAGTATCAAAGCTGATGCAGAAACCCCTGCTTCCTAAAATACATCTCTGTGCCATCACAGCTTCCATTCAGCTTTTTCCTCCAGGTGCTTTATAGTATTTGCCCTCCTTATTTTTCCTGGTTCAATTTATTTGAGTGGAACGCTCTAGTGAAACCACTACATCCATGGAAATTCTACCTATACTTTCAACCTATACCTTTTCCTCTAATTACATAGACAGTTGTTATGTCTCTTAATCTCTTCTAACAGTTGTCTGTGTAATACCTAGAAGGAATTTACAACAGTGTCTAGCATATAATAGGTGCTTATTACTAAAATGATCATAAACAGCCCTGTTCTATACTTATTTTCTACTTTTCTCCCTTTATGGTTGTATGTTTTCAAGGACAGCTACCATCTCTAACTCATTTTTGAACAAGCACAGTACCTAATCTAATGGCTCCTCACCGTAATCCTTAATAAAGATTTGTTGAACAACTTAAATGGTGACATTTACTATTTGGTGGCAATTATTTATAGATTTCTTCACTGACACAAATGGAAAAACATTTACAGAAGAACTAGCTGTTCATCAAACACATAGATACAGCATTGCTATTGGCAACTAAGATTGTCGTTTGGCACAAGTTCATTGGCTGGGTCATCATGTGCTTTTTTTCTTCGTGGCTCAATCTTGGTTATTCATATCTCACTCTGCTTCTGACTTTTTCAGTATCAATGCTATTCTCTTCCTGTTCTTGTCTCATTCCTTACATTTGATGCCACTGTTTCCCTGAAACCCCCAAAATGGTCTTGGCTCCTCCCAATAAGGATTTTGGAAACCAATTTTGCTAAATTGTTTGTGGCTTCAATATTCTATGGCCTTTCAACATTCTCTAATCCCTTTTTTCTGAATTCTACTCCCTCCAGAGGACTAGCTTCAATTCACCAGAGGTGAGACCCAGCGAACTGATAAACTTGGTAGAAACTTTTCTTTGTATATTTCTCAAAGAACATTATACATGCTTTATTTTTTTTGTGTGGAAATATAAGGGAAACAAATCAATGTGTAAGATAAGGTACAAATTCTAAGTTCAGAGTTATACAAATCAATGGCATTATTTTAAAATTATGCTATTAAATATATTCGTTGGTAGCATATCCCTTTAGCACCTAACAATGGGTATCCTTAGCAAGAAACACATTTACAAAGAATACAATTTTTACCTTGCAAGGAAATTCTGTTTAGTCTATCTTATATTGCTAGACTTGGGCTTTACACTGGCATTAGTCAAGGCAGTAATGATAATTACAGAAACTGAGCAAAAAAAAAAAAAAGAGTCATTTTCTAAGCTAGATGAATGGGAGAAAGTCTAAACCTCTGACAGAAAGATTTTACCGTATGTGAAAATCCCTCTTACTGGGTCACCATTACTCAAAGGAGGGCTTGCTGAAAATAAGAAATTCACAGCTATCCTGCTGACATGGAGAGAAAGAAAACTTTAAAGCAAACCTTGGAGAAATGATTTTTAAAGTAGCAGAGTTGAGGCTTGACCCAGTAATAGATTTTGAAAGGGTGTTTGGTATCTCTGTGGTAAGTCAGGCTGTCCAACAGACAAGGCTCCGAACCCGAATACAACAAAGCTGGAGGCGCCTTAATAGCGATATTGATTGACTATAAACAAAGACAGGAGAAAGTAACCAGGATAGCGGAGAAAAATGTATTTGGGGAAAAAGGTTATTATCCTCCTTCGGGATGACTAATACCACAGCCAGAGAAATTCATTTTACAACAAATATTTTTTGAGACCCTACAATGTGCCAGGCACTGGATAAAAGACACATTTCTAACCCTCAAGGCATTTGTAGGCTAGTTTATGTGTTTCAGGGAGGTTGGTGGAAGCAGGGAAGAATCCATGGCCTATACACAAAAATCAAACCTGCCACTTTAACATTATCAGTAACCCACACTCTATTGAATTGCTCTGAAACAAGAACTATATACCACACAGAAAGACTCTCATTTTGTTTCTGCCACAAAATAGCTGGGTAACATAGAGCGGTTACTTCACTTTTCTGAGCCTTAATTTCCTGTTGGCCATATATGGGGCTGGCTGAAGAGGGTTGATGGGAGGATGAGTTCTAAATCTGCTTCCCATTCCAAAACGTAAATTTGGTTGGAAATTGGTATACAACACAATATTAGAATGTGATCTCTAATGATGTCTGTGAACAGAATACAAACTTTGTGAGAATTTTTTTTTTTGTTTTGAGACAGAGTCTCACTCTGTCATCCAGGCTGGAGTGCGGTGGCATAATCTCGGCTCGCTGCAACCCTGCCTCTCAGGATCAAGTGATCCTCCTGCCTCAGCCTCCTGAGTAGCTGGGATTACAGGTGCGCACCACCACGCCCTGCTAACTTTTGTACTTTTAGTAGAGACGGGGTTTCGCCACGTTGGCCAGACTGGTCACAAACTCCTGACCTCAAGTAATCTGCCTGCCTCGGCCTCCCGAAGTGCTGGGATTACAGGCATGAGCCACCGCACCCTGCCAAGAATCAATTTTTACCAGACCTGTCGGTTGAGTTATTCAAGATAGGTAGGGGTTTTGAAACAGTGCCACTTTTCTTACCATCAGCATGCTTCCCCCTAGTTTCAAATTTCTGTTTCTGAGATATGCAGAAAGCTTCATAAACAATAAGATGAGTGGCCCAGCATCAGTCAGGGGAAAAATGTGGAGCTGGGAGAGGCCCCTTTTCTTTTGCTCCTGAATGTATACTTTCCAAAGAATGGGATTTAATGGGTTACTTTGGAATCATCCAATGTGGAGTGACTGCACCTGATAGAATACTTCATGGTGGCTGAGAAATCAACATTTCTCTTGATCTATGTGTATAGTTGCCTTCCAGCCTTGAAATGGTCTTCTGTCCAATCTGCTGCAGCTACCGTATTCCCTCAGTAGCAGACTGTGTGAACTTCAGCAATGAAAGTGGAAAAACCAAATGCAAAAAATCTAGTCTCACCCACCATCTTAAAGAGGCAACCACATACACGGCAGACACTTGGGACTTCACAGTCACTCCTCAATGAAAAAATGTTTAAGCATCTAGTGTAAGGCAGATAGATTTCCATAACTGAAGTGGTGGCAGTTTAAAAGAAAAAGACAACTTGATCTTGCAGTCTAATGGGTGAGAAAGGCAATACACACATGAAAAATACAATAAAAAAGGAACTTCAGAGTGCAGTGAGCACTATTACAATCACAGCTTCACCCTGAATCTGGCGTGGCTGTGGCAATTGCTTCTATGTAAGCTTTAACCAGCTTCATACAAGTAGAGCTTGCAGGGGGCCTCACTGTGGGCCTGCGCTATGGACCCCCAATGCCCTGCCTAGAGCTACTCAGCTTGGACCCCTGTGGCAACCCCCTAGGCACTGATTCATGGAACTGCCACCCTTGAGCAATGAGTAATGGAAACCCTGGTGATGGAAGATAAATGTGATTCCTAGGTCATCTCCATAAAGAAAAGTTCTAAGATGCATATCCTTAGGCACCTCAGAAGGTTCCACTAGAATGAAAATGACTTCTCGTATTTGCTTTCCTTCCCTACTTCACTCTCCTGCCCCTCACACTGGCTCCTTGGAACCATTTGCAAATAAAATACCTTCCCGTAGGCTTTGCTTTAGGGAGATACCAGGCTACTGCACCATACAAAGTCCCTGTGCATCTGCGGTGTTGCCCAGCGACGTATTCAATCTAGCAGTGCAGAATACACTCAGGGGTGAGGGAGGGTGCAGCGAGGGAGCTGGAGCAACAGACTTCGGGATTGTTTTGCAAGTATGAGATGTCTTTGGAGCTGGGTGCTTTATATTTAAAATCCTTGCGAATTTTGCCTTTTTCTTCACAATATTTCCATGTATGTGTTAATATGAAAATATTAGGTTTGCGACACCTCCATAATGACTGGAGACTTACAACAGCTGACTGGCTGGCCTCACTGTTCCCAGCACTGTCCCCATCGAAGTCACGCTTCCTCTCATTCTAATATGCAAATTTGCTCAAGTATCAAATAACTCCTGGCTGAAAACTTTTAAAGGGACTGACCTGACCCTTGGATGAAGTTCCGATGAAGTTCAAACTCCTTAACATGATTTACAAGGTCTTGCATAATTTGGCCCAGGCATACTTCCCCGGTCATTTGCTATCCTCTCCTTGACATTTATCATCCAGCCATAACGAATTTCTTTTAATCTCTTTGACTCTCCATGTTCTCTTGCCTCCAGGCATTTGCTCATTCTGTTGAGTCAGCCTGCAGTCCTCACCCCACTGCTGTGCAACCTGCCCTTGTACCCCTTCTTCAGTCCTCAGCTGCCTGGAAAGATGGTACCCTGTTTTTGTCTGGGCTAGAAGCCTACCTGTGAGCTCCTGTCACATTCTCATCTTCTGTCACAGCACATGTTTTACCCTTTTGTTCTTGTCTCTTGTTAGTCTGGGTCGCCAATGGAACAGAAGCATGGGGCAACAGGTCCTGCCATTGCTTCCTGTTGTCTAGCGCCTTGTGCAAGTACTAGGAGCAAAGGTGGATTGTAAAGTTAGGGTCCTTAGAGTCATTAAGTTCAAATATTTTTCCTAATACCTACTTGCTTGCAACTCTTTTAAGATTTTTTAGTGTTTTCATCTGGATATAGTGGGAAATAATACCCTGATTTAAGAATGATTAGAAATAAATCTTTCATGCAATTTAGCACAATGACCCATAGAAAGCACTTAATAAATGACAGCTACTATGATTATAATTATATCCTAATAATTATTTTTATTTTTCTATATTAATAGGTATTCAATATATAAGCATAAAATGATTGAACAAAGGCAAAGCAACAGAAAATATTAGATACTTTCTCTCATTTGTTAAAGAGCAAATCATTACTTATTCAGAGATAGGGTCTTACTCTGACACACAGGCTGCAGTGCAGTGGCACCCTCATAGCTCACTGTAGCCTCAAACTCCTGGGATTAAGCAATCCTCTCATTTCAGCCCCCTGAGTAGCTAGGACTACAGGTATGCACCACTATGCCTGGCTAATTTTTAAAATTTTTTGTAGTGACAGGGTCTTGCAATGTTGCCCAGTCTGGTCTCAAACTCCTGGCCTCGAGTGATACTCCAGGTTTATCCTCCCAAAGTGCTGTGATTACAGGCATGAGTCACCACACCCAGCCAAAGTAGTTTTTCAGTGTCTATTGATTTATTTTAAAACAGAGCTAACTGACTAAGCTGATGATACATATAAGATTCAGCAGCATCCAGGAAAATTTTCTTCACTGCTCCAATGTCACAAATGCACATACGTATGTGGATATGACTGGCATTAGTTTTTTCAGGTTTTTAATAACCAGATAATTAGGATGATAGCAAAAGAGAATGTGGTAGGTACAACAAGGCCCCTTTCTCTCCCCTATGAAAGTGTCTACGTTCTAATCACTGGCACCTGTGAATCTGTTACGTTACATAGTAAGAGAAACTTTATGGCTGGGATTAAATTATAGATTTTGAAGTGATTATGCTGTATTATTTAGGTGGGCCCCATATAATCACAAAGGTCTTCATAAGAGGCAGGCGGGAGGATCCAAGTCAGAGAGAAAAGGTGCATGGTGATGGAAGGAGGGAACAAAAAGGCTGTATGGCCTGGCGTCAGTCAAAGAATGAGAACAGCCTCTGGAAACCAGAGGAGGGAAGAAACAGATTCTCCCCAGAGCCTCCAGAAGGAGACAGTCCTGTCAACATCTTGATTTTAGCTCTTTAAGACTAAGTTAGGATTCTGACCTCAAGAACTCTAAGGAATAAATGTATATTGCTTGAAACTATTGTTTATTGTTTGTGGTAATTTGTTACAGCAGTAACAGGAAACAAATATAGATTTGAGCTATACAGAATACTGCCTACAAAGCGATTGATTTAGTTCAGTATTTTGGAGATTTTTAAGGATGGAGAGATTGACAAACATACATTTATACTGAAGAGACAGTAGTTTTTTATGTAAAATAAGCTGAAGACATTCTGGAGATATAATTCCATCTTTTGCTGGTCATTTAAAGAAGCGGGAAGTGCTGACCTTTTCTTATTCCAAACTCCAGAATATATTAATATACATTAGGGTCTGTGATATGGTTTGGCTGTGTCCCCGCCCAAGTCTCAACTTGAATTGTAGCTCCCATAATCCCCACATGTCGTGGGAGGTAATTGAATTATGGAGATGGGTTTTTCCCATGATAGTGGTGATAGCAAATAAGTCTCATGAGATCTGATGTTTTTATAAATGGGAGTTCCGTTACACATGCTTTCTTGCCTTTTGCCATGTAAGATGTGCCTTTGCTCCTCCTTTGCCTTCCACCATGATTGTGAGGCCTCCTCAGCCATGTGAAACTGTGAGTCCATTAAACCTCTTTTTCTTTATAAATTACCCAGTCTCAGTTATTTCTTCATAGCAGTATGAGAATAGACTAATACAGGCTGTAGCCATGCTGTTTTAAATATTGTGGATCTGTAATATATTTTAATATATGATAGAATGAGCCTTAACTCATATTTGTCCTTTCAGAAAGTTTCTGACTACTGCGCATTTATGCATTCAGGCTAATTTAGAAATATTTTTGTCATTCCAAAATAATAGTATTTTTAATTTTACTTCAGATTCAGTTGACTTTGGAGGATTTTTAGTAAGTGTAAGCATCTTAATTTTATTAAGACTTCTTAATCATGAATTATGCATATATACACATTTAGCCAACTCTTCCTCTATGTGCCCCATTGGCATTATCTTTTCTTCAGAATGGTTCTGCATTTTTAGCATTTGATATGTTTCTAGATATTTTGTTGCTGTTCTTATGAATGGAAGCTTTTCTTCTGTTGTCACATTGTCTTTTCCTCACATTTTGTTGTCAAAAAGTCTCATGTTTGATCTCTTCTTTTTCTACTTTAAGTTCCCTTCTTGTAGAGTCTATGTTTTATTTCCATGAGAAATGCATTTGTTGCTCACAATTTTCTTTTGTTTTCTGAGATAAATCTTCTGTTGCAGTACATTCTTCAGCTTTCTCTTGTGTGCTATATTCCTTTCTGTTTCGCCTTTTTATTTCTAAAGAATTTTGGCCTTCCATGCTTATCCCAATTTAAAAAATAACTTATCTATTTCTGATGGGTGTAACTTTGAGCATTTTATTTGCCCTCTAATAATGTATGGTGTTTTCCTTGACTTCTCTACTAGATTTTATATCCCATTGCTATCTTTCCTTTACAATAAAATTTAAGAAACCGCCTAGGTCTGTTTCCCCTCAGTTCTTCTGCAGCTTGGGAAGGGCAGGGATGCAGTAGAATAGCAGGTCTTGGCAGCTGCAATTGGGAATGCGGACTTTTTTTTCCCCAAATGGGTAGCCTAGTATAAAAAACTTTGTTCTGTGATAATTAGATTCAGGAAGGCATGTGAAGATTTCCTGTCACAGCTCTAACTAATGATATCAATATGCATGCACCATTGGTAAGATCATGTTACCATCCCAACCAATTCCAGAAGACCCTTGGCACCTGGTTTTTAACCACATATCTTCACATGACAAAGTAACAGTATTTTCCATTTTTTTACAGATTTCTTTTTTTTTCTCTGGACTTAACATTTTTCTCACAAAAATACATTTGTGTTATTGCATGTATGAAATTGAATAGATAATATGAAACCTTGTTGAGACGCAGACTCTGCACAATTTGTTAGCTGCTTTCACTAGTAAAATGGCATTCATACAAACTAGCATCTTGGTCTATGTCAATTTAATTTTTTGCTGCAGCAAAATTACCAGTCACTCTATGTCTTGCACCTTCTACACCAATAATCAACGTTGTGAATGCTAAAATAGTGAATGTTGAAGGTCTACTGTATTCACTCTAGCTTTCTAGACTTTGAAATTGCATAAGTAGGTAAGATGTTCCATGATAAGCCCTGTAATGATGCTAATTCAGATCATTTCATAGATAGAAAAGAGTTCTTAAAGTAAATTTTATGATTTAAGGTAAAATCATTATGTATGCAGAGATAGTTATCATATAACTAGAAGATGGCTCTTCCAAGAAATTTCTGTTCATAAAATAGACCCACTTTTCCATAGAATTGTGAGGAAAATATCTGAAATATGGTTTAAGAGTCCAGAGACTAAATAGAAATGGAGAAAGACAAGATAGGGGAAGTTAGAGAAGATTTAGACTATTCAGTTTTCTATGGTAGTGCTTAAGTTTTTCTGTTCACAGGCCTGAGGAAACCATTCTTTCCTGATGTCTCAGCCACTTAGATTTGCACATGGAGCTAAAATAGGCCTAGCAGGGAGACCATAAAGGTCATTGAAAGAGAAAGCCTTTGGAATTCAGCTTACTCCACAGGACCAGTGCTTGACTGATTTCCTATGTCACAAGGAACAAGTTTTGAAATACCACATTTAAAGGAAATAAAATTATTCCTAGAGGAGATTTTTCATTGTCTCTCCACTTATTATAGAACATACTGAAATAAGTATGTGAGCAAAATTCCTACAAAGAAATAGTCAACAGGATAGGACAGGTGGACACTCAGTGAAGTCCTCTGAAACATTCAGTGAGAAAGTAAGCTTAAAGAGGTCCTTGAACTTTAGAGGAGCAATCAACTAGTTATCACACCCTGTGCAATATGGAGAAATGCACCCCAAACTGTGGTACTATCTTACACTTCGTCCTGTGCTAACTCTAATCCCACTCACTGCTTCCCATGTCCTCATGCTCCTTGATCATGTAATGCTATAAAAACACATCTCATTCACCACAAATGAAGAAATCCTCTACAAACCTAACAGAAAGTGATGATTATAAGGTCTTATACATCTATTTCAAAGCATTCTGTTTCACTGCAGGATACCTCATTGCTGGAAGAGAAATTATTACATATTAGCAGGTGCAATTTTATTTGGATGTAATATCCTTGACCAAGTAAATGGTTGCAGTTTTCTGACGTACCAAACTGACAGCTTCTTCTATGACCTTTAGTTATCTCTGTGCAGTCAACAGTAATGCTATTTATTTGACTCACAGCATTTCCCATGGTTGTGCTCACCACTGACACATCTGTATAGATAGAGGTCTTCTTCCACATCAAAAGGAAAAGATGGATCTTGAAGGAAACATTCTTGAGTTGACATTTAAACAAGTAATTTGATTTGGGGGAGAGAAATAATTTTAATTTATTGTCATTTTGAATCTGTATCACCCTGGTGAAACTGATAGCAAGGCATGATAAAGCTTTTCAAAAATACCTATGGCTATATAGAGATTATGTATCAGAATGTCCTTGCCTTTAACAATAAAGTGTACTATATTAATATGGTTTTATACATATATATAAATGTGTACATATATTTATATATGCACATGGTTATATTTATGCACATAAAGAATGCACATATGAAGGAAAAATATAAAAATATTAACAATTGTTTGCCTACATATAAATATGCAAAGTTACTTGTATATTTACTTCAATTTTGGAATACCTAATTTTTTCATATTTAAAAAAATTTTAAAATACTGATACCTAGATATAAATTTCAAGGCACATACAATTTATGTTAGAGTTTTTTCCCCTTATGTAAGGCCATGGGCTGTAGAATGAAAGATACGTATTAAATACCCAGAAAGACACCCAGCAAGGCAGTTCGATTTTGGAAAGAGGCTGCAGCATGGCATGGCAGGACTCAGGATCTTGAAACAGCAGTCAAGCACACATCCTTCCTTTCTTGCCTTCATGCTTCCTGGTTCCGTCTGCTGCCTGCTTCCCTGCAGTCATAGCCAATAACATGCTTGGGATAGAATCGGAACTCTTTTCAACTGGAGTCTCCCATATGTTCATTATAGAAAATGTGTTTGCATTTTCACTGCAACACACCGCATATACTGACACTGCCTGACTGTGAATTCGTAGCTGGGAGAGAAGAGGGACTGGCAGCTGAAGTGAAAGAAAGTTGGTGAGACATAGAATTCTAGCCCAAGAGTTTCAGAGTTTCACAGGACTTTGAAGCTCTTCTGTTTGGCATAGTTCTCCTTACAGAATGCCTGGGTTATTGTTTTTTTCCACTTCAGGCCCTTTTCCACATGGATATGTCTATAATTTCTTCAGCTATATTGACAAATAAACTTTCTCAGCATGAGAACCTATGTGAGACAAATGTGTCTAATTTCTGGTTAGTTGAAGTCTTTCTTTAAAGTGATTTTCTTTTCTCCCAGCCATGACTCTACTGACTATTTCATGGATGCCTGTAGATTCAGTGTCCCTGTCACATTCTGATTTAATTCTATGTTATGTAAATGAATGACTGGATGAGAGATGAAAGAATGGGTAGATAGATAGATGGATGAGGGGATGGACAGATGTGGGAAAGGGAGGTAGAGAAAGAGAGAGGTAGGTAACTAGTTTTTCTCTTACTTTTAGCTGGTCTTAGAGTCTACTATTACAGAACAAATGAAGAAGGTCTAGCATACAAAAAAATGAGTAAACTTTATTTACTGAATCCATGTTTTTGTGCTGTTTCCAACAGACAGCTGTTTGGAGCTTTGTAGCACCTGTCTTCATAAAGTCCATGACCTCTAAGGTTTCTAACGTCTACTAAAATGGGCTAAAACTGCCATATTATGACCAAATTTATTTTGTTATGAGTTACTTAAGATTTTCAACTGCCCATTGTATTAGCTTGCTAGGGCTGCCATAAAAAAGTACCGCAAACTGGGTGGCTTAAAACAACAGAAATGTGTTCTCTCACAATTTGGAAAAGTAGAAGTCTGAAATCAAGGTCTCAGCAGGGTCCTCTTCCCTCTAGATTCTACAGAGGAATTCTTCCTTGCCTTTTCCTAGCTTCTGGTGGTTACTAGAAATCCTATGTGCTCTCTGGTTTGCAGATTCTTCGCTCTGATTTCTGATTTCATTTTCACATGACCTTCTTCCCTCAGTGTCTATCTCTGTGTCTTCACATGGCCTTTTTTCTCTTTCCATATGGAGTCTCACCCTGTCACCCAGGCTGGAATGCAATGGCACTATCTCAGCTCACTGCATCCTCTGCCTCCCGGGTTCAAATGATTGTCCTGCCTCAGCCTCCCAAGTAGCTGGGCTTACAAGCACCCGCCACCACGCCCAGCTAATTTTTTGTATTTTTAGTAGAGACAAGGTTTCACCATGTTGGCCAGGCTGGTCTCAAACTCCTGACCTTGTGATCCATCCACCTCGGCCTCCCAAAATGCTGGGATTACAGGTGCGAGCCACCGCATGCAACCCATATGGCCTTTTTATAAAGGCACCAATCATTGGATTAAGGGCTTACCCTAATACATTATGATTTTATGTTATCTGCATTTGCAAAGACCCTGTTTCCAAATAAGGTCACATTCTTAAGTTCTGAGTGAGCAAGAATTTTAGACAGACATTATTTAACCTCCTACACACACCAAGAAATAAATATATCTTTCGGGGATATGGGTTTCTATTTTGAAAAATTCAGAGTAAATGCTCTTGTACTTAAGGTTTTTTAAATATATATGTGTGTATGTGTATATATATATATATATATATATATATATATATATATATAAAATTTCCCTTTTTTCTCAGAGACGAAGTTATTTCCTTTATTTCTTCTCATCTTGTCATTCTACAGATTGAATTTCTAAATTTTATTTTAGTTGTGAAAGATGTAGACTGTTTCCAAGAGTAGTCCATTACTTCTGATTGTTCTTTCAGTAATAAAATGTATTATTTGATTCACACGACACCACTTATAATTTACGGGGTCAGTTTCACCCCCATACTCTCCTTGCATGAATGCTGGAAACGAGCCACCCCAGGTTCTGGTGGTGGATATCAGCTGCACTCTGCAGCCTCACACCTCCCTGCCTCTCTTCCCACTATTCCTTCCACTTGCAATGGAAGTCATTATTATCAAAATCCCACTCATTCTTCAATGATCCAGCTAAAAGCCTTCTTTCCCCAGTTTTCTCTTTCCTACCCTGTCTTCCCCAAGACAGAATTAATCTCTCTGTCCTCTACCCTTGTATGAAAGAAGTCCGTCTTTGACCTCAGTTTCTTCGGTGTTAGCTCTAGCACTGCTGTTCTCTACCTAAGTGGCTTTAGAGAATTTACCTAGCCTTTCTTGGGCCTTGGTAAATTGGAGATAATCATATATACTTCTATGTAAATTGCTTAACAGAATGTGTGACACGAGGTAAAAAGTCAATAAATCTTAGTTCTCCTTTGTAGTCATTTTCTTCTTTGTCCTGTGGTTATTTGTGAACAAATGTGCATGCCTCACTAGACAGTGAACTATTGGAAGCCAGGGGCTGTGCTTTATCTGTCTTAGCATGCCATATGCCATCAAGTACATGCTTGTTATGTAGCTGTGCTCAGTACAATTTGCAGATTTGATAGAGAAAGGAACCCTTTTTAGATTTTGTCTGAATTCTTAACTAATATGACAAGCTTTCTCTTGTTTTCTAATGGAGTTCTGGTAGAAACTTTTTCTTCTGCAGAGTTCACATGAGACACTTGCATCAAACATTTTGTGTATTTTTTATATACAAAATTTATTTATAGTAGTATATACTAATTATAATATCAATACAGATATATTTTTATTTCTTAGACAATATCTTCTAGGCATACATAATACTTTATTTTGATTTCTCATCTTCATAAGAGCTATGCAATATTTTTGCTACCTTTCCAGATTTACAGAATATAAAACAAAGCTCGGAGAAGCTAAACCAGCTATGGATGTGGAAGGCCAGAGTTACAACATGGGACAAGGCTCTAAAAATCTTTCTTCTCTGCCTTCTTTCTGTCATAACATTACAAAAAAATTGAGAACTAGGGGTAATTATCTACTATAATTTTAACTCCTCATCACAATTGCTGTCTCCATTTTGCATATTATGTTCTAGTCTTCTCCATAGCCTGTCAGTTGGATACAATTGATAGCAAGGTACACCTGTACACCTACAATTGACAGCAGGGTACCATTCTGTGACTTGTTTGTTTCACCATACCCAGTACTTTTTACTAGATATTTGTTCTATACCATGCAGCCATTATCACCATGTTTCTTTTACTTTGAATGACAAGCAAAACAGGTGGACAATCAAATAGAGACCTTGGTGTGGGTATGTTGTTCATACTCACTGTGTATTGACCTAGTTCAGATTTTATTTTTTCCTTTCAGAAAAGGAGAATTCAGAGGGAAACTCGAGAAAGTCACAAAGGAGAGCATTGCCCTAGATGAAGACAAGATGAGTTTGCTCTGAGTTCAGAAGGGATAGTTTCCTGTTGTCTGAATAATATTATCACCTCTTCAACACTCCTAGGTTTTACTTTCTACAGGAAAACGAACACAAAATAAAACTACCACATATCTTCATTGCACAAACACATACATCCTTCACAGAGGGAGAGAAAGAGAGAATTACAATTTCAACCAAACTTTAAAAAGTAGAAACCACTGAATCTGTTGGGTTACCTATATTTTAAATTAAATTAAATCTGAATGAAAATTATTTGACTCCCAAAGGAGAAAATCTTAATCTCTGTGGCAAGTAATTACTGAGTTATTATTTTGTGACATATTCACTACTATGAAAAATAAATAAGGAAGATTAAGTGTTCTATGCATTTTTTCCTTTATCCAAGTCAAGAGCTTCTTTGATTCGAGGGCAGTTGAACAGTCTAAATCAGAAGATGTTTGAGGACAGACCCTTTTCAAGGCTTGATAAAAGCATAAATTCATGGGAGACATTATCCCAGGAGATCCAGAGAGAGAGGGAGAGCTCTTTTGAGGTGAGTGTGGGAAGAGAAGAATAGTAAGTGAGATTCAGTGGATGAGGAAGGAGGAACAGGGAGGAAAGGGGACAGGAAAGGAGGCGAGAGAGAGGGGGAAAGAAAAAAGAAGTCTTTGTGTTTATGGTTCTCTCTTTTCTTTTGACAGGCTTCTGTTGCTGAAGATCACTGAAAGATCACTCTTTTGACCCTGAGTGTGTTTGTGTTCTATAGAGATCATCTTAGCCACCCACTCTCAGGGACTTCTGGCAGACACTCTTCTTTGCATCAGTAATGTGCCTTACAGATGAGCTCTCGTCCTACCTGTGGGGTCCTGTCCTCTGGAGGTGCACCCATACACCAACCATGTTGCTTTTGGGAGCACAATTGAGCTATTGCTTGTCCTCCAATGTTTTTACCTTTAACCATTTATCCACAATTCCAAGAAAATAATGACAGTCACATTCCACAGCCTATTACATTTTTTTTTTTTTTTTTGAGATGGAGTCTCACTCTGTCACCAGGCTGGAGTGCAGTGGTGCGATCTTGGCTCACTGCAACCTCCGCCTTCTGGGTTCAAGCGATTCTCATGCCTCAGCCTCCCGAGTAGCTGGGATTACAGGCACGTGCCACCACACCCAGGTAATTTTTGTATTTTTAGTAGAGATGGGGTTTCACCATGTTGGCCGGGATGGTCTCGATCTCCTGACCTCATGATCTGCCCACCTCAGCCTCTCAAAGTGCTGGGATTACAGCTATGAGCCACCATGCCCAGCCAGCGTTATTATATATTTTTATTTACATATACATATTAAATTCAACTTTATTAGTTTTTTGACAATTGCAAACTCATGATAAATTTAATCAGTGCAGAAAATGACAAAGCATAGAGTAAGAAATTTACCAATAATCCAACTTCTTGGTAATTACCATGTTTAATGTTAAGTGGCTATCATCCTCAATATGTCCCCATATGATTCTAGAGAAAGATGAACAGGAGGAGACACAGAGTTTTGCAAACTATAAGTTCACATAGTAGTGAATATGTCACAAAATAATAATTCAGTAATTACTTGCCATATGATTCTAGAGAAAGATGAACAAGAGGACACAGTTTTGCAAATATAAGGTTATTCTATACGTAGTATTTTTTAAAATAATTTCTATTAAATTTAATTTTCCTAAAATATAATAGAAGAAAAAAACCCAATTAAAAGTGTGTTAAGGCTAGGTGCAGTGGCTCACGCCTCTAATCCCAGCACTTCCGGAGGCCAAGGCAGGTGAATCACTTGACGTCAGGAGTTCGAGACCAACCTGGCCAACATAGCAACACCCCGTCTCTGCTAAGAATACCAAAATTAGCCAGGCATGGTGGTGCATGCCTGTAATCCCAGCTACTCAGGAGGCTGAGGCAGAGGAATGGCTTGAACCTAGGAGGTGGAGGTTGCAGTGAACCGAGATCATGCCAACGCACTTTAGCTTAGGTGATAGGGTGAGATTCCATCTCAAAAAAAAAAATTAAATTAAAAAAATCAAAGTGGGTTAAATTCTCAAAAATATTTTTATCACTATGAGTTCCCAAAAACATCTCCATAAGATTAAGAAAAGTAATTATCAAAAACAATGAGGATGGAGTCATATCATGAATTTTTTAATTTTTTGTTTTTAGACAGGTTAAAGATTAGTTCTTGCCATGAAAAATTGGGAAATCAGCACATACACCCTACATCTTATTTTTCTCTCCCTTCTTTCTTATTTCATCTTTCAGTATTTTCTCCTTGTCAAAGTTAATATTTATTTCCTTTTATGTGACTATAATATTCATAATTGTTCATATTTCCAATACTTTTGCAACCACGATTCTTTTTCCAGTCATGCACAACCACCAGGTCAGCATTCTCCCCCTACAGCTTAATTGAGATACAATCCACAGACTGTACAGTTCAATGACTTTTAGCATATTTACAGAATTGTGCAACTGTCACCACTATTTAACTAAAATATTTTTATCATGCCACAAAGGGGCCAGGCACGGTGGCTCACACCTGTAACCCCAGCACTTTGGGAGGACAAGGCTGGAGGATGTCTGGAGACCAGGAGTTTAAGATCAGTCTGGGCAGCATAGCAAGACTCCATCTCTACAAAAAATTTTAAAAAAAATTAGCTGGGCTTATTGGCATGCACCTATTCTCCCAGCCACTTGGGAGGATGAGGTGGAAGGATCACTCGAGCCCAGGAGTTTGAGGCTGCAATGAGCTATGATAGCACCACTGCACTCCAGCCTCAGCAACAGAGTGAGATCCTGTCTCTAAAAAACTCCCCCTCCAAAGAACAAAAACAAAAACAAAATCCAGAAAGCAAAAATCTCAAGCTAAAGGAACCTAGTAGCCTTTAGCAATCACCCCCTATCCTGCCCCTTCTCCCATCCCTAGGCACCCACTATTCTTTCTGTAGATTAGTGGGGAGGTGGGAAAGTGAGAGTCACTTTCTGTAGATTAGTGGGGAGGTGGGAAAGTGAGAGTCACTTTCTGTAGATTATTGGGGAGGTGGGAAATGAAGAGAGTCAACACAGATGTCTTATCAAGAAAGTTCCACCAGGAGTGACTAGAACCAAATTCCTCCAGGAAAAGTCCGGAATCCAGTTTAAAATGCACCCTCAGAGACAATCGGCCAAGTGAAAAAGAAGCCGGATTAAACATTTAAACACCAACTTTTGTCATTCAGTGATGATGCCAGCGCCTGGGGGTTTTCCTCACTGGTCTTTGAGGCCTGTGGTGCAAGGGCAGAGTGACATTTCCTGGTTAAGGGAAAGCCTTCGGGAACAAAGATGCAGATGGGTCATTGAGTCATATCTTCTACAGGCACCAAGATTCACAGACAGTATGAATGTCCAGAGGCTGATTCTCCCACTCTTTCCCTATATAAAAGTTATTATTAATATTTCTCCTTGCTCCCTCTTTACCTTACTCTTGAAATCTTAGACTTTGGTATTGTTTGCCAGGCTATTCTTTCCTTCCGTCCTGTAATACTGCCAAGCGTCCTTGAAAATGGCGGTTCTGACTTAATCTTTACCTTCAGTCTGGTTGTACTCTCACTATAACCAGCTGAAATTATTTCTTTCTATTACATGGTTATGTTTTTCCATGGTTGATCGTCATTTTTTCTTTTAAAATCATTTTTTTGTTATTCCAGTGAATTTCTTGGAAAATGATTTGCAAGCCAGTATGCATGGTACCATTTTCCCCGGAAATTCTTAATAGTAGTTTTACCTTGGCCTTAATTACTCAGTAGTACGAAGGTAATTTGCAAGAATTTGTAGAATGATATAAATCAAAGAAGTGTTTCTAAAAGCCAGATGCACTCTTCTGTGTGTCAATATTGTCAAACAGAAATATAACATAGGCTACACATCTAGTTTATTTTTTATTTTCTTTTTTAGAGACAGGGTCTTGTTATGTCACCCAGGCTAACGTGCAGTGGCCTGATCATGGCTCACAGCAGCCTCAAACTCCCAAGTTCAAGCAATCCTCCTACCTCAGCTTCCCAAATATCTGGAACTACAGGTCCATACCACTACATCTGGCTAATTAAAAAAAAAAAAAAATGAGATGGGGTCTTGCTGTGTTGCCCAAGCTGGTCTTGAACTCTTGCCCTTAAGTAGTCCTCTTGCCTCAGCCTCCCAAGTAGCTGGGATTACAGGCACAAGCCACCACACCTGGCTTACATATGTAATTTTAATTCTCTAGGAGCCACAATTAAAAAAAATTAAAAGCAGGTGAAATTAATTTTAGTAATATATTTTATCTAACCCAATATATCAAAAATACTATTTCAACATGTAATTGATAGAAAAAATTAGTAATGAGATAGTTTATATTTTTTTGTCAACTAAGTCTTCAGTATCAAGTGTTTAAGTTTACAGAACATTTCCATTCAGCCTTGCCACCTTTTAATAGCCACAAGTGTCTAGTGGGTATTATATTGGACTGCACAGCTCTATGTAACAGAAATCTGCATTTTTAGCTCTTAAAGTTACCTTGTAATTATTCTTAATCTGATCATCACACTTTAAAATGAGAGAAAAAGTATTTAGTGGGGTTCAGCAATGAGTCCAATAATGCAAAGCCAGTTAACTGAAATCTAGGAGTCTGGGACTAATATTACATAGGTCTCTTCAACCTTGGGTTAGTGTCTTTTCCATATTTGCTTCTCTTTGTGGTAATTATGGCTGGTTGCCTGCCACATATCCATTTTCTCCTTCTTTTTAATAACTAAATCGTAATACTGGGGGAGAAAAGGCAGTAAGATGCTCTGCCAAAAACCTATACTTCCCAGATTCCCTTGTTCACAGGGCTGTTCATGAGACACAGTCTGGCCAATGTGTTAAAAGCAGAAATAAAAAGGAGATTGTAGGGTAAGCTTCACTTTCTGAAATAATGCCTCAACTCTGTCTCTTGTTCTTTATTGTTTTCTTCTTCCACCTGCTGGGAATGCAAAGAAGAGACTGGAAGTGAGGTCACGATCACAAGCCACACTTTCTGAATGATGGTTCCAAAGGGTGGAAGGAGTGTGTTGATATCATCAGGGAGCTGGTGCACCAGCCATAAACTGTACACTTGTTACTCTGTAAGAAGTATAAGCTCTTGTATGATAAATCCTTTGTAGTTTCATGCCAGATTATAACTCTTGAATGATATTCTCATTTCAAACGTCATTATGTCATTTCAAGATCAATAGGCTTTTTCTCACTGGGTGTGGTTAAAATTTAAAAATCAGCTAAACACTGATAATGCTCACTAGGCTAATATTTATTAGCAAATAAGACAAATACAGGAACAAACATTTCATCTTTGCAATATAGTCTTGCAAAGAATTTTTAAAAACTCTTTACATTGCTGTACAATTACTAGAACAAAATATGTTTATGTCATCACTGTAGTATGACATCATGTTCATCCACATCAACACCTGTTGAAATGGCTAAAGAGCTGTCTTCTGGGTTGATGATGTACTAGGAGTTATGAGATCCTGGTTCTTTTCATGCTTCTGTCACAAACAACCTGTCTTTGTGCGATTATGCTAGCTTCTCTCTAACTCAGTTTCCTCACCTGTAAAGCAAAAGATTAAAGTAGTGGAATCCTAAATTCCTTTGCAGCTTTAGCATTCTACGAATCTATGGAAGCATTTCTTCCAGGAGACAGGATTCACAGCCCAATTTCATTCGATGTTTGGCCTTTGGGTCTGTGCTAGTTTAAATCGTTACATTAAATTTTTGGCAGTGATAATGCTTGAACATCCACCATTTGCAACTCTGACAACATTCCTTCTGCTACGAAACCTACTCTTTTAGAAGACTCAACTTATTCAGTACTGCATAAAGCACCTTCATAAAATTTCAAGTGAAAAGGATTTCAAGGAAATCAGATTTAGTACCTATGCTCTCTTTCAAAGGTTCTGGGAAATCATTTTCAGTGAGCTAAGAAAACAGAGACTATTCATAAAATTTAACATTGCATGTGTGTGTGTTTTAAAACGCTTGTCTTACTTCTTTTGTTCTATTTACTATTAGGCGTTATTAAAAATCCTAGCTTTTTTCATTTGCTCTTAAAAAAAAATACTCCAAGAGTCTCTTTCCAACTCTGAAAACTCTTGGCTAAATACTGGTGCTATTTTCAACTTATAGTAACTGGCAACCTTACATTTTGTAAAGTTCAGGAAGAGCAGAAACTCAGCTTCCAAATATGCCACTCTGTCAGCAGGTTTGAATGTACAGGAAGCAGACAATGGAAGGCAAATGTCTGGAACCCAAATGCTTCTTTCCTGTAGAGAAGAAGACTCAAATGAAGACTAGCTTCTAAATCTCATCTTTCACCTGATTCAGTAGGGGTGGATGGTACCCAGTTCTAGCCATTCTTCTATCCAGAAGAATAACATCTTTTATTAAGCCTCTTCTTTTAAGTACTACTTATTTTAATGCTACGGCTATCAGAAAGCATTTATTCTACCTCACAATATGCCTGCAAACTGTGGTTCCAAGGAGGCAGTATTGTCTACTGGTTAAAAGTGCAAGGATAGTAGGAAAACGGATCTGTCATGTTGAGAAAACATTCACCCTTTACTAAGCCTTATTTTTCTAATTTGTGAAGTGAGGACCATAATAGTCCCTAACTCACAGGATTATTGTGATGACAACGTAAGATACTATATGTAAAGCACGCACTCCTGGTACATGATCATTATTCAATAACTATATGTTAGTATCATTATTTCCATTATCATTATTGTTTGAAGTAGTAACAATATTCATAGCACTACTATTTCTCAAAATAGTTTCCCTTGATAATACCACTAAACGTGTACTTCTCTACTATTATATAAACTAGGTAGATTTCTAGAGTCATCTCAATCAACTTAATTTTAATGTTTTTATTGGTTTCCTGAAATAGTTCATCCAGGATTCTTGAAAGTAGGCATACAGCTATATTCATCATTGTATTTTCAATGCATATTGCAATACCTAATGTATAAATGTTTATTGAAAAAATCACATTTGGGTGACCAGCAAAAGACAGGCTTTCTGGCATTTTTACTCTATTTCATAAAATTTGTTGATTCTAATGTCACACAATTGTAAATCAGGCTCTTTCATTGCCTGAGAACTGAGGCAAAAATCTCTAAATTGAGAATAGTACAGGCCAAGTACCTTCTCATTCTAAAGAGAGCCACTAAAAATCTGAAATATATCCTTGCAGTATTTATTAAAGCAGCAAATCTGGTCCTGTGACCATTACTGCCCATCCCCTCCAAGTCTCTGTCAGAGACACATACCAATAATTTGGAGGGAATTGAGTCAGGAAACTAGGGCACAAGTACTCCCAGGTGGAGGAGGGTCCACCTCTCCAAGTAAGCCAGGGAGAGGTCTGCAGGAGAACTGCCTGTAGAGATGGGGGTTGGCAAGAAGGTAATGTTAGTGTCTCATATTTTGATGAGCATCTGCTTCTACAGTGGACTTGCTGGGCTTTCTCTGTCCTATGTGAGACAAAGAGAGAGAGGAAAAAATGTAATTGGAGATAAGATGAAGGGTGAAATGAGAGTGAAGAAGAGTAGACTCCACCGTCACCTTCTGACGAGACATGACCCGAGAGTTTCTCATGAGCTCAAGGGACCTGTAGCAAGGAGCCCGCCTGGAGCCATCTTGTTGATGACCCCCTCAGGAGGACTCCAACCATAAGAAGTGAGTACAAGGAGTTGCTCAGTGATGTGAAGCTGAAGAGGGCATCTGAGGAGATGAGCTGTAAAACATATTCACAAGAGGGACGTGTGAAGGGAGTGACCATTCCGAAGAACCCAGACAGCTGCCCACAGGAGAAGGATGCCATCCCAAAGATGGTACCCAGTAAGTGAAAAGACTTTGGCTTTTCCCTCGAGTCCTCCTCTCTAATCCCTGCCTTCAGAGGGGTGGGCAGAAAGGCAAGGGAGAATTTGAGCAGCCAAATGGTATCAAAGAGAGAAGCCTTGAAATGGATAAAAACTGAAAGTTTTGAGACTGGATCAAAGCTTTTTCCTATTTCAGTATTAACAATTCCAAGATGAGACTGTTCTTATACCAAAAGCTATCAGTTCTTTATAGAACCTATGCCAAGTGTTATCAAGGGCTACGAAAAGGAAGTTCAAAAGAGCAAACCAGGAGGCCGTGATGAAAGAAAAAAATAAATCTGTTTCCTATGCAGTCAAAGCTATTTATTACACCAATTACACTCATAACCCTGTAAGGGAGAGAAGAAGGGAGAGAGATATGAAGATGGCTAGTGGGCAGGCCAGTCAGACAAGCTCAGCTGTTAATTCACCCTATGCCATTCCAAGTGAGCTGGCAGAAGTAGGGATTCTGAAGCGGAACTTCGGACTCTGGGCCAAGTGTTCCTTCCATTGCACTGCACCACCTCCCCATAATAAGGGCTTCCGTTTTTTATTGCACTTTAAAATTAACAAAGCACTTGGGTGAACCACTGCCTTGCCAAGAATGTTTAGTCTGAAGAAAATTCTGTTAAACAAGGGTGTCAAAACAACCATTAAAGATGCTTCTAAGAGCATTATCTTAGCTCTGCAGGGAGTCAGCACAATGTAGAGAAAATACAAGATTGAGAATCCAAAGGCTCATGTTCGTTCTGGTTGTAGCGCAACGAAGAGCTTTAAGAAAGGAGCGTGGCATTTGGCTTCAGCTTGAGATTCAAATTCTGGCTCTGCTATTTAGCAGCTGTGTGACCTAAGGCACAATTCTTAACCTCTTTAATCCTCGATTTCTTCATGCATAAAATAGGAAAATGCCACCTACTTCCCAGGATTGCTGAGAGGAATAATGAGATAATATCAAAGCCTGGGAATGTGTCTGGAACTCAACAGGGGTCCAATAAGTACGAGTTTTATCGAATCACCTATTAGTACATTTTCTGCTCTGCCAACCTAAGAGAACTCTGGTGTTGATGAAATACAACAATATGTATGAGAAAAACTCTTTACAGTGAGTTACTTTAAAATATTTATTTTTCTTGTTCTCTTCCTGGGTGATATCTTTCTTTCAACTGTGGGAGCTCAGAGTCAATGTGAGAAGGGAAAATTCCTTTTTGTCTTTTTGAAAGCAAATTCCAATCTCTTAAAACTAGTTTTCTCTACAGTTCTTACTACAGTTATTTTTGTTAGTACTTTTAGATACATATCATTTTTCAGAATTATAAAAGACATACATATTCATTACAGGAGATGTGAAAAATATTACAAAGTATTTCCTTTCAGTTATTTCTAGACAAGAATATTTTTAAGAATTGGGTTTATTATGTATATACAGTTTAATAATAGGATTTTTTGATTAAACATTTGATACTTGGTTGAATGTATCTGTGTCAGTAAACAATAAAAAGAGGAAGTGTAATTCATTAACAGGAAATAGAGAATGTGAAGATAGTTTCTTACTGGTGTTTATTTTTTTGAACTATAACCTAGCCACAGAAGACAATGTGAAATGTATGTGTACACTTTATACAAACACAAGAAACCAAACACCTGAGCAACTATTATACAGGTTTATGAATAAAATATTTCTAGTTCTTTAGAAGCCCACTAGGGCGTGTTCTCTCTGTTGCATCTTTCTACATATTCCAAGAAGTAACCTCTACCCTCAAGTGTGATCCTCAAATTGCTTAACAATTGTCGTGGTATGTCATCTGTCACTGCCAAAATTGTGTTTTTTCCATCCAGGGTTCCAGAGGCCAGCAGGCAACAGGGCGGGGAAGCTGTCCCCTAACACTTCTCTTGTCTTTTTATTTTGCTTATTGTGTTCTTTCTCATGTCATTAATTTAAATTAATATTTAATTGAGTTAGGCAACCTTTTCTCTTATTGTCTGTTTTTCGTTTGTTTATGTATTTGTTTTGGTATAGCTAGAAAGGCTTTCCACACATCTAGATTATAAAGGAGTAAATTAATGTTTTCTTGTAGTACTTTTATGGTTTTGTTTTCTACATGTAGATCCCTGATGGATTAGTAGTTCATTCTGGTGTATGGTATGAGGTATAAATTCATTTTTCTTCTATTTCAATAATTTCTGATGACACTTTCATTAACACTAACTAGAATGGGTCTATATATCTTCTTTTATGCTCATTGTTATGTCTGTTTAAGCACCAATACCACACTGTTTTTATTATAAGGGGCTTTGTAGTATCACTTAATATCTGATATGACTAGCTTCCCTCATTGCTCTCTTGTCCTTTTTCAAGATTTTTCTAACAAAATTTTTAAGTTTATCTTCTATGTGAACTTTACAATCAATTTGTCTAGCCCCCCCAAAAAACAAAACACATACCTGGGATTGGATTAAATTTATATATTAACTCGTGGTACTGCCCACAAAGATAAGATCTCTATTTTTTCTAGGATAGTTTTGTGTCTTTCAAAGATATTTTGAAGTTCATCTCTTATAGCTTTTGTCTATTTTATGCTAATTTTGTTTCTACCAATTTTGTCACTAATATGCTATAGGATTTAATGTATCTTCTACATGATTATAGTTTGTAGATACTAAGGCTATGGATTTTTTGATAACTTTACAGTATACTATTTATTGATTTGTTTATTGGTTATATGAATTGCATTATTTACTCTCAAGGATTTTCCAGGTATACTGTCATATCATGTACAAATAGAAAAACTTTTATTTCTTTTCCAATTCTCACACCTCTAATATTTTATACAGCAGTAAAGGTAGTCGGTATTCTTGCCTTTTCTTGACTTTAGAAAAATATTTCTAGTGCTTTCCCATTAAATTAGATGCTGGCTTTAGAAGAGATAAAGTTGGCATGCACACACACACACACGCGCACACACACACACACACACACTTTCAAATCTGTAGACCAATCTTAGATGTATCAATGCAAAAATTTAAAATAAAATATTATCAAATAGAATCCAAAAACATTGAAAAATAATGCACTGTGAACAAGTGGATTTTTCTAGAAATGTAGGAACAGTTCAGAAAAAAAATTCTTATATTTACCATAGTTATGGCTAAAAAGAAATCATATGATAATCTCTCTAGATGCTGGCAGAAAGTCCAACAAAATTTGACCAAAATCCCTGATGGAAAAAATGCTCGATGAAAATAGAAATTTATCTCAACACAATTAATATATCTGTACCTATAATTATATTCATATCTAGGTAGATTTAGATAAATAGAGAAATAAAACTAGTTCTAATGGGAAAAATGCAATGGACATTTTCCCACGGCCAAGAATTATTGATAAACATTGTGTTAAAGTATTAGCCAATGCAAGCCAACAAGGGTTATGATGTTATTTAAGCCTGAGCAACTTGGACTTGCAGAAACATGCACAATTATGACTGTTACACCCACAGATTGGTTATGGGTTGGTTGATACCCATCTGAGTAAAAGTAGAATAAGGATGAATTTATAGTGAAACAAAGGGATATTTCTCACACCCATAGATTAGAGTGATGATTCTTGCTGGGATTCAAATCACCCAGGGAGCATATACATCCCTATATATTATACATATTTTATGTCTGGAAATACAGATTTCCAGTCCCGATCACAGAAGTTCCAGATTCAGTAGGTCTAGGGTTTGACCTTGGAAGTTTTGTTCTTTCTTACTGTGTATTTCAGTGTGTAGACATGGTTTTAGGTACTATTATTTTATAAAGCTTTATTTACTTGATTATTTATTCATATGTTTATTTCCCTTCTAGTTTTGGAATGTGTTTAAGTTAGCTTACCAGAACATATAAAGTACAGCAAAATTAATGTAAATTTTAAAAAGGAAAATAAATTAAAATTAAGAAAGTTAAATGTTGGCATAGATGATGCTAATATAAAAAAAGCCCACCACAGTGAGTTAGAAACAATAAGGTCATTTGCAGAAGTTGAGACACAAGGCCATTCCTGGGTTGTCATGTGAAGTAAATTATATTACAGTTCCTCTTTCTCCACAACTGGTAGCATTTGCTTGTGCATAAAATCGTTTAAAATAAACACTAAGAGCTGTCTCTAGGTAGAACAGTGGCATATAAATTCATCATATATCTGTAGATGTGCATATGCAAAAGATTGGTGTGAATGAACAGACACCTTGGTTATTAGACAGTGGCGTGGGGCTTAGATTGTAGGCATAGCACCTTTGATCTTTATATATTTAACATTTTCAGCATGGGTCAGCAGAGTAATCTATTTCATCTCCAGTACCTGTATCTATTAAGGTATATTTATCATCTATACCTTACTAATACCATAAAGAATTTAAGAAGGGTTAAACAACAACAAATACACTTAGGACAATTAAAACACAGATAGAAAAGGAAATCAGAAATCATATAAAGTAGGAGAAGTCAGACAAATCTGCTAGATGCAATTTTAACTGCAATGGATTATTACATTTAGATTTTCATTGATTATCCTCTACAGCTATAAAGAAAACACGATAGAGATCGCTCTTCTCTGATAAAAAGAAAAATTGTACATTTCTTTATAAGATTTGTTCCCACTATTAAATTCTAAGAAAAATATATCAAATAGAGCTATCCATGAATAGTATGCAGTCATAATTCCACAGCCTTTACCATCCCCAAACCTAGCTCAGGAGATGGCTTTTATCTCACTAGTTTATACTTAGTTCTTTAGTTAGCTCTGTACATATGTTTTTTCCTTATCTAGATTAAGGGCTTGAGGATATGTCTGTTCATCTTCCTAATGTTGCGCTTTTCTGATATAACATGCACTAGCAAATGTTCATCAAGTGAATGAATGAATAATCAATGAATAGACAAACAAATAATACTTTGTACAGCCAATTGCATGTCCTAGCTCTCACCCAAATCACTGGGCTTGGGTTATTTAATAGTTTTGCTTTTTTTTTATTTATTTATTTATTTATTTATTTATTTATTTATTTATTTATTTTTGAGAAAGAGTCTTATTCTGTCACCCAGGCTGGAGTGCAGTGGCACAATATCCACTCACTGCAGCCTGTGCCTCCCAGATTCAAGCAATTCTTGTGCCGCAGCCTCCGGAGTAGCAGGGATTGCACACGTGTGCCACAATGCCTAGCTAATTTCTGTATTTTCAGTAGAGACAGGGTTTCACCATGTTGGACAGGCTGCTCACAAACTCCTGGGCTCAAGTGACCTGCCCTCCTTGGCCTCCCAAAATGCTAGGATTACAGGCATAAGCCACCGAGCCAAGCCAACAGTTTGTTTTTTTTCAACAAATATTTATTGAGTACCTACTGCATGCCAGGTGCTGCTTTTAGTACTTATTAGGTTGGTGCATAAAAAGTAATGGCAGGACCTGCAAATACTTTATAGTTATGGCCAATAAGCAAAAGAGGCAAAAACAATTTTCGTTATAGTTCTTATTTTCTACATTGGGGGAATAAATGATTAAAGTGTGTAATGTGTTAGATGGCAAGAAGTACTTTGAAGAAGAAAAAAAACTTGACAGTGCAGTAAAAAGAGATAAAGAGTCCTGAACTCTATGTAAGTGTGTTGTGTATGTGTGTGTGTATGTGTGTGTATGTGTGTGTGTGTGTGTGTGTGTGTGTGTACAAGAGAGAGATAGAGACTGGGAATATAAATCCAGGAGAAAAGGCATGACTGGGGCATCCTGGCTTCTTATGGTAACTGATGTAAACAGAAATAAAAAGCATAATGATTTAACCCTAATGGTCTCAAGGCACATAATGTTGTGGCTGAGAGTTCTGGGGATAGAAAGAAGTTTAACTTATTTCCAAGAATACACAGTATTATGGGTATTTGCCTCACTTTGTTGCACAGAGAGAGTGGTGGATGTACCTAAACAATCATTCCAATCAACAATGATAGGTATCCAACCTATCATTCCAAGCTGGTGAAATGCATGCATTTTGGGGATTAGGTTAGGGAAAGAGGCTGAGGAGAAGGCTAGGAGGAGGAAGAAATTCTCACACACAATGGGACCTGTTACTGCAGCAGCACTACACCAGAAATAGTTTTCAAGGAAGAACTTGAGAATTAATTTCAAATTGAAGTCTAAGTGCAATTTAGGTAGGCAAAAAGTAATTTCCTGGGTTGGATTTGGGCCAGGGCATTGGACTTAACACCTCTTCTCTTGCAAAAATTGCCAGGGGATCTTTGATAATTATACGAGAGCATGGCCTTAGATTTACAGCTCCAGCATAGGCTGGTATGTATCTAAAGAGGGCAGCGCCACTTAGCACTCAGAACAGACTCCAGTTGATGAATGATAGCCTAATGCCACTTACTGATTTACATGCCCTCTGTGCTTCCAACAGCACCTGCGCTTTTCCAAGAGTGCTTCTTTGCCTAAGGACTGCCAAGACTTTGCTCTGTCAAATAGCACAAGAACAGATCAATTGATACTAAGGAACTTCTGCAGCTCAGAAACTTAAAAAAAAAATGGGTCAAGAGATGCTTGCTGAAGTGATTGTTATTTTTAAGCAGGTAAATACGTCAATACGAGTACTGCAGGAATAATAAAGGTAGTGAACACTGAAGAATCCCAGACTGGGCTTTCATCTCTACAGCTACCAAACTAAGTAAAATCCAGCAAGTCATTTCACCTCACCAAATCTCAGTTTTCTTGTCTCTACGAACCTGAATAAAATCCAAACAGTTTGCCTATTCTAAACGACCACCACCTAATTTACCACCTGGTGGTCTACTCTAACTTTAGAATCCTTTCCTATCTCCCTCTCCCTGTGACCACAGTCATACTGGCCTTCTTTTTGTTCTGCAAATCTACCAAATTTGCCTGTAGTCAGGGCCTCAGTGCTTGCTCTTCCTACCACACAGAATTCTTCTCCCCCAGAGCATTATATGGCTGGCTTCTTCCCGTCATTCAAATATCCTTTCTCAGAGGTGCTATCTCAACATCCAATCAAAGATTGTCCCTTGCCCTTCATTTTTTTTCTCTTTCAGCTTCTCATTTTATTAACATCATAGTATTTATCACTTTCCAAAATTATATTTTTTATGTCACTGTTTACATATTCAATGTTCATCAACAACCCTTCCTCACCATTATAGAATCAGAGTTTCCATGAGCAAAAGAGCCTCGTGAGTCGTCGGCAAAGCCTGAGTCCTGTCCTTTCGCTCTCCTCCCCTGACAGTATGAGCTTCACCACTCGCTCCACCTTCTCCACCAACTACCGGTCCCTGGGCTCTGTCCAGGCGCCCAGCTACGGCGCCCGGCCTGTCAGCAGCACAGCCAGCGGCTATGCGGGCGCCAGGGGTTTTGATTCCCGGATATCCGTGTCCTGCTCCACCAGCTTCAGGGGGAGCATGGGGTCCGGGGGCCTGGCCGCGGGGATGGCCGGGGGTCTGGCAGGAATGTGAGGCATCCAGAATGAGAAGGAGACCATGAAAAGCCTGAACGACCGCCTGGCCCCCTACCTGGACAGAGTGAGGAGCCTGGAGATCAATAACTGGAAGCTGGAGAGCAAAATCTGGGAGCACCTGGAGAAGAAGAGACCCTAGGTCAGAGACTAGAGCCATTACTTCAAGACCACTGAGGACATGAGGGCTCAGATCTTCACAAATACTGTGGACAATGCCCACATCGTTCTGCAGATAGACAATGCCCATCTTGCTGCTGATGACTGTAGAGTCAAGTATGAGACAGAACTGGCCATGCACCAGTCTGTGAAGAAAGACATCCATGAGCTCCACAAGGTCATCGATGACACCAATGTCACTTGGCTGCAGGTGGAGACACAGATCAAGGCTCTCAAGGAGGGGCTATTTCATGAAGAAGAACCACGAAGAAGAAGTAAAAGGCCTACAAGCTCAGATTGCCAGCTCTGGGTTGACAGTGGAGGTAGATGCCCCCAAATCTCAGGACCTCGCCAAAACCAATGCAGACATCTGGGCCCAATATGACGAGCTGGCTTGGAAGAACTGAGAGGAGCTGGACAAGTAGTGGTCTCAGCAGATTGAGGAGAGCATCACAGTGGTCCCCATGCAGCCCGCCAAGGTTGGAGCTGCTGAGATGATGCTCACTGAGCCGAGATGCACAGTCCAGTCTTCGGAGATCGACCTGGAATCAGTGAGAAATCTGAAGGCTAGCTTGGGGAACAGCCTGAGGGAGGTGGAGGCCTGCTACACCGTGAAGATGGAGCAGCTCGACGGAATCGTGCCACACTTGGAGTCAGAGCTGGCACAGACCTGGGAAGAGGAACAGTGCCAGGCCCAGGAGTATGAGGCCCTGCTGAACATCAAGGTCAAGTTGGAGGCTGAGATCACCACCTACTGTTGCCTGCTGAAAGATGGCAAGGACGTCAATCTTGGTGATACCCTGGACAGCAGCAACTCCATGCAAACCATCCAAAAGACCACCACCTGCCAGACAGTGGATGGCAAAGTGGTGTCTGAGACCAAAGATACCAAAGTTCTGAGGCATTACACCAGCAGAAGTAGGATACCCTTTGGGGAGCAGCAGGCCAATAAAAAGTTCAGAGGCAAAAAAAAAAAAAAAGTCTAGTGTATATTTTTCACCAGTCTATTCCCAGTATTCAGGGTAGTGCCTAGTGAAGAGCAGATCCTTAATAAATATGGAAGAATGGAAGACAATGGATTCAGTGATTTGCCTGCCATCCCAGCTCCAGCAGTCTGGGGGCCAGTGCACCTTTAGCTAGGATAATTCAGCTCCAGGAATTACCATGACCTGGGATAGTTGTTTTTAGTGACTTTCCCTGGCTGTCCTCATCCCCTGCCTATTCCGGATATAACCTTCATCTCCTGAAGGCACTGTTGTTAGTTAGAGTCAATTACATACAAAGGAAGATTATGGGGTAAGGGTAGCATGAGATGGAATGAATTAAAACATTTCAAACAGTGCCTAGCTCTTCTCCTCCTTTCTCCCTACTTAGCAATGGTGAAAGTTGATGTATACATTAAATAAAATATGGAGTAGTTGAGTATGTTTTAATATTATTAATAAAACAAGACTGAAAAATTTAACTATGAAAACTTTCAAAATAATGGATTTCTAATAATTGATTCTCAAATGTCATCTGTTTCTCACTACACGGTAGGAAGGACAGGAATTGATGAAGAATAAGTGAGGTTGAGAATGAGCGCAGAACTTAAGGGTGTGACCAGGATGTGAGGTAGGATCCATGAAACCATAAAATCTGTAAGCCAAAAATAAAATTTGAAGACACCCTAACCATTTGAATAAACTTCCTCCTCAGCCAGCGCACTCTTAAAATTTAAGCTGAAAGACTGGTTCAGGCCATGACACGAAGTGGGGTTTGGCATGCCTCATTATACCTCCCTGGCATTAACACCAACACAGACCTCAAGTCTGATAAAAAGCATTTACAATCTGTGCTCTCCAAAGTTTGCTACCTGAAGCCTTCATCTGCAAAATAAGAACTTTGGTCTCCACAATCCCTTATCTTAACCCAGACATTTTCTTTCTGTTGACCTTAGGTCTTTAGATAAATTGAACCAATTGTCAACCAGTTAGTTTTTAAATTTGCCTATAACCAGAAGCATCCCCAACATCCCACATTGAGCTGTCCCACTTTCTGGACCAAACCAATGTATTTCTTAAATGTATTTGATTAAAGGCTCATGTCGCCCTAAAATGTAGAAAACCAAGATGTACCCCAACCAGCTTCGGCACATGTTCTCAGGATCTTCTGAGGGATGTGTCATGGGCCATGGTCACTCATATTTGGCTCAGAATAGATTTCTTCAAATATTTTACAAAGTTTGACTCTTTTCATCAACAAATCCAAGGCAAGAATGTGGCAGATCATGGTAGTGACAAGTGTGGCAGAGAAAGGTTGGGAATATGGAAGAAGCAGCAGTTGGGTTTTATATGGCTCATATACAGTCATTAGTTCAAAAACAAAAATGATATATTTCCAGTCAAGGCACACACTCTTCATTTTATCAAAGTGCCCTCCACCTTTTCACTGATTTTCATAATTTGCTATGCCCCAAAGTTCTTTCTAGATTACAACTGCATGGCCCAGGAAAGGCGCAATGGCAAAGAAACAGGAAGTGATTCTTACAGTCGGGAACCCCTGGAAGCTGAGGATGCCAAAGGCGTAAGTAAGGGATGATCAAAATTGGCCAAACAAAACAACCACTATTTGCATTAATACAATTTCTGGAGCACTGATGTATTTTTAAGTAGTTGGCTCTGAATATCTAGATTTACGTCTCTTCTGTCCAAACGTAATGTCTAAAGTTGCCTCCTTCCTCTTAAAAAGGTGTTAATATCAGGTAAGTTCTAACAGATTTAATCCAAAGTCACAGGAGACATTTTCAGGGCATAGGAAAGAAGGCACTTAATCTCTGACTGTGCCTAGTTTAGCCCATGGACAACTTCTTCTCAGAAAAGAGAACATTCACTTGACAGTTTTATCAGTCAGAGAACATCTAAGAAACAAAGCTCACCACACCGGGGGATTCAATAGGAGTAATTTAATATGGGTAATCGGTTACTAGATTACAAGAGCTGAAGATCAATTGAGAAAAAATGAGGTAGCACTGACATTAGCAACTGCAGGAAGCTGTGACCTTGAGGACTATGATAGAGGCAGGAGGCAGAGAAATTCTAGGCAGACAGGGACAGGTCCCCGACAAAGCCCAAACTTCCAGCTGAAAAGCCTAAAACCTGCAGTTCAAAGCGAGAACTTCTATCCTTGTTTGCCTGCTCTGTCTTGATTGGTTCTTTCAACACTTATGAATAGTAAAAAACATGCACTTTTAAAATGTGCTCAATGTGTATTTACATAATAGCCTGTAAGAGTTCCACTGTCAAGTAAATAGTACTGTAGTTGCCTTTAAAAGTCTTTAATTACCTACAGTATTTGCAAAGTATATTGTAATGGATTTACAAGAATAATGTCTTTTTACCAATTGAAAGTTGCTTTTTCCAGAACTACCCATGGCCCTCTCTGCCCCCCATCCTTTGCCTATAAAGACCCCAGACTCAGTTGGTAGAGGGAGAGAAGCAGCTTGACCGGAGATTGGTGACTTGACTTCAGAGGGACAGCTGGACTTCAGAGGAAAGATGGCTTAACTTTGGAGAGATGGCTTGACTATAGGAAAGAACTGGCCGGAGACAGCCAGACTGCAAGGGAAGATTACCTGCCCATCCCATCCCCTCTCTAGCTCCCCACTCCACCAAGAGCCTTTTTGCATCACTTAATAAAATTCTCCACCTTCACCATCCTTCAAGTGTCTGTGCAACCTCATTCTTCTCGGATGCTGGACGAGAGCTTGAGGCCCACCAAGTGCAGGTACCCAAAAAAGACTGTCACACTGGTCCTTTACCCTTGCCAGCAGAGGGGAGCTGCCCCACACTATGAGGCAAGGGGCCCACTGAGCTGATAATACATTGCTGTCCCTGGATGGCGGAGCTAAGAGAGCACTGTAACATGCCTCTGGGGCTTCAGAGGTCGCAGGCATCCCCACCTGGGTACCACCATGGGGCCCACATGGAGCCTGCTCCTGCCGGCACCCAAAGTGGCCAGCCAGATCTCACACTTGCTTACTCACATGCTGTCTCCCACAAGGGATTGAGCATCCCGGGCCAAGTAAACAGGACACCCCAGTCTCAAGTCTGTTGAAAGGATTGAGAAAAATCCTGCATCAACTGGAGGGAGGAAACTGTGTGACTAGAGCCCAGGTGCCTGGACCACAGATAGCTTCTGGAACCATGGAGAACTGTGGGGTGGGCTAGAAGGTGAGACAGAGGTGTGGGGTGCCTTAGCCACTGGTGAATGTATCCTGAGCAGAGAGAAAAGGGAAGAAATCAGACTTATACCTTCTTCCTGCCTTCCAGCCTCCAGTCAGGAAGGCATGCCCTAAAAGAGCCAGAAACTACTTGGTAAGAGAGACTAGGGCCATAGTTTGTGGGGGTCAGATCCTTGTGATACAGTGGAAGAATAGGAACAGCCTGGGAGAGGGTTGAAACATTGGCTGCAGTTCGCCAAAGCATATTCTGCCCACAATCAACAGCCCCGTCACCCCACCTTGCAGTGGCTCTCTTCTTTGTTTACTTGTTTTCATGTATAAGATGCTCTTCATGGGTGCGACATCAGCATGATATTGCCATCTCACTTTAAAAGTTTCCTTTCCACAGAAGTGAAACCAATCAAGACCATTCTACCTAGATGTGTGGTTTATTTCAATGCCAATTTAAAATTATTTTCATAAATATATATATATGTATTTGAAATCAGGGAAGAAAAGGAACAAATTTGAGAAGAGAGTGGAGTGCTAACACAAACCAGAAATCCATTACAACATACTTTGCAAATACTGCAGGTGATTAAAGACTGTTAAGGGCAACTACAGTATTATTTACTTGACAGTGGAACTCTTACAGGCTATTATGTAAATACACGTTGATCACATTTTAAAAGTGCATGCTATTTACTATTCATAAGTGTTATTAATACGCATTTCATTTAACCCTAAGCAGCCATTTCAGTCTCTTGTGTGAATTTACATTTATGAATGTTTTTATAAAATGCATATTATTTACCCAATAGGCAGCTCTGCCATAAGAAATGCTAGAGCTGATTGCCAATTTAACTTCGCATGAGTTTCCATGCAATTGTTCCTTAGGTCTGCCTGCATGCTTGGGCATCCATAAATAGTCCTTCCCTTCAGAATCCTGCAAGTCAAGACCCATGAGCTGTTCAAATGAAGGGATTTTCTAGTCTGTTTTGGTGGTTCTGGGGATTTTAGTGTCACATAAAAAGAAGCCAGGATATGTCTCACCTTAGAAAATAAAATAAAGATTTCAGCACTGAACATGGCAGTCTATAAAGTATATACGTGTAATCACCTTGTTTACTCTGTGAACTGAAGCCCACATCTACAAAATAAAGATGAGCAAGCTCTAGACTAAGATACCTAAAATGTAAATTTTCTTCCTCTCTCCTTCTTCTTTCCCTCCTGCCTCCCTTTCTTCTTTCCCTCCTCCTTTCCTCTCCCTCTCTCTTCCTCCCTCCTTCTCGTCCCTTCCTTCCTTCCTTGCCTCCTTCATCCCTCCCTCCCTCCCTCCCTCCTTCCCTCCCTCCCTTCCTTCCTGCCTGCCTGCCTGCCTTTCTTCCTTCTTCCATGTCAGGATAGAATCTTTCCTGCCCCAGTCATTTAAATTGAAACACCAATGACCCCAGCACCAAGACACATAGACTATATGCAGAATTTACGAGGAGAATACGGATTCCCTGCCAATGCATATACCATATGCAGAATTTACAAATGGAATTTGTTCTGTGACTTTTGTATCCCTCTGCCAGATCAAAGACGTAAACAGGAATCAGAAAAAAAATATTAAAGAGCACAGACTAGTGATAATGTTTCTTTGGAGAGAGTCTCTCTAGGCTGAAAGTCGCCACCCCTTCTTTTGGAGGAGGAGTGGATTGGAGTGCCACTTTCTAACCTAAAGCATAAAGGGAAACACTGAAAGCTTTGAAATGTGTTCATATGGGAGAAAAAGACTTGGTGCTGGCCTTAAGACTAATAAAGCAAACATCGATTGAGGAATTGAGGACTGAGGTCTAATTCTCATCCAGGAAATCTAAGGGCGGGAGAAAGGCTACTAAGCTGCTTTGGTGGTAGATCCAGAAGACTTTTGCTCTGCTGAGATGTCCTGCAGTCCTAAAGAGAGTAGGTGTCAGGTTGTTTTGGGTCCTACTTGAGAGTCTGGAGGTATAAATCTGGATGCCTAGGAGCCAAAAGAGGACACAAAAGCAGCCAACAGACTACAGCTGTATCTGGCCAAGGTTAAGGACAAGAGAGATCTCTAGCAGAGAGAGCCATTGAGGAGGCCATGGCTGCATCTCATGCAAGAGTCAACCTTAATCATTCCAGGTCTAGGAGCTAGAAGTCACCCTGCTGAGTAAAAACTGATCCTCTCACCTCTCTTCCCTTTCCTCATTATTCTATTTATTTATTTATCTTTTTTAACACTAGCAGAAAGTCAGTAGCAGCTAGTGATATGGAGAGCATATGAGAGCAAAAAATGTTAAACAGAAGTTATTTGTGATAGATTGTAAAATTGGCCACATATCTGTCCCCTGTTTAAATACATGTCTTGAAACTCAGTATTACAAATCCTCTGATCAAAAAGTGCAGTTTGTTTCTCCACACCTTGAATCTAGGTTGGCTGATTGACTTGGTCAGCTCTAGAAGATGTTTAAAGCATTTGCTCATTTGGGGCTTGCCCTTTCTTGCTGTGAACCCCTGTGATCTCCACCCTGTGAATAAGCCTGCACCAGCCTGTTAGATGATGAGAAATATGTATCACAGTGTCCCAGCGAATTGCCAGTCAGTAACCGGATATGTAAATGAGCTCCGCTGAGACCAGTCAAGGAACCGTCCTGCTGAGCCCAGCCCAAATTGCTGATCCAAAGAACTGTGAACAAATAATGATAATTGTTTTAAATCACTAGGTTTTGGGCAAGTTTGTTATGTGGCAGGATGTAACAGAGACAGCCTCTCTCACTCAGGCAGATTTTCAGTCTAAAGTGGGACTGAACTGCAGAGAGGGGAGAATTTCAAAATGTTGTGAATCTAAATATTTGAATTTCTGAACTGAGACTGTGTTTACAACTTAATGTGACTGTAGGAGCATCTAATACTGGAGAATCATTGGCCTCCATGAGTTTTCATTTATGGACAGGACAGGATCACTCCCAGTGAATAACATTTAAAGAGATGATAAAACATAAACTCGAAATTGCATTTTGATCAAAATCCATGTGTAAATCCTGTTTAGTACATTGATGACAATTTCATAAACATATTTTACACGTCCAGTGTAACATATCCAGCATGGCCTCAGAACAAAAGCATTCACTTTAGAAAAAGAGTGGATGGCAGGACCATAACATGTAATTTCCATTTACTGAGGGTGCTTACCAAATAAATGCCCTGGAAAACTACCCTTGCAAACATGCTATAACCTAGTCTCTGGTATAGCAGGAGTGCAGCACTGCTGGAGTGCAGTGATGCAGTCATGGCTCAAACTAGCCTCCTACCTCAGCCTTACAAGTAGCTGGGACCTCAGGTATGCACTACCATTTCCAGCTAATTTTTAATTTTTTTGTTGAGTGGAGTTTCCCTATGTTACCCAGGCTGGTCTCAAACTCCTGGGCTCAGGTGATCTTCCTGCCTCAGCCTTCCAAAGTGCTAGGATTACAGGTGTGAGCCACCACTCCTGGCTAATTTTTTACTAGTGGAAAGATAATGGAGAGACCTTATTATATCAAATGCTTTTAGCAGGAAATACCTGATTTACCCAGGCTGCTTGCTGTACATAAACCTGGAATTTATAGACTTTTGAGAGAATGATTAGATAATTGGTGGAGTAAGAAATTATCATGCTTTATGCCTGAAATGGCTCCCACTATGTAACAAACATGCTCCTTGCATTGTGAAAACTCACAAGCTAGGGTTGACCAGATTGCTCATTATGTGAGAGAAGAAGGGCTTTGGGGAGCTGAGGTAATGATGTTAGACTTCTCTCAGGGAAGCAAGCCTTGCCCATGTATTGCAATTGCTTGTACTCTGAATTACTAGGAAAGTTTGATAGTGGGTAAGAGCTATAACTCATGAGAGTCTGCTTTGACAATTTGATCCTTTTTGTTTTTTCGTCTTCTATTTGGCATCTCCTGGAGCCTCAAGGACCTCGAAAACTTCTGATTCAGAAGTAGATTGTCATGCAACCTTGGGAAGGCCACTTAACTTCCACATTTAATGATATTTATTACATTATTAATCAAATAGGTAAATTACATAACCTCAAAAAGATAATATGAGAATTGAAGGGACAAAGAATGAGAAATACTTTAAAAAAATATATGGACACAGGAAGGGGAATATCACACTCTGAGGACTGTTGTGGGGTGGGGGGAGGGGGGAGGGATAGCATTGGGAGATATACCTAATGCTAGATGACGAGTTAGTGGGTGCAGTGCACCAGCATGGCACATGTATACATATGTAACTATCCTGCACAATGTGCACATGTACCCTAAAACTTAAAGTATAATAAAAAATATATATATATATAAAACAAAATACAAATGTAAGTAATCAAAGGTGCTACAGAAATATAGATGTAATATGGATCAAATAACTACTCAGTGTCAGCATTTTGTCATCACTGTGTACAATTACCATATTTATGTCCCTTGAGAGCTTGTTCATCTTAATTCTGATTGATTTTTGTGTCTTTTCCAGTACCCAGTAAGCACCAATTCTTTTACATTAAAGGAGCTCTTCGTATTAACCAACTTATTTCCTTCAATTTCACCTGGAGCACACATGTTTTATAAGTTTTCCACATAAAGTAATTTATGTGGCATTCAGAACTTCATTAAGTTCAGTAGCTTCATTATTCATTTACCATTTACCACATGGACTCAAATGTTGATTTTTTTTCAAAGATACTATAAATTTTAAATGGACTGAATAATATTGATATTAAATCTTTAATTTTCTCGGTACTTGATAATAAGTACTTTTATCCAAGCTTTTAATGCAACTATTAAATTAAGTCATATGAAATTGCCATTCTTATAAGTCAACAATTTATAAATATTAGAAATTTTATATGGTCCAGTCTAATAGTCACAATGTATAGCAATGTACAGGTTGATCAACATGAGGAAGAGTAGAAAAGAAAAAGAAATAAGTGAAATTTGGCAGACACTGTCGATTTGTTGATTGGTAACCCAGTACTTTCGCAGTATTTCTTCACCTCCTCTCTCCTACAGTTCCTACAGAGTTTGGAAAATAAATTTTATCTTTCCAGCCATTGTCAAGTATAGTCATATGACATTTTCCTGACATATACAGCATAAGCTGGGATCTGTAGATGAACATTTGCTCTCATAATGAAAGGGGTGGATGAGGCTAGCACCATGCTGTCCCTTCTCTCTTCCTCTTGTCTTAGGTATGATGCTGTAGCTGTCAGCTGGCTAAAAGGTTAAACATGCTGATCAGAAGGATAGGAAGAAGCTGGGTCCATGATCACATCACGGAGCCATCACAACAGTGCTGGGCTTCCTACCTCCAGACTTTTATTATGTGAAGAAAAAGAAAAAAAACCACCTTGCATTTACTTAAGCCATGACTAGCCGGGGTTTATGTAACTTTCAGCTGAAAATAAAATGTTCTAATTTATACAGTAGGAAATATGAACATGTATGTGTACATCTACTGTCTCAAGGAATTATCACAGCCTGGATAGTAAGAGTTTCAGTTACAAAATCCTATTAATGAGAGGAAAACTGCTGATTTTATTAGAATCAGTCTTTGTTAGAATCTTCATTAAGTACATTAACAGTCTTTATTAGAATCTTCATTAAGTACATTACATTTCTCTGCTTAGTGACTATAGAAAGCACTATTTGGCTTTTAAAAAATGATACTTCAGCCATAACAATGCCAAACATTTGTCCTTCTGAAGATTACTATTAGGTTATATCTTATGAAGTAGCTGCTAGCCACCTGGTTTCAACCAATATAGATGACAATTTAGTATGGTTCAACATACTATATAGGGCTGTTGCTACAGGAGTAATAACTTTCCGAGATTTGGCAGCAGCTGACTGGATCCTGGAACATACTCTGGGAATAACATTTTAACATTTTATTTATTTATTAAATAAAGTAAAATTTGAAGTCGGCTTGTTTTTCTGAAATTTTCTTCTTTTATATGAAAGGAGAGTTTGGCAAAACATTAATTATGGTTTGGGATCCCATAGCAGTCAATATAGTGTACAATAACATGTACAACGCAAATCCTCAATTCATTATTAATTTAAATCTGATCATTGGAAATGGGTTTGTGTGTCTAAATACACACACACACACAGACATATATATATATCACATACATCTTATAAAGAATCTTTTTAGAACAAGTTAATTTTCAGGCATAATTAGAATTTGTTCAAAAACAAGAATTTATAAACCAAATTTTCTAAGCCTATTAAATGCCAGCAATAGTGACAATATCACCATAAGACACTTAGTAGCATTTTAGTGGTTATCTATTAATTTGTATGAGAATACAATAAATATTATTCAAGTGTTTTTTGACAATACACTCAGTTTTAAAAGCTGTCTGGACTGTCAAAAATAATATATTTTATGTGAGTTCTATATAAATTTTCATTGAATTCAAACTTTTAAATAAATCTTCCAATATCTAATGCATCATATTATCAAAGCACAAAAAACCATTATATGATTATAAGAAGAACCTCAGAACTCACTGTCTTCAAATTTAATGGACTCCCAATGCTTTTTCCTCCTGCAAAGACTGTTTTTAAGACATTTCACAGTATTTTATACATTATAAATGGATTCCATTCTTGGCTTAGTAATTCACCTAATGGACAATGGATACAAAAAAGCTGTAACTCCAGGGACATTAAATTGGTTCTTAACTCTGAAAATTACAGCTTTTACAAAAAGAAGAAAATACTAAAAACATGTCTAATGCAACACTGCATCTAATTTTCTACTACCTCCAGATTGTGTCTAAAAGCTCCTAAACTTCTTAATGACACAATATGTTAAAATTGCGTTCCTTTATATTTAGATCTCAGAAAGATCTCACCCATTTTATAACCCTAAGGAGGGCTTACGAGCAAGGAGAGCTTGTGTGTGTGTGTGTGTGTGTGTGTGTGTGTGTGTGTGTGTGTGTGTGTGTGTGTGTGTGTGTGTGTGTTGGGAGGCAGAGGGAGGAACAAGTGGAAGGCGCTACTTCTATCCCAAGAGACTGTGAATTCTCATACTGAGGTAGGAAACTAACACCCTGTGTGGCATCCTTTTTCACTCACCAAGGTGATTACAAATCCACATTTCCATTTTAAGCACTGATCAATGGTATTTCAGTAAGGGAACAGAAGAGGAACAGAAAAAATTGCTTTCAAGACATACCTAGTATATCTTAAGCCTTAAGACCAGCTTTTAATTTGATAATACCATTATTCAGATCTGTTTCCATTCCAAGAACATGAGCAATCCTCCCTGAAGCCAAACAATACATTCAAGCAGTCAGAGTAGAAAAATTATTCCACTGAACTGTAAATACAAAATGCTTCACATTTTGTCAATTCACGTGTGACTATAATAAAATATGACCAGTGTCTGAATGCAAACAGTCGGTGAATTGGCACAGATTCTAATAATGCTTACCTTGTAGTTAGTTATTTTATGAGCTATTCTAATTTCAAAGGCGACTGTTCCCCACTCCCTTTCACCTCTCCCTTCTCCTAAAGAAATAAGTGGTTCAGAATACTATCACTGTAACATAAGTCCCTCCATCTAATCCTTTTATCTTTTCCTCTACCTTACTTTGAGATTAGTAACTTTCTTCCTCCAAGTAATTATTTTCTTGAGATTTCTCCCACATCTTTGCAAATAGCTAAAATAAGAACAGCATGCAGAGATGCCCAGCTGATCACTTGGGTGTTTTACTTTACATCGGTTATTTGTGTTTGAGAAAATAATATTTCATTCTAGTTTTTACTCACTCCCTTTTAAACTACTGATAAATCTATGAGAAAGTCTGTACATGTTTCAGAGAATCTGTGTTTCTTTTAAATCAGAACCCTTTGACCACTTAAGTCAATAAAAACTTCTCTTTTCCTAACAACTTTTATTATTCTAAATTGACTTATTATAACAGAAACTTACCTAGACTGGGCCTTTTGGCTGTGTGGATTTGAGCACTTCATATTTCTTGTAATACATTGATAATGTGCAATTTTTTATGCTAAAGAAAAAAATACATTGCCAGCTTTAATTCTCAACTTCTCTCTTAATTTGCACCTATTCTTTCCTTAAAGGCTGCATGTTACCCTCTAGTCCTCAAGGAGAGCACTTGATTTTCTTAAGAAATTACATATTTCTGTTAGAAGCTTAGTTACCCTGTTCCTCCCTTGATTGGGTCTGTGAGATTTATCACAAGTGAATTTTTCCATCTTGTTCCTTAAAACTTCTTGGATACATTTCATCATCAATGGCACATACTGCACCTCCATATTATGTGAGGTAACTGCAGTAAACATTTCCCATCATTTCTACAAACATTATTTATGTGAAAATAGGTCTTACTTTCTCCACATTCTCATGCCCTTTGTCCCCTCCCTACATTACCTATTATCTGTCATTTCCCAGAATTCTCTTGAATCTAAACATCTGAAATAATTTCACCGTCTCTCACCACCATCCAACATTTTCACAAAAATCCTGTGAATCCTAACTCCTAAATATCTCTAAAATCTGTTCCAAGTTTTCCCTCTTCCCTATAATTTTATGCACCCATAATGATAACTAATATCGATTACAAAGTTATAGTGCATTAATGTTTCATTATACTTTATTTTATTGTATCAAGTCATTCTTAACAGTAGCTACTGGCACTCCTCTACTCTACAGCTAGCTAATTGTTTGAGGTCCCCAAATGAAGGGAGTAATTAATGTTTGAACCTAAGCAGACTGATTTCAGAGCCCATGCAACACAGTGTTCCAGCTTAGACTATTCCAAGATGCTCCAAATTGCGCTTCCAAGTTCTAGTTTCAGCTTCATCCCTTTTCTCCTCCACAGAGCCACTGAGCTGACTTTCTGAAACATGATTCTGAAAAATCATCCGTCTGCTAAAAAAAACTTCTGCAGCTTCCTGTTCTCTACAGGGCAATGCCCACTCTTCTCAGTGAGCATAAAAAGCCTTCTGCAGTCACACCTAACCTCTCCCACATGTTCTACCCCAACAACACCTGCTGCTCCAGCTACTGAAAGATCACCATTCCTTGGAGCCATGCCCTTGCATGTCTTTCTGCCCAGAGTCACGCTCTGCCTGCAGCACTTTTCTCTGAACTCACTGCCTGGAGTGCTTCTGCTCAGCATGTGCACTGCTTGTGCACACCTGGTCATGAGCATCGCCTCTTTGATGAAGACTTCCTGAAATGATTTCGCACAAATCACTCTTCCTTCCACTGGGTTGCCTGAGACTTCTGTTCACAACTCTATTAGTGCACATAGATCTCTCTCCCTGATGGTGAACATGTCAAGGAACAGCTTTAAGGTCTTTAAGATCTTTTCTGTCTCTCCAGTGCTTCCTATATAATGTGGTTACTTAATAAATGTTCATCAAATAATGACCAAATCCTTCTCCCCTACCCCTTACCTTTCTAATATTATTTTTTTCCTTGAATAAAAATCATAGGCTTAAAGATAATACCCAGGGATCTCTAATAAAAATATTAACTTTTAGCCAGACAGAATTTACACCTTGAGGGATATTTCATAAATTCTTTCCTTGAGTCACTCTTGGTTCCTCTCACTGAGATGTCTGATAATCTCTCAGTTACCAACCCTGCAGCATGGTGTTCTCAAAGTGTGCTCTGGGAACCACTGGGGCCCCTGATACCTGGAGGTCTGTGAAGTCACAACTATTTTTGCGGTGATACTAGAAACTTATTTGCCTTTGCACTCTTGTTCTCTCATGAGTGTACAACGGAATTGTCTAAAAGGCTACCTGACGTGTTGATATTCTCAATCCGTTGGCTAATGGAATGTGTGCTCGTACATGCTTATGTTTTAGAAGTTTCTCAGTTTTACTTCCAATACAGTAAATATTAATAGCTATATTCCACATAAAGAAAAGCTCTTTGGGTACTTCAAAATAATTTAATAATATAATAGGGTCCTAAGACCAAAAGTTTAAGAACCACGTCTCCAGTAGTATGCTGGAGAAAATTCTGGTGTGCTAAAAATGACATATAGAGTAGAATCACAATTTCAAAGTTTTCATGTGTATTTTTATTGTATATTATCCATCTTGCAATGCATCCTGAAATTTTTATTTTATCGTATTTGAAGAATCTTGTCCAAAATCTACTTTCTGCAAAGCAATGTTGATCGTGACCCACAATGGTGTGCTTTTATAGGGGATTATAAACTGCTTGATGATTAGTTCCAGTATCTACCCAGTTATCAAAGTTAAATTGACTTCTCTACAAATATAAGATTTGTGCATTTTAAAAAGTAAGGAAGCACATAAATTTTCTTTCTTCAAGCTCCTAGAGAACTCAGTAATAGTGTCTCATAGTTCTTTCTTTTATTTATTATACTGATTTTTGAATCAGTCTCTGAAATATTTAATCTGTTTTTTAATGCAACAGGAAAAATTAATAATTCCTAAAGTTTTTTTCATTTAGTCTAAATCTATAAACCTTTTTCAAGGTTATACCCTTTTCAAACAGCTCCCTTGCATTCTATAATTATGTACATTTTAAAATGAATTATCTTGTCCTTGTGTTCTTATATTTTCTTAAATGTAGTAACAAGAATATGTGAGAAAAGTCTATTCTAGGATAAGCCTTTATGCCTTCTAATAATCCAGATTTAACATTTATGATTTTTCTTATGTAATTTCTTCTTTCACTAAGGCATACACAAAAAGAAGTGCTAAGAAATTTCTACTTATTTTGACTTCCTAAAAATATCATGCATATATTCATCTTGGCTAATCTTTCTGTATGAGGTTTCAAATAGATTGTGTTATAACATTTTCACTTGAATAAAAATCCTTTATGAGTTTTTACTGAGATATTAAACTTACATGGGACTTCAAATGCTTATGAGGGAGTGTTTGTTTCTTCTCAAGGTGATGCACTATAAAACAGCCTACCTCAAGAGATGATGTGATGAAATTCAACAAAAATAATAAATAATTAGGAAACTTAAACATCTAATATCTACTGGAATCTTACGGAGCCTTCAAAAAACTGCATTGATTCCAGCAAAAAAGTAACAAAATGAATTTCCTCCCACCATTATCACTCTCACAAACACATCTAACTTTTGAAGATGTAGCTGGATAAGGTAGAAAAAAAAATCTAAAAATCTGATCATGAAACCACATTGAGAAAAGTTTTAAGTCGGAAGCTTCCAGGATTGCAGGTAATTCTCGAGCTCATTGCCATGATAGACTCTTTCACACGTAGCTGCCCTTTAGGGTTCTGCAGGACCCCACAAAGACACCCTGTTGTTTCTCACATTTTCTTGTAATTTGAAGAGATAAATGGTGCCAGCTGGCTCCTGTTTGACTCAAGGCAACGTGATATTCAGCTCCTCAAAAACTTGGTACACACCTTAGAAAACTTGCCAGAAAGAATGAAGAGCAAGGGGTGTGTGTATTCAACTGGGGAGAGAAAAAGTCTAGAGGAAGAAATACCTGAATCAAGTCACTGGAGTAGCATTCTTTGGGAATTTAATATGCAAATAAGCAGTAATGCTTAGAAATCACTGAGGAATCATATAGGGTTGGACTAAAGCTCAATACACAAATATGAAAAAACAAGTATCTAACATATTTGGAAAAAAATTTACATAAATTTTGCTTGGTTAAATCACTCTCATTTTCTCAGTTGGATAGATCCACTGGGGAAAGAAGGTGGCAAAGTGCTATAATTAAAATAAATCTTTAAATGGCTTTTCCTGTAGTAAAATTTATGTTGAAATAAATGAGAATATGTGCAGTTGAATGCCAAGAAATAAATAAATGACACTTTTTGAGTGTTTAATGTGTGCCAAGCATTCTTCCAGGGGATTCACATGGAGTAACTAATTTAAATCTCACAAATACTCAATGCTATGGGTAACTATCATTACCTCCATTTCATAAATGAAATGAAGAAACTGAGGCAGAGAGAGTTTTAGTCCTTTTCCAGAGAGCACATGTAACCAGTGGTAGTGCTGGAATTTGAACTCAGGAAGTCTTGCTCCAGGGATCATACCCTTGCTCACTTCATATTGCCTTGAGGCCATGTGTAATGCCAAGGTGAAATTGCTTTGCCACTCTCTCATGACGTGTTTTATATTCTGTAATTTTATATGTTCCAATGCTTACTACTTGCAGGTATTCTTTATTGTTCTCATTTTCACCACTCTGATCCTCTTCCTCCCTGTCTTGAACATATATCAAGGGACCAAGCCTTGTAACAAATTCCACAAGAAATTCAAAGACTAACTCACACATAGCTGGTGGCTAGGAAAACATTTTTTAGTGATTAGATCATAAACTAGTCATCCATACCATAAAACAAGTTTGCCATCATGTCCTCGTTCATGTAGTAGTTGGTAGTTTTTTTAATGAATATTTAAAAGTAAAGCTGACTTGTTTTCTAATTATAAAAGTATTGCATGCTTACTGTAAAACTCATAGAAAACACTGAAGTGGAAGGAAAAATTCCTAACCTGAAAAATCAGCCACTATTAGCATTTGGTCTGTCTCCACAAAGAAACTTCTAAGAATCAGGACTGTTCAACAGCAGGATTAGGAGTGAGCTTGATATTACTGGAAGCAGACCCCTGGAAGGGAGGGAGACGACTTAGCTCAATTGGTAGGTTACATAATGTCAGTGGAGTACTCTGTGACATTGGATCTTTGGGGGAAAAAATGTCCTGATTTGTAGTGTTGGCCAATTTCCATGGTGTAAATACTCCCCCCGTGGCCAATACCAAGCTATCAACATGCCACTGAATGTGGAGCTGGGATAGGTGAACACTTCAGCTCTTGCAATCTAGTACCAAACCAGACCCAGTACAGCACTGATAGTGTTCTCTAAACTTCTTTTTACCTCTAACAGTCTTGTATTCTTTTAGCCAAAATGTTATTTTCCCTTCTTTGTTACGAAGTTATTTTTCTGCTTCCCTTGCCAGAACCCAGCATTGGCCTCCCAAACTGGTTCACAAACATACCTGGCCCTCTTTCTATTCATCCTTTACAAGAAAACTGGAGAATCTTTTAAAAACACAAATCTGAACGTGCACTTTTCCCTGCTTGAACAAATTCAATGGCTTCTGCGGTAGGCTGAATACCAGCCCCCGCATTATGTCTATGTCCTAATCTTCAGAAACAAAATGCTACCTTATATGGCAAAAGAGACTTTGCAATTGTGATTAATTAGGAACTTTGGATGGGTAGATTATCACGTATCATCTGGATGGGCCTGATAGACTCACAATGGTCCTTATAAAAAAGAGACAGGCGAGTTCAGGGTCAAAGCAGAAGGTGCTGTGATGACAGAAGCAGAGATTGGGATGACGCACTTTGAAGACAGAGAATGAGGCGCAAGTCAAAAGATACAGGTGGCCACTAGAAGCCGAAAAAGTAAGGAAACAGGTCGTCTCCTCAGTGCCTTGAGAAGAACCAGCTTTGCCAACACTTTGATATTAACCCAGTGAAACTGATCTTAGACTTCCGACTTCCAGAACTATAATCAGAGAATATATTCGTGTTGTTTTAAGCCACTAAGTTTGTGCTAATTTTTTATAGCAGCAATAGGAAACTAATACAGTATCCCTTTCTATAAAGTAAAGACAAAACCCCTTCCAATAGCCTTTGTCTCCTATATGGCCTCACCTCTACCTATTCTGTCAACTCATAGCACTTGTTCTCTTGCTTTTTTCCACTCCATTCCCACTGGTTTTCTTCCAGTCCACTATATTTTCCGTGCCTTGGCTGCAACAGTGCATTTTCCTATGCTGTTACTTCTGCCTGGAATGCTCTTTTCTCTGATTTTTTTTCTAGTTAATAGTTATTTCCTAATTATATGTCAATTTAAGCATAACTTACATAGAAAGGAATACACACACACACATATACATACACACTCATATATTTATGTATGTATGAATACTAACATACATGTGTATATATTGTGTATATATGCATATATTTATTATATAAATATAATAAACATAAATTTATAAATGCATGCATATATAATATATACACATATATGTATATTTATATATATGACACACATAGAAGAGTATCTCTCTTCTTCCTTGAATTTATAGCAATTGAAATTTTTACATGTATTTGTATGATTTTTAATTGCTTTTCTCCAGCACTGAGTAGCGTCTATGTTAGTTTTAACTTACTTATGTATCCCAGAGGCCTGACACATATGAGGTATTAAATAAATATTTGATATGTGACTTAATACTTCCCAGCTCATTCCTCTCTGTGTGTTCAATACACTCTTTGTTCTATAGTCATGCATCCAACCAACATTTACCAAGAGTCAACTTGACACAAAGTTCTGATCTTATACATTCATGCAATTTCTAATAAAAAAGACATAGTAATAACAGCTAATCTCTATTGAGAATTTACTGTATCAAGCACTGTAATAAATATTTTAAGTATAGAAGCTTATCTTACCCTCATGAGTATAATTAAATTTTCAGATACGAAAAAATAGGCCCTAAAATATTTATGTAATTTTCAGTAGACCACGTGATGAGAACTAGATTTGTGTGTGTAGATTTGACTGGCAAAACTTTCATTTCTTAGCACAATTTTATTGTCCTTTTGAGGTTCCATACTTGTTTTTAAGAATGAATTACATGTCTGTGTGTATTATGTATTAGACCATTTTTGTTCTGTTTTTGCTTTTTTTTTCACTCTGTATTCTTTTTTTAAGAACAATCCATATTGCTGGAATACATTGGTTCTAACTGTTGCCGTGTTTTATTCAACAATATTTATTTATTACAATCTTACAACATCAGAAAGGCCTAATTCTTCTCTAATAGCCATTCCTTCTTCTTCCTTTAATAGTGATGGGCAGCTGAGCACATGGCCATTTAGTTAGGAACTTCAGTTCCCAGCATCTGTTGAAGCTAGGTGTGGCCATGTGACTTACGTTCTGAATAATGAGATACGAGTGTTGGACAGGTGTCAGACTTCTAGGAATACTCTTAAATATAAGTGGTATGCCCTCCACTTTTTCTTTCCCCTCCTCCCACCAGCTGCAGCCAGAGCAGTCATTTTAGACTAGAAGGCAGAGTAAGTGCTAAGTTGGCAGAGAATCAGAAGAGAGGGAATGTTAGCCACAGAAACCATGCAGCTGCCATATTAGCCTTGGACTTCCGACACTCAGATCTCTGTTACATGGAGATCTATACATCTCCGTCTTGTTTAAGTCACTGTAATTCCGGCTTTTCTTAGAGCAGTCGCACTGTATTCAAATCAAGATATTTATCCATTCCTCTGGTGAAAGACACTGAGTTTCCTCTAACTCTCTCCACCACACTAACAGTGCTCAAATAATATCTGCACATTCCCTTTGTGGAGCTGTATGAGATGCCATCTAAGCTAGGGACTTGAGAGTAGGAGTTATGGGTCATAGCTTATAAGAATATTTAATTTGTCCAAAAACTGCTAGATTGCTTTGCAGAAAGAGATTTTGTTCTTATTCGTTAGTGTATGCATCCTCCCCCTGAAATGTTCCTTAAACTCAACTGTTTTTGTTTTTGTTTTTGTTTGAGACAGAGTCTCACTTTGTTGCCCAGGCTGGAGTGCAGTGGTACGATCTTGGCTCACTGCAACCTCCACCTCCCGGGTTCAAGTGATTCTTCTACCTGAGCCTCCTGAGTAGCTGGGATTGCAGGTGCCCACCACCACACCCGGCTAATTTTTGTATTTTTAGTAGACATGGGGTTTAAACGTGTTGACCAGGCTGGTCTCAAACTTCTGACCTCAAGTGATCTGCCTGCCTTGGCCTTCCAAAGTGCTGAGATTTGTGAGCCACCGCACCCAACCTAAACTCTACTCTTATAATGTACAGCTTTAGTGATTCTAATCCTAACTTGGTTTAAATATAAGCTATTTCAAGGGGTAACAAAAGAAGATGGAGTAAAATTAGTGGAAACACAAGGAGAAGTGAAAATTTTCCAAACTCATTAGATCAGAAGTGAAATATTCTGCGGTAGCCTGGACTTCAGGCTTGCGTCTTATAATGAAAGAATATATACTATGCAATTTATGGATAACAACAAATTAATTCTATAATTCTTTATAGTTTAATCACTTGACTTCATGCTGAGAGGCTAATATGTCTTTGACAGTCTTGGATTGTTAAAAAATAATGCTCAATCTCTACCACAAAGACTTAACTCTAGGAAGAAGCATCATGGCCTGATGATCTGTGACCTTGGGGTCACACTGACTTGGGGTCTTGCCTTTGCCACCATGTGGATGCAGGAACCTATAAAAGTCCCTCACCATCATTAGTCTTTGTTTCTCTCCTCATCCGTAAGAGACAGACCCAAAAGGTCTCTAATTATATTTGCATGCATGCTTCACATGAAAAAAAAAACAAAATGACATAAGTGTTCACCAAATTCCAAATGCTGTGGTAAGTGTTGTCTACACAAGATTAATGTGATGTAGCCTCTCCCCTAAATGGGCTTATCATCTAGGGATTAATGTAATCAAATGAACATATAACTCAATACGGCACTGTGACAGATGCCTCTTGTGCGCTTCTTAAATTCCCTTCAGCCTCACCTCTGATTCTAGGCAGGGCAAATGGTTCTGTATGAACCTATTAGTGAACTTACACACTATAGAGTGTGTAGACTATTGTGTCTCATGTTACTGTACACCACCTATTATCCACTGCAGAGAAACCACTAACCCGTCAGGTGGGTGGGATAACTCACTGTCTAGAGTCATTATATATAATATCATCTTAAAGTAAGGGACCTATTTTATGCAAAGAAAGTGAGATATTGGACACATGATCAGAGGTCCACTAGTCCTGCTCTAGATTACATTATCAGAAGCACCAAACCTATAATAAAACAACGACTAAGCTTCTGACTTGAGGGAAATAGCCTGCAGTGTTTTCTCTGTCTTCCAGATGCCACGCAGCACCAGGCTAATGGCCATATTCAGCACTCTGGTTTCAAAGCTAGACTACATGAATCCAGAAATCAAGAGGTGGATGTTGCCTATCTCACCACTGCTCTCAGTGATCCACTAAGGAATCAGTGTTTCCTGTTCCCAAACCTTAGGACCTTTTCAATTTGCTACCATAGGTCCCAGGGAAGCAACGTTTCCATCAGCAGACACAGTAAGGATTCCACTGAACCTGAAATGGCAGCTCCCACCTGGTCATTTCAAGCAACTCATGCTGGTAGATCAGCTACCAAAAGCAAAAGAACAACAACAATGACAACAAAAGGAGTTACTCTGGGATGTATCATATTTGACAAAGAGTATCACGAGGACCTGGAGTTGCTGCTACGAAACCGGGCTGAGAGAAGCATGTCTGCAACTCTTCACTGGGGTGTTTTCTTTCTTTTACTCCTATGTCTCCTGGTAGCAATGAACAAAGATTGTAGCAAACATAGCCAAACAATGGCAAGGAACCAAAAAACTCCAGCTGTTTAGAAATGAAGGCTGGGCTTACCCCGTCAAACAACTGAGACCAGATGAAGTGACGGAATGTGGAATGGATAGTTGAGAAGGAAGATTGTTGATGGGCCTTGGGACCATTTTCACCAAGATAGGCCTTGGGACCATTTACAGCTGTGGCAACTGGAACTTGTTTCACTAATCCTTGTGTTAAGTATTTGTAGAGATTGAAACAGGCTAGCACCTTGACCACTCACAGACAGATTCGACTTCATGTAGGCATAAGTGGGTATGAGCAGTGTAAGGAGGGTCCTTTTTACTCAGACTCTTTACCTTAGCTCACCTCGGCTTCCAGCCATGGTTTCCTCAGAGTGTTTCATATGAATCTCAACTCTATGCAATGGCAGCATCTTGCTGTGTCATGGTAAGTAGACATGTGCAGCATGTATTAGGAAGAGGAGCTAATCTACAGATATGCCTCAAATAATGGGGGTCCAGGAGCCAATGCATATCTGCTTTTCTTTTTCAAACTTTAAGTGGATAATCTGAAAGACATCCTGTAACTTAGAAGATAGAGGGAAAATTGAGCCCCAAGTGCCCACTGTGGTGATTAATTTGATTACAAATGCTTACCAGCTTTTCCTTTTTCCTGTCTCACTCTTCTCACCCCTCACTCCAACTTCCTGGGATTATCTCCAGCACTCAAGTTCTTGCCTGCTTCTGGAGGGAACTCAAATTAAGTAATTAAAGCATATATATAATGATGGGCGCTGATAGATATTATTGCTATCTTGGTCATTGTTTATTGCCTATATGCCCCTACTAGAATGAAAGTTTCCTATAAGCATATTTAATGGCTGTTTTCCTAGTGCCTAGTATAGTATCTGCACATAGAAATTGCCTAAAACATAGTTGTTGGATGAATGAATGAATTCTTAATTTGGATATAACATCCTAGGGAAAGAAATACCTTAATAGCACATTGGGCAGATAAAGCTTCAGACAGCCTGGCATGAAAAAGATGCCATGTGTCTTGATCCTCCTAGATGTGGCCAAGAGAGTAGCTAGAGCCAGAGCATATGGACCCCAACGGACTAGAGGGATAAGGTCAAGGGGTTGCTCCGACATGAACTCTATGGAAAGATCACTGAAGGCCATATGATACCAACAGATACCTCAGGGAACACCTGTGTGCACTGGACCATCTGCCCCTATGCTTGGTAAAAACTCAGTACTCAGAATTTAGATCCCAATCCACCAGAATTAGTTGATTCCCTTGAAGAAAAAAAAAAAAAACTTGATCTTTCTTTTGTCTCACTTTTCTCATCTGTTAAATTGGAAAGTGAGGAATATTGGACAAAGATTAGATTCACTTTTACAAAGGTGTCTTCAAGAAGATAAGTAATACGCAAGGGTTTGTTAAGTAAAATAAAACATACCTCATACACCCGAGCTGTGGACTGGTACTTGGCCCATTCTGTGAATAACACGATTTTTACCAAAAGGTCACCTAAATTTAATTAGGCACTGTAAATATAAGACCAGTTTGTATAACTCTTACTTTGTTGTTTCATTCATTGAGGAAAATAATTATTACAGTTAGAAAGTTTGCAAACTTGTAACTGAGCTGTTAATCAAATTACCTGACTGGCTTTTTACATTGTTTCAAACCTACTAGCATTTAAGAAAAAAAGCAGTACTTCTGGTAAGTTTGCACTGGGAAATTCACTGGTTCACCCTTAACCTCCTCAGCATGTTTCTTCTCCTTCCAGGACTTAACATCTCGAAGTTATCATTCGAGGTGCTAATGCTGGAAGCTGCAGAGAAGATGACACGTTACTCATTAATGTGATCATGAGACACGCCTCTGTACCGCATACCTGCAGCACCACACAAAGCTCCAGTTTCAAATGGGTTCTGATCATGCAGCAATAGGCTGGCTGCTTCTAACCGTGCCTTGTTGGAAGGACAAAGTCATGCTGGGAGATAATTTTTATGTCATTAGTAGCCTAGGTTACAAGTCAGATGGGGGTGAGCAAACAGATCTTTTTAGGACTGTGTGATTACCTCTCACCTAAAGACACCTTTAAAAAAAAAACAATAAATAGGATTTGCCTCTACTGTGAAGCTTCTCTCCAATATTTCCCCAAGACCACTTAGTGCTTATAAAAAAAGCTTCTGTAGAAAACTTTCTGTAATAAAGGGTGTAAAAAGATCTAATTTTAATGAAAATAGACAAATGTTGTCTCTCTCTACCTGGAAGCCTTACCTCCCTTGAGCTCCACTTCAAGGCCCACAATAATCTGCCATTATCCTCTGCATTGAGTCAAATTTCTTTCTCTGATTTCTAAATGCTACCATCAATATTCTAACTAATGGAATAAATTAACATTTTTCCCTCATAAAAAATCTTTTATATACCCAGGCCCTGTGCACCTTTCCAGCCTCATCTCTCACCAACCCTGCCTGTGACCATTCCTCTTCCCAGATCTCTGACAATTCTAACCTGCTTGAGGCTTGTGTGAACTTGCCATGGGATGATGCTTCTCACTTCTGTGTCTTTGCACATAGTGCTCCCTCTTCTTGGAATGTTCTTCCCTCCTCTCCCCGCATCCGCTATGCTGAGTTCATTCCTGTTTGTCACTTGGACTCAGGGAAAAGATTCAGTTAGGAAAAGCCTCGCAACTCCTGACCTGAATTCTGAAGGGTGAGTCTCTGTGTTCAGTTCTCTCACCTGCCAGATAACGTATTAACTGTCTCTCAGAATAAGAAGGTGAATTCTGCCCCGAGCAGAACATGTCCTTTTGGTAATTGTTTAAGGACAAATGCAATTGTGCAAACCAAAGAAGAGTTGAAAGCCAGACAAACATTAGCCTGAAACTAGCCCTTTGACACACATTCTAAATGCCTGAACAATTATTTTCTTTTCTGCTGGCTGTTAAATAAACACATCACTAAGAATGACATTCAGCAGATGTGCACTGCTATTGAACTACTCCATAGCAGTTGGTAAAGAGCTGCTGTCCTGACCCGGAGGGTCACTGACCACCAAACCTTAGCTGCCTTGGTACCTCACTTTGGATACTTCCAAGAGCTCTTCTGCAGCTAAAGGGTTAAAGCCTGGCCTAGTAGGGGGGCTTCCAAAAACCAGCCCCAGAGCTCCTGCAGGTGTCCATTATAATTGGTTGGTGCCACACTAGTTATTAAAATACTTTAAATATAACTTCCTACAGATCACCAAATTTATGCAAGTTTTGAAGGAGCAATTGCAAAGATTCTCTGCTGACAAGTACAATAATAACACACAATGAGATAAGCCTGAACGTGACTGAAAATCAAATTTGCAGTTAGGAAAAGATTCAATATAGCATCATGTCATGAGCTAAAGGAATCTAAGAGTCATGTTCAAACTACCAAGGAAAGGCAGCAAGGATTGAGGAAATGAGTGTTTTAAATTTCACATCTGAAATGGTTTAATTGAAATTATCAAATAGGATAAATACCTTTCATCATCAGACACTTTTATTTACTGCAGCAGTTCACAAGCGTAGGTGCTGAAGCACATTTTGGTTTAGTATTTAATAACTTGTCAAATGCATATTGAGCTTTTGTGAATTCAGATGCATCTGGCATGTGCAGGAGGTAATAATTACAGACAATTTACAATTGGGGCAGTCCCATCATGGGACTCATTGGCATAATTAAGGATAGTGATGAAAAATAGAAGAGGTGGAGGGAAGAGGAGGTACACAAAGATTGTAAAGATAACACTGAGCCATATAATAATGCCTTCTGACTGTTGGAGATGCTTAACAGATAATATGTTGCTTCAGTTGTAGTGTTATTTATGGAAATAAAAAGAAATCCATAATAAATACACTAGAAATGAATAACATACAATAACACATACACACAGAGAAATATGTTGATAAACAAATGTGCCAGAACCCACATTTATTTAGGTGGAATCTGCATTGGCCCTGATAGGAGGGCAACTAGGGTGGTGTGTGAAGGAAATTCTTACCTTAGAACATCATTTCCTAACAGTTGGCCTCAGGAAAATGAAGTAGACAAGCTGTAGAGGAGAGGATGTGGTTTTCAGAGGCCAAATGGATGTGTAAATTCCATGAAGAGATACTGAGATCCTACTATGTTCCGGATACTCTCCTTAGCCATGAAGGATACAGAGATGCAAGCAGCATGATCCTGTCCTTCAAGAATCCACAATTTAGTAGAGTAGAAAGAGATAAAAAAAAATCCTAATAATCTACTTCAGGCTATAATGAGCAAAGCAATAGAGAGCTAGGATGACACACAGAAGTGAGTCATTAATTCTGAACAAGAAATACTAGGCAAAATGGACATTTTGGATTTAGATAGGGACAGATGAGAAGGGTCTTCCTGAGCAGAGAAGGCGATGTATGATTCAGAGATGTAAAATCATTTACTTGGAGTGGCGGGGGACTAACTAGCCATATATAAAACCTACACAAACCAGAGAAGGTGTAAAGAAAGCTTCTTCTATTCACATCATAAGAAACAGATCAAGGGGAATTTCAGCATGTTTCTACAATATTTTAAAATAAAGTGCCATACAATGACCAAGTTGTCTCTTTGGCAATAGTCCCTATCCCAGCAACACATGCCTGGCAACACTACTGGTATATGCACCTGTAGAGTATCCCCCACCTTCGGAAATGCCCAGTGGGAACTGGTATCCATGGCACTGGGGCTAGAAAGAAAGAGTGGTATAAAAATAGAAAGAATGGAATTGCAGCCTCTTCATAAGGAGACACCACCATGGGGGAAAGAAATTAGGAGACTTAAGAGACGGTTGGACTGTGTGGCACCAATGAAGGCTTAGACTACAATGTCTAATTCTATGGCCACAATCTATGCATGGCTATTTAAATTTAAATCAATTAAATTTGAATGAAATTAAAAAGCCAGTTCCTCAGTTGTGCTAGCCAAACATCAAGTGCCCAATAGCCACAATGACTAGTGGCTACTGTGCTGATCAGCACAAATATAGAACATTTCCATCATTCTAGAGACTTCTATTGCACAGTGCTGGCTTACAGCTTTAGAAGTAAAAGAGAAGAGAGGGTTAAAGAAAGGATAAGCAGGGGGTAAAAATGAAGACAAAAAAAAAACTAAAAACCCACAAAACCTAAACAGGAATATTGAAAAAAAAGTAATAAAAAGAGTATTAGACCTTAAGAATGAACAAGACTAGCTAAGAACCTTTTTCTCATCTTATAAACTATTGTCAAAGGAGAAGTGGGACAAAGGCTGATTATAGGGTCAGGAACACATGAGATTCCTGGCCACATCAACCCAGTGCCAAAGAGAGGATGAGTAAGTGACAAAATTAGTCGGGAATGCAGTTGTTCTCATTTCCTCTTCATGCTGAATTTACTAAGCTCTGCTGTTTCCTAGCCAGACCACTTAAACTCATTCATTTCACTTTTCCACTCATAAACGTGTGCTAATAACTTCACCTGTAGCACTGGTTTAAATGATTAAATGAGATAATGCATGTAAAATTTCCTTATAAACTGCTTGCTTCTTTGTAAAAGTTATTATAACTACTTTTTAGTTTTTCTTTTGCACCTTGATTAAATATAAAGATATTTTAGTTTTTCTTTTGCATCTTTATTAATTTTGTCTCTCTCTTTGGGCTATGAGATTATAATCTCATTATAATTAATTAATAATTAGATTCCTCATTCCACTTTTTCTCTCTCATTAGATGAGACTATATTCATTTTAATTCATTAAAATGAATTATAAGTGATATAACCTTATGATAAATTATGACTTTCATTCTTCCAACATGTCTTAGTTGTTTTTTAATGTTTTCTAACCATTTCTCTCTCACTAGATTGTAAGACGTTTGAGTTTAAGAACTCTTTCTAAGACAGTTCCTCATTTTTGATAAGGCCAGGTCAATAATTTGCAGAATATTCATTAAAATTATTTAGTGATCCAGTTAGTCAAACATTTCAGGGATATTTCAGATTTGGTGGCCCAGGATACCACCCTGAGATGGAGGTTAGCATGCAGGAGATTTAGTAGGAAGTTCTCATGGAATTCACATCTGTGCATGGAAGGGAATTTGAGCAGCAATATGGACTTGGCTAAGTGATCAGCCAATCTCAGAAAGCTGGAACAACTCTTCAGATTTGGAGATAAGAGGACTTTATACCCCTGTGTTGATCAATATTTGATTGCAGCCTCTCCCGTGGTGAGGCAAGACCTCAGAAGAAGCAGTTGTTCACAACCAAGATACTGCCCAAACAGGGCAACTTCTTCTAGCATCTCCAACTGATCAGAGAAATAATCGTTCATTCCCGAAGGTGGCTCTGAGTGGTGTACTGTAGCAGGGAGAGACGTGAGGAAGAAAAGGAAGGAAGACAAGGCACAGTTCAAGATAACGTAACACTACAGATTACCATTACATCACCCTTCTCCATTCCACTTTCCTACACTCCCCCCACCACCTCCACCCCTCACCTACGCACCTCTGTCCCTTCCGCCACCACCAACACAGAGTCTTAACATTGCACCCTTAAGGAGGAATAGTTTTACAACTCCTGGAAACAGATCATTTGTGTGCCTTCCCTTTTCAGTCATTTAAAATCCTTAGATTTCCCCCACTTTCAGATGGTATTAAAGTAACAGATTAAACAGTAAAATGAATACCAATGTCAAAACATTTTTTAAAGTTAAAATTTCAGACCTTTCCATATTATATTAATAGATGACTCTAAATATAACTTTGAAATTTGCCCTGAATTTTAAATAAAAATGAATGATTCTTTTGAAAAATGTGACAAATAGAAAAGATAAAATGATTCTTAATTGTTTTTCACAATTATTCTTTCTATCACTTACATGCAAGCTACTTAAAATACAGCCATAGACTTTGAAGCATTTATATTTAATTCCAGAACATACCCAAGACATATAGTGCTGAATAATTTTTTTCAAGGAATTAGTATTGATTATTTTCTTTACATTGAGTATATATACTTTAGATTTCCTTATATACAGATACATTTGCTCCCACATAGATACATGTACCTGTTTTCTTATTCTATCCGTACTACAATTGACAGAAGAGAGCATGCAAGGAAATATAAAAACTGCCCTTAAGAGATGCTGTTTCTTTAGGCTTACAGTGCACTCCTGGCCTTTTTCGTATACTTCTTGGTGTTTTCTGTCAGAATCAGGAAATCTCCTAAGAAAAACATTTTTCTTTCTGCCCTTGCTACCTAATTCGATTATTTATTGTATAGCTCAAAACCTTACATCACTATGAATCACTTACATTTTTATTTTTTAACTTCTAAAGCAATTAGAGTTATGTCTACTTCTGAGAAGTCTGAAAATTTTGATGGTTTTGCTATAAAACCACCCTCTTGCAGGGACATTAATGAAAGCAGCGTGGCAAGGGATGAATGATGAGCATGGATGGTTTTCAAAATCCAGGAAGCCAACTAAATGAGCACAGTGACAGCTGCTCTTTTGAATCTTTGGATTAGGAGAAATGTCTTCAGAACTATGGTTTGACTCTTTAGGAAGGCATGCCCTTCATGAATTTCAGGTTTTTTGCAGAAATTCTCAACAAGGCCACCACTCGCCAAGAATAAAACTTCATGACTTCATATAACAAGAGTCTTTATGGTGTACAGCAGTGGTGCCTTTAACGATATCAGATCTAATATTTTTCCTGGCCCCTATTTTCTTTCCTCCAGGCTCCCATTAGTGCTATTTCTTTGCCTACACATGTTTTGTTCACTCCACAAAACCTAATCCTAATCCATTAACTCCAACTAAAATTGTCATGTCCTGTAAAAAGCCTTTTTCATATCCCATTACTTCTCTGAATTTTCTAGCCCTTTACCTGAGTCTCTCACATTTTGGGTACTCATTTATTCAAAAAGTATTCGTCAAGTGTGAACAAGAGTAAGATAGGCAGTCTCTAAGGTGGCTTCGGAGACCCCTCCTCCTGCTTTCCATGCCCTTGTGTAATCACCTCCTTCCCTCAATTGTGGGGTGTACTTTGTGGCTTGCTTCTAATGAACAGAATAAAGAAAAAGGAAGGAGTTCTCAGTTCTGAGATTAGATTACAAAAGACAGAGTCTTTCATCTCCCTTGCTCTCCCTTACCCTCTGAGGAGAGCCAGCACCATGTTAGGAGCTGCCCTGTGGAGAATCCCACGTGTCAAATAACTCAGTCCAATAACCTATGAGGAACTGAATCCCACCAATAACCACATAAGTAAGCTGCGTCTAGATCCTCGACCTACAAAAATTTTGAGAAGGAATATTTGTCATTTAAAGCTGTTAAACTTTGGGGGTAATTTGTTACATAACTAAACTAAAACATAGAGCTAAGCACAACTACTAGGAAGTGATCACATCTTCTCTAAAATGATCACTTTTTATTCCCATATATTTTGCTCCTATTGGCTCATAGGCCCCTTGAAGAAGGATTCTTCTTCCGGGAAATATGCACTGTGTACATGAGGGTGTTCACAAAGTGCCCTCCTGTACCCAGCCCAGCCAAGTGAAGCCAGCTCAACTCACTTCCCACTTTGGCCACCATTTTCCCATGTTCACCACCCAAAAAAAGTATATTTTGCCAGAAAGGGTCAAAGATTTTTGTAACGCTCCATCAAGGAAGGGCATGGAAGAGACATCTGTGAGCATAGAGGAGGAAGAAAAATCCTTAGCAAAAACTGCTAAAGAAGCTGGGAGGAGGGAGGAACCAGGAAAGAATGTAACTCAACAGCCAGAAGCAGAGAGGAGAGATGTTTTGGTGTGTTCACTAGTGAGATGCCAGAAAGATGTGCTTGAAAAGAACAAGGAGAATCATGTAATAACAACAACCAACTGTGCTTCTTCAATTCTGAAACCAACCTAAAACCCAAACAATGGGCTTCGTTCAGCAGCATGCTCAGTCATTCATCCATTCTACAGATATTTATTGAACACACTCTGCATTCATGGTGCTTACTGTCTGGTGGAATAGGCTGAGGACAAGTCAATAAAATATTAATTTATGATATAATTATATAAACTTATCCAATTCCTTGTTATCTCTTTGGCAACCAACAGATTGCTTTTGCTTAATAGAAAATAACATTTGTTGGATAAATGAATGAATGAGAGCCTACATTTTGCATATTTTAGTAGTACCATTTATTCATTATTATATAAGTCTTGTGCTATATGTATTAGCTTGCTAGGGCTACCATAACAAAATACCACAAACTGGGTGGCTTTAACAACAGATATTTGTTTTCATGCAGTTCTAGAGGCTGAAGTTTGACATCAAGGTGTTGGCAGGGCTGGTTTCTTCTGAGGCCTCTCTTCCTCCCTGGATTGTAGATGGCTGTCTTCTCCCTGTGTTTTCATATAAGTCTTCCTTCTCTACAAATCTGTGTCCTAGTTTTCTCTTCTTATAAATTCACTAGTTATTTTGAATTAGGGCCCACTTTAATGACCACATTTTAATTTAATCACTTTTTTTACAGATCTTATCTATAAATACTGTCAGATTCTGAGGTACTAGAAATGAGGACTTCAGCATATGAATTTGGGGGAATATACAACTCAGCCCATAACACTACATAAGATGCAATCATTTATCTCAGCCAATAGAGAGTAACAGTTCAACTCAGACAATAAGATAAGAGAGCCTGAATCTGAGTACTGTGTGATCTGGGGCACGATCATTAAACTCTTTTTTCTTTTGGTTTTCTCATCTGTAAAATGGTATCATAATAGAGTTTTTGAGATTAAATAAATTAATTCACTAAAAGTTGTTAAAAACTCACTGACCCAGTAGGAATTCAAAAAGAGTTTGCTGCTTATTATCTTATTCTATCAATGGGGAATTGAGACATCAACAGTAAAATGGCATGACCAAATGTAGAAACAATTATCAGTGACACAACAAGGAGAAAGCTCAAGTGTCCTAATACCAAGAGTAATGCTCTTTCTTTTGACCACAGCACATTATTCACGATTTTCTGGCAGGAGAAAGATTTGCTTCTGTGTATCTCCTAATGGGAGGCTGGTTTATCATGACTTTGAGGGTTTGGTTTTACTTTTCATCTTATCAAAATTAATTTAAGAGACATGACTACAATAATTTACTCTCTCTAGTAAAGTACTAATTCTATCAGAATCTATTCTCGTCTTCCTGCCTTCTTTCCTTTCTTCTTTTGTACATTTATTGAGCACCAGGTGTGTTACAGAACACAGGCTCAGTTCTGTAGATACAAGCAAGGCATGTTCTAATCTCCAAGGAACAAACAAATACATCCTTGTAGTACACTGTGATGAGGATGATCACCAAACCCACTGTAGCAGGACGAGCCACAGACAAAACCCCTCAGACACCAAGTTGTAGAAGGAAGGGCTTTATTCAGCTGGGAGCATCGGCAGACTCACATCTCCAAAAACTGAGCTCCCCGCGTGAGCAATTCCTGTCCTTCTTAAGAGCTTACAACTCTAAGGGGGTCCATGTGAGAGGGTCATGACTGATTTGAGCAAGCAGGGGGTATGTGACTGGGGGGCTGCATGCACCGGTAATTAGAATGGAACAGAACAAGACAGGGATTTTCACAGTGCTTTTTCATACAATGTGTGTAATCTATAGATAACATAAGCGATTAGGTCAGGGGTTGATCTTTACCAGGCCCAGGGTGTGGCGCCAGGCTGTCTGCCTGAGGATTTCATTTCTGCCTTTTAGTTTTTACCTCCTTTTTTCTTTGGAGGCAGAAATTGGGCATAAGACAATATGAGGGGTGGTCTCCTCCCTTACCACCACAGGACAGGAAGAGATAATGCTGAGTCATGCTAGGAATGCAAAGATGTTACCAATAGGGCCATAGTATGACATTCACGTGTCCTTCGCACTTTTGCCTCTGTAATGCCCTTTCTTTTATTTACATGTTATTTATTACACGTTAAATATTGCATATGATACATAATAACAACTTATGACTGTGTTTGTAGAAAGATGAATGCATTGTTACATATTAAAACATTTTCTTTGACCTAGAAATTCACCTTTTTCTTTCTGATTTTAAAAGCAATTAAAACATTTTCGTAGGCCCCTAGAAGTATCAAGAGCCCTCAGCACTGTGACTACTGCTGGTAAGTTCATCCCGGTTAACTAAAGAAATGACTCAACTTGAATTTTGAAGCATGAGTAGCTGTCTAGAGTAGTAGATCTCAAACTTTACAGGACATGCAAATCATCTGAAGATCTTTTTAGACCACAGCCTCAGTCTCAGTACGTCGAGTTGGGAGTCCAAGATGTTGGATCCTGAAAGTTCTCAGGTGATGTTACTGTGTAGGGACCACACTTTAATAGTAAAGATCTAGAGCTATGTTTCCTACTATGTAGCTACCAGCCACATGATGCTATTTTAAATTTTAAACTAAATTAATTAAAATTAAATAAAATTAGAAGTTCAGTTCCTGCATTTTTCTAACCACATTTCAAGTGCTCAATAGACACATGTGAACATTGGCTACCTTAATAGTGCATTCATAGCGCATTTCTATAATTGCAGAAAGTTCCATTGAACATAATTGTTCTACAGGAAACACAGGGGGAAGGAAATGGTGTTCTAGATACAGAAGAGCAGGGAGAGGCCAGGCACGATGGGCCCCATAATTGAAGGCTATCAAAGCCAAGTAGAGGAATGTGTTTTTGTGGAGTAAAGCATCATAAACAGAATAGAGTCTTCTCAATTCAATCTATTGCTTTACTTGTAGTGAAACCATTGCTGCAGATCTGTTTCTTGTTACTGCCAGTGAATATTCATTCTTAAAGTCAGTTGCCCATATATGTGTTCTCAGGTGCCCTTTGGTTGGAAATTTAACTGGACTAAACCATTAGATGTTAGGCTTCTGCTAAAAGTATCATGAGTTTGGAGCAAAGATCTATAAAACCAAAGGCAGCCCCTGTGTGTATGTACATGTGTGGTATGTGTATGTGTGTGTATATGTGTGTAGACTGACAGCTTCATCCTTTGAACTTGATTTCAGCAAAACTAAATGTCCTTTCTGAGGAAAGTAAAGTGAATGGTCCCTGTCAGCAGTCCTTGTGACTTCTCTTGTCTCTCAGATTTATTCCACAGATGTGCTGAGCTGAGGACGTATTTTTCACTTGGTGACTGATTTATTTAGTTGCAACCTTTGTTATTTTTCAGGTTTATAAAGCAAATCAGAGTCCATGAAGAAAGTGCATTTGATCTCGTCAACATGCACCAAACACACGCAGGGCATCCACACTACTGAATGCTTGTGCTCTAGGCTTTCATTGAAAGCTGGAACCTAACCATGCAGAAATCTCAGTCGACAACTCCTGGGAAGCATATTGAACAACAAAACTAACCCTCAAAGGTTGCTAGGGCTTCAGGTTAGGTTGAACATGTCCCTGTGCTGCTAATTGTCTTTGTGCTAACCATCCCACAATGATGAGGTGTTAATTTTTTTCCCCATATGGCTCATTAAACCCAACACAAATAATGAAACCCAAAAGCTTTGTGCTTTGCATAATGTCAAGTGAATCTGATCACTTCACAGTCCATAAGCTTTAAAGATTTTGAGTCAGGATTGGTCCTGCTGACGGAAAAATAAAAATAAAAACTCCAAAGGAGTATCATAGCACACTTTGGCTGCAGGACACGTGTGAACACAAAAAACACTCTCTCTTCTTTCAGCTTAAAGTGCATCTGACTGGGAACTTCTGCTGCAGCCTCTCCAATTTATCACTAAAATACCTATGAAGAAACAGAACAAGAGAAAAATTCACACCTCCCCAAAATGAAGACTGATAGAAAACCTATTACTTAAGCCTGGAAATTCCAATTACTACCCAGCTCTAGGTGCTAGATTAACAAAAAATAACAAAAACAACAACAACAACAACAAAAAAAAACCACTTGTGACTTCACAAGCCATGTTTTATGAAACAAAAAATAAACAGTGTAGGAAGTTATTTCATCTCTCTTCACTGTCTGCTTCCTGACAAACAACAAAACCAGGTAGATATTCTTCTGCTTTTGGGGACAGAGAATGCTGGCCCCACCACCGATCTTTCTACATCCATTCCAGGACTAAAACTGTACCAAAAAAGAGAGAAGAAAAGTGGGTATGCATAAATAAATATGTGTGTTTAGGGAATGGGGACACTGGGAGCTAAGAAATAACATCAGTGGGTATTTTGTCCCCAAATATTAGGTATAGCAAATGCAGGAATCTGTTTTTGTTCTTGTATTTTAACAGTTTGGAGGGTTTCAGAACCAGACACAAAGATAAGAGGAAAATCTTACCTCATCTCAGTGGTATTTCAGAAGAATACCTGTGAGGCACTGACAGTTGGGGTGCAAGCTCTACATAACTACCATTGTTTAAAACGACATTAAAAAGAGAATGTAAACTGACCCAAACTGGACAGTGTAGAGAGAAAACAAGAAATTCATTGCCCCAATGCTGTCAGTTATCCTGCATATCTTTTTTTCTCATTCCAATATTTAAAAAGAAAAAGCAATCTGCACTCTTGCTTTTATTGCAGTGCTATTCATAAAAGCCAAGATATGGAATCAACCTAGGTGTCCAACAACAGACAAATGAATAAATAATATGTTGTGTATAAACACAATGGAATACTATTCAGCCATAAAAAAGAACAAAATCCTGTTATTTGCAACAACATGAATGGAACTGGAGGACATTATTTTAAGTAAAATAAGCTTAGAACAGAAAGTTAAATGCCACATGTTCTCACTCATCATGGAAGCCAAAAAAATTGATCTTATAGAAGTAAAAAGTAGAATAGAGCATACTAGAAGCTGGGAAGGTTGAGGGGAAGGTGGGATAAGGAGAGATTTCTTACGTGATACAAAATTACAGCTAGATGAAAATAATAAGTTCTAGTGTTCTATACCACTATAGGATAACTATAGTTAACAATAACATATTGTTTCAAATAGCTAAAAACTGGATATTGAATACTCCCAACACAAAGAAATGATTAATGTTTGAGATGGTGGATATGCTAATTATCCTGATCTGATCACTATACATTATATGTATTGAAACATCACTATGTACCTCATTAATATGTACAATGATTATATGCAAATTTAAGACGGAAAAGCAAAAAAAAAATGCCCTTGAAATGCCGCATAAACAAGGACAAAGAAGTATCATGAATATCTAGAAGAACAACAAATTCGCAAAGGTGATTTATAATAGAACCTAGAAGACATTGTTAGAAAACAAATCGATATATCCAATAAGAAGACATATGTAATGGCGTCGCCTTAATAAAGACACTATCTAGTGGCATATGGTGAAACGAAATAATGGAATAACGAAATACGGAAGAATTGCAAGAATTAAAAGAAAATCAGAATTGAAATCAAAGGTGAGAATATTAAACAGTAAAATTAAAGATTTAGAAGATCAAATCAAACATGTTGAATAGTAATTTGAGAGCCTTTCTAGTTCACTGAAATTCTTTTTGAGTATACAATAAATTCCAGATACTGATGTAAGCGCTCGGGTGTGGTAATATCCCATAAAGATAAGGCATCTGTTCACATGAAACTTACATCTCAATGGCAATAATGTCAACAAAAAGTAAATCATAATTAAGTTCAGAAATGGATTAATACTTCCAAGAACATAAAATAAGGTAATGGAATTGACACAGATGCCGAAAGAAATATTTTAGATTTAGCTGATCACAGAAGCCCCTCATAGTGACATCTGAGTTGATCTTCAGTGAAGTGATACAGCAAGCCACGGACAATTTGCAGGAAACCTAGACCAGCCATAAAGACAATGAATACAGACACCTTAAGGAAGATAAACTTGGCCATATTCATGAAACAAAAATTTAAAAATCAATTAAGAAGGTGGAAGAACAGAGAGGCAGCTGAAAGATTACAATGTGAATTGTTTCTAGTACTGTCTAACTATGGGCTATGATTCCAGAAACATGAGTTCAGTTCAAGCTCAAATACTTGTTAGCTCATGGAGAAAAGACAGCAGGAACTAGATGGATGAAGAGGAACAAATTCCTGAGGATATCATTTTAATTCTTAGATGTAATTACGACTGACGCCTGACTCATCCTAGAACTTCCCAGTTGCAGGAGTTAATGCATTTTCATTTTTGCTTCATTTCATTTGGGTATTGTTTCTGTAATTTTCAATATAAAAATAATGTTGAAGTATTACTATTTGAATTTTTACATTTGATAATCAAAGAAATATACAATAAGGCTCATTTAATTCAAAGTATGACAATCAGTAAAATCAAATGAGCATCTACTCCCCAGGTCACTGCAGCAACTATAGTCAAATAAAATATATTCCAATAACGAAAACAAAATAATACTAAACATCAAGGAAAGCATTAAATATTATCCATAAAACTTAAAAAGATTAAGATCAGACATACCTGTTTTGATGATTATTGGGCATAATATAAATAGTCCAGTTCAAAGATGAGGGCTCTTTAGAAAAAAATGACAATATATAACAGTGTACTATCTACAAGAGCTATACCTAAAATAAAATGGGACAAAGTGGTCTTCAAAATGTTCAGAAAATACTCATTAGAAGAAAGAAAGTGTATATTGCCTACATAAAGTAAAATTTCAGAACCAAAAAAATGCTTTAAGTGGCTCAAAGAGGGTAACTTTATATTAATAAAAATGTCAAACAATAATAAATCTATGACAACCATGAATTATCTGATTTGAGGAAGAGAGCATAAAATGCATAAATCAAAAACCTTTAGAAAAATATCTGAAATGGAATATTTTTACATATTTTCTCTAATCTTTTATAATTCATCTTAACAAAAATAAATATATCACTTGAATAATATATTTAGTGACATTGAATAGAAATATTTTGGACTTAGCTTATTTAAAGTGGAATATACATATCCAAGAGTCTATTAAAATTTTATATATTAGATTTGAGTGAACACAAGAATTTCCAAAGTTCACAAATGACACAGACTGTATTCTCTAACAAAGAAATAAAACTGGATATAAAAATATTCACAAGTAGTTCTTGACTCAAAGAGGAAACAAAACAAAATCCACAGATAATTTAGAAAGTCATGACGGTAAGGATACTACTCCTGAGACTAAAAATTCTATAGCCTAACATGCTTCCACTAAGGAACTAATAGTCAATAATTAATTAAATATAGTCAATAATTAAATAAATAACTTGATTTTTGAATAAAAGTCAACATACAAAAGAAGACTTTATCAAATTTATTCTAGGAAAACAAATAAAATAGACAAAATTAGAAATCTAAAGATAATTTGACCACTATGAAAAAATTTAAATATTATTTCTAGGAAAACATTTATAATTCTAAATTACCCTATTTTAAAATTTCAGTAAAGTATATAATCTTTGAGGAATATGAGATAGTAAAAATAACAAGTAAAATTTCTAAATAGATATTTAAATTACTGTGGATTAAAACTTAAAATGTGAACAGAAGTTGTCTTTATGCATTTCCTCATCACCAGGTTTTTGTTACCAATGGGATCTTTCAGACTTTTCAAAATCGAAAAAGATAAAACAGCACAGAAACAAAAATCACAGATATTTCTTATTATAAATAGATATAAAATAATAATAAACTGAAGGCAATAGTATATTTTTAAAAGTCTACTACTATGAGTATATAGGTATCAGTCCTGAAAATATGAGCTTTGTTTTAGTATTAAGAAGCTAATGTTAGGAAATCAATAAATTCAAGACAAAAAATGCATAATCTCAGGCTGGGCGTGGTGGCTCACGCCTGTAATCCCAGCACTTTGGGAGGCCGAGGCGGGTGGATCACGAGGTCATGAGTTCAAGACCAGCCTGGCCAAATGGTGAAACCCCGTCTCTACTAAAAATACAAAAAATTAGCCAGGTATGGTGGCAGGTGCCTGTATCCCAGCTACTTGGGAGGCTGAGGCAGGAGAACTGCTTGAACTTGGAGGGCGGAGGTTGTAGTGAGCCGAGATTGTGCCACTGCACTCCAGCCTGGGTGACAGAGGGAGACTCCGTCTCAAAAAAAAAAAAAAAAAAAAATTATAACCTTAGCAAATTTTAAATCACTTAAGGTTCATTTGAATAACTTTTTTAAAAAAATATAACTAGAAAACTTACTCAAAATTATTTAAAAATATTTATCATGAGCCAGTAACTATCTTATTTTACTGAAAAAATAGGGAGTGTATCTTTATTCTGTTAAAATGTCTCCTTAAACAATATATATCAATTATAATTCTATAATTGTGTAATAATCTCTATTTCCATTAAAATATGAAACAATATAAAGATACCTCACAGTAAGTAACATTATTCAAAATTGCAATAGAATCTCTGATCATTATAGAAATGTGAGAGTAATTAAAAAGCATATCTGTGGGAAAGAGAAGAAAGAGGGTCAATTCTTTGTGGGTTACATAATGACGAATAGAAAACACGCACAAAACAATCAACCACATTATGTTTTAGAATAAGTCAGAAAGTTAAATAAAGTGAACGTTGTGAGATGTTTATGTGGTATGTATATATATATGAATATGTTTCTGTGTGAGAGATGTGTATATCTCTCACACACACAAGGTATATCTTCTCAAATTGGTATCAGTGAAAATGGCTGAGTAACAAATCCAAAATTCTGTCCCTCCATAAAAGGAATAAATTTACTGGGAAACCTGTCAGAATCAACTTTTTCAGAACTCTGGGAACTAATTAAAAGCTACTAAGGGAACACTTAATTAGGAAAAAGAGCTGAATATCAGAAAGAACAGGGAGCTTTAAAATGTTTTAACTTATCCTGCTCTGATCTCCACTTCCCAGCTCAATGGCAGCCTTGAAGATCACAATTCACACTCCTGGTACAGGTACTCATACTAGAGGAAGCAAAACAAACCTCACTTGCCAAAAATCACAGTTGTTTGTTTTGACTATCTGGTAGTTCCTCAGAGGACCAGCTTAATGGTACTTTCTCACTTAACTTGAACTCATCCAGTGGTCACCCAGAGTGGGTTTGTTAAAAATGTTTAGAAAGGCAAGTGTTTTAGTTATAGTTACCTGGCACTATATAACAGTTGGGAAAAACAATAAACTGACCAAAAAGTTTAGGAGGAAAGAGTGAGGAATGAGATGCTTTGGGGAATAAGGACTTTGAAAAGTTCTGGCAGAATCCTGGGAATCCAGAAGGTCATGTGCATCCCTAGAGCTATTCATATAGCTCAAAAAATACCCGAGAAAGCCCTAAGCTCTTACTTCTGATTGACCTTAAGGCTCTACACAAGCAGAAGTGAGAGCTAAAGCAAAGTCGTAAATTGCCTGAATGAACACTGAAAGTGTGCCCCAACACACATGCAGAATCCAACTTAAATGACTGAGGGAGAAACATTTTTTGTTCCAGGGGCCTCAGAAAATCTGTCCAGTCAGTAGCTAAACACTAAGTCAATGAAACAGAGGCATTAGTGGCCACAAATGACAAAGAATACAGACTTTACAAAATAAGTTTAGAAAAGTAACTAAACAAACAAAAACTGCCACAATCAGCAAGAATCAATCCTAGAAACTGGGGAGAATCTAATTTCCAGCATTGCCACATTATAATATTTCAAATATCCAGTTTTCAACAAAGAATTATGAAGAATACAAAGAAACAGAAAACTATGTCCCATATAAAGGAATAAAATCAATTAATAGAAACTGTCCTTGAGAAAGCCCAGATATTGGATACTAAGAAAACACTTGAAAGCAACAGTGTTAGGTCTGATCAAGAGCTGAAGAAAACTATGGACAAAGAACTAAAGAAAATCATGAAAATGTGTCTCACCAAATAGTAAATATCAATAAAGAGATATAAATTCTAAAAGGAACAAAATAGAAATTCTGGGGCTGCTATCTATAATGACTGAAAAAAGATATTCACTGAAGTTGTTTAACAGCAGATTTGAGCAGGCAGAGAAAAAAGTAGGTAGTGCATGCAAAGGTAAGTTTATTGAGATTATACAGTATGAGAAACAGAAATACAAAAGAATGGCGAGAGGGAGAGGCAGAAAGAATATTTGAAGACATAATGGCCAAAAATTCCCCAAATTTGATGAAAACTTTATTTTACACGCTAAGAAGTTCCACCAACTCCAAGTGCAATGAACACAAAGAGATCTGCACCAAGACACATTAAAATCAAACTGTCAAAAGCCAAGGACAAAGAGAAAACATATAAAAGCAGCCAGAAAGAAGCATCTGTTATCTGCAAGTCATATCAATAAAATAAACAGATGATTTCTCATCAGAAACCACTAGAACCCAGTGGGATGGCATATTCAAAGTGCTGAAAAAAATAGTCAACTAAGAATTATATACACAGAAACATCTTTCAAAAATGACAGAGAAACTAATGCATTCTAATATAAACAAAAATTGAGAGTTTATTGATAATAGGCCTTCCCTATAAGAAATGCTAAAGGAAATCCTTCAGGCTAAAATGAAAGGACACTAGACAGCAATTCAAATTTTAAAAAGAAATAAATAATGTAGATAAAAGTAACTATTGAGGTAGATATATAAAAGTCAGTGTTTGTGTTTTGTTTGCAACTTCTTTTTTTATGTAATTTTTAAAAATGACTATATAAAACAATATTAAATCTCAATTACATTGTACATTACTGTAACATATGAAATAACAAAATAAAGAGGAAATATGGCTATATATTTATTTATACTATTTATACACAAATATGTCACCCCATACCCCCTTAATGCAGCAACATTTATGTACACTATTACAACTAAGTTACTATTAATTTGAACTAAACAGTTATAAATTTAAATGTTAATTATAATGCCCTGGGCAACTTTTTAAAATAACTAAAATATATATACTGGAAGAAATTAAAGTGAGTTAAAATTTTAGAAAATAACTGTTTAACAAAAGAAGACAGTAACAGAGGAATTCAGGAATAAAAAGATGTAAGATACATAAACAAATAGTAAAATGAGGAAACGACAGAAGTAAGTTCTTCCTTATCCATAACTTGATTAGCTGTAAATGGATTAAAATCTCAAATTAAAAGGCAGAGAGTACCAGAATGGATTTTTTTAAAGTGATTTAACTATATCTTGTCTATAAGAGAACTCTTTTGCAATCAAAGAGACAAATAATTTGAAAGAAAAAATGGAAAAATGGTCCTCCATGCAGAGTAACAAAAAAAAAGAGAAAGAGAAGCTATATACTAATATCAAACTAGACTTTAACACAATCATTGATTTGAGAGACAAAGAAGGATATTAAATAAATACAATGGTCTATTTATCAATAAAGGGCAGAACAATTACAAACACATATGAACATAAAAACAAATCCCAAAATACAAGAAGCAAAAACTGAGTGTAAAGGGGAAAAAAGCCAATTTAACTGTAGTAGTCAGAGACTTCAATACCCCACTTTCAATAATGCACAGAACAATTAAACAGACTATCAGCCAATAAATACAATAATTAAAAACCACTGCACCATCAAGACCTAACAGACATCTGTAAAACACTCTGCCCAACATCAAACTAAACATTCTTCTCAAGTGCACAAGGAATGTTCTCCAGAATAAACCATATGTTGAGTCACAAAAGAAATCTTCATAAATTTAAAAATATCCAAATAATACAAAGTGTGTTATTTGTATGACAATAAAATAAAATTAGAAATCAATGACAAGAAAATTTGGGAAATATATGATATATAAATATATGTATATTGGACACTTTCTTAAATAATCAGTGGGGCAAATAAGCCAAAGACATCACAAGGAAATAAAAATACAGATCAATACTTTTCATGAGAGTACATGTAAAAATCATTAGTAAAACGCTAGCACAGTAAATACCACAGCATGGTAAAAAGATTAAATACCATGATCAAGTAAGATTTATCCCAGAAATGCTAGTATGGTTAAACATACAAACTCAATTAATATAATACACTATCTTGATAGAATGAAGAAAAAAAACTCCACGTGATCATTTCAGTAGATCCAGAAAATCAAAATGTGTACTAATCAAAATGGATAAATCATCTTGATTTTTACAAAATGCAATACTCTTTTGGGATAAAAACAGAAAACAAACTAGGAATAAAAGGAGCTTTCTCAACTTGAGAAAGGTCATATGTAAAAATCCCACAGTTAACATAATACTTAATAGTGAAAGACTGAAAGCTTTCTTTTTCTGATCAGGAACAGGAAAAGGATGTTGACTCTCACCTCTTCTATTCAACATCGTACTGGAAGTTCAAGCCAGGGAAATTAAGCAAAATAATAAGGTAATAAAAAAGAATCCAAATTGAATAGAAATTAGTAAAACTATTTACAGATGGCATGATCACTATATACAGAAAAGCCTAAGGAATCTACTTTAAGAAATTATTGGAATTAACACCCTAGTTTGGCAAAGTAATAAGATGTAAGATAAATATACAAAATCAATTGTATTTCTATATATATATGCAATGAGTAATCTGAAAATAAAATTAAGAAAATGTTTTCCTTTATAATAGCAGCAAAAATGTTAAAATAGGAATAAATTCAATCAAAGAAGTACACTAAAATCTATAAAACATTTTTGATAGAAATTGAAGAAGCTATAAATATAAAAGGATATATCAAATTACTAGGTCAAAAGACTTAATAGTGTTAAGATAGCAATACTCTAAATTTATCTACAGATTCAATGCTGTCTCTGTCAAATTTCCAGTTGCTTTGTTTGTTTGTTTTCCCCAGAAATGGATAAGCCAATTCTAGAATTCATATGGAATTGCAAGGGACCCTGGATAGCCAAAACAATCTTGAAAAATAAGTACAAATTTGGAGGACTCACAGTTTTCTATTTCACAACTTACAAGGTTACATTAATCAAGTCAGTGTGATATTGGCATAAGTATAGACATATAGATCAATGGAATAAAATTTAGAGTTTGGAACTAAACCCATACATCTGTGATTAACTGGTTTTCACCAATTTTGTCAAGACCATTTACTGGGAAATAATAGTCTTTATAACACATGGTTCTGGAACTATGGGAGGAACACATGCCGAGGAATGAATTTGGTCTCCCACCTCACATCATATACAAAATTTAACTCAAAGGATATGAAAGGCCTAAATACAAGAGTTAAAACTGTAAAATCCTTAGAAGGAAACGTAGTTGCAGTTTCTTGTGACTTTTTGGCTAGGTAATGGTTTATTAAATATGACACCGAAAGCATAAGGAACAAATCAAAAATTAATTTGTCAAAATTAATATTTTTGTGTTTCAAAAGACATCATCAAGAATCTGAAAAGACAACCCACAGACCTGAAGAAAATATTTGCAAACCATATATGTGATAAAAGTCTAGTACCAAAAATATATGAAGAACTTTTAACATTTCAACAACAAAAAGACCATCAATGGACAAAGGACTTGAATAGACATTTCACCAAAAAATGCATACTAATGGCCATTAAGTACCTGAAAAGGTGGTGAACATAATTAGTAATTAGGGAAATGCAAATCAAGACCACAATGAGCTATTACTTCACATTCATTAGGATGGCTATATTTAAAAAAAGAAAAAGCAGAATAACAACAACAACAACCTCAGTACTGATGAAGATGTGGAGAAGTTACATTGCTGGTGGCAAGGGAAAATGGTGTATCCACTGTGGAAAACATTTTGGCTTTTCCTCAAAAAGTTAAACATAGAGTTACCTTATGACTCATTTGAAATTCCACTCCTAGGTATACACTCGAAATAATTACAAACATATGTCCACAAAATCTCGTACACGTATGTTCATAACATTATTATTCATAATACCCAAAAAGTAAAAGTAATCCAAATGTTCATTATCTGATGAATAGATGAATGAAATGTGGTATAACTGTATAATGGCGTATCATTCAGTCATAAAAAAGAATGAAGTACTGATGCATGCTACAAACATAGATGAACGATGAAATTATTATTCTAAATGAGAGAAGATAGTCATAAGAGGTCACATATTGTATGATTCCATTTATATGAAATGTTCAGAAAAGGCAAATCCATAGTTGCAGAAAAGTGGTTGCCAGTGGCTGGGGTAAGGGGCTGCTGGAGAGTGGCTGCTTAATGGATATATGATGTTTTGGGTAAGGTGATAAAAATGTTCTGGAATTAGATAACAGTGATTGTTGGACCATGTCATAAATATAATTTTAAAACTACTGAATTATATACTCTAAAATGGTCAAGACGGTTAATTTTACGCTATGTGAAGCTTGCCTCAAAAATGGACACAGGAAGGGGAACATCACACTCTGGGGACTCTTGTGGGGTGGGGAGAGTGGGGAGGGATAGCATTAGGAGATATACCTAATGCTAAATGACGAGTTAATGGGCGCAGCACACCAGCATGGCACATGTATACATATGTAACTAACCTGCACATTGTGCACATGTACCCTAAAATTTAAAGTATAATAATAATAAAATAAAAAATAAAAATAAAAAATAAATAAATAAAAATAAATAAAACATAAAAAAGAGTAGTGTTTTCATAGAAAAATGAATAAAAAACACATTTTATTCAAAATAATCACAAAAACATCATAGAAATGAGTGGGAAATATGTAGGCATGGTACGTTTTAAGGTGTCAGGATACAGAGAAACTGTTTTCAGCTATTCCTTAGTACTCACCCAAATTACTGGTCTTTGCCTTGTTTCATCATCATAGCAATAAAATTTGGAATGCTCTTCCCAGGCAATATTCATAGTAATGTTCTGGAGTTCAATACTGAGGCAGTCACTGGTTTAATATTGAGGAGAACAGAAACCTTCCCAGAATATTATTGCTCTAAGCATCTCCTCTGCTCAGAATATATGACCTTTCAGACATTTGGGAATATCGGGAATATAATTCTGGGGACAAATGCAGGAATATTTTTGGGTGGTTGAAATAGTACTGGCAGAAAAAAGTGTCTCTAACCAGACACAAGCTCCATGGGGTGACAGGCTGCTGTCTGCCTGGCTGTGATCTCGATTCAGTCCTTGATCCCAGCTGTTCTCTTTAGTCACAGCCAATTAGTACTTTTTAGGGGCAAACTGAAACATACTACTTACAAATGGTCTCTGAATATATCAGGCTGGAAGATTGTATTTATCCTACTGAAATCTCCCTAACTGTCATCTTTTCTATCATATAATTGTATACTTTTATTGACAGAAAAGATGTTGGATTAGGGAAAACCTGCTGTTTTATTGATTTTTGACATCATTTCTTCATAACTGAAGTCACAAAGTGGTTTGCTTTCACTGCAAAAAAATAAGGCTTTGAACATTTATTTTTGTGGCTAAATTGGATGCTATCCACAGGAATAATCTCCATCCCAGAACTAGTGAACTTCAGACTTTTTCATTTATTTGTGTGTCTGATAAAAATTTAAGTGATTAGAAGTTCTCTCCTAAGATTATAAGGCAACGAGAGGAACTTAGATAGGACAAAGGAAGATGTCTTTGTGTGTTAAAACTATAGCAAAAAGAAAAATGTGCAGGAGCTGGATTTTATAAAAAGAAAAGGAACTAGCAAATTAAAAAAAAAACTGATGGAATATTAGATGTCAAACAGATAAAGGTAACCATTTTCCTCTGGTGGTAATTTTTTAATTGCATACCTAAACTCTGAATAATATAAAGAACTGTAGAGTATAATATGTTATAAAGTGTTTTCATATACACTATTTAATCATCATTTTTTTTCTAAATGAGACATGTAGAGCTTAGAAAGTTTATGTAATTTACCCAACATCGTACAGTGAGTAAATGAAAAAGTGGAACTTAAATCTGGTCTTTTGAAGGAAGTTCAGAATCCTTTAGAGAATAGGTTTTTTAAATAAGAAAAATGTCATTTCATACATTAAAATGACTCAAATCTAAGCTTCCTTTGCTGGGACACTGTATGTAGGTGTGTATATATATATATGTACGTATATCAGTATTACATGTTAACTCCTATTTATAGTATTCTAAGTATGGAAATATATGCAACAAACACAAAACTTTGCCTAAAATATCATGGCAGAGATGAAGAGTTGTTTTGATTATGACATAACAGCTGCTTCTATCTTTTCAATGAGCCACATCCTAACCCTCATCCTTTTCTAAGATTAAAGGCAGTGATATCCATATATTTAGGAAAGAATATTAAAAGCTATTATAATGTCTTGAATTTTAGCTCAAGATGAAAATTAGTGCATATCATTTTATCCCATAGTAATGACTCAGATCACCGCTATTTTTCTTGTATGTTTCATCTATAGTAGTAAATTTAGTAAAATATTTGCACATGATATTTATACAGAACTATCTGTAATGTGATGGTATAGCATATTTTATTCCACATGGATCCATTCATGTGCAGCCATTGTCTTTTTTATTGTCCTCATAATCTATGGACCCAATTGTGAGTTGGTAATCCCTAGATATATGTCTTCCTGTGTGGATTCAGGCGATATCATCTAAATACACTGGACAACTAAAGACAGAAGCAGACACAGACCGTTGGAATACTTTCTCGCTCATAAACTGTAGGATCATGAAATCCTAGATTGAAATGCCTACCTTTCAAATAGTACTAGAAGTAAAACCTTAACTATTGAATGAAAGCCTAGCAGTAAACCCTTACAACTTCACCTGTTCTCTATTGCTTCGAGTTCTCTTTCCATCAGTCCAAACATACCTGATTATCAAGATTTTTCACCTATTTCTATCAGTAAAAGATCCACCTAGAAATGCAATATGATTTTAAATAATGTTAATATATTTAATTTGTGCAGCTTGCACTTCACAAAATAAAATCAGTTCATAAACTAAGGGAAAACCTGAGATAATGATGCCAGAAAGAAAGTGATAAAAACATAGTGACATCAAATCTGTTCACTTAAAAGGCAAAGAGAGCAAGAAAAAGATATTTTCTGGCTATTAGGAAAGGGAGATATTTTCAGCATGACAGAGATGAGCAGATATTACCTGCTATGAGAATAATGAAAGTTTCAACTGTAGTGATTTCAATCATATGGAATTTATAGTAACTTTGTAAATAATACTAAAAATGTATTTAACAAGTGGAACTTTGAGGGCTTGAAACTAGATAATAAAAAAGCTGAGAGAAAGTGCCAAAGTAAAGTTATCACAATCAGGTTGAAAACAATATATACCAAATCTTTTTGTGCTTTGACTTTGTCTTTGTAAATCCTTGCTTCATTTGGTAGTATGAATAAAATATGCTTTTTGTAGTGCATGTACTTATCTACATTTTGCTAGATAAATGTTGATACTAAAATACTAGCATTTTATTTCCTTGTGCTATTTAGTTTTCAGTGCACATTCATTCAGTAAATTCCCTCTACGAAGTTTTTTGGGGTGTCAGTTGTGTGCAAGACACTTTGCCAGACACTGAAAGAGATGTGAATTTACAGAGTCCCTATTTTTTTGAAATCACATTTTCTAATAGTAAAAGTGAAACATATACTTAAAAATATTCTCAGTACAAAATAGAACAAGATAAGAATTATTTTATCTATTACATAGGTGTTACACAGGACAATAAAGGAAAGAATAAACTTAATTTGGTTGTTATGGAAAGCATCAAAAAGATGATTTTGAGATAATATCACAAGAAATTGCTTAAGTAGAAGGTGGGAAGAGATGGGGAGCAAAGACCTATGGGGGAAAATAAAGAATACACAAGGCCACAGGTCAGGACAGTGTGTATGGCAGAGGCACCTTTCTCATAGCCCTTGGGACTCCAACTTCAGTGGTCAACTTCTAACCATGAGTATCTTAACCTATTTGCTTGAGGGTGTTCTCCGAAGTGACTGGATGCCACAGTTTCCTATAGGTAGGCTGGCCAAAGAGCTGAGGAATTAATATCCCCTAAGAATTTGTGTATAAATGTCCAGCTCCCTTGCCACTGAAGACTCTACTCTGCCTTTCACGATTCTCCCAGTGAAATTCACTTCCAGTTCCTTGTAACAGAAACAAATCTACAATCCTTTATGTGTATTCCTTTATCAGTTTGTTTCCCTTTCCTGTCTAATTTTTCTGTTCTTCTACTGACGTTTCCTGTACCTTCCAAACAAACATGAATCCTTGCCTCAACGCTGTTTCTGGGGTAACCTAAACCAAGACAATATATGTGTTCAAGAATGAGGAAAAGTTTTAAAAGTTGGGGGAACATGGTTCACATTAGGTGTCATAGAAGAAATCACAGAAAGATAAGGTGTATCCATTGTTTCATGACTCAAGCACTGTATCTACTATATTATTAGACAAAGTCATAATACATTAACTAAGGGTAGTGCCTAGGGATAAGAGGAAAATCAAGAGGAAAAAATAAATTATTTCTTTTACTTCAAATCATACAAATAGAAACAAGATTGCTCTCTCTATGCATCAACTAATGTTTTGTGTTGATGAATTCATATTGGTTGAGTGATGGAAGATGGAAGTGGAAGGGGGTTTGGCACGAGGTATTAGAAGATGTCTTCTGGTTTCCATTGGATTGTTAGTACCTGTTTTTTATAGGGAACGAATGTGTAAAACATTTTTTTCATTATATAATAGATATATGCTTTACACAGTGCTTTGAACATAGCAGGTCCTCAATAAATATACATTTTAAATCGCTTTTCTAAAACGGATTAATTTCTCTTCATAAGGCCAACCACAAGGTACTTTTATTTCTTGAGACCGTCTTTTAACCACCATAGTATCTCCCAGCTTCCTAAATCAAAAAGGTTTTACATTTCCTGCTATGGTCGCTGCCCTTAAACCCTCGAGCAAATGTCTTCCCCCTTTGTTAGACTTACCTGCTCACATTTCATTGAGTTTTTACAAAAGTTTGAATGCATCTTAGTATTTGACAAATACTAACTTAACATCTATTAGCTTCTTCATATATATGGATCAATAAAATAGAGACATCACTTGGTATCTAAAGGGGTTGATTCCAGGACCACCAGTGAATACAAAAAATCTGTGGATGCTCAAGTCTCTGATATAAAATGGTGTTGTGCAGTCAGCTTTCCACATCCATGGGCTTAACATCTGCAGATAGGGAGGACCAGCTGTACTATCAAATAACTTGCAGATATCTTCCAAAATTATCAAGGAGGCCATGAATGATATCTCAGCCCTCAGTCCATGAAGTGGAGATTTATTTATTCACGAGTCATTTTTCTTACCTTTAATTTTAAACAATTCTGAAATTTCTATCTCAGAATTTTCAAATCTCTAGGAAGGAAATGAAAACAGTGAAAAGTATAATCTGGATTCATTTTAAACTCTCTTAAGACAGAAATAAAATGCAAGCTTTCTCATCATTGTATTAGAAGCTTCAGGTGTTGTTGGGATAGATAAAGGAGCATCTAGGAAGAGTGGACTTTGTAGTTTTTCAGAGATGCTCCTATTGGAGGTATGAAAAGCTTGTGTCACTTGTAAAGTCAAAATGTGCAAGCATGATGTACAGAAAAAGTATCTCTGAAAGAAAGCCATGGCCATTAGGAGGAAATCAACCCAGGGAGTTGCTTCTTTGTGCTTCAGAAGTTTCCTCCTCCTCTCCCTCCATTTCAGATTGCTCTTAAAGTGAGTTAACAAGCAATTATATATATTTTTAAAGGCCATCTCTCTAGAGATGAATGATGCAAAAGACACTGTAGTTAGTTATGGTTCTAGGTAGTGACTTTTCATCTCAGTTCTACAAAGAGAGTTGTGTTGTGTTTAACCTGCAGGAGTTATTTAAAAAAACAGATTTATATTTTGCTTTTCCTTCTGAATTTTACTTAATTTACTGTAATAAGGTGCTTCAGAATTATAGAAGTAACAGAGGCAATACCAGTAGCATATTTTCTTCCATCTTTCCTTTTTGTGGACATCATTAAAGCCAAACAGATAAACAAACAAACAAAAAAAAAAAACCCGACCCAATTCTTTCCTGTTCACACTTTGAAAATGAGTTCTATGACCAAAGCTACAGCTGCTGGCACCAAACAGATGTGTTCTGTCAGAGCCTGACTCTGGCGCTGCAAGTTCAACTTACCCTGAGTTAATTCTCAGGGCATAGCAAGAATAAATTGCTACATTTATGATAATTTCTGCCCAGAAGGGAAATGATTTTGAAAGGAATTGAGTAGAAAATTCACCTCCAGGGACTGACAGGATATTGAGAGCATTAGACATCAAAGTCAACCCCTATATAAGAGAAGGCATTTCTTGAACTTAAAAATGAAAGACAATTTGCCCAGGTTTAGTAAACATCCATTCCAACCTCTTTTTTAATGCCCTGAAAGCTAAAAGTTATATTTCCCATTGAGTCAGTGTTAAATTTCTTGGGTATGTTAACGGTATTATGGTTAAGTAGGGAAATGTCCTTGTTCTTAGGATATTCATGTTGAATGATTCATGATGAAGTGTCATGATGTCTGCAACTTACTTTCAAATAGTTCTGCAAAATCTAACTCACAGTAACAGGTGAAGGTAGGCAGAGAATAAAGCATTTATTTATATGAGAGAGAGAGAGAGAGCAAGAGTGGCAATAGTTTAATAGTGAAACAGGTGAATGGTTATCAGGTATTCAAACCCTATTCTTTCAACTTTCTTGTAGCTTTACTTTCTTTCTTATTAAATAATATTTGAAAAAGTGCTAATTTTCTTTATAGTTGATAAACAAAAGCATATTTAATTTCATATCAAATTCTGGTCAGAATGTTCTCTCTTTAACTGAGAGTTTGTTAAATCTGAGTCATTGTTTTGTTTCCCGCCTTTGTTAGTCTTAGAAAAGAATGTCTTTCAATTATTGGGACTTTAATTTTTCTACCTGATATACTGCACTTCTAAAAATAAAAAAGCCAACATAAAATAAGTATAATCTTTATAGGATTTCTCAATATGTTTTATTTCTTTTATTTATTTATTTACTTTCATTTCTTGTGTGATTAGAACACAAGAAACCAAAAGAACACTAACCAAATAGCATTATTATACAGATTAAATAAAGCCTCTCTATTACTAAAAAACAGTACCTTCCCAGATTCTTTTGTATCCAGGTTTCTCAATGTGATTTATATTCCACCAATCAATGTTCTTATGTAAATCTTGATCCCTAACGTCATGTGAAAAGAGGGACGGGGTAGAGCATCTATTTAGCTGCATACAATATAGCAGATATGATGGTTCTAGAGCTGTCTCAGCAGTTTTCCATTCTGGCAGCTTATTTTCCTGGTTATGGCAGAAGTCATGTGTTTTGCAATCAGAAGTGCCAATAGTGGATTGAAAACTTTCTGTAGAGGGAGAAGTAAATTTTACAATTATGTCAGAGGTGAATTAGTTCTGAGCCTGGAAACTATTCCTTGAATTAAGTTGAGAGCTAAATAATTTTTTAAGTGTCTATTCTTACTGTAAAAATTCCCTTCTGATTAAACTAACTAGAGTGAATTCTGTTGTCTGCAATTTAACCTGAACAATATACAAGGCCTCTGCTTTAGCCATATACGAGCCATATAGGAGTTATTGCTCCTGTCTAAATGCCATATAGGGGAATATTAGATAGGTGCTATCCTATCTAAACCCTTGGCAAATTTGTTTTAAATGTATTGTCTCCGTTCTCTTTCTCAGTCTTTCTGCTTTGTCTTCTAAAAGAATAATTTAAATTTTATTTATTAAATATCAATTAATTGTTTCTAATTATTTTCTCTTCTTCACTTTTAGATGGTTACATTTCTCCTCACTCGTTAACATTAACTTAACCATCTGACTTGCTTTGGCCCGTGGAATGTGATCAGAACATATGCTATGCCTGAGTTGATGCTTTATGAGTCATTGCCTTCTTCCACCATTTTTCTTTCCTTTCCCCAACAAAGATTATTTGCCTCACATAAGGGCTGCTCCCTTAGCTTGGAACCCAGGATTAAGAAGGTATACAGTATAGAACCATAGCCAAACAAAAGATGACAGGTAATGTGAGTATGATATAAATATTTGTTTTTAAAAACCATTTTGGGTTTGTTTAGTGAAAGCTGCGCTAATGTAGGTCCAGTATTTGAATGTATTCCTTAGTTCTTTCTCTGTTCTGTAATTTCTAAAATTTCTCTAAGCACAATTTAATTTAGAATTTATTATCAATCATCTTATTCATAGATCTTTTCAGAAGGGGTTCAATGAGGGCATAATTAAGGTTTTCTGCCTTGAACAAATGCTATGTACAGGGAAAATGAACTCTCCACTCCTTTATAATTAGCCTTATTCTAATAAGCATATTTGTCAATTGTTTTCATTTACCTTTTATTCATCTTTATGTAGCTTATAGCCCAGTACTTGTTAGAAAATAGATGTTTAATGAATATATTCAGTGCATGAATGACTGAGTAAATTAATTTTTCTCAAGATGTGTGGGAATTGGTTGGATCACAAAATTTTTAAGGCCTTAAAGGTGATCCATTTCTCCCAAACTAATCTTTTTATAAAAGTTTTTATGCTGATCCTAAATGATAAAAGAAAGCAGAGTTGTCATTGAAATGGAGGATTTTAAAGCAGGAAACATTCTTCTTACAGTTGTTTTAATTCCCTAATTATGGTTTCAATATCTTCTACCAGCTCTCTCTTTTAAGAAGAAATATATAGAAGGTTGTGGTTAGTGATAGGACCTCTTTTGCTTTCTTCTCACCTTCTATCTCCTTACCTTTCCAGGAGGACAATATGCCATTAAAAATATCAAGATGACACCCAAAATGTCAAACTTGTAATTTATTTTAGTTTCAGAAGTATCAAAGAGAGGCGTGAAGTATTAAAAATCAATATGGTATAGATCGACCTCCCCACCCCCTAACCCTTTGCTATGAACCTCCTCTAAAGTGTCCAAAGGAATGTGGCCTCATCTATCTCTTTTGAATCACCAAATTATTTTTGCCTCTCAGATTCTTTTGTATACAGGTTCTACTGGTTGATTTATTTTACTAGGTTGATTTATTTTCTTTTAATCATCTTTTTTTTTTAATGGGCCTTTCTTATCTACCAAATCAAAACCTACTTAAAAGGAATTTTAACAATGCCTTTAAAAACAGTAGGATATTTGTTGAATGAGAGTATGAATCCTCAATATGCATTTAAATTTTCGGGGTGAAATATGCTCCTGGGACTTAAGACAAAATAATTGTCTTGTTTGGACAACGCTAAGATCAGGCTGCATGAATGGGGGATCATCTTAGGGAGTTAGATGAATTTTCAAGACTATTTTGTTATTACATTTTTACATTAGCCAATCATATTTATCAAATGTCTATGGAAGTATTTTTCTGATATTCTTTCCCATTGTCCTAAACCATCAAAATACCCTGACTTCTACTATTCTAACATTTTAGTATCCTTGCTCTGCAAAGTACATTTCACACCCAGAAGAGGAAGGGCAATCTTTGTTTTTTCACCAGTTTCAACTTATGTTTCAGAAAACACAGGTACAAAGTAAAGAATAAGCTATTTAATTCTTTCTCTGAATTTCGTGATCATAAATATTAAAAACTCAACTAAAATATATAATGAAAACCAAGCTTAATGACAAATATAAATAGATTCCCATTTCTTATTACATGAAAGAAAAACACAGATTTAAAGTATGGTATAAAACGCCCCAAAAAGAATATCAGGGTAAAATAATTCCAAGCTTAAAGTAGTAGTTTCATTATAATTATTAGTGAGAAAAATTGCATTAGCATCAATAACACAGCTGTTGACATCTCATAACATATAACAAGCTGTATTGTTGCAAAGCAGCCAGAATGAGTGGGAGCATAATAAGTGCTAACCCTGATAATAAATTAATATCGTGTTTTGAATACACACAAAAAAATTGACCAACACAAGCAAAAATTTTTCCACTTCCCCCCATGGAATTTTTTCCTGGCAGTAAAATAAATGAAACCATGATTTGACTCTCCTCACCTGGCACTAGGATCAGCTCTAGGTAAAATGTTGCTATCTGAAAGCCTCTGGTTCACTGAAATTTAGAACAGCATCTGCATCAACTTGGAGCTTGTTAGAAATGCAGAATCTCAGACACCATCCAGAACTGCTGAGTCTGAATCTGCATTTTCAAAAGATCCTCCAGGAGATTGGTTTGCACATTAAAGTTTGACAAGCCCTGCTCTAGTTCATCTCACCTGTTGGTTTCTCTTTTTGATCCACTTCCCTACAGGGTGTTCTTGCCTGGATAAATCATTCTTTGTACAGGGCAAGTAGACAAGTGGCTATTTTACAGGCAGAACAATATGTTCATAACCTATGCTTGCTGTTTCTTTCTTCTTCTAACATCGTAACCATCAATGCCTTCCCTGAGTCATCAAGCATGCTGGCTTGATTCAGGGCAAACCAAAAGATTTTCATCTCTCTGTGAATGTTTCATCCTTTATTCACTAGAGCACAGAGAAAGAGAAGTCAATGTTGGCTGCTTCTTCTCTTCCTTGCCAACTTCCCTCTCCCCTGCTGCTTTCAGAAATAAGGGCAATTAATACCAGGGTGAGTTCAAAGAAAGCCCACTAGTATTTTCATCCATTTGCAAAATTACCAAAGAAACTTCCACTTTGAACGTCACAGTAGTAGCTTCAAGCAAGCACACTGCTATCTAGAGGTCTGAACCATCCAGATGTAGAAATTATTGAATTTCCAGAGCAATGGACAATCTACAACTTGTGGTCATTTATATGTAAGAACACACTTCCTGAACTGTGCTTGACAAACTCAAGTGTATATAAAATAATACAGAGCTAACTAGCTATGATTTGTTTTAATACTTCTGTAAGATTTTTTCTTTCTCTAAAGAAAATGTACACGTTTCTGGTACAAAGCATGAGCTCCTAACATAGCAATCCTCCTGCAAATAACAGTTATCAACCCTGGAAAAATCCAAAAAATAACTAATAGAAGGATTGGGAGGATCTGGAGTGACCTAGAGGGTGCTGGGACTAAAAGCAACAATATTTTGAAGGGGAGTTGGAAACTTAGAGAAAGGGCCCTGCATAGAACGCATTTTTTTATATTTTTACAACTTTGCCATGTGGTCAGCAATAGTTGCAGTGGTGGCTAAAACTCTGGTTACAAAAAAACTAATCTTTTTACCCAGAGGAATCAGAGAAAAGGGCTCTAGGGCAAGCAGGACCAGAGGGTGATATGGGAACTCCAGAATGGAGACAGGCAGAGAAGAAAATCACTGGCCAACCTGGAATCAGCTTGCACAGGAAAGAGAGAAAGCAGCTGGGACTGAAGCTTACATAACTGAATTTAGAACCGAGCCACCGCCCACCACAGGTGTGAAGATCCACAATTTAGGTGACTAAGACACAATCACTGGTTACATGGAGCTGAGAGTACATAGCGGTGATTACCAGTGGAGGCATTTTGAATATTTGTTATGACATTTTTTGTTGCTATAATAATTATAGGATGCCATTAGCATTTTTTTTTTTTTTTTTTTGAGACAGAGTCTTGCTCTGTTGCCCAGGCTGGAATGCAGTGGTGTGTTCTCGGCTCACTGCAAACTCTGCCTCCCAGGCTTAAGCAATTCTCATGCCTCAGCCTCCCAAGTAGCTGGGGCTACCGGCATGTGCAACTGCACCTGGCTAATTTTTTTTTCTTTTTGTATTTTTAGTAGAGACAGGGTTTCACGTGTTGGCCAGGCTGGCCTCGAACTTTTGGCCTCAAGTGATCCACTTGTCTTGGCCTCACAAAGTACTGGGATTACAGGCATGAGCCACTGCACTTAGCCTTAAGATGTCATTAGCATTTAATGAGCAGAAGCTCAGGATGTCAGACATTCTGCAGAACACAGGATACTTCCACACGTGAAGAATGTCCCATGTCACACTTAACTTACCAGTCTCTTACTAAGTATTCATGTGGTGAAAACCAAGGTTATCTGAGCCCAGAAATTAACCAATGAACACAAAGAACTTTCATGTAGTTTTAATTTACAGCGAATTCTCCAAGAATACAACTACCATGAAAGTAAAGAAATAATTCTCTTTTCAACTGATTTCTTTTTAGAACTTACCAAGAGTTCTGCATGATTTCATAAACAAATATCATAAACAGTAAACCTGTTTTACAATATAAAACACATTTGTATTGTAGGTTTGCATACATAGCTGTCACATACTTAATGATTCTATTTATAGGAGCCAGTGTTTGAATATCCTAGTTGTCCTGACATATAATTATGTCCATATATTTACACATAGAATAAATATCATTTATTATTAATTCCTTTCCTTGTATTTCTTTATATATTATAGGTAACACATTTTCAAATTATGAATGTAGATGAACTTAATTTCGGTATAGTGGAAAGGGCATTAAAAGATAGATAGTTGGAACTGATGAGTAGAGATCCCCTAATCTAGTGGGAAGGCAAGTACACAGATGATTACAAAAGCCTGAAACACTTACTATAATAGAGACGCACAGTGTGGAGAAGGTGTTTTCATTTTCTATTGTTGCCATAACAAACTACTGCTAACTTAGTAGCTTAAAACAACAGAAATGTGGCTAGGACTGGTGACTCACACCTGTAATCCCTCCAATTGGGAGGCCGAGGTGGGAGGAAGGCTTGAGCCCAGGAATTCAAGACCAGCCTGGGTAATAGCCAAGCATGGTAGTACATGCCTGTAGTCCCAGCTACTCAGGAGGCTGAGCTGGAGGATCACCTGAGCTGGGAGATCAAGGCTGCAGTGAACTGTGATCGTGCCACTGCACTTCAGCCTGGGCGACAGAGTGAGACCATGTCTCAAAAAAAAAAAAAAAAAAAAAAAAAAAAAAAAAGAAGAAGAAGAAGAAACAATATAAATTTCTTCTTCTCTGGAGGCCAGAGTCCAAAATGGGTTTAACTGGACAAAAATCAAAGTGTTGGTGAACCCACACTTCCTCTGGAGCCTCTAGAGGAGAAGTCACTTCCTTGCCTTTTCCAGCTTCTAGCAGCTGCCTGTATTCCTTGGCTTGTGACTGCTTCTTCCATCTTCAAAGTACATCACTCCAATGTTTGCATCTGTCATTACATAGCCTTTTCCTCTAAAGTCATATCTCCCTCTGCTTCTCTTTTACAAGGCATTTGTGATTACGTTTAATGTCATTGGATAACTTAGAATAATCACCTCATTTTAAGAAGCTTAATTTAATCACATCAGCAAAGTCATTTCTGTCATATAAGGTAAGCTTAGCAGGTTCCAGGGATCAGGACTTGGACAACCTTGGGGGCACTAGTTAGCCTCCCATGGAGGGCTACATAATAAGGTCTGCCTAAGACAACCTACATAGTTAAGGCAAGCCTCACGCAGGATATAGTTATAGTAAAAGGGCTAACAAGCATTTATCTTGTAAATAATTAATAATGACAACATAGCAGAGGAGAGACTGGGTAGAGTTTAGAAGGGTTTTTCCAGACTGAGGAAAGCTGAGGGAAACATAGTGAGTCATGAGAAAGAATATTAGGTTTGGCCAGGTGTGGTGGCTCATGCCTGTAATCCCAGCACTTTGGGAGGCCGAGTCAGGTGGATCACCTGAGGTCAGGAGTTTGAGACCAGCCTGGCCAACATGGTGAAACCCCGTCTCTACTAAAAATATAAAAACGTAGCCAGGCATGGTGGCGGGTGCCTGTAATCCCAGCTTCTCGGGAAGCTGAGGCAGGAGAATTGCTTGAACCTGGGAGGTGGAGGCTGCAGTGAGCCATGATCATTCCAATGCACTGCAGCCTGGGCAACAAAAGTGAATCTCAAAAAAAAAAAAAAAAAAAAATCAGGTTTGAAGGAAGAGTAGGAGCTTAGCGTTACTGCAACTTAAGACATAGTGGACAGTGGAATGAATCACGTGCAACCCTGTTTGGGATACAACACAAAAGGTAGTCTATCATTTTCCTGAAGAAAATGGTGAATTATTGAGGAATTCTAAGCAGGGCAGGAATAAAATCGTATTAGAAAGAGCACTTGGATGGGAGTGGAACGAACTGAAGGGTCACTAAGACTGGAGGCTGCTAAGTAAACTGGACAGTAACGCAGGCTGGAGATAATGAGGAGCTGAAGAATATCCTCTAAGAATGTTTTCTTTTTTTTCTATTGCTATTTTCAAATAATCATCTTGTTTACCACCCTGTGTCTTTTAATGACAGCCACTAAATTGCAGAGCTTTAGTTTTTTTTAAACTGACTATCTCAGAATTTTAATATGCTGAGGGTCACACACCAGGAAACACCATCTCTGAAGATAGTCACAGAGCAGGAACAGGCCACCTCTCAGAAACCTCTGGGAAAATACAAATAAATCTCGAAAACATCCACATTGCTGAACCTTTGCCCTACTTGATGGGAATCACCTTTGAGAAACTTTATTTTCAATCCCAAAAGCCCCAAAGAAGGGCTGTTTGCCACATCATTGTATTTCTTAATGTTGTACTATTTTGCCTCTCAGAAAATTTTTCAAAGGAAAAGAGAATTTGTATTATAGTGTTTCCATTAACATCATCCCAAAATTAAAATGTGCTTCCATTCGAGAAATTCTCCAAAGGCTTCTCTTTCTATTCCCTTTGTGACAAAGTTAAGATTAAAAGTCAGAAAACTTGTCCTTGGAAGAAAAAAATGTTCAATTACTCAATATGACATTAAAAAGCATGTTTCCGAGTCTAAAACACAGTTCAGCTCTCAGAACCCCTTTTTGCATCTGTAAAGTTAGAAGAGTAGAAATGTCTTACATTCTCTCCAATTGATCTAGAATTCTACCAGTAGGCAGTAGTGATCATAATTTAACATTCTCAGATGTTCTTCATATCACTGGAATGTAAATTAATATAAACAGACATTATTTGCCTCACTAAACCCCCTTCCCTTCTTTCCCTTTTCTTCTTTCACTGTATAACCTTCCCCTCTAATTTACTTTTAATCTAACATATTAAATAAGATTTACAGAAGAGGGAATTTAGGATAAGCAATGTTCACAACATCTTTTAATAATGTAAATTCTGCCATTGTTCAGATACTCATTTCACCTAGTTCAAAGAAAGGGAGGCAAGGAGGCAGCCACAGTGTCATAGGTCAGGGGTTCTCAAAGGGTAGTTCCTGTGACAACAGCAATATGGCCTGGGAAGTTTATAGACATACAAATTCTTGGGTTCACCCCAGGTTTACTGGAGCAGAAATTATGAGGGTGGGACCCATCTGGGTTTGTTTTTTTGGTTTTTTTTTTTTTTTGAGACAGAGTCTCACTCTGTTGCCCAGGCTGGAGTGCAGTGACGCGATCTCGGCTCATTGCAAGCTCTGCCTCCCGGGTTCACATCATTCTCCTATCTCAGCCTCCCAAGTAGCTGGGACTACAGGCATCTGCCACCACGCCCAGCTAATTTTTTGTATTTTTAGTAGAGACAGGGTTTCACCATGTTAGCCAGGATGGTCTCGATCTCCTGACCTCGTGATCCACCTGCCTCGGCCTTCCAAAGTGCTGGGATTACAGGCATAACCATCTGTGTTTTACATAGCCTTCCAGATGATATTGATACACCTTAAAGTTTCATAAGCAGTGCCATAGACACCCCAAGAAGCCTCAGATTACTATCTGCAAAAGGGGGATAATAATAGTAATGATAACTGCACAGGACTATTGTCATGCTTACAATGATAAAATTCTAGAAAGTACCTAACAAAGGTAATACAGGTGCTAAATACATTTTCATTCTGACCATAATAATCGCACATCTGCTGAATGTAAGGCACAACATTAGGTGCCGCAAAGGACAATGTTAATCACTTTTCCTTCAAAGAATCTTTGGTCTGGGCTGAGGTTGAGGGAGTAAGCAATTTGCTGCACTATGTTGGAAATTAGGAAATAAATGTCCTGTTAGGGTGCTCCAGACAGACAAAACCAATAGGATATAGATAGACAGACAGACAGATGAGAGGGGGGTTATTATGAGAATCAGCTCATGTAATTATGAAGGCTGAGAAGTCTCATGACAGGCACTCTGCAAGCTGGAGACCCTGGATGATAGCAGCATGGCTCGGTTCAAGTCCAAAAGCCTCAGAACCAGGCAACCTGATGGTGTAATTCTTAGTCTAAGATCTAAGGCCTGAGGACTGAGGTGACCACCACTAGTATTAGATCCTGGGGTCCCAAAGCCAAAGAGCCGGGAGTTATGATGTACAAGAACAGGAGAAGGAGAAGGTCCCAGCTCAAAGACAGAGAGGAAGCAAAAAATGCTTTTCCCTCCTTTTTTGTTCTATCCAGGCCCCGAACTAATCGGATAGTGCCTATCCAACTGAGGGTGGATCTTTTTCATTAAGTTCATTGACTCACATGCCTGTCTGCTCTGGAAACACTCTCACAGACCCACCCAGAAGTAATGCTTTGCCAGTTCTCTAAGTATTCCTCAATCCAATCAAGTGGACATCTAAAATTAATCATCACATGCCCTGATGAAGGGGAAGATAAAGATCTGGCATGGGAGAAAAAAAGGCTGCATCTGGTGGAGGCGTTATTTGTTGGGTAGAGGAAGGCTTTGAAGGGTGGGTGGGATTTGAACCCATGAAGATGGAAATTAGGGCCTCCTAGACTTCTGAAGCGGATTGTACAAAGTTATGGAGGTTGAAGAATACAGAACACATACGGAGAATAATTTAGTCAATTAAAATGTGAGGAGCATACTTTGGAGAAGTAGAGAATGAAGTTGCAAAGTTAGATTAATAACAGGTTATGCAAGGTACCAGGCTCAGGATTTTCGCCTTTGTTTTTAACAGGAACCATTAAAATTTTTTTGGATAAGAGAGTGACATATATCAGAGAGTTTCTTGTGGCTTTAAAGTTGGGCATAGTGGCTCACACTTATAATCCCAGCACTTTGGGAGGCCAAGATGAGAGGATTGCTTGAGGCCAGGAGTTTGAGACCAGCCTGGGCAGCACAGTGAGACCCCGTGTCTGAAAAATTGCTGAGCATGGTGGTACGTTGCGCCTATAGTCCCAGCTTCTCGGGACTATAGAGAAACAGGAGACTTGGGGGGTTTTTTGCACCTGGTAGACCCACTAATTTTTGCAGTCCATATTTTTTGGGAGGTGGTTACCCAGAAATGACATCTTAGCAGTCTATTTCTTTGGCTATCTGGAGGGGTCACTTTGCTGAAGCAGTTACAGCATATTGGTAATATTTGATCCAAATAACCATAGATATTCTTGTCATATTGTCAATTAATAAAACTTTAGCACAAGTTCTACCCTGTAATTTGTAAGGTTGGTGTTTTCCCCCAAAGACCATAATGAGATTTTAGTCATGGTGTCTCATGAATTCTGCTGCTGAATAGCTAGTTCTGGAAGCACAAAGAGGGCTGAGATGAAAAGTTAACCTCAATATAGGGGGAGAAGTTCCCCTCTCTGAACTATTTTTCCTTTAAAGTCCCTGTTTGTCAGGGAAACAGGCAGGAAATACTCAGTACTAAACTCACTTCTCTCAATATAGTTTTCAGCGAGAGAAAGCAAAGCCTAAGGAATTATGAAATGAAAGGGGTTCAGTCATGAGGCATTTTAAAATGTTCACTGAGGTGCGATTTACCACCAAAATGTAAGGAGTCAAGCTGGGACAAATAAATTAAGAGGCAAGGGGCCGGATGCGGGCTCACGCCTGTAATCCCAGCACTTTGGGAGGCCAAGGTGGGCAGATCACGAGGTCAGGAGATCGAGACCATCCTGGCCAACACGGTGAAACCCCGTCTGTACTAAAAAAAAATACAATAAATGAGCCGGGCCTGGTGGCAGGGGCCTGTAGTCCCAGCAATTCGGGAGGCTGAGGCAGCAGAATGGCGTGAACCCGGGAGGCGGAGCTTGCAGTGAGCCGAAATCATGCCTCTGCACTCCAGCCTGGGCTACAGAGCTAGACTCCGTCTCAAATAAATAAATAAATAAATAAATAAATAAATAAATAAATAAATAAAATTAAGAGGCAGTGGCAGGAAAGGCCTTAGTTCTAGGCAAGCAGCTTCTTCATTCTGCCTCTGCCACTGACTGGGTGAAAATAACTGTATTTGAGGCAGAGAAAATATTTTGCTCTTGACATTTTGAAACAATTTGCTGGTAGTTTCTTTTAATACCCCCACCCCCATTTTTTTTCATGTCATCCGGCCTTATTTATTGGGCTTTTGTGGTCATGAATGAGCCAAATGATATGTTTATTACCTCTATTTTATCTGTAGTTTTTTCCACGCTTTCTGCTTCTGTTAATAGCTTTTGAATCTTAAGACATTTGTCTATATTACTCAGAATCAAATTTGAAACTTTTACTAACATTGAATGTATTGTCTCCAGTTAAATCTACAATGGGTATATAGCACGAATGAGAAACAAAATTTTGTTCTTTTAAGCCACTGATATATAGGGGTTTACTTGTTTATGTATTAAAAGCCTTTTCTAATTGATAGAGTATATTATTTCAACAGTTTAATGAAGACGGTTGTGCTCTAAGGAGAGTCCAAAGAAAACTAAAAAGTAGAGAGTATAAGAGATGTTTAAAGAACTTTAGTTTAGAACGATTTTTACTTTGCATCAGTTTCTCTAGAATTATCATCTAATCAGTTGTTTTCATATTTAATTATGCATCAGGATCACGTAGAAATATTGTTAAAAATTCAGATTCCCGACTGCAATTGCAGGTTTTGTGATTCAGGAGGTTTGAAATGGACCACAGAAATGTTTACTTCAGCACATCTCCATACCTAGGATCCTAATGACAGTGACCCATGGGCCATGCTTAAGAAACACAACTTTAGTTTTTCGGTAATTATAAATTATTTAAGTTCATTTTTTAAAGGGTTACCCTACGGGAGATCTGGATGCATCGTGGCTGATGGGACACATCTTTCGGTTCCCATAATGATATAGTTTTCACTCTTTTAAGACAAAGACATTTATAACACACTTATGCGATTTCTGCCATCCAATATTGGTGGTCTCTGATGTTTATATGTGACCCAGACTGGCTGCAGTGATAACAGAAGTGAGATCCAGCAAATGCAATAATGCTCTCTATAGCCACTTAGCATGACTATTAAAGGAGAAGTAAAGAAGAACCCCTTAACCAATTGAAGTGACAGCAGAGTGAGCTTCAGATTATCAGAGTATAATTGCATAAACTGAAATTGAGCCAGTAAGTGAAGGTCAACAGTGAAGGAAGAAACAAAACACAGGCAGAAAGGAAGTGTTTGCATGAAATATGTAACTGATTCTTTTTGTATTTTCACTAAAAACATTCCTTTATCTTCCTCCCAAACAGACTATAACTCAATACTCACCGGGAGGAACATTTTCAGGCGCCAAAAGCCTTTTAAAACAGAGAACTCTGCTCGTGGAGTCACATATTCTATTTTATCCATACAAGGTAAGACACCCAAATCACACTTCGGAAGACGTGTGTTTTAGAGAATAGTTTTCTGATTTTGTAAAAACTTTCGTTTTACTGGTGTGAAACAGTCTAACTCTTCAGAACTACTTTAGAGAAAATGACACCACATGTGTTCCTTTATGTCCCTGGCACAGATGTGTTCTGTGTGGACTTTCCCTTTCTTTGTGAGGGGGAGTTTCTGCCTTGCCTTAGAGGTGCTGGCAGCTCTGATTATCATCTTCTGTGGGTCTGACAGTGGTCTAACAAAGCAGAAGCGGAACCTTGAAAGAATAGGGATAGAGTTGGACCAAAATTTTATACCTGAAAACATCATCTTCTAATTAGAGTGAGCGGTTCTTTTGATGGCACACCAAATTAAGATGATTCTGAAAGTCTTTAACTATCACTAGAGAACCTTCTCTTGTGGCTTAAAGACTAGCCAAGGTATGCTAGTGTGCTTTATCTAAGTGAAGATTTTTTGCCTTGGGAAGTATTTGCCTATTGGTTTATTTCTGTATCTCTATATTTAGATTATGAACTCTTTGAGGACAGTAGTTTTCATGCTCACTTTTGTGTTCTATTCTATATCGTGTTAAGACTATTTTGACTCAAACACATTGAAACTCATTTGAGATAATAAAAACAATTATTTTAATACCTCTAATTGAACCTGTAATCCCAGCTACTCCTCGGGGGACTTGAGCCAGCAAGTTCAAGGCTGCAGTGAGCTATGATTGCACCACTACACTCCAGCCTAGGTGACACAGCAGGAATCTGTCTCTTAAACACATACACACACACACACCCCAGTAAGAAAGAAAGGAGGAAAAAAAGAAAATTAAGAAAGGAAAGAAAAAACTCTAATTGATGAGGAAAATAAAATAATGGCTCACACAAGGATATACATTAAGGCTGTATTTAAGGGAAGGAAGTGAGGTGTAGCTAGGCCTCAAGAAGGATTAAAATTGAATGCCAAGAATTGAAATCACTCTTTCCATATTTCTGTAACCCCATTTCCTTTCGTACTTTTCCACTCTCTAAGGATCAGCTTCATTTTCCCTTTCTTCACAGCATCCTGTTGATTGTTCATGTTGCAAACACCCAGCTTGCCCCAATTCAACAAGACCTTCCAGATTCAATATTAAATACTGATCAGTGACTTCAAATTGCTGAGAGAGTCAGTCTGATTTGTTCCATGCCTCTCTGTTTGTGGAGAGTCCTATCATTAGTTTGTATGTGGTTGCTCCCTTCAGGTCAATTGTAATGGCATAGTACATTGCTCACTGGCAAATTGGCAAAGGTTGTGTGACTGATCAGATTTTCTCATAAAGAAGCATAGATAACGTGGGACCCTCAAAAATGTCTAGTACTTATCTTCAATACCTATGGGCAAACAAAAGTATGTGTTGCATAAATGAACAAATAAAGGAGACAGACATTGTAGGTACCATGCCCAACAACAATTTTCCCTTCTTTCTCCCTAAAATAATCTGGATTTGGTTCAGATATTAGGTGGAGTTAGGCTCAGGGAAAAAGGACCCCAGTCCAATGGGTGCTGGAGATAATTCATTCTGGCTTGCATGAGCCTACTGTGCATCTCTCTTCCCAACTCTGCTTCAGCAAAGTCATGCTGGTAGCTTGAAATCAGCCAGGATGGAAGTGTTTGCACTACAGAAATCAGCCAATACTACGATCGAAGAGTGTCCTTTTTTCCCCCTTTAGAGAACAGATTATTGCACATTTACCACATACCACTGGCCCACTCCTAAATTCATGATTAGTCTATGCCAATAATGGAAATCCCAAGTCTCCTTTGTCAGGAATTGGATAAGGAGTGAACCAGTGGCTAGGTTCTACCACTGTTACCTGGGGCTTTCTGGAATTTTCTTCCCAAATAAAAATGGAGACACCCAGATTTCTTATCTTGGAATATTGTCTTTTAAGAGTGTGATACTTGTAGTCAGTTTGCAGCCAGGAGAGGCAAGCTTAAAAATAAAAACTAACAGGCTGGAAATAAATGAAAGAAAATATCAAAGAAACCTGATGCCTTGATGACACCATTGAATTACTGCACCAAACAAGGAACTTCCCTGCCCCAGGGTATCTTGTTATGAGTCAACAAATGACCCTCCCTTAAGGCATTTTCAGGAGAATAATATGTAACTTGCAGCCAAAATATTCTGATACAACTGATGATGGATGAATGGATGGATGAAAGGACAAATGGATGAATGAACGAATAAATAAATGAGGTCATTTATTTAGGTGTGTACTGGGTAAAGAATCCCTGAGACAACTACATGTATGCACAGGTATGCAACACATGTCCCTCTGGATTTCTCTGTTATATTTTTAGTATTGTCAATATTATAAGCTTTCCTCATTCTTTTAAATCATGGATGAACAGAGACCTTCCTACTAAAGAAAAAGCATGCACACTGCTCTTTTATAAGGCTATATACATTTAGGAACATTATCAACGAAGAACATGTTGTTTTCTGTCACTCAGTACCCACTAGAAAATATTCTAACTTTTTTAGTTTTTTTTTTTTTGTTTCTGAGACAGAGTCTCACTCTGTCACAGTGGTGTGATCTCGGCTCACTGCAACCTCCGCCTTCCGGGTTCAAGCAATTCTCCTGCCTCAGCCTCCTGAGTAGCTGGGACTACAGGCACACACCACCATGCCAAGCTAATTTTTGTATTTTTAGTAGAGACGGGGTTTCACCACGTTGGTCAGGCTGATCTCAAACTCCTGACCTCGTGATCTGCCCACCTTGGCCTCCCAACGTGTTGAGATTACAGGCGTGGCCACCGCACCCGGCCTATTCTAACTTTTAAATAAAAAGATATAAAATGTATGAGATCATTAATTTTCTATATTAGCAATTTAAAATCTATGGGACAATTTATGTGTGTGTGTGTATGTATGTGCATGCATGTTTGTTAAGGATGACAATGTTATTTCATTTTATATCCATTACACAATTTCATGTTATTATAATGATCAAGATAGAAATGAACAGTAAATGCATTGAGGATGCTTCATAGTATAATTTTTATTTTGACTTTTTTCTTCCTATATTTTGAGTCTAGGAGATTGGCTCAGGCAGCACATCTTTGTGACTGGTAAGAAAGTTCACCTGCAAGGAATCATTGTTTTCATCCTATATTCATGTCAATAAATCCAACTTCTCTACAGAAACTCTACTGAGTTGTGATTCCAGAGAAGAGGAAAGGTACTCCAATATATACTTGACCATGAATGCTATCTAAGAGGTGTCTAATGAAAGAAAATACATCAAAGCTGGCCACTTTATTCTTCTAGAAAACAAAACCAAAAAAAGTCAGGTAGCTGAGGTGAAAGCCTCTTTTACCAAGAGCTAGAAGGGTAAGTCCCCTATTACCCTTCTGAGGACTAGCTATATGCATAACAATAGCAAAAATGTTGTTCTGGATGTTGCTTCTTTCAATTTCTATCAACATTGTAATAGTGCCTGCTTCCATTATATATTTCCTTGTGTATTTCAATCAAAATGTCACTTAGCTGCTGTTCCTAGAGTGCACTTAATATTTTCATTAAAACCAATAGAACCAAGAAATGACAAGGGTGCAGGTGGGTGCAAGCAACTAAACTCCTCCTCTATGTATTGTGAAATAGCAGTTGGGGAAAGAAAGAAGCCCCACTGAACACCTGTCCCTTCTCCTGTGAATGGCAGCAAGCAGAAATCCACTTAGCTAGCTATTGTCTGCTTATTTTCCTGACAGATCATGTGAAGAAGCAGGCAGTTATGGGGCCAGTAATTCAGAATTAATTTTCCCTTCACTAAAGTGCTGTGGACACTGAGTGCAGTAATGGTGCCTGATCAGGATTCAGGGGGGTAAACAAGACAATTTGAGATGATGGGCAGGAGATAAAAGCCCTTGTAAGGGGCTGCTCCTCTTTCCAGTCTGATCTGTGGTTTTTGCTGGCACCTTTTACTATTATTATTTTTTAAAATCTGCCTCAATGAAAGTCTGAAGAGTTAATCATTAAACCATTTGTCTGGTGTGTGTGTGTGTGTGTGTGTGTGTATGTGTGTGTGTATGTGTGTGTGTTGAAAGATAAGACAAAAGAAAGAAAACTCTAAGTGTTGCTCTCCGTCTTTTCCCACCTTATTAAAAATGTTAGTGGCTGCAAAAGACAGCTGTTAAGCCACACATTGAGATTGTTTACGGAGCTTCCTCCTGTGAGTGTCTACCTCAATTGAAAAAATTACCACATTTCCTCTAATGAACTGAGACCTTTTGCTAACCCACTATTATTGCTTATTCCACTCTGATAGGAAACACCCACCACTAACATGCGCAACAAAAATTTGTTCTCACCAGATGGAATTAAAATTCTCTCCTGCTCTTATTCTTTCTCCCTCTCTCCTGTTTCCTCCCTCCTTCTTTTCTCCATTCTCCCTCTCCCTCACTTTCTCTCCTCGTTTTTCTAACTCCCTGTTTCTAAATACTAGCCACCCAAGTCATTTCACAGACCAGCTGAAAGAAGCCTCCCTGGGGATGAGCTAACGAGGAGGATTAGATACAACTGTTCTCTGGCCAGGTGTCAAGACCCTGTTGGCAGAGGAACGGCAGAGAGATCTTGTGAATTATCTCCCAGTCACTGATGCAAACGACTCAGAATAAATCAGGATTGAAGATTGATTGCTACAAAATTGCTTTATTACTCAGGTAAAATTTATTGATCTGTTATAGAAAGAAAAAAACATAATCGAAAGAGGATAGTCCATGCCTAAATAGCAAACATAAAACCTCCCATAAATCCTTTCATTTCAGATATTTGATATTTAGTGCAGAATATGTTCTTGGGGAAGTTCATCTTTGTGTAAATTATGTTGTCTGGGAGGAAACTTACAGAACCCAGGCATCTTAAAACCCATGAGTGAGTTATTAAAATATACACTGATAAGTATGGTGACCCTAATTTCCAAGCCCTAAATCAGGACACATAGTCACGAAACAGTTTTTCCCCCTCTCTTCTTTAAAAAATTATTCTGGTAATAGTTTTGCCCATGAAAACGTTAAATCAGAATAAAATCACTTAAAGTTATGTCTACCCAGAATATCTGAGTTGTAGACTTTCTATTCATAGTTGCCACTCTACTCATCTCACAATCTTCTCAACACTATTTTTTCATACTCACTCATTTAATAAGCATCTCGTTCATTCATTCATTCATTCATTCATTCATCCCCTCAGCCTTCAATACATGACTACCCTATACATGGGCCTATGTTGCTACACTACCACTTTTATACCCTACAAATCCCCAAATATTTTTAAAACTTAATTCTGTATATGAATACAGCAGAGCAAAGTTGATGAGTTCTGCACCTGTGCATATCATAAATTCTTCTTCTTGGAACCACCCAGTGGGTTTTTCTTGCCCACTACCCAGATAGGGCCCATTTATCAGGGCAGGGGAATTGCAATAGAGAAAGACTTTTACATATGTAGAGCCAGCTAAATGCAAGACTGGAGTTTTATTACTACTCAAATCAGTCTCTCTGAAAATTCAAAAATTTGAGAGCTAGGGTTTTTCAAAGATAGTTTGGGGGAAGAGGAGGGCATAGTTAGGCAATGTGTGCTTGCTGCTGATTGGCTGGGGGTGCAATCATAGGGGAGTGGGAAATGATCCTCATGCATGCTGAGTCACTTCTGGGGGGGGCCACGGGAGCAGTGTGGAGGTGGAACCATCGGTCATCAGAAATGCAAAAAACCTGAAAAGATATATTGAATGGCCAATCTTAGGTTCTACAATAGTGATGCTATCTGCAGGAGTAATTGAGGAAGTTGCATACCTTGCAACCTCTGGAATAATGGCTAGTAATAGTTTATGTCTACACCTTAGCCAAATTCACACCTTAGCAAATTCAGGGTGAATTTGGCTGACGTGTAGATATAAACTGTTCTCATTCTCCTAGTCTGGTGGCCTTTCATTAGCTTTACAAAGGCAGTTGAGTTTTGGGTAAGGGCTATTATCACTATGATATTATTTAATATCATTTAAACTATAAACTAAATGTCTCCCAAAGTTAGCTTCGTCCAAGTCCAGGAATAATTAAGAGCAACTTAAAGGCTAAAGACAAGATGCGGGATGGCCAGATCAGATCACCCCCACTGTCATAATTTTCTGTTATAATTTTGGCAAAAGTGGTTTCATTCTTTGTGGTGTTCCCTGCACAGCCATCCATGGGGATGAACAATAGATAGTGGATAGATGCAGCTCTTCTTAACTGAATTACTCTAGAATTCCTATTCTACAGTTGGAACTTTATTTTCTAGTCCCCAAATTAGTCATTGTTTCCCTTCTCCCATATCAAAATAGACCTATGTAGAATGGTGTTCAAAATATATAGATTATGTCAGTATTTAGGAATATTATTTCATTAGGCTATCTATGGGTTTTTAAATTTTTAATTCTTAATTTCAATATGTTTTTGGGGAACACATGGTGTTTGGTTACACGTTTAAGTTCTTTAGTGGTGATTTCTGAGATTTTAGTGCACCCATCACCTGAGCAGTGTACACCGTACACAGTGAATAGTATTTTATCCCCTGCCCTGCTCTCACCCTTTTCCCCAAGTTCCTAAAGTCCACTGTACCATTCTTACGCCTTTGTGTTCTCATAGCTTAGCTCCTGCTTATGAGTAAGAACATATGATATTTGGTTTTCTATTCCTGAATTACTTCACTTACAATAATGGTCACCAATTGCATCCAAGTTGCTGTGAATGCCATTATTTTGTTCCTTTTTATCACCGAGTAGTATTCCATGGTGTGTGTGTATGTATGTATATATATATATATCACATTTGCTTTATCCACTCATTGACTGATGGACGTATGGGCTGTTTGCATATTTTGGCAGTTGTAAATTTTGCTGTTATAAACAGGTGTGTGCAAGTATAATTTTCATATAATGACTTGTTTTCCTCTGGGTAGATACCCAGAAGTGACACTGTGCTGGATCAAATAAAAATCTACTTTTCATTCTTTGAGGAATCGCCACACTTTTTTCCATAGTGGTTGTAATATGTTTTTAAAAATGTACTCGTATAAGTACAAACAGTCCCTGACTTACAATGGTTCAAATTATGACTTTTTCAACTTTATGATGGTGTAAAGGCAAAAGGCATTCATTAATAAGCATACTTTGAATTTTGAATTTTGATCTCTCAGGCTAGAGATATGTGATACAATACTCTCTCATAATGCTGAGCAGCGGCAAAGAGACACAGCTTCCAGACATGTGATCACAAAGGTAAACTGATACTCAACAGTGTACTGTGCTGCCAGATGATTTTGTCCAATTGTAGGCTAATTTAAGTGTTCTAAGCACATTTAAGGTAGGTCAGTAGGTTAGGTTTTTTATTGTTTGTTTGTTTGTTTGTTGAGACAGAGTCACACTCCACTGTCCAGGCTGGAGTCCAGTGGCACAATCACAGCTCCCTGCAGGCTTGATCTTCTGGTCTCAAGTGATTTTCCCACCTCAGCCTCCCAAGCAGCTGGGACTATAGGCACATGCCACCACACCCAGCTAATTTTTATATTTTTTTGTAGAGATGGGGTTGCCCAGACTGGTCTCAAACTCCAGAGTCCAAGCCATCTGCCCACCTCAGCCTCCCAAAGTGCTGGGATTACAGGTGTGAGCCACCGCACCCGGTGAGGTTAGGTATATTTAATGCATTTTTGACTTACGATATTTTCAATTTACTGTAGGTTTATCAGGATGTACCCCCATCCTAAGTCAAGGAGCATCTGTATAATGTATCTCAGACTTATCAAAGCATTCTTCAATTAGTAGGAGAAATTTTGCATATCAACTAACAGTACTATGAACATTAATGAACATTGATGAGTCTGCCCTGCAGACTCTGGCTGAGTGATGGGTGAGAGGAGTACTCAGACACAGGTATCCAGTGAAAGAGTGAGCTAGGGGACTGTTGGCATTAGGGGCTGAAGAGAGCTAGCAGCCCCCCTAAGCCGGCAACGCTCACATTTATTTAGTACAGATTTAATGACAAAGGCATGGTGCAAACACAATTTGTGGGTAATAAACATTGTCAACACCCCAAGCAGAGAGCAGTCCCATGCGCGAATGATCAAAGGTTGCTTTCTGGAGACAGGAGTAAACAAATTTATCTAGATAAGTTCCTTTACATTCTCTTGTTATCTGCCCTTTGCTCTTAGGCTCCAGATAAGAGAATTTGACTGCCTTCAGCCAAATTTTCTTTCAAAGCTTTTGCAACACCTCCTGGCCTTCCAAGAAGGTTTGCTTCTTTCCCTGTAATTTATCCCACCACCCTGACCAATCTCCTACAGAACATCACACATTTTTAGCAGTTGGCAATAAAATAGCAGATGCATGATAATGGCTAGTCCAGGGAATGTTTGGGTACTGTTTGCTTCTTAGATGCAAGAAGCTTTAACTTTGGAAAGAATGAGGAAGTAGATCCATGAGTCAGTTACCCTCAAGCCTGACATGTTTTAGGATATCATTATCAAATACAAATATGTAATCAGCTAATTTTATGTGTCATCAAACTTTGATGATATGCACATATTATAGCCATACTGCATAGTCAATGGGGTATAGTATATGGCAAACATCACAATAATAGAGATTTTATACCCATACCCCATCAACAACCACCACCCACCACTGATTTATTGATAAAAACTCACTCACCCTTTCATGCTTGCTGATGTATGAATGATATGATAAAAGATAAAATGAATCAAAATGTCTCTACATAATTGTGATTACTTGTGATGTTACTTTTATACTCATCATGAGAATCTTAATATGATAGGTAAATAAAATGTGACATACCCAAATTAGAAGGAAATATAGTGTAAGGCATATTTCAAAAAGCAGTATCTGTTCCTCATTATTTTTATTAGTCAAAAAATATACATTGAAGAAAATTCCTAATTGTAGGAAAATAAATTTTACACTTTTACATGAAATTTATGGTAACATTCATTCATTATTATGTAACATTGTCTGCTATTGGTTTATCACATCACTTTAAAATGTAGTATATAAATGTATTATTATAGAACTTGAAAATTTCTACCATCTGAAATTTTATCTAAAAATGGTAGATGAGAAGACTATACATTGTGAAATACTCATCGATTAATCATATTTTAAGAAAAATTGCTAAAACATAAATGATGTATTTTATGTTACCAGAATACTTTTATAGCTTCCTAAAATTAATGATGATAGAAAACTATCAACTTCTTCAATACGTCCTTCTAAGCATCAGCATAGATTTTGGTAAAGAAGAAATAATAGGTTACATATCTTAAGACAATCTATCTTAATATGGGGATGAATCTTTAATTACATCTTTGTTTATAATATTTGTATGGAGGGTGAGTTTTCATGGGCAAAATAAAAACATTCTATGTTAAAATCACTTCAGTTTTTCTTAATGATCAAATATAATGTCCATGAATATTTAAATTTGTGTTAATCATACAAAATAACTTTGCTTCCAGTTCTGAGGCCATATGTCTGTTTCAAAATAAAGATATCCAAAAACACAATATCATGCAATAATTGTATCTGATGAACATAGGAAAGATAGTAAAAGAATAGCAGAATGTGCCCAAAACTCATCATTCTAAGTGCAGTTATAGAACAGATATAAATTTGTTTGCTTTCCGTGTGTGTGTGTGTGTGTGTGTGTGTGTGTGTGTGTGTGTGTGTGTGTTCATTTATCTGAAGGTGTCTGTCTTAGTCCATTTGGGCTACCGTAACAAAATATTATAGATTTGGTAGCTTGTAAATAACAGAAATTTATTTCCCACAGTTCTGGAAGCTGGGAAGTCTAAGATCAAAGCAGAATTGGTGTCTGGTGAAGGGCCCACTTTCTCGCAGAAGGCAACTTTTGCTGTGTCCTCATCTGGTGGAAGACAGAGGTCTTTGTGGGGCCTCTTTTATAAGGGCACTAATCCCTTACAATCCTCATGACCCAGTCATCTCCCAAAGGCCCCACCTCCTATTACCGTCATCTTGGGAGTTAGGATTTCAACATATACATTTTGCGGGAAACAAATATTCAGACTGTAGCATTCCAAGCTTGGTCCCCCCAGATTCACATCCTTCTCCCACGCAAAATACTTCCATTCCATCCCAATAGCCTCAAAAGTTCTAAGTAGTTTCAGCATCAACTCAAAAGTCTAAAGTCTCATTTAAATATCATGTAAAGAAGATATGAGTGAGACTCAAAATAGGATTCACCTTGAGGTAAACTGCTCTCCACCTGTGAACCTGTGAAACACAATTCCAGCATCCTCTAATTCATAGAAACCTCCAGGAGAATGGGATCGATTCTCACTTCCATGTTTCCTTCACAGAGTTAGCAAGTTGCACAGGCAAATCAAAGTTGATCCAAAAGCATTTGGTTTATTTGCACCATTCAAAAATGCGCCAGTGGGAGAAAAACAAAACATGCCAAAATATGCCTGTAAGCTTGCAGATTACTGTTTTCTCTTTTACCCCTAATATGCATTTACAATCATGATCGTGGAATTTTGATTACTGACTTCTCCTCAAACACTTATGACTTGCCTGCCCAGTCCCCTTTCTCATGGCCCCAAGAATTGTCTCTTCCCCTTTCTCATTTCTGGATCAACTGTCTTTCTCACCAGTGATTTTTTTTCTCATTGACTATGACATGTTTGTCTAAATCTATTGATTTGATGAAGCCTACTTCTGCCAGTAAAATGTAACATACAAAATATCTTCAAATGAATGATCAAATGCAGAAACTTTTACTATAAAGGCCATTTGCTATATATTTACATATATAATATATTTCCAATTTGTTGCATTAAGATATGGAAAACATTAATTACATACACAAATTAAATATATAAATTATATACATAATACATAATCACATACATAAATTAACAATTTTTCCATATTTTAATGCAATAAATTCAAGCTAGCTTTATGGCGAGTCCTCTGATGTATAGCCTTTATCTTTTCTTTTGCCTGAGGTGAAGCCTCCCATCGAGAAGCCCTTCCCATTTACAAAAATTTGATGTCACACTTCCCATGGTTTCAGTCTCACATATGAGTACTTAACCAGGTGTATTATTCAGAGTTGCAAAGGTATTCATCTAAAAGAAAAATAAAACTACCTAATGCAATTACTATATATATTATATATAGTAATATAATAATTATTTTAAAACTAGAGGAAAGGAATTGAAACAGTGTGGGAGGTAGTAAAAGTAAGTCTAATTGCTCATCTTTTATAGTACAATTCAAAGAAAAATTATAAATTTATACATCAAATAATAGAGTTACATGTAAGCCTGTTTTTTACAAGTGTGGTGATAACCACCAGATCAACAAAGATAGTTAAAACAGTTAAAGTTTCAAAATAGGAATGGGCATGAGAGTGGGAAAGTGAGATGGGGAGATAATTAGTTTACATTTTACACCCTTCTGTACTATTTGAACTCAAGAAAAAAAAAGTACATATAAGTATTTTATTTTATGATACCCCCCAAAATTAAAGAAATGTGTACTCCCTGTAACTAAACTTTGTATTACCTGAAAATAAATGTGCACTTACTTGTCAAGTTCATGCTGACTTCATTAATGATGTAAAGTCTGTCGTTGAATTTGCCTTCACTCTCACCAAATTGGTGGAAGGTCACCAAATCTGTCGTTTCTGATACACAGAGGAAAGATGAACCTTTCCACCAGCTTGTCTTGAATATACTTCCCTACCTGGCTTTTGAGCAGAATGCAGAACACACAAGGCCGTATCAGCAGCTGTGGGACACTGGGAAGACAAAAATTACAGATTCAGGTCTTGAACTCAAGCTCTGGCTCTGCTGTATGATCCTCAGTGGGTCACTTAATTTCTCCTGGCTTCAGTTTCTTTTGTGTAAAGCCAGAATAATATCACTTCAAGTTGTTGAGGGGATTAATGGAGGTAATAAGTAGGAGGGTATTTTCTTATTGTACATAATGAAATGCTGTTAAATATAGTGGCTCACATGTCATTTGTTTTCTTTGTAACCTGCCTCTTGGCAATCACTGCAGCTATTTGTTGGTGCCTCTGACCTCTTCCTTTTCCATTATCAACCTAACAAGCAGTTTTCTCAGCTTAACTATAGCACAGTTATTCTTTTTGTTTCCAGCATAGTGTAAGAGAAATGACTGCTTTTCTAACACACCCCGGTTCACCTGGGTACAGGGATAAAATTTCTTTATTATGTTATATTTTCAATCTAAATGATTTACATTTGCCTGGATGAAACATGGCTATAAGAACATAATAGGTTAATTCCTTCTCCCTCATAAAGAAAGTTGAACACTGCTTTGAATTATTGACCGAGAATGGCTTTTAAGGGTCATCTAAATAGTAAGTTGTGAATTGTAGCCTCCTTGTCTGAACCCAAAGGCTGGCTGTCTTCTTAAAAGTGGTTAAGTGGAAGTTATTGATGAGAGCTCTAGTGAGATTTGGCATTAGGCTTTAATTATACCTTGAAAGGCAAAGAAAATGGAAAATGAAGCCTAATTCAATTGAACAGTTGATCACTAGGCAATAATCACAACAAAAAATGTTTTACCCAAGTGCAGCCCACATGGAAGATTGGTATCAGTAATTCGATTTATGCTGCTCTTAAGATTTTTTGGACCAAGAGAGGGATGTTTTATTTAACCTATTTGAAAATCTGTATGCATGGACATATAAACCTGGGATGTCCTTAAAATGCAAGAATGGAACTAAAGATACTCATTATTTGAAGTCTCCTAAGCACATTAATGTTGAGTTCCTGGTCAGTACCATCCATGTTAGAAATAGTCAAGGTGCAGAGCAGAGAGGCATTACCAAATAAAGACTCATATTTTGGAAATAACTCATATTAAAAATTTAGAATATGATTACAATTACTGAACACACTAAAGGTATATTAAAATGTACTTAACACATCAACATTTCTACAAAATTTTCTGGCAGTTTAGTTTGTGCATTTTATTCATTGGGAAACATAGGTGTGTGCAGTTTGTTTCTGGTCTCTGCCATTATCCAGTCAAATGGAGCTACTTAAATCAAATATAGCATTGTTCTAAGACATTCTAAAATTCAAGAAACTCTTTGCAAGACTGCCACAACTTTACCATGTTGAATCATGTGATATTGCTGATGTCCAAACACTTTTTTTTACCTAAAAATATGGTGGTGTCATACGGTTCAACCTATTAGAAACAAGTTATGATCAAGTTTCTCTAATTCTTGAATAGAGTTGGATAGAGTTAAAGTCATGACCTCCATTGTTTAGGGAAACTCTGTCTGGTTGAAAAACCTCAGTGGCACTTATCTTTGCCTATTAAAGATGAACATTAAAAACCTTCATTAATTCACATGACTCTTCTCCTCCTCCTGAAGCAATTTCAAATGAAAAAGCAGTGACACTAAAAGATGTTAACAGAGTTATCTCTGCAAAAATAGGTTAATTTTTCCCATTTATAACTTGCCATATTTTCCAAATTTCCATGATAAACAAGTATTTTAAAATCATAAACATGTTTTTAAAAATTAAAAGAAGTTGAATTTTAAATATCACATTAAAATCTGAGAAGAGCAAGTTGTATAATAAATAGGACTATTCCTTCGGAAAAATACCTATGAATAATTCTGAGGAGTGACTTGTTTATTACCACCATCACCCACACCCCCAATTTCTCTTCCTGTTGACAAGTAGTCAGGGTAGTTGACACTTCCAGTTTCACTTGAGCTGATTTGTGACACTTATTAGTCAACCAATTTAGGAGCCCAACGTGCTTTGGTGGTCTAATGCCACCTCTGGTCACATATTAACCTCATTTTGGCTTAAATGCTCCATTTAAATGGGAAACCCTATCCAGCTGGCAGGGGAATAGCACTTGCCTTAAATTGGATATTATTTTGAATTACAGTCAACTCTGTAATTCAGTGTGATGTGGCTGCTAAAAAGCCAAGGATCTTAGACTGCATTAATAAAAGTGTAATTTCTGGTTTATGGGAAGTAATCATCTTTCTATATTCTGATCAAACCACATCTGGAGTATTACGTTCAATTACAGGTCAACATTTTAAGTACCATGGCAAATTAGAATATGACCCGAAGAGGAAAATTAGGATGGGAAAGGGTCTGAAAGCCACCGTCATTTTTAAGGAACAGGAAATGGACAGAGGACTAGGTGGTACGGAGGACATAATAGCTGGCTTCAGATATTTGAACTGGCTGAATGTAAATGAGAGATGGAATCCTGCATTGTTCAGAAGCAATTTGAATATGGGTTTTACAAGAATGCAAGAGCATATTAAAATGGAGCATCTTTTATCCCTCATTTGACTGAGACCACAAAAGGCTGGGGACAAGCCATTAAGTAGCAAGTGTTTCAACAACCCAAAGTGAGGTGCCTGATCGTCTGAGCTCCATGTGCAAAAAAGGTGGCCAACACAGTTTAATAGGTTACTATTGTAGTATCCGAGAGTGAAAGTTGTTTGAGAGAGTTGTTGGAGAGCAATAGCATTGTCCCTACCCTGCAGGAAGGAGGACCAGGGGTCCCAGCCCTTCCCACGAAGCAGAGTGAGACAGGTGGAAGCACTCAGAGAGCTTGATTTATGCCTCTGGAGTACATGGAGCACAGAGACTAATGCGAGACCCACACCAGCAAAAGCCCAGAGGTGGAGGCTGTGGTTAGCTAGCCACGCTGACCTCGGACAATAGAACAAGGAGAGGAACTGCACCAGGAATGACCTGAAGCTGGCCTTCCATGTGTGCTACATAAAGCTGCTCAACTGAGGTGGCAAGTAGAGGCTGAAAGACACCCTCTTCTCTGATCCACATGGATGGGGACACATCTACCCACTTGAATGGGGTGCATATTCACCAGGCACTTTTTTTTTTTGGTCAGGTACCATGGTAGTTACTAGGAATAAACTCCTGAGCAAAACAGATGCAAACCTTGCTATTACAGAGCCTACAGTACATCTGAAAACACAGACATCAAACAAGGAATTATAAGTGTCATGAGGATAACAACAGTAACAAGGGATTATAATAACACCAGACATCACCTAAAAACTGCTGTGTTCCAAACCTATAACAATCCTGGGTGCAGATATGATAAGCAAGAACCCAAAATGAGAGAGAGGTTGATGAGCTGTCCTCCTAGGTACTAGCCTGTTTGGACCAGTTTGGCCAACCTATGAAGAAGCAATACAGCATTAGTGTTAAAAGTTTATAAAGTGAGGCTCACTCCATTACCACATGTCTGTATTTTATTTTATCAAGGTAAGTGTAGGGAAGCATTGCAACATTTAACAAGAGATCTGAAAAGCATTCTGTTCCTCTCCTAGAACGTTTATTGCTGCAAATGCTCATCATTCTTATAGAGAGGTGAATGAAGACAGAGGAACAAAGACCTTTGCTATATGTGGGTTGTATTATATTAGTCAGCTTGGGCTGCTATAACAAAATACCACAGATGGATGGCTTAAAGACATTCGTTTTCTCACAGTCCTGGAAGCTGAAAGTGCAAGATGAAGGGGCCAACATGGTCAATTGCTGGTGAGGACTCTTTTCCTGCCTTACAGATGGCTGCCTTCTTGCTGTGTTCTTACAGAGTGGAGAGAGAGAGAGAGAGCTCTCTATTTTGGTATCTCTTCCTTTTCTTCTAAGGGCACCAGCCCTGTTAGGCTAGGGCCTCACCCTTGTGACCTCATTTAACCTTTATCACCTCCTCACAGGTCCTGTTTCCAAATATAGTCACACTGGTGGTTAGGGCTTCAATATATAAAATTTGGGGAGAGACAGTTCAATTTATAGAATGTATTTTTAAAAAGACCAAAAAGACCTGGCTAGAATTTTCTGACAATGAGTCCAGATAAGCAAACATTAATCAAAACTAAAACAAACAAGTGTCCTTGCCTTGCCCTGAGATATAGAGTGGGGCTGGAAAGCTGCTCTAGTAATCTTTTGTGACAGCAAAATAGAAGCCTTTGAGACCAAATTCAAACATTTGAACAAATGCTCCAGCTTTCACAACGACTTTTTGATGAGAGTATGAGGTGGAGGGAGAAGCTGGGCATAGTATCTCCTGAGAAACTCTTTTTTCCAGTCCATACCGGTGGAGACTTACCAGATCTCATTGCAAAGGCCTGGTATACACGGTCCACCTCTACCTCCTGCATTACTACTAGTGAACTGTGAGTAACAACAGATTTTCTCTTTGAAAACAAGAGCAGAAGCTGAAGATATCCTCTTTTAAGCATGATCAGTGTGTGACAAAGCATTGCATTTCCCCATGAGGTTGGAGTCATTAATGAAAGTAGTGAACTGGGTAATAGACACAATTTGTAGTAAGATGTGTTGTCAACCTCTCCATAAGTGCTGTAAAGCCACTCTGAGTGTTTTTGTGATTGGCCAAAGCTGGTATGTACGAGGTTAGTAATATACAAAGCCATGGAAAGACTAAGAAAGACTCAAAGACTGTGATGTTAGTAAATCTGCATGGGAATACAGCATTTGAATGTCAAATAAATAATTTGTCAAGCATGCTTTTTAAAAGGTTTCCTTAAAAAATAATTACACATATAATACTACAACAATCAAAAGCAAAAAAAAAATTGCTTCCAATCTCAATCTCATAATTACAACAAATCAATTCAGTGTCTCCTTTTCTCCTTGTCCATTTGAACAGGAAATGTCATATACATAGAATAGAAAAAGGATGTTTTGGAACCCACAAAGTAAAGAACATCTGTATACTGTAAAATAATGTAATAAGGAATTATGACATTGGAAACACAGAGCCAAAGCGGTAGTAGAGTGACTGTAGCTTAGTGGAACCATGTGGAAGACTGACTTTCACTGCTTTTAAACCTTAAGAAATTACTGCCAGGAAAGTGACTCTGTTCTCAGTCACTACTCTGTTCTGGCAGTGCATAAATATCGACTGGTGTGCCAGCTGGTTAGCCATATGTCCCTGGGTCACCACGATGCTTCTGCTCATTCAAAAGTACTTTACCAGGCTTCAGTTGACTCATGTTCCACAGTGACACCAAATGGTAACAAGAGAAACAACAGCAGCATAAATTGTGACCTTCTTCAGATGATTATATTTCTTGGTTTTATTTCCTCCATGAACTTATCACCAATGAGTATTCTTCTCTGAACCAGATAAACATATTTGAAATTTTTGTAAGTAACTTACAGGTTGGGATTAAATACAGAAGAAAGATTTTCCTGGGAGAAAAATATTGGGGGAGAGGAGGAGGATAATAATGTTAAGTTGATTTCTTTGAATAAAACAGGGGAAGAAAAATAAATAAAGGAGAAAAATAAAATGTGCACAAGATCTCTGCCCTCATAACACTTGTTGACATTTTAACAATTAAGAGTTTTACACATATATGATTGGAAGATTCAAACTCTACAGGAAACTAGAAAATGAAAATTAAGTGTCTCCTTTACCCTTCTGCTCTGCTAGTGCATTTAACCAAGGAAAATGGGAAAATTCTGCCACTGCATTTAAACAAGGAAAATGGGAAAATTCTAGGTCCTCCCAGAAGCAGACACTGAGCTGGAACTAGATGTGTGAAAAATGTATTAGGGGAAGTACTTGTGAAAGAAAATAGGAAGAGAGTTGAGAGAAGCTTGCAGAGTAGCCAAAACATGATGCAGTTCTGACCTGAGGGAAGGAGGTGTGGAAGGAAAGAGGCTAAGTGACAGCTTCTTAAACTTGTGTACAGTTTTAGGGAAATTAAAGAAGACAATTTAGGAGTCCTAAATCCAAGATCACTTGTCCAAGAAGACGCCTGTCTCAGGAGCAGGCCTGCCTTAATATCCCTGCTGGACTCAGTCACTAGCCAGGAGCAACCAGTGAGTGAGAAGCTTGGCCTTTAGCTCAATGCAGCAGTACGTTTTAAACTGCAGCATTTGGGGTTTCCAGTCAGTTATGCTATCTGCAGCCAAGATTTGAGGGGGTGCTTTCTCTTGGCCATTGTTTTAAGCAATTTTTTGCCATTTCTCCCATAATTTTAAAAATAAATGTAGCTTCAATCAATCATCAATTTTTAATTATTTATAAAAATGACTCCAGTCTATAAACGGTTGTGCACCTTACTAACAATATAACATATCTTGCTATTTCCCTATGGTTTCACACAGAACTACCTACCTATTTTTATTATTTGCCTAGTATTGTATCTCATAGTTATAACATAATTTTTAACTAATTGTGGACTGATAACACTTCTTTTTAACACACATTTTGCTACTAAAAACTTGTGTAATAAAAAATTCTCAAATTCCACAGTGATAATTTATAATTACATTGATAACGTATAATGATGGGATCACTGAGTGCCACTTTTGCGTTCCTGCAGACTCTGAGAGAAAAATTAGCACGCAGGAGGTTTATTAAGGAAAGCTCTTAGAATTGGCACCCAAGGAAGTGGGGGAAAGGGCAAAGGATCAGGCAGTAGGAGAAGGTGGCACAGTCTCAGTGACCCTGTGGGGACTCTAAACTTGGAGGGTCCTTCAGAGATGTCCCAAGTTAAAGCAAGGGGGTCTTCATATGCCCCAGTTGACTAATCCTTGGATATGAGTTGCTGTGAAAAGGGGCTATGACCTTGAACTAGGCAACTCTCTTCAGTTGGGGAATTTTCTAAGTGTGCTGACACCTGGGAGCTGTTGTCAGCTCTCCCAGCCCCTAGAGAAACACATCCTTCTCCACTGAAGGGGGTTCTGGGCAGCATATCACAGACTCCATCATCCATACACCAGGTTTAAGTGTATGTGATTTTTTTAAATAAAGAAAAAACAAACATCGCTTAATTCCCCTTCAGAAAATTCCAATTATAAAGGAACGCTTGCTTATTTCTCCAAAACTTTGGAAAATCAGCATATTATCATACTTTTATTAATAGTTTCACTGGTATAATAGATTAGAACTTGAATATCATTGCCATCTTTATTTGAAACTTTAAAAAAAATATGAATGATATTGAGCTTCTTCATATTAGACACTTATTTTTCCCTTTTCTGTAAACTGCCAGTTCAGATCATTTCTATAGTGTGTGTTAGTCTTTTTCTAATGATTTGTAAAAATTCTATGTTAAACTAGCAAAACTGACTTTGCCACTATAAGTGTTGCAAATATGTTTCCCACTTTATTCGTGGTCTTTTTCGCTATAATAAAAATCTTAATTTCTATACGTAGCATGTATGACTTTTCTTCATGAATTCTATAATTTTGTGCCTTCCTCTCTGCAAGTTAATATTTACCCAAGCTTTTATCTAGAAATCTCATATTTCTTCTGTTTTTAAAACTTTTGTTATTGTAAAATAATGTATATAGAAAAAATATAAAAGGCATAATTGTGCAGTTTAATGAATTATCACTAAGGAAACATCCTACGTAACCAGATACAGGTCACTGAGAGCATTGTCAGCAACCCAGAAAACTTCTGTGTTTCTCTTTCTAATCATAGCCTCCTCTGCACCCCCAAACCATTACTTTGATTTTTATATTTATCCGCTTGTACCATTAATAAGTTTCATAAACCAAACATGGCCAAAATGGAATCCTTGTCCCATGTCCTCTTCCTGTCACCACAAGAAGACCCTGCTCCTTATCTGCTTTTTTCCCATCTTGGTAAATAACATGCTGTCTATCATAGCTCAAGTCATCCCTGATGACTATCCTTCATTCCCACATTTGATCCTTCACTTACCCTGGTACCACTACCTGAAGACCATAGCCTAATTGGTATATTTCCATGACTAACTCCCTGCGTCAAGCCACCACATCTCTTTTCTGGAGAACATCAAAAGCTTCCTTACTTGTCTCCCAGATTCTTTTGTCTGCCTATCAGCCATTTTCAGTAGTGTGCTGGTAAATGTTTACTAGGGGAGGAAAACCTTGGCTTTCTAGCATTTGCCCATTTCCGCATTATAAATACTCCCAACGTGGCTGATTTCAAGGATGTACATGTTAAGCAGAGGGCTTGCAAAATTCCTGTAAATTTAACAATAGACTCTTGGAGCCTATGAGGTCAGCTCCAGCATACCACTGTCCGGCCTTCATATCATACTCAGAGGAATCTTTGCAAAATGTGAACTTGATCCCCTTCCATGTCTTTCTATGATACTTAGCATAAGGATTTGTGATAGGGATTTACTAATTTTTATTTCTACTTAAAAGCTTTTCTTCCATTTTATAATCCATATTAAAATAAATAAAATCTGGAAGAGAACCAAATTACAACTACAAATTATTTTTTACACATATGTGTTCTCTTCAGATTTATTTTGAAATTAAATCATATTTATAATTTTTGTAATTCTATTTTACCAGACTTTATTCCTCACCAGAAAAAAAAGTATAGCAATACTTCCAGGTTCCTAAATTCTCCACATTGATTCTTCCCTTAATCAAATATTTTTATCTACACATCATAAATTCATAGATCATTTGCGGGTGATATATGGTATGTATACAATTTACTTACTCCCCTCTGTTCTCACCTATGTCTAAGAATCTTTCTGTCTCTTCCTTACGTGAGGATAGCATGTGTAAGAAAATCTTGGGTTTGGTGGAGAGGTAGATATTCTTGCTGGAGAAGAGAAGAATGCGTTCTAATAATCTTGTAGAATATATTTTCTTTGCAGTAGAAAGATAACCAACAATTTTTCTAGGTTGTATTAACTATAGATCTTGCCTGTTTAATTACAGAAATAGGCAGTATACAATTGGCAAAAGATCTCCTTGTCTTTCAAGACAGAAACTATGCAGCAGGAACCATCAATGTGTCTGTCAGTTCAGTTCCATAGACCTAGTTAACAAGTGGACATCCCTACTGCAGTAGGACTGTTGCTCTTAATTATAGTAGTGTTGCAAATTTTCTTCTATTTTCCCCCCTGTGTTTTTAGGGGTGTTTTATTTAGAATTTTAGAGACTTTATATCAATGACTGTTAAGCTGGTACTATTTTTCAATACACAATCTTAACCATCTTTGAATTCTGGTTGTCTAGTGGAGTACCTGAAACTTCAGCCCTAACCTCCAAACTTGCAGAGGATGACAATGCCCCTACAGTTCTAGGCCTGAGCAAATTGGGTAAAGTGTCCAAGTACTAGATAAAAGGCTAAAATTAGATGTGCTGGTTGTTGGTCAGTTCAAACCAGAATCTTTGAGTTAGAGTTGAAAGTTAGGAGTCAGAAAGAGTAAAAACAAACTTTAAGATCATAGAGGCTGCTGAAAACTGGAAAGGAAACTGGATTTAAGAAAGACCAGGTTAGAAACAAGCAAGTTATGGGCAGTCTAGAATTATCATCATAAAAGTAATTAGAATTTCCTCATCTTAACTTCACTATTCAGTAGATGTCTGGTAAGCAGTATTTTCGGGTAGAGTTGGAGAGAAATTCCTGGCCTATGGCAATGTTTCAGTATTTTAGCTCAAGTTTTTAAACAGCTGTGATGAATGTGCAAGTGGTTTATTAAGAAGGTCACCCCAAGAGGTATCAGTGAGGATATGGAGCAACATTATAGAGAAGCCAAAAAATAATAACTTTGGGTTATTTCCAGACCCAGCCTGATTCCACAAGAGATCTGAACATTCATGACATAACAGAGTTTGTCCTGTCTCAAAGCAAACATGGAATTTCAAAGCTGCCCTTAGTTAGTCATTGACTGAAGGCTGCCCCCGGGGGTTATAAACTCCCCAACACTTGCAGCTCTGTCCGGGGGAAGCTGTCCCTGGGGTTCACAGATAACATTGGAACAAATTTGCAGGTACAAGTACTGATAAGTAATATGCAGTCAACGACTGGGGGACAAGTATGGAGAACTGCAGGCATCTACTCTACTTCTTAAATGTTGGTAATTGTTGAATGGATGATGGGTGACCAATCAGAAAAGCCTCAGGACTTCAAGCAATATGCAGTGTGGTTAGGAGGGAGCAGGCAAGGTTTGGACAGATAATAAAATAAAAAGTGAAAAAAAGGAGGTACAGAGATAAACCTTCTTTCTCAAAATTATGCCACATCATGTACAAATTTACTTATACCTTCATTGGAAACATCCAATATGCTGGTTTCTTTCCTAACTCAAAAACCTGACCTTGGTTCTTAGAATTTCTTTAAAACATTGTTAATATTGTTATAAAGGGTTTCCTCAGGTGAAATCCACTTCCTCTGTGATTTTTCTCTTCCTTTTTTTTTTTTTTTTTGTCTTTTCTTGCAAGCTACCCAATCATAGTCCTTCCTACATAGACATTTTTTTTTTTTCTCTGTTAGGGCCTTGCATCAGCAAATCCATGTAGGGTAGAATATAGAAAATTACTTTCATTCAATTATTCATTTGCTTACTCATTCATTCAATGATAAATATGTATTGGGTCCATACTGTAAGACAGGAACTAGGAATGGAACGGTGAATGAGGCAGTTCTTTTCTCTCTAGCTTCCAGGGAAACACTTGTTTGTCATGACTTTCTTGGGAATGGGCAGAACTTCACAACCTCCTCAACAAGTTTATTTTGTGAATGTATTCAAAATAGTTTATTGAGCATGCACTAGGTGAAGACTATGATACATGTTATGATGAATAAAAATCAGTCCTTTGTGGACATGGCTCTTCAGGTGTTTATAGCCAGTTTGTAATTAATGGAAGATCTCCTTGTTGTCTTTCAAGATGAAAACTATGCAGCAGGAGCCACGAATGTGTCTGTCAGTTCAGTTGCATAGACACGGTTACAAGTGGACATCCCTACTGTAGTAAGTTGACTCTCATTCTTAATTAGAACAGTTGGAAGTCTGGGAGTGGTGGGTAAGAAGATTATTAGGCAGCCTCAGCTCAGTCTCTGACTAATAGATCAATTGACAATAAAAGGAAATGGGGTGGCAGAATTGGTGTATTTTGACCATTTATTATATGTCAGGTTGTGTTAAAAAAAAAAAAGAAAAACCTTTATTTGTGTTGTCATTTAATATTAAGAAATGTGAATTACATTATTTTTATCCACAGTTAGTAAATAAGGGAACAAAAACTGAAAAGATGTTTTATTTGTCCAACTTTACAATGTAAGTGGCTAAAATAGTCTTCAAACTAGGATATTTGACCATAAGCTCATGTTCTTCTAATACATCATGCTGTAGGTATGAGCTGAGTGGAGTATTTTTTAAAAAGTAAAAAAAAATTAAAAATAATACATCATGCTGGGCACTGGAGAGTATCTGAAATATTTCTTACCCCCCCACACTAGGAAAAAATATCTATTTAAGAACTCTCTAGAACTAATTGGGCTGAAATGTCACAGAAGGGAATTTATAAATTAGCTAATTATGAGATTGTAGCTGGACGGAAGGCCTGGGAGAAAGGAAAACAAATATCACCAAGAAAATAATTGAGGTATAAGGGAAAGGTCTTCGGTGCTTTCACTAGTGAATGAACACTCCGAATGAGCATCTGGACTTTTGAACACTTGGAACACAACCAAAGCCCTGAACTTTCCAAAGTTTGACCACAACTAATGATTAGTCGGCCTAATAAATATAAGGTTGGATTATCATGTCCCCACTATGTGTGGAAGAAAAATCAATAATATCAGCTTCATATTAAATAAAAACCTTTTGGTTCTCAAACACAGCCTAAGGGCAGATACATTTATGAACTAAAAGTATGATGAACTCGGTGTTGGTCAAGGGGTCATCAGACTCAAGATATTCCTGAAATACCACATTGTTTATCATTTCTTACTAAATATATTCTAGGTTATAGGTCATTTAACAGTATATCAGCAACAATTTAGCAACCCTTCATGTAGAAATAGGTTAGAACCATGTGTCCTTTAAGTTTTCTGCTTAGCTGTTGAATTTCACATAGGCACTTTTGAGTTTATCAAACAGCATTACTGAGCGCCTAATATATGCTCATGTCTATGCTAAATACTGTGAGAGACAGAATGATATATTATCATTAGAAGATTATACTATAATTGAGGAGATCAGTGTAATATCAAATATCCTAGATTTTTCCAAAATAGATCCAATTTCAAACATTTTATGCCATTGGTAAAAATGTGTCTTCCTTTTTGGTTCAGAATATATGGGCAACATGGAAATTATTTCTAGATATATGAATAAAATTCTGAGCAATCGATGTTAAATGACAAGTGGTCCTACCTGTTAAATACCTTTCAAATCCATCCATTTCCCTCCATCTTGATTGCCAGAATTCAGCCCTGGTCATCACCAATTGTTTTACCCGGATTGCAATAATAGACATTTTTCTTATCTCCCCGCTCTTAAAAGACCTCAAAACCATTTTTTCTCCACCCTGCAGAAAGATTTTCTATGAATAATAAATCTTTGCTGAAAAGACTTTCCTTTGCCTTTAGGATAAAGTTTGAACTTCACAGCATATTTTACAAATTATTCAAGAGCCCTGTTGCTTGTCACCCTCTTTAGCCTTACCTAGTAGCAACCTACCTTGCTTAGTGTACCCTCTGGCCTTTCTGAGCTCGTTCAGCTATTTCATTACTGTCTTTTATGTCGTATCTTAGTACTTTCTGTTACCTCTGATACTGTCACCCTCTCTCCCATTGCCCCAATACACATTTTTCAGATAACGTAGACATTTTCTAGATAATTTCTACTCATCCTTCTAAACTCATCTTGAATGTTGTTTATTGGGGAAGGCCTTCTCTGTTTTCTATACTAATGTGTTATATACATTAAACTACCATCAGTGTACTTCCATAATACCTCCCTGCTGTCTCTCTGCCCTGCAATCATCATAGTTTATTTTTGTTATTTGTTAATACACTGTTTTCTCTCCACAGAGGTAAGAATCATAGCTATCTCATTCAACATAATAATAACAACACGGTTCATGAAACATTTTAGGAACTAATTCATTAAAGTGTTGATAAGGGTAGAGGATATTCAAAATACTAAATGACTAGTATGGTATATTAATCTATTCTCACATTCCTATAAAGAAAATAAATACCTGAGACTGAGGAATTTATAATAAAAGATATTTAATTGATTCACATTTCTGTACAGCTACAGAGGCGTCAGGAAACTTACTATCATGGCAGAAGGGGAAGCAAACATGTCCTTCTTCATAAGGTGGCAAGAGAGAGAAGTGCAGAGCCAAGGGCGAAAAGCCCCCTATAAAACCATCAGATCTCATGAGGAGTCACTAACACAAGAACAGCATGGGGGAACCACCCCATGATTTAATCACCTCCCATGAGGTCCCTCCCCCAACACATGGGGATTACAATTCAAGATGAGATTTGGGTGGGGACACAGAGCCACAACATGTCATTCTGCCCCTGGATCCCCCCAAATCTCATCTTTCTCACATTTCAAAAGACAATCATGCCTTCCCAACAGTCCCTCCAAAGTCTTAACTCATTCCAGCATTAACTCAAAAGTTCACGTGCAAAGTTTCATCTGAGATAGAGCAAGTTCCTTTTGTCTAGGAGCCTAAAAAATCAAAAGCAAGTTAGTTACTTACTAAATACAATGGGGATACAGGTATTGGATAAATGCTTCCATTCCAAATGGGAGAATTTGGCCAAAACAAAGGAGCTACAGGCCCCATGCAAGTCTGAAATCCAGTGGTGCAGTCATTAAGTCTTAAAGCTCCAAAATGATCTCCCTTTGACTTCATGTTTTACCCATGTCATACTGATACAACAGGTGGGCTCCCATGGTCTTGGGCAGCTCTGCCCATGTGGCTCTGTAGGGCACAGCCCCTGTGGCTGCTTTCACGGACCGGCATTGAGTGTCTGTGATTTTTCCAGGTGCACAGTGCAAGCTGTCAGTGGATCTACCACTCTGGGGTCTGGAGAATGGTGGCCCTATTCTCACAGCTACACTAGGCAGTTTTCCAGTGGAGACTCTGTGTGTGGGCTCCAACCCCATTTCCCTTCTGAACTCTCCCAGTAGAGGTTCTCCATGAGGGCTCCATCCCTGCAGCAAATTTCTGCCTGGATATCGAGGTGTTTCTGAAATCTAGGCAGAGGTTCCCAAACCTCAATTCTTGACGTCTGTGTACCTGCAGGTCCAATACCATGTGGAAGCCACCAAGGCTTGGGGCTTGCACCTTCTGAAGTGATGGTCTGAGCTATACATTGGCCCCTTTAGGCACAGCTGGGATGCAGGGCACCAAGTCATGAGACCGTACAAAGCAGCAAGGTCCTGGGCCTGGCCCATGAAACCATTTTTCCCCCCTAGGCCTCTGGGCCTGTGATGAGAGGGACTGCTGTAAAGCCCTCTTACATGCCCTGGAGACATTTTCCCCATTGTCTTGGTGACTGACATTTAGCTCTTCATTTTATATGCAAATTTCTGCAGCTGCCTTTAATTTCTCACTGGAAAATGGGTTTTTCTTTTCTACTACATTGTTAGTCAGGCTGTGAAATTTCTAAACTTTTATGCTCTGCTCCCCTTTTAAACATAAGTTCCAATTTCAGATCATCTCTCTCAAGTTTACGGTTCCACCGATCTGTAGCACCAGGGCAAAATGCCACCAGTCTCTTTGCTAAAGCATAGCAAGACTGACCTTTGCTTCAATTCCCAATAAGTTTCTTATCTCCATCTGAGACCACCTCAGCCTGGACCTCATTGTCCATATCACTATCAGCATTTTGGTCAAAACCATTCAACAAGTCTCTAGGAGGTTCCAAACTTTCTCACATCTTCCTGTCTTCTTCTGAGCTCTCCAAACTCTTCCAACCTCTGCCCATTACCCAGTTTCAAAGTGAATTCCACATTTTCAGGTATCTTTATAGCACTGCCCCACTCCTGGTACCAATTTACTCTATTAGTCTGTTTTCATACTGCTATAAAAATTATACCTGAGACTGAGTAATATAGAAATAGGTTCAATTAACTGACATTTCCGCATGGCTGGGGAGGCCTCAGGAAACATACAATAATGGTGAAAATGGAAGCAAACACATCCATCTTCATAAGGTGGCAGGAGAGAGAAATGCAGAGCCAAGGGGGAAGAGGCCCTTATAAAACCATCAGATCTCATGAGAACTCACTCACTACTATGAGAACAGCATGGGGGAAACCACCCCCATGATCTCGTCACCTCCCACCAGGTCCCACTCTCAACACATGGGGATTATGGGGGATTACAATTCAAGATGAGATTTGGGTGAGGACCCAGATCCTAACCATATCATTCTGTCCCTGGTCCCTCCCAAATCTCATGTCCTCATATTTCAAAACCCATTATGCTTCCCACAGTCCCCCAAAGTCTTATTTCAAAGTTCAGAGTCTCATCTGAGACAAGTCAAGTCCCTTCTGCCCAGTAGCCTGTAAAATAAAAAGCAAGTTAATTGCTTCCAAGATAAAATGGGGGTGCAGGCATTGGATAAATGTTACCATTCCAAATGGGAGAAACCAGCCAAAACAAAAGGGTTGCTGGTCCCATGCAAGTCCAAAATCCAAAGGGGTAGCTATTAAATCTTAAAGCTCTAAAATGATTTCCTTTGACTCCATGTCTCACACCCAGGTCATGCTGATGCAAGAGGTGGGCTCCCACAGCCTTAGGCACCTCTGCCCCTGTAGCTTTGCAGGGTACAGGCCCCCACCCCAGCTGCCTTTACGGGCTGGTATGGAGGGTCTGTGATTTTTCCAGGCACACAGTGCAAGCTGTCAGTTGATCTATCTGGGGTCTGGAGGATGGTAGCCCTCTTCTCACAGCTCCACTAGGCAGTGCCGCAGTGGGGACTCTGTGTAGGCGCTCCAACTCCACATTTCCCTTCTGCATTGCCCTTGCAGAGATTCTTCATGAGAGCCTTGCCCCTGCAGAAAACCTCTGCCTGGACATCCAGGTGTTTCCATACATCCTCTGAAATCTTGGCAGACGTTCCCAAACCTCAATTCTTGACTTCTGCTCACCTGCAGGACCAACACCATGTGGAAGATGCCAAGGCTTGGAGCTTGCATCCTCCGAAGCAATGGCCCAAGCTGTCCCTTGGCCCCTTTTAGTCATAGCTGGAGTGGCTGAGGTGTAGGGCACCAAGTCCTGAGGCTGCACACAGGAGGTGGGCCCTGGACCTGGCCCATGAAACCATTTTTCCCTCCTAGACCTCCTGACCTATGATAATAGGGGCTGCTGAGAAGGTCTCTGACATGACCTGGAGACATTTTCCCCATTGTGTTGGTGTATTAGTCTGTTTTCAGGCTGCTGATAAAGACATACCTGAGACTGGGAAGAAAAAGAGGTTTAATTTGACTTACAGTTCTACAGGGCTGGGGAGGCCTCAGAATCATGGCGGGAGGCAAAAAGCACTTCTTATATGGTGGCAGCAAGAGAAAATGAGGAAGAAGCAAAAACAGAAACTCCTGAAAAAACCCATCAGATCTTTTAAGACTTATGCACTATCACAAGAATAGCACAGAAAAGACTGGCCCCCATGATTTAATTACCTCCCTTTGGGTCCCTCCCACAACATATGGGAATTCTGGAAGATACAATTCAAGTTGAGATTTTGGTGGGGACACAGACAAATCATATCATTCGGTGATCAATATTTGGATCCTTGTTACTTATGGAAATTTCTGCAGCTGGCTTGAATTTCTCCCCAGAAAATGGGATTTTCTTTTCTACCACTTTGTCAGGCTGCAAATTTTCCAAAGTTTTATGCTTTGTCACCTCTTGAATGCTTTGCTGGTTAGAAATTTCTTCTACCAGATACCCTAAATTATCTCTCCCAAGTTCAAAGCTCCACAGATCTCCAGGGTGGGGGCACAATGCCACCAGTCTCTTTGCTAAAGCATAGCAAGAATCACCTTTATTCCAGTTCCCAAGAAGTTATATCAGAGGAGTTTGAACCAGAGCAACTTCATCTTGAATAGGAGCTGGGTAAAATAAGGCTGAAACCTACTGGGCTGCAATCCCAGATAGTTAGGCATTCTAACTCACAAGATGAGATAGGAGGTTGGCACAAGATATAGGTCATAAAGACCTTGCTGATAAAAATAGGTTGCAGTGCAGAAGCTGGCTAAAACCTGCCAAATCCAAGACGGTGATGAAAGTGACCTCTAGTTGTCCTCTCTGGTACACTCGCACCAGCATAGGAAGAGAGAACCCTGTGGAATGACTCTGGGTCTCCAAAATTAACTGTAGAATACTCAGAAAACCAAGTATTTTAAATGTTTATCCATTAAAGTATTTTAACAGTTTACAAATGCCACGGCAACATTAGGAAGTTACCCTATATGGTCTGAAAAGGGGAGGCATGAATAATTCACCCCTTGTTCAGCATATAATCATTAAATAACAATAAAAATGGGCAACTAGCAGCCCTTGGACTGCTGTGCCTGTGGAGTGGCAATTCTTTATTCTTTTACATTCTTAATAAACTTGCTTTCACTTTATGGATTAATCTCAAATTCTTTCCTGTGTGAGATCCAAGAACCCTGTCTTGGGGTCTAGATCGGGGACCCTTTCTGGTAACAGTTCCTCATCTCCATCTGAGACCACCTCCATCTGGTCCTCATCTGGACTTCATTGTCCATATCACTATCAGCATTTTGGTCAAAGCCATTCAACAAGTCTCTAGGAAGTTCTAAACTTTCTCATGTCTTCCTATCTTTTTCTGAGCCCTGCAAACTGTTCCATCCTCTGCCCATTACCCAGTTCCAAAGTTGCTTCCACATTCTCAGGTATCTTATAACAATACCCCACTACCTCAGTACCAATTTACTGTATTAGTTTGTTCACGCATTGCTATAATGAAATACTTGAGACTGGGTAATTTATAAAGGGAAGTGGTTTAATTGACTCACAGTACTGCATGGCTGGGAAGGCCTTAGGAAACTTAAAATATGGCAGAACAGGAAGAGGCATGTTTTACATGGCAGCACGTGAGAGAATGCGCAGTAGGAGGAACTGTCAAGCATTTATAAAACCATCAGATCTCGTGAGAGCTACTCAGTATCATGAGAACAGCATGGGAGAAACCACCCCTAAGATTCAATCACCTCTCACCAGGTCCAGCCCTCAACACGTGGGGATTATGAAGATCAAAATTCAAGATGAGATTTGGGTGGGGACACATTGCTTAACCATATCATATGGTATGGGCACCACTTGTTTGGTGTATGAGTGATTGCAGTTGAAAGCCTGCACTGAACACATGACCATAAAGAGTGATGACTACATCACTGCAGCTTAGGGTGGCTCAGCAAGATTTTATGTATAACAAAGAGTGCTTCTACTATTTAAAAAAAAAAAAAACCTGCATCAAAACATGAAAAGTGTGGGCCTTTTTTTCCAGGTTATTAGTGCCGGAGAAATTGTTTGAATGAGTAAATGATTAAATGCATGGGCTCTGGACACAGAAATATTGCCTGGAGAATAGCAAGGAGTCCATGGCCACGGTGAAATATTCAGTGGAGAAACACACACTTCCAGGAAAGAGGTCTAAGCAACTTTGCCCTGTGGCCTTTTCATCAGCACCTTACCAACTGGTACATACCTGCATCCCTCATCCAATAATATCCTCATCATTCACCAGTAAGCACAGAATATCTAGCCAAACTCATGACTACTGAGCTTTAAGAATTTGAAAATGTGGTTTGTATCTAACTTGTGCTGGTATTGAAGCAGCTGGTATACTTTACTGAAGACTTGTGAAAACAGGTTTTTCTCTGGGAGTCCTATTGACAGGTCTGGCTGTGATATCACCATCATTGGAAGTGGAAGAGAAATCGGATGTGTATCTTCAGGGAACTGAGAATGGGCAGACACTGACATTCAAAATAAAAGGTTCCTCCTAAATATTTAGTTATGTCTTGATAGAGTGAATTATGTGTGAATTTTTTTGAAGATGAAACAGGAATTGACCCAAGACATCAAGTGTTTAAGGGTTAAATAAAAGGCTTGTTATCGAATTATAAAGCTTACTTGATTATAAAAATCTATACAACATTAGGCCTTTAAGTGCAAACACAGAAAACAGTGCTTCTCTCAGTATTCATACAGTATGTCTATCTGCAGATGTCGAAGTGAATTAGACATAATGGTAAGTAGTTCAAACAATCTATATTGCTGGGAGCTTTTTCCTCACAAGAGATTGATTTTCTAGCACCATCAGCAGCAAGCCCAGAAATACCTTCAACTTTTGTTTACCATCCTGTAGGCCTTGGATTTTGTGTTTCATACTGTCTGCAGATATTAAGCAAACTTTTAAACATTTAACTGAAAAAGTTAATGAATTATTTTATTCTTAATTCTGAAATAACTTAAGACTCATTTTCCTAAAAAACTGCTCATTAAGAAAAGTTTGTTTTGAATAACCAGGAGGAGGAGAATAATGGAGATAACTACATTAAATTATCAATAGAAGTCCACTCAGAAAGATAATACATCCCAACAAGAATTTGAGGAGAGGGATTTTACTACTGGGGACTAGTTGCCAAAGAGCTGGGAGGCCCAGAGAGAAGGCCTTATGATGAGACAAGTGACAGGATAGCAACAGCAGAAGTCTCTTACCACCCCTAGGGCTGGAGAGACAACATGAGGAAATGTGGCTACCAGAGCTGATGATTTGAGGCCATCCAGTGGGCACAGGAACTATAGAAGAAGGTACCAGTGGGAGCTTTGATCACAAAAAGATGGCAGCCACCCGCAACAGAGAAAGAGAAGTATATATACCCATTCATCCCTTCCTTCAATGTCCTACCTCCTTCTCACATTAATGGATCCCAGATGGAAGCTGTTGACCATGGAGTCTGGCAAATGAAGTAAGCATGGCCCAGTTGTTTGCAATACAAAGTAGAGTGGGGAGATGTTGGGGAATGGATCTGAGAGCAAACGAGCAGATGATCTGCACACCATTTTGCACACCACATGAGAAGAGAAAATGAGAAGACAGTGTCATGCTGGGAATTCAAAGGCAGGCCCAAGGTAGTACGGGTCCATGGCTAAGGGGCGGCTGTCCATAAGTCCAGATGGAACTTGAAGTTAAGCCACTAGTTGCATGCCATTTTGGGCTTGCTACTGAGATTGGAGCAGGGTTCTGCACAACAGCTGTGGATAAAGTTCTTAATGAAAAAGAGAAGGAAAGACATAAACTGGACGAAAGTAGGAAGATAGATCCCTACGGAATGACTCAAGGTCTCCAAAATTAACCATAGTATACTCAGGAAACCAGGTATTTTTAATCAGTTTATCCATTAAAGTACTTTAACAGGAGAAGGGACATGAACATAGCTGTGTTTTGGAAAGACAGTCTGCTGGCATAAATCCTTAGAAGGAAGGGGCCAGGGATTTTTCCAGTGAGAGCAGCTTCAGTATTTCCTCTTTTGAGGGCATATCTTGCTCCAGGTGCTCAGAGAAGAAAACCAGATGTGTTATTAGTAGTGGCAATGGAAAGTCCCATCTTTGATATAATTCCCTTTTTCCCTATAACTGGCCCCAAAGTAAGCCCACTTCTAGAACTATCAGACTGGATCCAATATGCCCTTGTCAGTAAATCTCAGAAACTTCACACATTCTGAGGGTGGTTCCATGTAGCAAAGAGGCATTTCTCTGCACACCAGGCTCTGATATCTGATATCTCTGTCTCTTTAGAGCACCTGTAGATTTAGGTCTTACCCTGCATGTCACCTTAGCAAAAGGGCAAAAAAAGAGCACCTCCAACTTTTACCATTAGACCTTAGAAAATAACTTGGATTTTTACTCAGAGTCATACTGTCTCAGAGTTCAGCCCCTAACTCTGGTCTTGGGACTGGGTGATGTTTATCTTGTTTATGTTAGTATGAATTTAAGAGAAAGTGTTTTTCTCTCTACAGTATTTGTTTAATAAGCTTTATATCCAATTATGGTGTGATGAATTTTATTCTCTGAGGAATTTTAGGGGTAGAAAGAAGAGAAATTTTTGGAGGCAAAACCTCTCAATGTTTAAGATGAGCTTCTTTCATAATTCCTGGGTTAAAATTACAGACCATTTACTGACTTAATTTGTGTATTCTCAATTGACATTGTAATGATAATATTATATTAATCCACTCTTAATTCTCTACTTTAAATTTATAAGAAATATAATATAAATAAAAATGTAATATAAATAAAAATATAAAGAAAAATAAAAATGTGTATTCAAAGGATAGCTTTTTTTCTTAAATACTTTTTTTATAACCTTGGAAATTTCAAACTATTTGCTGTCAGGGTATGAAGAACTTTGGTGGAAGTGGCTGATTTGATGAATGCTGCTACAGGCTTTTATAATGGCTCTGAATTCATTTCAGATAATATAAAAGGAAGAGAAAACCAAAAAAGGGAAAGAATTTAAATAACAAGTTTGATCTTTTATGGTATTCCCAAGTTTGGGGCAATCACTCAATCTTCCATTGAATGATTCCTTCCAATAACAATACAGTCAAAATGTCCTGCAGACATTTCCAGGAGTGAAGACTGGGGAAAGGAGATCACATATATACAGATATAGGTATTACTCATTGTTAATAGTACTCTACCCTATGGAGAAATATAATTTATTCACTTTGCTCCTAAGACATTTGGACATATGGGACTCTATACTTGGACTAATTTCAAGATGCTTAAAAGCTTTTCCTCTCCTTATCTGTCTTTCCTCTTTATTTCTCCCCTACCCCATTTCCTTCTTCTACCTTTTTCTTTTATACTTGTCTTCATTCTGAAACATTATGTAAAGTGGTTTTATAAATACATAATAATACATTCAGTTATATTGTATATTATTTCAACATTAATATCTTTTAAAACATGAATAATGTAAAACAAAAGAGAAATGGGTGTAAGAAACAAGTAATAGCAATAAATATATGAACTGCATATTGAAAAATGTTCTTTTGCTAGAAGATGGTCATGAATTTGACTCTAGATTTTCTAGCCATCTGTAAAAAGGAGAAATCAAAACCATTTCTGAATAAACAGAAAAACACAAAATCACAAAGAAATTTATCTCACTGATTTTATAGGAAGGATGTGAAGTTAGGTAATGAACACATCATTCTTACAACAACTAGAGAAACAAGAATCATTGAATTATTAGTAATGATATTCCTCAACCTAGGCACAATAGCAAAGACTTATTCTGAAAAGAGCAAATCTATACGAATAGTAAATTCATTAAGAGTATTCACTTTAACTTGAATTAAGCAGAACAAACTTTCCCAGACCTAGATCAGTACATAGTCCTAGAAATTGTTCCATAAAATGAGTATTAAATGGTAAGAAAGTAAAAGATGAATGATTGGAGATGAGATCAGCTCTTTCTTCACTTGTCAAATGTATTCAAGTAAGTCCTCAAAATTGAATGTCTCATAATTGCATACCAAAGATTTCAATGCTTTTGTAGACTGTTTATTTTCAGGGAAACATAATCTCATACTTTGCAACTAAAATCTGGATACTTTCATTGGTTTTAAGTGAATTTACGTGGTTCTCTTCAGTTTTAGAGGGTCATTTTTACATATTGAAGATAAATATGTACTTATTCCAGTAGAATTGTCAGGCATATGCTGGATGTATTATCTGCTTCACATCTTTAAAAATGAATACTGCAAACACAAATGAGATCTAAAATAATTAGGCAAATATCAACATCTGAGTAAAGATACACTCATTCATTTTAACTCTGTTGCAATGAAATTGCTCCCTTTCCAAGTACTATCATTATATTATATTGAATTTCCACATAAAATGTGATCTCAGTTAAAAAAGAAAATATTAATTATATAAAAATAATACTTGCAAACTATTATGTAGCATCTACTATATGCTAGACACTGTCCCAAAAGATTTACATATATTAACTTCTTTAGTTCTAATGAGAGCCTATGAAGCAGGTAAGTTGGCATTATAATAATATTATATATTATATTATATATATTATAATATACAATATAATAATATATATTATATTATTATATTATATATTATAATATATATAATAACATATTATATATAATAATAATATGTTTTATATATTAATTATATTATATAATAATATAATATATAATATAATATTATATTATAATACTATTATAATTAATAATTAATAATAATATTACATTATATATAATATATTATTATATATAATATATTACATTATATATAATATTATATATAATATATTACATTATATATAATATTATATATAATATATTACATTATATATAATATTATATATAATATATTACATTATATATAATATATTATTATATATAATATATTACATTATATATAATATATTATTATATAATAATATATTACATTATATATAATATATTATTATATATAATATATTACATTATATATAATATATTATTATATAATAATATATTACATTATATATAATATATTATTATATATAATATATTACATTATATATAATATATTATTATATATAATATATTACATTATATATATTATTATATATAATATATTACATTATATATATTATTATATATAATATATTACATTATATATATTATTATATATAATATATTACATTATATATAATATATTATTATATATAATATATTACATTATATATAATATATTATTATATATAATATATTACATTATATATAATATATTATTATATATAATATATTACATTATATATAATATATTATTATATATAATATATTACATTATATATAATATATTATTATATATAATATATTACATTATATATAATATATTATTATATATAATATATTACATTATATATAATATATTATTATATATAATATATTACATTATATATAATATATTATTATATATAATATATTACATTATATATAATATATTATTATATATAATATATTACATTATATATAATATATTATTATATATAATATATTACATTATATATAATATATTATTATATATAATATATTACATTATATATAATATATTATTATATATAATATATTACATTATATATAATATATTATTATATATAATATATTACATTATATATAATATATTACATTATACATAATATATTATTATATACAATATATTACATTATATATAATATATTATTATATATAATATATTACATTATATATATTATTATATATAACATATTACATTATATATAATATATTATATATAATTAATTATATATATTATATATAATTATATATAATATATAATAGAATATATATTATATATAATTATATATAATATATTACATAGAATATATATTATATATAATTATATATAATATATTACATAGAATATATTATATATTATATTATATATATAACATATTATATAATTAATTATAATATATATAATATATTATATATATAAAATATATATTATTATATTATAATGCCAACTTACAGCTGAAGAAATAAAACCATAAGGCAGTTAAGTAAATTGCCCAATGTCATATAGTTGGTAAGGGCAAAACTGGTATACAGGGAAGAATGTTTGATTCCACAGTACACTCATGACCATTGTTATTTGCTTACAAAGCAAAATCTGCTAAAATGTTTGTGTCCAATAGCAGTACTAATATTTATGACAAAAACAATACAGGTAACTATAAAATATTCAAAGTGATTTTTATAAACATTTTAAATAACACAATCAAATTAGCATTATCCTTATTCCAACAATGTTACAGTTGAGAGATTTTTCAGAAGTAATTAATCCACAGCTAATTTATTCTGTAAAACCTAGTTACTTTTAGCCACATATGATTTTTTTACCAAAAATTATTTGACACACTTTATCACCAATGCCATGTGTTAACATTTTTATTTTTTGAATAGTTTATAGCTGTTTCCAGAAACATAATCTACCTTCAAAAAAGCAAAGGTTGGCAATCATCAGTATTATCTAAAATAATAGTTTCATGTTTCACTCATGAGATATTTACTTAGCTCTTGAGATGTGCAAGACCACGAGAGTGCTGGGGATACTAATATGTATAATGAATAATGACTTTCCCAAGTCATTATGTGATTACCACCTCCCTGCCTCCAAAGAGGTCACAGTTTATTGGTCTCAATAGGCCTAGATGATTACTGTATATAGTGGAAGTGATATTTAAAAAATGATAACAGCATGGATCTATTAACTTAAATTGTGAAACAAAACAAGAACATCAGGAAAGGCTTCCCAGAGAAGATACTACCAGAGCTGAATTTTAAATGACGCAAGGAAAACAGCTCACTTATCAGGATGCCACACGTACAAGAGGCATGGAGGTTAAAGATAGCTCAATTTTCTCAGGGACTCCTAAAGGGTTAAGGCGCAAGACAGAGAGTAATGAAATGAGATGATGATAGGGAAGTGGAGACTGGCCAGATCACAGAAGGCCTCCCTGAGAAAAGTTTCCACTTCCCATCACTGGAGAGGGTGAGACAGTATGTAAAAGTTGTAGGCAGAGGAACGAGATAAGGAGGCTTGCATTCTAGAGAGATAATTCTGCCAGGAGAATGAAAAAAGAGAAAAAGATGGTAGGGAAACAAGACTGGAAAATGGAAGATGTGTTTGGAGGCTATTAAGGCAATCCAGCAAGAAATGATGAGAGTGATTCTGAAGGCACTTCAAAAAGAGCTACAAAGAATGCTTTGAGAAATGGCAGTCCTGTTGATGCAAGTGTAGAGGCTCCCTGATGAGTACTTTTGAGAATCTGGAACTCATTTAGAAGTGTGTTCAGGCATTTTTGCATGTGTGACAAGGACAGTTTTCCAAACAATAGTCCTTGAAGAGAAAATTTACTCCTTGGAATGTGCATGATACTCATCACCATAGAGATTGCTTTCGTTAAACCCTTCAAGAAACAAGCTGCTTCTCCCTGAAAATCCCTTTATAAGCTCTTCTGTCTCTTAACAAGACATGTAGAGCCCCAAAGGTTGGCAGAGAGGAATGTTCTCTTTTATCTCCAACCAGAATTCTATCGAGTGGCACCTGAGATCGACCCTAGTGCAACGGCAAGAATCGAATTAAATTGACTTCTGCCCCACCCCACAGGACCATTCCAGTCAACCTGAGGCAGAAACTGACACTGCAGATTTACTCAGTTACTGAGATCCCTTGCTTCCAAGAGCTGGAGCTCCTCCAGCAGCTTGGGAGTCTCATTAACATTCACATCTTTCCCAGCCTCATTATCTCGCCCAGATGTTTCTGTGACTGCCCCTTTAAAGCATCTCTGTCTATATTTTATTTACATTTGTTCAGCAATATTGATGCTTAATGAATAAATGCACTAAACTGTCAGTACTGGAGACTAATTAAATCTATGTATGAGCCTGAGAAGCTGATTGAAAAATTTGCAAGTAACTAAACTGGGTTTAAATAAACACTTTAGTGTAGTGCTTTAATTACACTTTAGTTTGTAATGTAATTTTTGGCTGTTTAAACTATGATTTAGGCTGAGCTAATTACAAATGATTTTCTACTCTGTAATTAATAATAACAAAATTGTAATTAGACAGCTGCTCTGGATCAGGACGACAGTTTGTATGTGCTGGCTCAGGATGATGGTTCTGGCAGAGGCACAAGAAGAGCACTTGGGGATTGCAGCAGCCAGCCCCTCTCCAAGGTTCATTATTGAAGAACAAGGCCAGAGCATCTAGGTGAGTTTTACGATCCCAGCTGATGCTAGGGAAAAGGGTTTTTTATTTGTTATACACTAAATGTCCCCAGACGTTCTCAGTCCTCTGAAAAAGCACTGATGATACCAAATTTCCTTTCATTCCTAACTGTAGCTTCCAACTCACTCACTTTGCCTTTTTGTCAGAGATTAAATCAACTGGTATTAGTGTGTCCACTAATAAGTCAATTCATCATCATCATCATGGTAATGATGATCATACCTTAGATTTTTTTTATCTGGTTATGTTTGCTGCATAACACATCATCCCAAATTGTAGGTCATAAAACAGCTATTTCATTATGGTGTAAGACTCTATGGGTCAAGAACTTGGACTGGGTGCAGTGGGTGTGGTTTGTCTTTGCTTCATGAAGTTTGGAGCCTCAGCTGAGAAGGCAAGAATGACTGATGACACTGGAATCATCTAGAGGCACTTTTAGTTAGCACTTCTACCCTGACTGTCCATGCGGCCAGTGATTCCTCGAAATGTGGCAACCTAGGGGTAGTTGAACTTAGTTCATGGGAGCTCAGGGACCTCATGAGTGAATTCTAGAAAACAACGTGGAGTCTGTATTGCCTCTCATGACCTAGCCTTGAAAGTCACATAGCATCACATCCGCCATACTTTGTTGTTTGTATCAACAAGTCCATCCAGATTCTAGGGGCGATATAGCAAGATGGGTGACTAGCAAGGTGCTGTAGGCTGAATGCTTGTGTCCCCCCAGAATTCCTGTGTTAAATGCTAATGCCCAATAGGATGGTGTTATGAGATCGGGCTTTGGGAGGTAATTAGGTCATGAGGGTGGAACACTTGTAAGTGGAATCTGTGCCGTTAGAGACTTAAGAAAGCTTCCTTGCCTCTTCCATTATGTGAGGACACAGGAAGAAGACGGTTATCTACAAACCAGGAAGTGAACCCTCACCAGACACCTAATGTATCAATACCTTGATCTTGTGCTTCTCAGCCTCCAGAACTGTGAGAGATAAACACAGGTTGTTTATAAGCCCCCCTCCTCCCAGTCCCAGTTTATGATAGTTTGTTATAGCAGCCTGAACAGAGTAAGACACAAGGTCACATTGCCAAAGGTCACGTGGGATGAAGATGCTGCAGCCATCTTTGGAAAATGCCACCTGCCACAGATTTGCAGATTTTATAGTTTTTGAAGTGCGTTTGTTACGTAACTGGATATTTAAAACCACATTGATATAGGCAGGACAGTAAATACCACCTTCATTTCACAAATTGTGTTCTGTGAAAGATAAATAATTAGGCCTTTGGTATGTGGCAAAGGTGGATAAGACCTAAGATTCAAACACTTTATATGTCCAACTGCTAATGAGAATTATGTAAAAAGAAAGACCTGGTTCTTTGTCTCTTATCATAGACTTAATTCTGAATAGCTTACTTCAGCCCATTTATCTCATTTGAAGCATTTCTGCTTCCAGATCGTCACCTTGTTTCTTTGTTGTTCACTGCTCCATTTTTGTCCTCTGTCACCCTTTCTGATTGTAACCCATGACATTTTAAAAAGAACATCATGTTTGTCATTCACATAATGTTCTTGTTCAAATGTCAGTTGAGGTGACCAAAGTTAATTTAACAAGTAATCCTTGGAAAATTCACTCTAGGAACTGGGTGCAGTGATAGTCTTACGTACAGAAAAAACCAGAACAAAATTTCTAAACCTCTCTGCCTAGAACCCCCAACTCTCTCTGACACACATACACTCTGACACTCACAAAGACAAACAACTTCCATAGGGGACACCTGAAGTTCTCCAAACAGGGGATGAAGCTCATCATGATGCTATGTTGTAGAGCAAAATTGAGGTCATGTAAGAAACCTATCCCTTGTTTTGTAAATTTCACCAGTAACATCAGAAAATTGTAAATAATTGAAGGCCATATATAATTAAGCATCAAAATATGCAGGGAAAATGGCTATGTAAATTCAGGTAGACAGATATCAATAGGAGAGGAAAATGGACAGGTGCCATGAAGGAGTTAGATCAGATTTGCATCTTACTCTGCTTTAATTGAATATGGGAGATTACAGAGGAAAATACTTTTTATGGGTAAGAGACCAGCATCAGTAAGAACACAAAGGAGAGAGTAAGCATGGTACATGGAGATGAATGTTTTAACAATGTTTATAATGGCAAAAAAACTGGGAAAAAAGCCCAAATGTTCAACCATAAGGAATTGTTTAAACAAATTAATGTATATCTATTTAATACGATATTTTCTAAATATCCCCTGGACAGAAAGAGGTGAGGTTATGTCATTTAATGAATCAAAAAGGGAAGGAATTGAGTGTATATGTGGAAGTGTAGAGTTTGGAGAGAATTAAATGTCCAGTCTCCCAAACTGAAAAGGATAGATGAAGGAATGGGTATAGAGAGTTTAGGGACAAAGGTAAATATGGAAGAATACTCCAATGGTTAACTTACCACTGAAATAAGATGAGAGGGCCTCTGCTTACAGAAGGTCTAGAGATGCATTAGCTTTTTGAGAACACCTTTCTCTAAGTTACCTGTACTCATTAGTATACAAGTTTGATTGCTGTACCAAAGCCCTAAATATAAGATATAAATGCATTTCTCTTCCATTAAAGAGTGTGAGTGTGTCAGTAATCGGCAACTCAAGAATGTTGGGGAACCAGGTTCATACCCTCTGATTGCTCTGCTCTCCCACCATGCCACCCTCATGTTCCATTTAGTCCAAGATGGTTTACCACCAGGTTCTTGTCTCAATCAGTAGATATTGAAAGAAATTCTAATGGGAGAGCACAACTATGTTTTTCTTTAATGATTTTTTGTAAAACCACTTTTACTTAGTTGTATGACCATGCCTAGGCCTGAAAGAAGCTGGGGAAAGTAGTTTTTAAATGAACATTCATGTAAATAAAAATATAATGCTATGGGAAAAGAAGGGAATATATACTGAGAGAAAACAAGGAGTTTCTGACACAGTACTATTACCAAATAATTCAGTACAAGGAATTAAAAAATTTTTATGAGATCCAGCCTCTGTCTAGCATCAAAACACTCACTGGAGTCACTACATAGTCAGAATCCTCTCAGAATTAAATGTGAGTAGGACATACTTAATTTTAAAAGAAATACATCATACACACACATACATACACACACACACACACACCCCAAGAATCACCAAAGTGCTGGTCCTAGTTACAGCAGTAAACTGAGTCATGAGAATAGTAAATGCAGAAGCATGTTGAATTACAATTATATAAGTAGCATAAATGACACACTCTAGCTAAGGTTTTATGAATAAGACCTCAATTGAATATTGTTTACCATCTACCCTGCAATGTTTACATGTTGCTTTAGAAGTTTCATATCATTTTCTGAATGGAAGTTCTCATTTCCATTCATTTCCTTTATTCTTTCACACTGCAGCTCATGACACCCTTTCAAAAATTTAACATTTAATTTTTTTCTCAAACTTCTCACCTTATTTTAGTATGCACATATTTATTGTCTCTCAGCCAAACGCTGGACTTTCCTTTATTTTCTTCCAATATTATTAGTGATATTAGCATATCTCTAGATGTAACGTACCAGCATTTTCATTCAAGTATCATTTTTCACCATCCACCGACTCTGTTCACTTACCAATTTTTGTAACAGAAATATCTTTCACTTCATCTTGTGTCACAACTTTGGAATTTTTTATTGACTATCTCCTTTGCTTCAAACATATTTTATACGTCTCCAAATCCTATCAAGTCTCAAACTTCTCAGAAAATCATCCCTGCCTTCCTGATGCCTTTGCTGACTATTTTATGATTAGTCCTAAAATTATAATATATTTCATGGCAGTTCATCTAAATCCATCGATAACTGCTCCACTGTCTACATTTACAAATCAAACTCTTTGATCTGATCCTCGGGATCCTCCATAATTTGCTCTAAACTTATGTTACTCTAATTCACCATGTTAAGCACTTAGCCCCTCACTACTCAAAGTCTGTACTTTGATCAGAACAGATCAACCTCATCTTGAAGACTTACTGAATCAGAATTTGCCTTTGAACAAGACTCCTCCCTTTTCAGGTGGCAGATTAGTATTGGTTTTAGCACACAATTCTTGGCACCAATTAAGACCTTACTCAATGTTATCACTATAACCTTGTGTTCATTCTTCTGTTGTTTTGTTCATTTGCAATGGGTAGACTGTAATCCAACTTTGTCACAGGTCCCAGTTTGCTTTTTCCTAAAAGCTAATTCAAGTTTTACCTCTAAGACTTTTTAATTTGGTAAATACTTGATTGCTGATGTGACAGTTTTCCAGTGTAATATTCAAGAAAATGGCAAGCCAGGGTCTCTGGGCTCTCATGAATTTACAGGTTCCTCCCTCCACACTGGCTCATGAAACCTTCAGTAATTGGGCTTGCCTCTGTGAAAACATTAGCTAGATTGTGTCATCCTAGAACCGCACCCATTGACTTATAACCTTGAACTCTTGCCTGTCCTTTGCTTTGCTTATTTGCAGATTTGGTTGTAATTCAAAATAAAAACAACATTAATTTCATCCAATTTTTATTCCATTGTTAGCTACTCATCATTACTCTCATCCTTGTAATTATTGTTATGATGATTATGATTTAAGACCAAGATATCATCATCTTGAACAAAAGGGTGAAAGTTGACTTTACATCTGATAATTGATGTATCATGTCCAAGGCTGATGATCAGTTAACAATAAGGATCTGGTCTCCTTAGTGAATAAGCTTCTTAGAGATAGCCACTGACTCATTTTACCTGGATTATTTCTATAAGAAACATGGTATGTCATCTCATTATAGCCAGATAATGGTGGCTAACCGTCTACCTGTAGGAACAATACAGCCACAGAAGAGATGTCCTGCCTTTTCAGAAAAGCACAAACTAGAATTATACAAGATTTTACCAAAATGGCTTTGAACTCACAAGTGTACAATATACTTAAGTATTCCCAAGGATTTTTTTTTAATTAAATGTTACCACCTTTTATGAATTTGCATGGTAACTTCAGTCCTCAGACTGTACTCTCTGGGTCCACTTATTCTCTCTCCATGAGCTCTCACACTCACGCCAGTCATGCTTTCATTCCCAAAACTGCATGGAAACTACTATCACAAGAGTCTGCATATCTTCAAATCCAAGCAAAATCGTTAATCCTCATTTACTTGAAGTTTGAATGGCATTTGACATCCTTAATCATTCCTTCCTTCCTGAGACTTTTTCTTCTCTTGGCTTTGTAAGATCAGGTTATCCTGATTTTCCTTCTACCCCACTGGCTTCTCCTTTTCAGGCTTCTTTGTCAACTCCTTCTCCTTTTTCTAACTTCTAAATGTTGATGTTCCTTGGGATTAGTGCTCAATTTATTTCTTCTATATCAGATAAACTCAGCCAGTCCTATACTTTCCAATACCATTAAAACAAACATCAATAATCATTAATAGTTACATTTTTAGCACAGGCATTTTCCATAAACTTTAAATTTTTGTATCCAATAGGCTATCTGACTTTTACTTGAGTATCTACCAAACACATTAAACTTCACACATCCAAAACAACTCTTAATTTCCTCCTGCTATAGTTTGAGTGTTTGTTCCCTCAAAAACTCATGTTGAAATATAATTGTCATGGTATTGGGAGATGAGATCTTTATACATGATTAAGTCATGAGCTTTCCACCTTCATGAAAGGATTAATGCCTTTTTTGTGGGAGTGGGTTCATTATCATAGGAGTGGGCTTGTTACAAAAGGATGAGTTTGGCCGCTTCCCCTCTCTCTCACTCTCTTTTTGCCCTTCTGCCTTCCACCATGCTAAAAGGCAATCATCAGGTGCCAGCTCCTTGAGCTTAGAATTTCCAGCCTCCAGAACTTGAGCCAACACATTCTGTTCACTATAAATTACCTAGTCTGTGGTATTCTGTTACAGCAGTACAACAAAGACTAAGACACCCTCATCAGCTTTTAACATTTGCCAACTAAGCAAAAGGCAATACCAATTACCCAATTGTTCAGAGCAAAAACCTTGTAATGATACTTGGCTCTTCTCTTTTTCACATACCTTGCTTCCCATCCATATGCAAATCCTGTTGGTTCTATATACAAAATATATTTCAACCCAATTACTTCTTACCAAATCCACCACACTACTGTGCAATACCTTTTGCTGAACTTCCACAATTTCTTTTAAATGGTCTTCTCATTTCCACTCTTGCCCTAATATAATCCATCCTCTTCCTACAGGCAGAGGGATTCTATTAACATGAGTCAGATTCTGTTACACGTAGCCTAATACTCTCCAGTGGCTTCTCTTTACACTTACAATAAAATCTAATCTCCTATCTTTGCTACCGTGGTGCATTCCCTAAGATATTTCTGTGGTGTATTTCCTGCCTTGCATTGCAATGATGTGCCTAGGTGAGATGGCAGAAATTGTTTAGTGTATCTTAAGCTGAATTTCAGAGCCGGAGTGCAGCCATTAGAAGCAATGTATCAAGGTGATCAACTTTTCCTAAGATGACTGGGAAGATCCTGGTTTTAATATTAAAACCTTTGTATTCTTGGAAAATCCCCTCAGTCCCAGAGAAATTCAGACCATTGATCACAACGCAATGTGTTCACACCTGTAATTATTGAGTCCTTTCTCACAGTGGATCAATAGTCACTGTCTTGTATTAATCATGTATTTAAATAGGCTTTTATGGGATCTAACCACAAATTTGCTGTACATTATAAACAACTACTCTAGATTGCACACAACCAGTTTTCAAGGTAAGAGAGAGACTACAATTTGTTTAGAAATTTGTATGTCTCCTGAATATGAATGAACACATAAAATCAAACGGTATTTTTTGTATAAATTTATGGGATACCAGTATAATTTTCTCACATGCATACACTGCATAGTGGTGAAGTCAGGGCTTTAGTGTATCCATCACTGGGGTAACGTACATTGTAATTCTCCCTTCCCACCCCACCCTTCTTAGTCTCTCTTGTCTATCATTCCACACTCTACATCCATGGTGTACACGTTATTTAGCTCTCACTTAAAAGTGAGAACATGTGATATTTGTCTTTCAGTATCTGGCTTGTTTCACTTAAGATAATGGCTCCATCCATGCTGCTACAACAGACATAATTTTATCCTTTTTTATGGCTGAATAGTATTCAATCACATATATATATATATATATATATATATTACATTTTCTTTATCCAGTCATCCATTGATGGACACAGGTTGATTCCACATCTTTGCTATTTTTAATAGTGCTATGATCAACATACAAGTGCAGACATCTCTTTGATATAATGATTTCTTTTCTTGTGGGTAGATATCTAGTAGTGGATTATTCCATAGGTATATCTTGCAGGAATCACATTTACTCACTAGGACCCACAAATAAGGAAAGCATACCTTTTAACAATTAGATAAGAAAACACTTTTCCCATTAGTGCAATATTTAATATAGTTCTGTCAGTAGGAAGCTAGATATACACTAAGTACAATAAAATACTTTTGATAAATCTCCAAATAAAATAAATATGAAAATACACAAGAATAGAGCTGTTATTTTAATTGTTTTCTACCCATAAGAAGTACTTTTGTGTTGAAGAAAGCTAAGAAAGAAAAGGAACAGATCCCTTGGAACCAGGTCATCAACCCACAGGCCACTGACCCTTTCTGGGCCACACAGCAGGAGGTAAGTGGCAGGTGAGCGAGTGAAGCTCCATTCGTATTTACAGCTGCTCCCCATTGCTTGCATTACTGCCTAAGCTCCATCTTCTGTCAGATCAGGTGCAGCATTAGATTCTCATAGAAGCACTAACTCTATTGTAAACTGTGCAAGTGAGGGATCTAGGCTGTGAGCTCCTTATGAGAATCTAATGCCTGATGATCTGTCACTGTCTCCTATCATCTCCAGATGAAAAAGGAAAACAAGCTCAGGGATCCCACTGATTCTACATTATGGTGAGTTGTATAATTATTTCATTATATATTACAATGTAAGAATAGAAATAAAGTGCACAATAAATGTAATGTGCTTGAATCATCTGGAAACCATCCCCCCACCGATCCAGTCAGTAGAAAAACTGTCTTCTATGAAACCAGTTACTGGTGCCAAAAAGTTTGGGGACCGCTGCCTTAGAGGGTTGCAATTAAAGTTTTATTATTTTATTTTTGGCAGCTAAACAACTGAACTGCAAAAACACATCGATCCCCTATTTTCAGATTTGTAACAAAATAAAAACAATGCAAATGAGATGATAATAGATATGTTTCTAATGAAAAGTCTCTATATTATTTATATTAAGTATCTACTTATAAAACATTTACTTTATTACCATTACATGTTCATTATAGTGTCCCATTATACCAAATAATTTTAAAATTATTCATTTTAAAATACTTTTATTTAAAAAATTTATTAAAAGGAGACTAATGCCTTCATAGCCATGATTAGGCAGTATTTTTATAAATAACATTCTGTTTTCTTTCTAAATGTACATACTATTTTTTCCTTAACTATTTACTGGTTCACAATAATTAAAATTTTCTCATCTTCACATTTTTGAGGGATGCAACACTTTTGGTTAAAAGTGCCACCTTAAAATATTTATTAAACAAATCATAAATGTCTAATTCCTCCTTCCATTTAAATAAGCAGGAGAAAGAATTAAATAATTCTGATGACACGATCTGTGGTTTTTGCTGATTTTTGCCTTGCCTTAGTGGCTTATTATCTTTAGCCAGTGAATTATTCTTTCATTTTGAGCTCATCTTTTCCCTGATGGCCCAATTATTGCTTCTGGGTAATGACCCAGTCAGATCTTATTTAGAAAAAAACTTACTCTTAAACAGCACACAGTGATGCCTTTTTGACCTCAAAGAAGCCACAAAAGACATCTGCATTATCATACAGAGTAAAATGGGTCCAGTAAAATTAGGTTCCAGCTGAGAAGAAAGCTTCCTGAAGGCATTTGGTGCCTCAGAGTCATGGACTAGATCAAATTTTCCATTAGAAATTGTAATTGGTTTCATTCTTCATTCTCCCAGATGTCATTCATAAAAAATTATTAAGCGGTCATGTTTGACCACAAGGTAGACCCTTTATGCAACCTTGAATCTGCTCTGTTACTTAGCTAAACAATCCAGTTCTTTAAAACAGTCCTCTTTAGATTTGTTTTCACCCCTTCATCATTACTGCACATGGTATTTTTTGTCTGTTCTGTTTTTCACGTTTTAAAAAGCAAAGACCAAAACCGGTTATTGCAAAAACTGATTTCTCTGCGCACTGGGGAGAAATGCCCTCTAGTGTAGATGCACAAAGAAGGAAGTGCTTGACTCTTCTTTTTATAGTGAGAAAATCTTAACTGAGAAAGACAGATTACATGGAAACACGTAATTGTTCAGTTTATGTTGAGACTTATCCTCTGTTTTTTGAAAATTCACACAATTCAAACAAAAATTCAAGATAAAGTTGAAAGCAGGGAGCATCTGGTTTTTGGAGACAGCTAATACACTTAGGCTGTAAGGAGCATAGGAATGGTAGGAGAGAATGAAGCAGTAACAATGATGGCAGTGGGAAGAAGCAGGGTGTCACACCAAGGCCAGCCAAGACCCATGCAACATTAAGGCCATGGGCTTCCAAATGGCGACTTCCCTGGCCAATCTTTTATTAATGTCACTTGAGTAGTTTTGTGTGTTCCTTGCCCCCTTGGCAAAAACTGAATCTATATCCTTCCCTGTCTTGTAGCTTTCTGCATCACTATTTCCACTCAAATGACAGTGTGATATTCTAAGGAAGTAATCAGTTAATAGCCAGATGTTATCGCCAAATTATGAATCTTTCTCTGATGAAAGGTGATCATAACTAATTTAATGCCAATAATTTTCTTTTCATCTTTTTGGTGCAGTAAGAGGTTGTCTTTTCATCCCTACATCATGAATGAATAAGTACAAAGTCCCCTAGTTCTCTTTACTGAAGTATGGCTAATTACCCTGAAAGGACGAAACAAATCATAGTTAGGAGCAAGGTGAAGACATTTCCTTCCACCTCTGATCAAATTCATTTCTCTTCTTCCTGTAACCTTATAACTCCAACTCAAGGTGTATGTTTCCAAGGAAGGTCATGTTTTAAAATATGACTTTAAGCCCATAGATTTTACGCAACAGTCTCATCCTGAGCAAGCACACTACATAAATCCAGGTATTATTGCTGTTGTCATTAAATCATGCTAGTGGCTTAAAGCAACATTTCTCAAAATGTTGTCACCTGACCAAGGCATTAGAATCATCTGGGAACTTGCTAGAAATGCAAATCCTTGGCCCCACTCAAAACCTGCTGAATTATAAACTCGAGGGGTGAGGCCCAGCAATCCGTTTTCACAAGCCTTCCAGCTGATTCTGATGTACAGCAATGTTTTGGCAATCACTGTCTTAAGAAATAACACAAAATATTTGAGTCAGGCAACATAGATCATCGCTAAGAGCTGTAGAATTAACAAAAACCACCCTGATGTGAACAAACAGATGATATTTATCAGAGCTTTCTAGAGCAAGGGAGTCAGCTACCACCAATTGAATTTGGCAGAAACTCAAAACAGGCAGGCGAGTGGGAAAGCTTTATAGTTTAGTTTGTTAAAAAGGCAGAGGGAGGGCTTCAGATATGCTTGGAGAAGCTGAAGTTGGGCAAACTAGTAGTGGGACATCTTATGTGATAGATTTCCTAACATATGTGACTTTACTTGATTTCGAGTTGGAAGCGGGGTCAAAAATAGAGAAGCTGGCAATCACTGACTAAGTTCTCACCATTCTGGGCCAACTGTGGCAAAGGTATAGTCTGGCTTACTAGATTGGATGCTATAGAGGTTTGCAGGTGAGGGTCCTACGTTTACATATGGAGGGTCTGGCCATTGTCTGTTGGTATGTTCAGTCTCACAGCCCCTCTTTTGGTCATTCTATCACTTGAGTGAGGTTGACAAATTCAGGGAAAGCTAAAGATCCAGATCTTTATTGCTTGAACATTGTCTGCTTGTCTCCACAGTTAATTATATCATGAGGTCCTCTTGACCATTTTGTTGTTGTATCATTGTGGCAAGCATTTGCCAAGAAGGTTACTGCTCAGAATCACTTAAGACTCTGGACAGAATGTAACAAGCCAGCATCACAACCACTATGACCAAAATAAAAACAATTAAAAGTCACTGTAAGATCTTTGGAGAAAGGAACCCCAATTGCCCAACTCAGGCCAAGAGAACTAATCTCATAAGTCATGAGGATCAACTTTAGAAAGCCATGTAGCTGTATCCATAAGGCAATATATAAATAGCTGTTCTATATTGCCAGTTTCATTGATCCATGTTCAGCAAGTAATATCAGCAACGGCAGAAGCACCAAAATGATTAGCCAACAAGCAATCTGAAGCAATGCAATTGTCTATCACTAATCATGCCCACAAGACTAATCTGTATTTAGGGCAAGGGGAGTATCATCAATGATATCTGTTAGTTAGTGATACATTTCTTAACTGTCTTTTCTCTTAGTATGATTGCTACCATCGGTAGCATTACTCTGATTGCTTGCATATACAGTGAGTCAGTCATTCTCCCAGGAGAACCACCTCACTAATTGAACATAATCTCTTTTTTGAAGCTCACACACAGTATAGAACTAGGTTCTTTGTGCACAAACCTCAGCATATTATTCCTAAGATGCATGAACTGCTAGTACGAAGCAAGGAGTACCAGACATCCAGGCCCCCAAGGAAGTAGTAATCCAGTATGGGTATGTGAAGACTTTTTTTTTTTTTAAAGGAGTTGTTTGTGACAGAAGGTAAGAACCAAGGCCTTACATTAGCTGGATTTGGAGCACTATTAATATTTTTCAGGTGGCAAGTATTTAGCTAATTGCCTTATAAAGGTTGTTGAATTCAAATTTGGACTTACCTGAGGTCCAATCAATAGATTTAAATAATTTGCTCTTTTTCTGAAAGGGTGGAACACTAGCAAAGTAACAGTTTTATTTGCTTAAGGTCATTTTGCTTAAGGTTGTTTGCTTAAGGTAATTTTCCATGTAGATTCAAGTGGAAACACTGTCAGGTGTTATTTCCCATGGTTTCATTTCATGAGACCAGAATTTCCCAGAGATTTTTATCATGGTGATCCAGTGATGGACAGCATGTGCAGCAGTTGGTGAGATTGAAGGCAATGAAAACAGTTTGGAAACCTAAGAAGGGCATTAGAATGAGTATGTTCTGAACTAATAATTATAATAAAAAGGAAAGAAAAGAGGAAAAGATTATTAGAGTGAACAACAAGAAAGGGAAATGAAAAGAGATATTATTATAAGCAAACAGATGAAAACAAAACAGGAATTAGACAGGAACTTTGGTCTGATGTCTTGGGCAGAAGCTGCCTGCTTTCTAAAGTCATTGCCTTGTTCCATAGTTCTTAAGTCAGCTCTCCTTCTGAAGATCTGAAGATCCTTAATTGGATTCCATTATTAGAGTAGCCTCCTGATTGTGAGGAATTCTGAAGTGTTTTTTTAGTTGTGAAACATGTACCTAGGGATTGACCTTCTAGAGTTTCACTTCTATATTTGTTATTAATAGTACTTAATACAGCACTTCGGGAGGCCGAGTCGGGTGGATCATCAAGTCAGGAGATCGAGACCATCCTGGATAACACGGTGAAACCCCATCTGTACTAAAAATACAAAAAAAAATTAGCCAGGCGTGGTTGGCGGGTGCCTGTAGTCCCAGCTACTGGGGAGGCTGAGGCAGGAAAATGGCATGAACCCAGGAGGCAGAGCTTGCAGTGAGCTGAGATTGCACCACTGCACTCCAGCCTGGGCGACAGAGCGAGACTCCATCTCAAAAAAAAAAAAAAATAGTCCTTAATAAGGTTATTTCCTATGAATGTTCAAGAGCAGTTTTTCCCTGATATTTTCTCCAATAGACAAAAATCTCCTGGTCGAAAATTATTAGGCAGTAAAATTCATAAAGATGTTGTGGGGAGGCAGCCTTAACCTGTTGATAATAAGATTGGGTATAGTGCCTGAGTCCTTTGAAATATTTTGCTATGGTCTGTGTGCAGCAGAGTCTAGTATCAGAAGTGAAATCACTAAATGCAAGGGCCTTTCAATTACCAGTTCATAGGCAGACAACTGATGTGTTCTCAAGGGAGTGAACCATGTGGCTATAAGGGGTAATGGGAGTACATTTGGCCAAAGAAACTCAAGGGTTTCTGAAAGATTTTCTAAGTGTACTTGACAGATGTCATTAGTTCTCTTCATCTTTTCAGAAGATTGTGAGTAGTAAGAGTAGTGTAGTTTTTGAGTAAGGAGTTACACCTTACAGAGTTCTTTTATAATGTTTCCCATAAATTGATGCCTCAGTCATTGAATACAGAAATTGATAAACCCAGGTTGGACACACAAGATCAAACAGCATTTTAGAGACTGTAAAATCTGTACCTTTTGAGCAAAGAAAGCGTTTAACACAACCTGAAAATAGACATTTGATAATGAGAACATATTCAGATCTCATGGAGAATAAAAGCTGGGGCGGGCGGGGGGGGGGGGGGGGGAAGCCATCTGAGGTGGCCAAATGACCCTTTAGGCTTTGATTCATGTCCATGCTTTATCTTCAGTTTTTCTAGCATTGTATTTTTGACATGACATGATTGGAAAGCAAGCTATCCTGTTTTTTAAGTTTTCCAACCAATATTGATTTAAGATAATAAGCCATTTGTCTATAGCATGATTAATAGCTTTATGAAAAAATAGCTAATATCTATTTGAAATCATCTGATGCTACCAACCAGTGACCTTGTGATCATCAGAGATTATTTGAATGAAGGGTAGAACCAGATTTTTTCCATTCTTGCTTTACAAAATAAGGAGCTACACAATGATACTGCTTACTAACCTCTGAACCCTTCCAGAGGCTTATCCTTTAAGAGTGTATATAGGACTACAGCCTTGATTAAGGTTGCTTGTTTGACATAACCAACTTCTAGAGACTTCTCTTTTACCATCCATATTTTAATAGGCAGCTTCCCAGGAATTAAGAGTACATTTAAAAGTTCTCCAACTTGTCCATTTTGGTAGGTGTTTCAGTGGATGTAAAGATCCTCCTTTGTTTCCAAAACATCAGAAAGTCATGTATTACTCCAAAAACATACTTGCTATCTGTTTGTGTGCTTTGGCATGGTAAGCTTTAGTAAGTGCAATAAGTTTAGCAATCTAGGCTGATTTTACCCTATGTAGAGCACTATTTCAGTAAGAAGAGCTTAATTTAATGAGACCATATCCTGATTGATAACCTCCATTTTCAGCTTTGAGGTATGATTCATAAACAAATAATAGGTCTCAGTCATTAGTGAGAGATTCTAATAAGTGTAAGCAAGGTAGAGAAGTTTTCTTTCTGAGATGATATAATCACGAGGATCTTTTTTGCTGGTAGGGGCACAAGAGCAGTGTCAGGATTCAGGGTGTTGCATCAGTGAATAGTAATGCAAGAGGTAGAGAGTAACAGAATTTCAAGAGGTTTATTGGATGGTGGAGGGTGTGTGTTCTTAATCAATAGTGATGCTTTACTGTGTGAGAAACTATGAGGTCAAATGGGTTGCTAGAACTAGTTCAACAAAGCATTAACAAGTTTGAAGTGACAGCTATTGCTCCAAGGCAAGAGAGGTGAGACTTTGCAACCAGGTCAAGGGTGAAACTATTCTAAATGATGGGTTTTTTTTAATGATTCCCACAATGTTGAGTTAAGATCCCAAAGACTTGTCCAGATTGCATGTATATAAACAGAGGGCTTTTTGTAGGTAGGGAAGACTTGTTCATTTTTGAGCTCCTGGAGAAAGGAATTTCTCTTATTGACAACTTACTCAATTTATAAACAGGTGTTGCAATCTCAGAAAAATTTGACACCCATTTCCTGCAGTATCCACATAAGCTCAGAAATCTTCTCAACGGTCATTTTATTAAGAGACTACGATAAGTTTGGATGCTGTTTAGTCCATTTGAAGAGAAGTTTTCCCTCTTTAAATAGGTCACACCATAAATAATGGACTGTGCTTTGGCAAATTGGTAATTTATCTTTTGAAACTTTATGTCCATTTTCTGCTAAGACCAGATCAAGTAAATAGAATCTTTTTTTACAAGCTTCCTTGTTCTCCGAACAAAGTATTTTTTCTTTAAATAAATCATCTAGGTATTGTTTGAGAACTGAGTCACACAGAAAATTTATGTGTTTTTAGTTTTGAATGAAGACCTAGGGTAAATAGAAGAGAGCTTCAGTAAACACCTGGAGCATAACTTTCCACAAATATCATTGTCCTCCATAAATTAAGGCAAAATGGTATTGATTGTCCTGGGCTAGGGGAACACTGAAATGGACAGAAAACAAGACCATTATGGTGAAAGAGGTTGCTTTAGGAATTGATGGCAGGATTGTATGTGGGTTAGGTACCACTGGGAAGAAAGAATGAATTTTGTGAAATAGCCTGATTTCATGAACAAATTGATATCCTTGTTCATTTGGTTTATTTACTGATGGAAGCATTATAAGGACTAGTGCAGACTACGAAATGGCTTTTAGATAGAACATCTTCAACTCTAGCTTTGAGTCTGCTTTGACTGGCTTCAAGGGGTATTGCGGAAGTAAACAGTTTGGTAGGATCTTTCTGAACTTTAGTAGGTTCTTCACTAATTATTTTTCCTACTTCAATGGAAATTTTACTCCACAAAGTGTCAAGTATGGTGTCAAGATCTTTAACTGGTGCATCATCAAATATAATGGAGAAAGCAAAGGTATATCTAGAGCAGACACATCATGATTCTGAATATTGGAGTTCTCTGGAATCTCAAGAAATAGTCCCTCTGTACACTTAATATTATAATTCCATTTGCAAAGTAAATATCTTCCTTTTAAATTTTCAGGGTGGTATCACAGAGCAAAAAGTAGTGTTGTTCAATTGAAGGTCCATGGGTTACGTTTAAGGGCTAAAAGATGGGAAATATCTGTGGGTTATTATAAACACCTAGTACCTGTGTGCTATGTTTACTCCAAGGAAGAAGTTGAACAAAGATGAGAAAATTTAATGAAGGAAGAACAGTGCCCATAGCTACCAGGAATTGATGAGGTTGACCATCTATATTAATAGCTAATTCACCTTGACTTTTTAAAGGTAAGGCACAATACTGGGTGCTTTTTTTCTTTCCTTGGAGTACTCCCTTTGACCTGAGTTATGTTTATTTGTCTTGGTGTATATTTTGTAAGATTGAAAAGTATTTTGTTTAAAATATCTCTTCTATTTAAAAGATCTACAAGTAACTGGGCATGGTAGCTCATGCTTGTAATCCCAGCACTTTAGGAGACTGAGGCAGGAGGGTCACTCGAAGCCAGGAGTTTGAGGCCAGCCAGGGCAACATAGTAAGATCTTGTCTCTACAATTTTTTTTTTAATTAGCCAGGCATGGTGGCACATGCCTGTAGACACAGCTACTCAGAAGGCTGAGGAAGGAGGATCCCTTGAGCCCAGGAGTTTGAGGCTATAGTGAACCATGATTGTCCCACTGCACTCCAGACTGGGTGACAAAGCAAAACCCTGTCTGTAAAAATATATATATACAGATAGAATTATATCATATATATCTATATCTATCTACCTATATAGATATTGCTACAGATAGATCTGTATATAGAGATATCTACATCTTGTATATATAATATACATATATTATATATATTATCTATACATTGTATAGATAATATATATTATATACATTGTATTTATAATATGTAATATATACATTATATTATATATTATATACTTATACATATACTATATATACATGTATATATGTATACGTATATATGTATATATACATATATATGTATATAAGTATATATATAAACAAGATATAGATATCTCTATATACAGATCTATCTATAGCAATATCTATATAGGTAGATAGATATAGATATACATATGATATAATTCTATCTGTATATATGTATAATTCTACCTGTATATTTGTATTTTTACAGACAGGGTTTTGCTTTGTCACCCAGTCTGGAGTGCAGTGGCACAATCATGGCTCACTGCAGCCTCGAACTTCTGGGCTCAAGGGATCCTCCTTCCTCCTCCTCAGCCTTCTGAGTAGAGTATACATATATATATATATATATATATATATATATATAGAGAGAGAGAGAGAGAGAGAGAGAGAGAGAGAGAGACAGACAGACAGATAGAGAGATCTATATATAGCCATAAGTGTCTTTGTCAATGGTGATCTGTTGGGAAATATGCCACCAGCTGTTTGATCTGCAGGGTCAGAAGTTTATTTTGATTTCTGTGTCATATTGTTCAAGAACAATTGCAAAATGTTCTACAAGCTGTTAAAACACTTGTAGTTCAGGTAAAAGGGATACTTCCCATTCATATTTCATCCTTTCTCTAGTTGCATGATGGAATTATGGCCTAATTTATTTTTATTGGAAATGTTTCAATTATGGCTTTTAGAAAATGTTCTCATGCTTTTGGACCTTTAAAAAAACTTTTGGGTTTATTGTAGAAAAAAAGTATTTCTAGGTTAGTTCAATCACCTTTAGCCATCCAAGATTTCACATCTGACTTTCTGATCAATATGTGTACAAGTTGATACAGGTCAGGCAACTCTGGGTTATATGGATAAAAAAAAATTAAGTTCTTATACAAGTAATTTATGGTTTCCTCTGAGTTTAGGGAAAAATTTTAAATTTATATATAGCTTTTTATTTAGCATGGGTAAGGCTTAAATTCTACAGCTGCCTATAAACTTAGCTCATGGGAGTGATGGATCTTTAGAGGCAACTGGTATTCTTGGGTCTTAGAAGAGGCATTGGGAAAAGGTAAAGGGTCTGGACAAGAAGGGGAAGGAGTCAGTGGAGGTATAGATGGAGAGAAATTAGAAGGACAAAGGGAAGAAGAGCACCAGATGCAAGGAATCAAATGAAGAACAAGAAGTCTGAAGATTTACTGGAGAAATAAATCTACAAGTGCTCCTTGCTTTACAATGCGGTTACATCCTGATAAACCCATCCTGAGTTTAAAATATTGTAAATCCAGAAAGCACTTAATACACCTAATCTACCACATTTAGGTCTAGCCTACCTTAAATGTGCTCAGAACACTTACATTAGCCCACAGTTGGGTAATATCATCTAACACTGTTTACTTTATAATAAAGTGCTGGCTATCTTATGTAAGAGTATTGTGCTATATATTGCTAGCACAGGAAAAGATCAAAATTCAAAATTTGAAGTTTGTTTTCTACGGAATCCTTAATCACTTTCACACCATCATAAGGTCAGAAAATTTTAAGTTGAAACCATTGTAAGCTGGAGGCTGTCTGTAGTTTGTACTGCCTAAGTTTGTCAAATTGCCCATTGGATTTGGCCAAAGAACCTTTTAGTGAAGCAATTTTTGAATCAGAATTTTGTGTGATGGTCTCTATATACCAATAAAAAAATGCTGCTCATGTTCTCTTTGTTTTCTAAGGTGTTTCTCAAATAAGTAATGTTATTCCAGTTAAATATTCTCCAGCATGGACACCAAAAGCCCAGATTATAACTTGGGGAAAGTTATGCCATTCAGGGAGACACGCACAAGAATTAAAATTTTAATGAGAATGTATATATAAGAGGCAGGAATGTCTGCTGGAGGATGAGAGGATTTAGGCTTAGATGGTCTCATAAGATTTGGCAATAGCTGGTCAAAAAGTGATGCTTGTCCATTTCCTGTCTCAGGCACCAAATCTAATAGTTGGCCATTTTTAAATTCAGACTAGACAATCTTCACTCCACATCAGAAAGAAAACCAGAAAGATTGCTCTTTCTGTGTCAAAGCCAAGACATCAGTACCAAAAATGTAGATGGAAAAAGAGCTTTGTCTAATATTACTGGTGACCCAGAGCAAAGTTTGTCCAAATGGATTCCTGTCCAGTGAGAACAACACTCACCTGTTTGTGTGGCTGACTTATGTAACAAGGTTATAAGGCATGGTTGTGTTATAATCAGTGATTCTGCTTATGACTAATAACAATTTTAGATAGCACAAAACAGAAGTGCAAAAGGGAGCAGAACAGGATGAAAATGAATGGCCTGATTCTAGCAAGAATGCCAAAAACCGGGAAGCGATAACAAAACCTGGGTGCCAAGCAGAATAAATAGCTGTAGAGCTCAACAAAAACACAGCAGAGTTCAGACCGGGTGCTGATGTACTCATTGATCCACTCATTGTGATCAACAAGATTCAGGGCACTCCATGGGTAATTTTACACCAAAGTGTGGGATCCATGGTCATGAATAGTTCAGGTTATATGTTGGTGGATCCTCCAGGAAAACTGTAGAAATACAGGAAGACCACCCAAGTGGGAACAAACAGAGGCTATATGTTTTAGAGCTTTCTATAGCAATGGAGTTACCATGATTTCAATTTGACAGAGATTCAAATGCAGGCAAAAGAGTGAAAAAGCTTTATATTAAAAAAAAATGTGGAGGGAGGATTCAGGTACACTCTAATAGAGGTTGTTGGGATGGAGAAGCAAGAGCCGAACTAACTAGAGGTAGGATATCTTATATGATTGCTTTCAAGAACATGCATGTCTTCCTCTGGTTGAGTGAATGAGAAATTGAGAACCTGGTAGTCATTAGCCAAGTTTTGAGTACTCTGGTATGATTGCTACAGAAGTTGTGGTTTGGATTCATTGGCTAGTTGCTACAGAGGATTTGGACTCGAGTTCTATTGTCATATATGATCTGGTTTATGATCTAATTTTGTATCTTTTTTTAGGATAGCAGGGGAAATGAGAGCAGGAAGTTGGAATAAAGGATGATAATCATTCTATTGCAATAGACTCAGGAGCTCATTCAGTGTATGTGCCTGTCTTCTATTAGAATGGGTAGCTATTGACTAAAAAGAGGAAAAGTGATGAGAGCAATAATTCTAAAGTTAAATAATAAAAACTACAGATTTACTAATGGTTTATCCCTTATTTTGTTCTATGGACATTCTTTCTGTCATATCCAGATAATCTTTGGAACTCATACATACCTTAGAGTGGGAAATATATAAGAGCCCTACTCTTTACCCTTCTCACTCTATTCTTGTTCAGAGGACCTTGCACCCAACTCAAATATTCCACTCAAGTGTGTACACACAAGGACTTGGGCTCATTCATATTCTGATTCCAGCTTTACATCTGTAGATTCCATTTTATTTGGACCTATGTTATCTCATGCTTCCACACACTGGGGTCATTATCTTGAAGCACCTAGAATTATTTTGCAAAATGATCTCACGTATGTCTCTAAGAGCCTAAGCAGGTTTTGTTGCCAGGTTAGTCCCCTCAAGGGAGGGCAGGGGTGCAGCTGTGAAGGGTGGCCAGAAGAGTATTTGCATTTGGTAAAAACAGGGATGGTAGGTGCAGGTTAGGATGTCCTCACATGTGCACATAAAGCTTTTTCAGCATGTTAGTGTGAATATGTCTTGCTCTTGTCCCTTACATACTGTTTTAGTCCATTTTTACACTTCTATAAAGAACTACCTGAAACTGGGTAATTTATAAAGAAAAAAAGGTTTAAATGACTGATAGTTCTGCATGGTTGGGGAGGCCTCAGGAAACTTACAATCATGATGGAAGGTAAAGGGGAAGCAAGGCACATCTTCCATGGTGGCAGAAAAGAGATAGAGCGAGGAGAGAACTGCCAAACACTTTTAAGCCATCAGATCTTCTGAGAACTCACTCACTACCATGAGAACAACATGGGAAAAACCACTCCCATGATCCAATCACCTCCCACCAGGTCTCTCCCTTGACACATGGGGATTACAATTTGAGATGAGATTTGGGTGGGGACACAGAGCCAGAACATACTGTTCCATCCCTGGAACATTTTTATTCCAAATCTCATATCCTTCTCACATTTCAAAACACAATCATGCCTTCCCAACAGTCTCCCAAAGTCTTAACTCATTCCAGCATTAACTCTAAAGTCCAAGTCCAAAGTCTTATCTGAGACAAGGCAAGTCCTTTCCACCTATGAGCCTGAAAAATCAAAAGGAAGTTAGGTACAATGGGGGTACAGGTATTGGATAAATGCTGCCACTCCAAATTGGAGAAATTGGTCAAAATAAAGGGCCCACAGGCCCCATGCAAGTCCAAAACCTGGCAGGGCATACATTAAATCTTAAACCTCCAAAATAATCTCCTTTGACCCCATGTCTCACATCCAGGGCACGCTGATGCAAGAGGTAGGCTCCCATGGTTTGGACAGCTCTGCCCATGTGGGTCTGCAAGGTACAGCCCCCGTGGCTGCTTTCACAGGCTGGCGTTGTGTGCCTGCGGCTTTTCCAGGCACACAGAACAAGCTGTCAGTTTATCTACCATTCTGGGGTCTGCAGGACAGTGGCCTTCTTCTCACAGCCCCACTGGGCAGTGCCTCAGTGGAGACTCTGTGTCTCCAATCCCACATTTTCCCTCTGCATTGCCCTAGTAGAGGTTCTTTATGAGGCTCCAGCCCTGCAGAAGACTTCTGCCTAGACATTCAGGCATTTCCATATATCCTCTGAAGTCTAGGTAGAGGCTCCCAAAGCTCAACTCTTATTTTCTGCATACCCAGAGACCCAACACCATGTGGAAGCCACCAAGGCTTGGGGCTTGCAACCTCTGAGGCAATGGCCCAAGCTGTACAGTGGCCCCCTCTTAGCCACAGTTGGAGCTGGAGTGGCTGGGATACAGGGCACTATGTCTCAAAGCTGCACAGAGCAGCAGGACCCTGTGCCTGGCCCACGAAACCACTTTTCCCTCCTAAACCTCTGGGCCTGTGATGCGGGGGGGCTGCCATGATGATCTCTGAAATGCCCTGGAGACATTCTCCCCATTGTCTTGGCTATTAACATTTGGCTCCTTGTTACTTATGCAAATTTCTGCAGCCAGCTTGAATTTCTCCCCAGAAAATGGGTTTTTCTTTTCTAGCACATGGTCAGGCTGCAAATTTTCCACACTTTTACACTCTGCTTCCCTTTTAAACATAAGTTCCAATTTCAGATCATCTTTCTGTGAATGCATATGACTATATGCTTTTAGAAACAGCCAGGTCAAACCTTGAATGCTTTGCTGCTTAGAAATTTTCTTCACCAGACACCCTAAATCATTTGAACTCTCAAGTTCAAAGTTCCATAGATCTCTATGGCAAGGGCAAAATGTTGCCGTTTAGTCTCTTTGCCAAAGCATAGCAAGAGTGATGTTTACTCCAGTTCCCAATAAGTTCCTCATCTCCATCTGAGACCACTTCTGCCTGGACTTATTGTCCATATCTTGAACAGAATTTTAGTGAAAACCATTCAACAAGTCTTTAGGAAGTTCAAAACTTTCCTACATCTTCCTGTCCTCTTCTGAGCTCTTCAAACTATTCCAACCTCTGCCTGTTACCCAGGTCCCTGGTTGCTTCTACATTTTTAGGTTATCTTTACAGTAGTACCCCATTATTCCTGTTCCAATTTTCTGTATTAATCAGTGTTCATACTGCTATAAAGAACTACCTGAGACTGGGTAATTTATAAAGAAAAAAGGTTTAATTGACTCACAGTTCTGCATGGCTGGGGAAGCCTCAGGAAACTTAAAATCATGGTAGAAGGCAAAGGGGAAGCAAGGCACATCTTCCATGGCAGCAGGAGAGAGAGTGAGGGAGGAACTACCAAACACTTTTAAACCATCGATCTTGTGAGAACTCACTCACTATAATGAGAACAGCATGAGGGAAACTGCCCCCATGATCAAATCACCTCCCACCATGCCCTTTCCTGGACACATGGGGATTAAAACTCAAAATGAGATTTGGGAGGGGACACAAAGCCAAACTTTATCAGGTACATTCAAACAACTGAGAAGTCCGATTTGGAAACTCACAGGCCTCCCTTTTTCTGTTCTATACGGCCTTGTTTTTTGTGATGTGTTCCAAGAATCATCAGTATCACCTGGGAGCTTGTTAGAACTGCAGAAGCTTAGTCCCCATTCCAGACATATTTAATCAATTATTTTACCAAGACCACCAACAAAGTGACTCATATGCTCCTTAAAATATAAGAAACACTTCTATAATATGTTAGTTTTCTACTTTCTTATATTCACTTAAGACTGTTGGCCCCTTATCCAGCCAGGGAGGGCAGGTTCCATGCCAGCTTACTTATTTGTCTTAAACGCTTAGGGTAGTCTAACTCACAGTATGCAGTTTGTAATTTAAATGAATTAATTGATGAATTATTGAAGGAGAGAGTGAGTGAGTTCCAGGTTTTTATAAAGTTGATACACTAATCTTCAATTTGTTCTGTTAAGAAATGTATAAATTACCCACCTAAATGTCAAAATGCCACCATAGCATCATAATTAGACTAAGAGGCTAGATTTGACTACTCCAAGACCCACTGAATAGTTTTCTGTACAGGATTTGGTGAAATGAGGCCATCTTCAGTTTTTCCCTATACTACTCATAATAAAATATGCCTATGAACACCTGCCAGTAAACATAACGACTTTATGCTTTAAGAACTTCAGTAGGATACTGATATATAAGCAAAATTCCCCTGGACATGATGATAGTGTCTAAGCATTTTTCCCTATAATATCTCCAGTTTTATATAGTTCTCTTGTACTAAATTGGCAATGTAATATTTTAAATATAATAAATAGCGTTTCTCTCCTTGAGCCTCATGCAGTATTTCAGACAATAACATGACTTGTTTCTTCACACTGGTGTTACTTTATAATCACCTTGCTATAAAGCTAATTATATGCTCCTCAACTATCTAGTTAGAACTTAGGAGGGAATGCTAATGTCTTCAAGTCCTAAAGTTGCATTTAAGAAATCAGGCATATTCAGCCACACGTTTGAATTTTTGTTTTTTTTTAAAGTAGTGCCCATAACAAAATCCTGGTTTGGAAAAATAAGGTAACAAACCTAAAGAATTTCTCAGTTTTAGCATATTTCATTAATTCAGTTATTGATTCATTAATTCATTCAGTGAATATTAACCAAAAGGCTTCTATTTATAAAACTCAGAACTAATCAATGTGAAAAATACAAAGCAAAATACAATAATTCCTTCCTTCAGTGGGTCTCCAACATTTTCCTATACAATTCTTCCAGAATGACTGTAACTTTATTTTTTCGTATGTTTAGGAATTCCTAAAAATGATTAAATATACGATGTGGTTTAATATTTTAATGCCTTTACTCCACCATTCCCTGATAATTCATGCACTTTTTCATTCAACAAATATTTTCTGGAATACAACAAATACCAATATGTTGGCCACACAGTGGTGAATGAGAACAACAATATTGCTAACCTCTTGGAACTTACAGTCTAGTGGAGAGAGACAGAAAATAAGTGTAACTAAACTGTATATGAGATCATTGCAGAAAGTGATAAATTCTATGAAAAAAGAAATAAGGACAATAGAAATAAAAATAACTGGGGGATATGGGCTGTTTTCGGCAGGAGAGTTAAGCTTTATCAGAGGAAGTGATTTAATTAGAGATTGAAGTAGTAACAAGGAGCCAGGCATGTGTTCATCCAGGAGAAAGATGATCCAACCAGAGGAAGCAGCAAATATAAAGATATTAAAGTGAAAACAAGCGTAGTACAAAAACGTTCAAAACTGCATTCCCAAGTGAACTAGTTTCACAATGAAATATACTACGGTCTTTAAATGACAGACTCTGCAGAAATTACTTAAGATTTCTAAAACATAAATGGTCCTTCAATTTATATCATGAAGCTCTTATGATTTATTACCAAACTAGACAAATGAAGTACAAAAAAGACAGAATTATAATCATTATAGAAGAAGATAAAGAAAATTTCTCTGCATTCCAACTATCACATTTACCAACATATTTGCATCTGTATTTGTACACTCACTTTCTCTACCCCAGTGTAAATTACTCCACTTACATGCTAACTAGATCTAAAATTTCTTGCTCATTCAGTGATTTAGTTCCAGCAATGCTATCTCTCTCTCAATTTCCAACTTTCTCCTGAATTATTCCCAGCCACATACAAAAATGATGTTTTTTCTTCCATCTTTTAAAAAATGTAAAAGCTCTTGATAGCACTCTTATTTAATTCCTGTCCTATTTTTCTGTTTCCCCTTATGAAATACTCAGGAAATGTTTTTGCGCTCACCATCTCTAATTCCTCCTCTTCTATTCTTTCTTGAACCCATTATCATCAGGCTTGACATTCATATCACTTCATGAAAATACCTCTTGTCAAGATTGTTAATAGTCTCCCTGACCCCATTGTCAAGTCCAATGGCCAATTCTGTGTTCTCATCTTACTTCAGTAGTGGACAGCATGGTGCAATAGCTCATTCTCTTGCTCTTGGAGCATATATTTTACTTGCCTTCCAGAAGAGTGCTCACCCCTGATTCACTTCTAAATGTAGCCTATTTCACCAATATCTAACTTTAAAATTTTTTAATATTTTTCTTTTTTCACTACACTTACTCCTAAGGTTAATTCAAGTTTTATGGTTTTATATATTATCCACATACCAACAACTCACAACAGGTATCTTCAGCCCACTGAATTTTATACTAACATAGGATCAATTCAACTGCATTTGACTCTCATAGGTGTCTCTAACTCTACATGCTCAGACCGACATCCTGCTTCTCCCCAGTCCAAACCTATTCCTCTTTAGGCCTCCCCATTTCAGTAAAAATGGCAACTGCATTCTTAAAATTTAAAATGTATTTCTCAAAAGATGCTTACTAGCTTATCAGTGGTCATACATAGGTTGAAAATGCCATGAGGCTTTATGTTTGTTTGATTTTTATAACTTACTGAATTTCAGTTTACTTATTGAACTTTTGAAACTATAAGATCTATTATCAAACTAGATAAAAAAGTATAAGGACTATTAGTTCTTACAGTTTTGTTGATTCTTTTGGGTTTTTTTTTGGTTGACAATCATTTTCTTCACATAATTCACATGCTAGTTTTAGTCTTCCTTTCCAATATTAAAACTCATTTCTTTTAAATTTCAAATTATTAAAATAAAACTTTCAGAACAATGTTAAAAGATAGCAGCACTCTTGTCAACCTTCTAGCTTTTAAAGACAATATTTCCAATGTACTTTAAAATATAATGCTGACTATTAATTGAAGACAAATAATCTTTATTATATTCAATAAATATTCTATTCTTAGTTTTCTAAGAATTTTATTAGACACAGCTGAATTTTATTAAAGGGCATTGTTTCAGTGATGATCATGTTCTTTTAATTTATTAATGGGTTGAATTTTAATAACTGGATTAAGTCCTTCTTGGTCACTGTATAGTTTTCTTGTACCAACATGCCTAAATTGATTCAATTTAGGATTTTTTATGCATGTAAGTCGATTGATAAGTGAATATTTTATTTATTTATTTATTTATTTAGAGATGGCGTCTTGCCCTCTTGCCCATGCTGGAGTGCAATGGCATGATCACAACTCACTTCATCCTTGAATTCCTGGGCTCAAGGGATCCTCCTGCCTCAGCCTCTCAAGTAGTTGGGACTACAGGCATGCCCCAGTTAATTTTTAAGAATTATTTTATTTATAGAGATGGCGGGGGGGGGGTGGGTCTCACTGTCTTGCCCAGGCTGGTCTTGAACTCCTGGCGTCAAGCAATCCTCCTGCCTTGGCCTCCAAAAATGCTGGGATTACAGATGTGACCAACCATGTGCCCAGCCTATGCACCTTTCGAGCTGTCTTTGTCTGGTTTGAATAGGGTTATATTAGCTTTACAGATTGAATTCAGAATCATGTCATCTTCTTCTACACAGAAGAATTAAGCCTTTTTAAATGTGTTCGTATAGTGGTGGGGGTGGAAATCTCACCTATAAAATCACATGGGCTACAGCCTTTGAGGGGAGCTATTTATTGCTAACCTTTTCAATCTCTTATTGTTCTGTTTCTTTATCAACTTCTTGTTGAGACAGTTTAGTTTACTTTATATTATTCTTAAATTTTTCCATTTTGTCAAAACTGTTGAACTTATTGATATCCGCTTTAAAAGACACCTTCTTACAAGTATTTCAATGTATTTCCTACATGTGGCTCTATCTTCTCCCCACTTTAATATATTTTTGTTTTCTCACTGTTTCCCCAAGCAAACCTCCTGTGAGGTTGAGTATTTTTGTTAACTTTTCAATTATTTATCAATGTATTTTTTGGTTTCCTTAATCATTAACTTCTGGTTTTAGTTTTGCCAATTTTTTCTTTTCCTTTTTAATGTTTTAAAATTTTAGGTATTCTTTTTCTGCCACTTGCACTTGAATGTTTTATTTTATTTTCTCCTGCTTTATAATAAAACAATTTCAGACTATGGATTTACCACTGAGTATAGCTTAATGTGCTGTTATTCCTTTTTTAACAGTGTACAATTACGGTTTTGATGTCATTTTAAGAGTTAATCTGGGTAGTAACTTTTATTTCTAAATGGTTGTTTTTTATTGTTGTGATTATTTTTTTCATTTGTGATTTCCAAAGGTAGATCACACAATTATATGTCATTGCAGTTGTGAACACACACAAACACACTCACCTCGTAGGCTTGATCATTAACCTGGGAGTAATTAAGAAACCCACAACAGAGTTTAACTATGAGCAGAACCAACCATATTTTTACTGTAGGAAGCCTTTCTAATTTCCATGTGAAGAAGGCAGTTCAGAAGGGCAGAGAGACTTGTTAGGAATATGCAGAGTAATCCAGGCAAGAGATCATGGTATCCTGAAATAAAGGACTGTGGATATAGAGAAATACGGATACATTTATGAGATATATATCCTGTCAGTAGTATCGGCTAATGAAGGAGAGGGAGTAATAAAAGATGACACTGGGGATCCTGGCTTGAGCAACAGTTGATGCCATCCACTGAGATAAGGAGGAAGAAGGAGGAGCAAAGGTGGAGGGAGGAGAGAGTTGAGACAGGTAGTTTCCAATGCCTATAAATCTCTAAACTGAGATGATAAGGAGGCAGTAGAAAACACAAGTTTCAATAAAGAAAAATAAATCTGGCTATTTTATTGTATTTTTTAAAGGAGAAGAAAGAGAAAAGGTCTAGGTAAGAGATAAAGATTGGGGGTCATCATTGTATGTCTGATAATAGAACTCAATGAATGAGTGAGATTATGTGGAAATAATCTGTAGGCTGAAAGAACAGCCTGCAATTGAACCTTAAATTCTGAGAAAAATCTTTATTTCTTCTTTCTATTTTAAAAAAGGAAACACTTAAAATATTAATATATGTAATCTCATACATAATTCTGTTTACAGTATTTCAAAATGGAGTCATTTTATGCATACCTCTCTTAATCTCAACTTTCTTCCCCCAATTCATATCTTGTAATAATCCTTTAAAATGAGTTGGTCTGGCTCTATTTCATTCCTTTTAATGTCTGCATTATATTCCATAGGGGAGAGAATAATACACTATTGAATTATTTTCTTAGTTAAGCATTTTCTTTGTGTTCTGTTTTGTGCCAAGACAAATAATACTGTAATAAACATCTTTGAAATGAGTCCTTACATATTAGTGGTTGGGCATGGTATGTTCACAATATCACATGGTGAAAACTCGACTCTAGCCTGTTTTTTCAGCTCTACACTAGCTTAAAAGATAGCAGCTTTTTCCCTGGTGTGATGACAGTGCTAGCAGCAAAGCTTTATAATTTTGTCTCTAGGATGTGGCAAGTGGGTAACATGACCCCTTTATTCTGCATTCTCAATGGGGAAGTTCATGGTGGATTAGGCCATATTCTGGCTTGACTGAAAAGGCCGAGTTCAAATGCTCAGGTTGACCAGGATTAATTGCCTTATGCACTTGGTTGTCACCAGTTTCCGGAGACTTTTCAGGAAACTACCTCTTTTCCAGGAGGCTGATCTACAGGAGGTCAGTCTTGGGCAGAACAATCCTTAACTCTTAATATCTTTAGCTAGTTTTCTTTTAATTTCTACTCTTCACCTCCTCCCTCTCTTTCTCTGTCTCTGTCTTCCCTTCTTCATAAATCATTTCAAAAACTCATACATAATTGGTAGTTAAAGTGATTCAACCACGTTGGGAAACAGTTTGTCAGTTTCTTTAAAAGCTAAACGTATGCTTACTACCCAGCCTGGGAATTCCATCCTAGGCATCTACCCAAGAAAAATAAAAATGTATGCCCACAAAAAGATATTTACATGAAAGTTCAAAGTGCATTAATCATGGTAGCCTGAAACTGGAATCAATCCAAATACCCATAAGGTAGTAAATGAATGAATGAATATATATATATATATATATATATATATATATATATATTCATTCTGTTATATATATATTCATTCATTCATTCATTCATTCAAGACTAGTAATATGTTTCTACTAGATAGTGTCAGTCTAATTCAAGAATTCCATTTTCTTCTATCTATATATTATGCATAAGATAGCAAACTGCTCAGCAAAAGAAACTATGACACACAAAACAACACAGATGAACCTCAAAAATATTATACTCCATTTAAAAATATTATACTCCATTTAAAAAGTCAGACATAAGCCACTATAAACTATATTGTTTCTGTTACAAAAAACTGTAGAAAAAGCAACATTATAGAAATTGAAAGCAGATCACTGGTTGTCTGACACCCAGGGATGACAGCAGGGATCGACTGCAAAGGGCCCAGATAAACACTTGAGAATTGTATCAGTTTCCTGTGGCTGCTGTAACAAATTACCACAAACTCAGTGGCTTACAACAAACAAACACAGCAATGTTCTTCCAGTTCTAAAGACCAGAAGTCCAAAATGAGTCTTAAAGGGTTAAAATGATGCAGAGCCACGCTCCGTTGGAGGGTTTAGGGAGAATGTTTTCTTGCCCTTTCCAGAGTTTAGAACTGAGTTCCTTGCATCCCTTGGCTCATGGCCCCTTCCACCATCTTCAAAGCTAGTGGCATAAAATTTTTCTCTCTGACTCTGCTTCCGTTGTTTCTATCACATGGTCTTTATCTGCTCTATCAAATCTCCTTATGTCTCCCTTGCCAAATTTAAAACAAACAAGAACCAATAAGGAAGAAGCCAATGTCAGAGACACCCACAAGAAGAAATATACAATTTTTGCAGTAACACAATTAGTTCATAAAAGCTTTTGGATCTGCCAGTCTTATTCCATATGACCCCTGACATTCACTCTCCATTGCATTCTGTAAATATATTGACCCAAGGCTCCCTTGAAAGAGAAATACATAAGGAGATTTGATAGACCGAAGGGCTAAAGATGTAAAAGATTTGATAGACAGAAGATATAAAGTTGTATCTACAGAGGAGATAAACATGTAATTGCATTTGTTACGGCCAGCTGCTATCACAAACCAACCTGCAAATTTAGTGGCTAATGCAGTACACGTTTTTGTTTTTTTTCTTATCTAGAAGACTATTAATATGTTTCTACTAGATAGTGCCAGTCTAATTCAAGAATTCAATTCCCTTCTGTCTTGAAAAAACACACCTCATAACTATTAGCATCGCCTGGCTCAAAAGTGGAAAACTCACTTCTGTTCTCATTCCATTGGTAAGAACTAGACACATGCCCATACTTAAAATGCAAGAGGTGCTTAGAATTGAAGTCCTTGGATGGAAAGCTGCTCCCCAGGACATTTCTACACTGTGGAGTACAATAGTGCCAGTGCCAAATTTAAAGCAAATTTAAAAAGTAAGGAAGAAGCCAAAGTCAGAGAGACCCACAAGAAGAAATATACATTTTTTTCAGTAACACACCAATTAGTCCATAAAAGCTCTTGGATCTGTCAGCCATATTCCATATGACCCCTGACATTCACTCTCAACTGCATTCTATAAATATATTGCCCCAAGGCTGATTTAGAGCAAGACATTTTTACAAAGACCTGACAATCCAATATCTTATCTTAATTTCATGCAGTTCATACTCTTCATCATGTGATGGCCCACAGTCCATTACTGAAGGATCAGGTATTCCTAGTCTGTGAACAAGGAGATCGAAAAATATACTCCCAGTCTATCTTTAATTTCTTCTTCTAGTTCTAAGGTTTTTCTTGCACCACTTATGATTTTCCAGTGCCAAATGCATCATGAAGTCATAGTAGAATCTATGTTATCTAAATTTTACTATCAGGGTTCTGATTTTTTCTATCCAAAGGGAATGCAAAAGCCTGCCCATTCTGCCATATGGAGATAAATCAAGATTTCTAACATGTAATGAAGGAGTGACCAGACTCAAAGCTTTTGCCCATCTGACTTTATTCTAATTCTTGAGGAGAAACATGAATCTTCTACAAACTGAACTTATTAGCACAAAAGACAACAGTAGAATAAAAAAAAAAAAGGTTTTTGTAATTGTTTCATACCTAAATGCAAGTTACAAAAATAGAATCTCATTGTGTACAATTACTCTAGATTTGTGCCCAATTTGGGAGCACAAATCTAAGCTCTCATCTGTTCATACTTTTTCAGGTATGCAGGCACCACAAAAAATGTCCAAGCAGAAAATGAATTGAGCACTTCTCTGGGAACATGTGTATTTCTTCAATCTGAGATGAAGTATAACTTCTAGAAAACATGCAGAAGGGAGAAGCCAATTTTTAACCTAAATTTTAGGCATCACAGGCAGCTTCAAAATTAATTCAGATATGTAGCAGGCAAAGTTTTGACTAAATACATCATCACATAAAATGAGTTAAACATACTCTTTGCCTTCAAATATATAGTTTAGCTGTGAGGGGTAGATACTCCAAATATATATATACATACACACACACACATATATATATACATGTACATATACACACATATATGTGTATATATATACCCTCACCTATATGTGTATATATGTATGTATATATATGTGTGTGTATATATACCTTCTAACTAAACATGTACACATGCTCATTCATAACACATCTATGAAAACTGTGAATGGACATTTTGAATATTTATGATTTGAAGATTACCAAAATACATGTTCATTTATGTTAACGTACTCTATAAAGTCAAAATGTATACCAATAAATAGCTTACAGTTTGATTAGGTCACTCTCCATTGCTCCCTTTTTTGTTATTGTTTTTTGGTTTTTGTTTTGTTTTGTTTTTGTTTGTTTGAGTTTTTTTTCTTTCATTGCTCCCTTTATTCTGTGGTATAGACAGGTCACAGTGCAAGAAGTATCATTCTTATCATATTCTTTGTGAATGGTGCTCCTCAGGGTTGTATAGTCCATCAGTGTCAAGCTTAAGGCCAGCATTGAGCACTGTGGTAAGATGGACCGAGAAGGGAAAACTTTCTCTCTGCTACACTCATGATAGCTCATTTATTTACATGGCATCTATGATGTGTTCATTGGGTATTTAGTTAAAACATTTGTGCTCAAAACATGGTTTGGCCATAGGCTAGATATTACAAAACTTATTTAAACTATCTGATCTTTTTACCCAGTTTTTACACAGGAATAATGATACCTTCCATACATACTGTTATGAGGCTTGGATTAGACTAAAGTTGTCAAGCTAAAAAACCATGCTCAAGTGCTCAGAATTGATAGAGCCTACTATAGAGTTGAGGGTATATTCTCATGAGAAGAATAGAAACATATGGGATGTCTCAAACATAAAGGGATGTCTTAGGGTCATTTTTATTTACAGACTAGCCCTGGGGAATGCAATCTCTCTCGAATATACTAAGTTTGTAAATCAGCAAGTGAGTGGGAATCTATCCATTTTGATTAGCGTCTCTACCCCCAACAGACAGGAGATTTCGAATCTCAAATGTCAGTGTTCCAGCGCTGAGCAAGCTGCTCTCAACTTCTTCTATTCTGTTTGCCTTACTATTAATTAAGGCTTACAAAAAACCTGTCTCATGTCTTGCTATCCATGCACACACCTTTTGCCTTCCCAGATTGAAAGTGGCTTTTAATCCTTGATCACATCTTTCTTATCTTTTCACACTTCCGATTTTCAGCACACATCCTGTGAGCATAGTAAGTGCTCAATAAATGTTAGTTGAATTGAGGAGTTCTGAGAAGCAAAGTAAGTAACATGTTGGTGTCGAAATATGTATTATAAGGCATTCTATACTTTGAAGGACTTGGAAATAAAACAAAGAATCTAGGGACTTTTAGTAATTGAGTTGGGGCTGTAGCTATGAGAGGGTTGCACACACAGAATCAAATCATATAGGCGAGTGTTGGCAGCAGCCTAGCAGGAAAGAACAGTCCATGCTCTCCAGATACACACCAAATAGGTTTGGAGAAATATGGTAATTGTGACTAATATGAAATTGAAAAAAGAAGGGGGAACCAGCTTGACATCTGATTACTACTTAGTCAATATTCAAGCTTATAAGAAAGTGAACAGATGTTAGCCAAAGCAAATGTGAAAATACCCATAATAAAGACTAAAGGGATTTGGCCACCTGCTTATAAAAATCTATATTTTGGATGAAAAAACATTCAAATTAATTCATCAAAATGAGGTGTATTTGGCTCATTTATTCCATTTTTGCTCATTTATTTCATTTCCAACAAAGTTTATCAAAAGTTTGAGATTAGGCAGTTGACAAAAATCTCTCACCAACTGCAGCTCAGCAGTCCAAAATCACTCCTCTCTTCCCTGGCAGGGTCCAACAAAGGACCTAAGTGGGGATTTCTTACTTATAACAAGCAGGGTTATCAATACAAGTAGGATCAAAGAGTGGAAAATCTCAAGAACCTGAAGTTCAGAAGTCAGAAGGCTACAAAATCACGTGAGGCCCAAGTGTCAGTATTTGTTTTTAAGGATTCAGGTAATTCTAATTTATAGCTAATGTTTGAGAAATACTCAGTTAGAGATAAGACAGACCTTCCCAAAAGCTAATAATGGGACTTGACAACTAAATTCTCAGCCATTCTCTGGAACCTAACTTGAGGGGGAAGAAAGTAGCAACAAATACTTCATGATATCAGCTCCAATCAAACACATTTGATTTCACAACTAGGCTCTGGGCAAGAAAGGACAAGAAGAAGGAGTTGTGTAACATGGTGATACAGTTAATAACAATGTATTCTTGAAAATTGCTAAGATTAGATATTAAGTGTTCGCAATGCACAAAAAAATTATGTCTGTGAAGTAATGCATGTTAATTAGCTCAATTTAGCCATTCCAGAATGTATACATATTGCACAATAGTTGTATACTATATCTATGCAATTTTATTTATCAATTAAATACATAAGTAAAAAAAGGAGAAAAAAGAGGAGGAAGAGGAGGAGGAAGAAGAAAGGGAAAGAGAAGTAGGAGGAAGAGAAAGAGCAGGAGGAGAAACAGGAAGAGGAAGAGGAAATATATTAATAACAGCAGCAAACACAAACTCTGTGCCAGGCACTGTTCTAGGTGCTTGGAACTCAAAAACTCAAAATAACCCTGTGTGGTTCATGGCTACTCTCTCTGGAAGGAGCTACATTTTCCAATTTTCTTCTTTGCTACATTTGAAATAGATGTTGGTATCCTTGGGAACTAAGCAAATTTTATAACCTGTTTCTTGCCTGTAGGATGTTGGGGCTCATCGGTCATTTTAAGTTTCCATTGGCCTGAGACACTGAGTCCTGGCTCATGGTTTCTTTGACAACACAACAGTCTCAAACGTTTAGTAGACTTCTTACCTCTTTGATGGCAGTCAACTCATAAGCCAAAAGTCATAGCCATTTACTGTTTTTTTCTAGAGAGAGTTCTTGATCTGCTGCATTTCTTCACTCTTTCAATCCCTTATTTCTAGACTTAGTGGTGAATAACTTGGGCTCATCTGGCTTCCTGGGTAGACCTGTACTTCCAGCCTTTTTTCCTAAGTGGTTTTGTCCAATTGATATCATTTGTGGGTCATCACTTGACCCACTTAGAGTTTTGAACAGTGAATGGGGCAGCTGTACTCTTGCTTTGATGGCTACTATAAGTATTAACTTTAATCCACTTGGTACCTCAAAGAATTTCTAGATCTTATATTTTTTGTTTGTTGTAAAGAAGAGTGCCTTTCCACTCTACATATTGCCAAATTTGTGGGTATTTTCTAATCCCTTTCATTCATGCTGCAAATCAGGGTGTTCTCTTCTGAGGTCATCTCTTTGACTAATACATTGTGAAATGTAGCCAACATCACCCAACACACACTGCTAATATTTATATTTCCAATGTATTTCCCTGGACCATATGTTCATTAGTTACCTGATCTGCTTTCCATGTTATCAAAGATTTTGCCAAATAACTTTCATTGAAAAGTAATGGAATATCATCCCTCTAAATTCTGATAATAGGTTTGCTGTCTGCATCCAGTTTTTTAAGGCAATGCCATATATTTGCGTTTTTGGTCATGGCAGCATCTTACTTTGAGTTACCAATTAACCACCTTAAATACTCAGTGGCTTAAAGTAGTATGGTTTATTTCTCACTCACATTTTATGTCCATTGCAGATCAGCCAGGGCCTCAGCTCTATGTGGTCTTTACTCCTGACGAAAGAGGAGTCACTATCTGAATTATTGTAAGTTGCTGTGGTGAAGTAAAAGTGCAGCTTTTCATTTCTGTTTCACAACAGAAATTAGATTCTCCATCTGAAAGTGAATGGGGTTCCTATCTTTTGCAACCCCTTGGCCAATAACAGTCACACAGTCCCACCTACAGGAGGGTCAGGCAACACAATCCTACCATTAGCAGAACAGCACTACTGAGGACAAATCTTGTCTCCACACTATTGCTAGAATGACCCAAGTAAATTATGTCAGATTGTGTCATTCAGAGCACCTCCAGTTGCTTCCCATACCACTCAGCAAAAGAGCCAAAGTTCAAACAATGGCCCCTCACAGCCCTCCATCATCTGGCCTCCTGCTACCTTTTGGCTGCATCTCCCATCCTTTCCCCTCCTCTCTGCTCCAGCTGCACCCAGTCTTTTTAAAATACAACGTTCTTAAAAATTACTTTTATCTATTTTATTCACTGGAAGATCTTAAGAGCCTGGTACTACTAGTTGCTCAATGAATACTTCCTGGAGGGAGAAATGAATAAATCAACGAAGGCAATACTGGTTCCAGGGCAGCAAAGCACTGACTGGGACACAACATACCAGGAAGAGCCTCAGATTTTTTGGAGGAAAAGAAGAAAAGGAAAAAGAGAAAGATGAAAAGGAATTTAGCAAAAACAAAAAGGAAGTTTTTCTTTTTCCTGATTTTCCCTATAACTTATTCAGGTTTGTGAAAGGATCAATATTTAAGAGGACACAATATAATGAAGACAATATTTGGACCTAAATTTCTTCTTTCTTCTCTTCATTTTCCTCCCATGACTCTTGATCTCCCACTGATTTGAAAATCTGTCATGCTTGCATTATTGGCACTGAAGAATATGTGGTTAAGGAAAACAGAGATTTCCCTAAATTGTAAACTAAGGGAAGAGTCTGTAAACTCACAGAAAAGAAAGTGAAATATGAACTATTTCGTATTTCAAAATATGAACAGGATATACTTTTACCTTGGATATCTGTCATAATACCTCCCACATGTAGGATGGAGAGATCTAGAAGAAAGAGTCATCAATCTCCTTGACGTAACAGGTTGTCTTTTCTCAGTTCAACAAAATAGAAAACTAAGGCATAGAGCAGTGTAATGAATTGTCTAGAGTCACAGAAATTATGAGCAGCAGAAGTTAAGTCTCTATTACAATTGCTGAGCCCTGAATTATTTGTTTCTTTTCTGCCCTATAGTGCCCACAATAAGGTCTTATTCTAAATCCAACTGGAGGCAAGATTCGGTAATTTTTGGTTAGCACAGCAAACCTGAGTCAGACAGCAGAATTTGAATTTGAGAAATTAACATCACATTCTGAAATAATAGATTAAAATATTTAACATAAATCTTTGCAAAAATTTACATAAGAGAGAAGTTTGATAGACGTTTGTGAATAAATAGTTTTATATACTCCTTTTCCTAAGAGAGTAAAAATGGCTATAATTTTGTGTATTGCTCATCTTCCTTTTACCTCCTGGAACACAGGCTAAGTTTTCTGCTGAGCCAAAAACTGGCCCTAAGTATACACACCCACATAAAGACTTAGAGGCTGCCTGGCCCAGTATTTTCTGGACATTTTTAACCCGCAAATCCCATTCACATAACCTTTCAAAACATGAATTTTAAGTTATTTCAATTTTTTTGTATCCAAAAAGATGCAAATTTAGGTTAGAAATTTCACTTTGTCGATCAGTAAAAGTTGTTTTACTTAATATATAATTCAATAGTGTTAACAATATATCATAGAGGCCCAACAACATCAGAATACACATTCTTGAATACACATTCTTCTCAGATACACATAGAGCATTTACAAAGACTGGCCATAGTTAGGCCATAAGACGAGCCCTAATATACATAAAATAATTAAAATCATACTAAGTAAGACCACAATAAAATTAAAAATGAAATAACACAAGGATTTGAGAAAGTCACAATTATTTAGAAATTAAATGATGCATTCCTAATAACCAATGGGTCAGGAAGAAATCACAAGGGTAATTAGAAAATACCTTGAGATGAAAGAAAATAAAAGCACAACATACCAAAACTTGTAGCTATAGATAAATCAGTACTCAGATGTCACATATGCAGTGGCAGAAGTTCTGAGCTAATGATGAACTAAGTCATGAGCACACCTAACTGCAACTAACTATTCCCAGAACATGGACATGAACAGCATCAGACTGCCCTATTTAAAAGGAGCCTATCATCAACTGTGACTTGAACCACTTCTTACCTTTATCACCAAAGCATTCGCAAGCAGTTGATTTTGACCAACCAAGTCGTTATGCAGATAAAGAATCTGAGGTCTAGAAAGGATGACATTTGTTCACTGTCACACAGATGAGTAGTGACAGAGTCAGTAGGCAAAGCCAGGCTTTTGGTGACTTTTACATCCAACCATGCTTACACCAGTCACTTTTCACACATACATGGCTGCCAACTCATGAGTTTGGTGCTGTTATTAATAAAGCAAGATGGCATATATTATGTTAGTTTCCATACCACACCATAAACAAACCATACCATGGAGGCACTCAAATTACATATAAATCATGTTTATCTTTCTGAGGTAAGTCACAGTTTATTTTCTTCTTGTATGATGAAATCATCTTCTTGATTTTAGAAATTGCTTTCCTTAGGTCCAGCCTCTTGGGGTAAATACTTGCATGATTGTATGCAGTGGTACAGATAAAATATCTCCTGAAATTTGTCCAGCTGCTCTTTTTTGAAGTTATCTCTGGAGCTCATTATCTGGTATCATGACTACATAAGCACTGCAGGATAAAAATATGTTTCCCCTTTTATTAGTAAATAGAACAATTGTGTCTTTGGCAGAAAATCCATATAGTTTCTTGCTCTCTTCTATGGACTACAGATCATGATGCCTGCGATCCTGGGATTTATCTTTCAAGGAAGGTTCAAAGGATTTATAGTAAGCTTGGATCTTATTCAAATCAGGATCAAATTCTTTTTGTCACATGCATATGGAAAACAGTAAATTGTTTGGAACTTTTTGGAGTTTGGTATGTTCTAACAGGAAGACTCTGTCCCCTGTTCTCCTCCCTTCTTATAGGGCAGGCACGACAACACACACACGTCAGCGGGGAAGTAGCAGAGTATTTGGGTGTGTGGCAGCCTTAGTGTTGCTGATAAGACTGGCTACTCAGCACATAGAAAGCTTGGGGCCCAGAGAAAGTTGCACTCATCCTGCTAGGAATAAAAATCTTTCTTTCCTATTGAAGTCAAACTCAAGAGCAACTCCTCCACTGAGAAAGGGGGAATGGCTACATTTGAACATACCATCTAGTATGTGCTCACAGAATCACTTAATCCTGTATGCTGAAACATGGGGACTTTTAAAGGCTTCAGTAGTAATACCACTCATCCTCACCTAGGTTTTGAGTAAAATGAGAAACAAAACAAAAAGTCCAATGGGAGACCCGATTATGACATTATTTCTGCTAAAGACTATGTGGGAAGATATAACTCAGGATGAGGCCATATGTGCCTCCTAATATTGAACTCTAGAATCAAATAGACTTTCCTACCCTGTCAGCAGCAATTCTGGACCTAGGAAGACTCTAGAGGGAAGACCCACAGCACCAAGGGGCTGAGAATGTATGACCTCTAGGACCAGATCTGATCATGAGAGAGAAAGGGGAGCTGGGTCAAGCATGTTCCACTTTTTCTTCTCATTATTACCAATTTGAGAAATGATCATACCTTCCTTGGGGCACAGTGAGTGAAGGAGGTGAAGGCAGCTCAGGAGTGTTATACAAGTGGAGCTCATTCCCACGGAAGGTGACATCAAGAGTGAAAAACAAGTGGCCCATGCCAGGAGTATCCAATTTATTATTAATCTTTATTAAAGTATCCTACACCACAGGAGCATATTTGCTAGAAAAATTTCATGTTTAAATCTGTGTGTAAGTTTACATCCAGTCAAGTCTGGGTTCTACGCTGATGATAACACATTCCTTGACAGGCTGTTCACTCAGCCATGGCACACTTGCACACAGGCTCCGATCATCCTTCCATAGGAAGTCATAGTCAGGAGCTTGTCTCCCAGTGATAACATCTTGGTTCCTTATCACCATGACCTTGGTATTTGAAGCCATCTCCCTTTAAACAGCTAATCGAAATAGGAAGTCAGTTACATTGTGTCATCTTCGCCATGCTAGATCGAAGATAGGGGCTAATGGCACAGCCAGAGCTAAGGTAATTAGGAAATGTCTATATAATGCTAATATCTTTGTTCCAGCCAATGGACGGAGATGACATAAAGCATAGGCCCTTTTTTCAGATATATAAAGATGTAGTGTACAGGCATTTAGAAATAGGTGATTCAGTTCAACAATGTCAACAATTATAACAATAGATTTTTCGCTTTTAAGAACTACTATTCCTCTAAAATTATTGTTCTTGAATCTGCTCCCTCTTTTGTCATGTCAATTCTGGCTTCCTCATCATTTGGTAATTGTCTTTAAGACTACTACATGTTTTTAGGTGTTTCCTCAGGATGTCAAACAGCATGTCTAATTTTTCTGAAACACAAGGAATTCTTTTCCACTTTCATACTCCTTGGAGATCAGTAAAATAGTTCCACAACTGTCCCTCAAAATAATTTTTGCATAATGGTGTTGGTGTTTTCTTGATGTAATTAGCAAAATACCAAGTCTGAATTGGTAATTAAAAAACACTTTTAAAATTTAAAAAAAAAAGTCAGGGTTAGAAGAGGTTATCTCTTTTTCTAGTATGGGGTGATCATAGAAAGATAAGGTTAATATTGGTATCAACAGTACAGTTTTTTTTTCTTTCCACATATCTGAATTACTTGGATAAGTATTGCAAAGATGATTCATCAGGAACCAAGAAAAATGTCACATTCAAGATCACTCAATGAATAATACTTTTGGGACTTAAATTTTTATCAACTAAAAAAAGATCTCACAATATAAAAATTTCACTACCACCAAGAGAGCCAGATCGCATTCAGCAACTTTTAAAATGTGCACAACTTAACTTGTATAGAGTCATGGATTACTAAAAATGGAAGATTTTATTGTGCTACTTTGTCCATCCTGTGTCTCATATTCAGAAGACTTTCAATAACATCCCTGGTAAGTTTTAAACAATGGAGAGATCACAGTCTGAAGCCCTCAATCTATTATGTTAGAAAAGGCAAATAGACAATTTATCTTACTAGTGTCCGATACATTCTATTATCTACTGTCATAATGTGTCTTCTGAAACAAAAACAATTCAACCCTTTCATTACATGATTGGTGTCCTGTCTTCCTTAAACCTTTTCTTCTCCAAGGCAAATGTTCTGCTTCTTTAACTGCTCATGAGACTCATATGGTAGCCATAATCAGCCTGAGAATGCTTTTTTTTTTTAAATTTCAACTAATAACTATTTAACTAAATAAAATGACCCTTGGGAAAAACTTTTTCCAAAAATTTAGTTTCTCAGAAGCCAACTCCAGTTTATCTCATCATTTTGTCTTATTTTTCCAAAGTGTATGTAAAGTAGACACTCATTTTTCTGGCACTCCCTGGAATCTTTACCATAATTTGGGGAATAACCATTTTGATTTTTCCAATTGTCCCTTGGCAATGTAACACAATCACACTGTAACTCAATACTGTTCAGATAAGGCCTGGTCAAATAGATTGAGAAGTTCACATCAGAGTCAAACCAGGTCAATGAAATGAAAACCTGAGAATTGTCCTGGCATTCTCTTTAAGCTGGTGGATCAGAAGCCTGGAGCTGGCCCTCTTTGGGACAGCCTGCTTGAGAATGAAACCAATACCATCGAGAAATAGAGAAGAGACTGAGTGAAACAATGTTCCAATGATCAGTATTTGAAGTTCTGGCTGAAGTTAGACTTGCTCTGTTAGCCTCTCAATTACAAAAACACATCTGTCTTCTTTCCTGTTTAAACCAGATTAAGTAGCATTTTGGTCAATGTCTTCCAAAAGCTTCCTAATTAATATACTAGGTATGCTGATATATATGTTAAGATATATACATGTATGTGTATAATATATACAGAGAGTTTATTGAGAGAGAGAGATCCTTTTTGTAGCAATGTAGATATAACATTTGACTTCTGGTACATAGAACAAGATTTATCTTCTTCATCTGTAACATTGTGTTATTACTATATTATCATTGGTTCAAACATGTCTTCTTTTTATGTTTTATTATATCAGATATTCCCCCTTCAAAGTCAGCCTTTTTGCATGCTTCTGCTCCCAATCCACCTCTCACAAATTTTATGTATATGTATGTCAATATACAATACCTAGCAACACTTTTAATATATTTTATTTGCATAAATAGCATTAAGCTATATGACCCTTCAGCTTATTGTTAATAGCATTTTGATCTATTCATATTACATGTACAACTAGTTCACTTATTTTGGGTCCAGTGTAGTAGGCCCTCATATGAAAATTTTACACTTTGTTTTCCCATTTATGCATTTCTAGTTTGTTTTTAAGTCTTTGCTACTTCAAACAATGCTATTATTAACATTCTCATATGTGTTTCTTTCAGTATCTGGGCAAGACATTTTCTGAAATGCACACTTAAAGGTACAGTTGCTGGGTGTTACAGTATGCACATATTCAATTTCCCTCAATCCTGCCAAATTGTTCTCCAAAATAGCTGCACCATTTTCCCTTCTACAGTTGTGCATAAAGGTTTCTTTTTCTCCATATCCTCCTGACCCCTTGGTTTATCTTATCCGGATATTCTTTCTCTCCCCTTGGTCACATATTAGTCCTTGAAATCATTTGCATAACTTGGGTTTTGTTTTCTGACTTGTTGGTCATGATTATGACTATAATTATAATTTGTCTCCTCAGAAAGCAATTTTCCCCAACCAGTCTCAGGCCATGACTGACAGCCTGCATTATTTCTTAATTCTATTTGAAATTTATTACTATCTTTTCAAGGAAGAGAAGAACAACTGTATAAATTGTGCAATTTCCTGTGACAGCATTTCCTAAAATCCTATGAAAAAAAGATCTTCATGCTTCTCAAACTCTTCCTAACGGCATTTTCTCTAAATGATCTTTTATGATTTACCATTTTTTATTGGATGATTCCCTCACACCTCATTTCCTTCATTGTACATAGTGTTATTTGACCAAGTGTAACATAAATTCCCCTTGCAAAAGAAAAATAGAAGAATCAGAAAAAATTAATTTTATTTTTCCAGCAATCACTTTGCAACTTCCTATGTTGCAAACACAGATAAGAATCCCAACATTCCCAGCCTGTCTGAGGGTCTGGGCCATGTTCCTCTTTTACCCTGGAAGTGAAACAAAGGAAACAGCCCATCTTGTAAAACACTCATTCAAATTCCACTCTCTATGTGATGGGCTTCCTACAACTGCTACATAAAGTGTCAATTGAAACCAGCCTTGTCATAGAGACTTTTACAAAATATGAACAGTGCTAAATACCTTAAAGTGAATCGATTTCTACTGAAAGTGTTTTAACCTCCTTTTAGGTCAAGAAATAGCAATTTTCTGAGCTTCACTGTAACCTGAGAATTAATCCTAAGAGGCAGGTGTGCACTGCATACATCATTTGTTCCATGAAATTTATTGAAGACGCCTTTGTATAAGACTGTCCTAGTAACCCTTTTCCCTCCCTTCAGGCGGAGGTGTGGTTCTGGAGCAGTGGAGTGGTGACACTTTGAGGGTATTCTTTCCACTAGAGATTGTTTATTTGTTACTTTCTTTTCTTTTTTCTTTTCTTTTTTTAGACTGTGTCTCGTTCTGTCACCCAGGCTGGAGTGCAATGGCACAATCTCGGCTCACTGCAACCTCTGCATCCTGGGTTCAAGCGATTCTCCTGCCTCAGCCTCCTGAGTAGCTGGGACCACAGGCACCCACCACCATACCCAGCTGATTTTTGTATTTTTAGTAGAGACAGGGTTTCATCATGTTGGTCAGACTGGTCTTGAACTCCTGACCTCGTGATCCGCCCGCCTTGGCCTCCCAAAGTGCTGGGATTACAGGTGTGAGCCAACGCGCCCGGCCAATTTGTTACTTTCTTTAAAAACAAAATTAGATCTGACTCCAGGGCAACATAAGATGTGAGCCTCTTTTAAATTTGTAAAGATGGAATGGGCATTGGGTAAATTTTACAGATGAACGAACTGAGGCTCTGAGAGGTTAAATACTTTAGCAAGGATTCACAGCTGGGGTTATGACATACTAGAACCAAGCACAGGGCATAATCATGAACTGGAGAAGAAAGTACTTGGCAAAGAATAAAGTGACACACACAATGGATAATGGTGATTGCTTCTGTATGGCCTATGCTCTGTAGGACTGACATCTCAGAGTGGGGGCTCGTATGTATGGGACAGTAACAATGATGATAATTATTGGCTCTAACAGTGACTGCTCATTATGTGCCAGACACTATTACTAGTCCAGATACTTTATTAACTTATTGAATCCTTCCAACAGCTCTATGAATAACTGTTAATATCTCCATTGTAATGCTAAAGAAATTCAGAGAACTTAAGCCAGCAACTCAGAATTACACAGTAAGAAGCCAAGCTGAGTGCATAATCACAGCTGAGCACCAGCACCTGTATGCTTCAAAACTGCATGCCTTGCCTCTGCAACCTAAACAGTACTACATATAAACTCTACATATGTGTTTTCTTGGATGGAAATATACCTATCCAAATATAGGCAGTATAAAATCATTGTTTCCTACAACCTAGCCAGTCTAGAAGTTGTGCTCTCTTACTCAGAGTCGAGAGACTCTTATATCTAGATCTCTTAAGCACCCATGGTTCAGTTTTTCTTTTCTTTACCTGTGCAAGACATGCAAGGGCCACACATATTTTTCTCTTATTTCACTCTTCATTAAATAATATTGTACAACCACTTCAGAAGCTAGACAGGACTCATTCTGTAGCAAAATTATCTTGGCTTCTTTCTTCCCTGGGCCCTGAAACACTGTTACTAATAAAAGCCTGTCTTTCTAGTACTGAGATGCCCAGCAGAGAGTATGAATCAGCCCAGGAAATAAGTATTGGTCCGATGAAATCAGTCAGTCCCTTGACCCTCCTCAATTCTCAGATGACTTTTCTTCTCTCTGGCACATTAAATCATTTTTTCCCCTCTAAATGGTGATGCATTTACTGATCACTAATATAATTCTTCATTCCTGGGTCAAGGGAGACTTTATGCTGACATATAGGTTGCAAGAAGGAATGGAAACAATTACTTATTTAGAAGAATGACTCAAATGCTCACTCATGTTTTCATTTTTTTCTACAGCTCTAGCGAAAGGTCCAAAATGATGTCCTAAGAAGGCTATAGGGGAAAACAGACACCAGTTATCTCTGCTGTTTGCTGTCAGTTGTGTCTGTCTTCTTCCACTTATTCATTAAAGAATAACTTATCTCTGGTCTGTAAGGAGGAATTCAGCAGAATGAGGAAAATGTGTTGTACCAGGGAAAAACAAAATGGGAAAAGCAATGAACCAAGGACAATAAGATGCTTCTATTCCAAAGCAACTGGGGAGAGAAAGCATTGCAAATTTAAATAAATAATGGCTATCTTCATTTGGTAGATGACAGTGGGGTATTATAATTTTTAAAGAACAAAAGACAAAGTCTTGCTATCGATGCAGACTTCCTTTCTAAGACCCAGAAGTATGGCTCATTCCAGTCATGAAACAAGATATTGAAAGTCTCCGGAATGATTCTGCTACTGCATGTGTAAATCTAGCCCTAATGCAACTTCTAAGCACTTAAAGTGAATAATAGGTACTATAAGTACCAGGTTTGCATAAAGCTAGGCACCAACATGAAGATACATGCTTGGTAATGGCAGTATTTGATGGAACAAAGCAGGTTCCCCCTCCTGAGTTCCTGAAGGAAAACAACACAGTGTTTAAGCTTACACGCCCAGATTCCGTAAGGCCTAGGATCAACTCATGGTCCCACCTTGCATTTGTGATCCCCATCATCCTAACCCTAAAGTATCTGATCCATAGATATTTAGACATTTATCTCCAAATTACCAATCCTCAGTATTACTTAATAATTATATGTATTGCTACCATTTATTACATGTTTATTTAATAAATTCTAGGTATTTTAAGAACCTTTCACACATTGGTAACTTTAGTCCTCCCAGAAACCCTGTGAGATAGCTACTGTTACTTTCATACCAGTTTTCAAATGAGTAACTGAGGAACAATATGGCTAAATAACAGCACATAGCATTTCCTCAGAAATTCTGAGGAAGGCCCAGATATTCTAACACAGTCTTCACTTCCCTCAAATGAGTTCTTCTACTATGCCACAGAGAAAGTAGTTACTTGCTTTCAAGAGCTATTAAATGATCATCCTTTTAAATAGCTTTTATTCCAGATTTAAATTGGCTTTGTAATATTCATTCTATTTAACAACAATGTTGTGTGTTGTGGATTTATTTTGCCAACAAACGTATGAGATGAACAGCATTGCCAAGTCCATCTCCTTCAAAATTCTCTTTGTAATAATCTAGGAGGGCTTCCAGAGGAAGGAAAGTTGCTTTTACTCTAGGAGTACTTATTTAATTCAGCTAGACTTTTGTCGGTGTTAACACAATTGCACTGGATGGTTTGTGCATTCATTTTAGTTGCTATTCCTACTTATTGCCCCAAAGCTGGAAACGGGGAGAAGCTAGCATGAGTACTTCCTAGTTTTTGCACATTTGTAACATTATCCCCAGCCTGTCTGAGGGTCTGTGGTATGTTCCCCTTTTGTCCTGGAAGTGAAACAAAGGAAATAGCCCAATAGTTAGGTTAGAGAAGAAAGTTTGATAAGGTCCATAGACTACTTTTAAGGTCAAGGCACTTAGGCAAGGTAGAAAGTCAAGATATCACAGATAAGGTGAATAATCTGAGGAACCAAGGACACCACGGGGCTCTGTGTTACAAAAGGGAAACAAAAACCTACTAGTGATCCTGGAATTTAGTTCTTGTCAGCCCAGAACCTCCTACTCCACATGCCCAATCCAGAACTGCTAGAGCATGCAGGAAGTCTTATTGTTCACAGAAGACTGAAAGCAAGGATTACTAGAAGTTTCAATGGGAGGGTTATGTTAGATAATGATTTAGCAAGAAATTCAGAATATACCTAAACAAGTCCAATCTGTTTCTTCATCAACTTTGATGTTGGCTTTCATCACCCAAGCAATAAAGGAAGCATTCTTTGTTTTCTGTTAGCATTTGTTTTTCTGCAAGCCAAGAGAGGAAAAGAAAGCAGACACAGAGCCCTGAAACGACATTTGAACTTTCAATCATCCTTTTCCAGATTTCTAGCATGGACCCTGGTTGTCTAGGGCCCATTAGCAGAACCTTCTTCATCAGGGCCAAGCTGGAGGTGAGAAGTAGAGAGTTGGAGATTGCTTTCAGCTCTGAGAATAAGATTCTTCAGATAGGAACTCATTTTTCCCTACTTTTCACAGAAGACCACAGCTCATCTTCTCACCATGCCTTACAATATCTCCAGGCCTTTCTCCTCATCTTCTTATACCTACATATCCTTCAAGACCCACCTCAACTCAGGCCTCTTCTCTGCCATAGAGGCAGACAGTTCAGATTTTGGCTCTACCAGTTCCTAGGTGTAAAACTGGACAAGTTACTCAACGTCTCTGACCATTGTAAGTTGTGGATCCATAATGCTCACCTTGTAATGCTGCTGTGAGGATTAAATGAGAAAAATGTGTATTGGTGCTTGGCATATTGGAGGTATCCACTAAATACTTTCTTTAGCTTGATATATGTGACTCTCCAAGTGTTCAAGTCAACTACTCATCTCATCTGTTGTTAAAGATAAAAACTGCAGGTCAGCAAGGATTTTAGATCTCTAAATTACTTAAGAGAGGTCAGATTTCCCATTAGATGAAACTACAGTATGTTTATTTTTATTAGTATTATCATCATTATTATTAAAGCAGCATTAAAAGCTACTATTTAATGAGCACTTTTATTATTCCACTCAATCTTTTCAACAGCTTTGCTCTAGGTGTTTTTCTTATTTGTTGGAATTACTCCAAAGCCTAGCAGCTTAAAATAGCAACTAACTGGGCAGGGTGCGGTGGCTCACACCTGTAATCCCAGAACTTTGGGAGGCCGAGGCAGGTGGATCACAAGGTCAGGAGATCGAGACCATCCTGGCTAACACGGTGAAACCCCGTCTCTACTAAAAAAAAAATTCAAAAAATTAGCCAGGCGTGGTGGCGGGCACCTGTAGTCCCAGCTACTCGGGAGGCTGAGGCAGGAGAACGGCGTGAACCTGGGAGGCGGAGCTTGCAGTGAGCCGAGATCGTGCGACTGCACTCTAGCCTGGGAGACAGAGCGAGACACCGTCTCAAAAAAAAAATAAAATAAAATAGCAACTAACTGAGTATACCTCATGGATTTGTGGGTAAGAAATTTGAACAGGGCTCAGCAGGGCAGTTCTTCTGCTCCACGTGGTATCAGCTGAAGTCACGTGGGACATTCAGCTGCTGGGTAGACTTATTTGGGGGATCAAAGATGTCTTCATTACTGTGTGGTGTGGTGCCAGGGATGGCCGGAAGAATGTGCCCTGCTAAGGAAGTCAGTTGAAATGCTGACATAGCCTCTCCAGCTTTGTAGTTTTAGTATAGTCAGCCTTCTTAAGTGGCCACTTAGAACTCTTGAGCAGGAAACTTAAAAGACCAGTACAATGTGGGATGGTACGTTGAGGGACTTTATCAAGTTCTCGCTTCTTTTCTTGTGGTTATTTTGGGAAAAGAATCAAAGCTGTTCTAATTTACAGACATTATCTGCCAGTGCAATTTGGATGGCATCAATTCCCTCTTCCAACAGTTCAACTCTCTTTGTTCTTTCTCTCTTAGTCTCATCACAAGGTTACCGTTTGGTGAAAGTTAGAGCAATCTGTATCCTAGTCAGGAATTAAAAGCCTCCAGTTCCTTAAGGCCTGTGTCCAGACATTGCATTTGGCAAATGCAATCCATGATTCATAATAGCATGGTGACTTACCCAAGATCATACATCTAGTGGTAGAATAATCTTTCAGAAAGGTCTGGCACCATGCATACTCTCAAGTCTTAGCCAGTCATTTGCATTAGATAGTGTCTCTCTCTCTCTCTCTCTCTGTCACACACACACACACACACACACAGGCACACACACACACACCAGCAGAGCTGGAAATGAACGCTTATTCAAGCAGTTCTGTTACCTCTGTGGAGAAGTGCCATGGGAATTATAATGGCAATCAGCTTCCCTGCTGCAATTGAAAAATTGGTTAATGTATTGGCACTAATACAGCACCTCTTCCCATCACAGCAGAATTGGCTGTTACTGTTATAGCTGGATTATGGCCACTTCTCCCTCCTTTGCAAAATTTAAGTCTGTGATGTTCTTGTCAAGGGAAATTATGATAGAGGTACAGCAGGCTGGTGATTACATTTGCTCGGCAACAATCCGTAAATAACCTACACATTCCATTTGCTGGCTTTGATTTGGTCCCTCACTTATACAAAGGGCAGACTTCTGGATATTGCAAGGGAAAAAAGGCTGGGGCATGGGCAGGGGTCCACATGGCAGGGGCAGGGGAGGAAAAGCATAATGTGAGAGTCAGGTTGGTCTCGCTTCAAATGAGAAGTTATAGGCTGGGTGTGATGGCTCATGCCTGTAATCCCAGCACTTAGGGAGGCCAAGGCAGGTGAATCACTTGAGATCAGGAGTTCGAGACCAGCCTGGCCAACATGGCGTAACACCGTCTCTACTAAAAATACAAAAATTAGCCAGGCGTGGTGGCAGGTACCTGTAATCCCAGATACTCTGGAGGCTGAGGCAGGAGAATCGATTGAACCTGGGAGGTAGAGGTTGCAGTGAGCCAAGATCGCATCATTGCACCCCAGCCTGGGTGACAAGAGTAAAACTCCATCTCAAAAAAAAAAAAAAGGAATTTATAAGCAGACTGGCATCTTAAGCAACCTCAGGAAAATAATTGAAACTGGTCAGCCTCTCTTGCCCTTTTCAACTGTCTGCTCTAAATTTCTTTCCTCCTTTGCTCATGTTCTGCCTGTGGCAGGTGGGCTAGTACCACTCACTTCTATTTAGCTGGAGTCTGACAGTGGAATCCAGCCTCTGCTCTCCCTCATTGCAGGTGATTTCACCGAAGGAAGCAGAAGAAATGGGAGGCCATTATGCCTGGGTGATAAGATTCCATGAATCTCATTATAAGGATCTTCCTCAATTTTTGTTCTTTCATTGTGCAGAGGCCCCGAACTCTTAAAACTTATGTACAGAAAATGCATTTGTCTACAGCCATACCACCCTGAACACGCCTGATCTCATCTGATCTCAGAAAATGCATTTGCACTCTTGCTCTAAATGCCACCAAATGATAACCTGATGATAAAATAAGAGAGAAAGAACCAAGAGAGCTGGCCTGTGGACAGAGGGAATGGATGCAATACAAATTGCACTGGTGGGGAATTTCTATAAATTAGCACAGGTTTGATTCTTTCTATGAATTACAACCACGGGGAAAGAAACAAGGACATCATGAAGTCTCTCCATTCACAATCTCACAATGTATTGGTCTTTTAAGCTAAGCTGTTCTTTTTGCCTCTATATTGTTTCAACGAAAGTAAACAGAGGCAAAAGCACCTTCTTTTTTAAAAAGTAGCTATATGAGGCATACTGTTTTTGTTCCACGCCATATAATTCAACTGTTTTAAGGGCACACTTTAACAATTTTTAATACATTTGCAGAGTTGGGCAACTATCACCACAATCTAATTTTAGAACATTTCCATCACCTAAAAAGACATGCTGTATGCACTTGCAGTCACTCCACATTCACATCTCCAGCTTCAGGTAACCAGCAATCTACTTTCTGACTCTCTAGTTTCGCCTTTTCTGGACATTTCATATAAATGGGATTATATGGCTTAATAAATAAATTTATTAAATATAAACAGGATAAATGTAATCTCTTATGTTTAGTTTCTCACTTAATTAAATCTTTTTCATTTAATATCAGCATATCATATCATGTACTAATATTTCAATCCCTTTTCTTGCCAACTATATTCCATTGTATGGATATACCACATTTTGTTTATCATTCACTAGCTGATGGACATTTGTGTCATTTCCACCTTTTAGATATTCTGAACAACATTGCTATGAACATGCATGTTCTAGTCTTCATGTGGATACATATCTTAATTTCTCTTGGTCGAACATCTAGGAATAGAATTGCTAGATGATATAAAATATCTACAAATAGATAAATATAGTTCACATTTTAAGAAACTGCCTAACAATTTTCCAAAGCAGCCGAGCCATTTCACAATTCCAGCAGCAATATATGAGAGTTCAAATTTCTCCATATCTTTACCAAGAATTGTTATTGTCTTTTTAAATTACAGCCATTCTATCGTCTGTGAAGTGGCATCTCATTGTGAAGTGAACATTCTTAAGATTCTTGTGTGTTACTTCTAAGATTACTGCTGTTAATGAAGAAGATGAAATTCTTTCATATTGCAGTAAAAAATCTGTCTCTTTTCTAGGCACTTAGACACTCAAGGTAGAATTTTACAAATTATGTCTGGGGATTAATTCAAGTTATCTTGGTAAATAGATCCAATCATCTCAAAGATGTGCATATTAATAGACTGAAATTTTAGTGTTGTTGGAATATGCTGAATTTATAATTTTTGTTCATTACTGAAAGCATAGCTCCTATATATGGGAGATGTTTTAGTAAAAATGTTTATCTCCTACCACTTCCTACTAAACATTCCCAGGAACCCTTGTGTTATTTGCTTACATCTTATAAAACACTGATTGTAGCCGGGTATTGTGGCTCATGCCTATAATACCAACACTTTGGGAGGCTGAGGGGGAGGAATGCTTTCGGCCAGGAGTTTGAAAGCAGCCTGGACAACATAGTGAGATCCCATCTCCACGCAGACAAAAAAGTAACTCAGCATCGTGGCTCACACCTGTAGTACCAGTTACTCAGGAGGCTGAGGTGGGAGGATTGCTTGAACCCAGGAGTTCGAGGTTACAGTGAGGTCCAGCAATTTATATATGTGACAAACAAGGTTAAAAATAAAATACTGATATAGCTTAATTCCATTTAAACACAGAAGTGTAAGGTATGAAATGCAGTTAATGAAAAAGAACAACCTTCCCAAACAAAAACAAACACGCACACACACGCGCACACACACGCACACACACCACCAGTGCCACCACCAGGACTACCACCCCACCATATAATTGTTTAGTGAAGAATTATATTCAAACTTGAAAATCAACTCATAAGATTGGTTCTCTGCTTTTTAAAGCAAATGGCACTTATTTTGTTAGATACCAGGATTTCTCAACCTCTGCATTGTTGACATTTTGGCTGGATAATTCTTTGTTGTGGGGGGCTGCCTGTACATTATAGGATGTTTAGCAGCATCCCTGGTCTCCATCTACTAGACACCAGAAACAACCACCCCCAATCCCACATTGTGACAACCAAAAAAAAAAAAAAGTCTTCAGACGTTGCCAAATGTCCGCCAGGGGTAAAATCACCCCTGTTCAGAACAATTGATGTAAACTGAAGGTATATGAACTAGATGGGAGAAATTTAATAAACACTGAAGTACTTATATAAAAATCACATTGCAACCGTTCTGTAATAGCTTACACACTTAGCTACAATTATTACTCATCGCATAAGGTATCTTTGCCCTCGAACAAAACAGAGATTTTCTGCCAGCCCCATCCCTATTTCTTGGAAGTAATGCTGTTTCTTTGACCCTTGTTCTCTCTTGTAGTTCAAATGCAGCTTTGTTTACCAAAGTCACATTTGGAAAGTCATCCATCTGTAACAAGCCGTCAGGACTTTTGTTAATGTTTGCTATTTCAAAAGGTTTAGCTTGTCAAATCTTAAAAACTTCTCTGATATCAAAACCCCCCATCATTGTATGTTAGTTTCATTCATTCCAACATAGTTTCTACTAACAATGCAACATTTATTTGAAGCATTTTTGTAAAATACATCATGAGAAACTGAGGCAAAGACATTTCAAGAGCTTCTCGAAAGAAACAAGAATTGGAAGAAGCAAATATTTTCCGAAACATCATAAAGATTTGTGACTGTTTATCCTCCAAGAAACTCTTTTCTTTCTATGCATAATTGATTGATGTCCACTTACAAGAAGAAACTCAATGGAATTATTTAGAATACTAAATATAAGTGCTAAATTATTGCATAGTTTCACATTCACATAGCCAACAACTCACTAGATAAACTCAAAAATCTTAGTGTCTAAAACTCAATCTAGCTAAAGCTGAATTAATAATATGTCTCCTCGCCGCAAACAAAAATTATCTGTCTCAGCGAATGCATCACTTATTTCTTCTTACACTATCTGAAAACCTCAAAATTATATAGACCCAGTGAGTTTCTCATATTCATTTTTTTCATCTCACTGCCATGACCTTTGTGCAGGCCTCATATTCCATTTCTGTAATATTAAAAGAAATTAATAGTGTCCTTTTATGGGCTTAATTGTGTTTCCCCCAAATTCCTACTTTGAAGCCCCAAACCCCTAGTACTTGGAATGTGACTGTATTTGGAATACGGCCTGTAAAGAGGTAATTAAGTTAAAATAAGGTCTTTGAGGTTGGCCCTAATTCAATATGACTGATGTCCTAACAAGGAGATATTAGGACACCCAAAGGGACATGTGAGGTCACAGCAAGAAGGGGGGCATGTGTAAGCCAAGGTGAGAGGCCTCAGGAGAAACCAAACCTGCCAACACCTTAGCCTCGAACTTCCAGTCAGAACTGTGAGAAATAAATTTCAGTGTAAGCCACCCAGACTCTGGTATTTTGCTATGGCAGCCCCAGCAAACTAACACATGTTGCAACTATTCTCTTTGGCGCTAGTTTGTCTCCCTCTAGTTTTCCCTCCACGGCACAAAAATAGTGAGGTGTTTGGTTTTGTTTTTTTTTTTTTCCTGTCTAAACTTCATACCTGGCAGCTCCACATCCAAGCTTAAAACCCTCCAAAGACTCCCAAGTTCTTAGAACAGTGATGTCAAGTTTCATCAGATATGCAAACATCACTTGGTAGTGGTGCCAAGATACCCATGCTCAGAGGATTCAGAGAACACCATTGGACTTGGCAAGAAGAATGCCATAATGATTGACATGCAGGCTGTGCATGTGGATGAAGAATGTGATTGCATGCTTGCTTCCATTGCAATCTCCAGCTAGGGGCTAAAATATCTCCTTAGCTTGGCACACCAACACCTCCACCATCTGACCTTCTGAACCTGTACCACTCTTCTCATGCTTCCAGCTCTTGTACGCTACACTCTCACCCTAGTCACAGGTCTCTAGAATGTTATGTGAGTCCGTGGTTCCATAGTTCAGTGTCTGTTTCATTTCCTGATGGGAATATCTCTTCTGCATTACTCACCTTTTGTATATCTACTTCTATTTCTAACCCCAATTATGCAATTTTTTAAATAAAAAATATTTAATCACTTCCAGCATGGAAAACTACTCTCACATTTTTGCCTTATTGTACTTCATCTACCCCAGCCCCAGAAACACTTTATTGTACTTTGTGTTTACACGGCTACCTTTACCACTAGACAGTGGCCTCCTTAAGATCAGGGATTGGGCCAGGCACAGTGGCTCTCGCCTGTAATCCTAGCACTTTGGGAGGCCGAGGTGGGCAGGTTATGAGGTCAAGAGATCAAGACCATCCTGGCCAACATGGTGAAACCCCGTCTCTACTAAAAATACAAAAATTAGCTGGGCGTGGTGGCAAGTGCCTGTAGTCCCAGCTACTCAGGAGGCTGAGGCAGGGGAATCGCTTGAAACCAGGATGGAGAGGTTGCAGTGAGCTGAGATTGCTCACTACACTCCAGCCTGGCAACAGAGCAAGATTCCATCTCAAAAAAAAAAAAAACAAAAAAAAACAAAAAAGATCAGGGATCATGTTTTATTCATCTCTATATTCTCATGTGCTCACATAATGTGTATAGAATACATAAAATGAATGAAAGAATAACTGGATAAATGAACATGTACCTTTGGGCTAAGTGAGTGAAAGTATTTCTGGTAAATATCTGGTAAATATCTCCAAAAAATTCTTGTGATACCCATTCAGAAGGGTCTTCACACTTATGAAGTGCAAGAAAAGCTCTATAGATAAGTGGGTTTAATCCATAGCTAGAATACAGAAAATTCAAAATTAGGACTGCCATCCTTTGGGCAAGATATACTCTAACGTAGTTGCATTCTTTGATCATAATGAGATGGAAATTTTAGAACTTCAAGAAAAAAGCGACCAATCAAAATGGTTTTTGTTAGTCCTGCATGACAGCTTTCTGCTGAAAGAGAATTCCTTCTAACATCCAAACAAAGTAGGAAATGTAGGCTGACTTTCCTCACTTGACTCTGTATGTGAACAATGAAGGGGCTAGTTTTAGACTAACTTCCTGGCATAACAAGGAGGCTGCTTCAAAAAGGAGAAGATATTCTAAACCATTGTATTACCTCCTCTGGGGCATGAACTGCCACATCCAGCCACGATATTATTACCTCATTTGGGGATCTGGCAAAAAAAAAAAAAAAAAAAAAATTTTTTTTTTTTTTTTTGCAAAATGAGAATTTTCGTGGAAGTTTCATTAACATGACATTTTCTTTTCTCTTATTATATTATGTATAATTTATCTTCTTGGAAAGAGGCCCAAATATCTTAGCAAACTTGCTTAATACTCAGTTTGTTATTTTTATATTCTTAAGAAAAATGAAGAGAGATTGTAACATGGTGATGTTAAAAACCTTCCCTGGGCAAACAAATCCTCTGATTTCTTCAAGTTTCACCTCCTAAATACACACACTGAAAGCAGCTAAATGAGGTAATAGAGATAATGCTTTGCTATAAAGCTATGTGTTTCCATTGCCTTCACTCCCATCTTTCTCCTTCCCATTCAAGCAGTGATGTTAGCTTCATATAAGTATTGTCCTCTGAGGGAGGGCAGACACCACCAAGGACCAAAATCCAAGTTCAGTTCTTAAATATATTTCTTAAAACCATAGCAGATAAAGTGTGAAGAGTATGCACGTCATCTGGGTAATAGCTGGACTTTACTGAGAGAAAAGGAGGACTGATGGTTTCTCAGAGTTTCCAAAGATGGTATTAAATATCAATAACCAAGCTTAGAATACTGAGCAGACAGTGCACACTAGAAACCATACAGAAGAGTGCACAGTGAATGGAGAAATTATCTCCCCCACCCCAAAAGGTAATAAGTGCTCAACCAGTAGACTTCAAAAGAAAAATTCAGTGGGGAGGCTGAAATAAAGCAACTCGTGCTTGTATTATGAGCCACAGATCAGTTCCTTACCCAAATTCTTCTTAGACCCATAAATCAAAGATGGCGAAATGAGAGAGAAATCCAGTGTGTGTATGAGACATCCCAGAACAGTGGAGTTACTGCTGATTTCCCCAAAGCTTATCTCAGGCAGATTTCATATCTGCGAGCAAATCCCTAAGATGTGCATAGTGCTGGAGGCAACTGAATGTACAGGGAGCAACTTGGTAATGACTGAAGCAAGTGTTCCAGCAGATTCTCTTGAAGGGAAAGAAACTCCAGAAAGTCCTTCATACCCCAGAGATGCACAGGACAGTAGCTGAGAATCCTGATCCTCCAGATAAGGGGCTCCGAGGACCATCAAATAGGAAAGTCCTGGGTTTGAACAACAAAATGCAGAGCACATGGGCCTCACAGCCAGAGCCACAGCAGAGTTCAGGCAGATCAAGCCATCCGGCCCTGGAAGCTACTGGGGTCAGAGGTAACCCAAGAAGCAACCACACCCTACCCTTTCAATGCCCTGAGAGGAAACTGATCATGTCTTGGGACAAAGAAAAATGCTGAAATGGAGGGGCAAGTTTTTAAATTAACTGAACATTTACACAAAAGAGACAGGGGTTTAAAACTAAACAGATAGTGGAAACAGTTTTTCAACAACAGTGTACATGTTGAGAGCAAATATAGACTAGTAGAGAAAATTGCCTTTTTGCACATCTGGGTTGATATTATAAAATTTAAGCAACTATAATATAAAATTCTATACACATAGGCAGTGAGAAAAAACTTTTATGGTCTGAAACAATTTTCATGCTACATGTCATAATAGAAGGTCTTCTAGAATCCATGTATGCCCAACAAAAGCCACTGAAGGGAAGCTTACCAGAGTGCCATCGAGTTCCTTCCCCTAAGGAACAGACTTCCAGACTCAAGGTACACCTTAGTTTTGTTTCTACTATACCTCTGCTCACTGATCCATTTGTGCTATTATGCCTGAAAGTAATCTGGAAACCTAATCAAAAGCCATCATCGTGCTCAGTGCTCTGAACGTCGAGGTAAACAAGGAAACAACAATGTTCTCAAGGACCTCAAAAATTGCCAGCAGCTACACACCCACCAGAATGATACAAAGGCAAAGGAGGGGCATATGAATCTGGTGAGATGTAAAACAACTGGAACTTCATTTAGTGCTGGCAGGGGTGGAAATAACCACCACTCTGGATATCTGTTTGGGAATGTTTACTCAAGATGAACTTTTCCATACCCTTTGACCTAGCAATTCCACTCCAAAGTATGTAACCAACCAAAATATGTATGTATGTTTCTTCAAATGATCCACACGTGAGTGTTCAAAATAATATTACTCATAGTAGTGAAAAACAGCCTAAGTTCCCATCAAAAAAAAACAAAAAACAAAAACAAACAAAAAAAAACAGCCTAAGTTCCCATAATGAAAAAACATTCAACCGTGACAATGAATGAATTAAACTGAAATATAACAGTTATGAGTGGACCTTATAAACATTATGTTCAGTCTGGGATGCCAGACTCAAATGAGCACTAATAGTATAATTCCCTATTTGCAAACTGCACAAAAGGCAAAACAAATCTAGAAGACAGGAGAGTGACTAGAGGCTGAAAGGGGTCATGAGAGAGGCATACGGGTTTTACTTCTTGATCTTAAGGCTTTTACTCAGGTGTGTGTTCAGTTTGTAAAAATTCAGTGAGTTGTACATTTATGATAGACATACTTCTCTGTATAATACTTTACATTGTATAATATATTTCACTATATTAACATATATTTTATTATATTCCAGTGAAATGTTTATAAAAATTAAAATTCCAAAAAACAAATATAAATTAGTATAGAATCCCAGATCTATTTCCACCACTTATTAATGCAGAAACTGAGTTTGCTTCTCCCTGATATTTCCAAAGCTTCCAACTAAAACTGTCAAAGTTCTCTACAGCCAACCACATGAATATACAAAGGTTCTTGAAAGCAAAAATAGGCAGGAAATGTCAGAATACTCATATTGCGCTTCCTACCTTCCCGTTTTACTGAAAAGAACTTTGAGAACCCCAAACTGAATTTTTCCCTTTCCATCTCACAAGCTCCAAAATCATAGTCTGAAAAAGCATCATTTCAGAGAGAGACAGGCATACCAGCAGGTGCCATTTCTAATTCCTCCTGGCTACCGTCTGCATAGAGTGCTGAGGGATAAAAGCTGTGATGAGAGCATTCTTTCCACAATTTCATATTCATGGAATTTGTTGTTACTTAACTTTTCACAAATCGTTAGGCTGAAGTACCTCTCCATTTTTCCCCCAAATAGTGTCATTTGACCTGGTATCCAGCTTAATACAGCCTCTGCTTTTGAATAGATTTCCTTACAAGTGGCAATCTCTAATAGGGTCATGTCGAGAGGCAACCCGACTGCATACTACCTACTGCACGTTAATGTGATGAAGGTAATTTCAAATGGCATTCAATCAAAAAATCTGAAACTTTTATTAGTGAGGTTGGGGGCTTTCTCTGTTCAGATGAGGCTCATTGCAACTCAACTCCGATATTTTCAACTAAGATTTCAGAGGATGGGATTTTTTAAACTGTGCACGTACTCAATGGTCCACATTGCTTTACAGACCGAATAGTTGGCTGCGCTTTTAGAATACTGAGTGCAAATTTCTTTTCATCCAAAGAAATACAGCAGACCACTTGTCATTTAATCATCAATGCAGATGATCTCTGAATATGTGAGATAAATTACATGCTAAACCATGAAGATCAAAACATGTGTCTTGGTGGAAAACAACACTACCCCCTGGAATGCTGTAAAAATATGTGCTCATATTTTGTTACTGCATACCTCCTTTTTTCAGGATAGAACTGCTTGTGTGAGAAATCAGTTGCAGAAAGGGTTTGGAGGACTGGGATGGACCTGCTTGTCTTTTCCAATCTTTTCAAAGTCAAAAAGGATTTTGGGTAGAATCCAGACTTACTTGGAAAATATGCTGAAATAAACAAGCAATGATGCTATGTTTGAAGGAAGGGTGATGATGGCAAATATTTGCCTTCCCTGAGTACAATGAAGTTCAACCAAGCAGCAGTTACGTTTCAAGAAATTCAGGATCCTAAGTAGATTAGACAAAAACAAAAATGCTGTAAAATTGAAATTAGGTTATTATTCAGGCATTTTACAGATCAAGATCCCCTGAGAAGTATGAGTCATTCTGAATTAAGTAGAGTAAGATCATTTAGGTACTGGATTTAGTCTGTTTGTATCTTTACTCTTAAGTGACCTAGCACTGAGCCAGGCTGAGAAGACTTGCTAGAACTCAGGACAAGAATTCAGATTTCCAATGGTCTTGCTTCCACAACATCAATATCTTTTTAAAAATTTATTCTTTATTGGTACATAATGGGTGTAATATTTTCAGGGTGTGTGATAATTTTATACATTTATATAATGTGTAAAGATCAAATCAAGGTAATTGAGATATTCATCACCTTAAATATTTATCTTTTCTTTATACTACAAACATTCAGGTACTCCCCTTCAGTTATTTAGAAATGTACAATATATTGCTGTAAACTATAGCCACCCTTCCCAGTATAGGAAGAAAGGATAGTGACATCATACACCCTCAGTACCATTTTAACCCCTGGTGGGTTCCTACTACGGTTTTTATGTTCGCTGAATATTCTGCCAAATGTTGACTCTGTTTTCTTGTGAGCTAAGCCATGTGGAGCTAAGATGTGGTTCATCTCACCTTTAGACTTTATTCTTCAGACATTCATACATATTTGTCTGCCTAGTTCTTTTTATTATAAAATATTGTTAAAAGTTGAATAACTGGGGGAAATTGTGAAATTTTTTCTTCCATTTTCAACAAACAAAACATTCATCATCATTTTGGTACCTGCCTTATCATTACTTATCATATGCATGTATAATTTTACATTATACTAATTACATAAATTATATAAAATTGTATCCAATATGCAGATATATATTTAAGGGCATTTCTAGACTATGCAAAAATATGGAAGCTTAACACTGAAATCTCAACAATGGCCCCTAAATTTTGTAGGCTTGGTATGATAACATACTGGAACCCTTATTCATTTTTTTTTTTTGCTTTTTTTTTTATTATACTTTAAGTTTTAGGGTACATGTGCACATTGTGCAGGTTAGTTACATATGTATACATGTGCCATGCTGGTGTGCTGCACCCACTACCTCGTCATCTAGCATTAGGTATTATCTCCCTGTGCTATCCCTCCCCCCTACTCCCACCCCACCACAGTCCCCAGAGTGTGATATTCCCCTTCCTGTGTCCATGTGATCTCATTGTTCAATTCCCACCTATGAGTGAGAATATGCAGTGTTTGGTTTTTTGTTCTTGCTATAGTTTACTGAGAATGATGATTTCCAATTTCATCCATGTCCCTACAAAGGACATGAACTCATCATTTTTTATGGCTGCATAGTATTCCATGGTGTATATGTGCCACATTTTCTTAATCCAGTCTATCATTGTTGGACATTTGGGTTGGTTCCAAGTCTTTGCTATTGTGAATAATGCCGCAATAAACATACGTGTGCATGTGTCTTTATAGCAGCATGATTTATAGTCCTTTGGGTATATACCCAGTAATGGGATGGCTGGGTCAAATGGTATTTCTAGTTCTAGATCCCTGAGGAATCGCCACACTGACTTCCACAATGGTTGAACTAGTTTACAGTCCCACCAACAGTGTAAAAGTGTTCCTGTTTCTCCACATCCTTTCCAGCACCAGTTGTTTCCTGACTTTTTAATGATTGCCATTCTAACTGGTGTGAGATGGTATCTCATTGTGGTTTTGATTTGCATTTCTCTGATGGCCAGTGATGATGAGCATTTTTTCATGTGTCTTTTGGCTGCATAAATGTCTTCTTTTGAGAAGTGTCTGTTCATGTCCCTCGCCCACTTTTTGATGGGGTTGTTTGTTTTTTCTTGTAAATTTGTTTGAGTTCATTGTAGATTCTGGATATTAGCCCTTTGTCAGATGAGTAGGTTGAGAAAATTTTCTCCCATTTTGTAGGTTGCCTGTTCACTCTGATGGTAGTTTCTTTTGCTGTGCAGAAGCTCTTTAGTTTAATTAGATCCCATTTGTCAATTTTGTCTTTTGTTGCCATTGCTTTTGGTGTTTTAGACATGAAGTCCTTGCCCATGCCTATGTCCTGAATGGTGATGCCTAGGTTTTCTTCTAGGGTTTTTATGGTTTTAGGTCTAACGTTTAAGTCTTTAATCCATCTTGAATTGATTTTTGTATAAGGTGTAAGGAAGGGATCCAGTTTCAGCTTTCTACATATGGCTAGCCAGTTTTCCCAGCACCATTTATTAAATAGGGAATCCTTTCCCCATTGCTTGTTTTTCTCAGGTTTGTCAAAGATCAGATAGTTGTAGATATGCGGCATTATTTCTGAGGGCTCTGTTCTGTTCCATTGATCTATATCTCTGTTTTGGTACCAGTACCATGCTGTTTTGGTTACTGTAGCCTTGTAGTATAGTTTGAAGTCAGGTAGTGTGATGCCTCCAGCTTTGTTCTTTTGGCTTAGGATTGCCTTGGCGATGCGGGCTCTTTTTTGGTTCCATATGAACTTTAAAGTAGTTTTTTCCAATTCTGTGAAGAAAGTCATTGGTAGCTTGATGGGGATGGCACTGAATCTGTAAATTACCTTGGGCAGTATGGCCATTTTCACGATATTGATTCTTCCTAGCCATAAGCATGGAATGTTCTTCCATTTGTTTGTATCCTCTTTTATTTCCTTGAGCAGTGGTTTGTAGTTCTCCTTGAAGAGGTCCTTCACATCCTTTGTAAGTTGGATTCCTAGGTATTTTATTCTCTTTGAAGCAATTGTGAATGGGAGTTCACTCATGATTTGGCTGTCTGTTATTGGTGTATAAGAATGCTTGTGATTTTTGTACATTGATTTTGTATCCTGAGACTTTGCTGAAGTTGCTTATCAGCTTAAGGAGATTTTGGGCTGAGACAATGGGGTTTTCTAGATATACAATCATGTCGTCTGCAAACAGGGACAATTTGACTTCCTCTTTTCCTAATTGAATACCCTTTATTTCCTTCTCCTGCCTAATTGCCCTGGCCAGAACTTCCAACACTATGTTGAATAGGAGTGGTGAGAGAGGGCATCCCTGTCTTGGGCCAGTTTTCAAAGGGAATGCTTCCAGTTTTTGCCCATTCAGTATGATATTGGCTGTGGGTTTGTCATAGATAGCTCTTATTATTTTGAAATACGTCCCATCAATACCTAATTTATTGAGAGTTTTTAGCATGAAGGGTTGTTGAATTTTGTCAAAGGCCTTTTCTGCATCTATTGAGATAATCATGTGGTTTTTGTCTTTGGCTCTGTTTATATGCTGGATTACATTTATTGATTTGCGTATATTGAACCAGCCTTGCATCCCAGGGATGAAGCCCACTTGATCACGGTGGATAAGCTTTTTGATGTGCTGCTGGATTCATTTTGCCAGTATTTTATTGAGGATTTTTGCATCAATGTTCATCAAGGATATTGATCTAAAATTCTCTTTTTTTGGTTGTGTCTCTGCCCGGCTTTGGTATCAGAATGATGCTGGCCTCATAAAATGAGTTAGGGAGGATTCCCTCTTTTTCTATTGATTGGAATAGTTTCAGAAGGAATGGTACCAGCTCCTCCTTGTACCTCTGGTAGAATTCGGCTGTGAATCCATCTGGTCCTGGACTCTTTTTAGTTGGTAAACTATTGATTATTGCCACAATTTCAGCTCCTGTTATTGGTCTAGTCAGAGATTCAACTTCTTCCTGGTTTAGTGTTGGGAGAGTGTATGTGTTGAGGAATTTATCCATTTCTTCTAGATTTTCTAGTTTATTTGCATAGAGGTGTTTGTAGTATTCTCTGATGGTAGTTTGTATTTCTGTGGGATCGGTGGTGATATCCCCTTTATCATTTTTTATTGTGTCTATTTGATTCTTCTCTCTTTTTTTCTTTATTAGTCTTGCTAGCGGTCTGTCAATTTTGTTGATCCTTTCAAAAAACCAGCTCCTGGATTCATTAATTTTTTGAAGGGTTTTTTGTGTCTCTATTTCCTTCAGTTCTGCCCTGATTTTAGTTATTTCTTGCCTTCTGCTAGCTTTTGAATGTGTTTGCTCTTGCTTTTCTAGTTCTTGTAATTGTGATGTTAGGGTGTCAAGTTTGGATCTTTCCTGCTTTCTCTTGTGGGCATTTAGTGCTATTAATTTCCCTCTACACACTGCTTTGAATGTGTCCCAGAGATTCTGGTATGTTGTGTCTTTGTTCTTGTTGGTTTCAAAGAACATGTTTATTTCTGCCTTCATTTCGTTATGTACCCAGTAGTCATTCAGGAGCAGGTTGTTCAGTTTCCATGTAGTTGAGCGGTTCTGAGTGAGATTCTTAATCCTGAGTTCTAGTTTGATTGCACTGTGGTCTGAGAGATAGTTTGTTATAATTTGTGTTCTTTTACATTTGCTGAGGAGAGCTTTACTTCCCAGTATGTGGTCAATTTTGGAATAGGTGTGGTGTGGTGCTGAAAAGAATGTATATTCTGTTGATTTGGGGTGGAGAGTTCTGTAGATGTCTATTAGGTCTGCTTGGTGCAGAGCTGAGTTCAATTCCTGGGTATCCTTGTTGACTTTCTGTCTCGTTGATCTGTCTAATGTTGACAGTGGGGTGTTAAAGTCTCCCATTATTAATGTGTGGGAGTCTAAGTCTCTTTGTAGGTCACTCAGGACTTGCTTTATGAATCTGGGTGCTCCTGTATTGGGTGCATATATAGTTAGGATAGTTAGCTCTTCTTGTTGAATTGATCCCTTTACCATTATGTAATGGCCTTCTTTGTCTCTTTTGATCTTTGTTGGTTTAAAGTCTGTTTTATCAGAGACTAGGATTGCAACCCCTGCCTTTTTTTGTTTTCCATTTGCTTGGTAGATCTTACTCCATCCTTTTATTTTGAGCCTATGTGTGTCTCTGCATGTGAGATGGGTTTCCTGAATACAGCACACTGATGGGTCTTGACTCTTTATCCAATTTGCCAGTCTGTGTCTTTTAATTGGAGCATTTAGTCCATTTACATTTAAAGTTAATATTGTTATGTGTGAATTTGATCCTGTCATTATGATGTTAGCTCATGATTTTGCTCGTTAGTTGATGCAGTTTCTTCCTAGTCTCAATGGTCTTTACATTTTGGCATGTGGAACCCTTATTCTTAATGAGCCTATAATCATTGGCTTTCAAGCCTTGGTACAAAATATCTCCATGGCCCTTTCTCCCTTAGTTGAATTCAAGAAGCAGATAGACATTTGAAGAAAGCAACTCCAAAAGGCATAGCCTGGCTAAAAAATAGGTGCCAGACAGCTTTTCCCTGTTTGTCCTGCCAATTTTTCTTCTTTACATATAGAGGAATAATACTGGACCAGGAATATTCAATTTTCCCCTCTGGGGGATTTATTCATTCCTGCGCTCTGAGCACATACTCTTCTGGAATGCCTACTTTGCTGAAAGCGATTCCCTCCCTCTTCCTAACCTACTGTATTTAGCCAGTTTTGCATCACTAATGAAGAAATACCTGGGGCTGGGTAATTTATGAAGAAAAGAGATTTATTTGGTTCATGGTTTTGTAGGTTGTACAAGAAGTATGACACCAGCATCTGCTCCTGGTCAGGACCTCAGGAAGCTTTAAATCATGGTGGAAGGGGAAGGGCGAGCAGATGTGTCATATGGTGAGGTGGGAGGAAGCAAGAGAGAGGAGGAGGTGACAAGCTATTTATTATTTATTTATTTATATTTTATGGCTTTTTTTTAGACAGAGTCTTGCTCTGTCACCCAGGCTGGAGTGCAGTGGTGCCATGTCGGCTCATTGCAACCTCTGCCTCCAAAGTTCAAGACATTCTTGTGCCTCAGCCTCCCAAGTAGCTGGGACTACAGGTGTGTGCCACCACGTCTGGCTAATTTTTTGTATTTTCAGTAGAGCCAGGGTTTCACCATGTTGGCCAGGCCGGTCTTGAACTCCTGACCTCAGGTGATCCACCCACCTCCGCCTCCCAAAATGCTGGGATGACAGGCGTGAGCCACCATGCCTGGCCTTAAGCTCTTTTAAACAACCAGCTCTCCCATGAATTAATAGATTAACAATGCACTCATTACCACAGGGAGAGCACTAAGGGATTCATGAGGGATGTGCCCCCATGACCTGAACCCCTCCCACTGGGCTCCACCTCCCACATTAGGGGTCAAATTTCAACAAGAGATTTGGAAGAGACAAATATTCAAACCATATCACTACCTTTGATTTTCCCCCTGCAAAGCCCAAAAATCACACACACACAAAAATGGTGAGGGTTCAATAGGGAAGGAATAAAGGAACAAGGAGGCCAGGACAAGAGGTCAGTACTGAGAAAGTCCAGCCTGGAAATTTTTGAGTCTTGGGAAAACTCGCCTTTATATTCAAGAATAAAATTACCCCCATTTATTTAAGTAGGTCTTGCCTTAACGGAAAGGGAGTCTATCTTCTCAAATAAGTGGGCCGAGCCAGCAGCTCACTTCTATCTTGTGTTTTTTAATTGAAAATTATTATTAGTATCACTTGATTTACTTTTACTGTTCATAACCAACATCGTGAAAAAGCTCAAATTTGAACAGTTAATGGAAATAATTAGGAAACGGCTTCAGATATTTTTTAAGTTGCTTGCACCCTATTAAGCAAGTAGTAATATTGTGAAATATTGGAGTCTATCACTGTTGTTTGTTTAATAGACCATGCCTCCATTTTGTTTTACTGTTTATGCAGAACATTTTGACTTTCAGAGAGAAGAGATTTTCACAAATGCTATTTAAAATGCTTTGTAAGGAGTTTCTTTGGAGCTGCCAAACCAAAAGTTTGATTTGGAGAGTTAGTTAAGTATGCCTGGAAGAAACTAAAATAAGTATTGCTGTCACTCCAAGCATGGCAATGGTCTCCAGAGGAAAATCCCTTAAGAAGATGAATTTTAAAGTAATTAAGCCAGTTGTGTAATGGAAATAAAAAAAATTTGCCCAGGGTCAAAATATCATTTTTTTCCAAAATAATATGTGTCAAATGACTCTAAGCCTTATTTTTAACATATTTCTTTCTTTTGTCCCCCAGGCTGGAGTGCAATGGTGCTAACTCGGCTCACTGCAACCTCTGCCTCCTGGGTTCAAGCGATTCTCCTGCGTCAGCCTCCCAAGTAGCTGGGATTACAGGCACCTGCCACCACGCCTGGCTAATCTTTGTATTTTTAGTAGAGACGGGGTTTCACCATGTTGGCCAGGCTGGTCTGGAACTCCTGACCTTGTGATCCACCTGCCTTGGCCTCCCAAAGTGCTGGGATTACAGGTGAGAGGCACTGTGCCCAACCTGCATATATTTTTATATGATGTCTGTTTCAGTGTAAAGACCATGTGGAAGCTCAAAGCACTTGGAAATTTTCTCATTGAATGTCTTCACATATTATTTTGTAAAGCCAAGAAGTAAATAACATGGCTGAGATGATGAAATTTTGAGGTCAATTAATTGTTCCCAGATCTCACAGCAAAATCATAACAGAATTTACTTTGCCTCAAACCTCACTTTTCTTTTGCCCATCCTGTGTTACCGCTGGGGACCTGCAATAAAATCTTAAGGTATTTAAGGTGGGTAGCATTTCTCCTACGTACTAACCAGTGGTGCCCATGATGCTCACCCCATTCTCATGCCTACGATAAAAAAGAACTGACAGTATTATCATCCTATCAGCACAAAAGGATCAAGAATTTTTTTTTCATATTTTACCTCACTGAATCACCAAAAAACTCTATAGTAGGAATTATGATCCCCTTCTTATAAGTGAGCTAACTGAGGGTGAAGTGTAGAATAACCTAATGTGACTAAAAATTACTGGGCAAGAATTCAACTATTTGCCTGATTCAAAACCTGTGCTCCCTCACCAGGCTATGGAAAGAAGCTTATTATCTTCCCTTTGCCAAAGAAATGTTTACAACACTTGCAGAATAACTCACAGGGGATCTCACGCCATATGGAAATTTCCCAGCAAGGTGGTTCCACATTTGCTTCCATGGCCTCAAGCTTTAGGACACATTGACTCTCATTAGGAAGAAAGAGATCTCTGTAAGTTGGTGTGGGGGATTTGTGGGTGCTACTTACAGAACTTATATTCTTCCTTTTCTAAGTGTTCTAAACAATTAATAAGAGGATTAAGATATAACATCATCTTCATTATCTGTTGTTTACATTGCCAAGTGCGAATCCATTATCTATTGTCTTCATTCTTCCTAACAAAACCCCAGTTTTGTTCAGTTATCTATGTCTCCTTTGCTACCAAAATCCATAGTTTCTACATCAACTGGCTTTATGGTCCTCCATTAAGACTTCAGTGCTGTGAAACTGTTGAAACTGAAGCCAGTTTTCCACACCAACTTCCACTGAGTATGTTGTTGAGGTGAACTTGCTGCCTTTTTAAGCTTCAGATAAGGCTCCAAATACCTCTTGGGGCTAAGTGCTGGTTGTGAGCCAAACAGAAATCAGAAACAGAAATGGTTCTCTATGCTACATTCAGACTTTGTGATTATTAGTTGCAATCCAGGATTCAGGAGAAAAGGCCAGGGCACAAGATGGTCAGGATGGGAACTTCTTGATACAGGAGAGGGAACATTATCCCTGGGATGGAGAGAACAGGAGATGCCTTTGAAAAAAATCACTGGGATTTACCAATATTGAAGGCAGAAGAGCTGTATGGTATAACTGAAAAATACTGTGAAATTAGGCTTCAAATGACCTGAGGCAGAGTCCTAGGTATGCCATTTACTGGTTGTGCAACTTAGGTACATTACTTTTCCTGACCCTCAGTCTTTGAAAGTGTTAATTAAGATTATCAATATTCAGCAGGATCATGAGACAGCCTAGATGGTCAATCATCTTCCATTCAAGTTCCGTTTTGTCTGTATCCCTTTTATCTCCTATTTTGATACCAGTGACCTTGTACTTATGTTCATCATAAGTGTCATCTGGACCAGGGCTTCCATAGATTCATGGGCCACCACCCCCTGGCAGCCCCTGAGCCTGGCAAGTTAGACATGGCAATAACAACCCCACATACACCATTCATGTTCTGTTTTAGTTTATAAAATGCATTCACATACATTCTCATTTGGTCAACATAATAATCCCATGGGACTAGTAGTATTAAGACTTCCATTTTATAGATGATGATAATTAGACTTAGAACATAGAAGCAATTTTCCCAAAGCCACTAGGCTAGGAAGTGGCAGAACAGGATAAAAATCCAGCCTGTTTGACAAAAATCGTCTGTTCTTCATGGTAGCTTAGAAGTGAAGATCAACATTATGGAACCAGGTTCTGTAGTACATGCTACTGATGCCTTGCTTTGATTTATTGTACCTGGCTGGCATCCCCACTCTCTTTCCTTCTGTGAGGGTTGGCTGCAACAGCTCAAAACCTTGTCCAGGTAACAGGTCTCCACAAAGTGAGCTACCTCCCACCAGAACATACCTGTGAGATTATGTCTTCTACTTCAGGGGCAGTCAACAGCCCACCAGAGATAGATTCTGGGGTACAAATTTCTGCCCCCATGCCTTAAGGTGGGACTACTCTGTACTGTTACTTACATTCCAGAGCTCCTTGTAGGATCAGACCGAGGCTAGACTTTAACTGAACTTCAATTGAATAATTGCCTAATTTATTCCATTTCTTTACCTTTCTTGGCTCACTCCCTCACAGGTCTCTCCTGAGCACACGGCTTCATAAACCAGCTGCACAAGCAACTGCATCTGGGGATCTGCTTCAAGAGAAACTTACCTAAAGCAAGAATGGGCTCTAACTTCAGGATACCTAGGATTCTAACCTCGTTCCATTACTTATCAACCATATGACCTGGGAAAAATTATATACCTGCTGTAAGCCTCAATGTCCTCCTTTGAAATACACACATAATAGTAGGATCTCCCTTACAAGGTTACTGAAAATATAAACTGTGGTTATCAATGGGAAAAGCTTCTCTCAGTGCTTGGCAAATAGGAAGCACTTAATAAGTGTTTTCCGGTATTTTTATGATTATCATCATTACTATAATTCCCAAGGCACCCACAACCCATGCTAGTCCTCTGGAGACATAATTTCTCCAGCTCAATTCAACTAGGCTGCTGGCTGCTGAGAATAATAGAAGAGCTGCATTTTTAGAGATGGCAGCCAGGAGCTTGTGATAGAATGGGGAGAAACAGAATTCGAATGAGCAGAATCAGGAAGTCTGGATATTTCTGGATGTTTTCTGCTCATTCAAATAAATTTTGTAGACGTTTACAGAGTTCCTTGTGCCGGGAACTGTGGTAGGTTCTAGATATCCAAGAGGAAATGTATTTTATTCTTTGCAAGGGGGGTTCATTTTGTGATGTAATAGTAACTCCCTCAAGTATTGGATACATAAAAGTATAAATGCTGGTTGTTAAATTATGACACACTGGAAATTCTCAGGTAAGTTTCTAGGAAGTGAAATAAATAGGCTTGGGGATACATCTAATTGTAATATAATTAAGTTAGTTATATAAGCTTTTAATGGATTATATTTTTATAAGTACCAATGCTTGTAAAATTTTTGCTTTTAGCAAATTAGGTATCATTTGAATACACTGGCTGATGCTTAATAAGAATTAGAACTACATTTTGCTTGTGGTATAAGTAAATATCATGTTACATGCTTGTTTAATGCTTGTGAAAACCATTCCAAACAATCTCTTTAGAATAAGAGTCTAATTACACATTTATCATTAAAATTACAGTGAGCTAATTGCCTTAGAGATATCTTTATCTCTCTTGCAGCTTGCTTAATCCTAATGCATGTTTTCAATAATCATTTGTTATTTAATTAACTAATTAACAAACAATACCTGTCCTATGGAAAATCCTAAATTAAACACTTGAGACTTTTTAATTGAATGCTCAATAACCCAATATAGCACTTAATATTAGACCTTTTAAATATTGCAAAGATTCTATTGAATCACATATTAGTTTGCTCCTGTTATCTTTGGGGCTTAATTGGTAGAAACATAAACGGGCAGCTGATAATACACAAGGGGTAGCCAGCACAGCAAGGCTCTCATGAAATAGAAAATATCCATTAATGGCTGCCAAGCAACAAAGTGGACCAGCCATACTGGCCAGCAACAAAGGCAGGCCATTCATTTAGGATACTCATGTCCTTGCCCCATGACATTAAAAAGCACAGTTTTAAAGATAAACATAAATAGGCCCAAAAGTCCATAGTCTGTGATGCAAAGCTGCTTTGAGCATACCTGGAGGATGGTATTTCCTCCTATGGTAATAGCATTGGTAGATGGACTCAAGACTATTCCTTTGTATCATATCCCCCCAGACTGATTGTTTTCCAAGTCTCCAGTCTAGCCCCCTCCATTTCAACTTTGAAAATCCTGCTAGAAAGAATTTCCTAAAAAGCGGATCTAATTATCAACTTCTTGTTATCACTTTCCCGTAACTTTCCAAGGGTTGCTTTCTAACCTCTTTGGTGTTTGCAGCTTACCATATTCTGAGCCCTGGTTTCCTGATGATTTCCTGACATCTCCAGCCATTTATCCCTGTACCTTTTATTCCATTAGTGTCATTACCTTAAGTTTTCATGCTCATCTATTTTGTATATTACGTGCTCCTCCCTCTGGCTGTTCTACATTTTTTTCATGGGTATATTCTTCAAAGAATTCTCTGCTCTTGAAACCAGGAGTCAGACGTACAGCCATCTTTTTCTATGTTTCCTTAATTATCTCCATTATATAGTATATACTAAATTGTATTATAATTTTTTATATGTCTATCTCCCCGTTTAGACTATGGATATTAGAATTTACTTTCTCCTATCTTCAGTTTTTACATATGTAAAGTGGGTGGAATAATTGTACTTCACTGATAAGATTATTGAGACTTATATGGCATACTGCATATAAAATGCCAATAACAATGCCTGACATATGGTAAATTCTAAATCATTGTGAGTTTACTTTAATGTTCTTACGTATTCTATTTAATATTGTATTTCTTGTGTCCAATACAGTTTATGGCCATTGTATATATATGCACTAAGTAAATGTTACTAAATGGCTGGCTGCATGAGTGACTGCATGAATAAATAACTGTATGAATAGCTTGAAGCAGAAAGAGAAAGTCTTCAGGGTAATATGGAAGTTTTTATGTATTTATAAAATTATGTCCTGTAGCAAAGGGATCAGAATGTTTCCATGAGACTGTAGAGGGAGATCCCTGACCATAAAGTAAATCAATAGAGAAAAGGAGGTTGGTTCAACAAAATTTTCTAAAAATTGGTATATATTCAAAATAGAGTGGGCTTTCTGAGTTCCCTTTATTTTGTGTGTTCAAGCAGAGATTGAACAATATAATTGTTGAGGTGCTATAGAGCTTTAGGGCTGGATTATGTAACATCAAATGCTCTTTTATCTTTAATCAGTATATGACTCTATTTAGAGTTTTTATATACTATATATATTTTTATATATACATATATATATATATGTATATATATCTTTTTTTTTTTTTTTTTTTTGAGACAGAGTCTTGCTCTGTCTCACAGGCTGGAGCGCCATGCTGCAATCTCGGCTCATTGCAACCTCTGCCTCTTGGGTTACATATTTTACAATAGTGCATGTTTTCACTGTTCTATTGGATATAGAATTTTTTCATCCATCCTCTACTCTGTTCAATGTTTAAACATATTAAAACATTGCTAACATTCCAAAGAACCTCTTTTTAAATTTGCTCAGTGACTCATTTCAATGAGTAATAGCTACAGTGACACCAAACTTATGCCTTCCTTGCATGCTCTATAGATAAGAAATTCCTGGGAAGAGTCTGAGCTTCTTGGCTTTGTAAAGCAAGCGACAGAAATGATGCATTCCAAGACATTGCCTTTGAGCCCATCTTTTCCCTTGCAAAATATTTCCAATGACTGTTTTCAAGTTTTAATATTGAAGTTTGCATTACTGGGCAATTTTTGATATTGCAGTTTGCATCATTGGGCATTTTTTTTTCCCCCAGCAAGTGAAATTCAAAATCTCCCAAGTTTGGTACAGTAATAATTTGAAGCAACTGCTCTAACTTTATGCTGAATTATTGACTAATAGGTTAGAAAATCTTATCAGTTGGAAATGTCATGCTTGGAAAGTGATGTACAGAGTAAGTTAAGTAAGTGAAAATCATCCACCCCACCTTGAAAGCTTTAGGGGAGATAGAGTTCTGAGAAAGGCTGTTCATATAGGGCTTTCTCCAGGCAGCACCATGTCCTAATCTGACATTCTCTACTTTGTATTACTTATCACTACCTACAAGATAAATGCTAAAGTCATCACCTTTCAGAAGAAGCAGTAGTTTCCCTCCCTTCCAATAGCTCAACACTTATTTATAAAAATAAAAGCCCCAGAGACAGTCTGAACTTATTTCAAATTAATATTATACAGCAAAGTTTTACTGCAACTGTTCATAATTTACCTGTCAGAGATTGTGAAAGACATCATTATAATTCCAATCAAAGAATTTTCTTTTGCTTGTGTGTAGAATGATTTCTTCTAGTTTCAATAATGTTTTTGTTAAATCACACAGGGTGAGAAATAATAATAGGATATCGCTTAATTGAATATGTCACCATGACAGGAGGCACAATACTCCATTTTAAACACAACAGTTGCTTGCTGGATACCAAGTTGGATTGATTGCCCTCATTATGTACATAGCCTGCATTTCCCTTTGCCTGCTCCACCCTCTCCAGCGCCCAGCTCCACTGAGCTGTTGAAATCCTGTATTTCAAATTAGCTGTGAACTTGCTCTTCTTAAGCTTTGCTGCATTTGCATTGTGTTGGTACTATTTCAAATGCTGAGAGATTGGACAAAGTTCTGAACACTTACATTGAAAGCTATTTTTTAAATAATTTAGCATAAGAATCACAGCCTTTTCACCAAGGTAGCAATTAAGTCATCACCACTACTGGCCCTATAAAAATTGATTAGGGCTGTTTTTATCACCCATACTTTCTCAACTGCTTTCCTCTACAATCTGACACCCAAGTCAGAAATCACACAGCGAAAACTAGTACCAGGAAAAGAGAGAAAAGGTCATTAAATAAAACTTGTATTACGCTAATATTAACCCTGCAGAAAATGACCAGGCAGGTAATGCTTCAGGTACCCATGTAATTATCATTGCTGAAGACATTTGTCCAATCAAACCTATTTTTCCTATTCAACTGGGAAAAATATACCAACTTGTACTTCAGGGATATCTCATATTTCCGGACAGCTCAGGTGGGAAAACCTTTCCTTGCCTGTTTTAAAAAATACTTAATTTACTTACGAGTAATATTTATACATATAGTATTTCTGACATGTCACGTCTCCCATCTCCCAATTATCTGTCCTTCTTTCTCCTGCATGGATGTCTCCATCCTATGATTTAACAAACTTCTACTATAAACCCTGCTTATTATCCTGGCAGGTGTTTTGCTCTTCATAGTCCATGACTGCAACTCTCCATTTTTTAAGCTAAGTTCTATGGCTTGCAGGCAGCAGTCAGCAAAGAACATCAGCTGAGGCAGGCCTAGAACTTGGTTCTCTTGCTTGGGTAACTTGCAGACATAGCTCCAACTCCGGCCTGACATTTACAAACAATCTCCTTGCAGTGTTGGTGCAGTTATGGGAGGGCTGGGTTCTACTTGCAGAGTGTTTAGGATTGTTAATGGCTTGCATTTTGCCACTGAATAAAATTAGACTGTCCCATTGCTTCAGAATACTTCTAAGGATAGCAGCTACCACTTGGCTGGAGAGCAATCATTCATCTAGAATCACTGTAGTTGTTTTATTTATATTGTATATTTTAATCCTTATTACAACTTTGCAAAGTACATATTGTTAACCTCATTTTTCAGATTGGGAAACTGAGACTCAGAGATGAAAGATCATTTTCCCAAATACTCTAAAGCAGGAGGAAATGACCTTTAATCTACAACTGCGCAACTCAGCGCTTCTCAAAATATAATGAGCATAGGAATCAGCTGGAGATTTTGTTGAAATGCAGATTTTGAAAGTCTGGGGCAGGGCCTGAGATTTTGCATTCCCCAGTGATGTCTTGCTGCTGTTCCCTAAACCACACTTTGCTTAGCAAGGGTATAGGTTAGCTTTTATTAATAAAGGAAAACCTCTAGTGATGAATACCAGAAGAACTGTGAAGGGATGCCATGCATTGGCCCAGTGGACACGTAAAATCTTGAATCTCTGTTGCCAAACAAGGTACAGGTGGGTTGTGCTGGGAATCATGCCAGCCTCCCTGTCCGACAGACATTTTGCTCTCTGCCAGCAAGTTCCTTGGCTGAAATGGGAGACGCACATTTTTCTGGCCAGAATTTGAGATTTGTTCTCTTTATTTTTGTCCCCAGGAATGCCTTACAAGTCCCTTTTCTGCTTACAGATAACACAATATTTTTAAATTAGTTATTATATAAAGAAGCTATAACAGAGAAAGTACTGTCCTTGAAGTCAAAAGACCTAGGTCTCCCTCTCATTTATGACATTTTCTAACTGTGCAATACATACTTGCACCAAACCTCTCTGGAATCAGTTTCTTCATTTGTAAAGTTGGAGAAACCTTATTTAATTTAGTGGTAGGTTTGTGGATACTTTTTACATTATTAAAAATTAATTAATTAAATAAAAGTGTGCCACGTGGACAAAACCACTTGGGGAAACATTTTGACAGTATCTATGGGCCAGGTACGGTGGCTCACTCCTGCATTCCCAGCACTTTAGGAGGCCAAGGCGGGTGGATCACCTGAGATCAGGAGTTCAAGACCAGCCTGGCCAACATGGTGAAATTCTGTCTCTACTAAAAATACAAAAATTAGCCAGGGGTAGTGGCAGGTGCCTGTAATCCCAGCTACTTGGGAGGCTGAGGCAGGAGAATCGCTTGAACCCAGGAGGCAGAGGTTGCAGTGAGCCGAGATGGCGCCACTGCACTCCAGCCTGGGTAACAGACTGAGACTCTGCCTCAAAAAAAAAAAAAAAAAAAGAGACAGTATCTATGAAAGCTAAACCTGTGCCTCATGCCATATGCCCCAAGAACTCCACCCCTGTGTATATTCTTAAGAAAAAATGAGTGCTTATCATGTTCAGGAACCTCCACAGATGCTTCATTCACAGTAGCCAAAACAATGGAAACAACCCAACGCCCACCAGTATCCAAATGTTACCACACAGCAGTAAAATAAAACACACCCCCGCTCCATGCAATGACTTGGATTGTGCACATAAGTTAAGCAAAAAAAAAGCCTGGCTCGAAAGAGTATTTACTATATAATTCAATTTATACAAAGTTTAATTGTATACAAACATTAATTCACAATTAAACTTTGTATACAATTATACAAAGTTTGATTATATAATAAACAATTATACAAATTATACATATTAATTAAACAATTATACAAAGTTTAATTCACAATTTAATTGTATACAAAGTTTCATTCACAAAAAATGTGAATTGTATGCACATAAGTTAAGCAAAAAAAAAGCCTGGCTCAAAAGAGTATGTACTATATAATTCAATTTATACAAAGTTTAAGAAAACTTGAGACTAATGTGTGTTGACAGAAGTCAGAACAGTGGTTATTCCTGAGTATTGATGGAGAAAGGCATGAAGGAATGTTATGAGGTGTTTAGAAACATTCTGCATCTTGATTTGTATGGTGGTTCTAAGAGTGTATACATATATAAAGTTAATCAAGTCTACACTTATGATTTGTACACGTTAGTGGTGTACCAAGGGCAGGGCCTAGACCTAGGCAATATGGGACCCAGGTAATAACACCAGCCAAAAGTCAAGTCTTCTTTTTATTAATCACCATGTCTTTGTAATTCCAAACAATGCCAGTGATACAATGCGTCCTACTGAAGCCCAGACATTTCCCTCTGCCCTGTTTTAGGCACATCACTGGGGCAATTTACTGTAGGCATGCGGCTTTAACAACAACAAAACGTAAAAAGAGAAGTCACCTATGGATGGATTAAAAATTACAGTGTGTCAGGAGCCCAGGATCATGATTTCTCTCGTTTTGTGCATGTGAAGCACAACTGAGAAACAAAATAAATAAAATATTACTAACTTAAGGAGTTATGATCATTGGAAGACATACTGTATGTATTTTAAATAGTAAACTGCTTATAGATTTTTTGAAAACCAGGAGATTAAAGCTATACTGGTATTTTACAAAGGTCTCCTATACCAATCATTTTCTCTCTTTTTTTAATTATAGACACGATGAGCATACTTGGAAAGGAGTAGGTCAGGTAAAAGTCTCCATCAGAATGCCCCACTTTATTTATGTATGGAGTCTCATTTGAGGAGTAAGTCATGGGCCCCCTCCCTAAATAACTTATCTTTGTTGTATTAACAATTTACATATATGTGGACAGAGAGAGAATCAGGCGATTTTTGGGGAGGAAGGTAGACTGATTTCTGGGATGCTATTGGCAGACTGTCAATACAAGCAAATTCATACTGAGTGCTTATCATAAGTGTGAACTAACTCAAGCCTTGCATAAACCCCTTAAGGCAGGGACCATTATTAGCCCATTTTACAGTTGAGGAAACTGAGACACAAAGAGGTAAAGAAGCTGTAACTTTCCCAAGGCCACATAGCTAGCAAGTGCTATAGGCAAGGTTTGAACCCAAGCAGTCTGACTCCAGAATCTCTCTTGCTTCACCATTAGGTGTCTCCAAAGTCTTCAGGCAGAGGCAACAACCACCAGGCAAACTTGAAGAGTTCTTGAACTACTTTTGAGGTTCCTCCTCAATTTCACAGATATGCCCTCCTCAGACTCCAGCCCCCAGTATCTAATGCCTGGAGCCTGAGTAGCAGGATGGGATTAAGTGACTTCTTGACTTGTGAACAAGATAAATGGAAGGTTCTGTTCAGAGGCTCTCAACTATTTTGTACTTGCAGAATATTAAACATGTTGTTAGCATATGTGAAATGATTCATTTGCACATGGTTCACCTTCAGGTTGGGCCTCTCATTTCCTGAATTGGCTGTCAGCCACCCAGGACAGAGTTTAACAAGAGAAGCCAACCCTCAGGGTGAGGAGGAGCAGGGACTTTGGTGAGAATGCTGGGTTCAAATCTGGGCTTCTGTAGTTATCTGCTATATGATCTCGCAGAAGTAACCTAATCTCTCTGTTCTTCAATTTCCACATCAGCAAAACGTACTTAATTATAACACCTTCCCTGTGGGAATACTGGAATTAATTAATTAATGTTTGTAAAGCATTTAGATAAATGCCTGGTACATGGTAAGCAATATTTTTTTAATGTTGTAATATATGCACCATCTTCTTTGGTATCAGCTTGATATGATGCTATTCATTTATTACTCTTGATCAATTATATCCCACCTCACAGAATCCATACAATGTAAAGACAATCTATTCAACTCAACATTTTCCCCTGGCAGAACAGGCATCATAGCAATGGTATTAAAACTCTGAGGGAGGGGAAAATAATTTTATATATTTATCAAAATTCCATAGCAAACCATAAAGTTTGAGATGCCAGCTGAGCTGGACACAGACCGACAAGTCCACAGTGGAGTATTTAGGGGAGATAATTCTGATAAGTCCCACAAGGTTTCTCCTGTACTAATATCTGGCTGGACTGTTTGATGCCTCATTTACGTTTGATTTCAGCTGTCACAATTTCCCTCTAGACATGCCATGCCATTTCTACTTTACCCAAGTCACACCCCCAATGCATTCACGCATTCTCAGTCTCTCTCACTCCACTTAGCCTCCACATCCAATTGAGCACATGGGTTCACCCCAGAGTGGTCTCTGGAGTCTGTGTGCTCTTTTGCATTCCTGAGGATACATTTTTGCTTCAGTCCTTCCTGTCATCCTTTTCCTGGTCTATTTCACCTGGTCTCCTTGCCATTAGTATCTAGACCATTCTCCACAGTTACGTTCCTTTTTTAATATAATCTCTTTATAACATTTTCTAGTAATGTCTAGTATCCTCATTCCTTTGTTTTTCCACTCATTCATTAAACATTCATTTCTTAAGCCACTATCATATGCCAGTTATGATACAAGTTTTGGTGGTAAAGTGGATGCAGGCATGTCCGGGACCTCATGCAAGATCTCTTCTAGACTAACTGCCATCTTCCTCACTAGTGATGGAATTACTTCCTCCTCAGGATGCCTGAGCCATGTCCAGGGGCTCACTAAAAAAGGAGTACCCTCTCACTTCCATGGCTTTGCACATACTCTTTCCTCTGCCAAGAATTCCCTTCCATCCCATCTTCATCTGGTAAATACCTCCTCATTCATCAGGGATGCAGGGTTGATAGCATTCCTCAGCTATCAAAGCAGAATTCAGATTCCTTCTTCTGTTCCCGCAGCACCCCTAAGGGTCCTTACTACCTTATTTATTATTGATCTTGACGTAATTGTAATTATCAGCGTCAAAGATGGGAAAGTCTGCAATCTGGATACTGTCGTGTTTTTGTTTTCTCTATCATTCAACATGACATATCCCAACTGAGATACGGAGAAGGGACGAAAAGTAAATTGTTTTGCTATTATTATTGTACTCAAGGGGAGTACAATGTTGAAAATAGCAGATGCCCATCTCCCAGGGATTAGGCCTGTCGGAAGCCCAGGCCACTTTTGGATACAGGTACATATGTCCCTAACCTTTCAGCTTCCTGAGGAACTCTTAGGCTAGGCAACTGGAGAATATTCCCAGTCTTCACTTAGAGCAGCCAGTCTCTGAGAACAATGGGTTTGGGAAGGAGGCCTCGTAAGTTAGAACGGTGTATCCTCTACATCTAACACACTCTATAGTGGAAATTAGGTGTGTTCAAGGAAATGGGCAAGAATTTGAGGCAATATCCATTTTCATCAGGCAGGTAGTATACATGTGGTACAAGCCACAGAAGCTTCCTTTGGCCAAGCCACATAGCAAACATGGAACGACCAGGGCACTCAAAGCATGTACTTAAGTCCTATGAGTAACAACAAGGCCTCATTCTTATATGGGGGAAAAATGCCATATTATAAAAAAAGAAACAAAACAAATAGAAAAAAAGTATAGCTACATTTAGGCTTCTCTTAAACTATAAGTTATAGCTATAAACATAAAACACATCAGGTATTCTAGGTTTTGGTATTATTCCAGGTGCAGGTGGCTGATAAGTTTAAAAAGAGAAGGTAAGCTCCAGGTGTAGAAAGAGGAAGAGGTGGAGGAGCAGAAACACTAATTTACCTTCTTTAAAAGAACAAACCCTATACACCAGTCTCCTGGCTGCTTCTGACCCATCTCTCTACAATCTTTCTCCCTTCCATCTAGCCTTATTTTCCCCAAAAACAAACAATAAAGGGAAAAAGTCGTATGTTAGTTGCTAATGCAGCTCTTAGAGATAGAAAAGCTTATCTCCCTAACCACAATTTTCAGTCCAAAAACTCTCTACAATCAACAAAATGCCACACAGTTAATCAAACAAGATGGAATGAATGCACTTGTGCTCTAGCCTGAGGGCACATTCCTTCTAGCCAGTCAGGAAAAGATGTTGGGATGGGGAGAAGAAAGAGGGTCCAATTGGCTGCCTCTGAGCTCCCATACATCACGGAAAACTCTGGTACCCACACGAGCTTTGCCTGGCTTGCCTGTGGCATGAAACACAGGCAACTATAGAGAGCCATTGCCAAGAGCAGCCAATCATCCTGTGGTTTGGCCTCTGCCCTGCCTGGCCCTCCTCTTCCACCTAATTCCCATAGGCACATCACCTCGTGCCCCGAAATCCCCACTCCTCAAATGAACAACCAAATTGCCCTGACACTGTGTCTTTGTAGAAGCTGTCCCTCCCAGGAGCACGCCTCTGTGTGAGTGGGCTATGGAGAGTTGGGGAGCAAGAAAGGGCGACTGGGTTCAAAAGTAAAGTCATCAGAAATAATGAGGCTGTTCCGCCCAGCTCCCTGCCAGCCAGGGGAGCGGAGTGCCCTCTCCAGCGGGGTGTCCCAGCTCTGCCGCTGAAATAACTGGTCACGGAGAGCGGCAAGCAAATTGCTTTGACAAGGCCATTGCTGTTGTAAGGGTTCAAGGGTGCCGGCCACTAGGTCAGCGGCTGCCAATCAAGCAGACAGAAAAAGCCGCTCATTGAGCCTGTGATTTCTACCTAGGCCGCAATTATCTCTGACTATTCCTGTACCTCAGCAGCTCCTCTGATTAAACCTGCCTCCCTTTTACATCTCTTTCAGAGTGCGCTTCACACACTAATTAGTTGCCTGCTCTCCACTGAGATGTCAGACCCTCCGTCAATTTATCTCTATTTCAGCCTGCTCAGAGTGACTTCCCCAGTTATCAAAATTTAATCATGCCTTCAAAAATGTTGAAAAGTGGTCATTAGAGGCAAAAGGCCACAGGATACAATATTCATTTTTCTCTATCTTCCAGCCATCCAGCTGGCATCTATAATGGATATCCTGGGGGCTGTGAGAACACGTTGATTTATGCAACCTCAGCCCTCCTCTCACTGTGCTCCACTGGCTGCTTGAGAGAACAGGTTTTAACAAGGTCTGAGGTGGGAGGACATTAATCACGGCAGCATTGTATGTGGAAAAGGGTGCCGTGTAGTCAAAGAACCCCCTACAGTAGGGCAGTTAGAGGTGTTTTTTTTTTTTCTTACCACCTTCTCGGTGATAAAAGAGAGTTTGACAATTGATTAGACCTTTCTGTAACCTTGCAGCCCAGCGAAATGATGAGAGAGAAAAGAGGGAGAGAATGATTCTCATACCGACGGTTTTAAATGTGCAATAACTTTATGATTCTTGACTGAAACTGGCTATCAAAATCAGTCCCAACTCAATACCATCTAAAAAAGAAGATCATTCTTGGAATAAGAGCCCTTTCGGTCGGATGTGTCAGAGCCAATCACAGGCTCCGGGGTCCCGTGGTGACTGCCGGCCGCCACATACGGTGGGTTCTGATAAAAATCACATCTGATAAATTCACTTCTGCTTGCCTGCTTGGCTGGAAAGAAGGTTTTAGTCCAAAATCAACAATGATGAACTGAAATCTATCGGCAGCTGGGAATTGCTTTTAGCCCTCCCTCTGGGCTGCCCCACTTCACTACTTTGCTTCTCCTTTTGCCTTCCCACATTGTCCCCAAGCCCAAGGAAGCAAAAGGTAGACACCGGGTGGGGCCCTTCCCTCTATCTGCAGCAGTGGCAGAAGGAGCATGTCTCCTCACCCCCGATATGCCTGGCCTCGTGCTACCTGCAGCCCCTTTGCCGTCTTTTCCTGCCTTGGCTACTGAAAGCAACGTCTCCTGGCACCACAGAATATGCAAGGTGATTTCTCTGCCTTTTCACTTATGGCAGAAACGCCTTATGATAGCACCTTTTTTATCGTCATTCCTGTCTTTTTTTGATGCATGTGGTGAGGGAGAACAGTCAAATAAGAAGCCTTTGGAGAAACTTACAAAGGAGCTGTGTGTCATGGCAGAGATGGCTGATTGCAATGATTTAACTGTGAGCCTTTGTACCCACCCTCATGCTCTTACTCACTCTCACATCCTCATACTTCCACATCCTGAGCCCCAAAATGACTTTCTTTCTTTTTTCTCTGGGAATGGAGCCTGGGTCTGGACCAGGGAGTGGCCAGCCACAAAGAGAATAATTTGGAGGTGTATTCGGACCTCACAGTGGTAGGCTGGGCAGCCAAAGCAGTGAACAATGTCTTCTGTTTATGCTGGGGTGGGAGGGAAGATGAACCATTTGAAATGATGCACAGTTATAGAGTTCATGCCCTGGCCAGATTTTTCCCAGTCTCATTCTAGCATCAAAGAGGATCAGGTTTACAAGCAAACCTAAAAGCAGGGCAGACTTGGAAAAAGGGAGGCAAATGGGAAGGAATCCTGATGTTGTTTCACTTATTTTGCTGAATTCCCACCCACCTTCAGCTGTCCCATTAAGGAATGAACACATTCCAAAGAGAAAGGCAAGAACATGGACCTGCTAATGATCATTTTGGATACAGAAAACTGATAGGAAAGACTTGTACAAGTCTGGCTTGAAATAGTACTGGATCCTGGAACCACTGTCTTTAGGAACCAATCATGATGAACCCTGTATACCTGCAGCCACATTTGTTATCAAGAGTGGAGCCTGTCCCCTGGTTCCTGCATTAGGCTTCACTTTCCAACCTATAATTGCATTCGTCCAGACACTTTGCCTTACATTTTTAATTCCATATTTAATGTGGACCAGAGGCTCTCTTCTTTTGGTAACATAGAATATCTACCCTTGCTACTTCTGGTTCTTCAGGAACTTGAGAACATACCCCTCTAGTGCTGAGCAGTGTGGCTAGTATTCACTCTAGGGGTAACCCTGACTCTGAGAATGGGAAAAATATACATAAGTTTATAAACAAACCTCTATGAACCATTGATCCAATAAATGACCAAAATGATTAGCTGAATGATGTAATCTGTTACCATGTGACAACAGAAGGTCTGTCAAGTTTGTGAATCCAATGAGATATAAATGGAAAGAATAGCGTCATTGAGTAAAATGAAAAGAGGATGGTCTTATATATTTTCTTTTGCTGAGATCATAGCTCTGTATAGAAGTGGAGGACATTTTACATAAGCTGCAATGTATGTGATATAAAAACACAAATTTGTAAATTTGAATGCATATGAAGAAAACCTTTTTTTTAATAACACTATCTGATTTTACATACTCTATCGAGAGGCATGCTTCTACTTTATTTGGGCTGTTTTACTGTGACAGCCTTTAAAATGTATAAAAAATGATCTACATTTCTCAAATTCAGTTACTATTATTTTAGAGTAGGGATACTTACTCTGAGACTCATAGACACCCCACCCACCCAGAGGTTCTTTGACATAATTCAGAGGGTCTGAGAATTTGAGTAGAAAAGCAATATATTTTCATTTTCACTACTCTCCAGCTGCAATTTAACATTTCATTCAGTTATGAATGTAGACCACAAAGTACACTAGCTTTGTCACTATCTGTGACTTTGTCACCAATAGATACTACAGGTGTTCACACATCACATTACAGTTATTCTAGATATCTCATCATTTATGTTATTTTATGTTATGTTATCTCTTCTTTCAAATTATAGCTGTTATTAAAGCTGCTATTAGATTTTGCTATTAGATGCATAGAGGACACACATTATTACTATATCACACGATTTTAATATTCATAATGGCATTTCAGTATAATTGATTTCCTTTGAAGTCCTATATATTTTCCTACGTATATTTATAGCTCTATTTTTAAAAGGGCACCATGGGCTCTGTAGACTGTTAAATGGGTTAACGACACCAATGAACTAGTTAAGAATACTGGTAGTAAATAAATTCTGGTATTAGCCTGTCTTCCATTTCATTTAGTTAGTAGGAGAGATAGATTCTAGGGACTCTTCATCTATAAATGTGCTTTACAAACTCTTCTCATTCCACATACCAGCCAAAAGATTAAAGCAGATTTTTTTTTTGCATCTCATGGTACACATCAGTGCTAGAATGATGAGAAGCTCATTATAAGTCTCATTATCCAAATGTTGAATGTTTTTCATGGGATCTGTGACTGTCACAACCAAACACAAAACACACACGAAAAACACACCAACAAAGTATAATAACTAGGGTGACCATAAAATTTATTCTCTAAACCAGGAACGTTGAGAGTGAAAAGGACACTATTAATAATTTGCCAAGACAATCGTTGTAAACTGGAACTGTCTCCGTGAACCGTGAGGTATGCCTAGTCACCCTAACAATAATTTAATTTCATGTAGTACTAATAACTTTTTTTTGCCTATTTCCATCTTTGAGTCATTCAGCCAATCTCACTCATCATAAAATATATTAAGAAAAGAAGTGGGAAAAGTCTTCTGTTTACCCCTGTAGAGCTCTCAAGTGAATAAATCTTAGTTGCAGGATTCCAGATCTGAGTTAGGTGGAGTCAAGAAGACGGAGAATAGTACCTATGTCTTAGACTCCAGTAGCTACATTTTAATCTAGTCCAGCTTAACATACCCACTAATTCACCTCAATTCAGAGGGAGTTACACAGGATATTTTAAAATACATGTCATCAAGGCCAGGCATGGTGGCTCATGCCTGTAATCCCAGCACTTTGGGAGGCTGAGGCAGGCGGATCACGAGGTCAGGAGATCGAAACCATCCTGGCTAACACAGTGAAACCCCGTCTCTACTAAAAATACAAAAAAATTAGCCAGGCGTGGTGGCAGGCCCCTGTAGTCCCAGCTACTCGGGAGGCTGAGACAGGAGAATGGCATGAACCCAGGAGGCGGAGCTTGCAGTGAGCCGAGATCGCGCCACTGCACTCCAGCCTGGGCGACAGACCCAGACTCCGTCTCAAAAAAAAAAAAAAAAAAAAATACATGCCATCAAAGATTCCTTAGTAGTGGCTGATTTATAATGATTCTAGTATGCCATTTTTTGTTCACCTTATTTAAACAAGCATGACTATTTAATACTACATTAATGTTACATTAAAGTCCTCAGCTTTTCTATCAGGTCACTGTTGGCAAGAATTATCCCCCAGTAAGTCATATAATTAATTATATAGTATGCCAGCTGTTTCTATGTAATTACTTGATGTTTCATTACTGTCAACTGTGAGTATTAAAAAATATGAAGAAGAAGGTAGGCAACATTGGTGAACGGAGTTACAGTATATTCAGGCCACTAGCCAACAAATCATTGGGTAACATACAAATAACTGAATAGTAAAATAGTAAACGGTGTATAAAGTACTACCAATCATATCTATAGCTATTAGATTACATGGTCTTCACCTGTGTGTGGATTACCATTGCATATTCTTTATCCCAGACCAATCTGCAACTATTCCCACCTAACCACTTTGACCTACCTGATTCCTGTAGGCCCTTGTTACTCATATGGATGACAAAAGAATACTCTAAAGTGTCCAAGCAATACATGACTCTTCACCTGCCCAGGATGTAAAATAAGTGGAACATCCAGTTAGACAACTGCCAAAGTTCCTTGAAACTTAAAGATTCCATTATTTTGAAACCAATACAATAAATACGCTTATAAAAATATCTTTTAATATATTTCAGGATCTAATCCCAGCCTGTTAGGCTGGCCATGACATTGATTCTACCACATCAACGCCTCCACTCATCAGTGGTTTTAACCAAGAGATATCTCTTTTAAGGAAACTGTGAGTTGAAGGTGGTACATCACAATACTACTAACATTGTTCAAGAAAGCTGTATCCTTCCATCTGAAAACACTGAGCTTTCAAAATAAATGGGGAAGAGTTATTGAAAAAAACACTTTTTCAAAAATTAGTCCAAGATTCTATATGAACTATAGGACAATGAAAAAAAATGTTTGCCAGAGTTTCAGAAATGCTCACTTCTAGGAAGATATAGTAGGTATACTTTGGCCCATATCTTCTACCAAGTACAACTAAAAACCCTGGAAATTACATATAAAACAAACATAAGAAGACTATGAAAGTTGGAGACAAGGTAAACTGTTACTCAGTGCCTGAGTAACAACATGGTGGTGAGTTCCCTGGGTTTGCTTTTCTTTGTCCCATATATCCAGGACTTGAAGCAGAAGAAGCTATCAACCCAGAAATGTCAAAGGAAGCAGACAAAATGAAAGACTCAATGAAAACCTGCTGGTTCCAGCCAAAAGACCAAGAAAGGGACATCCTAAAAAGACAGAAAACTTTGAGACAATAATTACTCTATACCAGGCAAACATCACAGGGTAAAAAACAAAAACAACTGTAGTCCCATCTTTCATCTATACTAACAAAGGCCAAATGAGAAGACAACCACCCTTGCAAGGCTTTCACAATAAGCCTTAACACCCCTACTAGGATAGTTTCAGAGGCCAAGTAGAAAGTCAAGACTTTGATCACTACCAGCTGGTAACAACCCATCCCCACCATGGTGACAGTGGAGACCACCTTCAGTGCCTGGACTTTAACCCTCATCTGTTAGTAACAAGGCACATGGCTACCTCCCTACTCAGGTGGTATCACAGGGGGCCTAGAAGAGACCTAAATATTTTCCCATCTCCTGTTGTTAATAGGGCCACTCTCACAACAGTCTCTGTAAATACCACATAGGAGACAAAACACCTACTCCTACCTAGAAGAAATAAGAAGCCCCGTCCCCACCCCTCAGGTGTTAACAGACTCTGAGTGGGGAACTTGGACTTCTACCTCCACCTGGAAGTAACAAAGTGATGTTCCTGTTTCCCATGCCATACCAGTGTCAGAGAAAGCTACCTAAAACAGAAAGCTTAAATAAGATCTAAAGTGTCATCATGTAATATGAAAATATCTAGGTTTCCATTAAAAAAATCACTACTCATTCCAAGTGCCGGGAAGATCTCAAACTGAATTTAAAAAAATAGATTCCAACACTGAGAAGATAGAGATGTTAGAATCATCAGAGATTTTAAAGAAGTTGTTATAAAAATGCTTTAATAAGCAATTAAAAGGAAATAACAGAAAAATTAGAAAGCCTCAACAAATTTTGTGTATCTGTGGGTGCTGCATCTACAGATTTGACCACACAGATCAAAAATATTTGGAAAAAACAATAAAATATAAAATACAACAATAAAAATAATACAAGTTTAAAAATGTAGTATGAGAACTATTTACATACTATTTACACTGTATTAGGTATTATAAGTAATCTAGAGATGATTTAAAATACGTGGGAGGATTTGCACAGGTTATATGCAAATACTATGCCATTTTGAATAAGGGTTTTAAACATCCACAGATATTGGTATATGAAGGTGGTCCTGGAATCAATCCCTCATGAATACCAAGGGATAAACCTATTAGTAAAAAATTAAAAGATATAAAGAAGAATCAAATGGAAATGTTAGAACTAAGGAACAAAATAACCAAAATAAACAGCTCAATGGATGGGCTGAAGAATAGAATAAAAGAAATAGAAGCGAGTATCATTGAATTGGAAGACAGAAAAGAGAAATTATCCAATCTAAACAATGGAGAGAGCACACTGGAGGAAAACATGAACAGAGGCTCAGGCACCCGTGAGGTTATAACAGAAGATCTAACATTCATGCCAGCAAGTTCTAGAATAAGAAAAAGAGGGCAGGGATAAAAATATACTCAAAGAAATAATAGCTAAAACTTTTCAAATTTTTGAAGAGACACAGATCTACAGATACAAGAAGCTTACCAAATCCAAACAGGATAAATCAAAAGAAAGCCATGCCAACACACATCATAATTGAACATCTAAAAACTAAAGACTAAGAAACAATCTTGAAAGCAACCAGAGAAAATTAATACCCTACTTACAGAAGAAAATTTTGAATAATATCAGAAACTATGGAAGCCAGAAGGAAGTGGCAAAATATTTTTTAAATGCTAAAAGAACTGCCAATCCAGAATCCCATACTGAACATCCCTCAGGAATAAAGAAGAAATCAAAACACTTTCAGATGAAGAAAAACTAAGAGAATTCGTCATCATTAGGCAAACCCTATAGGAATAGGTACATGAAGTTCTCCAAAGACAGAAAATGATACAACAAGAAACTTTGGAATGTCAGGAAAGAAGAAAGAACACAATAAGCAAACATTATGGGTAAATACAAAAGACTTTTCATCTCCTCTTGAGTTTTCTAAAGTATCTTTGATGACTGAAGCAAAAATGATAATACTGTATAATATGGTTTTAAATGTAAGACAATCATATCATAAATATGAGAGAGTTAAGGGATACAAAAGGAGGTAAAACTTCTGCACTTCACTCAAACTAATAAAATGTTAAAAACTAGTAGACAGGGATAAATCATATATATCACATACTACCTAGAGCAGTCACAAAACAAAACAAAACAAAAAACTATACCAAAAGGTATACTCCAATACAGTATCAATAAATCAAAATGGATGGAATTCTAAAAAATATATTTAATAAACTACAAAAAGTTAGGAAACAGAAAGAGGAGAAACAAGCAAAAAGAAAAAAGAAAAACCAAGAACAAGCAGAAAACTACAACAACAACAATAAGGCACACTTAAGCTTTAGCATATCAATAATTATATTAAATGTAAAAGGTCTGCATACAATTAAAAGACAGAGATTGACAGAGTGAATTGAAAAACATAACCCATTTATATGTTGTCTCAGGAAATTCACTTTTAATATAATGATATATTCAAGATGAAAGTAAAAGGTTAAAAACGATATATTATGCAAACGTTAGTCAAAGGAAACCAGGCATGACTACATTAATATCAGATAAAGTAGACTTCTCAGCAAGAAAAATTTCCTGAGACACAGAGAAACATTAAATAATGATAAAAGGGTCAGTGTATCAGGAAAACATAACAATGCTAAATATTTATGCACCCAAACAACAGAGGTGTAATATATGTCAAATAAAAATAGATAAAAGTCAAAGGAGCAGTAAAAAAAACCACAATTATATTCGGAGATTTTAACATGCCTCTCTTAACAATTCATAAAGCAACTAGACAGAAAATCAGTCAGGATACAGAGAAACTCAACAACACCTTCAACCAACAGAATCTAATTGACACTAATAGAACCCAGCATCCCAAAACAACAGAATATGCATTCTTTTCAAGTGCCCAAGAAACATATACCATGATAGAATATGCCCTGGGCCACAAAACAAACCTCAACAAATGTAAGATAATTGAAATCATATATTGTATGTTTTTTGATCACAATGGAAACAAAACAGAAATCAATAACCAAAACATAATAGGAAAATCTCCAAGCACTTAGAGAGTAAACAACATAAGTGACTTTAGAAGTACATTAAACTGAATAAAAATGAAGATAAAATATTTAAAAATGTGTCAGATACAACTAAAACAGTGCTGAGAGGAAAATGTATAATAAATGCATACATTAGAAAAGAGGAAAAGTCTCAAATCGGTAATCTAAGCTTCCTCGCCAACAACCTAGACAAAGAAAAGCAAAATGAACACAAAACAAACAGAGGAAAAGAAATAGTAAAGAAAAAAGAAGAAATCAATAAAATTAAAAACAGAAAAATAATACAGAAATAATGAAACCAAGAGCTGGTTCTTGAAAAAAATCCAAAAAATGGTCCATCCTCTAGCACAACTAACAAACAAAGAAGACACAAATAAGGCAGTTGTGCTAGTAGAAGGAAACATTACCTCAGACAGACATAGAGATGCAGAAAGAAATAAAGAGCAAATGAAAGGTTATATATGTGAATGAATCTAAATAAATGTTTATTTTTAAAATCAATAATAATCTCTTACAGGATCTAAAATGTAAGAAAAATTTAAAACTACAACAATGATAACACCAAAGTCAGGAAGGGATTAACTGGGGTGTGCTGTTTTAAAACATGGCCACAAATCCTTTGATGCTCCCCTACCAAGGGGACTCTATTGCCTTTCCTTAAGTCTAGGTGGACTTGTGATTGCTTAAATCAATAGAGTATGGTAGAAGTGATAATTAGTGTCTTTCCAGGCTAAGTCATCAAACGCTATGCAGCTTCTGCTTTGCTCTTTTGTTCTTTGAGCCCTGAATCACCATATAAAACTTCTGACTACTCAGGCCACCATGCTGGAGAGGCCACATAGGGGGTCCCTAATTAATAATTGCAGCTGAGCCTATCCTTCAGCCTTCCCAGCCCAGACACCATGCATGTGAGCAAAGATGCCATCTGTTCAGGTTATCCCCAGCCGTTCAAGTTATTCCAGCTGAAGCCCCAGACATCATGGAGTAGAATTAAGCCATCCCCATTGTGCCTTTTCAAAATTCCTAACAGAATCCACGAACATAACAAGTTCACTATTGCTTAATGCTACTAGATTTTAGGGTAGCTTGTTACATTGCAGAAATAACCAGAACATAGAGATAAAGTCATCTAATGCCCTAGAATTGTCTGGGAATTAAAACTCATTTATGAGGCTGAGGCAGGAGAATGGCGTGAACCTGGGAGGCAGAGCTTGCAGTGAGCTGAGATGGCGCCACTGCACTCCAGTCTGGGCGACAGAGCCAGACTCCGTCTCAAAAAAAAAAAAAAAAAAAAAAAAAAAACTCATTTATATTAGTCTGAAAAGTCAAAGAAGCATCTTATATTCATTAGATAATCTCTAAAGACATGGGGAAAGTAGACACAATTAAGATGCATGTACAATAGTTTTCATCAAACTCTTCATAAATTACATTTGCTACTTAGGTTTTTATTTGGGTTTTGAAGGTAGCCCCTTGAGAAGCTTCCCAGGATATATTAGTGCAATATTTTAGAGAAGGCTTACGAAATTGCCAGTGTCAGTTACCTGTACTACCTTCATATCATCACCATCACCAAACTGACACAGACTTTCTCACTATGGAAAGCTGTAACCAGCATGAATGATGTAAGTGGTGTGGAAATGCCCAATGGTAAATGTATTTCTAGATCTTACGGAAACTTAAGATTCTAAAATAAATATTGGAAAATCTCTTTTTCAGTTTTATGTCCAGTAAAAGGGAAAACTTGACATAGGAAGCTCAGTTCCAGCTCCACCTCTACCACGATCTTTGTGACCTGAAACGAAAAATCCTTTAAAATTTAAGATTCAGCTTTATAGAACTGAGAATTTTCCAACAAAAAGAGATAAACTTTTCCAACCCATTATACATTATAAACCATAAAATAAAGGAGTAGTACAGGATCATCACTAAAGCTCTTCAGATTCTAAAATTCAGTAGGAAAACTTTTGCCTGTGAAAAGAATCTAGGTTCTAGTCTCTAGACGTAAAGCACTGAGAATTATAGTTAGATATTTAAATAAAAAGGGGGTTTTCCACCACTTTTACCAACTACTCTCTCTTACTCCTCTACATTCTCTCTCCCTTACCCCACAACTACACATATGTATGAAAGCTATAATATTTATTAAAAGACTCATGTAGATTCATAGAAGAAGTTATACAGATTCCACAATTAAAGTGCAACCAGTAGAGTGGGGGAGCAAGATGGTCAAATAGAAGCCTCCACTGATCATCCCTGATGGCAAGGACACCAATTTAATTACTATAGAACCCTACCCCAACCCCGCGCACCCCCCCCCCACAAAAAAAAAGCATTTTCATAAGAACCAAAAATCAGGTAAGCACTCATAGTACCTCAATTTAACTTCGTATTGCTGAAAAAGGATCTGAAGACAATAGGAAAGACAGTCTTGAATTGCTCACATCATCCCTTCCCCATCTCCTGGTGCTAGCTATGTGGTGTGAAGAGAAAATCTTTGTGCTTAGAAAAAGGAAAGCACAAGAATTGGCATACATTGCATTAAACTCAGTGCTGCCCTATCACAGCAGAAAGCAAAACCAGAACAAACTCAGCTGATGCCCCCACACAGAGGGAGCATTTAAACCAGCCCCAGTAAGAGGGGAGCTTGAGTGCTGGCAAGCTTGCCCATCCTAGTGGTTGGAGATTGAGTTCCAGCAAGCCTCACCACCTTGGGGTAAAGAGCTCTGGGTCTCTAAGTAAACTTGAAGGGCAAGCTAGGCCACAATGACTGCAACTCCTAGGTAAGTCCAAGTGCTGAACTGAGCTCAGAGTCAGTGAAGTTGGAGGGCACTCAACCTGCTGAGACACCAGATAGGGCGGGTAAGGGAGCACTTATGCTACTCATCCTCCAACCTCAGACTGCACAGCTCATGGTTCCAAGAGACAATCCCTTCTGCTTGAGGAGAGGAGAGGAAAGAGTAAAAAGGACTTTGTCTGGCATGTTGGATACTGGCTCAGCCACAGCAGGATAGGGCACTCATCAGAGTCATGAGGCCCCCTTTCCAGGCCCTAGTTCCTGGACTACATTTCTAGACACACCCTGGGCCAGAGGGGAAACTGCTGCCTTGAAGGGAAGGGTCCAATCCCAGCAGTATCCATCACCTGCTGACTAAAAAGCCCCTGGGCCCTGAATAACCAGCAGTGATACCAAGGTGGTATCTTGGTATCCACCACTGTGGGCCTTGGGTGACACTCTAAGACTAATTGGCTTTAGGTGAGACTCAGCACATTCTCAGCTGTGGTGGCTAGAGGGAGAGACTCCTTCTGCTTGGGAAAAGCTGAGAGAAAAGTAAAGGGGACTTTGTCTTGCACCTTAGGTACCCACTTGGCCACAGGAAGTTAGAGCACTTAGTGGACTCTTAGGGTCCCCAACTCCAGGCTTTGGCTTTGGAATGGCATGTCTGGACCTGTCCTGAGACAGAGAAGAGCCTGCTGCCCTTCAGGGTGAGTCCCAGGATGGGCAGCAGTCACCACAAGGTGACTGAAGAGCCCTTGGGCCTTAAGGGGACATCAGTGGTAGTCCGGCAGTACTCCCTGTGGGCCTGTGATTATCATGGCCATAGGATGAGGTTCCTCTGCCTGTGGAAAGGGAAGGGAAGAGGAGGAAGGACTGCATCTCATGGTTTGAGTGTCAGCTCAGCCACAGTACAACAGAACACCAGGTAGATTTCTAAGGTTTTTGACGGTAGTCCCTGGCCCACACATGGCACCTCCAGACCCACTTAGGCCATGGGGGATATCATGGCACCTCCAGACCCACTTAGGCCATGGGGGAAATCACCTCCCTGAAGGTGGGTGGCTTTGCCACCTGCTGATTGTAGAGTTTCAGGGCCTTGAGTGAACATAGGTGGTATCTAGGGAGTGGTTACAGCAGGCCTTGAATGGTTCAACATATGTAAATCAATCAGTGTGACACATCATATTAACAGAATGAAGATTAAAAACTATATGATCATTTCAATTAATGCTGAAAAAGCATTTGATAAAATTCAGCGTTGCTTCATGATTAAAAAAAAGCCTCAAAAAACTGGGTATAGAAGAAACATACCTTAACATAAAGAAGCCATATATGACAGACCCATAGCTAATATCATACTAAGTGGGGAAAACCCAAAAGCCTTTCCTCTAAGATTGAATACATGACAAGAATGACCACTTTCGCCACTGTTATTCAACATAGTACTGCTTATCCTAGCTAGAGCAATCAGACAAGAGAAAGAAATAAAGGGCATCTGAATCAGAAAGAAAGAAGTCAAATTATCCTTGTTTGAAGATGATATGATCTTATATTTGGAAAAACCCAAAGACTCTACCAGAAAACTATTAGAACTGATAAACAAATTCAGTAGTTACAGGACACAAAATCAACACACAAAAATCAGTAGCATGTCTAAATGCCAACAGTGAACAATCTGAAAAAGAAATCAAGAAAGTAATCATATTTACAATAGCCACAAATAAAATAAAATACATAGGAATTTACCAAATAAGTGAAAGATCTCTACAATAAAAACTATAAAACATTGATGCAAGAAATTAAAGAAGACAAAAAAATGAAGAATATTTCATGTTAATGGATTGCAAGAATCAATATTGTTAAAATGTCCATAGTACCCAAAGCAATCTACATACCTAATGGCAATCCCTATCAAAATACCAATGACATTCTACACAGAAATAAAAAAAAAATCCTAAAATTTATATGGAACCACAAATGAACCAGCAAAGCCAAAGCTATATTAAGCAAAAAGAACAAAACTGGAAGAATCTCATTACCAGACTTTAAATTATACTACAGAGCTATAGTAATCAAAACAGCATGGTACTGGCATAAAAACAGACACATAGATCAGTGGAACAGGAGAGAGAACCCAGATAACTTCATACATCCACAATGAACTCATTTTTCACAAAGGTACCAAGAACATACATTGGAGAAAGGACAGTCTCTTCAATAAACGGTGATGGGAAAATTGAGTATCTATATGCAAAAGAGTGAGACTAGACTAATATCTCTCACCATATATAAAAATCAAATCCAAATGAATTAAACACTTAAATCTAAGGCCTCAAACTATGAAACTACTACAAGAAAACATTGAAGAAGCTCTGCAGAATATTGAACTGGGCAAAGGTTTCTTCAGTAATATCTCACAAGCACAGGCAACCAAAGCAAAAATGGGCAAATGCGATCCATATCAAGTTAAAAAGCTTCTGCACAGCTCAGGAAACAGTCAACAATGTGAAGAGGCAACTCACAGAATGGGAGAAAATATTTGCGAACTACCCATCTGACAAGGGATTAATAACCAAAATATATAAGCAGCTCAAACAACTCTATAGGAAAATGTCTAATAATCTGATTGAAAAATGGGCAAAAAACCTGAATGGGCATTTCTCAAAATAAGGCATACAAATGGCAAACAGATATATAAATAGATGCTCAACATCATGATCATCAAATAAATGCTAATTAAAACTAATGAGATATCATCTCACCCCAGTTAATATGGCTTTTATCCAAAAGTCAGGCAATAACAAATGCTGGTGAGGATTTGGAGAAAAAGGAATTCTTGTATACTGTTGGCAGGAATGCAAATTTGTAAAACCATTATAGAGAACAGTTTAGAGGTTCCTCAAAAAACTAAAAATGGAGTTACCATGCAAGCCAGCAGTTGCGCTTCTAGGTATGTACACAAAAGAAAGGAAATTAGTATATTGAAGAGACATCTGAACTTCCGTGTTATTGCAGCACTAGTCACAATAGCCAAGATATGGAAGCAACTTAAGTATCCATCGATATATGAATGGATAAAGAAAATGTGGTATACATACACAATGGAGTACTATTCAGCCATAAAAAAGAATGAGATCCTGTCATTTGCAACAACATGGATGGAAATGGATTTTATTATGTTAAGTGAAACAAGCCAGGCACAAAAAGAAAAATTTTGCATGTTCTCACTTATTTGTGGGAGCTAAAAATGAAAATAATTGAACTCGTGGAGCTAGAAAGTAGAAGAATGGTTACCAGAGGCTGCAAAGTGTAGTGGAGGGTGTGGAATGGGGATGGTTAATGCATACAAAAAAGTAGTTAGAAAGAATGAATAAGACCTAGTATTTGCCAGTACAACAGGGTGACTATAGTCAAAAATAATTTAATTGTTCATTTTAAATAACTAAAGAGTATAGCTGGATTATTTGTAACATAACGAATAAATGTTTGAGGTAATGGATACCCCATTTACCATGATGGGATTATTACACATTGCATGCCTGTATGAAAATATCCCATGCAACCCATAAATACATATACCTATTATGTACCCACAAAAATAAAAAATAAAAAAATTAAAGTGCAAACAACCCACAATATAAAGCTCATATAATATTTTTTCTAGTTTCCAGTTATATGTCAGCAAAATAAAAATGTGACAAGGCTGAATAATACATGCTTGAAAGAAATTTGGTGAATGCAAGAAAACTATCATTTCTACATCTCATTCTTTTTACTCAATGCACAGCAAATATGAAGATTCAAAATTGACTATAAAATATCCAGTGAAGATTAAGATTGAGGGGAATAAAAACAGTGAAGAAAGAGCATGACCATTTGAATAAATTACATTCTTTGAAAATATGCAACTCAATGTGACAGGATATTAAGAGGTCTTCCTGCCTCCGTTTCATCCAAGGTGTGAAAATAACAGCAGATGTCAACAGGAGATGAACAGCTGTTGGGGACTTTCATGGAAGAAAGACTGAGGACGTCTTGGAGGATTCTTTAACCCCTCACCCATAATGATGGTACAAAAATTGTCAGAATCATGCAGAGAGTTTGACGGGAGCTCTGACAGGTGAACTCAAGGTGGCAGGTGAACTTGAGGAGTGCATATTGACTTAGCAAGTAGCCTCATCAGAGTTTGTTAGAAGCAGAAAAAACATGGGACTTTCTCATGGACTACATGTAGAGTCATGCATGAAATAATGTTGTGTTGGGTTGTTTTAGACTCAGTACAGAGAAGGCTGGCTTAAGGAAATCTCAGAAGATAGAAGCCAAAAAATGTTTAAGGGCTTTGGAAGGAGCAAGCAACCAGACAGAATAGAGGTAGATCAATGAAATAGCAAGTAGGAGGAGCATGTTTCCCAAAGTACTCATGAAAGCACCCATGAGAAAAAGCTTCTCGTAACTGTCTAGGAATGTAAAGCAATATCCCAAGAATACCAGTCAAATATGAATTTTCTGGCATCTCATAAGTATCTTTTCTTCTATTTCTCCAAATCTAGAGGGATCAGAGACCTTAGGAAACAAGCTGGGGAAAGAAGAACAAAGAAAGAAAGAAAAAGCCCTAGCTCGGATTGGAGAGAAAATAATTTTAATCAAGTTTGGAATTGTAATTATTACATGGACTGGATTTTTAATAACCTAAGAGTAATGAGAAATGTCATGAGAACACTGAGTTCTCATATAGGGCAGGAAAAGAACTTGCCACACTGAATATATTTTTAAAGAGCAGTGAGAGTCAAAATTAAGATGCCTCATGATCATATCCCAGTAATTCGGTTTGTCCAACCTACCAGTGCCATTAGTTATTTGTATATTTTAAGACTTTTTGCCTGAATTACCCAAATTATTGTCTCAATTTCTCCTCACTTTACCCATAGAAATGTAAACTGAAGATTTTGCTATTTCATTGTTTCACTTCTAGGAATTTTTTTTAAATAACAGTATAATAAGTTGGTATACAAGAATAGTGAAAAGAAAAGTAAAAGAAACCTCCTTAGACATAGCTATCTTTAAGGATTAGCAATTTCCTATTTAACAATGTTTATCAACATTTGTTACTAAATCAATTCACAGTATATATCTAGTACATGCTGAGTATTATGTTAGGCCTTTGAAGAAATGTAAAAGTACAGGCTATTTGCTCTGCTCAAGTGGTTGACCATCTATTTCCAAAATCATTGTTTAATAATATGCTGGTCTCACTATATGAGGGTAATGTACTGACCACTTGGTATCATTTCTCTGGTCGCTGTAATGGCTTTGTGCTCCAGACATCCTCTGCAGATCATCCAGTCCACCCTAAAAATCAACAAAATGCATTGCACAAAGATCAGCTGGAATTGCCACCCCTGCTTCCAGGGCTGGAATAGGAAAAGAATCCTTTACCCACACAGGGGCAATATGTTATTAAAAAATCAGGGTCCATAAATGTCTACCCTAAGGATTTTGCTTAAGTTATCTGGTGTTTTTTGTTTGTTTGTTTGTTTGTTTGTTTGTTTTTCGGGAAACAATGTAAATCTCCCAGAGAAGGAAGAATCGTACATGTTGATGTATTATTGTGGGCAAACAGAATCTGTTTTGACTACATGCATATTGTATCGAAAGACTAAGTGTATCATTTTAGCTACAGAAGAATACATTAATTTGAGTGCTGTATATCTGTAACCCTTTAATGCCAATATGCAGTATTTCCCAGTTTGTATCAGGATACTTTCATTTTCATTAAGTGGATGGGCTCGAACTCAGTGGTCAAATGCAATGATACCTGGTTATAATAATTGTATTTTATTTCCAGATAATGGAAAACATATCTCATTAATTTTATATTAGTTCCAGTGCTTACATTCCTGGAATCCAATGGCCTGCCCTATTTCTCCTCTTCTTCCCACAAGAAGTGCATTTTAAATAAGCAGATCTACATAAAATTCCACCGTGGAGCACACATAGTGGGTATTCAATTAATGCTCGCTGGGCTGTGAAGAGCACTGTTGTATACAAACTCAATCAGTAAGTAAAGTGATGTGCACACTATACATAGGAGGGAATAGAGTCATTTCTGATTATGCATTTGTTGGTGTCAAGCAAATGATTCCATATGTATTTTTTATCAAGCTGATTACTCTCTGATGTATTTTTTCCTGATGGAGGTATGAAAGAGCATCCTGGACCTATTTGTGCTATAGATGAACAAAAACTACACTCATCTCTACTTATGAATACTGCACACCCATGAAGTAAGGGCCAATTTGTATATGTGGAAAGCTTATTTTAAATTATCTATCTCCCTAAGCCACATCATCAGAACAATGCAAGTCAAACTGTGTACATCACATATATAGGGACATTCCTACAGAAAACTTGTGACCTGGGCTTAACTAGTTTTTTTTTTTTTAAGTTCTCTGTGGTGCAGGTTAGGATTTTGAATCAAGCAGCAGCTCAGCAAACTGAAATATCCAGATGCACATTTTAGATGCACCTCACTCACAATCCTCCTCTGCCAGGTTTACTTCCTTCTGAGTAAACAGAAATAAGAAGATGCAACTTCAATGCCTTCCCAACTCCCAAGTAAAATAAAAGGACACTTGAGTCAAGAGAGACAGGATAACATCACCTGCAACAAAGAAAGCCCTCAAGATAAAATAAGCCACATGTTCTAAAGTGATCCACGTACAGCAAAATTATGACCCTGCTATATTTATACACATGGGTACAGTTTTCATACACTATTATGGTCTCATATTATATATCTTTAAATCATCCAGCAAAAGTTTCTGCCTCCGCCTAATGCTGGCTCTAATTTAGGATGAACGACTACTCTCATAAAGAAAAACTGCTGCTGCTGCTGTTTATTAGGCTGCAGAAAGGTCTCACTGACTAATGTCCCTGGATTAAATGAATGTGGAATAATAAGAGCTGATTTATTTGTGCTCTGCTAGGATAAAGCTGCCACTGATTTTACAAGAAACTATTCATCTGAGGCCCACTATAGCTAGTAAATTGTGGCTGTTGCTGGAATTAGTCTCCAGGCCTTCATGTAATCTACAGTGTGAAGTAGCAGTGTGGTAATAAAGACATTGTGGGCACTTGGTTTATTTAAAAGGTCCCCCTTTTATCCCCATGTTCAGGGATTCTAAAAGTCAACCTCTCAGATCTCTTTTGGAAATTCACCCATTCCTTGCCCACAAACTGCACTTCTAGCTGCAGAATTTAAAGCCAGAATTAAAAGTATATAGCCTCCAATAAATAAATACCAAGCAGTCACATTTCTCACCTCAGATTTTTCTTTTTGGCCCAGCATTCAAGCATTCCTCAGGCTCTGGGCATATATACCACTGTGTATGAGAATGAGGCCATTCCAAGACAAAAAGAGAGTAGGAAGACAGAATGGTTGTTCCATCTCTTAAGAGTGTTTGGATCTTCTACCCTCCAAGCTCATCTCTCCAAACTTACTGACAGCCAGTTTATGCAGGGCTTTGATCTAGGCACTTCCATTAAATGAAACATTAAAACAAACCAAAGGCAAAGTCCAGCAAACGGAAATCAGCAATTGCTGAAACCACAACACCACTATGAATGCTACAGAAAACTCTGGAGCCAGCAGTGACCACCCTATATCCCCTCTGGAAGAAAAACTTTTCAAGAGCAAGGCTCATATTTTAGACACTGCTGTCTAACTTATTCTGGCTCACTGTAGTTATTCAGTTGCTGAACTGAAAAAAAACAAACAGTATATTAAGAACCAATCAAAACAGCAACTGCTTCTCGGGAATGGTTTTCTCGGTGTTATAATTAACAGTGTTATCAGAAATCATTTTCAAGTTGCTTTATCCAGCCCTACTTGTCAGATTGTTTATGTAAGCATCATCTCTGCAGGCCTTATCATCAAGATGATGAAAAGAATAATAATAACAATAACAGTACCAGCGAACCTGAATAATACCTACCCTGTGCCCGGCATTGCTTTTAGCACTTTATCTAATACTATCTCATTGGCTTTTCATAACAACCCTATTAAGAAGGGGCCATGATTCTCTTCATTTTTTGATGAGGAGATTGGAGCACAAGAAGTTAGGAAATGCATCTAAGATGCTTCAGCTGATAAGTGTCAGGAACAGCATTTTAACCCAGAAAGCCCAGCTCTCAAGTCAGTGCGCCTAAATACTAGGCTACAAAAAAAGCAAAAAAAAAAAAAAGAAAAAAAGCATGGAAAATATAAGCATGTGGACCTCATAGGGTTTGTTTCTGAAATAGTCTTTGGTCAGAAGTAATCTTTGGTTATTCTTTGATCAGGTAATGCTTACCTGTCTTGGTTTCCCCACCACGTTTCCTAACTTAACTTCCTCCTCCCACAATTGCTCATCTAGCCTCATGATCCAGCACCTAAAGGTGTAAGGTAATTTGTAATTCCTAAACAGGTGCTGGCCCAGTCACATAATGAACAACTTCCCTGAGGAAATAGAGGGGATGGGGAAAATCCAGCATCCCAGTCCTGGTGTGTGGCTACATCCCCTTACCCATTCTGACATCTTGACTTGAGCCACTGTTTTAGGAAAGGATGATGTGCTGGTATCCACTCTGACTACATACAGAATTTTTCCTTCTTACCTAGACTGAAATGGACATAGGCCTCAATGTGCTTTTCTCCAAGGCATATAACAAATTTATCCTCACCCTTCATGGGTGAGATAATTTATTTATTTTATGGTGGCTCATTCTGGTTTGTGCTAAATGGTACAATTTTATTATCAGCTTTGGAAGGATGAGGTTAGGAGAGCAAGTGGAATCCATTTAACTGCCAGCAACTTCAGCCTGGGACTTACCTGTGACTCTCATAGGTGCAAAGTGTTTGCATCCTTCATGATATCCTCCTCCCTAACATCAGTTCAGATTCCCATAGGTAACATCTCTCACCCACTATGGAATTTCTCTCTTGGCTTTAGCTATTGAAACAAAGCTACAAGTAAATAGCAGTTTTGTGTTTATTGTTGTTATTTTCCTTTTTCTCATCAATTCTGTCTTTACTAACTCATAAACAAAGGCTGTGTTTCCAAGACCCACTTTTCCAACTCCTCCTGAATTTCAGAATCTCAATATAAACACTCTGTTTTGAGGTAAGAGCTAGTGCCTAGATCCCTGCTACTAAAACTTGGCTGGCCCTCAGATCATCCGCATTGGCATCACCTAAGAGCAGAATGGAAGGCCTCAAATTAGATTATACCTACTGAATCAGAATATCGATTTAAACAAGATCTCCAGGAAATTCTTATGCAGACTGGAGTTCTGCAAGTACATGGAAATAATAGGAAGTTTTAAGTCCCTCATAAGAGACTGGGCAGGGCAGTGCTTTAGGTTAAACAACAACATCAGTCCTGTTATAGAGCTGAGTACTGGCTTGGAAATAACCAGATTTGCAAACGTTGCAGGAAGCACAAAAATAGCAGACCACTTCCCTAAATGTTATCACCTCCACTCAGGAGGGCTTCTGCAAAAGAAGCACAAGGAAAGATAGTTTTATATTGTTCATCCTCTCTTCTAAAAGATACCAACTCATACTTTCCAATGTTATTTTTTTAAACTCGGAGATGATAATTTAAAGGAGCAAGATGACCCTTTGATTCTCTCCCATGTGTCGCTGCAGTGTGTAGCCTGTGAGCATCTCCAAAGCTTTTCTCCATTCTAGAAAGAAGAATGGCAACGCACACCACCTCTACAATCAACTGTTCCTAAGGATTTTAAGAGTGTCTAGAAGACCTGCCAGTTCACCAAGAGAAAATTCTATCTCTTTTGACAGCACCACATGCATACCTAATTCAGTTTTTCTTGGTACTATTTTATGCTTCTCTGGGTCTTCAATTTTATTATAATTTGACCATCTTTCTTAAAGTCACTTCGAGTTAGTATGCCTCTCCTAGGTTTCTCACTTAGCTATGCCAGTCTTTTAAGTAAGCCTTCCCAAAGATATTATGCAGAAAAATGCTATTATTTAAGAAAGTTATAACTTTTTATATAGTTAAAACTGACTTAGGAAAGAACAATGAATACTTTCTTTGAGTTTGGTATTAGAGTCAATCTACTGAGTCACAGAATGCTACAATTTGTCTTGAAGCTGCCAAGCCAGAAAACGTATTAGATAAACATACCTATTAATCAGCATTTCCATAACCTCTCTTGAAAAGTAACCAAAAACTACAACATAATCCTGGTAGCGAACATGCAGTTTATTCCAAAACATTTTACTGAGCACTACAGACATGAGTGGCTTAATATTTACTTTGTTCTTAATAATCAAGCATAAGGTTAAGAGGGCAATCTTCCCAGTAAGATAGACCTACCCTTTTACCCCAACTTTAACACGCTCCTACCTCCCTGACTCTAAGTCAGTTGCAGGAGAAGCTTGTCTAGCCAATGAGATTGGGACTTGGAGTTAGTCAGCCAAATAAAATTCTGATTAAAGCAAGATATATATATATATATATTATATATTAAATGTTTTCTTCCATTTTATTTTAGATAATCTAAGTTCAGTTTTCGTTCTTTATTGTAGAGCACCATCTTTTGGAATAAGTCTGCTAATTAGAGTTCCACATTGATTTTCTTGCATAAATCTTATCCATAATGAATCATCTGTAATTTTCAATTCCTGAATTTGATAAAGAACATTTGGCAATCAAGCTGAATGTAGGAATTTTTTGTATTTTTATCTCTTCCAACATTTTAATACACTTTTCCTACATCTAATATAATGACAACGTTTTAGCTACTTGTATGTATACTCTCCATTTCTAACATAATTTTCATAGAAATAATAAACATGTCTTTGCATGCTAACAAGTAATCACTATACATAACTGAATGAAAATCATCATCAATACCTCCTCTAGATACAGGAACAGTGGATCCTATTCTGGACCCATGCTTTAGGAGTCCAAATTTTGGTCTTGCTTTTGCCATGTTCCTCTCAATTGAGCCACACAACACACCCATCCAGAGCTCACATGCCCCTTTCTAAATCATGTTCCAGGTACAAAGTCCCTAAAATTCTCTGCCCAAATAGCAGTCAATGTTAGCAAAGTTTGGAAGCATGGGTCAGGGTTGAATCCTACGTGAGACCCTTTTGGTGGGAGACACATTCAAGGTTGGAAGAGAGAGAGAGAGGCTGCAGAGCAAAGACTACATGCTCTAGATGAGATGGTGCCTCTTTCTGGGCCACCATGTTTTACACGGAGCACCAAAGATTTTGAGAACTGGAAATTTGAACTTGGCCTTCTCAACAACTTTGAAAATTTATTCGTCAAGTGAGGAGAATAAAATATACTTTCTTTAAGAGTTTGTTATTTTGAATTATATATTTCAATATTTAGATGCAAGGAATATGGGCCTCCATTTGTACAGTGTCCATGGCCCCATTAATGGTAGGGGTAGGCCTGATTGCAAGAAGAGATGTAAGTAGTTTGGGACACACAAAACTGACTCTTGGCAGGTCCATAACACAGCTGGTAGGAGCAGTAGTGACCAAAACATATACTAGAGCCTCCCTCTAGCCACAGACCTTCGGAAGTCATGGGGCCAGCTACAGATGGAATGGAAAGGTGGCAAAGTGGAAGCTGGTAAAAAGAGTTTCAACTGTACTCTTACCTCACTGAACCCTGGTCTTGGATCTGTAAAATGAAAATAGCCATGTCTAACCCACAGGCATATTGTGAGAAATAAGTAGATCAATATAGAGAGTGTTTCAAATCAAGGCCAAGCACATAACACGTAGTAAAAAAATCACAATTTTTTCCACCAAATTTTCCTAGTTAGAATATTAAACATACTATTTACTAATTATATAGCACTCTCCATGTGCCCTTGAGGATCCTCTTGTCACCCTAGTAAATGGTGGGGCCAGAATTCAGGCCTAGGCATCTGGCTCCAGAATCCATGTTTTTTGGTGAGTCCTTTCTCATTTTTTAAATCTCTCTTACTTGGATAGGACCCTCTTTTTATTTTTTATACCTCCTTGAAATGATATTGTACCTTAGCTGAGCCTATTAGGAAAACATGCTGGCTACATCAAATAGACTGGTTATATGATATGAGTGCTTCATAAACTTTCAAGTATTACAGCCTATACGGTAAAGATAAAGACATTTTCTGACCTCTTCCTATACCCAAACTTTCCCTGGGTCACACAATTTATAAAAGATGACATTTAACTTCCAAGTCATTATGACTTCAAGGATATTTCTGGTCATTGTTTTTACGTACATCAGTTATTTTATGTTTACATTATAGGTGTGTGTTTCCTTTTTTTGATTCCTAAATGAGCAATTCTACTTCTAGCACTGGACCTTTAACTTGTTCATTTCAGCTAACTTTCACATTTATTATGGCAAATTCTGAATTGCTTACTACCCTCATCTAAGTCAAGGTTATCAAGAAATTTATAAGGCACCCTAGAATTTCCAAATATAGTACCTATGAGAATTACAAATAACCATAACAAATTCACTGGTTCCAAGTCACTATTTTATATATATCTAAACTGGACCTGTAGGAGACAATCATGAAGAAATGTTCACCCCAATGAAAGACAAGCATAAAAGAAAATATCAGCATCAACATGATTAAATGAATTTTTCACTACAATATCTAGTTCAAAGATTTCAAGACTGTGGTCCTTAAGTTAAAATCAGTACAAACAGCTGGCTAGTCCACCGTGTTTCAAACTTGTTAGGTTAGGAGATTTTGCATAAAAACCCAGATTTCCAATTTCTCCTGAAAATTGTAAAATCTGTTCACCCACCTCAGATTCCCACATGGCAGCCATCAGCTGGAATGGAGCAGTTGCATGAATTCTCTTGTTCTCTGCAGTCACCAGCATTCCCTAAAGTTTATGCCTTCTAGTTCAATTATTTAATTATCTACCTGCACCCAGGAGACATTTGAGAATAAACTCCTAATCTGGATGGCTTGGTGTAGTATAGATAAAACTAAAGTTTGATGTTTCAAGAAACTGGTTTGGTTTTTTTTTCGTTTTGTTTGTTTGTTTTTTTTTGTTTTGTTTTGAGACACAGTCTCGCTCTGTCGTCCTTCCCAGGCTGGAGTACAGTGTTATGATCTCAGTTCACTGCAGCCTCCACCTCCCAGGTTCAAGTGATTCTCTCTGCTCCAGTCTCCCGAGTAGCTGAGATTACAGGCATGCACCACCACGCCGGGCTAATTTTTGTATTTTTAGTAGAGACAGGGTTTCACCATTTTACCCAGGCTGGTCTCAAACTCCTGACCTCAGGTGATCTGCCTGCCTCAGCCTCCCGAAGTCCTGGGATTACAGGCATGAGCCACCATGCATGGCCTTAAGAAACTCTTTATCTCCCACAGATGTACGTGCTAGCCAAGATTTACTGATGACCAAATCATATAATTTAAATTCAGAAGTTTTACTAAAGTTATATTAAATTATATCAATTTTATTCCGCTTTATCTTTTTAAGTCAGTCTTTCTTACTAGATCACAGCAAGAAGTTACATTTATCTAATAAAATTTATTCTTTACATTGATTATTACAATACAGCTCATTCCTATGGAATGCCCCAGCCCATTACCCTATTTTTCCAATTCAGTAAGTTAAGATGATGTGTGATGATTTTCAGAATTGCTCAGAGCTGCCAGAATGAACACATTCTTCCTTTACATGATCCCAGTAATTTAAATGAGTTACTTCCATCATTATTTCAGCATTCGGAACAGATTTTACACAAGTGAACAAAACTCAAGCAAATTTGCCATGAAGGTAGTATGTCATGACCAAGGTTTCTTTGCATTGCAAATTATTTAAGCAACTATAAAATCTTAACAAATGGGCATTGTGACTTCTAATAGTAATAAATGGTAAAAGACTAAAATCTGATATTTTCTTCTATGATCATTCATAAGTAATAAATCAATTAATAACATGCATTCTTAGAATTACTGGGTTTTAAACCCAGCTCTGAAATTACGTTTAAGTCACTTAACAGAAGAATGTCTTAGATGGGAATTCTCTGGCAAAAATTCTAGCTTGTTAAATGGACCCTTTGTATAAATATATGCTAAATAAGATGTAACGTACAATAACTTGCTTGGGCAGAAAAATGAATAGAACAGGGTGAGACAAAATTTCACAAGAAAGCATATTAAGGTTTTAATCCTCTGCAGAGCCTTCTTTTTTGATTAAGACACTTAAAAACCCAGCTTTCTGGCTTTAACTAAGTCATTCAGATGAACTATGTATTATTATCACTAATTTTTCTGTTAACTTGCTGAGATGCTGAGAAAAACATGCTACCAATAACGTGCTTTTAGTCTCCAAGATGTTAAAACAACTAATACAATCAGTTGTCTGATTCAGTTGGTGTCATCCAAACAGCTGTCAACATATCCTGGCCTGACCTTCTGTGGACAGAGCAAGGGAACTGGCTAAAATTTCCATCATTTTGCCAAGGAACTGGATGCTATGTGTGGTGGTGGGGAAGGGAGGTCCAGATTGGGTCTGTTTCACCCATTAGGAAGTGAGTTTGGCAAGGGAACATAGGAAAATAGTCCATTGATTTCTACTCCATTTCAAGACAATAAATGAACCATCAAATGACCAGTGGGAAAAGTAAAAATCCCAGTCTCCCCCACAGAATGCCTACTGTGTCCTCACTTTTCTCTAGCTACAGTTCATTTTCTCTCTCCACTGTGCAAAATCTACCTACCTTGCAGGGCATCAGCTCCTTAGAAAAGGTCTATCTGCCTTGAGAATGTGCCAGAGCCACATTTTCTAAACACTCAGACCTTTACTCTGGGCTTATATTCAACTATGAAGTGGAACCAAGTGAAGAAAATAGGGCTGTGCAAAGGGCAATTGGACTTATTTTCATACCTAAATAGGCCTCCAAAATTCTTCTCAAAACACACATGGCTGTTAAGCCCTGGGAGTCTTTTGGAATGTTGATCATACAGAGTTTGGTTGTGAATAAGGCAAAATCACTTCCCTGGATGCATAAAACAGGCCTCATGATATAAAGTAGACCATTGGTTTGGAGGAACAAGTTCTAGGTACAGTCTAGAATTCAAAGACTCTATGTTCACTGTTGTCTGATGAGTTTAGGAGAGTAAGAATTAAAAAAAAAAAAGTGTAAAGCAAGTACAGCACTAAATCTCACAATCAGCAAAGGATCAACCTCTCTCCCATCCTCCGGTCTAAGAGAAGACAAAAATCAATTAAAATGTGATGCTGGCTGGGCACAGGGGCTCACACCTGGAATCCCTGCATTCTGGGAGGCTGAGGTCAGGGAATTGCTTGAGTCTAGGAGCTCAAGGCCAACCTGGGCAACATAGAGAGATCCTGTCCCTACAAATAATTTAAAAATTAGCTGAGTGTGGTGGAGTGTTCCTAAAGTCCCAGTTACTCAGGAGGCTGAGGTGGGAGGATTGCCTGAGCTCGAAAGTTTGAGGCTATGGTGAGCCATGATTGGTGAGCCAAAACTAAGCCTGGAAAGAGGATATCTAACACTAAAAGTTATCTATCACAGGCTAACCTGTGATAATACAGAGACTCCAAAATACAATGGCTTAATTAATATAGTTGGCTTATTTCTCATGTAGCAGTACAGAGATAGGCAGCGAGTCATCTTCAATATGTGGTTTCTGTCCTTGGGTCCAAAATGACAACTTCAGGAAGTTGTCACCTTTTCTAAGCCAGCAGGGTAGAAAAGGAAGTAGGTGGAAAACAGCTTCTTAATTAACAACATGACATAGAAGTTGTACCCGTTACTTCTGCTCACATCCCTTCAGTCAAAGCTTAGTACATGGTCATCATACTGAGCTGCAAGAGAGGCTGGCAATAATTGACAGGCATTAAATGTTAATTATGTCGAAAGCTACTCTGTGAGGGAGGACCTGCATTAGTCAGAATATGCAAGGTTTTAGTCTTGATCTAAGCCATGATGGTAGGAATTCTGTTATTAAAGTTAGAAGGAAAAATGGATATTTGGAGATAATTAGCCATGTCTGCTACACAAGTAAGGATTCAGATTCCTTTGGTTTCTTCTTCAGATTCCTAAAGGCACACATACATGTGAATATATGGTCAATCATCAAGGGAAATAAAGATCCCCCAAAGGAAAAAATATATAAAATACACACATTCAATGAATTTTCTGGCTTTTCTGGAGTATATTTTCTCAAGTACATAATAGATATGCTAAAGCTAGCTCTCCCCTCTTTTAGCACATCTTATAACTGGCCACAGTTTTACAATTATTTCACATCCTCCCATTGGATCTTACCTTGCCAGATAAAATAAACATACTTCCATGAAAATCTCAGGGAGTTGCTTCCCTGCAACCTACATCTTTGTTGTCACATGCTCCTTCCCAAGACCAGAAAGAAAGGTGAAGCTAGGCATTGTGGCCTTATCATATCCCTGAGTACAATAAAATGAAGTCCTATTGTTCCATTCTATGAAAATAAAAAGTTTTCTTCTGTGTTCCACTTGAAAAATAATAACAATAAGGAGCAAACAAGGATATATTAAAATGTCAACAAAATAGAGAAAATGATTATATATTACAATGAAGAGAAGAAAACATACAGTAGCACTTTGATGTGTAGAACAGACACATTAACAGAGCCTGCTCTGTAGATGTTGCAGAAATCAGTAGTGCTAATCGCCAAATATTCTCAGGTTCCCCGTTTGGGGCAAAAAAAAAAAAAAAGATTTACTCATGGGCTCATTAGTGACTAGGAGGAGCCACGTGACTAGTTCCAGGTGGTGAGTTCCAAGCAGAAATAATGTGTGTCATTTCCAAACAGATCATTTAATTGCAGTTACAAATCTCTCCAGAGCTTTCCTTTCTGCTGCCATGATTTCCACATGGTGGTTCCCACTGGGCTTGAACCCCAGACGGAGGATCACATAAAGCATGACCATGTCCAAGTGACAACTGACCTCAGTGGACATGAAGTTTGATAGAGAAATAAACCTTTGCTCTTTAAAGCCACTGAGATTTAGGGCTTGAATGTTACCACAGAGAAACCTCACCTATGCTGACTGATGCAAACTCTCTGACAAAGGTACTGTCTTGAATTTTATAAATATTTAATGACTATCCATGACATGCCAAACACTGCTCATTTCATTTTCATACTAACTCTATTGTATAGAAGAAACTGAGGCAAGGTTATACAGCAAGTCAGTGGTGGATTTAAGATCTGAATTCTGATTCCACGTCTAGCTCTCATTCAATTACACCCACGACTCCATTTATTCAATCATCGAAATGTTATAACCAGTCTTAGGGCACCACATTCAGTATCCAGAAGAGTCTGTGGTTCCCAGTATTCCTGTGCATTAGAGACATTTTCTTCTGCAAATTGGCACATACTGGCAAAATCTAACCTTTTAAAATTGCTGTCCTCACACAGCACAGAAAGAGTTCAAAAGTAGGAGTTAAAAGAACAATTTTCCTCTTAGTAATGTCTTTCCTCCCAGACGAGAGCCACAAAGGCAGCAATCTGAGTGATCAGCTCTCCTGGACTCCTTAGTAGCTGTCCACGGTGATCCCTGGCACAGCTTTTGCTCCACGCTGCCACCGTCACCATAGAAGCACTCATTTCCCCATTCTGGTGCTGAGCAGGTGATGGATGGAAAACTGGACGGTGACCCAATTTACTGTGCTGCAACAACAGAACAGCATCCCAGCTGGAGACAAGACATTTCAGCTTTGCTCTTTTCAGAGATATTTGTATAGATAAATGGAAGTTTACGTGAACACAAAGAGGATATATTGTCCTCCTGATACACACGTGTAACTTCGATTCTGCCAGCAGTCATCATTATAATAAGTGAGGTTTATAAAAGATTCTTTATCCAGAAGGATCCCAAAGAGCTTCACAAAAACTTCACAAATTATAGGCAAAAAGCCTTCTTTCAGGTCCACATTGAGAACCTCATTGCTAATATTCTGCTTTCCCCACTGCAACACCTCCAGATGTCAATGAGAGATGACCCACATGCCAGGAGAATAGAATATTGGAGTCAAAACCAACCATGAGGCCAGGACAAGGGAAATTTTGCCCCAAATACATAAAAAAACTGTGTCTCTGCCCACCTTGGGGATTGAAAATGACAGCTACTTATCAGTCACCCACAAGCATGGTGCACATGGCTCAACATTAAGAGTCAAAACAACACTGCTGCACCCGCTGGAAAACTTCATGGCGAGTTTAGGCATAAAGAAGTAGAATTGGGCCTTTTTCCTCTTGCCAGATGTGCCACAAGCTCACTCATTACAGATTTAATAATGTGTACAGATTAAGTTGGGATAAAAACCAACAACTCAACTGTGAAACAATTCATAAAATAAATCAGCTCCAGTAATGACTGAACTGGGGTTTTCTAGTTGTTGGGTTACAATTTGTTTATCAGTTTGCTACCAGATTAACAATTATGACTTGAGTTATAAGGGAAATTCAGTTAAATCTTGAAGTGCTATCTAAAGAATTAAATCACCTTCTTTCAATGCACCTCAGGGAAACTCAGATTGAACTGGATTATGTATTAATTCAACTTTCAGAGGAAGGTGATATACTATCCCCATTTCCCAGATGTAGAAACTGAGGCTCACACTCACATAGCTGGTAAGTGGCAGAGCTGCGATTCAAGCTGAGTTCCTCTGACTCAAGCCCAGAGTCTTTATCAACTTTACATATTCTGGCAGAACTATAGTGGCTGTATATCTTCATATATAGCCTGTGTGTGTGTGTGTGTGTGTCCCTTTTGTAAAAAAGAGAAAGATTTGGTGTGTATTTTTTAAACCAGACTATCCCTTAAAGCCCAACTATACTTGGTTAGGTACATGTTAGTAGTCATCACGTGTTTTATTTCATACCAAGGTGAGTCTCCATGTTCAAATCAGAGCCCATGCTTTGAGCTAGGACTAAATTATATTAGGAAGTAGGTAGGGTGTGGTAGTTCATGCCTATAATCCCAGTAATTTGGGAGACCGAGGCAGGCAGATCACCTGAAGTCAGGAGTTCGAGACCAGCCTGGCCAACAGGGCAAAACCCCATCTTTACTAAAAATACAAAAATTAGCCAGACGTGGTGGCATGTGCCTGTAATCCCAGCTACTCGGGAGGCTGGGGCAGGAGAATCACTTGAACCCAGGAGGCAGAGGTTGCAGTGAACCAAGATCACGCCACTGTCCTCCAGCCTGGTCAACAGAGTGAGACTTTGTTTCAAAAAAGAAGAAAAATTATATTAGGAAGCTTGAAATATTGTAAGGAAAGCTAAGTACATATTTTAAGCTCTATACTGGATAGTAAAATAAAACTAGATAGAATAGAAGCTATATTTTAGAGACTATGTGAAAAGAACTAAATTGGATGGATAGTAATGAAAATACTAACGCCTTCAACTGTTTAGAGAATCAAGCAATCAACATGGGATGGAAAAGCTGAGATATAAAACTTGAGTGGACCTCGAAGAATAAATCAAAGAGGCAGAGCAACAGAGAGTTATTTAGAGCTGATTGTTCCTGGCCTGTGCTGGCTCCATGGCCAGTGTACCCATCTGGCTGCCACCTGCCTCCCTCTTCTGCTCTCTCACTACGTCTAGCTCCTTCCTACACCGAAGGCCAACAAACACTGATGTGAGTAGGGAACAAGCCTTGGCAGCATGAAAATACCTAAACACCTTTTCCTAATCCTGTCTAATTCAATGGAATTAACTTTTGATTTTAGAAAGAAAGATTCAAGCATGTAGAGTGCTCTGCTGAAAACCAGAACAGACTTCGGTTTCAAGATGACCACCTGAACATCCTTGCCAAAATGCTTGCCTCCACACTTACAAATGATTACTGAGATGACAAAAGTGATGCAAATAATAGAAGATCATCTGCTCCTTTTTTAAAAAATAATAATTATTATTATTATTATCATTTTGAGACAGAGTCTCACTCTGTCGCCCAGGCTGGAGTGCAGTGGCACGACCCCTGCTCACTGTAAGCTCCGCCTCCTGGGTTCACACCATTCTCCTGCCCCAGCTTCCCAAGTAGCTGGGACTATAGGCACATGCTACCATGCCCAGCTAATTTTTTGTATTTTTAGTAGAGACGGGGTTTCACCATGTTAGCCAGGATGGTCTCAATCTCCTGACCTCGTGATCCACCCACCTCAGCCTCCCAAATCCTCAGCCTGGGATTACAGGCGTGAGCCACTGCGCCTGGCCTTGCTCCCTTTTTGAATTCCGTATGTCAGAAGTTTGAACTGGAGGAAGACTTCCCAAGCATAGCACCAATGGAAAATATATATGTAAACAAAATATTAGTAGATGTGACTTCTGTGCATAAAAATATAAACTCTCTGGACATAAAAATAAACTAAATTATGAACAAGATTGAAGACAAAGTACTAATGACAATACTCACAGCAGAAGTGATAGAATAAGAGGAATACATATAGGGCTTTTACAAATCAATAGGAAAATATGAATGCCCCATTATAACAATTAGACAACGCAAAATGTATTTTAAAATGTTAAACCTCATTAATAATCAAAGAAATTATTATGAACACAGTGATATGCTGTTTTTTACCTGACATACTGGCATTTTAAAAAATTTACTCAAGAGTGTTATATTGCTGTGGGAAGTGTAAATAGTTACCATCTTTCTGAAGAAATGCTTGGAAATAATGAACAAACATTTTTGCACACCATTTGACCTAGAAATTTTATTTTGATGAGCCTATTATAAAGAAATAGCCAGGAATGTATGCAAAAGCATACTCCAATAACAGTCAACAAAACACTTTTTATAATACTGCAAAATTGGAAACAGCTTTAATGTCCAAAACATGGGGTTCTCATTAAGTAAATCATAGTAAGTCTGTTTAAAACAATACTGCTTAGTCTTTTAACATAGTGATATAGCATTATGTTTTTAAAATAGAAAAATATTTAAGATATTCAATTTGTACATATAGCATGATCCCATCTCATTTCTAAGAAATTATACACACAGAAGGAAAGGGACCAAGAACAATGTTAATATCACTAGATTGTGAGATTACAGGTAATTTTCTACAATAAACATATATTACTTTTGTTACAAGAGAAAAACGTTATTTAGAAAAAAAAGACACTGACATATATAACCATCTTAGAAGTGAACATTCAGCTATAATCTAGTCCCATCAGAAGCACTGGAATTTTGTGAGGATTACTCTTATGAGCGATCAGGCCTGACTCTCCAAAGGAAATAGTTACAGAGAGAAAATCCAAGCGATTATAGGAAATCGATACCCAAGAGCAATACTATTCCTACATTCAAACCTTTAGGTGAAACCAAGTCCTAAACTAGATTAGCGATTATTCACTCAACATTGTCTAAAGACTCTCAGCTTCATCCACTATTCTGAACCAATCCTGAAAGAGATTTAATGCATGCAGTTATTAAGCTCTGGAATTAGTCTTGCTGCTGCCTTAAGCAATCAATATCCTTTTTGCCTGAGAGTGGAGTATCCTGACACTCCTAGGTGACCACAGAGTCGCAACCCTATTTTCAGTGTCTGCCCAGGTGTCTAATAAGGACATCTATTTCTGCTATCACGCCTGACAGTATATCCCTACATTAATGCTAGTTTTCCTGTTATGGACTAAATGTTTGTGTTCCCGCTAAATTCATATGTTGAAGCCCTAACCCCCAGTGTGGCTGTATTTGGAGATGCTGCCTCTAGGAAAGTAATTAAGGTCAACTGAGATCATGAGAATGGGCCCTGATCTGATAGTATTAGTGTCTTTAAGAGGAGACAACAGAGAACTCAGTCTCTTTCTCCACATATGTGCACGAAGAAAGTCCATGTGAGGACGCAGTGGGAAGGTGGCCATCTGTAAGCCAGAAAGAGAGCCCTCACCAAGTACTGAATTGACCAGAACCTTGATGTTAGATTTTCCAGCCTTCAGAATCGTGAGAAAATAAATTTATGTTGTTTAATCCACTCAGTCTATGGTGTTTTGTTATGGCAGCAGAGCAGGCTAAGACATCTCAACTTGAGACTCTTGAATGGAGCTCTTAGTAGGTTTCCCCCAAGTCTCACCATTATCTCTGTTTCCCCAGCAATGTGGTTACTGCAAACTTGTGGATACACTGAAGTCATAGCGTTTCCTTATTCCTCTTCTGTGGTTCTGTCACTACTTGAAACACATGCAGACATGATCTCCCTCCAAATTGTCCCATTTATGCCATTCTCATTCCCATACCCTCCCCAAGCATCTCTTTTGGCTTCAAATGAAACCTGAGATTTCTATGCCCTTAGACCCTGCAATTTGAATTGTTGTCCTCTCAAGCCTGAAGCCTAATCCTACAATTCTGTTAGTTCTAAAGCTGAATGACCAAGACCTATGTCCTCTTCTTTTTCCCTTGCCTAGCCTGAAGCACAGAAGCCCAAGCATGGAGCGGTCAAGCCATTCAAGTTTGAAAGATAGTTCCCTTCTCTAGCCCTGATGTAAGAGCTAACCTGATTATCAAACCTTACTCTACTTCTCCATGGATGAGGCTGAGATTTTATTTTCTTCGGTGGGAGAGAAGAACAGAAGAAATACACAGTGAGTACTTTGGTGCACCATCTAGTGTGCCCCTTTAGGACCTAAGCACTGATCCCTGAGCTCTTAGAAATGCTGGCTTCTGATAACTCACAACTGAATCACCTTCTAAGAACTGAATTGAACCCTACTGAAGAGAGCCACCACATTCAAGGTGATTCAGTTTCCTGGGGTAGCCTATACCCAATTACAGGTAGATTTGGGGGCACCAACGCTAGCTGCCTTGCCTCAAGGTGGCATAAATCAAAGAGCCATTGAAGGTTTAGAGCTCCCAGTAGGATTGGCTGGGGCCTTGGTTGAGATTGCATCTCAGTTCAATTTTCCCCTCTGCTCAATCCTAGTTCTTTCACTCACTCACAAGCACTGATTCTGAAGGTGTTCGCAATAAACCTCTGCAAATAAGTATTCACCTTAGAATCTATTTCCTGTGGAAGCCAACCTAAGACAGGTTGGGCAAACAACTAATACATTGCTAGTGGTATAAATTTTTCTTTAAGATATTCTAAAAGGAAGTTTACAAAGTTCTTTTCTCCTCTGCTCAACTGCCCATTGATCAAGAGCTCCATTCCATACCTTTCTTTACATTAATCCCTGGAGAGTGTTAGGCTTGCATAGTTCTGAGTTAAACTCCAATGCTTCCATGGTTGACTAAGGTCAGCTGAATTTATGGGTCACCCTTAAGTAGGTTAAGTAGATTGAGCAGTACACTGCCTGGCTTGCCTTAGGCTCTCAAAGGAATAAATATTCTTTTATAAAAACACACCACACCACTGCTCCAATTAGGATATGTGTTTCCTATTCTATCAGCCTTGTGCTTCATTCGCTATTTCAAAAATAATATGGTACCTTCTATGTGCAAGGCATTGTGCTTATCAAGGACTATGGAAGTACCAAAAATCTGTCAAAAGCTTTTCTCTAAAAAATTGGATGCCATACTGAAAACAGTGAGAAGCATTCAGTAAATGTCAACTCAAGATGAGGCTCCAGGTTAGATACTGTAGGAGAGATTATGGAATATAAGACAAAATGTGCCCTCAGATACAGTACCATCTAGTTGAGGAGAGAAGGCTTTCAGAAGGCAATATATGCCCAGCTCCAGAGGAATGTTTGCTACCAAAGCACAAAATGTGACAGCATTAAAAGGGGCAAAGAATAACAAAAAGAGACTCCCAGAAAGAGGGCAGCAATAAATAAAATGTCACCTCTATAAAGTGGCCTGGGCACAAATCAAGGCTAACTTTTCACTCGATTGCTCCATTTTACTTTCTCAGAAGAGATCTTTTTCCTTCTTTCACATAGAAGAAAATTGAATTTTTTTCTTGTTAGGAAGACCCTTCAACTTCAGACAGTAAACATTAACCTCCTGCATAATGAAACCTCAAGACTGGATCTCTAGGAAATTTTCTACTTTTGCCAGTCTTGTGAGGAAGGTGTTCATTTTCATGGCTGGATTGTCAACTTCTTCTGCTTTATAAACTTTTTGTTTCTAATGATAATTTTGGTAGACTTTGAAGGAAATCAGCTCAAATGTTGAACTTCATTTTCTGATTACTTATTACACACACACATACACAACAACCACTATTTGAAACTCATTTCCTGAAAGGTTAAGGTTTAAATGAAGATTGGCTGACCCATTTTAGAAGCACATTAAATGGGCTTGGATTGTCTGCATTATACAGTGGGCAGATTTCTCATGGTGAAGCAGGAGAATAGGGTCTAGAGGCAGGGAGCCTGGGGCTGTTTTGCCCCGACTTCCTGGAACTAAATTGAAAGGAAAACCCTAACTTTCCACGCCTGGGTAACAAAGGGACCAGAGGCTACTCCCTTTGCAAACCCCCAACCTTTTCTGCATGGCAGATGAGAAGTTAGCTGTCTGCAACCTATCAGACTGATTGCCGGTGGAGTCTTTGTTTGCAACTTTGTAAATTCACCTTAGCCTCTGATTGGTTGAAAAAAGCAACCAATCAGATGTTTGCACAGGAGTGTGACCTTTGTAACGCCACTTCAGCTTCTGATTGGTTGCTTTCGGCAACCAGTCATACCAATTGGGGTCCACCACTTCATTTACATGGGTGAGCATGAAGTGGCCAGTGGGAAACCTGTAGTGGGTATTTGGACAGGAGAAGATTCTGTATCCAGGCCCTTGACCTGCTGCTCTGGCTGCTCCCACACTGTGGAGTATACTTTCATTTCAATAAATTCCTGCTTTTGTTCTTTTGGGGCTTCATTCTTTCCTTGCTTTCTTGGGAGTTTCGTCCAATTCTTTGTTCAAAATGCCAAGAACCTGGGCAGCTTGCAGTCAAGACCCTCTACCAAGTGACAATGGTGTCCATTATTAAATGAACGACAAATGATTGGCACCCTTCCTTTCCGTGACCAAAACTATTGATAGGAGACGCCTACTGGTGGTTTCTAGAAATTACAACAGCAGGTTCAGCATAAAGATCTTGGTGAGGGCTGATAACTGGATCTTCATGAGGGCCAAAAGTGCATGAGGCAATGTTGAGTTTTTTCAGGGAGGGAGGATATGGGATTCCTAGTTTAAATAAGGTAAAATCTTATACATTTCTCCAGTAACAGAAGTGCAATGTAACAATTTCATTTTCTCTACCACTTAAATGAAAGGAGAAAGAAGTAGATGTTTTAAAGTATATTTCATTGGTCAGGACTAACATAAAATAGTTCAACAATGATGTCACTCTTTTGAAGATCAGTATTTGAGTTAAAATCACAGTAAGAATATAAATTCAAGACTTGAAACCACTCTAAGAATATCCTTACTAGAGCTATTATAAACTTTCATTTTCTACCTGTAATTCATGAAATATATCCGTCCTCTTTGCACCTGATTTTCAAGTTAGCTTGCATCTCCGCACAGCTTTAATGTCACTGGTGACTGGTCATATATGGCACTTTTCTTCAATGGTAATCTTATTTTTTCTCCATTACTGAGTGTTTTCCATTTCAGCCTTCTACTAAAAGTCTTGCTTTATTGAGTTTATTGGACTATCTGAGGCCATATTCCAGATATTTATTGGAATATCTGAAACTCCATTCCCCATGCACATTTCCTTTAAAGAAAATTGGGTATCCATGTGAAACAAGTGGCAATTCCAGACAGGAATGTTCTCGAATACCAGAATCTTGACTTAAATTTGCAGGTAAGGCCATCAGAGCTGAGCTCACACTGGGGCATAAATACCATAAATCTGGCTAAATTAGTTATCTTAAGCACAGATATTTATGAAGTTTGTGCTTCTGCATGTATGTGTGATGTAAATAAGTAGTGTGGGTCTGGTATTAATTTCAATACCTTCACACCAGAAAATTAGAAAACCTCCTTATAGGTTCTAATGAGGCCCAGATCATTTGCTAGAAATGTTATCCAGGTTCAGTGTCTGTTGATTCCTTTCTATGCCCAACACTCTTCAGTGGAATAATAGTTTCCTCATATTAGGGCTTATACTCATTGCAGGGGAAATTATCAGTCTTTGTCTTCAAGAGTTCAAGACTTTATGAGTTAATAAATTCCAATCCTCCAATTCTAGGGAACACAGAGATCAGGAGAAGAAACCTTACTTTCCACTACAGATGTTTCTTTCAGTGCCCACCTTATACTAAGCAATGGGCAGGAAAGTAGGAATACATAGTCTCTCTCTTTGAAATAATCACATTCCAAGGAAGGAGACAGTAAGTAACATAGGCAATTATGACGTGACACAAACAATTTCTTTGAAAGAGAGATATTTGCAAAGTGTGATCATTTTTCTAAAAGATGCAAAGCTAGTTAGTGGCAAAATGGGAATAAAGACTGGGTCTCTGCATTTCATTCTGCTGTGCCTTTCACAGCACCACAATGGCAACCCCAGAAGAAACTTCATGTTTTGTGATAGACACGCACGCACACAGCTCAGGGCCCTGAGGCATCTATAAATGCTGAAAAGCGCTGACAGGAGAACAGTATGCCTGCCATCAGCTGTATCAGACTTTCCTAAGACAAGATGAAGCCACAGCCTGGAGAGTGTATCTCCTTCTCACCCATCTCGCCCCAGGGTTATCGTAGCCATGGCCTAAAGCAATGTGCTCTGACATAAGGCATGGCAACCACAGCAGATAAAAAGGAAGAAAAAATGGGGTAAGATTACTTTTTTTGCTATCCTTCCTCTCCCCGGATGTGAAGGATTTATTAGTCTCCATTAAAATGCAGGGGAAAGACAGGTAGTATGATAGCTATACTGCATTTGCATGATCAAATTACATAAAGGCATCCTGTGTACATGCTTTCTACAACACACGTGGTTACATTAACCTATAATGTAAGTGTCTATGAAATGTATGTGCCATCAACGTCTCAGATGAAGGGTAAATAAATCTCATGTGTGAAGATAAAGGAATATATTCTTCCTCTACAAGTTTCCAGTTGACACTTCTTTCCTGTAATGCCCATTTTTAAAATCTTATTTCTTCTTAAATTTCATCTACCACCTGCAAGTTTCTTGCAGATACCAACTAATAAACTGTTTAATTGGTGATAATAGTAAATTAGTACCAATGGCCTGGTAAATCCAATATAATGTGCAGACCTAAAGGATATTTCAGAACAAGTTAACTTTTAATTTCATGCCACTTCAAGTATTATCATTAAGATAAAAACTTTTGCACTGATTGAGCCATTCTGTCAAAGTGACACAATTCCTGTAAATACTATCCAGTTTTAGAAGCTTCAACTTCTTTTTGTAGTTACTTATCTACATGCTGTAAAAATCTACACTGTCCCTAGCTAATCAGTCTCAGAAAATATGTAAAATTTACAATCTGACATGTTTTATTAATAAGTAGAAATTATAAATTCATTGAAACTGTAGTTTAAAAAATATTAGAAATACTGTACTATTCTTCCCATTAAGGACCAAGGCCAAGAATATCTTTATGATGTCAGAGTAGAGAAGGGTTTCTTAAAGAGAACCCAAAACCCATGATTCATAAAATAAAATCTTTTATATGTATGTGTGTAAGGTGCAATATACACATATTTGTATACTTGAGGTGGCATGAAATTAAAAGTTATCTTGTTCTGAAATATCCTTTAGGTCTGCACATTATGTCGGATTTACCAGGCCATTGGTACTAATTTACCATTATCACCAATTAAACAATTTATTAGTTGGTATCTGCAAGAAATTTGAAGGCAGTAGATGAAATTTAAGAAGAAATAAGATTTTAAAAATGGGCATTAGAGGAAAGAAGTGTACATATATACATACATACATATGTACATACATATATATGTATGTATATGTATACACAAGTATATGCATATATACGTATATAATTATACATGATTAATCAAATTATGGAAATTCTAAGGGCATCTAAACCAAGGAAAAAGACAAGGAAAATATTGGGAGATAATTTCACAATATATATAACAGGAAAATGTTAATGCTTAGAATACATAAAGAGCTCCTAAAAATAAATAGGAACAAAAAAAAACCTAATAGAATCATAGGCAAAGAATAAATATTCTCAGTAGAGAAAAGTATATCCCAATAGGCAAGAAAATGTTTTTAAGACTCCCAGCCATTTAATCTATAAGAGTAATAGAAATTAAAATAACCCAATACTAATCTATCAGTTTTTAAACAATTCAAATATTTATAACTCTCAACTGCTGTGAGAGTAGAGAAATTCTGGAGTCTGCACAATGCTAGTGGGATGATTAAAAAGGGGGTAATGGTGGAATCTGAGGAACAATTTGGCCACCTAAGCAAAATTAAATGTATGCATATCCTTAAAAAAGAAGTAGTCACAGCCTATGATCCAGTGAAGACACTTGAAAAGAAGTCCATGCTTGCCCATAAGAAGAAAACATAAAGCACATTTATTGTGTTAATATTTGTAATTGGAACAAAACTAAAAACAACCCAAAAGCTCATGATTAGGGGAATTTATACATAAAACGACATTGTTACATACTTGACCAACATGTATCAATGAAAATTAATACTTTGGCCGGGCATGGTGTGGCTCACGCCTGTAATCCAGGCACTTTGGGAGGCTGAGGCGGGAGGATCACTTGAAGTCAGGAGGTTGAGACCAGCCTGGCCAACATGGAGAAGCCCTACCTCTGCTAAAAATACAAAAATTAGCCGGGCATGGTGGTGCATGCCTGTAATCCCAGCTACTCAGGAGGCTGAGGCAGGAGAATCCCTTGAACCCAGAAGATGGGAGTTGTGGTGAGCTGAGATGGCGCCACTGCACTCCAGCCTGGGAAGCAGAGTGAGACTCCATCTCAAAAATAAAAAATTAAGACTTTATATCTACATATAGCAAAATAGATATATCTCAGGAGCATGTTGAATCAACAAGGAAATTATAGAATAGTAAATCCAATATCATTTATATATTAAAAAAACAGTAATATGATCATATAAACAGTAGAGTATCATGATTCCCCATATTTTTGGTGCAGAACAAACCACCCCAAAACTTAGGTAACTTCCAATAATAGTATTTATTTTCTTCATGCTATGGACTAAATTAAGTCCCCTTATATGTTGAAGCCCTAATCCCAATGTGACTGTATTTGAAATAAGAAAGTAATTAAGTTTAAAAGAAGTCAGAAGGTGGAGCCCTGATGTGATAGGACTAGTCTCCTTATGAGAGGAAGCACCAGAGAGTTCACTCTGTCCTCTTGCCATGTGAGGACACAGAGAGATGAAGCTGTCTGCCAGCCAGGAAGAGAGCCCTCACCAATAGCCAATCATGCTGGCACCCAGATCTCAGACTTCCAACTTCCAGAACTGTGAGAAAATAAATTTCTGTTGTTTAAACCACCCAATCTATGGTATTTTGTTACGGCCGCCTGAGCTGACAAATATAGCTCCCAAATTGCCAGTTGGACAGGTTTGATGGGGAAATCTCATTCTGCTCCACTCAGCATCAGCTGAGGTGGCTCAAAGGCTAGAGGCTGAAATCATCTGAAGGCTGGATCACTTATCGGCCTGACACCTGGGGACTGGAAAGGCTGGGATCCTTGGGCATCTCTCTATCCAGATATGGTGCCTCCAGGTAAGTTCTTCAGCATTGTGGCTTCAGCTGGACTCCTCATGTGTCAGCTCTGAGCTCCCAAGCTGTGCATCCTCACAGGGAGAATGCCAGGCCCACACTCTATCCCCTGTGATGACCTAGGCTTAGAAGTCATGCAGTGTTCTTTCCACTGTACTTTAATTGTTAGCAGTCAGTTACTAAGGTCAGCCTATATTCAAGTGTAAGGGCTATTAGCAATGCCTTTTTCTTCTTCTTCTTTTTTTTTTTTTTTGAGACAGAGTCTCGCTCTGTTGCCCAGGCTGGAGTGCAGTAGCATGATGTCGGCTCACTGCAACCTCCACCTCCCAGGTTCAAGCAATTCTCCTGCCTCAGCCTCCTGAGTAGCTGGGACTACAGGTGCTCACTGCCATGCCCGCCTAAATCTTTGTATTTTTAGTAGAGATGAGGTTTCCCTATGTTGGCCAGACTGGTCTCGAACTCCTGACCTCAAGTGATCCACCTGCCTCAGACTTCCAAAGTGCTGGGATTACAGGAGTGAGCCACTGTGCCTGGCCAAGCACTACCTCTTAATAAGAGAAATGTCAAATAATTTGCAGACCTACTTTAAAACCACCAGTGTGTGTGTGTGGGGGGGGGGGGGCAGGGGGTGGTGGTTGTGTGTGTGCACCACACGTACAAAAGTATTTTTAAAATGTCCTGAACACACACCAAATTCATGATTGTGATTGCCCAGTGGGGAAGATGAATAGGGCCTACCAAAAAAGTCCAGGTCAATCTTTAATATTTTATTACTATTTTACTTGAGAATAATATGATAAAATGTTAATAAGTATCAATCCCATGAGATCAGGAATATTGTTTGTGCAGGTTAATTGCAATATTAGCCTTAATTAAAGGCCTCTCTATGTCCACACCTTCTACAATACCACTTCATAGTTGATACAATACCCATCAAGATATGGTGTCTATTTCTGCACTCCTTGAACAAGACTGGATTACTGACTTGTTTGGGGTGATAAAAAGCAGAGAGTCTAGTGATGTGGCATTTCTGGGACAAGGTTTCAAGAGTCAAGTACACTCCTGCTGTCTCTTTCTCAGACCCCTGCCTTCACCATGAGAACAACCCTGAACTGGTTTATTGGAGGATGAGAGACCATGTGGAGCATAGCTGAATCATTAAAGCTGCAGCCATCACAAACCAGCCAGCTCTTGCCCCTTGTCACACAGAACTACCAGCTGACCACAGATGCATGAGCAAGCCCAGCCCAGATCAACAGAACTTCCCACGCAGCCCTGCAGTCATGAGAAATAATAAATGATTAATGTTTTAAGCAACTAAACATTGAGCTGGTATGTTACACAGCCATACTAACTGATGTAGAGTACTTGTTACATTATTCTCTAAACTTTTCAATATTTTCCCAATTATTGAAGATGAAAAAGAAAGAGACAGCACATACGTGGAACAGAAAGAAAAATTAAAGCCACATTGGTGGAAGTTTCAAAACCCAAAAGCGCAATTGATCCCTCATTTTGAATGCTTTGAGTAATAAAATTCCACAGATACTTATTAAATTATTTGTACCTGTCAGGAGAATGTTTGCTGATTCAAACACCACCATTCAGCATATCGAAACAACCAAACCACATTAATTACAATAAGAAAATTACACACTAGAAAATGCACTTTTGTTGGTATGTTGCTTTAATCTAACACAAAATACTGACAGTAATTAATCTTCAGTTATTCCCTGAAATGAAACAGGCATGAAGTGGACACTTACTATTTATGCTTTGCATATTATATAATGGCAGTTAAAAACAACAAATAACAATTCCAAGGTCAATAAAATAGAGGCTTAGTAAACAAAGTTTTCTTAGCCCAAATCTACCAGGCTAGTGCAATGAGATTGAATAGTGGCAATCTTTTTACTCATCCAGTAACATCTTTATGTTTGAATACATGTACATATATATGAAAATTTTGTAGTTTTTATAGTTTGGTAATTTATTTAAAAAAACAAAACATGGAAGTTTTCAATTCAAAGTGTTTCCTTCAAAAAAAATTCATATGTACCGTGCCCTCCACTGGTAGGGGTTCTGATATATGTATATTTCAAAGACACAGAAGCAAAGGCAGCAACAAATAGGAAAAAGCCTGTTATTCACAACATTATCTCTGAGTCCTGAAATTCTGGGTTCTGGGGTATCTAGCCATATTCCTACTAAAAAGAATTGCTCAGCTTACTGAGAACACAGCATGAGCTCCAGTGACCAAAGCCCTTTTTATATTTAGACAGAGGAGGTAGTTTTATTTCACCACCAATGAGTAAATAAGCATCTCCAATTTTGTACAACCACTGCAATTTCATTTAATTTTATTCTTTACAATAAAGGTAACATTACATTAATAACCCCAAATAATTTTGTTTTATTGTGCCACTCTTTTCACATCCAAGAGATTCACAGATCAGTGCAAAAATCTTTTAGCAGACCAGGTGACCTAATTTCTGGTTTGAAAAAATAAGAGGCATCATGTTCCCGTGTGTGTGCACGTGTGTGTGTGTGTGTGTGTGTGTGTGTGTGTGCGCGCGCGCGCGCACATGCTCACACACTGACCTAAAAGTCATTCTTTCAAGGGCTTCTATGAGACTCATTACATAGAGATCAAAATTAATTGTTGAAGTAGGCAGCTATTATGGTTCTGTCCTCTTGGACCAATACATATAAAGACAATGGTGGGAAATCAATAATGTCACTAGGTCAAGGACACTTGGTAGTACAGAGCCAATAAACGTTCTTTGTCCATATTTACACAGGACCGATTTTTAAAAAAAAAAAAGAAAGAAAGAAAGAAAAGAAAAAGCGATTTCCAAAGCTATAATCTCTACTCATGTGAAAATCTCAAGGCTTTTGTGGAAGTTACTATCCAGTACATATTTCTGCTGTCAGACTACTTCTGTCACTGCATTTAAACCATGAAGTGCATTTGCTGCTGATTCGACTATTATGGCAGGAAAATGACCTGTAAAGTTCTTTTGAGGAGCTTGGCATTTTGCATATATTATAGAAATACAAGAGAAGAAATGTGTTAAAAATGAAGTTTATGAAAAGTCATCCAACTAAACTTTACATTTTATAGAATACAGAGACTGCCTGATTTGTGAGACTAAGTGGGAAGGGGGGAAGAATTTGTCAAGACAGAAAATCTACATATTCTCATGTTTTCAAGGGCATTTGTCAATTTTTTTTTCTACGTACAAAATCTCGATGGTAAGTGACAAAGTAAAAAATGTGCCAAACTGTATTATTTGACCTTTTTTTGTGGCTTTGATGTGCAAAGAAGGTAACAGATTGAAGCATATGCTTTATTGGGTGGGAGGCAGGGTGACAAATGTGTGGGGACTATGATCCGAGAGCAATCTGATTGAAAGCAACGACAGAAGCCTCAAATTTTTATGAGCTCTCCAAAGGAAGAGACCTTGGTTTCATGCAAGGGAGGTTAGAATTATATCCCTCATAGGTGATGTGAATATCTCTGCTTAATTTGTAGCAATCGAATTGTTGATTAAGATACAAAATTTCTGAGTCTGCATCTCAACCTGGTGCTGAGCATTTTGTCATCACTGAGCATCTCTCATCATTGATAATGTCAAGTGAAAAAAATCACTGGGTTCAAAGGGTGCTGCTATTTACCTCGTCAAGACAGTTTGCCAAGAGGCTTCACAGGCTTAAAGCCAGGGAGAACGATGGCCCTTCCTCAGTTATCCCCAACCAGGGAGTGGGGAGGAAGAAGAGGCAATTAACCATTTCACTGCTGGTCAGAGATAATTGTGCCATTAAAAAGTTTTGTTCTCCCATTTGGGTGGTCAGATATCAAACCCGCAGACTTGCTTCCTGACCCAGAACAGGAATTTTATTCCTTAATCATATCCCTGTGGCTGCTTCACTGACTAGCTTCAGTGAGAGCTCAGCACATTATTTACAAGAATTAAAGAGCTTGGGGAGTCAGGGTGGAGGGAGAAGGAGGAATTTTTATCATAACAGCCCTCGCAAGCATCGATACTGCTAAAGGTCGGCCCACATTTCCATCAAAACCTCCTGATTTCCAGACATTTATAACTGGGCTATAAAAATCACTCTTGGGCTGCAATTCGGCAAAGAGCTGAGGGGAAAATTGTCCCCTCTTGGTGGCTGTTGATTTGCTTTGGTTTGCCTTCTGTTTTAGTAATTTGCGGAAAATACACAGTTATTTGAAAGATGCTACCTAAATGTAATCCTCAGAAGGAGAAAATGTTAACACTTGGGAATGCAGTCATTTGTATTTTCACTTCCAGTGAAAGTGGTGAATTTGACTCCACAGTGAATCGTGTTGTGGTCCCAATTACTTTTGGCATTTTCAAGAAACAAAGACAATGGACAAAGCCTTTCACTCAAAGGCAGAAGGGCTCTAAATGTTTGTGAAGCCTGTACATATTCCCCGGGCCATGTCGAAGGACAGGCTATTGACTGTTAGTCTCTGAACTAATTTCCTCCTATAAAAACTGAGTCAGTGTGATCACACTGGAGAGCTCAGCATTTTTAATTGCCTCAAGGTGCTTATTTGCAGGGAAGGAATAAACTCGGGAGGATCAAATAAGAAAGGGAGGAAAACTTGGCTTATCCTTTCAGATGAATCCAATCATTTTCACCTCTCATCACCTTCACATCTGTGATTTTCCTCCTTCCTGGCAAGAAGGAGATATGCTTTTCTCTGCCATTAAGAAGAGATGATTACTAGGGCCTGAGTCACACATCTCAGCTTGTTTCTGGAGCCCTGACCGCCCTCTCCCTTGTACTTAGGAGAAGCCGGAAGCTGGTCTGGTCGTGCCCCTACAACCCCAGTGCAAAGCCACCTGGCCAGCTGGGGCCACCTTAGGGGAAAAACACATAGAGATTGAAAGCGCACTGGGGGAACATAAGCCCTCAGTATTCAAGTCACGGGAGAAAGAACGTGATCGGCAGCGCTAGCATACTGGCTCTAAAGAGCAACTGGGTTTCCCTCTAGGAGTCCTGTGGAATTCACAGGCCCAAAGAAAGGGAGTCCTGGAGCTCAACTTGCTGGGAATGGAGAAAAGGGGTTAGTGTTATTATTCCCTTACATTCATCAGCTCAGGGTACATGAATTCAGATTTCTGTAACTCAACATTTATCTTTTTTTAAATGTCCTTAGGTAACTACTCCCATTCCACCAATGAGGAAAGCAAAAACAGAAAAGCCAGCTGAATTTAGTCTCGTATGTCCACATATGGGACTTTAGCCCTCCTTGCCTGCAGGGTGGAGAAGGAGACCAGGACACCCTTTAAATCTTTCCTGGGTTCTAATAAAATGAAAAGAGAAGGTTTTAAGTCTTTCATTTGGAGTACTACACTTAGAGCATGGCCAAGGCTGCTGTCCTGGGACACACACATTCAAGGGCCCACTCTATGCCTCCAATGGCTGGTGCCTACACAAGGGAGAAGTCTGCAAGGCAAAGGGCTCATGCCCACCCAGAGCCTCTGCCCTGCCCCCATTCAAGACCATGAACTCAGCATCCGGAGCCCTGGGATTATTTACTCTTACTGGAGCAAGAATTACTATGACTGCTCCTACCATCATGGCCCCTAGCCATAATATGATTTATCTCCACACTAGCAGAAACTAACTGAGCCCCTTTTGATCTAACAGAGGGAGTCTCCTGCCCAAACACCTTCCAACTGCTCCAAACCTTCCCTCAATGATCTTTCTAAGTACAGACCATGCCAATAGGCACACCTAAGGCCCAAGATATAAAGAGGAAATAGTTGTTTTCTGGGGATGTAGAGAGAGCTTGAACATGCAGGCTGGAGTATCCACACATGTGTACGCAAAGCCCCTTGCAGAGCAGGACAAAGCAGAGTGGGAAGTGAACAGGAGTTAGCAAGGTATGGGGGCTGTTCTCCTTACATAGCCATATTCTGGCACGGAAGTCCAAGAATTCTACATTTGAAGCTGATCTTCTAGGATGTTATAAAAGTATTTGTGTCAAGAAACAAGAAAGATAGAAGGATAGAAGAATATTTTATCAACTTGTGAGTTTGATGTAGGACTTTTGAGTATTTAGATCTCCATTTATACTCTTGCTCTAGGTTCTTTGGAGTTGGGGTGGGCCTGTTGCAAAGCTACACTAAGGATGAGCTGAGCTGTGCCTGGAGTTGTCATGAGTATAACTAAAAGTCTAATTTTATTTTACTCTTTTTTCCTCTGTTGAAATCAGGTGTGTAATCCCTACTTCAATAATTGCCCAGAAGTCCACCTGCCATCTTATTTTGCCTTTACTATTTGTTTGGTTTCTAGTTCTCTTTATTTCCTGGCTTAGTGTTCCGCAATGGGCAGCTCTATGCAAATCTACTCCCAAAGGCTGAGGAAGCTGAGAGGCCGAAGAAAGAAACTGACAAATCCAGCTTCTTAGGAAGAAACATTTAATAGGCACTTACAAAGAGAACCCATAGCTGTGTCTCAGGCGATGGGAAGACAAGATGGTGGGGTCCCCATGCTATGATTCTCCAGACCCAAGGCTCATAAACCATATGGAAGGAATCTGTAGGACAGCTGAAGTGAACCCCTCAGAGAAAGGCAAGAACGCAATGTGAATCTACCTAAGGACAGAATTTACAGTTCATGTTGTTTTGACCCAAGGGCAGGATTTACAGTAGGTACATGCTCTAAAAAAAAAGAACAGCAGATAAAATAGAGAACTTAGAGGCATTGCTAGAGCTGCAGTTAATCAGAAGTCAACATGGTGAATTAGCATCCAAGATGGAGTTGCTTTAGCCTCCACACTCAAATTTCTATTCGCCCCTACCATATTCCCTTCTGTTTACCTGAAAGTTCTAATATTTTTTAAAATTTCTCTAATAGCTGTTTTTGTTCATACATTTTGTTCATTACATTGCTCTATTATTATATCAAAATTAAAACTAACCATAATCACACCAACCACCCACCTACCCCCAAAATAAAGCCTTTAAAAGGCTTTTGGCCTGGCATGGTGGCTCATGCCTGTAATCCCAGCACTTTGGGAGGCCAAGGCGGGTGGATCACGAGGTCAGGAGTTCAAGATCAACCTGGCCAAGATGGTGAAACTCCCATCTCTGCTAAAAATATAAAAAATTAGCCGTGTGGTGGCGGGCGCCTGTAGTCCCAGCTACCCAGGAGGCTGAGGCAGAGAACTGCTTGAACCCGGGAGGTGGAGGTTGCAGTGAGCCGAGATCGCACCACTGCACTCCAGCCTGGGCAAAAGAGCAAGACTCCATCTCAAGAAAAAAAAAAAAAGCCTTTTGCTTCTTCACTGTCTTTCCTTTCTGACCCATTTCCAAATTCAGTGTTTTGCTTGGCTAGTTTAGTTTCCAGCTATTATTGAGCTTTTAATTACTGTATGTCCCTTCCAATCCAGGAATCCTTACTTGAAACATATAGAACCGCATCTGACAGACCAAAACCTTGTTTCCCAACCTATATCAAATACAAAATCTAATTTCTGTTGGATTAAAGATTAACTGTATTGTGAAACCCATTTAGACTTACTTGACAGGGGTCTTGAAATGTCTTTTCAGGTGGATCTATAGATATCAGACAAAAGAGAATCAGGGATGTGAGCCATAATGAGGAAACATAAAATGTTGGCCAAGAACACAGAAGATAATCAGCACTCAGGACATACACAGAAGTAAACACTAGGATGGGAAGTCTGTCCAGAGTCAGGGATCATGCCCCACTGGGGGCTAAGGAAAAGCAGCAGAGAGAGGGTGGGAGTCAGCAGGAACAGTGATGTGAACTTGCAGACACACTTTGAAATGGAGACCAAGAAGGAAGCAGTACCAACATGTCCAGCACATAGCAGAAGACACGAACTCCTTGTATTTCCACAGTACTTGGCAGGTTACAAAGTACTTCCATGTATAATATGGGATTTAATCCTTCTCACTAACGGCAAGCTAGGTACTACTAACCCCTATTTACAGACAAAGAAATTGAAGCTTAAAGAGTTTCCTTGTTTACTCAATGTAAGCCTGAAAGAGTTGTAAAAGCAGTTCTGGAGCCCAGGGTCTTCTGTTGCTTTACCCAGATGTTTCCTTTTCTACCTTACAGCACCAGGCTGTAAATGACAGCTCCCTGTTCAAACAGTCATGCTCAGACATTCTGGATTCCCTTCTGTTATCTGTTGCAATTGGAGTGGGAGGGGCAAAAAGAAGGTTCATACTATTTCTGGTTGTCATTTTTCCGGGCAGCCATTTATGGTAGTTCCATGAGTCTGACCCCTGGCAGCACCCCAGACACACCATGCCAGCATTGGATTTATGACCGTCCTAACTACTGTCATCCAATCTGCTAAGCTGTGCAGGGCACAGACATCAGGAAATACGTCTTTCTGTAAATATAATACAGGGGAACTTATTTGTTGTGGCAGCAAGGAGCAGAAAAGGACATTGCTCTCCGGGCCCCAAAGGGAAAAAAAAGATGATGTACGATGTAAGGTAGGGTATTAATCATGTCCGACATCCCTGGATAATCAACTGGAGTCATCCTTGGGAACAATTTCTTTTCAAGGATAAAAAGGGAGAAAATAAATGGGGAGGGGCTTATCAAATGGGACCATATAACCTGAAAGGATGCTGAACTACTACGGCTCAGCATTCTTACTGGAAAGCTGGCTGGCAATTAGGTTCAAGAGTTTAAAGGTCATCAAAAGGGTTGCTGAATATTTTCTTTTCCATTCAGCTTATCTACACTGAAGTCATCCCCATGGAAGCTCAAAGTCTGAATTTAGTAGGTCAAAGCTATTATCCTCAAGGCTCATAACATCATGAAGCATTTCCTGTATCTCCAGTAGAAGGCTGGCATCATCTGCAAGTCTCTAGGCCAGTTCAGGCAGAGGTAGATCTTATTTACGCCTGTGCCGAGATAAATGCACTATGGGATGCCTGATGAAACATGAAATACAACGCCCCCAGATGGGAACCTGGTGTCATGCTAACTATGGAAAGAGACTACTCTTCAATGCTGAGGAGTGACTCAAATTAACTTCAAGGCAGGGGAAAATACCAATCTCTGCTCCACTAGAGCATAAAGAAGAAAAGGATAAACACATAGAAGTTACTGAGGAAAGATCTGGATTAAATCTTGTCCTTTCATAGCAAAATTCCACTAAGGTGAGTGGCAAGTTGCAAAACTGCAATAGCTCACAATGATATGATGTAATAAGGGCTATGATAGAGATGTGCACAAAATAGTAAATGAGCACAGATGGGGTCAAGTGACTTTCCCAAGGTCATGCTGTTGATACACACTAAAGAAACGAACAGAGTCCATGGCTTCTGCCCCAAATGTGGAATGCTTTCCACTGTACCAAAGCTACTTTCCTATATCAGCTATACTTCTGGCCCTTAATTGGATTTACTTTTTATTAATTTAAAAATCATGCCTTATAAAATTGCTAATTTGCTCTTTTTTGCCCACATCCCTCAGGTTTCTTTCTCTATTTACATCTATACACTTGTTTGATTTTTCCCAGTCTTAGCCACTAAGTCCCAGGGGCCATGCTTGACCTTCTCTGACCTTTAGATTGTAACAGGATTCATCAGCCCCAGCCAACTGGAAAACCCTTTTCTTCTTACTCCTGCTTCATCTTCTATGCACTGCAGTTTGTTCTGAATCTACCAGCTGTGACTCTTCAGCAAAATGCTTCTAGATAGTTGTATTCCTTTCATACACTTGTGATACAATCATACACATCAGCCCTTTGAAATTAAGAGTAACAAAAATGACAGTGTCCAAATCTAACAAAATAAATGACTGTAGCACAGTAAAATCCTTTAGGCTGAATGTAAAATGGTGCAGCGCTGTTTAAGAAGTCTGGCAGTTCCTCAAAAGGCTAAAAGTAGAATAACCACATGACTTAGCTATTCCCCTCCTAAGTGTATACTAGAGAAATGAAAACATACGTCTCCACAAACATTTGTACATGAATGTTCATAGTAGCATTATTCATAATACACAACAGTAGAAACAACCCAAATGTCTGTCAACTGATGAACGGTTAAACAAATTGTGTTACATCCATACAGTGAAATATCACTCAACTATAAAAAAGAATGGACTACTGATACATACTACAATATGGCTGACCCTTAAAAACATTATGCTAAATGAAAGAAGCCAGTCATACAATCATAGAGTGAATGATTCCATTTATAGAAAATGTCCAGAATAGGCAAGTATATTGAGATATAGAGGAGATTAATGGTTGTCTTGGGCTGAGGTGGTTGGGGGAAATGGGAAGTGAATGCTAATAGGTAGATTTTCTTTTTTTGGTAGGGTGATAAAAAATATTCTAAAATCTATTTTGGTGTTAGTTGTACAACTCTGTGAATATACTAAAATTCATTGAATTACACACCTTAAATGGGTGAAATCTGTGGCATGTGAATCATATCGCAATTGAGCTGTTATTTAAAAATCCTCCAAGCTATGTTCCATTGTCTCGCATCCCAAAACCATAAAATAAAAAAATGAACAAAGTGCTCTATTGCTAAAATTATTTCTGGCAATAATGTCAACAATTAGCAGGTATTCTGTCAACACTGTGGTCTGGAGCTTTACATATGTTCTGTCTATTCATCACAATAGCATTGCAAAGAAGATATTTTTAGTAGACTTCTAAGGTCTTCTCTGCCCAGCCTCCTCTCTGTCATTTGACACTGTAATTCAACCTTTAATTTAGAATAATGCTGCATATTCATAATGCCATTATGTATATATAACATCAAGATTAGTGGAAAGGGGAAAAATAAAACAATGAATAGGTAAAAATAATAAACTCTCAAATTAGAGCAACAAAAATAGCTGTAAATAAATTGCAAATACAAGAAATAAATTTTTATTTAAAAATATAATTGTTTGCCTCTGTGAATTGAGTGGCTGGTAGCCCCTAAGTCACTGTGCTGTGATGCAGTGTCCATGTAAAATAATGTAATGTAGACCCTAGCACCCAGATTTTGGTCTCTAACTATCCCCCACTAAAAGGAACCAAAGTTCCATGGCAAATAGCTTCGAAATGGGAAAAATCAAAACAAGCCTGGGAAACCTTGCTAGAAAGTGAGAATACTTTCACAAGCAGCTGCATTTCAGGGGTTGATTGGTACTGGTTGTCAGTGAAAGACCATGAGTCCATAATAATTACAAAGGATAAAATTGTAACGTGCTGAAAAACACACACAAGAAAAAAACAATGATCATTATTTACTATTGTGAGGCAATTGACCAATGCCAAATTTCTAACTTACCTTAAAAGAAGGGTTTATAATTAGAGCAAATCATTGAATTGAAAAATGAACATAAAGTAACCCCAATTTGTTTAATTGATACATTTCCTCCCCTTCATTAGGTAATTCAAAGTTACTGTAGAAACATCAATATGTTTTGTTTCATACTCTGGCTGAGATCTAAGAAATGTTTCTAAAAGACACAAAGACCAGGCCTGCTGAGTTGATACCCCTGAGGAAGCAAAGAAGTTGGCTGGAGGCTGGAGACCAAGGAGACTGCCCGTCTCTGACAGAGCATCTGCTTCAGATCTTGCTGGTGGTAGACAGTTGAGCCCTTTCCCTATTATACTTTCAACCGGAACTCATATTCTTCGTATTGGCGTCCTCCATCCTTCCATCAATAACATCATCAGCCCATGCTGCCAACCTCACTCTACCACTACATGCATGACCAGGATTCCAAAGTAAAACTGAAAAGAAAGTAGCTAAACGTAGCTGGAGATTAGGGAAGCCCGGTATATTTCAGGGTGAGAATTGAGGGAGAGAAGGTGGGGGAGTTAAGCCAGGCCAGAACCACAGCTTCTCTACCCTGGGAGAGAAGCTAAACTTTATTACTAAAACTACAGGGAGCCACTGAAAGATAATCTAATCTGTTTCACGCCTGCGTCATCTAGTACTGACAATAATGTATTTGGAAGAGCCACTGTGGTCAGAAATGGGCTAATGGTCACCAAAAAATAATCAAGTGGCCTACTGAACACACTCCTTCAGACAGTTTTGAAAGCAAAACTGGAATCATTAATTTTCATGAGTAATTTTTTAAAGAAATTTTGTACATGGCATAAACTGAATGAAGCCCGGTTTATGACTTAAACGTGATAATTTCTTGAGAAAAGGGCCTTAGCATTCCACTTTCCACAAATCAATGTGTAGGTTAGATTGTCAATACTTTCTGGCAAAAATCCACCAGGAACACACTTGTCGTTGAATAAGTTGGGTATGTTTCTCACTGCCATGAAGAAGAATGTGCTGATGGAGAACTATGGGGTACATAAAAAAGCATGTTGGAAAGGACTTGCAGGATTTGGATTCATGTTAGGTGATTTCGGGGAAGATTTCATAATGTCGAACCATGCTCTAGATTGAATGTTGTCAGAGGAGATTCTATAATTTGGTATCTTAATAGTTCTTATCTAGAAGGCGAAGAAGATTAAAGCCAGGCTAAAGCTGTAATTGGTAAAGCAACATTAGTCCCTTGTATTAGCCAGGATAGGGGGATGTGTTCGTGTGGTTTCATGTGACTTTGTTTTTGTATTAGACAAAATTGCAAGAATGATCTTGCTTTTGTTCCACTTATTCGTGGTTGTCACTGAGTGGGCCTGTCCATGTTGGTTTTCTATGAGATTACATCCCACAGAGACACCAAGGCCTGGATGAGAATGCCAGGCGGCCTGTCAGAGGTTAGGTGGTGGCTTTCCTCTTTTTTAAGTTGCAAGTGAAGAAATCTCAGTACACTGAACTTACATGTTGCAAAAAGCCATATGTCTGGAAAGTCTTAAATTATATAAAAGACACATATATATTCGTTTGGTTACATGTTATAACTTTCCCATAAGCCTTTTTAACAGTTCAGATGTCTGTGAAACAAGGCAAAGATGAGGAAGTTTGTGTTTATTTAAAGACAATGTATTTCTTTTCATCTTCCCTGCCTTAACTTGTAAAATGAGATCCTTAATTTCTCACAACTAAAAAAAAAATTATATTAAAAAAGAATACCACCTACTCTCATGTTCTTTAATGTTAAAATACTGTTGACAATCGTTCCTAGCTATTTACATGAAACTTTGAACAAAACCATTTAATTACTTGCAAGTAGGAACAATACTCGTCCTGGCTTGTTAATATGATTGGGGATAAGCTAAAGGGAGAATGGTGGAGGAAAAACCAGAAGGCAAGAACTGGATTAAGTTCGGTAATTTATAAGAAATAAGAATTTTTGTAGTATATCAGTCATACAAAAGATTGTTAAAGACAAAGTAGACTAAATTTCTCTTCCAAAGGAAAATCTCATATCTAAAACCTTCAGATATAATCTTCTTGGTCATGTTTCTTTTTTTAAAAAAGGACTGTCTTTGGTGTCCTGTATTTTTGTGTTTTTCCTATTCAATGTCCAGTTCCTTTTATAGACTGTAAACTGTGTATGAGTAAAAACATGTTTATTTCATCATCAACCCTACATAAAATATGGAGATAGATAGTTAAATATGTTGCATGAATGCATGAGAGAACAAAGTGATTTTTATAAGTTAGATATCTCTTTAATGCTTCATCTTTGCTTCTCATTTGAAGGTTTCAACATTTCATTGCTATTCTTTCTAAATTTCCCCCTGCATTAAGGACAAAATATGGTAATAGCAAATAACCAATTGTTTTCCTTTCAGAACATCAATATTTTCCATGTTTTATTATTCTGGAAACTTTGAAACATACAGAAAAGTTGAAAAATGGTACAATAAGTATCTTTAGAATAACCACATAGCACTCTTTGCTAAATAGTGCCCTGGTACACACCTGCCATCCTGGTGTCATTTTAATAATATCACCTTTCTCTCTCAAAATTGTCCCAGTTTGCATGACCATTCAATCTATAAATCACTACCTAGAATCCACAATTTGTAAAAAAAGCAAAAAAGGGTAATTATAGATTAAAAGAGCGTTAAGAAACATATATAGCAACTAAATACGACGCAACATTTGTTTGAATTCTGACTGAAGCAAATTCTTTAAACATTTATATGATAGTTGAGAAAACTTGAATGCTATTTTTTGATGACATTAAGGAACTATTAATGTTTAAGTGTGCAATGGTATGGTGGTTATATTTCAAAATTTTTATCTTTTAGTGATATATACTGAAACATATAATGTGTAAAATTGGCCTTAAAAAGTATTCATGGCTGGGCCGGGTGCAGTGGCTCATGCCTGTAATCCCAGCACTTTGAGAGACCGAGGCGGGTGGATCATGAGGTCAGGAGATCGAGACCATCCTGGCTAACACGGTGAAACCCCGTCTCTACTAAAAACACAAAAAATTAGCCGGGCATGGTGGCGGGCACCTGTAATCCCAGCTACTCGGGAGGCTGAGGCAGGAGAATGGCGTGAACCAGGGAGGCAGAGCTTGCAGTGAGCAGAGATTGCACCACTGCACTCCAGTCTGGGCGGCAGAACGACACTCCATCTCAAAAAATATAAAAAAATAAAAAATAAAAAAGTATTCATGGCTGGGGATGAAGGGGTGAAAATTGGAGGTGAAAACAGATTGGCCATTTGTGTTTTTTTGTTTGTTAATTTTTGGGTTGTTTTGATTTTTTGGAGACAGCATTCCTCTCTGTCCCTCGCGCTGGAGTACAGTGGCATGACCCTGGCTCACTGCAGCCTCGATGACCTCCTAGGCTCAAGTGATCCTTCCACCTGGGACTACAGGCACATGCCACTACACCAGCTAATTTTTGTATTTTTTGTAGAGACGGGGTCTCCCTGTGTTGCCCAGGCTGATCTTGAATTCCTGGGCTCAAGCAATCCTCCTGCCTTGGCCTCCCAAAGTGTTGGAATTATAGATTATGAGCTTCTGCACCTACTATGTTTGAAATTATCCATTAAAAAAAAAAAAGCTGTAGCAACATAATGACCAAAGGTAATCCATGAATCTTGATTGAATCCTAGAGACAACTGAGGATATTTGAATATTAACTAAATGTTACATATTTGGAAATAACTGTTAACTTGCTTAGGTTTGATATTATCACTACAGTTATGTTAAAGAGTATCCTTATTCTTAGAAATTGCATGTTGCATGATTTAGGGATGATATGTTATGACATCTGCAATTTACTCTCCAAAGGTTTACTCAGTGGTGTGCCTAGCACATTGTATTTTTTTATAGTCATGGAATAATTAGCAATAATAATTTTCTTAAATTGCTCTTTACTTTAAAGACTATTAGCAATTTCAAAAAGAATAAAATTCAGTTTTAAAGACAAATTCCATAAAATTTCATTTCTAAACTGAAATTTGCACTTAACCAGAAAAAATTCTATAGCTTTCAGATTGTATAGTTTTACAAATTGAAACTCTAAGTGGTCAGATTGAATAACAGAAGTAAAGTAACATGCTCTGTTTTTTTGGTCTTTATAAATACTGTGCTCTCATTGCTAATTCTGAATCTTCCACTTAAACATAAAGATATGTAGTTCCATGGGGGCTGCAGACACGAACTGCTCCTAAGGCAAGCTTGAGTGATTTTAAGCTATCATGAACTTACTAGTATTGAAACACATACATATAGCCAGCTATATGTATGTGTGTGGGGGGGTGACTATGAAATAGTTCTCCAAATTAACTTTAATGTACAATACAATGTTCATTAAAAGTAATTAAAATGTGCAAATTTGAAGTTTACACAAATATTATTAAAAATCAGAAGCAAGCACAACTATTTTTAAGAACTCGAGGCCAGGTACAGTGGCTCATGCCTGTAATCCCAGCACCTTGGGAGGCTGAGGCGGACAGATCACGAGGTCAGGAGATCGAGACCATCCTGGCTAACACGGTGAAACGCCGTCTCTACTAAAAATACAAAAAAAATTACCCAGGTGTGGTGGCAGGTGCCTGTAGTCCCAGCTACTCGGGAGGCTGAGGCAGGAAAATGGTGTGAACCCAGGAGGCGAAGCTTGCAGTGAGCCGAGATGGCGCCACTGCACTCCAATCTGGGCGACAGAGCGAGACTCTGTCTCAAAAAAATGAAAATAAATAACTCGAACCCAAAAAGATATTTGGAGGGAAAATAACTAACACTAATTAGAATTGCTAGTGCATAGTAATAATAAAAAGCAGACTTGCTTTTAGTCCATTTTATTGTCATATAGTTCTCTACAAATAATCTACCCTATATTATAGCACAAAAGCAGCTGTAGACAATAGATAAGTAAATCTGCATGGCTGTATTCCAATAAAACTTCATTTATGTACACTAAAATTTGAATTTTTAAATAATTTTTACATGTCATAAAACATTGTTTTTCTTTTGGCTTATTTTTCAAACACCTAAACATGTAAAAACATTCTTAGGTTCCTCAGTAGGTTCATACAGAATTTACCACATGACCCAGTAATTCCTAGGTATGTACCAAAAAAGAATTGAAAACAGGTAAACATATACACGAATGTCTATAGCAGCTTGATTCTCAAAAGCCAAAAGGTAGAAACAACCCAAATGTCCAGCAACAGATGAATGGATAAACAAAAGGTGGTATATCCATACAATGGGTACTAATTAACCATAGAAAGAAATGAAGTGCTGATGCACGCTACAACATGGGTGAGCCTTGAAAACATTGCTAAGAGAAGCCAGACACAAAAGGCCACGGATTGTATGATTCCATTTATAGGACATATCCAGAGTAGGCCAATCTAGAGAGACTGAAAGCAGATGAGTGGTTGCCAGTGGGTGGAGGTTGTGGGGTGTGGAGTCCAACTACTTACTGGGTCTGGGGTTTCCTTTTGGAGTGATAAAAAAATTCTGGAACTAGATAGTGGTGACGGTTGTGGAACATTGCTTGTTAATATACTTAATGCTACTGAAAAGTGTATTTTAAAAATGATTGCAATGGTAAATTTTTATGTGTATTTTACTACAAATTTTTTTAAAAATTACTTAGCTTACAAGCTGTACAAAAACATGGCAAACCAGATTTGGTTCCTAGGCTAAATTTTACTGACTCGTGGTATAGATCACTGACCAAAAATGTTGTCAATTTTGAGCTAAAGCTAAGTCTAGTGTACTGTGATTATTCTTCGATATCCACACCCATTTCTCTTGTCAACTACTCCACTTTTATTATCCATACTGCTTTCATGTGAGGTGGAAGAAGTTCAGTCTGCCTATGGCATTAGATGGGGGCATGGTTCACAGGCCCAAACAAATCAATATAATCCTGTGTCCTGGCCCCAGCTTGAAGTGGCCAGATGATCCACTGTATGCCAATGAGAATGAAGAAAGCATTTGCTAAACATACTCAGGAAACCCAGTCTCTCTCCTTTAGTCTGAAAGGATGTCAGTGTGACACTCAGAAATCCTAGAGACCATTTTTTTCTCCTTAAGGAAAACAGCGTAAGAATGAGTCTAATACCCCAGAACGCATAATATGGAGTTGGAAAGAAAAAGAGACTTGATGGTCATTGTCAAACTGCTTTTGCAAGCCAGAAATCCATTCTAAGATTTTCCAGTTATGTGACCTCATAAATTATACCCATTTTAAGCACAATTGAGCTAGATTTTCTGTCATTTGCAATATAGTAAATAGTAGGTGATAAACTTGGGTTCTCTATCACTTTTCTTTCCCAAATTCACCCGAACCTCCCTCCCCACCCTCTGAAAAAGACATTATTATTGCCACTCCTAATCAAAAATGCAAATTGAATTATATGAAGAGATGAATAGTACGGGAGGGCATAGGAAGTAGAGGGGCTGAGGTAAAGAATATTCCATATATTCAGCACAGTTTTCTAGTATGCTTTTTCTAAAATCAACTAACTTTCCCTTAAATATCGCAGGATAGAATAACAGCTAAAAACATGGACTTTGGAGACAAAGTACTTGAGTTCAAATCCCAGCTTTACTACATACTTAACCTCTCTGTACCTCCCTTTCCTCATCTGTGGGAAATGCGTATAATAAGAGTACCAACCTCAAAGAATGCTTGCATTTTGTTTTGTCTGACACAGGGTCTCGCTTTGTCTCCCAGGCTAGAGTGCAGTGGCACAGTCATGGCTCACTGCGGCTTCAACTTCCTGGGCTCAAGTGATCCTCCCACCACAGCCACCTCAGTAGCTGGGATTACAGGCCTGGCCAGTTTTTATTTTTACTTTTTATTTTTTTGTAGAAATGGGGGTCTCGCTATGTTTCCCAGGCTGATCACAAACTCCTGGGCTTAAGCATTCCTACTGCCTCAGCCCCACAATGTGCTGGGATTACAGGAATGAGCCACAATGCCCAGCTGGTTGTGATCCTTAAGTGACTTACCATGTATAAAGCAATTAGAAAATGCCTCATATATAGTAAGCATGTTACAAATGTTTGCCATTATTATTTTTCCTACATGTCAGATGTCTCACTATGGCTTCTGCTAGAAAGAGTTCACCAATCCTCTATGAGGAGTGCATTCTGTATGTGTAGCTGTTCTCTTTACCACAGAAGCGAAAGGCAATTCACGTTGTATTTTTCCTCAACTTTCAAATGTTTTTATAAGCAAGATAAAGTTAAACTAAATATCAAGAGTAACCTTTTGAGACAAATGGAAAACATGGGTTATTGATTTCCATATAACATTAACTCATCTCCTTTTGGAATAGGGTTTACTTAAGTCATTCAGAGAAAATTTGATTTTCTCCTTCTCTGCCCTTTTGTCTCTTGGTTGTCAATTAGGATCCTTTGTATTGTAAGCAACATAAAATCCAATCAACCTGTTTAGGCAATAAGGAAATACAGTGGCTTAAGTTTCTATTAAGTCCAGAGAGTGTCTTCAAGCACAGTTTGAGAACAAGGAGTTCTCTTGACTTGGCACTCTTCTGTCAGTTTCATAAACAAGCTAGATTATCAGCTGGTGACAACATGGCTGCCAGCAACTATTGAGGATATAGAAAGAAGGAAAAAGAGCATTTATTTTAATGATTTTTTTTTAAGTCATGAGCTTTGCTCTGACTGATACATCTTAGGTAATTTGCATACTATAAATCACAGTAGACAGGTAAATGCCCTTTGCACCAATAGTTTCGACAAGGCACAAAATACTTAAACCAACTAGGGATCTTGCCTGCAAATAGGAACAGGTGGAATCAATACAACCCAAGCAGCATGGACACTGCAGAATGGAGCCATGTGATGCACTCAGAATGATCACCACCACTGTCTACACCTCAGGGCACCTGACATCTCCCACATGGCTCTTCCTGTGTGATACTGTCAGAACTGCCCACCTATGCAACGTACATACATAACTAGTACCTTATATAACTCAACAATTTATACTATATAAAGCATTTCATATATACCTGATACTCCCAAACTATGAGGAAGGCAAAATAATATTATTACTAGAGTCATTTTAGGTCATACCCAAACTCAGACCTTGTCTGAGATTTTTTAACATTTCTATCTTTGCAAATAATGGTTCACCAGGCAATGTAGTTAACAAGAATATCATAGATTTAAACAACATAATCAACTTTGTTTTAACAGATACATGTAGAACACTTCCTTAAAAAGTCAGAGAAGGCCTGGCACAGTGGTTCATGCCTGTAATCTCAGCACTTTGGGAGGCCCAGGTGGGAGGATCACTTGAACCTAGAAGTTTGAGACCAGCCTGGGCAACATAGAGAGACCTCAACTCTACTAAAAACAACAACAACAAAAATTTTTTTTTTCTTTTTTTTCTTTTTTTCATTATACTTTAAGTTTTAGGGTACATGTGCACATTGTGCAGGTTAGTTACATATGTATACATGTGCCATGCTGGTGCGCTGCACCCACTAACTCGTCATCTAGCATTAGGTATATCTCCCAATGGTATCCCTCCCCCCTCCCCCCACCCCACAACAGTCCCCAGAGTGTGATATTCCCTTTCCTGTGTCCATGTGTTCTCATTGTTCAATTCCCACCTATGAGTGAGAATATGCAGTGTTTGGTTTTTTGTTCTTGCGATAGTTTACTGAGAATGATGGTTTCCAATTTCATCCATGTCCCTACAAAGGACATGAACTCATCATTTTTTATGGCTGCATAGTATTCCATGGTGTATATGTGCCACATTTTCCTAATCCAGTCTATCATTGTTGGACATTTGGGTTGGTTCCAAGTCTTTGCTATTGTGAATAATGCCGCAATAAACATACGTGTGCATGTGTCTTTATAGCAGCATGATTTATAGTCCTTTGGGTATATACCCAGTAATGGGATGGCTGGGTCAAATGGTATTTCTAGTTCTAGATGCCTGAGGAATCGCCACACTGACTTCCACAATGGTTGAACTAGTTTACAGTCCCACCAACAGTGTAAAAGTGTTCCTATTTCTCCACATCCTCTCCAGCACCTGTTGTTTCCTGACTTTTTAATGATTGCCATTCGAACTGGTGTGAGATGATATCTCATAGTGGTTTTGATTTGCATTTCTCTGATGGCCAGTGATGATGAGCATTTTTTCATGTGTTTTTTGGCTGCATAAATGTCTTCTTTTGAGAAGTGTCTGTTCATGTCCTTCGCCCACTTTTTGATGGGGTTGTTTGTTTTTTTCTTGTAAATTTGTTTGAGTTCATTGTAGATTCTGGATATTAGCCCTTTGTCAGATCAGTAGGTTGTGAAAATTTTCTCCCATTTTGTAGGTTGCCTGTTCACTCTGATGGTAGTTTCTTTTGCTGTGCAGAAGCTCTTTAGTTTAATTAGATCCCATTTGTCAATTTTGGCTTTTGTTGCCATTGCTTTTGGTGTTTTGGACATGAAGACCTTGCCCACGCCTATGTCCTGAATGGTAATGCCTAGGTTTTCTTCTAGGGTTTTTATGGTTTTAGGTCTAACGTTTAAATCTTTAATCCATCTTGAATTGATTTTTGTATAAGGTGTAAGGAAGGGATCCAGTTTCAGCTTTCTACATATGGCTAGCCAGTTTTCCCAGCACCATTGATTAAAAAGGGAATCCTTTCCCCATTGCTTGTTTTTCTCAGGTTTGTCAAAGATCAGATAGTTGTAGGTGTGCGGCATTATTTCTGAGGGCTCTGTTCTGTTCCATTGATCTATATCTCTGTTTTGGTACCAGTACCATGCTGTTTTGGTTACTGTAGCCTCGTAGTATAGTTTGAAGTCAGGTAGTGTGATGCCTCCAGCTTTGTTCTTTTGGCTTAGGATTGCCTTGGCGATGCGGGCTCTTTTTTGGTTCCATATGAACTTTAAAGTAGTTTTTTCCAATTCTGTGAAGAAAGTCATTGGTAGCTTGATGGGGATGGCATTGAATCTGTAAATTACCTTGGGCAGTATGGCCATTTTCACGATATTGATTCTTCCTACCCATGAGCATGGAATGTTCTTCCATTTGTTTGTATCCTCTTTTACTTCCTTGAGCAGTGGTTTGTAGTTCTCCTTGAAGAGGTCCTTCACATCCCTTGTAAGTTGGATTCCTAGGTATTTTATTCTCTTTGAAGCAATTGTGAATGGGAGTTCACTCATGATTTGGCTCTCTGTTTGTCTGTTGTTGGTGTATAAGAATGCTTGTGATTTTTGTACATTGATTTTGTATCCTGAGACTTTGCTGAAGTTGCTTATCAGCTTAAGGAGATTTTGGGCTGAGACGATGGGGTTTTCTAGATAAACAATCATGTCATCTGCAAACAGGGACAATTTGACTTCCTCTTTTCCTAATTGAATACCCTTTATTTCCTTCTCCTGCCTGATTGCCCTGGCCAGAACTTCCAACACTATGTTGAATAGGAGCAGTGAGAGAGGGCATCCCTGTCTTGTGCCAGTTTTCAAAGGGAATGCTTCCAGTTTTTGCCCATTCAGTATGATATTGGCTGTGGGTTTGTCATAGATAGCTCTTATTATTTTGAAATACGTCCCATCAATACCTAATTTATTGAGAGTTTTTAGCATGAAGGGTTGTTGAATTTTGTCAAAGGCTTTTTCTGCATCTATTGAGATAATCATGTGGTTTTTGTCTTTGGCTCTGTTTATATGCTGGATTACATTTATTGATTTGCGTATATTGAACCAGCCTTGCATCCCAGGGATGAAGCCCACTTGATCATGGTGGATAAGCTTTTTGATGTGCTGCTGGATTCTTTTTGCCAGTATTTTATTGAGGATTTTTGCATCAATGTTCATCAAGGATATTGGTCTAAAATTCTGTTTTTTGGTTGTGTCTCTGCCCGGCTTTGGTATCAGAATGATGCTGGCCTCATAAAATGAGTTAGGGAGGATTCCCTCTTTTTCTATTGATTGGATTAGTTTCAGAAGGAATGGTACCAGTTCCTCCTTGTACCTCTGGTAGAATTCGGCTGTGAATCCATCTGGTCCTGGACTCTTTTTGGTTGGTAAACTATTGATTATTGCCACAATTTCAGCTCCTGTTATTGGTCTATTCAGAGATTCAACTTCTTCCTGGTTTAGTCTTGGGAGAGTGTATGTGTCGAGGAATGTATCCATTTCTTCTAGATTTTCTAGTTTATTTGCGTAGAGGTGTTTGTAGTATTCCCTGATGGTAGTTTGTATTTCTGTGGGATCGGTGGTGATATCCCCTTTATCATTTTTTATTGCGTCTATTTGACTCTTCTCTCTTTTTTTCTTTATTAGTCTTGCTAGCGGTCTATCAATTTTGTTGATCCTTTCAAAAAACCAGCTCCTGGATTCACTAATTTTTTGAAGGGTTTTTTGTGTCTCTATTTCCTTCAGTTCTGCTCTGATTTTAGTTATTTCTTGCCTTCTGCTAGCTTTTGAATGTGTTTGCTCTTGTTCTCTAGTTCTTTTAATTGTGATGTTAGGGTGTCAATTTTGGATCTTTCCTGCTTTCTCTTGTGGGCATTTAGTGCTATAAATTTCCCTCTACACACTGCTTTGAATGCGTCCCAGAGATTCTGGTATGTTATGTCTTTGTTCTCGTTGGTTTCAAAGAACATCTTTATTTCTGCCTTCATTTCGTTATGTACCCAGTAGTCATTCAGGAGCAGGTTGTTCAGTTTCCATGTAGTTGAGCAGCTTTGAGTGAGATTTTTAATCCTGAGTTCTAGTTTGATTGCACTGTGGTCTGAGAGATAGTTTGTTATAATTTCTGTTCTTTTACTTTTGCTGAGGAGAGCTTTACTTCCCAGTATGTGGTCAATTTTGGAATAGGTGTGGTGTGGTGCTGAAAAGAATGTATATTCTGTTGATTTGGGGTGGAGAGTTCTGTAGATGTCTATTAGGTCTGCTTGGTGCAGAGCTGAGTTCAATTCCTGGGTATCCTTGTTGACTTTCTGTCTCGTTGATCTGTCTAATGTTGACAGTGGGGTGTTAAAGTCTCCCATTATTAATGTGTGAGAGTCTAAGTCTCTTTGTAGGTCACTCAGGACTTGCTTTATGAATCTGGGTGCTCCTGTATTGGGTGCATATATATTTAGGATAGTTAGCTCCTCTTGTTGAATTGATCTCTTTACCATTATGTAATGGCCTTCTTTGTCTCTTTTGATCTTTGTTGGTTTAAAGTCTGTTTTATCAGAGACTAGGATTGCAACCTCTGCCTTTTTTTGTTTTCCATTTGCTTGGTAGATCTTACTCCATCCTTTTATTTTGAGCCTATGTGTGTCTCTGCATGTGAGATGGGTTTCCTGAATACAGCACACTGATGGGTCTTGACTCTTTATCCAACTTGCCAGTCTGTGTCTTTTAATTGGAGAATTTAGTCCATTTACATTTAAAGTTAATATTGTTATGTGTGAATTTGATCCTGTCATTATGATGTTAGCTGGTGATTTTGCTCATTAGTTGATGCAGTTTCTTCCTAGTCTCGATGGTCTTTACATTTTGGCATGATTTTGCAGCGGCTGGTACCGGTTGTTCCTTTCCATGTTTAGCGCTTCCTTCAGGAGCTCTTTTAGGGCAGGCCTGGTGGTGACAAAATCTCTCAGCATTTGCTTGTCTGTAAAGTATTTTATTTCTCCTTCACTTATGAAGCTTAGTTTGGCTGGATATGAAATTCTAGGTTGAAAATTCTTTTCTTTAAGAATGCTGAATATTGGCCCCCACTCTCTTCTGGCTTGTAGGGTTTCTGCCGAGAGATCCGCTGTTAGTCCGATGGGCTTCCCTTTGAGGGTAACCCGACCTTTCTCTCTGGCTGCCCTTAACATTTTTTCCTTCATTTCAACTTTGGTGAATCTGACAATTATGTGTCTTGGAGTTGCTCTTCTCGAGGAGTATCTTTGTGGCGTTCTCTGTATTTCCTGAATCTGAACGTTGGCCTGCCTTGCTAGATTGGGGAAGTTCTCCTGGATAATATCCTGCAGAGTGTTTTCCAACTTGGTTCCATTCTCCCCATCACTTTCAGGTACACCAATCAGACGTAGATTTGGTCTTTTCACATAGTCCCATATTTCTTGGAGGCTTTGCTCATTTCTTTTTATTCTTTTTCTCTAAACTTCCCTTCTCGCTTCATTTCATTCATTTCATCTTCCATTGCTGATACCCTTTCTTCCAGTTGATCGCATCTGCTCCTGAGGCTTCTGCATTCTTCACGTAGTTCTCGAGCCTTGGTTTTCAGCTCCATCAGCTCCTTTAAGCACTTCTCTGTATTGGTTATTCTAGTTATACATTCTTCTAAATTTTTTTCAAAGTTTTCAACTTCTTTGCCTTTGGTTTGAATGTCCTCCCGTAGCTCAGAGTAATTTGATCGTCTGAAGCCTTCTTCTCTCAGCTTGTCAAAATCATTCTCCATCCAGCTTTGTTCCGTTGCTGGTGAGGAACTGCGTTCCTTTGGAGGAGGAGAGGTGCTCTGGGTTTTAGAGTTTCCAGTTTTCCTGTTCTGTTTTTTCCCCATCTTTGTGGTTTTATCTACTTTTGGTCTTTGATGATGGTGATGTACAGATGGGTTTTCGGTGTGGATGTCCTTTCTGTTTGTTAGTTTTCCTTCTAACAGACAGGACCCTCAGCTGCAGGTCTGTTGGAATACCCTGCCGTGTGAGGTGTCAGTGTGCCCCTGCTGGGGGGTGCCTCCCAGTTAGGCTGCTCGGGGGTCAGCGGTCAGGGACCCACTTGAGGAGGCAGTCTGCCCGTTCTCAGATCTCCAGCTGCGTGCTGGGAGAACCACTGCTCTCTTCAAAGCTGTCAGACAGGGACATTTAAGTCTGCAGAGGTTACTGCTGTCTTTTTGTTTGTCTGTGCCCCGCCCCCAGAGGTGGAGCCTACAGAGGCAGGCAGGCCTCCTTGAGCTGTGGTGGGCTCCACCCAGTTCGAGCTTCCCGGCTGCTTTGTTTACCTAATCAAGCCTGGGCAATGGCGGGCGCCCCTCCCCCAGCCTGGCTGCTGCCTTGCAGTTTGATCTCAGACTGCTGTGCTAGCAATCAGCGAGATTCCGTGGGCGTAGGACCCTCTGAGCCAGGTGTGGGATATAACCTCGTGGTGCGCCGTTTTTTAAGCCGGTCTGAAAAGCGCAATATTCGGGTGGGAGTGACCCGATTTTCCAGGTGCGTCCGTCACCCCTTTCTTTGACTCGGAAAGGGAACTCCCTGACCCCTTGCGCTTCCCAGGTGAGGCAATGCCTCGCCCTGCTTCGGCTTGCGCACGGTGCGCGCACCCACTGGCCTGCGCCCACTGTCTGGCACTCCTTAGTGAGATGAACCCGGTACCTCAGATGGAAATGCAGAAATCACCCGTCTTCTGCGTCGCTCACGCTGGGAGCTGTAGACCGGAGCTGTTCCTATTCGGCCATCTTGGCTCCTCCCTCCAAAAATTTTTAATTAAAAAAAAAATATCAGGTCGGTGTGGTAGAGTGTACCTGTAGCCCCAGCTACTTGGAAAGCTGAGGTAAGAGGACTGCTTGAGCCTGGGAGATCAAGGCTGCAGTGAGCCGTGATTAGCCACTGCACTACAGCCTGGGCAACAGAGTGGGACCCAGTGTCAAAAAAAAAAAAAAAAAAGTTAAGGAATACATATTTCAAGCACATTTGGAAACTTTATAAAACCGGAAGCTATACTAGGCCACAAAAGAAGTATCATGAAATATTAAAGAAATCAGTAAAGATTAAAATAAATGGAATAAAAATAAAAGTCTATAAACAACTGTAAGCCACTATATAAAATGGACATTAAGTAAGAAGGGAGGATTTAACACAATTGAAGGAATAGAAAATATAAATAGACTTATAGCTACTAAACATATTAAATTGGTAGTAAAATATCTTCTTTCCCCAGTCAAAGGAATCTATCAGGTATAGAGATGTTTTTTAGATGAGTTAATCTAATAGACAAGTAACAGGTAATTCAAGTCTAGTTTAAATTACTCTGGAGCATAGGAAGAAAAAGAGCTCTCTGTTCTATTAGATCAGTAACACATCGAGATATTCAACACAAAGACAATACATAAAAGAAAGATTTTTGACCTATTTTCTGTTGAAGAGATCCTCAAAAACCCTAAGCAAAATATTTAGCTAACTTAATCCAGCAATGTTTCAAAGATTCTGTCAAGCACATAAGACAAGGCAAGGCCAAAGCCAAGCCCTGACGGTTATGATCAGTAAAGACACTTGAAGCCACTTTTCATTTCAGGAAATGTACTTACAAAGACAGTGAAAGGAAGAGTAGCCAAAGGCGCCAACTCTCCATGGTCCTTGTCCCACACACCAAAAGTGACAGCACTGGAACAAAGAGCCAATCCAATGATTGCAATACAAGTTGTGGGATACCCACTGCAGCTAAGCTGTTTTATACTCTGTAGCTCTTTTCTAAAGAAGACCAGACAGGAAACATCATGCTTCAAAAGAACCCAGGAAGACAGGAAAAACTGTCCCATTATAGCTTCAGCGGGGAGCTAGGAGGTGAGTAGGAGACATCACCTCCCAACCCTCCTAACCTATAGCATTCTGTGGATCACAAGGTGATCTTGGAAGACTCACATAAGCTGTATTCCAAACCTTTGCCCTTCCCGTCTATGTGAACATGTTCAAGGTCACCAGCAGCCATGAGGGAGCTGTTCCCATACACATGCATCATAGAAAAATCATTTTTATCTAGAAAACAAAATCGTATTAGGAAAGTTTTTCGTGTAATTATCTACACTAACAGATCATAGAAGTAAAACGTCATATTAACTTCTTCACTTCTGGAAAACAAGAAAATATGCGATCAAATTCAATATCTGTTCCTAGATGGTGGTGGGGGTGGGGCACCTAGAGCATCAGGAATTGAAGGAAACGTCTTTAATTTGGTAAAATATATTTCCCTAAGCCTTACAGCAAATTTAATGGTAAATTATTTGAAGCATTTCCCTCAAAAGCAAAAATAAGACAACAATGCTGGCCATCACCTCTCCTATTCAACATCATATGGAAGACGCTAGCTGACTTAGGTTTAATGAGATAACAGAAAGAAATCAAAGAATAACAGTTGAAACAAAGCTATTTTTATTCCTTCATAAAGCTTGTTCATTATATTGTTCAGATCCCAAATATCCTTTCTAAAACAAATACTAAAAATTGTCAATTGCTTAATCTCAATGGTGACGACACAAAAGTCCATTATATCAGGGGACCCCAATCCTGGTATCAGTGCATGACCTATTAGCAACTGGGCTGCACAGCAAGAGGCAAGTAGAAAGCAAGCTAGTGAAGTTTTGCCTGTATTTACAGCTGCTTCCCATCGCTGGCATTACCACCTGAGTTCTGCTTCCTGTCAGATCACCAGCCACTGACATTAGATTCTCACAGGAGCACAAACCCTGTTGTGAACTGTGCATATGAGATCTAGGTTGCACACTCCTTTTGAGAATCTAATGCCTGATGATGTGTCACTGTCTCCCATCACCTCCAGATGGGACCATTTAGTTGCAGAAAAACAAGCTCAGGGATCCCACTGATTCTGCATTATGGTGAGTTGTATAATTATTTCATTATATATTACAATGTAATAATCATAAAGTGCACAATAAATGTAATGCGTTTGAATCATCTTGAAACCACCTACCCCTGATCTATGGAAAAACTGTCTTCCACAAAACTGGTTCCTAGTGCCGAAAAGGTCAGGGACCTCTGCATTACATGATTGGTTTTTGTACTTTATGTTTACAATAATTTGCATTTTAAATGTATTTTTTAACTTAGAGAGTTTTTAAATTTTTGCATGCTGCTGAAGTAAAAATAATCTCCAGAATCATCTCTTTAGTTGATATGGTTTGCTGTGTCCCCACCCAAATCTTATCTTAAATTGTAGTTCCCATAATCCCCATGTGTCATGTGAGGGACCAGATGGAGATAACTGAATCATGGGGGTGGTTTCCCCCATCCTGTTCTCATGATAGTGAGTGAATTCTCATGAGATCTGATGATTTTATAAAGGGCATTTTCCCGTTTTGCTCTGCACTTCTCCTTGCTGCCGCCATGTGAAGAAGGATGTGTTTGCTTCCCCTTCTGCCATGATTTTAAGTTTCCTGAGGCCTCCCCAGCCATGATAAACTGTGAGCCACTAAACCCCTTTCCTTTATAAATTACCCAGTCTTGGGTGTGTCTTTATTAACAGGATGAAAATTGACTAATACATTAATACATTCATGCATTATCATGCAACTTAAAGAAATAATTTTAATCATTAACCCTTTAACTATTAAGTAACAGCAATAAAGATCAATTAAAATAACATGTAATATAGATTAAAACAATGCCTTAAAAACAACTTCAGTAATAGGATTGATTTCATATTTTGTAAATTTTCCTTTTGACTTATGGCTTAAGACATAAAAGTCTAGAACAGAGCTATCCACCTGTGAAAGTGTGGGCTCAGCTGGCTTTGAGATAGGAAAAGCAAGATCCGGTATGATCGAAAATAAATTCTCATTTATTTATGGACACTAAAAACTGCAAACAAGGCTAAGCCTCTTACAAAGCATTTGGGAAATCAGAATTAAAACATGAAGAAAAGAATAGTTTATGACTTGGCTAATTGTTTTTTCCTCAGCAATCACAAATTTATACATGTGCATATGTAACATTGATAATCCTTCACTAATACAGAAAATGCTTTACAAATATTTCCCAATCTCACCATTCTCTACAGTTGTAGTTCTCAACCTGAAAGTGACCCCTCGACCCCTCACAGTGTGGGTCATATACAGAAGAGGAGGCTGGGAACTGCCTATCCCCCATAGCTAACCATAGCTCTACAGTTCCTGAGAACATCACCTCAGTGACAGAATCCTGAAGGAAGGGGAACTTTAACCTTCAGTTTGAGGAAAGGTCAAATCTTCATGTTTGAAACATTATCTAAGTTATCAAATTATTATGGGGAGAAATGTGGCCTTCTGCTGCTTTGAACTGGAGATGATTAGAACAGAGTACAGATGCCAGTGAATGATGCTAAAGCCACGTTTTACACGACTTGGTTTGCTGCCAGTATTTGTAGAAGTCAGATTTAATTTTAGTGACACTATGAAATGTAGTGTGCTGTGCATAAAATATTAATGTAGTGCATAATTGGCCTGTCCAAAATAACCAAGTCTATGTACACTGATAAATACTGACTGGATGAAACGTTCTGTCATTTATAAACATCCTCCCTGCCCATCCCAAAAAAGTAAATTATAATATCTATTCTAATTCCAACTTGCACATACTTCCTCTGATGTTTTTCTCCTGGGGATGCACATTAGAAGAACCCAACCAGTTTATAAGAACAAACCCTGTTTATCAGCATAATAAGAGAGCAGCTCATACAATATTGGATTAGACAAATTAATACACTCCACCAGGAAACAGCAATAAAGCTTTCCTCTGGTGTTTTCATCCATGGGTTAGCTAAGGGAGCTCGCCTCAGAATATACTCTCATCACCTGGTCTGTGTGAATTTATCATTCACCTGTGGGTTTACTCTGGACTGTTTCAAATTTGCTAATAAATATCTACTTTATGGGGCCAAAAGAAAGAGATTGACCATAAATAATACAGTATTAGAAAGAAACTTTCAAAGAGCAAGTAAATTTTTCAACCCACCTCTCTCTCTCTCTGGTCTAAGGAGTGTAGCTCATGAAAGAGTCATTTTCACAACCCTCAAATATGCTAAGACAGCAAGATATTGTGAGTGGCTCTTGACGATTTCTGAGATTTTCACTTGAGATGTTGCTCTTCTTGTAAGGATAAAGTGTTTTCATGCATCCCTGCTTTGATTATCATTTATCTTTATTTCCGCTATCCTCTTCACATAACACTTGGAACCATGCCTTAGTAGGCTGTTTGCTTAGGGTTGAGAAATTGCATCTTAAAATATTTCCCCATCCAGCCTGCTGTCTTCACAGCACATGGGGACATATGGAAGTCTCTATGTACACAGTACCTTTTGGACAAGCCTCTTCTAGTGCTTCATACATGTTATGTAAGAAAAACTAAAAAAATTGATCAAGTCCTCAAAGGCAGATACCACTATGTCTGTGGTCTTTTGTAACTAGTGTAGTTCCATGAAAATTAGAAAATTGCTTAAGTTCTTACTGGCAGTATGGGTGTAATGGACAAAATAGTGATTCCAGCCTTAGAGAGATTAACGTCAGTGCTAGCTTTGACTTGTCTAAGCTGAAGACCTGCCAAAAGTATTTTATTTTCCTCTTGAGCTTTCCAAAGGGATGTTTTCAACTCTCTTGATATCTTTTAAGCTTTCAAACAGTAGTAACTATTCCTTTCTCAGCAAAGACTCTACCTCAAACTTCTCAGAGAACATAGATCTCCCTCAGCTCCCTGCTCCACTCCCCGCCTACTAACTTACTAAAAGCTAGGTACCCTTCCTACCTCCTGCTTCCCTGTCCCAGTGAAAAGAGCTGTGACCTTTCTTCTGCCTATGGGTATGTGCTTAACCTTGTCCCTGCAACCTGTTTTTGACCACTTTTTCTGAGACCTTCCTCCAACAATGACCCTGCTTTGACACATCATCAATACTTCCTCTTGAAAAGTATGCTATTAGAATGTAAATATTATCTAATCTCGCTCTTTTTATTAAAACACATCACACATACCCCCATCTATTTCTTTTCTCCACCTCACAATCATATTTCTCAAGAGATGTCAAAACTCATCCTCTACCATACTCCTCTATTCACTACAAATAGGATTTACTTTATTCCATAAATTCCTACAAATTAAAAAAATAAAAATAAAAATAAACAATCAAAAGGAAAAAAAGGATTTACTCTCTACCCTTGCCCTGATATTGTTCCATCCAAAATCACTGATCAAAAAGTCATGGACACAGTATTAGATACTGTTGATTTTGTCTTTTATTGGATTGATTCCTTGTCTTCCACGGCATTACTTCTCTTGTTTCTGCATACCTCTCTGTGGCTTCCTTCATGGAAATCACTTTCTTCACCTATACCTTAGGTATCAAGATTCCCTGGGGTTCATTTCTGAGCTTCTTCTTTTCTTACTCTCCTTGGTAAATTTCTTTCATGCCTCTACCTTTAATTATACTTCAAAAATGTTAATGATCAATAAATCTTGGTGGCTGGCCTGAATTACTCTCCTGAGTACCTAACCGGAAGATGTCCACCTGAACATCTAGCTCCATCTGGATATTGACACATATTTCATCCTTGATGTATCTAAAATGGGATTTTTCTTCCCTGCCCCATCCCCACCAGCCTGCTTTTCCATTTCAACCCTGTCTTCAGTTGAAACACAGTCATCTACACCAATTCCATACCAGTCAGCTGAGAGCCATTTCTACTTCTCCCCTTTCATCTTCTACTTGTGGATTAAATCAATTTCTAGATCCTGGTGATATCTAGATCCTCTAGATATAAGAAAATGATGAATACTGTTTCCTTAATACCTCTTAAATCTGTCCAGTTTTTAACCTGAACAATCTCTGTGTTCTTTTAGACTGCCACTGCTGCTTGACTGGGTTACTGTAACAGCCTCCTATCTCCTGACTGTCACTTCCTTCTAAACCAAGATTCAGCAGACTACAGCCCACTGACCACATCCAACATCTGGCCTATTTTTACAAATAAAGTTTTCTTGGGATATAGCTATGTCAATTTATTTACATATTATCTATGGTAGCTTTTGTGCTAGAATAACAGCAGCAAGACAGAGTAGTTAAAACAGCAACATTATGGCCCATAAAGCAGAAAATATTTACTATATAGTCCATTAAAGAAAAACTTTGCCATACCCTGCTCTAAGATATTCTCTATCCCTTCTAAAACAGAAATAAGATAATTCACTCCTTTGCCTGAAATGGCTCCCAAATGCTTACCAAGCAAAATTCAAGATTCTTAGCACATCAGCTAAGGTGATTCAGTATCTGATGTACACTTGCCTTTTCGGACACCTCCCTTGCTCCCCGTCAAACCTTATTCTCTACCCTTATTGAGTGTGTCATGCTAATTTAAGGCTCAGACTTGTACATGACATCTTTCTCCCTTGAAATCTAGACTCGCCTCCCTCTCCCTTTACCTGGCCACTTCTTACTTTCTCTTTAGGATTCAAATTAGATGTCACTTTCTCATGGAAACCCTTCCTAATTGCCACATTTTAATCAAGTGTCCCTCTTCCTGACTCCCAAAACTCCCTGTGCTTCCCTCTCAAACCTCACTCTAGAATAATTGGCCCTTTATTTCTTTGTCTTTGTCCCTTAACTATAATGTTCTGAAGACAGGAATTATAACTTGTTCACCACTGTATCTGTAGCAACTATCACAGTGTCTGGCAGGTAGGCTATGCTTAAGAAATATTTACTCACTAAATGAATACATGAATGAATGGTATTTATCATCTCTGAACTTCTCTTCAACTGTGAACTGGAAATAATAAAATCTTACCTATAAGACTATTTGATAATTAAAATATGTATATCTTATATATGATATATATATCTAAGATACATATTATATATCTGGTATCTTATATATGTATGATTACATTTATTGAGTGCTTAGCAAAATAGGTGGTAGGTATGTTCCAAGGGCATATATATATGTACCCTTGGAACATATATATATATATATATCTTAGATATATATATCATATATATAATACTTATCATATACCACATATAATACATATCATATATATCATATATAATACATATCATATATATATCATATATAATACATATCATATATAATACATATCATATATCATATAACACACATCATATATATCATATATACAATACATATCATATATATCATATATATAATACATATCATATATATCATATATATAATACATATCATATATATCATATATATAATACATATCATATATATCATATATAATACATATATATCTCATATATAATACATATATATATCATATATATAATACATATATATCATATATACAATACATATCATATATATCATTCATATATATATATACACACACACACACACACCCTTGGAACATACCTACCACCTATTTTGCTAAGCACTCAATAAATGTAAGTCTGTGGTCCACACTTCCCACAAACTGACCAGGGTTCTATTCTACTCAGTCCAACAAATATCTACTGACTTAAAAGAATAAAAATATGAGTATACACAGCCTTCGTCTTCAAGAAACTTAAAAATTCACGTAAGTTTCTCATCAATGGTAAGAAAACAAATCACCACAATTCAAAGTACATTAACTGATTTCCTGAGACACACAAAAATCAGGATGGCACTTGCACGCGGATTGTTTTACATAACAGATGATAACCAGTTCATTGTTTTTTTTTAAATGTGTTGGATTAATATTGAAATGCTACCTTCTGGAGTTATAACAACAAAAATAACAAACAAGAATGGTGAATTTAATTTACGAATAGAAGTAGCAGCTTTAAGAATAAGTACAAGAACAATGTAAAGAGCATCTCACAAGTATTTTACCTCAAATTATAGAAAACAAAAATTATATTGGGCTTAAAGTATGCCTTGCCAAAGGACAAAAGCAGCAAGTTCACCAATACAGAAATACCAGTGACTCATTAGTAAAAACAAATTTCAAACTTCTGAGGGAGGATTGTGGCCTCAGACAGACTCAAGATAGAGTCTGTCTTATTAGCTATGAAACCCCTGAGCCTCAGCTTCATCCTATCTGTTAGATGGGATGCTTGCAGTTCCAATAAACAGAAATGCCAACTCAAAAAATCAATTAAGCAGTAAGATACATTACATCACATTCAGTGATGTCTAAAAAAAAAAAGAAACAGCCTCCTCTTGGGATTCTTAAGATCACCCAGCCAACTTTCCTTTGTGTCTTGTTGTCCAGAACTTAGTAACCAATACATGGCTGAACTAATCAGGAATGGAGTTCCTCTTAGATCTATTGGGCCCATCCCTGAAGTTAGAGGTAGGGACAGCTTCCCTTGAGACACAGATTGCAAAGAAGAGAGGTGGATTCCGGAAAAAACTGCACTTCTGTTAGAAAGTTGGAGAGAAAAATGGAGACCTTATAGATGACCAGCAGTATCTACTAAGAATACTAACCTTGTGGGCTTGATACAAACAATAAGTGAAAATATACACCTAAAGAATGTTGCACAGGATTGGTATACGGATATATGTTAAATCTTTAGTAAATATTAGTTTTTTTAAATATTTCCTTATTCAAAGACTTGGCCTCTGTATCTATCATGGATTAGATTTCCCGCATGCCTCTTTTATCTCAACAAACAATAAATGTAGCTATTTTAATTACAATAATAGTAATAGTATACATGCATAAAGTATGAAAATATATACACCCAAATATTAAAAACAGCCTTCAATTAGAAATTGAATCATAGATGGTTTAAATATATAATTTCATTTTTGCTTATCTTTGCTTTAAGCATCCTGCACTTAAAAGTATGTTATTCATGAATAACAAATGTTTTAAGATTTTCTCTTTCTTCCCCATAGATTACAAAGTTGTCTATTACAAATGTTTCATTATAATTTATGAAGTTGTTAATTTATATTTGTCTTCTCATGTTTTCTTTTCCTCTGTTTTAAGCAGGTAGCCAGGCACTTAGTATTTCCTTGCTTCAGGGATATGTGTAGCTACAAAGCAGAAACTACTTGAAGACAAAAGTTCTTTTTTTCTTTTCTAAAATAGAAACTTTTTTCAGAGATATTTATCTTTTGGAGAGGGCAGAGAGAAAGAAGAGCGTCTTGGAGGAATACTGAAAAAGAGGACAGAATTTTATCTCTTAGATTGTTGAACAAGACAAGAAATTCAGAGGACTCAGGACAGCAGAGACCCTGTATGGTAGTTTCTGGGGAGGTCATCAAGAAGGAAATGCCTTCCTGACTCACCACGGAAGAAGGACTTTAGACACTGGCTCCAGCCTTAGCACAAAGACCTATGCTTCAAGCATGACACAGGAGCCCTGAGACACAGGGCATCATGCCATCGGGCCAGTGGACACAGTAGCATTTTAATGCTGACCAGTGTGGTCCTATGGCTGATAATTCCAGAATTTGCTGATGTTCCGGCACTGAAAAAGGCAGTGAAATATATTAATACATCTGTGTGGGGAATGTTAACACCAATGATGTCTGAGATTGAACATCACATGGGCCACATGAGAGCTCAGAGTCACATGTAGATTGATTTAAACACAGCAATACAATTACTTCTTACATACCTGATTTTGAGAATTAAAAAGAATTCGTCTCACTGAAAAGAACTTTGGTAGTATGTTTATAGTACTACAGAGGTGGGGTAAAACTGAGAGGTAATCTGTCCAACCCATCTGCTTTAAGGATAAGGAATCTGATTCAGGAGAAGGAATTGTCTTGCTCCTGATTATACTGCTTACTGGTGACACACACCTAGGCCTACAGCTCAGGTATCCTGACTTCCATACCAGAGTTCTTTGCATTACATCCATAATGCCTCATCTTTTACAAAGAAAAGTTATAAGAGTAAAGGCATTTTTTTTTTTTGGCAAGAGGATTACTCACTACTCAAATAAATGCTCAAAGTAGATCTATAATTGTCCATCCTATGCTTCTGATGACTGCAGCAATTTCTGATTGCATTACATAACTAATGTGGATTTGTAGACATCAGAAGATCTCATCACAAAGATGTCACAGAAGGGAAGGAGCATCATTAAAACCTTCTCATTCTGTCGCCAGTTCACCTTCCCCTCCCAGCATCAAATGACCCTCTTAGGAAATGTGGTATGGCTCGTGAGCTGAGACCACAGGAGCCAGACACCTTTGCCTTCTATTTGGGGATCTGACACACAGATTCCCTTAGTGGCCGTGGCCAGTCCGTTAACTTTCCTGCCTTGTTCATTCTGGACTCCCAGATGATATAATATTGCCTGCAGGAGGATGGCTGAATAATGAGAGGCATCAACAGCACTCATAGGGGATTACACACAATCTCCTTGTTCTTTAGATAAATACTTTCTTCAGTGTTTAATTAGAAATAACAGATTTTTTTCTCAGCTCCTGTTTTTTGGGCAATCAATCTGCATGCATGACAGGGGTCAAACAAGTACTCGGTATTGAAAGGCCTTGTGTATTGCAAAAACTGTACAGATGTATTCTATTTTACGTCAAACCATTTCTCTGATTCACACATTGATTCTATGGGATCTGTTGAGTAGAAATCAGTGTAGAAATGTTTCTGTTATTCCATAGAGCAGAGACAAGAGAAAGGGTTTCAGCCGGGTGCAGTGGCTCACACCTGTAATCCCAGTACCCAGCACCTTGGGAGGCCGAGGCGGGTGGATCACTTGAGGTCAGGAGTTCAAGACAAGTCTGGCGAACATGGTGAAACCTTGTCTCTACTGAAAAAAAAAATACAAAAATCAGCTGGGCATGGTGGCAGGTGCTACAGGGAGGCTGAGGAAGGAGAATCACCTGAACCCTGGTGGCAGAGTTTGCAGTGAGCTGAGATTGTGCCACCGCACTCCAGCCTGGCAACACAGGAAGACTCCACCTCAAAAAAAAAAAAAAAAAGAAGAAGAAGAAGAGAAAGGGTTTCAATTCATTAGACAGCTACATTTGCCTCAGTGTAAAGAAGAGAGTTCTAATATTTGTATCAGTTTTTATCATAGTTTATATTTATCATAGTTTTTTTTAAAACAGTAGTCCTCTAAGACGCCTTGGGAGGAAATGTTACATAGAAAAACACTGCACAGCACAGCGCTTTTTTAGAAAATCACAATGCTTATGAAAATATGATGGGTCTAAAAAGCTGTATAATAAAGAAATCTGTATAACTTTGTTGAACCTGGAACTCTGTAAATTTCCTTACAGCACATTATTCCTCAATCAGGCATGAATTAGCCATATCAATGAACTGGTCAAAACACACGTTTTGGGAAATGTTGGATTGAAACGAACTTTCTCAAATAGGGAAGGGTTTTTTTCTCACTAGAGTTTCCAGCATGACTGTGTGATCAAGTGACAGGAAGTTTCTGCGGAATTCTGCATTGGATGGGAAAATAACTAGGAGATTCTAAGATCCCTTTCAATTCCCAAGATTCAGTGAATCTCTTCCACTGTAAATCAGTAACATTATTTAGTGTCTTGTGACTCTACTGTTAGACACAAAGAATAATATCTTTTGAGTCTGCTATTAGACAGAAATGCCACAAATTGTACTAGAAAGGTCTCTCAGATTTCTTCATCTGTGTTATAACCCTGAAAGGAAGGTATTACAATCCCACTTCACAGATGAAAAACAAACTGAATGTTAAAGAGCTTAAATAAATTGCCCACAAACACATAGCTAAGTAAGTGGCATAGCAAGGATTGGAAGCAAGGCCCATGTATTTCTTACTATGTAGTACCACTTCCCTAAAACATATCAATCTCAAAGGCAACCATAGGAGATATAATTGGACATGGAGTATTGACAACTCAAAAATATGAGACAAAATTTTTCATATTAGCTTCTATAGTCATTAGTAGTCATATAGAAATAATGCACAATTTCTCTGGGCTCATAGGATCAATTACCTTTTACTTCTATTTACTTCTATCTCTGGACATAAGCAAAGAGCAGAGAGTTACTTAATCTTGATTAATGGCCTTCATACTTGCTGTTACCTTTTTCTGAAATTTTTTTTTACAGGGCTGACTCTTGCTCATCCATCAAGTCTCAACTTTCATGAAGTGGCTTCAAGCCAGCCTTTTCTGCTCACCTGTTACGCTTCTCCTTCTAAGCACATGGTAGCATTGCTCTTCCTGGGCCCCTTGGGATCAGGTGCAGCCATGGAACTAGTACTTTCCAACTGGTTGTGAACAGAAGTGATGTGTATCACCTCCTCACTGGAACATCAAGTTACAAGACGCCCTTTCTTGTTCTCATAACAACCATGGATGCTTTCAATGATGGCAGCTACTGCAGCCTGAGCCACTAAAAGACTAGGAAGAAAAGAGGCCCCTGCTGGTGGATCATGAGCGTGCAACATGAAACTGTTCTCAACTTTCAGTTTTCAGGGTCATTGCATAACCTGGCCCAGTGCATCACAAATTTTAGGTGCAAAGGAATCACCTAGAGAGCTCCTTTCCCAAAGAGATTGATTCAGTAAGTCTTGCATCTTTAGATCAAATTTCTTGTAGATGTTTGGAAATTTGGATTTCTAAAAACCTCCTAGGTGATTCTGATGCTCTCAGACCACACTTTGAGTAGCACTGACCCTGCCAGTCCTGCCTGATACATTCTCTCATCTAAAGTACTACCTCTCTGTTGCTAGTCAGGCTCCATCTTATCACCATTCCACTTGTTCTATATTGCTTACACAACACTATTATGTATTTACAAATTGTCTATCTCTCCCATTATGACATAAACTCCATGAAGACTGAGACTTCGTCTTTTTGTTCACTGTCATAACTCCAAAATGCTGAACAGCATCTAGAACACGTTGGTGCAAAAATAATTGCAGTTTTTGTCATTTTTTTTTCTTTTTGAGACAGAGTCTCACTCTATTTCCCAGGCTGGAGTGCAGTGGCACCATCTCAGCTCACTGAAACCTTCGCCTACCAGGTTAAAGTGATTCTCTTGCCTCAGCCTCCCAAGTAGCTGGGATTACAGGCACCTGCCACCATGCCCAGCTAATTTTTTTGTACTTTTAGTAGAGACAGGGTTTCACCATGTTGGCCAGGCTGGTCTCAAACTCCTGACCTCTGGTGATACACCTGCCTTGGCCTCCCAAAGTGCTGGCATCACAGGCATGAGCCACCATGCCCGGCAGGTTTTTGTCATTAATTTTATTTCCAAAACCACAACTACTTTTGCACAAACCTAATATAAACTAAATAAAGGAATGGATGAGTCATCAAAAATTATGTTTTAAATATCAACTATTCATTCTAATGTCTGTTCAGGCCCTAATCTCTCAAGTACCTTCTTTTGATAATGAGACGCTAAAATAAAAAAACACATGAGCAGATCTAGCTAAATGAAGCCTCAACTCCATCCATCAACCCCCTTTATGGGTTCAGAGTCATTTGAAGGGGCCATCAGTAGAGGTTGCTGAGATCGTGCATGTAAAATGACTCTCTTCTCTGCCTTGACTCCAAAACCATGAGGACAAGTGAAGCTACAGAAGCCAGGACTGCAGAACAGAGTTGGATTTTTCTTTGCATGTGTTTCTTCCTCAGATCTCCATGGAGGGGTCAAGCCTTTGAGGACACAATGCCCAGACTCAGCATGAGAGTGCTTGTCAGTGAACCATGCCCACTGGTAGCCCAATCTGTATTTAAATTGCATGCAAATTTTATGAGTTTTGTATAAGCAATTGTCATTACATAGTCCCTTGTCTTTTACAGACCCAATAGATCCCCTATTGGGTGCTGGAAAAGATAGCAGAGGAAAAGCCAGCATTAAGAAGCACAGCCAGCACACGGTCAAGCCATCATTCATGACCACTGCTGGGTCTACCTATTTCACAAACAGGATTTCTGCTGACACCGGAAAAATCCATAGCATGCTCATGGCATCTTCCTGCAGTCTCTCAATCATTTCTCAGAATTAATGGGGAAAAACCTTTTGAATGTTTGCTATATATAGGAACCATGTGGAAAAATTGGAAATCATCTAGAGATATTTAAAAGGAGACTCAGATTTACATACAATGATATGTTTGAAGTTTGCTTTGAAATACTATATTCTCCCTTACCCTCTTCCCCCACCAGAAAACCTGTGGAGTAACAAAAATGGAATAAATAGAATTTGCCATGATATAATAATCACCTGATGAGTTCTTCCTGCCCACCACACAGACAAAATCAATTCATCAAGACTGTGACATTGCAATAGAGAAAGACTTTAATTGACGCCAGTCTGGCCCATGGGAGAGAACTGGAGTTATCACTAAAATCAGTCTCCGTAAAGGCTCAAGGTTAGGGTTTTTATGGACAATTTGGTGAGCAGGGAGCTAGGCAATGGATGCTGCTGATTGGTTGGTGCTAAACTCATAGAGGTATGAAAAATGGTTCTCATGCACTGAGTTCACCTCCAGGTGGGGCCTCAGGACCAGTTAAGTCATGAGTCACTGGTCCTGGTAGGATCCTTCTGGAAAAAATTCTTGCAAAAACAATCTACAATAGTGATGCTATTATGGGAACAGCTAGGGAAGCCACAAATCCTGTCACCTCTGGCCACATGACTCCTGAGTGGTAAGGGATTACAAAAACTACACCTACTTCTTATCAGAGTTCATGCCCTTCCTATAGTCCTATTCTTGTAGCCTTTTATTAATTTAACAAAGATGGTTTTTGTTCCCTGAGCAAGCAGGGAAGATTAAGGGGGGATTATTATCATCCTTGCTTTCAAGTTAAACTATAAGCTAAATTTCTCCCAAAATTAGCTTGACCTCTGTCCAGGAATGACCAAGGACAGCTTGGAGGTCAGAAGCAAGATGGAGTCAATTACATTCAGACATCCCTTACTTGTCTCTTACTTGCAAAGGATGTTTCAGTCAGTTAGCAATTGTTGAAGCAAAATGAAAAACTGCGGGTTAAGTATGAGATTCTCTCTAAATTTGTCTGTTTGAACATTTTTGCAATAAAAAGCTTTTAAAAATTCACATGCAGTATATCAAAAAGAAAAAAATCCCAGAGCAATTTACTAGCTAGGAAAACAAGCAGATCCCACAATATCAAAGGTAGCCTCTATGAACCTGACATGTTTTCAGAAAAATAAAAATTTAAATTTAAATTTTTTTAAAAAAGACAGCCTCAGGTGGTTGCTGGGATGGAAGTGCATGGGTATATTTTTACATTGTTTACATTCTCTATATTAATACAGTATAATAGAGCAAAGTATATTCCCAACAATTGTCAGTGTGGGAAGAAATGCATGTGTAAAAATTTGTTGTCTTTAATGCTTGATATTTCAGAGTTATTCTTAGAGTAAAATAAAAGATATTTTCTGTGTTGAAGTAATTTTATATGCTCCTGCTGTTAAGCAAGATTTTCTTTTATCTCTTCTGCAATAATTTTGGTGGGGAAAGTTTGTACTTGAATTTTTAAAAAATGCATGGAAAGTGTGTTGCCCCAAATTCCCACTTTAACTAATTAATCATGTAAGTGTTATCACAAAAATGTAATGTCAGCTGCAACTTTTACTAGAACTAATTCTAACTTATACCTAGATGGTGACTTTATATTTTTAATGAAAAGAAAGTTTAAACTAAAAAAATAAATCTCAGGGAAATGGATAAATAGATGTTGCAAATTAACTTCATGATTCTAAACGCTTGCTCACCCTACACCCCCTGATTGTCCAGCCCTTGCCCATGGTAGAAGGAGAGAGTTGCCATAATTTGTAGGCTGTCCTTCATAACTCCTTTGCACCCAGGGAAAAGAGCCAGTATGGGAAAGAAAGAGGCTCCTTTTGAGAGTCAGTCTCAGGCTGGAATTCTAGCTCCATCTCTTCCTAGTTGTGTGACCTTGAATGGCTTACTTTACCTTCCTAAATCTCATCTGTAAAACAGGGAACGATATTACCTCTTCACATCATTGAATCACAGTAGAGTATTGATTAGAGAAGAATCTATGGTTTGGGAGGAGAGGAGATTATGCTACAGAAACTTTGCAGGGCAGCCTGTCCTTGGGGTGGGGGTTGGAGGGAGGAAGACAAAATGAGAAAAAACAAGAAAGCACTGGGATTGTTTGCATTGTTTTGCCTCCAGGAGGAAGGTAGTCAAAAGCAAAGAAAGACTGAGAGGTCAAGCCCCAGTTCTTGGTTTAGTCTGTACTGAACATATTCCATTACCCAGATGCCCTGGCAAGATGCCTCTGATTTATGGTAATTGCATGATAATGAGGCACCACATGAAAATAAAATAAGCCATAATTAGGGATGACACCAGAGTCTACTTAGCTCTACTTGGGGAAGAATCTGGGAAGGTGATTGTGGATGTCATAGAGGGGAAGAATATGAGTTACCTACTAAAGGGTCAACTTCAACTATGCACCTAGAAGAGAGGTTTATATGCCATCTGTAACTACTTCTACTGACTGTGTTTAGTCAACATTGGGTAATAAACTTATGTTCTAGTATCAAGTTTATGCCACTGTTATTGCTTAGAAGGAAATGGCAAAAATAAGCAAGCTAGGGCTTAGGAAAGAGGATGCTAACTCTCTGAGTGCCTGTTAGGGGTTCAGAACAATCCAGGGAGTGAGATGAAGACAGAGACATAGCAGGGAGTCAACAGTCCCACTTCTACAGAGTTGCAAAACTTAAATAAGTCAATGTATATGGGGTACTTGGAACATAGTAGGCTTTCAACAAATGCCAGCTCATATAACTATCATTGTTGTTACTACTATAACTGCTATTCTTCCAATCCAGATATAAGCTTCTTCCTGCTTATAGACTCTGCTTTTGCCTTCAACCTTAATGTCAACCTCAACACCTACAGACTGCAAAAGTAACCCACATGCACCCAAAACACCCAGGAGCAATGGAGGATTACCAAAGATGTGGCAAAAGGAAAGACTTCACATCACATTACTGATCACAACCACAGCAAAATTCCATCCAGACACAACAGCTGTCCCCAGTCCGGTTTCTTCTCCTCCGCTTTTCCCTGATTCCTGTCCAGCATCACTGATTGTCTCCTTCCCAGCTCTGCAGATCCCCTAGGTATTTCCTGGCCTGCGCATTGTCTTAGGAACTTCCGTTGCTTCCTCCCTTCATCATTCAGAGCTGCCCAAGCTTCTGGCTCTAATTTACATATCCCATCCAGCAGCAAAGAAAAGGTCTTCAGCTACAAGAAACTCTATGCAAAGGAAGTAATTTAAAATAGCATGTTTAGTTACATCATCATCATCAATCATTACATTTAGTTCAAATCTCACTTTGCTAATCATTCAGCCTCATAGTGATTCATTCTCTGTCCTTTCCTCAGAATTACTTATTAGCAAAACTTTGCTTTCCAAATCTTATTCCAGGCACTGTTCAATTCTGGCCTCTTAAGGAATTCCCATGGTGCCTGCCTTTCACCATTAATCCTGTGTCTGAACTTCCTGTAGCTCCAGGATGTCAATTAGCTAAATCTGGAAATTCAATCTGTGTTAAGTTGCTGTGAGAAGAGAAAAGACAAGGCAAGAAAATTAGGTGAAGGAATTAAGTTTCTGCCAAACTTGAAACCAGACAAAAAGTAAATCCTTATTTCTCAGCTTTGAATCACTTGGTGGTCTGTAATTCGATCTGCATATTACAATGTTCATGTCCATCAGTGTACACATGCACTCAAGTGTACAAAACAGAAAAAGCAATCTTAAGGACCCAAATTGCCGTCAATATAAATGGGCTGGCTCATCTGAATAAATAATTACTATCCTATAATATACTTCTCTCAAATCTATGCCAACTCAGCATTTATTAACTGAGATACATCAAATCACAGTATTCTTTCTTGTGGAGTTTCTGTACCTTCTTCCCTGTTCCACTAAAGAAGATTTAATTCTAAACACAGGAGGAAGAAAAGGAAAAATGAGAGCAGACATAACCCAGTCAAAAAACGTGGATTTATGGAGTTCAACCTTGAAAATATTTTTTTGAAACATCAAGCATGAGAATTAAAGCTCCCACCAGGCAGCTATAATTTATACAGCAAGCACTTGGCAGGTAATCCGAGCATACTGTGATAACAGTAGCAAGGGGAGCATCTTCACAGAACACCAGACCCTCTGTGTGACTGGCCAGGGGGTGAGAAAGACACACACTAACTTTGCAGCTAGAATAGGGTATTTCCTATTTAATAGACATTTGGAAATGAAAAAAGAACATGAAAATACCTAAGAAGAAAAAAAGGTGGCTGCCACCCAGAGTGTAAATGAGACAGCCAGGTGGAAGGGGTCCCTGGAAAAACTAACTGGCCTGCGCACTGGGGTGGAGCTTGCGGAAGTTCCTGCTGTTGCAGCAGGGAGGGGCCTGGCCCCTCCTCTTCCTGTGCGGAACCTGGGATTCAAGCTGAGCTCTGGAAGTGCTCTAGCAGGGGACTCTGGCCTCACAGAGGGCGCCTGTTTCCCCCTTTTCTTCCTTTTCACCTCATAAAACCCTGTCTTACTCATCCTTCAAACAGTCTGTGAGGCTAAATTTTTGTGGCCATGGGACAAAGACCCCATCTTTAGCTGAACTAAGGAGAAGTCCTGCAACATAAACATGACCCCATGAAAAGCAAAAGGCAATGAGACAAAGGAAGTTGGCCCCAAACAGTGACCTAACCATAGTCATAAAATGTCAGACAAATCAAGTAAAAGAGAATGAAAACATAATGCAGTGGAACGCTTTTGACGTTTTTCAAGTTAATGATTTCATTTGTTTAGATATGTTTTTCAAACAATCCATTTTATTTTTAGGGATGTAAGAAAAAATAGCTTCAAAATAATATTTAATTTCTTATTTGATTGCAAGCAATAAGCACACTTCTGCTCTGAAGGTTTATATATTTTCACAGCTAGCCTGATTCAAACCACACTATTCTAAAAACACAAGCAAAAAAAAAAAATTCTTTGTACCTTAGATTTGGCAAAAACATGTGAAGTTTGCCTGCAAGGCCATATTTATTTATAACAGAGAATAGATCACAGGTCTCTGCCACTCTACTCCCTACCCCCTGAAGGCAGACACCACATATAGGAATGGTGGAGAATTCCTGAAATTAAGGGTGGTGGTACACACAAAGGACACCAGTGGATTTCATGTGAGCAGTAACAATTATAAGTATTCACTGAGCCTAGAGAGCCCTATTTTCTCGTTTTTGTAGTTAACTGGCTTGATCTTCCTTGAGTGGCATTTACCCAGTTTTTTAAGCATGGTGTCCAATACAATGGTTACTCTCTCTTGTTCAGTTCTAATCAGTTGTTCTCTCACTGATGAGCTCTTTGTAGCCTAGTGCTAAATTATTCCTGACTTTAGGTTTTGGCTTCTCTATTTCCTCTGCTCGATGCTTTTCTCAGACAAAAGAGGAAGCTCAAAGTTCTAAAGAAGAAAGGCAAGTGGAAACATAGCAATGAAGAAAAATACTAAACGAGGAGCCAGAAGCCCTAGATCCTTTCTGGGCCCTGCTTTGGCATTGACTCAGTTACATTATATACAGGATGCATTTATATCACTGAAAGGGTAAAGGCTCTATGCTTTTAAAAACAACAACAAAAACCGTGAAGTTATTATCACAAAAATCAGACTTCTAAACTGGCAACCTTTGCACCCTACCTGCCCTGTTGCATTTGGCCAATAAATATGCTAATTTTTTAGCCAACATATTTCAAGTAAAAATGTAGATTTACAGATCCCTTTGAAAACTCGTCAAATCTTCTGAAATAAGTCTATGTGTGTGCTTGTCAAGAACTGCCGGCTGTCCAGAGAGCCTGGGCTCTCCAATTTCCTGTATCTGCGCCATTCACAGTGATTCATATATACTTAGCTCAGCTCACTTGCCGCCTTTAGGTTACCTATGGAGAAGGTGAATTAAAGCATTTGAATTTACTACGCCTCATCTAGAAGAGGCAAAGGTAGGTTAACAAGTGATTCCAAGGTAACAAAGAGCACAGACATGCCATAGATGCACATCAGATGTCAAAGGCTTGAGCCTGTAGGCACATTTACAAACAGATCACAGCTTCCCATTAGTTAAGCAGGCTCCCCCTTAACTGCTGGCTATGCAATAGATAAATAAATGGCAAAAATACTTGTGATATATATTTAGATTGCACATTAGACTTTAAAATCTGTGCCTGACTGAATGCATTAGCCCGTGTTTCCTGTTTATGTCTCCTCAATGCCATGGAAACACAGGGTGGCATCCTAATGCACCTCTCCTGGCAATAAATAAAGTCTTTGTCTATTCATGTTTCAATTTCTTTTTTTAACGTAATTTACAATTTCAAAAAAGAAAACAGATTGGTGGTGTCTTGTTGCTTTTTTTCTCCTTCCCCCTTCCAGTTTCCTGTTTCACAATGTACATCTGCAAGAAATGCAAAATGCACCTTCTAGCGGTTACGGAAATCCTAACCAGCATTGTCAGCACTGAGAGAGCAGGATTCTCCCAACTGCACTCATCTTTCCCATTTATAAAATGCCATCATAATTAAACTCTATAATGAGGTTCTCTAAGCATTTCAGTCTAACCCAAAGAGCACTTAATATAGTTGTTTAAGGTTGAAAGCTGATATAAGACAGACATTAAAATCTGGTGGCTTTCAATGCCCTCCCCTGTCTAAAAGGCGATATCCAGTCCATTTCCATAGAGATAACAACAGTAGTCATAGTCCTTAAATGGCTCCATGATGGCAGCGACACGTTCTCGCCTCCCTGTCTCCACAGCATGTGAGGCAGACAAGTCACTCGCTGCCACTGCCATCACCCTAATGTGCAGGGCCAAGGTGAAACTCGAAGCTCAAAGTGCTAGGAGCACAGTGTCTCCTACAGCCACTCTCTGCTGTCTGGCACCTGCTGTTCCCTCCCAGGCGGTAACCCAAGAACTCGAAAGGCAGATTAGTATCTGCATGAAGAAGTGGGAAGATTTGATTAAGTGGCTCAAATCTGCAGAGTCCCCTGAACCCAACTGCAAGGACCTGAGTCACAGGAGGAAGAAGACACGGGCAGGTCAAGCGCTGCTTCTCCAGCAACCATCGGGGTGAGTTCCTACAGTGACCTTTGCTACTGACTGGGGAGCCTCACGTCACAAAGCCTGGTGATCCCACTGGCAGGATTCACTGCCTTGGGTCTCTCAGGGTGCATCCCAATCACAGACTGCACGCGGTAACCCTCACGACCAGGGGCGATGTCTATTTTCATTAGTCATAAAAAGCAGTCTGTAGACCAGATTTCAAAGCACCCACAAAATAGATCTGTCATAGCATCCGCCCAAGGAGAGGAAATTTTTATCTAGAGCTTTCAAGTGCTGGACCTTTACTCAGAAAGCAAAGCGTCCAGAGAAATGCCTTCCTAGATAATAATCAAATGTTATGGCCTTTGATTTCCTAAAGTGGGATATAATAACCTGTCCATCTGAATTATGTTTTCACATCTTTGGCAAAATCATAATAACAACAGTATTACCATATAACATTATCAGGTACTTACCTTGTGCTTCTGAGATAGTTATTATTACTCCCTTGTCACAGACAAAGCAAAGTCTAAAGAGGTAAATAACATGTCCAAGGTCAGAACACTAATAAATCGCTGAGCTGGGCTGAAAACCAGGTCATCTGACTGCAAAGCCTGTATTTCTTCCTCCCACATTTTCTGAGTACCTACTGTGACCTCAGCTCAGTGCTGGAATGCTTTCTCCATAGAGTATCAACTTTTTATTTATTTATTTATTTTATTTTTCTCTTAGAGGCAAGATCTGGCCCTGTTGCCCATCCTGGAGTGCAGTGGTGTAATCATAGCTCACTGCAACCTCGAACCCCTGGGCTGAAGCAATCCTCCCACCTCAGCCTCCCCAGCAGCTGAGATTAGAGGCGCTTGCCACCTCACCCACTTAAATCTTTTTTTCTTTATTTTTGTAGATTACTTTTATAGACAGGGTTCTCACTTTGGGTATCAACTTTAATTTCTGTGATTCATTTCATACCAAAATAAAACTCTGTTAAAATTGTTTTGTTCGTTCTATCTTAAGTGCCAGGTAACTGTGACCAGTTTTATTTATTACTACTTCTTCCATTTGAGGACAAGTATTTGTTGTCATTTTGTGCATTTTGTTCATAATGTCTCCATCCTCTTTTTTCCTCAGATATTCTTTTACGTCCTATGCTTTTGCTTTGCATCATGTTTATCTTAGAAGCTACTTTTTACAAACAGGCGAAGTATAAATACAAGCATTCCTGCTTTATTGTCATAAATGGATTCTGGAAAAAGCTCACATTCAACATAATTATGCAGTAAAAGTAACAGAATGTATGGGGAAAATACAAACAGGACAGATGAACTCAAAATCTACAGAGCATTGTAACAAGTACCCTATCCCAAATAATAGCAATATTAGAATTACAGCCCAGTTAACTCTCCACAGACATGCGCACTTAGAATCTCATTCATTCTTTGCATACTTCTATTCTGGGCTCTGTTTTCTCATGCTGGTCCTTGATAACACTCCTGTAATAGAGACCAATTTCATAAACATCCAAAATATGGTCCAGGGCAATTATCTTCATTGATATCTTTTTAGAGGAGTGAGGGTTAGTTACATGGGTGGAATTGCTTTCCCAGCTTTTTCATCTGTACTGGCAGCCTCTCCAGAGAGCAAAGTGTGGTGGTTCTGGATGACATCAAACCAGCCACATTTGCACTGAAGGAAGGGTGTCTATATTTTGAGTTTCTTACTTTCTTCACATGTTCCTAAGCTTTTCCCTTTATTGTGAAAAAAAAAAAAACCTGCTCCTAACTTCAAAATATTAACATGCTAACAAACATCCTATATGAACTTACTTACTAGAATTTCAAGTTATTCTGATATTAGGGACAGATGCAGGTTTTGTGGGACTTGACGGTTCTACCACCTTCAAAGTCCTTTAAGAAACAGAATATAAAATTACAAATATCACATTTCATTTAAGTGACTATTCATTTAGAATTTAGAATAGTGGGAAAATTACAATAATTTACAACTTTCAAAATGCTGATAATTGTCAAAAACCTCACAAGATCCAGAAAAATTATATATTTTCTTTAATTAACTGACCTGGTCCACATCTGTAATATTTTGCTAACTATATTTTTGTTTGTATCCTCTTTGTTTCTGCATGACAACAAAACAATATTTTCTACAGAGAAAATAAAATTGAATTTCTCCTCAAGCAAGGTCAACAAAAATTTATGGGTTTTTTTCTTTTTAATAGCTTAAAAAAATTTCTTTTGACTGCACCATTTGTTATTGTAATATCATGTGCATGTTTAGAATTATTGGGGAAAATATTTATCAAGTTTCTCTCATATGTAAACTGTAAGACTGAGAGACTGTTGGGCCTGTCACCTTTCCCTGTGCAGTGACTGGTCTTAAATGTACTTGGGATTTTCAACACTCATTAACAAGTTAGTAGATGTCCTTGCTTTAGCGGCATGAGTTATGTTATCTTTGCCAATGACCGTCCTTTGTATCAAATCATCAGGAAATCTTAATATTTCTCCAACGTGTTCATATGGTTCTCTGTTTTCATTAACTGAATTATCAAACAACCCAAGAGCCTAGTCATTTATTGTATCAAAAATGTATCTCTTGCTCTCAATGATTCCCTGCTGTTGGTATGTTCTGAATATGATCTACCAGCTCCCAGTCCTTGCTGGTTGCTCATTATAAAAGTACCAACTCTGAGTTTTAGTTATTGCATACTTTGCAGAGGAGTTGGACAGGGTGGGCCAGGAAGAGGGTGTTTAATCCATGGAAGTGAATGTACCTAATTTTAGTAAATTTTACAGAAACACATCATCATGTGAACATAATGTTTTATTAGCTTTATGGTAAATCTGCCTCTGCTGACACCATTTTATTTACATTTTCATAAGAACTAAGTTGCGTTAAAGAAATCCAAGGTGTAGAACAGACCACATGAAATAAATGAATTAACAAAAATAATCAATAAAAGGCATATTGCCACAGTTGTGCCCTTTGCCAATACTGAAATTATAGATTCAAAAAGAAATCCAATTGCTATACTATTTAGCTCATTAACAAGAACAATAAAAATAAATTGGTAATTTTGATTAAGCAGGCCGATACAACTAGTTTGGCAATTAAAAAAAAAAAATTGGATTAGCACTTTCACTAAATCACCAAAACTCATACTTGTGTTGTTTAAGACTACCTGTTGGTAATAAAGTGAGCTGCATTTTGGGAAAGCTCTCTTGTTCTTGCCTTGCCTGACTTTGCTTCTTTATTCATTTTTTGGAATTAATAACCTCTGGAAACTTGTTAAAATGTTAAAACAAATTGGAAGAGGCTAAAAAGTCAAGAAAGTTCTTGTATTTAAGCATTGACTATTTTATCAGAGGAGACTAACCAGTATAGTGCTCTAAGGAAAAGAAACTTATAAATAGCAAGCTTTAAATGGGGATGGTTGCCCAAGAAACTCTGCAAATTGAGATTCCATTTTGAGAGGAAAGCTCTACTATGAGATTACGAAGTCCACGATGGTCACACGAATTCAGGAGGACCTTGGGTATCTCTGGAAAAGATGGAAATAGAATCTGCTTATTCTACCTGTTAAGAGAATCATTAAACGAAAGCAGCTGTTCTACTTCTGTTTTCTCAGAAATCTTTTATTATTCCATGTATGTTTCTGCCTATAATAAAATAAGCACAACAAAGGCAATGAAACCTGGCAACACAAGACTTTTATAGTTTAAATTTGTTTCTTAAAGCACACTCCCAAACCAGCAACATAGGCAACACCTGGGAGCTTATGAGAAATGTAGAGTTTCAGGCCCCACCTTAAACCTGCCAGATGATATGCACAGGTACACAGGTGATGCAGATGCATATTACAGCTGGGAAGGCACTGGGTTTTTATTTTTAATACTGATGGTTGATATAACTTCCAAGTCAGTTAAATGATAATTTCTGTTTTCTTTTTTTTTTTCTTTTTTTCAGACAGAGACTCGCTCTGTTGCCCAGGCTGGAATGCAGTGGTGCGATCGCAGCTCACTGTGTCCTCTGCCTCCTGGGTTCAAGTGATTCTCCTGCCTAAGCTTCCCGAGTAGCTGGGATTACAGGCGCCTGCCACCATGCCTGGCTAATTTTTGTATTTTTAGTAGAGACGGGGTTTCACCATGTTGGCCAGGCTGGTCTCGAACCCTTGACCTCAGGTGATCTGCCTGCCTGGCCCTCTCAAAATGCTGGGATTACAGGCATGAGCCACCATGCCTGGCCTTTTCATTTTTAGTAGACTTTATGTGTTTTTATCAGATAATGAAAACAGAACATGCTCACTGTAAAAACAACAAAAACACAGACACTACAAAATGTTTCCAAATAACAAAGTAAAAATCATCTAGAAAATCATTGCCAGAAATAAATGCAGTTAGCAACTTAATACAGATCTCTCCAGCCCCTTTCTAAACATATTATGTATTAAAAATAAAGCTGTATAGCTGTTTATAACCTGCTTTTTATACTTAGCAATAACATAAGAATATTCTTCCATGTTAATACATGTTTCTGATTCATCATTTTAATTTTTACAGAATATAAAAATTTTGTGTGTTCTATTGTATGGTGAAACATAATTCATTTAAGTAGTCTCATCTTCTTGGACAAAGAACATGTATTTTATTTTTAAAAAATAAATTCCTAAAAATAGAGTTTCAGGGTCAAAGGGTAGACACATTTAAATTTATATATACTTCGCAAGATGGCCTTGCAGAAAGTGTAAGTGGTATAAATCTCCTAAATCCTTGCCAATCAGATAAGTGGACAATTGTACCTTATTATTGTCAAATGTCTTTAAGTCATATCCTAAATTTAGGTGTTTGTTGATATGTGTATTTTTGATGTCATTAATATTAATCAAAAATATAACATTGTTTTCTATTTTCAAGCTAAATAATCCACTCTATTCAGAAAACCAATAACCTAAAAGATAAAACTACAAGATGTGAATCAGTCTAGATTCTCTGAAATGGAAAGCTTTATAATTAAGGCTATGCTATCCCCTCTCTCTCAGTTCTTTTTCTTTCTTGCTGTATAAATCTCTTTAGTTTTCTTGGTGAGTTTCCATGCCAGCTTCTTACATGTGATTATACCCCTGCGGATACACATTTGGCTTTTATATTCTCCCTCTGTGCTATACCCACTCCTGGGTCATCAAACTACCCACCTCTCTGCCTAGCCTAGATCTTGGCCAGTCCTCCTTGCCTGTGCATGGCTATTTCCCTTAGCTTACAATAATCTTCTTTATGCAAAGGTCTTTCAAGACTCAGCTCAAATATTACATCCTCTGTAAAGCCTCACCCGACTCTGTGGCATTGCTGAGGCTCTCTCCTCAGGCCCCACCCTACATGGCCGAGTCTTCGTGTCTGCTTCATCACAGTGGATGAATATGTGTGAGTGTCTATGAATGTGCAATGTTAGCCCTGTGCCCTCTTCTTACAGGCAAAGCTCATTCTCCCATATCTGTTTTCTTGAGTAATACCACCAAACCTGGCATAAAGTAAGTGATCAGTACTGTTTTTTAAAATGAATTCATAAATGAAACTACAAACGATTTACTAGTTCCCTATACCCCAAATTAGGAAAAACTAAAATCAAACACATTAAAAACAAAAGAGAGAAAAACTTTCTGGGTGAAAACACTTTAGAGGACTGTATTATTTACCAACTAAATACATTTCCTTAATTAAAGTGCTTAATTTCCAATAAAGAACATAAATGAAGAACATGTTTTCAGAGAGAAGAGGAAAAACACAATTTTCTGATCATAGTACTCCATGGCTAATGACAAAGGAAAAAAAGCATTTTTCTTTCCTTGTTTTCCCCCCATGTCTTGAAAACACCAACCATTATTTAAAATTCTCTTCCCATCACTCAAAGAAACAGAGACAGTTGTTCATTCTGAGTTAGGTGTTTGCTTATCTGACCAGCAGGGTCAGGATAATAAATCACACAACCCCTAGGGAGCAATAAAATGTTTAATGGATTTGTGCAGTTACCAGGGGAAAAAAATATAAAATCTTTCAGAATTCAATTCATTTTCAAATACTGCACGGTACTTAAGAAAAGACAACATGATGATTGTATATAGGTGATGCAGATGAAAGGAAAGAAAATCAGAGAAATGACGTTTCCATCGAAGAAAAAAATACTGTTCATTTTTCAAACATCTTGTGAAAAGAACCCTTTCTTTCCCCATTCCTGTAAACAAGTCTTAAACATTCCCTCAGCCCAAACGCCATTCCCAGCGTCCTCTGGCAGCATCTTTTCCACTGCTGGTGGTGACGGCTGTGTTGCCTCTGCAGCCAACAGCTATCTGGGCTATCGCTTCCAAGGCCTCCTTAGGTGTAGAAGCAATAGGGAGCAGGGCTGAATGTCCACTGCTCTGCTATCGGGCACAAGGCAGAAGGACGGTGATGAACTTGAGAATGGAGCACGCTAGGGGAATTCGGGACAAGGACACGCAAACACATTTCTGACAAGGTTTTAAGTCTATATCTCACAATTCTAAACTCACGATACCCAGGGAATGCACTAGATGTTGCTTCAGAGTGCTTCTGAATGCAGGGAGTGTTTCTTTTGCATTCTGCATTACAAAATAAAGCCCAAAGGAAAAGAATTAAGATGAAGCTGCTGAATAATTAGTTTCTTATCTGAGAGAAAGAACTATTTTACTGACTATTCATCACACAGAATTTACATTGTAATATTTCTTAGGTGTCAGAATATAAGTTGTCCGTGGACCTTACAAAACCATCCCATAGAAGCTTTCATCCCAAATGAGTGTAAAATATTTTTCCTTTCCCTACTCCACATTTGCTCTGTGGTCTTCAGAAAAATATGTAACATTTCTGTTTCTCAAGTAGTTTGTCAGGCTATCCTTGCTTTTGTATCTGCTTCATCCTAAGAAACAGGGAGAATATCTGATCCCAGAATAATCTAATTTGTAAAGGAGGTTATATGCAAGATACAAGTTTTATATATTATAGCTAGGAAACATATGTGAAGCTCCTAGAATTGTGTCTGGCACATCTGAGTTATTTAACAAGTGTTATTTACAGCCCCCTTCTCCACCAGAGAAAATTAATTATACATTTTTGCTGTGTGTTCACTGAACACAATATAAGAATAAAATTGATTTTATTTTTCTATAATCATGGTATCATTCTTCCCTATTTTTGCCTTTTTGTAATGTATTTTCTGTGCACATAGCCCTATGAAGTACTCAACATTATAGAAATAAGGTACTGATTACATGTTCATGAATCCGGAGATCAGCAACCTGATACAAACCAGATTTTGAAATGATGTTAGAAATTCTGTCACCTCTGAGCAAAGAACTTCCGACGGAAGTCTCAGAATGACCATACTTGGGAGGGCTTGGGTGTAGATGTGCTGCAGTTTTGCCTCAGCTGGTCTGAAATCCAAGCATATAACAACATTTCTGCTTCTTTTACAAGATTTCCTGGAGTTTGCACTCCCTTCATGATCTTGGCAGAGATTTTGCTGCTAAAATAACATATAGAGTCCTCACCAAAACGGTGTGCTGCTGAAATGCCAGAAAACTGCTAGTGTGGGCAAAACCTGCGAGTGACAGTCCCCACCTCCTACCCGGCCAGCCTCATCTTCTCACAGGTCCCTAAAGTTTTCTTGGAAGGAGTGTTATTCTTTTCCCTCTAAAATAAAAATAGAATTTCCAGTTCTAGAATTCGCTGATTCTTTCTCACCTCCCATCTCTTAGTAAGCTCTATAAATGACCTGGTTCAAAAATGAACTAAAAATCCTTACTGAATGTCTCATACAAATTAAAAACCCTGAATGCAACCTTAATGTCTTCAGTGCTAAAATAAAGTGCCCCCGTTTCTAATGTTAACCAAGTCATGGTATTCTTTAAAATCCACAACCAAAAGATTATCCTGCCTATTTGACAAACATCAACTTCTTGTTAAAAATAGGAAGCTGGTCTTTCCTTAACTATAATCAGTCAGCATTTAAATACCCAATTTACACTTAGCAAATTCAAGATTTAACAGGGCCGTATTCTTTCCAAAGACATTTAATTCATTTTTTCACCAATAGATACGTATTAAGTGCCTTCTATATGCCAGGCGCTGTTCTTAATGCTAGATATGGCCATGGAAATGACAATCCCTGCTTCAGAAAGTGTCCATTCCAGTGAGAGCAGTTAATAAATGCATGTATATGTAACATGCTAGATAGTGCATGCTAAAATCAAGAATAAAGTGGAGGAAGTGCACAGGAAGTGGTGGAGTTACTATTCTACATGGGGTCAGGGAAGCCTCCATAATAAGACTGATATGTGAGCAGCAGACACCTGGGAAGAGGGCATCCCAAGGCGGGATCTTGCAGCAGAAACTTCGTGTACTCATGGAAAGCAAGGAGGAGCCAGGTGGCTCATAGAAAGCAGGTAGTGCAGTCCAGATGTGTAGGACCAGTTAGGTTATGACGGCAACTTTGAATGAATTTGAGTGAGTTGGGAAGCCAACAGAGAGCTTGAAGAAGAGCGAAATGATGTGACATATTTTAAAAGATCATCCTGGTTGTTGTGCAGTGAATAGATCCCAGAGAAATAAGGGCAGAATAAAAAAGAGCCACTAAGAGGAGCTTCTTAGGGAAGTGTTAATAGCAATGGAGGGGATGAGAAGTGGTCAGATTCAGAATGTGTTTCAATCTATTTCCCATCCCACTAGATGTGAAATGTGAAAAAAAAAGTGAGAAATCAATGATGATTCCAAGGATCTTGGTCTGAGCAAGTGATAGAAGAGATATGCCATTTACCAAGCAGTGAAGTAGTTTGGGGTTGTGGGGAGGGGAATCAAGAGTGCATGTTTGAATGTGTTACATTTGAGTTGCCTATTGGAGACCAAAGTTGGCATGTCAAATAGGCAGTTGCATACATGAGAATGCCACTTAGAAGAGGTGTCCAGGCTGGAATAGTAAATCAAATACCATCCGTAACTATAGCATGTATTATAACCCAACTGTGCTGTTCACCTACTGCTGTGATAATGCTCCATAACAAACCACCCCATAACTAGGTGGCCTACAACAACAGGCAGATCTTTTTCTGGCTTATTGGTCTATGGGTTGGCTTTGATGACTACTTCAGGCTGCAGTGTGGTGGACTTGGCTCTAAGCCTTGGATCAGGTTTAGTTCTGCTCCACGTGTCATATTCTGGGACCTACCCTCAAGGGGCAGCAGACAGCTGAAGCATGCCCTTCTACAGTGGTCACACAAACTGAAGACAGACACAAGAAATACACAATGCCTCTGAGGCTTTGTCACAGAGCCTGGAACACTGGCATGTCTGCCCATATTCTACTGGCCAGTGCAAGTCATTTGATGAAGCCCAACATCAACGAGGTAGGGTAACACTTGACATTTAGTGGTAGCAAGTGCAAACTCACATGGCAAAGGGCATGGGTGCATCCTTTGAATACAGGGAGGGCCTGAAGAATCAGAACAGTACGATCTACATTTCCACATACACTGTAGTAGTTACAGCTACAGTTCACGATAAAAGACTTTTTTTCAGATTCTCTAAACTTTGACCCAATGAGTTTCTTCAAATGTCTGTTTTTGAAAGTCATTTTACAAATGTGTTTGAGGTAATTATGCTTAGATTTATTTTGTGAACAGGAAAAACAGCTTGATATTTTCTAACATGATGCACATCGTACTTTAAATGCCATTTCTTTAAAAAACTGTCTTGATCAGTGCTTCTCAGACTATCTGTGGAGAAGCACTATTTTTTATTTCAATAAGACATGGACCTATAATTTTATAAAATACAATAAAATTGCTAAGACTGAAGCTTTTTTAAAAAAAAAAAACAAGATACACAAAATTAAAGCCCATGTTTTCAGGGAAGTACTTTGTGACATTGCTATCAAAGTTTCTAAACACTTATTCTCAACTTATTCTGTACTTATCTGGCCAATGATAGTTTATGGAATGGCACTGGTCCCTGGACCACACTTTGAGAAGCACTGTCCTAGGTGTTTCTGCCATAACCATACCCCTTTACCCCAACCCTTAGTATCGCTGAATAGTAGTCTGAACACAAAACTAACTTACTAGGGATTTCAAATTGACTTTGACTTAGAGCCAAGTTTACTCAACTATTCAATTTGTCAGGCTTTTTTAGTCCCCAGGATTTCATGGCTCCATTATTAAACAAAATGAAAGAAAAGTCTGTGTTAAATAGCCATATCCTGTTTATGATTTTTACTGTTTTTCTTGATTCTTATGGCAATGTCTTTTAAAATTTTTGTCCATGCTCTACACACACAAATTACTAAAATCTCCCGGCCACATCCTGAGGCTACCTTAATTGACTGTTGTCAAGCTGTGCGTTTTAAATGTTCCAGCATTTGATCTTTTTAAAATGCTCTGAGACTTAACTGATGTCAAACTGGCTGGTCTAATTTCCTGCTATGTCTTTAGATCCTTCTTTAAAAATAATTGGGTGTTGAATTAAGGCTTTTTCTTTCTTTCTTAAGGGATTAGTACTAAATTTAGTTAAGTTCTGACCAAAAAAAAATTATTTTGTCCTATTAAGGTTCTATACTTGGACTTGCTGTCTCTTATGTCACAAGCTACTCTGGAGTCCAGAACAAATTAAATCATGTTTACTTAGCCCCAGTGAAGGGTTACTGTTTAGTCCTAGATGTATCTGGATGACCCAGATACTGAATTTGTGAATGGGATGTAAAAAACATTGTCTGGATAAAACAGCAGCCTCCAGAAGTCCTTTAGATGGTAAAAGATGAAGATCAAAGAGTGGCCAGATTAGTACTGATGCTGAAACAATGGCTTCTTTGCATAAACATTCCCAGCAAAACATGCACCATGCCTGACCAAGGCTCACAACCAGGAACCAAACCTTCTCAACCCTCCACAGTGCAGAGAGGGCCCTTAGAAGTATTCAAGGCATATGGCAAATCTCTCAATTGCTCCTAAGCTTTTTCCTTTTACTATGATAGTTGCTGATTTGAAGCAAAAGAAAATTTATAAATATTGGATCATTTTTATTCTCTCTTGAAAATTCTTCCTAAAACGTAATGAACAGCTTATGATCAAATTCTTCAGAGCAAGAAATGTTTATTTTGGGCTATATCTATGTAATGCCAACAAATCAATTGATTAAGTCAAAGCTATTGAAGAAAAACTAAAATCAGTTTGAGGTTTAGCTAAAATGTCCGGGCAATTCAGACAAAAGAGTTGATCCTGTAGACAACTGAGACACAATTTTCATGACATGTTGTTCTCATTTATTATATCTTATTCTTGCAGCCTCATTGAGCACAACATATAATTCGCTTTTTATCTCTCAAAGAAGTTTGCATTAATAGGATCTAAGGTAATTAGCCATTACTAAAAGAAGTTTGTATTTTCAAAAGATTTAACAAAAAAGTAAAATTGTAGGTGAAATTCACAGTAAGAAAATATTTAGATGTTTTGTAAAATCAAAATGTTAAGTAGTTTCACTTGGTTCTCAGGTTTTCTTAGAATGACAACAATTTCCGATTGCATACTCCTCACCTCATCTCCGCTTAGTCATGTTTGCCACAGATGACCCTAGGGAGGTCCATCTTCCCTTCTCATCAGCCTTGGCTCACATTTTCTAGCTCTGCTCAAGGAAGAAGCGCCAAGCCATGTGACGTCCTATACCTTAGACGAAGCAGGAAATTCTGGCTTATACTCTGCTTGATGAAGCTTCATGTTAGATGCCATAGAGAAACTCAGAAGAATGGCTATAGCATATTTTGAGGTATACTTTTACATCCAACATAAATTATTATGTAAAAAAGTGCAGCCCACACTTAAAATATAAAATCAAAATAATCCAAATTTATGTAATGGCACTATATACATATATATTTACGTAAATGGAGATTTCTATTAACAGAATATATTTGTGAAAGCAAGTCTAGATCTCAGAGGAGATCCCAATTAATCTAAGAATGTTATTGTATTAGTCTGTTCAGGCTACCAGTATAAAATGTTACAGACTCAATGAATCAAACAACACAAATTTATTTCTCTCAGTTCTGTAGGCTGGGAGTCTAAGATCAAAAAGTTGAAAGGATGGGTTTCTTCTACGACCTCTGTGCCTAGCTTGTAGATGGCCACACTCTGTGTCCTCATGTGGTGGAGAAAGGACTCCGGTGTCTCTTTTTCTGGGCTCCAGTCCTAGCAGATTAGAGCCGTACTCTCATGACCTTATTTAACCTTAGTTACCTCCCCAGAGGCCCTATCTCCAAATAGTCACATTGAAGGTTAGGGCTTCAACATATAAATTTGTGGGGGTATAATTCAGTCCATTACACTGGTGGGTCACAAAATAAGCATATCCAATGGGAGTCTTTCTTTAATAAATGATATGAAGAAAACTATGCTTTACTCCATAATTAATTCTAAGTAGATTAAAATTAAATCACAAGAAATAAGGAAAACTATCACAACTAAGAGAATTAAAAATAAAAGGAGAAATTATAAAAGATCAAAATGGGTAACGTTAAGAAAATTAACACACATTTATAGAATAAAACATAACATTTAAATAAAGTGGAAAACAACAGGTTGGTAGAAATGACACAAATAGGAAAAGAATAGCAAGAACATAAAAATATAATTTTATATATTGTCATATATAAAATATATCAGATTTTATATAAAATATATTTTATATGTTATATTAGGATATATATGACATTATAAAATATATATTACATATTTATAATATATAATATATATTGTTATATATATTGAAATGTTATATATAAATAACACATTTGTTATATGTATTATAAATATATGTTGTATATTATAAATACATAAAACATATTTTGTCATATAACCTATATAACATTGAACATAATCTATTTTATATCATATAATATAATCTAGTATTATATATTTTATATTTTACATAATATATTGAATCTGTAAAATGTTTAAGAACACTAAGATTTCATTAAAGAAATGCACAAAAAGGAAATACAAATATAAACAAATATCACAAAAGGTTATTCTATTTATCAAAAAATAAATATTACAGCAATAATGAGTAACTTTTTTTTTTTTTTTTTTGAGACGGAGTCTCACTCTGTCACCCAGGCTGGAATGCAATGGCATAGTCTCAGCTCACTGAAACTTCCACTTCCCAGGTTCAAGTGATTCTCCCGCCTCAGCCTTCCGAGTAGTGGGGACTACAGGCACGCACCATCACACCCAGCTAATTTTTGTATTTTTAGTAAAGATGGGGTTTCACTATGTTGGCCAGGCTGGTCTCGAACTCCTGACCTCATGATCTGCCGACCTCAGCCTCCCAAAGTGCTGGGATTACAGGCATGAGCCACCGTACCCGGCCATGAGTAACATTTTACACCTACCAAACAAGTAATTTTTTAACAAACATAATGCTGGGCTAATGTAGGAAACATACTCTAAAACATTGTTAGACACTATGCAAATTATAAAAGAATTTTATGAAAGCATTTGAAAAATACATGTCAAAACTTCTGAATATTTTACATCAGTTGAACTCAATAACCCATAGCTGAGAATCTCCTCCTATTAAAAACATCAAAAACATTGTATAATGATGTTCCTCACCTTTGAAGCAGATACTGTTGGCTACCTACCTAGCCTCCCATGATGGATAATTTCAATGGTCAACTTGACTGCCCCACAATGTGCCTAGATATTTGGCCAAATATTTTGGGTGTTTCTGTGAGGACATTTTGGATGAAATTAACATTTAAATTGGCTTAAATTATGGTAAAAGATGTTTTCTCTTAACTTCAGATACAAATATACCAACTTCTAGTATTTATTTACTTTTTTACTTATTTGTAAGGGCCAAAAATTTATAATTATCTAAACCAGATGGGAATAGTAAAGCAAACTATCATATATCAACTCAGTGGGAGATTATCTAGGCATTATAAAAGCTCAATACTAAAACCATGCAACAACATGGCAAAAAGTATCTCAGGTAAAGGATGTTAATAAAATAATGTTAAATCTTGCTCAATAAAATTTAAATAGAAGTTATGAATACACATGCAAGCATAATGTTAAGTGTGAAAAGACAATTACATAGTGTTATTAACTGTATAATACAGTTTAATACATTTTTAAAAATACACAACTATATCAAATAGAGACTTCTGTGTCATAAAAGCACAATAATATGATTCAGACACACGCCAAATGCATATTAGGTGTTGCCTTTGTGTAGAGTGTGAAAGAATTGGATCGGGGTAATAGAAAAATGTGTCTACTGTTTATTTCTTTAAAAGTGAACAAGTTTTTATTGATACATAATATTTGTACATCTTTATGAGATATATGTGATTTTTGTTACATGCTGAGAATGTGAAATGATCAAGTCAGGGTATTTAGGACATCTATCACCTTGGGTATTTATCCCTTCTAGGTATTGGGAGCATTTCAAACTTTTTTCTAGCTATTTTGAATCATACAAAACACTGTTGTTAACTGTAGTCACCCTACTCTGTTATCAAACATTAGAACTTATCCTTCTATCTAACACTATGTTTGTATCTATTAACCAATTATCTTCACCCCCACACCACACATATCCTTTCCAGCCTCTGATACCTATCATTCCACACTCTACTTCAGGGAGGTAAACTTTCTTAGCTTCCACATGAGTGAAAACATGCAATCTTTCTCTTTCTGCGTCTACCTTATTTCATTTAACATAATGACCTCCAGTTCTATCCATGTTGCTGAAAATGACATAATTTTATTTTTATGGCCAAATAGTATTCCATTGTATATATACCACATTTTCTTTATCTGTTCCTCCACTGAGGGACACAGGTTGATTCTGTATCTTTTCTATTGTGAATACTGCTGCAATAAACATGGGGTGCAGGAATCCCTTTAATACAGTGACTTCTTTTCCTTTAAATAAATACCCAATAGTAGATTCCTGGATCATATGGTAGTCCTATTTTTAATTTTTGGAGGAGCAGACATACTGTTTTCCATAGTGGTTGTACTAATTTATATTACCACCAACAATGTGTAAGAGATCTCTTTTCTCCACATTCTCATCAGCATCTGCTATTTTTTGTCTTTTTAATCATAGCCATTCTAAGTGGGGTAAGGTGATATCTCATTGTGTTTTTGATTTGGATTTCCATAATGATTAGTGATTTGAGCATTTTTCATATAACTCTTGGCCATTTGGAAGTCTTCTTCTGAGAAAGAGCTATTCATGTCCTTTGTCCACTTTTCAATGTGATTGTTCTTATTGTTGAGTTTCTTATATATTCTGAATAATAGTCCTTTGTCAGATGAATAGTTTGCAAATATTTTCTGCCGTTCATCAGGCTGTGTCTTTACCCTGTAGTTTACTTTGTGGTACAGAAGCTCTTCGGTTTAATATAGTTTTATTTGTGTATTTTTGCTTTTGTGGCCTGTGCTTTTGAGGTCTTAGCCATAAAATCTTTGCCTAGACCAATGTACTGACACATTTCCTCTATGTTTTCCAATAGTTTTATAATTTCAAATTTTACATTTAGTCTTTAATCTATCCTGAGTTGATTTTTGTATATGATGAGAGATAGGGGTCCAGTTCATTCTTCTGCATATAGGATATCTGCTTTTTCCAGCACCATTTATTGAAGACGGTTCCCCAGTGTATGTTCTTGGTGCCTTTGTTGAAAATCAATTGGCTGTAAATAAGTGGATTTATTTCTGAGTTCTCCATTCTGCTTCATTGGTGTATGTGTCTGTTTTAATACCAATACCATGCTTGTTTGGCTACTGTAGTCTTATAACATAGTTTGAAGTCAGGTCGTGTGATGCCTCCACTTTGTTCTTTTTGCTCAGTATTGCTTTGGCTCTTTGGGTTTTCTAGTTCCATGCAAATTTTAAGTTTTTTTTTCTATTTCTGTGAATAAGTGAACAAATTTTAAGCAACATTATAAATGCTAACATTTATTTTAAGTAGTAGATATGTATGTTATTTTTATTTTGCAGTTTATTAAATTTTAAGTAAACTAAATATAATACATATAGATAAGCAAACATGAATAATTTTAAGAATCATCATGATGGAAAAATTAACAGTTTGGTTTCTCAGAATTACATTTAAAAAATATAAGCTATGTAAAGTATTACTCAACAAACCGTAAAAGACTTGTAGTTAAAAGGCAGTGCACTGATTGTTGTGACCTGTTTTCTAGCTCTTACTCTGCGACTAATGTGTAACAGTAGTCATTTAGCCCTTTTTCACTGAAGGAAACAGAAAAAAATTCAACCTTAAGATAAAAGGAATCCACCACAAAGTTACAAGGGAATCATGGAAACCCATGGGGGAGGGATATAGCTGAACAAAATGGGAAAAGGACCTTAAAACCCTTTGAGTTAGCCTGTGTACTCTCTTGTGCATTTATGCTTTTTTTTTTTTTTTTTTTGAGATGGAGTTTCACTCTTGTCAGCCAGGCTGGAGTGCAGTGGCGTGATCTTGGCTCACTGCAACCTCTGCCTCACAGGTTCAAGCAATTCTCCTGCCTCAGCTTCCCGAGTAGCTGGGATTACAGGTGCCCACTGCCACGCCTGGCTAATTTTTGTATTTTTAGTAGAGACGGGGTTTCACCATGTTGGTCAGGCTGGTCTCGAACTCCTGACCTCAGGTGATCCACCCACCTCAGCCTCCCAAAGTTCTGGTATTACAGGTATGAGTCACTGTGCCCAGCCTGCTTTTTTTTCTTTCAGCCTCCAGATAGGCTTTCTTTGCTTCTTTGGTCCACATGGACTAAAAACATATTACTTACATCTTATGTATGTCTAGTTTTACAGTGATAAAGAAAGTAAGCAAGAGAAAGAAGGAAAGACTGAATTTCCTGATCTCAATATCATACTCCCAAGGAAAGAAATTCAATTAGAGCAGTCTGGATCAGATGCTCATGGATGGTCTAATATACTATGGCAAGAAGTTTGGCATCCAGCTGTCCTGATGGCTTTGCTACAACTGTAAACGTGCAAAATGGGAGGGAGGTTAGGGAGGAGCAACTCCCAAAAGAAACATGATAAACAAAAACAACCGACATCAATCTGTTAAAATATACTTTATATTTTTGAGCCTCAGCTTTCTGATCTTAAAAAAAGTGTCAAGTCAGTGTTTGCTTAAAAATTTTTTAAAATGTTGATCACACTCTATCTCTAACAATCTCATTAAAACATTTAATATTTATTAAACTAATTTCAAGATGTAAATGCTACTTCCTTATTCCTTTCTTGGTGGGTCATGGGGCTTTATAAAGGCTCTCACAAGAACCACAAAAAAAGAAGAAAGAAACAGTGGTTTTATTTAAATGGAATGTCCCATACTTTTCTGACCAAGGAATAATTTTTGGAGGAATACCTGGAGATGCTTTAAGAATCACTTCACTTTACCATTTATATAAGCCCTACATTTCAGATCACAAGCTTTTGTAGGAAATACAATTTTAAGAAAACAATAACTGTACCATAAATCATTTATGTTAATAATTGTTTTCTGTCATATGCTTGAGGCCTCTGAAAAACAAAATTGCTCAAATAATTCCTCCTCTGAGTCTGTGGAACTTGGGATAAACTTTTATTGGTATGAGAGCTCCTCATATCTTCCTATCTTTTTCTAATAGAATTGGTCTCTCGTTGTTGGCAAAATCGTAAAGAACCCAGAGAGAGATTTCTATTCACAGTACCAAGAAAGAGGTTTCAGAAAGGAGCTGAATACAGGAACTAAAATCGGACAGCAGTTTCTCAGTGGGGTTAAGGCAGAATTTAAACTTTAGAGCACTTATTGATGTTAAGTGGAGATTCTACGGTTAAATGACAATGTCCTTTCAGTTCCTTCATTTGCAGTCAGGTTTATTTTTAAAACTTATATAGAGCATCCCCATCTCCTGCATGATGAATCAACGTAGACTTTAGCTGTGTCTTGCACGAGTGGCCAACCAATACATTTAGCCCTTTATTCCTGGAGGGGATCTACAGTTGCTATCTTTATTACAACACTTTATTGAAAATGTGTAATTTCAGTTCCCAGTTTCAAATTGTATTTTATTAGTAAGAATTATTTGCTGTTCACTAGAAAGTGATTTGAAGCCTGAGATAATTATAGAATCATGGAACTATAAAGCGCATCCAGAGGTCACCAAGCTCACGCTCTACTCTGAAGCAGACCTATGCCTTGGCTAAGCAAGTTATATTTCAAGCCACTTTGCCCCAGAGGAAATAATTACACATGTTCCAAATGCAGTTTAAACTCATGTTTAAAACTTTTGACCAGTTAGTGTGGCTCATCTTCACATTGGGAAGAATAAATGGAAACCCTGCAATCTGATAGGAGACTCCTTGCCATTCCCTCTGTTCTACCAGGCTTTCTAAGGGCTTGGGGGTTGATACTACTGATTTAGTTCTTAGAGTATTCAGACTTTTCTCTGAGTAAAATGCTATCTAACATTTATTTCATTTCATGTATATATCACTTGAGCTATCTTTCTTTTCTTACAGTTATCTTCAGTTGGTAAATAATGCCACCATTTTCCTGGTCACCCAAGCTTAAACTTAAATTTATGTTGGAGCCCTTCCTTTTCCTCCAATCACACATTCAAACAGTAATTGTCTTATGATTTCTATCCCCCAATGTATCTTCTGTTTACTATTCTTTTCCATTTCTAGCGATGCTGCCCCTACCACAGTCCAGCTTCATACAGCTTTCTCATTGGCTTCTCACCCTTGCAAAACTTCCTAGTTGGTGACAATTAGTCAGTTACAGATTGAATTCAGCTGCATGTAACACAAAACATTAGCCATATATACAGCAACTTGGAAAGCAAATAGGGAGTTTTCTGTCACATCACAATACACATGGCAGTAGGCAGTGGGATAATGTAATGGTTCCACAATATAAGGAATTCAAGATATTGTTGCCTTTCCATGCTTATATCCTTAAGGTCTTAAGCAGCTTTATCACTTAATGCTACTTCCACTTTTGAAGAGCATTTTTGGAAGACCCACTCTAAGACTTCAGCTTATATGATATTGGCCAAAACTAGATACTGCCATTCCTTTCTTCAAAGGAGAAATGCAAAAGTGGTCACTTTCTAAAAATTGTTTTCTGTTTCCTTTTTATGTTGTTGCATCACCATCCCCAACAAAACCAGTATCCTCTAAAGAAGGGGAGGAGATTTACTGGGCAGGGGATCAGCAGAATCTGCCAGAGCATCTTTGAGTTCAGATTTCACAGAGCAACATGAATCTTACTGCGAGACTGATCTCAAAATACAACTCCAACCATGTCGAAGCTTGTCAAAACCATTCAATTCTTCAACAGCATTGTGAATAAAGTCCAAGTTTCTTGGACTAACCAATTTAAAGGAACAATAATCAGGCCCCAAACTATTTTTTCATTATTCTTGGACACTTAATATTAAAATTAAGCTGAACCAATTATTATGATGGTGGTTTTCTAAACATGGCATGTACCAATCAGTTTCATCATTTCAAAACACGTGGAACACTCCCTCTGCTGCCATCTTCATTTGTTGAAAACCTCTCGTTCTTGAAGGCTCAACTCAAATCTCACCTCTTCAGAGTTCCTGATCACTCCGCTTCTACTTGCCTTTAATGAACCTCTAATAATAGTAACATAAAGAGCTGAGTTAAATTTCATTCATTTCTGTGTTAAACTCTTTATGTATACTACCTCATTTAATACTATTTCCTGGAAGATAAGTTTTATTATCCCCATTTCATGGAGAAGACATTTGAGACTCAATATAAGAAACTTGCTTTCAAGGTCACACTACTAGAAAATAATAGTAGTCAAATTCAGTACCATGCAATGGCAAAACTTGGGGTCTTCCCAATGCATGAAGACAATTTCCTCCACTAAAGGACCAAGCTCACGGTCTGAAAGTCTCTACAATTTTTTTTCTTCCAAGGAGCATGTGGTATTGCTCTTTCTAGTCCCCGTAACTATAAAAAAGCATTACCAAATAGGTTCATAAATTGAATGTCCCTTTATAGGAAAAGGTAAATACCTCTAAATAGTTAGAAATGTGTCCGAGGCTTCTGCTTTGAAGATATTTTTTATCCTGTTAACTTTTATTTAATCTACTTCTTTGGCTCCTCATTTTATGCACTATGAATCTCTCATTTCAAAAAATACTTTAAATATCACTGTTTGTAAGAGGAGTAATACCATGAAAACTTCTTTCTTCTACTTTCCATTGAGAACATTTTCAAACTTATAGAAAAGTAGAGCATACTATAATGAATCCTGTATGCTCAATGCCCACATTTAACCATTTTTGAAAAATTTTGCAGTTTTTGCTTCATGTATTGTTTTGCTGAAGCAGTATAAAGTAAGTAACAGACATGATGACATTTCTTCCCTATGTACTTCAGTATGCAATTCTAAAACAAAACTGAGGTAAGTATATTCTGTTCTTTAATCACAATACCATTATCGCATCTACCGAAATTCACAAGAATTTCTCAATAACAGCTAATATCCAGTCTGTATTGAATTTTAGCTTCTCAAAAATGCAGACTTGATTAAACCAGGGTTCAAACAATTACCACATTTTCCTTCTCAATTGGTCATTATGTCTCTTAAGTCTCTTGTAATCTAGAAAATTCCCCTTTCCATCCCCCTCATTTTTCCTGTAGCATTCCAGAGATAAGGTCAGTTGTCCTTTAGAATAATGTCCTACTGTCTGCATGCATCTGATTGCTTCCCCCTTTTAAACTGTGTGTCCCATAAACTAGAATTTAGATTTAAAATCTTGATTCAGTCAGGTTGCATATCTGTGGCAAAAATGCATGAAGGTAAGGAGTAATGTTAGCAAGATAGAAGAAAAGGAGATCTCAGGCCTCAATCATCCCCACACACAGAAAGTCCTACTAACAACTATGCACAGCCAAGAACACTTCTGTGAAAACCCTAAAAATTGGGAATGTGACTGAAACATTCATGTGGACCACAGAACTGAATAAATCACCAAGGGGTAAGAAGAACCGCCTCATGTTGACTGCATTGTCCCTCTCCACCCTCAAGTTGGCACAGTGACAGAGAGGAGGATGTCTGGGAATCACAGTTTATACAGTGGGAAATGAACAAGAGGCAGACATCTAGCTTCCCTATCATTCAGAGATGCTTCCCAGGAAGCTCACTCCTATCTCTCTTTATGGGAAACACCAGGACTAATAGCAGGGCCAGACCACTTGCAGCCAGACAGAAATAGAGAAAGGAGGCAGAGCTCACAGCAACCAGCATGCAGATCTTAGTGGTAGTCCTGTGTTCCTCCTAGCAGTGGCACCTGATCATGATGCTGGCCAAGAGCATACCTTACCCACAAAACTGAGCTGGTCACTCCAAGAAACATGATAGGAAGTTCAACCTGGCTTGAGTCCTTAGACATCCAGCCTCCACATCCAGCCAACAGCCTACCTCAAGGCCCCACCCAGGAAGAGATATTTCCACCTGCAAGCATATCAGCAGAGTGCATCGGCTAGACATGCCCAACCTGAGAGTCTAAACAATGGCTCAGATCGGCCTCAGAACCCACCCCAATTCCCTGCCCAGGTAAAAGAACCACAATGCATTTCTGTAGGGTAAAGGGGTTGGACCTGCCTCACTTAGGAGTCCAATCAGCAGCTCAGCTTAGCCTCAGAGCCCACCCCAAGGCCATGCCCAGGCAGGGAGAAAACTTCAACCAATAATTCTATGAAACATAGCCTTTGGACCCATCTGTACAGAACAGCAACTCTACCTAACCACAGATCTCAGCCTGTAGCCCTGCCCAACTGCAGAACCCAAATAGCATTTCCCCCTGGCCAGGGAATACACTCTTCAGCCCTGCTCAATCAGAAGTAATTATAGCACCCAGCCAATGATCTCATCAAGCCCGGATAGCTCAGTCAGCAGACCCACCTGATCTCAGAGCAAATGAAGCAACCTAGGCAACTAGAAAACCCAACAGCAAGCTCTGTCTGCCTAGAGCTGTTACTAGCTGGAACAACTACAGCCACAGGCTAGATGAAATAATGAAGGTCTATCCCTGCCAAAGAATACCTGAAATGGCCAGAAGAGATGGCTGTCTCCTCAAATACATAGATGTCAATGCAAGGACACATGATTACAAAGAATCAGGAAATCATGACACCACCAAAAAAATACACCAAAACCTCAATAACGGTCTCTAAAGAAATTGAGATGTATGAAATAACAAATAATTCAGAATAATCTATTCTTAAAGAAGTCCAGCAAACTATAAAAATATATGGATAGAAAATTAAATGAAACTTAGAAAACAATGCAGAACAAAACAAGATGATAGACAAACAGAAACAATTTTTAAAAATGAAATTCTAGGCTGGGCACAGTGGCTCATGCCTATAATCCCAGCATTTTGGAAGGCAGCAGATCACTTGAGGCCAGGAGTTTGAGACCAGCCTGGCCAACATGGTGAAACCCCATCTCTATTAAAAATACAAAAAAATTTAGCTGGGTGTGGTGGCACATGCCTGTAATCCCAGGTACTTGTGAGGCTGAGGCAGGAGAATTGCTTGAACTTGAGAGGCAGAGGTTGCAGTGAGCTCAGATTACGCCACTGCAGCCTGGGTAACAGAATGAGATTCTGTATTTAAAAAAAAAAAATGAAATTCTAGAGATGAAGCACACGATAACTGAACTGAAAAATTCCAAAATTTTCTTTTCAAAAAATGCTTCAAAAATAGACTCAGTCAAGCAGAAGAATCAACGAGCTAGGACATTTGAAATTGCCCAGAGAAGCAAAAAGAGGCAAGAATTTAAAATAAATAGTCATGCGAATTATATGACACCAGTAAGAGAAGTAAATTTATATAAGCTTTAGAAGCAGAAAAAAGATTAAAAGAGCCAGAAAGCATATTTAAAGAAATAATGAATAAAATTTTCTCAAATCTGGGAAAGGGTGCTAATATCCATGTATAGGAAGCATAGAGGTCTCCAATCAAATTCAACCCAAACAGAGCTCACCAAGACACATAATATCAAAAAGCAAAAGCAAAAAAAAAGAAAATTCTGGGAGCAGCGAGAACTAAGAAACTTTTTTTTTTTTTTTTTTTTTTTTTTTTTTGAGCCAGAGTCTCACGTCTCACTGCCCAGGCTGGACCGCAGTGGCGCTATCTCAGCTTATTGCAAGCTCCACCTCCCAGGTTCATGCCATTCTCCTGCCTCAGCCTCCTGAGTAGCTGGGACTACAGGCACCCACCACCATGCCTGGCTAATTTTTTGTATTTTTAGTAGAGACAGGGTTTGACCGTGTTAGCCAAGATGGTCTCGATCTCCTGACCTTGTGATCTGCCTGCCTCAGACTCCCAAAGTGCTGGGATTACAGGCATAAGCCACCATGCCCGGCCAAGAAACATTTTACAAATGAGGGAGTCTCAATATAGCAATCAAAAGATTTATTAATAATAATATCCACCATTGATTAAGCATCTACTACATGTTAGGCATTGTAATCTCAGTTCATAGGAGTTTCTTGATAACAATTTGATGAATGGCTATATTAACAAATCAATTAATTAATGAAAAAAAGATTTCTAAGCAGAAACCTTGCAGGCCATAAGAGAGTGGGATGATAGAGTGCAGAAGGAAAACTGCTGTCAACCAAGAATCCTTTACCTGGCAAAGCTATCCTTCAGAAATGAGGGATAAATAAAAACTTTCCCAAGCAAATGAAAGCTAAGAGAGTTCATTACCACTAGGCCTATCTTACAGGATTTGAAAAAGGGTGTTCTGTTAACCTGAAATAAAAGGCTGCTAACTAATAACATAAAATAGATGAGAGCACAAACTCAATAGTATAAGTAATGCAAAGCAATATTCAGAGCACTATAGAACTGTAATGATGGTATGCAAGCAATTTTATCTCCACTATTAGGATTAAGAGAAAGCTACTAAAAATAACTATAGTCAAATTAAATTGATATGGGATAGAAATTACCAAAAGATATAAATTTTGACATAAAAGATATAAAATGCAGGAGTAGGGGAAGTGTAGAATTTCATATAAAACCAAAGTTAAGTTGTTATCAGCTTGAAAGAACTGGGTTTAAGTATAATACGGTTTATGTAAGCTTTGAGTAACCACAAGCCATAAACCTTAGTGTTAGATGCACAAAATACAAATAGAATTTAAAGCATACCACTGCAGAAAATTATTAATTCACAAAAGACAGCAAGCAAGCAAGAAACAAAGTTTCAAGCAAACGAACAGAAAACAATTTACAAAATGTCAGCAGAAAGTCCTTACCTATCAATAATTACTTTGAACATATGCTCATTAAAGACATAGAGTGGCTGGATGGATTTTTTTAAACAGAATATGCTGACTATAAGGCGACTCAACTCATTTTTAAAGACACACATAGACCGAAAGTTAAAGGAAGGAAAAAATATTCCATGCAAAGGGAAATAAAATGAGAGCAGGGGTAGCAACACTTGTATCAGACAAAATCTGATTTTAAAAAAGAGACAAGAAAGGATAATATATAATGATAATGGAGGTGATTCATCAAGAGGATGTAAGGATTGCAAATACATATGTATCAGGCATCAGAGCACCTAAAAATATAAGGCAGATATTAAAGGATCTGAAAGGAGAGCTAGATTACAATACAATAATACTAGGAGATTTCAATACTCTGCTTTTAATAATGTACAGATTATCTAGACAGAAAATTCATAAGGAAACATTGGATTTGAACTGCACTTTAGGCCAAATGGACCTAACAGACATATGTAGAACATTCCATCCAACAGCAACAGAATACACATTCTTCTCAAGCACACACGGAATATTCTCCAGGATAGATCATATGTTGGGACATAAAATAAGCCTGAACAAATTAAAAGGATTGAAATCATGTCAAGTATCTTTTCTGATCACAATGGTATAAAACTAGCAATCAATAACAGGAGATATGTCAAAATTAAACAACATGTTCCTGAACAACCAGTTGGTGGGAGAATACATAAAAAGGAAAATTTAAAAATCTCTCAAGGCAAATGAAAATGAAAACACAACATACCAAAACTTATGGGACATAGCAAAAGCAGTTCTAAGAGGGAAATGTATAGCTATAAATGCCTATATCATAAAAGAAGAAAGAACACAACTTAGTTCCTCAAGGAGCTAAAAAAAAAGAAAAGCAAACTAAGCCCAAAGTTAGTAGAAGGAAGGAGATAATAACAATCAGAGCAGAAATAAATAAAAGGGAGACCAGAAAAAGAATTTTTAAAAATCAACAAAACTAAGTTGGTTTTTTTAAACAATAAGCTAAATTGGAAAACTCTTAGTTAGGCTAAGAAAAAAATAGAGAAGACTCAAATAAAACCAGAAATGAAAGAGATTACAACTGATATCACAAAAATACAAATGATCATAAGATATTATGAACAATTATATGCCAAAAAATTGAACAACCTAGAAGAAATAAATTCCTAGAAACATAACCCACCAAGATGGAATCATGAAGAAATAGAAAATCTAAAGAGTTCAATAATGAGTAAGGAAATTGAATCAGTAATAACAAAGTACATCAAAGAAAAATGCAGGAGCTGATGGCTTCACTGCTATATTCTACCAAACATTTAAAGAAAACCTATTACCAATTGTTTTCAAACTCTTCAAAGAATTAAAGAATAGGGAAGACTTCCAAACTCCTTTTATAAGGCCAGTGCTACCCTGATATCAAAACTAGACAAAAATATTACAAGAAAATTAGTTTACAGGGCCAATATCTCTAATGTACATAAATGCAAACATCTTCAACAAAATACTACCAAACCAGATTCAACAGTACATTAAGAGGATTATTCATCACGACCAACTGGGATTTAACCCTATGATGCAAGAATGATTCAATATATGCAAATTAATACATGTGATACAAAATATTAACAAAACAAGAAACAAATAACACATAATCACTTCAATCAATGAAGAGCATTTGACAAAATTCACCATTTTTTCATGATAAAAAAAAAAACTCTCAACAAATGAAGTATAGAAGGAATATACCTCAACACAAGGAAGACCATATACAATAAGCCCACAGCTTACATTACACTCAATGGAGAAAAATTAAAAGCTTTCCATCTAAGATCAGGACTAAGACAAGAGTGCCCACTCTCACTAATTCTATTCAACATAGTACAGGAAATCCTTGCCGGAGAAATTAGGCAAGAGAAAAAAAATAAAAGATGTTCAAAATAGGAAAGGAAGAGGTTAAATTATCTTTTTTTTTCTTTGCTGACAACATGATCTAATACATACAAAACCCTAAAGACTGTACCAAAAACCTGTTAGAACTAATAAATACAGCCAAGTTGCAGGACACAAAATCAATATACAAAAATGGACTATGCATTAAAAACAATCAAGAAAACAATCCCATTTATAATAGTTACAAAACCTAAAATACTTAGGAATAAATTTAGCCAACATGGTGAAAGATCTGTACACTGAAAACTATAAAACATTGATGAGGAAAATTGCAGACACAAATGAATGGAAAGATATTCCCTGTTCATGGATTGAACAAAATAATATGTTTTAAATCTCTATACTACCAAAAACAATCTACAGGTTCAATGCAATCCCTATCAAAATTTTAATGTCATTTTTCACAGAAATAGAATAAACAACCCTAAAATTTATGTGGAACCACAAACACACACACACAAATATCCAAGGCAAACTTAAGCAAAAAGAACAAAGCTAGAGGCATCACACTACCTGATTTCAAACTACATTACAAAGCTATAGTAATTAGGACAGCCTGGTACTAGCATAAAATAGACACATCAATGAATGGAAGAGAATAGAGAACCCAAATGTTAGCCCATGCATTTATGGTCTATTGATGTACAGCAATGATGCCAAAAACATGCAATGGAAAAAAGGCAGTCTCTTCAACAAAGTGTGTTGGAAAAACTGGATATTCACCTCCAGAAAAATGAATTTGTACCCTCATCTCATACCATATACAAAAGTCAACTCGAAATCAATGAAAGAATTATGAAACATAAGACATGAAACTGTAAAACTACTAGAGAAAAAACATGGGGAAATTTACATTAGTCTGATCACTGACTTTTTTGTCTTTAACTGCAAAAGCTCAGGCAATGCAAGAAAAATAGACAAATGAGATTACATCAAACTGAAAAGCTTCTGCACAGAAAAGGAAACAATTATTAGAGTGAATAGACAGCCTACAGATTGGGACAAAATATTTGCAAGCTTTACTCCTGTAAGGAGTTAATGTCCAAATATATAAAGAATTCAATAGCAAGAAAACAAATAACCTGATTTAAAAATGAGCAAAAGACCTGAACAGATATTTCTTAGATGACGACATACAAATGACCAATAGGTACATATAAAAATGCTCAACATTACTAATCACTAAAAAATGAAAACTAAAACCCCAAACCCCAATATTACAGATATATGAGAAAAACTCAACATCCCTAATTATTAAAGGAATGCAAATTAAAGTCACAATGATATATCATCTTCTGCCTGTCAGAATAGCTATTACCAAAAAAATGAAAGATAAGCATTGGCAAACAAATGGAGAAAAGGGAATCCTTGTACACTGTTGGTGGGAATATAAATTAGTACAGCCATTTTGTAAACTGTATGGTGGTTCCTCAAAAAACTAAAAATAGAACTGCTGCATCATCCAGCAATCCCACTTCTGGGTATATATCCAAAAGATTTGAAATTAGTATGTTGAAGCGGTATCTGTACTCCCATGTTCATTGTAGCATTATTCACAATAGCCAAATTACAGAATCAGTGTAAGTGTTCATCAATCGATCGATGGAGAAAGAAAAAGTGGTATTTATACACAATGGCAAACTATTCTGCCTTAAAGAAGGAATCTTTTCATTTGCAACAACATGGATGAACCTGTAGGATATTGTGCTAATTGAAACCACCTAGGCACAGAAGGACTAATGCCACATGATCACACATGTGAAATCTAAAACAATCAAATTCAGAAGCAGAAAGTAGAATGGAGGTTATCAGAGGCTGGAGGGTGGAAGAAATGGAAAGATGCCAAAATGTACAAAGTTTCAGTAAGAGGAATAATTTTTTTGAGATCTATTGCATAGCCTAGTGACTAGTTAATAATAATGTATTATATATTTTAAGATTGCTAAGAGAGTAAATTTCAAATGTTCTCATCAGATAATGGTATTTGAGGTAATGAGTATTCAAATTGCCTTGATTTAATCATTTACACTGTATACATATATAACATCACTTTGTACCCCATAAATATACACAATTATATTTTTTCAATTTATAATTTTAAAAAAGAATGCAAGAAGGCATATATTACATCTTGTTCAAGAACATATAGTGATAACAGTAGGAAACAAGTGAGAATAACTGCAAATGCTTTAATTCAATTAGGGCATTGTCTCTATCTTTTTACTGTGTGAATAGAATTTCTGAGAATGTATGAGTATTTTCCAAGAATTGCAGTATATTATAGATCTCAATCTTCACTCCAACAAGTTGCCTCAAAGAAAAATAAAAGAACAAAATGAGAAAAAAAAACAAAATTCCAATCAAGTATTATCTTCCCATGTGATCATTTATGACAGCTTGAGAATGAAATTGAGCCTAAAATGCCAGCAGCTATATTTTCGTAAGTGAAGGCCCCACACTGATTGCCAGTGGTAATACAGTACAATAAAAAAAGGAAAACAATGTGAACTGCTCACATTAACACCAAGCAGCTTTTCCAGGTTGCTTTGTTTAGTCTCTCTTTCACTGTTGTAGAAACAACACTTCAGTCTGGTGAGAGGGCTCTTTTATTACAACACAACACAATTCTTTCATAGTGACTTTTATATAAATAATAGGCCACAATCTTTTTAAAATATACTACCCACACTCCAGATACGGCATTAATAATATCCAAGTAATAAACAGCTGCATGGCTTATGACACATGAAATTCTGACTTGTGATAATAGGTTGGCCGATTATAGTGGGGCACAAAGAGGTTTCAAGCACATAATGTCTTCTATTTCCTGATCTCACTGTTTATCAAGAGTGTTGGTGTTCATATTACAACCTAACATAGATTTCAAAATGTTTTGTTACAACTAATTATTTGGCATACTAATACTACTAACCAATTATAATAGCTAATATCAATTTAGAGGTTACAACATGCTGGGCTATACACATAGTACTTTGCAAGCATTACCTCATACTTCATTTAATCCTCAAAAAATAAAAATACAAACTATGCTATAAATATTATCATTATGCTCTTTCTGCTGATGAAGAAACTAGAACTTTGAGAGTTTTAATAAATACGCAAGCTGTATGGCTCCAAAGACTGTGCTCATAAAGTGGTATCGTGGGGGAGAGACGATATTATGACCATTGCTTTGGGTCCAAGAAGGTGTCAGTTATGGATTCTCCTGAGACCAAACAGAAAATTAGCCATTCTAACTTCTTCCAAAATTTACTTATTTGGCCTTGTCATCACTGAGTCATGAGCCCCATAACTAGAGACTAAAGATAGGTGAAGTGCGCACTACTAAGGTTATTACTGAGTAACAGGATATTTCCCATCAGTTTCCAAGCTACGACATGCCAAAGTGAGCACATCCTTTTGATAGAATCACCATGGATGCTTACTCACCAGGGAAAGTTCATTCTCCCCTGTCCTCTGACAGCATTCAAATTTAACACCTAAATTTCAGCACCACAGAGGAGGAAGGGAAGGTTGGGGTATCTCAACAGACATGTAGTAACAAAGCAAAAAGGTAACTTGTGTTTCCAATAATAGAATAACCGAAATAACCAAAAACTTTACAGTTATTATATATCTTTAAAAAATTATACGTAAATGTAACACATATCTTCTTAAATACACTCCTAAGTTCAACAAAAAAGGGAAATATCCAGAAGAAACACAGAGAAAGCACAGATCACCAGAACCTAAATCTATGGCTGTTTCAGGATGAGAGATGAGATTACATACCAGCTATCAGTTATAACCAGATCATTTGGATTTTAGAAAACACCTAAAAATAGTATCTAAGGTCTCGGATCACCAACATTAGGTTGTTGTGGTTACAAATTCTACGTAAAGCCAGAAGCTCAGGACTGACAGGAAAGATCAACCAACAAACCTGAAGAGATGACAATACAATTTATCTGTCTTCGACTAAACTCAAGTGGAAAAATTAGTCTTCCCTGAGAACTCATAATCATATATGTGAGTCTCAGGTGTGAATTTATACTATTTGTGAATATACTTCGTGCATTACTGCTAGTCCCCATGAATAATATATATTACTATTATTGCTTATTCATACACAGTACATTCATACATAACAATATATTACAAATCCAGTCCACATGCATATAGGCACGTATTAATAATTCTTTAATCAAGTATCACACATCTACTATTGACTGTACAAACTTAATCCACATGGATATTGACCTGTAGTATAAAAACCTGTACAATGTAAATCGATGTTACATAGTACATACATTCGTTCATCGGACATAGCACATTTTAGTCAAGACATCCCTCATCAACATGGATATCCCCTGCCAATTTTTGGTCTACTTAATCTACCAACCTCTGAGAAATCATCATCCCGCTCAAGAAATCATCATCCCGCTCAGGGGTGCTACGCTCCTTGCTCAGGCCCATGACACTTGGGGGTTACTATACTGAAACTATACCTGGCATCTGGTTGTTACTTCAGGGCCATAACACTAAGATCGCCCACACATTCCCCTTAAATAAGACATCTCGATGGACTGCTGACTACCACCCTATTAACCAGTCACGGGAGCACTGTCATGCATTTGGTCTTTTTAACTTTAGGGGATGCTATCACTCACCATCGTGGAAGGCCAAGTCCCTGCTGAATCCACTGTAGACAAACTCAGAATTGATTCCTGCCAAATCAATTGTAGAACCTGAGCTTATATTGAATATTCCAGGCTGGTATAATAACCATAAAGTGTTAATTAATTCATGCTTGAAAGACACAACAATCAATAGACGCTCCCGCACGTACGCTGACGTATGCACCCTCACCCAATTTCAAGAAGGATATCTGATTAAATCTGCAATCCTTCCCATCTCTGACTTTACCATCGACCTAGGTAAATGTACCCTTGCCAAACCTCAAAAACGAGAGACTAAAATGCAACCCAGTCAGAGCCCAGAAATCATATTTTAACCACGAACCCCCCAACAGCTACCCCTCGATTGATGTAATTTTTCTAAAAAATCTTAAGACCCTCCTACCAAATTATTCCTCCGTTTTGTATAATAAATGTAACTAAGTTTCCACCCTAATACTAATACCTTAAGCATATCCCTCTGAAAGTGCTGCCCCATTATATCATACCCTCAATCAACCGTACTCTATGAGTAATCCTCTCAGCCAAACCTCGGCAAATTCAACTTTAAAGACCCTGAATTTCCAGAACTGTAAATGACTATTTATACTTCTTTCTTTCTCATATTTTAATTTTCCACTAAGTATTTATGTAGTCAATGTAGCTTAATTATTCAAAGTAAGACACTGAAAATGTCTAGATGGGCCCACACAACACCATAAACAAATAGGTTTGGTCCTGGCCTTTTTATTAGCTCTTAGTAAGATTACACATGCAAGCATCCCCGCCCCAGTGAAAATGCCCTCTACATCACCTGGATCAAAAGGAGCAGGTATCAAGCATGCACCAATGCAGCTCAAAACACTTTGCTTAACCACACCTCCATGGGAAACAGCAGTAATAAATTTTTAGTAATAAATGAAAGTTTGACTAAGCTATACTAATATGTAGGGTTGGTTAATTTTGTGCCAGCCACAGCGGCCATACAGTGAACCTGAGCTAATAGAACTCGGCATAAAGAGCGTTTAAGATCTACCCTCAGTGAAGCTAAACTCCATCTAAGTTGTGAAAAACTCCAGCTGAGCCGGGCACCGTGCCTCACGCCTGTAATCCCAGCACTTTGGGAGGCCATAGCAGGTGGATCACAAGGTCAGGAGATCGAGACCATCCTGGCCAATATGGTGAAACCCTGTCTCTACTAAATACAAAAGTTAGCTGGGCGTGGTGTCGCACGCCTGTAATCTCAGCTACTTGGGAGGCTGAGGCAGGAGAATTGCTTGAACCAGGGAGTTGGAGGTTGCAGTGACCCTAGATCGCCACTGTGCTGCAGCCTGGATGATAGAGCGAGACATCCTAGAGTAAGGTCACTTAAATAAGCTAACGGGCCCATACCCCGAAAATGTTAATTACACCCTTCCTGTACTAATTAATTCCTTGGCCCGACTTATTATTTCCCTTACTATTTTCACAGGAATTCTTATCACAATGCTAGGCTCACAGTGATTTCTCATCTGAGCAGGCCTAGAAATAAACATACCAGCCTTTATCCCAATCTTAATTTAAAAAAAAAATCCCGGCTCTACAGAAGCAGCCACCAAGTATTTCCTTACACAAGCAACGGCATCTATAATTCTCATGATAGGTATCCTTTCCAATAACCTGTCCTCCAGACAATGAACAATAATAAACACTATTAATCAATTTTCATCCATAACAATAATAGTGGCCCTAGTAATAAATGAATAGCTCCCTTTCACTTCTGAGTCCCAGAGGTAACCCAAGTAATCTCTCTAACGTCTGGTATACTTCTCTTCACATGACAAAAACTAGCCCCTATCTCGATTATGTTTCAAATTTTCCCATCAACAAACACGAACATCCTCCTATCTATCACAATCCTATCCATTATAGTGGGTAGTTGAGGAGGACGTAACAAAACACAACTGCGTAAAATCCTAGCCTACTCCTCAATCACTCACATAGGTTGAATAATAGCAGTACTAATCTGTCACCCAAACATTACCATTCTAAACCTGATTACTTACCTCATCTTAACAACAATCACATTTCTAGCATTCAACCTGAGTATAAGTACCACAACCCTGTCACTATCTCATGCCTGAAACACATTAACACGGTTCACACCTATAATTCCACTAATTCTACTCTCTCTAGGTTTATCCCTATTAACAGGATTCCTGCCTAAATGAATCATCATCCAAGAATTACAAAAAGCCTTATTAATCTGACCATTATAGCTACCATAACCCTACTCAACCTGTACTTTTACATAAACCTAATTTATTCCATCTCAGTGACACTATTCCCCACATCTAACAATATGAAAATAAAATGACAATTTGAAAACACAAAACCCATACTCTTCTAACCTCCTCTTACCCATCTCTCCATTAATACTAATTATAACTTAGAAATTTAGGTTAAATAAGACAAAGGGCCTTCAAAGCCCTTAGTAAGTAGGTTACACTTAATTTCTATAACAGATCTAAGGACTGCAAGACTCTATTCTGCATCAATTGAACGCAAATCAACCACTTTAATTAAGCTAAGCTCTTCTAGATTGATAGAATTCAAACCCACAAAAATTTAGTTAATAGCTAAACAGCCTAATCAACTGGTTTCAATCTCCTTCTCCCGCCATTGGGGGAGAAAGGCCAGAGAAGCTTCGGCAGGACTGAAGCTGCTCCTTTGAATTTATAACTCAACATGAGAAATCACCTCAGGGCTGATAAAAAGGCCTTGACCTCTGTCTTTAAATTTACAGTCTAATGTTTACTCAGCCATTTTACATTTTTTTCCCACTTATGTTCATCAATCGTTGATTGTTTTCAACTAACCACAAAGATACTGGAACACTATACCTGCTATTTGCCACATGAACGGGGATAGTAGGCACGGCCTTAAGCCTTCTAATTCGAGCAGAATTAGGCCAATCAGGAACTCTGCTAGGAGATGACCAGATCTACAATGTTATTGTTACCACCCATGCATTCGTTATAATCTTCTTTATGGTAATACCAATCATGATTGGGGGTTTCAGCAACTGGCTAGTCCCCCTAATAATTGGTACACCCGATATGGCATTCCCCCGGATAAACACTATGAGCTTCTGACTTCTCTTCTGAAGTATATATCTTATTCAAAGTTGTTCTAAGCCCAGTTAAGATTTAGGACACCAAAGAAAGCCCAGAAAACGAAAGACCATTTCTCTATAGGAATGATAAAGAAAAGTGAATACCAAGAAGCCTTCCTAAACTAAATTCAAGAGAGAAATGAGCTCTTTATAGGTTTAGTGAAAGCTGTGGCAACTCCTATACCTTGGGGGTGGGGAGGAAAAGTATGTAGATATCATGAGATGGAGGAACATACCTCACAAAGAATGGAAGACTTTGCAGCAATAAGAAACAAGCAGAGCCTTAGATGACAGTGTGAGCTGGCAAGATGGATTTGAGTCTAGAAGCTGAGTGCAAATCACAACACCTGACAATTTATCCATACGCATTACTCATGTTCCACTTTGCATTTTGCTGAGAAAGTAAGCAATGAAAGAAGGGCTCAAAATCTAAGATATTTTAGAGACCCACTCATTCCACAGGGCTGGCATTCCAAAGCCCTATTAGAGTTTAATCTAAGGTTAAAATAAAAATATCTGAGACTTCAGCTCAACTCTTCTAAAGCACATATTTACAAGATCAAAAATGGGTCAAGAATGAGAACTGGGTTAATCATTGGCAAACTCAATATAGTCAAAACAACAGACCAGCCATAGTAAAACTCAAATCTAGGAGGACTCTGTAAGATCAGTCCTCATTCTACCTTCAATTTAGAATAACAAACTCTCATTCTCTGGAAAATAAAAAATACCCCAAATCATACATCTTCCTCCATTGTTATTTTACATACAAAGTATAGAATACAATACAAAATTATTAAATTTATAAATAATCAATATGATCTGAAATTTTCTAAAACTTTAAATACATACAGTCAAAAGGAGTAAATCCATGGAAGACCTCATTATTGAAATTAGAAGTCAACAGATTTAAAACAACTATTATAATGTGTTTTAAAAATTACAGTAAAAAAGATATTATGGGTAAATATGTTTTTTGAAGGAAAGTCAAAACTCTCATTGGGAACCAAATGGAACTCTAGAAATATAGAACATAATATCTGAATAAAACAAAATAAAATTTTACAGTATATTATTTATTTGATGGGCATAACAGAATATTAGACACTGCAGGAAAAAGAATTAGTGAACTTGAAGAGAGGTTATTATAAATTATTCAGAATGAATCACAGAAAGAAAAAATTTACTAAATGAACAGAGCATCAGTGAACCCAATGTGTCTACAATGCATTTAATTGAAGTTCCAAAGAGAAGAGAAAAGTTTTTAAACAAATAGTAGTGTAAATTTTGTAAAAGTTGATGAAAAACACTAACCCCCAGATCCAAGAATCTAAGCAGAGTAAATATATGAAAAACAAAACCAAACCACTGAGGTTCAAAGTCAAATTAAAGGAAACCAGCCATAAAGGAAAACGTTAAAAGCATTCAGAAATAAAAAGACATCTTACATTCAAAGGAACAATCACAAAAAAGAAAGCAGACTCCACATCAGAAGAAATGTATTCAGAAAACAAATGGAATAACCTATTTTAAAATCTAAAAAAAAAAAGTTATCTCCAGGAAAAATACCCCTTGAAAACGGAAGGTGAATTAAAGATAATTTTGGTTAAGCAAAGGGTGAGAGCATTTGTTACCAGCCGACCTATACTATAAGAAATGCTAAAATAAAATTCTTCAGTTTGATGAGAAACCATACCAGATGAAAATGTGGATCTGCAAAGAATGAATGCTGTAAATAGTAAAAACATATGGAGTAAAAGAAAATTTGCTCTTTTCTCTTAATTTTAAACAATGATCTTTAAAGTGAAAGCAAAAACATTCTACTGTAAGGCTTATAAAAATGTAGAAAAATAGATATCAATAAGAGCACAAAGAATAGAGAGGGTAATAGGAAAGAGATTGTTATACAGTTTGTATAGTATACATGAAGTAGTATTTTATTAATTCATGGGAGACTGTAATAGGTTAACACTGTATATTGTAAACTCTGAAGGCTACATCAGCACATATTTTAAATAAATCTTAAAAGAAAATAGAGATAAAATGGAATACTAAATAATATTTAATTTACTCAAAAAGATAACGTGAAAGGAAATACAAAAGCAGATGAGAGAAAAATAGTAAGACAGATTTAAACATGATCATATTAACAATTAGATTGAAAACATAGAACACACATGACAAATTCAAGGCAAAAAATTATCCGACTGCATAAAAACTAGCAAGAAATAACTACTACTATATAATAGTTGTATTGCTCAATGGAATAGTATAGAGAAATCCAAAAACAGACCTACACTTATATGATCAATTGATTTTTGACAAACTACCGAAACAATTTTATGACAAAAAATACATCATTTCAACAAAGATGCTGGAACATCTATCCATAGTTTTAAAAAATAATAATAATCTTTAGCCTTTATACCTTCCAGTATACATGAAAATAAATTTGAGAGCACTCATAGACCTAAACATAAAAGCTCTTTAGAAAAAGAAGCAACATTTTAGAAGAAATAAAGCAGAATGTCTTCATGATCTAAAGGTAAGGAAAGATTTCTTAGAACACAAAAATAAAACTCTAAAGGAAAAGAAATAATATACTGGACTTCATCAAAATTAACATTTATATTTTTCAAAACACTATTAAAAATGGATTGCATGTATGTCTTTTTGATAAGTATCCCTGTTCATGTCTTTTGCCCACTTTTTAATAGGGTTGTTTTTTTCTTGTAAATTTAAGTTCCTTATTAATGCTGGATATTAGACTTTGGTCAGAGGCATAGTTTGCAAAAGTTTTCTCCCATTCTGTAGGTTGTCTGTTTACTCTGTTGATAGTTTCTTTTGCTGTGCAGAAGCTCTTTAGTTTAATTAGATCCCATTTGTCAATGTTTTCTTTTGTTGCAATTGTTTTTGGTGTCTTTGTCATGAAATCTTTGCCTGTGCCTGTATCCTGAATGATACTGTGTAGGTTGTCTTCCAGGATTTACTTTTGGGTTTTATGTTTAAGTCTTTTATTCATCGAGTTGATTTTTGTATATATGGTGTAAGGAAGGGGTCCAGTTTCAATTGTCTGCATACGGCTAGCCAGTTATCCCAGGAGCATTTATTGAATAGGACATCCTTTCCCCACTGCTTGTTTTTGTCAAGTTTGTCAAAGATCAGATAGTTGTAGGTGTGTGGTCTTATTTTTGGGTTCTTTATTTTGTTCCATTGGACTACATGTCTGTTTTTATACCTCTACCATGCTGTTTGGATTACTGTATCCCTGTAATATAGTTTGAAATCCCTTTGCATTGATGACTCCAGCTTTATTCTTTTTGCTTAGGATTGCCTTGGCTTTTTTGATTCCATATGAATTTAAAAATCTTTTTCTAGTTCTATGAAGAATGTCAATGGTAGCTTAATGGGAATAGCACTGAATCTATAAATTGCTTTGGAGAGTATAAATTGTTTTGGGTAGTAATCATATGAAGAAAGCTCAACATCTTTGATCATTAGAGAAATGTAAATCAAAACCACAATGAGATACCATCTCACACTAGTCAGAATGCCTATTATTAAAAAGTCTACAAATAACAGATTCTGGCAAGGTTGTTTAAAAAAAAAAAAAAGGAACACTTTTACACTGTTGGTGGGACTGTAAATTAGTTCAACCATTGTGGAAGACAGTGTGGTGATTCCTCAAAAACCTAGACAGAAATATCATTTGACCCAACAATCCCATTACCAGGTGTATACCCTAAGGAATGTAAATCTTTCTATTATAAAGACATATGCACATGTACGTTCACTGCAGCACTACTGACAATACCAAAGACATGAAATCAACCTAAGTGCCCATCAATGACAGACTGGATTTTAAAAATGTGGTACATATACACCATGGAATACTATGCAGTTATAAAATAGAATGAGATCGTGTCCTCTGCAGGGACGTGGATGGAGCTACAGGCCATTACCCTTAGTAAACTAATGCAGGAACAGAAAACCAAATACAGTATGTTCTCACTTACAGGTGGGAGGTAAACGATGAGAACACATGGACACAGAGCGAAAAAACACACACTGGAGCCTATGAGAGGGTGGAGGGTGGGATGAGGGAGATGGTCAGGAAAAATAACTAATGGGTTCTAGGCTTAATACTGGGTGATGAAATAACCTGTACAACAAACCCCCCTAAATATATGTTTACCTATGTAACAAAGCTGCACATGTATCCCTGAACTTAAACATTTTAAAAAATACATGAATACATAAAGTGAATATTGTAGCTAAAAAATTGATTCAAAAGCCACAGATTGGAAGAGAGGGAACACAGACAGTATATACATGTATATATACAGAAAGAGGGAAGGGACAGTGAGAGAGAAAGAGAGAAAGGACATATATCTAGAATATAAAAATAATTTCCCAATATTATGAATAAAGAGAAAACACAATCCAAAAAATTTTGATAGACAAACAACATGAATATGCTCATTAGTAAGCACACAAAAAGATACTCAACATCATTAGTCATTAAAAATATAAACATGTAAAACTACAATAAATAATAATTAGGGTGACTAAAATTTAAAATATCAAGTGTTAGGATACAGAATAACTGAAACATTCATACTTTGGTGGTGGGAATTTAAAATTGTACAGTCATGTAGAAAACTGAAAGTTTACTTTGAGTAGTTAAACACACATTTACCAAATGGCCCAACAATTCCACTTTTAGGTATTTTCCCAAAAATAAATACAACATATCCACCCAAAAATGTGTATACCAATGTTCATAATAACCAGTTGAATCATAACAACCAAAAACTGATAACAACCCTAACGTCTACGAACAGGTGAAAGGACAAATTGTGGCATACCCATACAGTGGACCCCTCAGCAATAAAAAACAAAACTTAACCATCGATACATCTATCAACATGGGTAAACCTGAAAAACATGCTGAGTGAAATAAGCCAGACATAAAATAGTACATAATATATGATTCCACTTAGGAAATTCTAGAACAGGAAAAACTACCGCATGTGAGATAGCAAGCTGAACAGTGATGAGACGACCTGTTTCATAGGGGCATGAATAAACTTTCTGGGATGATGGAGATATTTATTTATTTATTTATTTATTTATTTATTTATTTATTTATTTATTTTTTTTGAGATGGAGTGTCGCTCTGTCGCCCAGGCTGGAGTGCGACGGCGTGATCTTGGCTCACTGCACGCTCCGCCTTCCCGGGTTCACGCCATTCTCCTGCCTCAGGGACTACAGGCGCCCGCCACCACACCCGGCTAATTTTTTGTATTTTTAGTAGAGACGGGGTTTCACCATGTTAGCCAGGATGGTCTCGATCTCCTGACCTCGTGATCCGCCCCACCTCAGCCTCCCAAAGTGCTGGGATTACAGGTGTGAGCCACTGCACCCGGCCGAGATATTTATTTTGACAAGGGTAAGAGTTTCATAAATGTATACATTTGTCAAAACTTATTGAACTGCGCAATAAGATCTACGCATTTCACTTCATATAAAAATACTGCAAATTTTAAAGGATATTTCAAGCTTGTTATATCCCTAAGATATCTGGAAAAAAAAAAAACATGGCTTAGAATGATATTTCATCAAGCTAGACTACATGAGTCTTACAGATTAAGCACCACTTAATTATCAGATAGAATCTCAATTCAAATTGTTTTAAAAAGAGAAAACAATTATCTTTAGATAATAGCAGACAATACAGATGGCAGATTAAAATTGTCATATTTTCTTACAGAATTTTCTGATAAACTTGATTAAAAATTTTAAATATCACTAAAGACAGAAGAAATAAATTTAAAACTTCACAAAAAATAAACTAAAGTGAATGAAGGTGTACTTGAAAAAAGAACTGAGTATATTTAGAATACTTATTCTACATATAACAAATATTTTCCTGAAATTAAATCAATACACTGAACAGCAATTCAGAGGGGATGGATGATCTAGAAGAAACACTGGAAAAAATTAATGATTCAGTATAGAGACATAAAAAGATTGAAAGAATGGTTAAGAGACAAAGAATAGAATGAAAAGAGTTAAATGTCTAATAAAGATTTTAAAAGTAAAAAGGATTCTAACAGTTTTGCATACGTTATGCCATTTAATTAACATAACACTATGAAGGAGGTATTATTTTCCCAATTTATGCAGAGAGGAGCACTGAGGCTCAGAAAAGTCGAATAAAATATCAAATTTACAGAGATGCTGGATGCCAAAGCCTAGATTCAAATTAAGATCTGGCCAACTTCAAATTCTTTTTTTTAAAAAAAAAAAAAAAAAAACAGAAAGCAATATTTTTTCCCTACCCAAAACACTCAATATGGGGAACCCCAGTTTGATTCACTCTATTTGACTCACTTTATGCATGCAGAGACATTAGCAAATTATCCCCACAAGTATCATCATTTAGAGTTATGTAAGAAAAATACAATTTCTATGAAACCAGTTCAGTCATGGCTAATTTAATAGTCATATACATTTATGAATAGCAAAAGTGCAATTATGGTTTTACATGGCATAACAGATTAAAGACAAAAGCCATTTAGCACTGCAGTAGTTAATTCCATGTGTCAATTTGAGTGGGCCACAGAGTGCCCAAACATTTGGGCAAACATCACTCTGAGTGTGTCTATGAGGGCATTTCTGGATGAAATTAACATTTGGATTGATAGACTGAGTAAAGCAGATTACCTTCCGCAACATGGGTGGACACCATCCGATCAGCTGAAGGGCTGATCAGAACAAAAAGGTTGACCCTTCCATAGGTAGGGGGGAAATTTCCTCTGGCCTGACTACCTTGAGCTGGAACACTAGTTTTTTCCTTCCTTTGGACTTGAACTGAAACATTAGTTCTTCCTGGGCATTCAGACCGGAATTATACTATCAGCTCTCCTAGTTCGCAGGCCTTTGGATTCAGATTGGAATTACAACATGGATGCTCCTGAGCCCTCAACTTGCCAACTGCAGATATGGGTCTTGCCAGCCTCTGTAACTGCTTGAGTCAAAAAAAAATCTCTTTCTATATGTATACACATATACATCCAATGGGTTCTGCTTCTCTGTAAAACCCTGCCTAATACAAGCCCCATTCTTTTAGAATTAAAGTCGGTGAGGGACACAGCTAGACAGCTTAAATCAATAAAGAAGAATTGAAGAAGCAGATGTGATAATTTAATTTTACATAAGAATAAATCTTATATTCAAAGAGCAACTCTCCACAAAGTTGTAAAGCTACTTAATGTTACTAAATTGATGGAAAATCTTGATTGAAAATAATACTATAGAGAACATGGAGGTGCATGTATGAGACCCAGTGGCACATTTCAGTTTTGTCTATTAAATATTGTTCCACTCAAACCTCCATAAGAAAGAAACACTTGCATTTTGGAGCTGGATAAAATTAGTAGGTTAGATCGGGAAAGACTCTCCCATCCATCTTTCACATAAAGTGATAAGATAGGCTTTCCAAGAACGTAGGGTTGGTAAACATCCAATTCACCAGCCTCAGCAGCACTGGCTCCTACCCAGCTCTAGATAGAAATCTTGCAAATAAGATAGGACAGCAGGATTTACCCCTGGCCTTCAGGAAGAGATAGCCAAGGTGACCACTACTATGACAACCAAAGACAAACTAATAAACAATGAAAGTGTGAAAGATCTAATAGGAATTACAATCTGGAGCATATCCTGTAGCATTTGGGATGCTTAGCAGAACAAATGGATGACATTTAATGTGTCTATATTAGAAAGTCTTAATTTAAAAAAAAAAAAAAAATATATATATATATATATATATAACTTTTAACTTAATGCTACATTTAAGAAGTGCACACCAAAAAGGTTTGGGGTTTTTGTTGCTGTTATTTTGTTTGGAACATTATTTTGTTTATGTTGTGATTTGTTGAAAACAAATGGCAGTCTGACAAGTAACACCTATCTATTTCTGAATATATCTTTAATGAAAGACAAATTTTACCCAGATTGGAAAATGATACATTGATAGCATGGAGAACTACATAAAACAATGGGCTTGAAAGAACCGAATTTGTATTTGTGGTTTGCAACTATTTGTATCATCATAGCCAATAATAACACTAAAAGAAGGCATCATTTATTGGTAGTTTGTTATGGGCAGCAGTTGGCTCATATATTATGAACATATATTATTGCTTTTAATTCTTATGACAATCCTGTGAGTTTGATATTATTTCCATTTTTTAAAATGAAACTGAAGTTCAAACAGGTTAAGTGCATTTCCCAAGATCACTTAGCCTTTTAAGACCTTAGATTCCTTATTCATAAAGGTTAGGGATTGGACTCACAACCTCAAAAAATTCCTTCCAGCCGTAAGACGTCTGATTTTAAGAGGCTCTTAGAAAAGAGACTCTATCCCTATTAACATCCCACATGATGGTCAGTATAATTTACACATTGCAATGACCAATAGGTATTAGTTTAATTTTGCCTAGGTTCATATTTTTTAAAAGTCAACCTATAATTTTTATAGTGTTTTTCTTTTAATTTACATGTAATAATTATACATATTTATGAAATACAGAGTGATATTTTCATAGATGTATATAATGTGTAATAATCACATCAGGGTAATTACTTTATAACCTAAAATATTGATTTTTTTTGTATAACGAACATTCAAACTCCTCTCTTCTAGCTTTTTGAAAATATACAATAAATTATTAACTATATTCATCCTGCAATACTATGAAACACTAGAACTTATTTCTCCCATATAGCTATAATTTTATATCTGTTAACCAATCACTCCCTGCTTCCCCATCCCCCTACCCTTGTTGGCCTCAAATAGCCATAATTCTACTCTCTAGTTTTTTAAATTAATTTATAATTGACACATAAAAACCGTACACATTTATGAGGCAAAGTGTGATGTTTCATTGCATGCATTGTATAATGATCAAAATAGAGTAATCACCATGTACATCACTTTAAACTTTTATCATTTCCTTGTAGTGATAACATTCAAAATCTTCTATCTTAAAATATACTACATTGTTAATATAGTCACCCAACTTGTGTAATAGAAAACCAAAACTTATTCTTCCAGTCTAACTGTACCTTTTTTCCTGGTGACCAACCTCTCCTGTTCCCCTCCTACTCCCTACTCTCCTAGCCTCTGGTAATCACCATCCTACTCTCTGTTTCTATGAAATCATCTTGTTGAGATTCCATATATGAGGGAGATCATGCGGTATTTCTTTTTCTGTATCTGGCTTAATTCACTTTAGATAGTATCCTCCAGGTTGATCTATGCTGCTGTAAATGACATGATTTCAGTTTAAGGCCAAACATTCACATATATAAAAATATATATATATATAACATTTTCTTTATCCATTCATCTGTAGATGGCCATTTAGGTTAATCCCATATATTGACTGTTATGAATTGTGCTGCAATGAACATGGAACTGCAGACACTCTGAAATGCTGGTTTCATTTCCTTTAGATATATATCCAGAAATGGGATTGCTGGATCATATGGTGGTTCTATTTTTAATTTTTTAAGCAATATCCATACTGTTTTTCTTAGTGGTTGCACTAATTTACATTCCCATCAACAGTGCATAACAGTTCCCATTTCTCCACATCTTTACCAGTATTATTTTGATAATAGCCATTCTAACTGGTTGAGATGATATCTCATTGTGGTTTTGATTTGCATTTCCCTGATTAGCGATGTTGAGCATTTTTTCATATATCTGCAGGTGATATGTAAGTCGTCTTTGGAGAAATGTCTATTCAGATACTTTGCCCATTTTTTAATTGAGTTATTTGGCTTTTTTCTCTTTGCATTTCTTATGTATTCTGGATATGAAGCCCTTGTTGGATGAATAGTTTGAAAATATTTTTCCCATTCTACATATTGTCTCTATGCTCTGTTGTTTCCTTTGCTGTGCGGAAGTTCTTTAGCTGAATATAATCCCGTATGTCTATTTCAGCTTTTGTTGCCTGTGCCTTTGAAGTATTATGCATAAAATCAGTGCCTAGACCAGTATACTGAACAATTACCCTATATTTTCTTCCAGTAGTTTTGTAGTGTTGGGTCCTATATTTAAGTATTGAATCCATCTTGAATTTATTTTTGTGTATGGTGAGAGATAGGGGCCTAGTTTCATTCTTCCTCATACAGATGTCCAGTTTTCCTAGCACCAGTTATTGAAGAGGATGTCCTTTCTTCAATGTATGTTCTTGGTTGAAAATCAGTTGGCTAAAAATATGTGAACTTACTTCTGAGTTCTCTAGTCTGTTCCATAAGTCTATGTATCTGTTTTTATACCAATACCATGCTGTTTTGGTTATATAGCTTTGTAATATATTTTGAAGTTGGGTAGTATGAGGCTTCCAGCTTTTTTGTTTACTTCTTTTGATTTTGCTCAGTATTACTTTGGCTATTCAGAATCTTTTGTGGTTCCATACAAGTTTCAGGCTTTTTTTCTATTTCTGTGAAGAATGTCATTGGTATTTTGATAGGGATTATAGTGAATCTATAGACTGTTTTTGTTAATAGGGTCATTTTAACAATATTAATTTTTCTAATCCATGAGCATGTCTTTCCATTTTTGTGTGTCCTATTTTTTACATCCGTTTGCTAGTTTTCATTGTGGTGATCTTTCACTTCCTTGGTTAAATTTATTCCTATTTTTTATAGCTAATGTAAATGGGATTGCTTTCTTGCTTTCCTTTTTGTATAGTTGTTATTAGCATATAGAAATGCTACTAATTTTTGTACAATTATTTTGTATCCTGCAACTTTACCAAACTTATCAATTCTAAAAGATTTTTGATAGTCTTTAAGTTTTTCTTTATAAAAGATCATGTCATCTGCAATCAGGGACATTTTCACATCTTCTTTTCCAATTTGAATGCCCTTTATTTCTCTTGACTAATTGTTCCACCAGGACTTCCAAATATTATGTTGAATAAAAGTGGTGAAAGCTGGCATCCTTGTCTTGTTATAGATCTTAGAAGAAAGGCTTTCAATTTTTCCCCATTTTGTTGGCTGTGGGTTTGTCATATTTGACCTTCATTTTGAGGCATGCTTCTTTTATTCACAGTTTGTGAGGGTTTTTATTATCAAGGGATGTCAAATTTTATCAAATGCTTGTTCTGTATCTATTGAAATGATTGTATGGTTTCTGTCCTTACTTCTGTTGATGTGGCATATCACAGTTATTGATCTGCATATGTCAAACCATCCTTGCCTTCCTAGGGTAAATCCCACTTGATCTTGTTGTATTATCTTTTTGATGTACTGTTGGATTTGGTTTGCTAGTATTTTGCTGAGGATGTTTGCATCCATGTTCATCAAGGATACTGGCCTATAGTTTTCTTTTTTAGGGTGTCCTTGTCTGATTTTTGGCATCAGGATGATGCAGGCCTCACAGAACAAGTTAGAAAGAATTCCTTTTTCAGTATACTGTAATAGTTTGGGGAAAATTGGTGTTAGTTCTCCTTTAAAAGTTTGGCAGAATTCAGCAGTAAAACCACCTGAGCTTTTCTTTTTTGAGAGACATTTTATTACTGATTTAATATTTTTGCTTATTATTGGTCTGTTCAGGTTTTCTATTTCTTCCTGGTTCAATCTCAGTATTCATTCCCTCCAGGTTTTCCAATTTTTGGGAAATTGCATAGTTGTTCATAATAGTCTCTAATGAACCTTTGTATTTCTGTGGTATTCATTGTAATGTCTCCTTCATTTCTGGTTTTAATTGGATAGTCTCTTTTTCTTAGTCTAATAGTTTGCCAATTTTGTTTACCTCTTTTTAAAAAACAGCTACATTTAATCTTTTGTAGTTTCTTGTCTGTATTTTGTTCAGTTCTGCTCTTTATTTCTTTCCATCTACTAACTTTGAATTTGGTTTGCTCTTGCTTTTCTAGTTCCTTTTAGTGTTCTGTTGGGTTTTTCACTTAAAATCTTTCTACTTTTTTGATGTAGGCATTTATTGCTTTAAACATCCCTCTTGATACTGTTTTGACTAAATGGCACAGATTTTGGTATACTGTGTATATATTTTCATTTGTTACAAGTTTTTATATTTCCTTTTTGACGAAATGGTCATTCAGCAGCATGTTCTTTAATTCCCATGTTACCTGAGCCTTTGAAGTCTTACGTATAAAATATTTGCCTAGGCAAAGATTTGTATAGTATCCAAAGTTCCTCTAATTTATATCTAGTTTTATCCCATTATGGTCTAAGAAGATACTCAATATGATTTTGATTTTTAAAAGTTGGTTGAGATTAGGTTTGTTGCCTAATGTATGGTATACCTTAGAAAATGTTCCATCTGCTGATGAGAATGTGTTTTCTGTAACCATTTGATAAAATGCTCTGTAAACGCTGTTAGCTCCATTTGATCTATAATGTGGTTTATTTTCAGTTTTAGTTTTTTGTGTACATAATCTAGCCAGTGCTAAAAGTGCTGTGTTGAAGTCCTCAGTTTTTATCTTGGAGTCTGTATCTGGCTCTAATATTTGCTTTATATATCTGGTGCTTCAGTGTAGGGTGCATATATATTTACAGTTGTTACATCCTCTGGTTAAACTGATCCCTGATACAGTTAGCCTGTGTCTCCACTCAAAATCTCATCTTGAATTTTAATCCACATAATCCCCATATGTCAAGGGCAGGACCAAGGATGGAGGTAATTGGATCATGAGGATGGTTTCCCCCATGCTGTTCTCATGACAGTGAGTCTCATGAAATCTGATGGTTTTATAAGCATTTGGCATTTCCCCTGCTTGCATTCATTCCATCCTGCCACCCTGTAAAGAAGGTGCTTGCTTCTCCTTTGGCTTCCACCATGATTGTAAGTTTCCTGAGGCCTCCACAGAAATGCAGAACTATGAGTCAAACCTCTTCTCTTTATAAATTGCCCAGTCTCAGGTATTTCTTCATAGCAGTGTGAGAACAGGCTAATATAACCCCTTTATCATTATATAATGACGTTTCTTATATCCTTTTATGTTTTAGATTCAAAGTCTATGTTTTTAGATTTGTTGTCTGATTTAAGTATAGCTACCCCTGAACACTTGTGGTTTCCATTTTTGTGGAGTATCTTTTTCTTAATCCCTTCATTTCCAGTCTGTATGTGCCTTTCACAGGTGAACTGAGTTTTTTTGTAGGTAGCATATAGCTAGGCCTTTTTTGGTAATTCATTCAACCCATCTATGTCTTTAACTGGGGAATTTAAACCTTTTACATTCAAGGTTGTTACTGGTGATCTTACTTCTGTTATTTTGTTAATTGTTCTGTTTTGCATATCCTTTCTCTTTATTTTTGCAGTTTGGTGATTGTAGTGATAACGTTTGATTTCTCTTTCTTATTTGTATATCTGCTCTATCAGTGAGTTTTATATATCATGTGTTTTCTCCATGGCAGATATCTTTTCACTTCCAGTTATAGGACTCACTTTAGTATTTCTAGTCATGAATTCCCTCAGTTTTTGCTTGTCTGGAAAATACTCTATTTGTTCTTCATTTATGATGGATAATTTTGCTAGATATAGTGTCCTTTTCTGAAAGCTTTTTTCTCTTTCAGCACTTTGAATATATCACTTTATTCTTTCCTGGCTTATAAGGTTTCTGTGCCAAGAAATGTGCTGTGAGTCTAATGCAGACTTCCTTACATGTGACTTGATGCTTTTCTTTTGCTGTTTTTAGAATTCTGTTTTTGTCTTTGACTTTTAACTATAATGTGCCTCAGAGAACCATTTTGGGTTAAATTTATTTGGGGATTTTTGAACTTCCTGTTTATATATCTGTCTCAAGACTTGGGGGATTTTCAGTTATTATTTCATTAAATAGGTTTTCTATGTCTTTTCTCATCTCTTCTCCATCTGGAACTTCCAAATTTTGAATATTTGTTCACTTAATGGTGTCACGTATGTCACATAGGCTTTCTTCATTTTTAAATTTTTAGGGAAGGGGGGTGGAGGGAGATCTGAGTGGTTTATTTCAAAAGGCCTATCTTCAAGTTCAAAAATTATTTACTCTGCTTGATCTAGTCTATTGTTGAAGCTCTTGATGGTTTTTTAATTTTATTCATTGAAGTCTTCAGTTCCATAATTTCTCTTTGGTTCTTTATCTGTCTCTTTGTTAGATTTCCCATTTAGGTGATGAATTATTTTCTGGATTTTGTTGAATTGTCTGTGTTCTCCTGTAACTCACTAGTTTCCTTAAGATCATTGTTCCGAATTCCTTTTCCAGCATTTTATAGAATTCCTTTACTTTGAGACCAATTACTGGAATATCATTATGCTCCTTTGGTGATGTCACATTTTCTTGCTTTTTCATGTTTCTTATGTCCCTATGTTGATATCTGTGTCTGGTGTAACACTCACTCTTTCCAATGTTATGAAGTAGATTTAAAGACTTTTCTGGTAGATGTACCTACAGTGTCAGTTGAGAAGGGTGCTTTGGCTTTGGCTCTTGGTGGGTGCAGTCATATAGTTTCCGTATGATTTTTTTTCAGCTATAATAAACATCAGTGTTGTCTGCAAGTTCCACAGTGGCCAATGCTGCGGTTGTTTGTGGAGGCTGTGGTTTGGCTTTGCTGGGAACAGAAACACTGGGTAGGCCAGTCCTTGGGCACCTGGGAGATATACATGGGTGTGTGGTGGCCCTGCCACTGGAGGGGATAAGATAGTCAGCAGTAGGGATAGCAAACTCCAGATGGACCTTAGGCCCCTTAGTATCATTCCTAGGTGCCAGCAGTGGCAGCAGTGGCCAGTAGTAGGGCCAGTTATTGAGCCCCTGCAGGGCACACATGGGTACATGTCAGCTCCACTGCTGGAGGGGCAGGGTTACTGTTGGTGGTGGAAGACCCATGTGGGCAACTCTCAGGCTCCAGTGAATGCACACTTCAGCTCCCAGTGTCCTTGGGGCAGCCTCTATGATGTGCTGGAGTGTCTATTTCCCAGGGTACAGGGCACTGCATGGGGTCAAGTGCTGGGTCCAGCTGGTCTCACAATGCTGTGGCTGTTTAAGTAGATGTGGGTGATCTTAGTGGGACCCCATGTGGAAATATAGGGGCTAGGGGGCCCCAGGGCAGGATGCAGTCTCTGTTGTCTCTATTCTCAATATGGTACCATGCTGCAGCAGCTTGGATCCCAGTGGTGGGGGTGACCCAATATGAATTTCCTCTCTGGAACAATGTAGTCACACAGACTTTAAGCAGCTCTCTATACTAGACTCAGAGCCTGTGAGGGCTGAGGGGCTCTACTGCAACTAAGACTGCAGGTATCTGTGGTGAGAATGTAGACTTCTGGGGATCTTCCACCTGCCTTTTCCCCACAATTGGGAGTCCCTCTTGACTCTGAGCTAATTTTGTCCAGCTGCTTTTCTTCCTTCTCTGTGCAGCCATCTCAAGTTTCTGTGCCTCAGAGGATCTTCATCCCTTTCTCGTTGAATTCCCGTATTCTCCCTTGGACACTCTATTCCATGTGAGGTTACCTAATTGTTGCTTTGGTCCTTTTTTGTGGAGGAAATGAGTGTTGGGCACCTCTAGTTAGCCATCTTCACATTTCAGTTTTTATTAAACCAAAAAAATAAAATTAGTAATCATAGTTATAGGCTTTAAACATGCAGCCACTTCAAAGTAAAATAAATATTTGCCATAAACCAAGTAAGGTCCAGGATGTAATAATGAATTCACAACATTTACACTTATTCAGGGTTACAGTGGTGACTCCAGTGGGGGATTTACTCAGCAAAAACATAGTGGAGTATTAATGTCCATATCTAACTTTTTAATGTTTTGATTTGTGTATTCAGCAAATAGAATGAATGGCTTTGTAAATATTTTTTCTCAGTAGGTTTAGGGGCCTTCATTAGGAAGGCTTTGGCCATGATTCATTTGTTGTCATAGTCATCCTTTGCTCTATTTAGGTCCACTAGGACCCAACTAACTCCAGAAATAGGATTTTATTTGGAAACGGGGGGCACTGAACAATGACCTAAATGTAAAACATAATCCTGGAGGAACGAAGGAGAAGCAATAGAGAGCCACTGAAAACCAAAATCAATGTCAACATCCTGTAAAAGGAGTGATAAAAGTGCAAATCTGGAGTTGTCTGAAAAACCAAAAGGTAGAGTTATAAAGCCAAGAGGGAAAACAAAATGTTTCCTGGAACCCAATGTCCATATGACGGAAAGGTAAAAAGCCGAAAACTTCAGAAAGTGATGAGAAATGATAGATTCATTAGGGAAAAAAAAAATAGAACAAAAATGTGAGTGAAACCGTAATTTCAGGTGGTGCTAAGTACAGTGGGGACCACGACTTATTAGCTATCAACAAAAAGAAAATCTGAACCTAGGATCTGAATTAGATTTAGAATCTCCTAAAGGAGGAATCAACAAAATGAAAATGTTACTTAATTACTACTCTTGAATATATTCTTTATGACACATATTTCCTTTTATCTGTTAAAAATATCTTGTAGAACTTGAACATTTTATTCACCCATACAACTTTAAAAATCATTCTAATCCACACCAGCTTTGCCTGAATAATTTTTTTTTAAAGTTAATTTTATATTTTAAGCCACTCATTCTACAAATATATTGAACACCTATGGTTAGTTACCTTGCTTGCCACTGGGGGAAAAAAAGGTGAAGTTTTAAATTTTTGCTCTTGAGTAACTCACAGTCTAATGGGGGAGACAGATGATTATACAGTTAATTTCAACACAATTTTTAAAGTGCCACGATAAGTGTGACATCGTGCTACAACCAAGTTCTGTCCTAAGAGCATGGAAACCTGCATTGCTCAAGGTAGAGGCAATCTGCTACTTTAAAGCTTCCAGCAATTTTCTTAATCATTTTTGGAGAAGGCAGGCTCCCCTTTTGGAAGGCATATGCAGGGGTGTGTGCAGAGGGGATTAGGAGAAGGAGTAGATTTTTGCAGGGGAAGGGAGGGTGGCTTGTATTATGTTACCGGGCCATTTAGTAAAGCATAGGACAGCTATCATCCTCTTCATTGAGACAATGAGTAGTGAAACTCCTTTGTCTCTGTTTAATAACAGCTCACGTCATGTGCTGGACATTGTCCTAAGTTCCTTATATGTATTACTTGCCACGACTCTATAAGGTAGGGACCCTCTATGCAGGTATGAAGTAGAGTATTAGTTCTGTTTTTTAAAATGAGAAAACTGAGGCACAGACAGTTGACTTTCCCCAGGGCACATAGCAAGTAAATAGTGGAGTCAGGATACTAATTGTAAAGTTGCCAGAGCCTAGATATTTGACTGCTACTCCATACTGCCCCCACCACCTTCATTTTCAGCAGACTGGCTTTTCTGCAGAAAGTTATTACTATGATCAATCAAAGATGTCCACTAACTATTCAACACTGCCCTCAGCAGGAGTGGAGGATCTTTAAACCTTCTCTTTGAATTTGGGCAGGTCCTATGGCCACTTTGAGCAACAGAATATGACAGAAGTGTCATGTGCCCGTTTCCAGGTCTTCACAGACTGGCAGCTTCCACTTCCTCTCTCCTGGAACACTAAATTTTTAAAAGCTGAAAAAGCAAATATGTGCTATAAAGAATATATTTAAGAGTAGTGAGCCCTAAGACGATCACTAAGAAGCCTGACTACCCTGTTTAAGAGACCATGGAGAGGCCTCCAGGTTTTTATGAGACTGCATGGAGGAGGGAGAGGAACCACTTGAATCCGGCCTTTCAGCAATGCCCTTGGAGGAAATGGGCACTTTTGGTCCCGCCAGACCAGCCCTGCCTCCAGCCAGATAAAACACCACATGATCCCAGTCAGTGCAATGTAGAGAAGCTTAGCATCATGCAAAATACTAACCTTCAAAATCATGATATGTTTAAAAAAAAAAAAAAAAGGAGAATAAATGTTATTTTAAACCCCTGAAGTTTGGGGTAGTTTGTTACTCAGCCATAGATAACCAGAACAAATACATTGACTTAGAACTGGTTATGAGATAGGGAGAAGAGGAATAAGGAACCCCAAAGAAAGGTAGCACACTGGGACCTGGGATGATGCCGTTCCTACTGGTAGGAGGGGGAATCATAGGGGTTCAGGTGGGGGTGGAAGGATATCACCAGAGAATGAACATCTTTTTGTTCTTAATCTAAGCTTTGTTTTCTGCATGTGAGTTTTCCCATTACACTTAATTCTTCGGTAAGGTTTTATTAAACACTACAGCGTGGATTAGGGAGAAGAAAATGGCACAACAGGAGAGAGAAGAGATAAGCAAATCATTCACCACATTCTGTATAGCATAGAATAAATGCCCTCGTTCTTCAGGCAGACTGTCTGGGTTCAAATCGCAGCTCTACAAATTACTTGTTTTATTCCCTTGGAAAAATTACTTGAACCCTTTGTGACTCAGTTGCCCCATCTGTAAAATTAGAGTTGGTACTGACTCACTTATGTCTCCTATCCCCATCAGCAAGGGAGAAGAAACCCTCCCCATCCTCCTCCTCAGCACTCACAGCCTTGCCTCCAGTATGTTCCATGAGTCTTAGCTCGAGGGGAATGAGGAGAAGGGTCTAGAAACCTGGAGAGTGACTAAAACACTAGTAGATAACAAGCACTTTAGGCAGAGGGGGCAACATGAGAAAACACCTGTGGGTGAGAGAGAGCAATGTGTCTTTGGAGAACCACAAGCAGATCAAAATGATGTTATGTCTGGTGTGTAGCACAGAAGGTGTAGGTGGTGGAATGAGCAGAAGGAGACGCACTGGAGAGGGAAAAGCAAGAGCCAGGACTTATTTTCCATGGCAAGTGGTTTGGGCTTTAGTGTAACAGCAAGAGGAAAGACAATGACTCAAAATCTGAAACTGTAGACATATTGTACCTATCATGAATTAATATTCAATCTTCATAAGAAATCTGTAAGGTAAGTAGGAAATATATCATTATTCATTACTAATTTTAAAAACTGAGGTCTAGACGTATAGCCGCTAGGACTCAACAGATTTGTTGAGCCTTCTCAGGCCCAAGCAACCTGAGGGAGGAAACAAAGTGCTGGAGACAGAAGCCCATTTAAAATATACACATGTAAACAGAACGGCCATTTTATAAGTTCTTTTTCTCATTGCCCAGATGCTGTGGTCTGAATGTTTGTGTTTTCCCCACACTTTTCTATTGGGATCTAATTCCCACTGTAATTTTATTAAGTTGTGGGGACATTGAGAGTTGGGTACTGGTGTCTTACAAAATAGGCCAAAGGGAGTTCACATATTCCCTTCCACCACGTGAGGTTACAAGAATATGGCCTTGCCAGGCACCACATCTGCCAACACCTTGCTCTTAGAGTTCCCAGCGTCTAGAACTGTGAGAAATAAACTGTTGTTTATAAGCCACCCAGTTTATGCTATTTCGGTATAGCAGCCAAATAGACTAAGACACTGTTTACTGTACAGGAAAAGAAAAAAAAATTCTAGGCAATCCAGCTCGTGTACCTAGATTTACCTTCCACACTATATAGTATCAAGCTAAACAGAAGCTGGCTGTCTATTATATATGCCAAACTTTCCAAATGATTCTTCTCAACAAAGTATTTCTGTCTTATGCTATAAAACAAGAAGAAACTTTTGTTCAACTAGACAATACTGTCCATATAAAAAACAGCAAATGATTGTGATGGCCATATCACATATCAGGGCTAAGAGTGGATAAATCAACATTACAGCCTGACAATTAGGTATAAATAATTTTTTTAATTCTCAGCTTATCTTGTCCCGTGTTAGCAATATGAATGAAATTCATATTTTTTTCCTGAGCAAAAAGACGTTTAAATCCAAGTCTGCCTGACCTGGTCCAATTTTTTATGTTTCCATTTCATCTACCATGCTTTATTCAAAACTATTAAGGCATAAAGAAATATAGTTAGTCTTTCTATGATCATTAACCTTTAAAGTTTCTAATCTAGCCAGAGTGCCTTCTTAAGACTCAGAATGATTTAGTTAGAAATATTGGCATTTTTCAATAAAATGAGACCTGTATTTTTAACAGCATCCCTCTATTTGTCAAATATTAAACCCTACCAATAACTAGAACCAATAACCGAAACTTTGTTCACATGAACAATAGTATTAAAGTACTAATGAAAGGAAATGGTATTATTGGAAGTCTCCCTCATCTAAGGAAGAAAGAACAAAAGATATTATTATTCTATTATTTGTTGGTGGCTAGGAATTCAGCAGATGAAAAGAATGAAGTTTCAGACCATTCTAAACTCTATGACCTCTCACTAGCTGCTTTCACCACAACACAACAAAAATGTTAAAACCAACCATTACTACTTCTCTAGTATTGAGTCAGGAAATGAGTATTTTATCATTGCTACCCTCAGAAGAGTCCCACTACCTTTGGGAAGACAAGGCGGGCAGATCACGAGGTCAGGAGTTCAAGACCAGCCTGACCAATGCGGCGAAACCCCGTCTCTACTAAAAAAAAATACAAAAATTAGCCAGGCTTGGTGGCACACGCCTGTAATCCCAGCTACTCCGGAGGCTGAGGTGGGAGAATTGCTTAAACCTGAGAGGCGGAGGTTGTAATGAGCCAAGATCCCACCACTGCACTCCAGCCTGGGTGACAGAGCAAGACTCCATCTAAAAAAATAAAATAAAAAAATTTTTAAAAAGCGTTCTATTACCTCCACATTCCTTAGACTCCATTCTCCTTCACCAAACTCTCTCACCATTGCCACAATTCATTCATTTATTAAGTCTTTTGATAGTTCCTTAAATTTTCTTACGTGGAACCATCACCATTAGAAATACCTTATTTCAGGCTCTTGCTGTAAACAGTTCAAACCACTCCGTGATTTCTTTTTGTTCTACTCATTCTCTATTCAAGCAGTCAATATGACCTTTCCAAACTGTAATCCTCATTATAGATCTTTCGACTTCAAAATCCTAAGACAATTCTCACATTCTTGAAAATAAGCTTTAAATTTCTTAATATGTCCCTTCTCATTGCCTATGACTTAGCTGTGATTCCAGCCCTAGGGTAAAGGGTGAGGTGATACAGTCTATGCTATTGGCACATGAAGCTAGCAGAAGTAGTCTAAAACCAAGTGCAAGCAATTGTTTTGGTTTAACATTTTGGATTCCAGAGCTTAAGAAGAAATCCAGGCTCCTCAACTGGCCTGAGGTAATCCAGGCTCTTCAACTGGCCTGAGGTCTTCTGTTGAGAATTTGGAGGCATCATACAGTGTCACGTGAAATAGATGTCATGGTTGCCTACCAAAGAGTAGGTCTCCAATTCTTCCATTTTTCCTATCTTCTATTGGCAAACAACTGAGCAGCTGAAACTGGATTCTCTCCAGAATGCTCTGATTGATCTAATCGAAGTGAGATTATGGCTTCTTTCTTGCCATGGTGAATGGTTCAGGTAAGGGTATATAACCTATTTCTAATCCAAGCAGCCTATGGCTTTCCTCTGGCCCCAAGGATTGCTTCAGATGCAGGTACATCATCTAAGATGCCCCAATCATAATAATAAAGCTCTAGACTTTAATAAATGCGGGAAGACATTCTGTCTCTTCCCTTGGCTATGAAAATGGAGTTTGTAGACTGGAGCTGTTGGCAGATACTTTGCCACTACTATAAAGTCAGCCTAAGAATAAACTCAATACATATGTGGGCAGAGGGTGAGGCAAAATAAAGAGGCACAGAAACATGGAGCTGCATTCCTGAAGACATTATGGACAAGTGGGTGGTTTATTATGTCAGCCAATAAATTCCCTCTATTGTTTAAGCACAGACCTACCACCTCAACCATTCTTATCCTACATCCTCTTTTTTTCCTAACAAAGCCCCCTAATCCTTGTAAATTTTTTTCTTCCACATCCACATTTCACCTATATTATCACCTCAGGAGAGGCCATCAGCATTTAATTTCTTCTTTGGAGCTAGTTGAGGGCTAAAAGTGGGCAGGTGCTTCCTAATGTATAGAAAAAGGAGATGAGAGGCTAAGAATCTTCCATACAGACCCTTCTTTCTCCCTATCTTCAGCAGTTATTATGTTAAAGACGTTTAGTCTTTTGCCAACTCGAATTGTGTTCCCAAGAGCCCCCTCTGTCAACTTGACTTTAGCACACAGCAAGCCCTAAGAAATCTGGGGAGAAAGTGAGAGGTAGGGAAAGGAGAAAAACTCCTCACTCCACAGTGCACACCAAATTGCTCATGGTACCCTGAAAAGAAATAAGTGTTAAACAGTTCTGTGCTCTTCCTCTGCCTACAGTCTCTTTACCTGGCTCATGGCCTTACAGATCTTGGCCCACCTTTTAAGGCTTAGCTTAAGGATAAGGTTATGAAGCCACAAGTACAACTGGGCATTTTCTCCTTCATGTCCCCATTCTGGAACACAGACTTCTATCATAGTTCTTGTTATCCTTTTTTTACACTTACTTATGTTCTACTCTGACCCTCCAACAACTCCCAATTAGCCACTTAAAAATGAAGTCCCTGTCAAATAGTAAGGACTCCAACACTTTGTATGCTGAATCTCTATTATGATATAAGCTAAAATATGGAAAGAATTGGTGCTAGACCTACATAATGAGAGTCTCCAGTGAATACTATAGACCGGGGAAAAGAGAAAGAAAGAACATCTTTGAAAAAGGCAAGATATATAAACACTTTCAAGAGAAGGTAAGAACAAACTTTCCATTCATGCCTGAAGTACATGACCCATGTGCTGAATCACCCAGCAGCAAACCACCCAGTAGGTCTACCCCCCTCCATTTAATCAATCACCAGCCTAGATTCCTTCTAGTCAATCAAAATGCTGCCTCATTTAAATTTAACCTCACAAATCCTATACTCATCTCGAACTCTACATAAACCCTGGCTTTTGCTTTCTTCAAAAGGCTGTACGTTCATTTGTAGCTCAGTCTTGGAACATAATAAATAAATTCAATTTTATCTTTCATATTTGAGTCCCAAGTCTTACGATCTGTGAATCCCTTTAACAAATTACAGTCTTACTTGTTAGAGAGCTTGAAAACATACCCGAGCTATAATGAATGTGGTATATTTCAGGTAGGTGAAATAAAACATTTTCCACCTAATGTTACCAAGCCATTCCCACATTTTCCATCCTGCCCCTCCAACCTCTCTGCAAGTATTTTGTTTTCTATTTTATCTTACCTGCTTCCTTTATTTTCTAGTCAACAAAGCTCAAGGCCATTGTTTAAAGTTGTAATAATTACTTGAAAAAAGCTCTAGAGGAACTATACTTATCTGTCTTAGTATAGTCAGTTTTGCTACAACAAAACACCACACACCAAGTAATTTATAATGAACAGAAATGAATTGGTTCACAGTTCTGGAGGCTGGGAAGTTCAATATCAAGGTGCTATAGCATCTGCTGAGGGCTTTCTTGCTGCATCGTAACATGGTGAAGGCATCAAATGGTAGAAGGGCAAAGCGGGGCTAAAGAGACTGAGAGGGGCAAACTCACTCCCACGATAATGACATTAAACCATTCATGAGGTCAGAGCCTCCTTAACTCAAACACTTCTCAAAGGTTTTGCCTTGTAAACTTACCTGACAAATTTCAACATGAGTTTTGGAGAGGACAAACATTCAAAGCATAGCAGAGTATAAAATATGTTTAATCCAAAAATTAACCATTTTTTTGCCCTGTTGCCCAACAGCAGTAGGGAGAGACATCCCCAAAGTGTCTGAGCTGCATGAGATTTAACATTCAATGCAGAACTTCAAAAATAACTTTCATATAGATTTCCAGGTTGGGTGCAGTGGCTCAAGCCTGTAATCCCAGCACTTTGGGAGGCCGAGGCAGGCAGATCACGAGGTCAGAAGTTCAAGACCAGCCTGGCCAACATAGTGAAACCCCATCTCTACTAAAAATACAAAAAATTAGCTGGGTGTGGTGGTGTGTGCCTGTAGTCCCAGCTACTCAGGAGGCTGAGGCAGGAGAATCGTGTGAGCCCAGGAGGCAGAGGTTGCAGTGAGCCGAGATTGTGCCATTGCACTCCAACCTGGGCGACAGTGCGAGACACCATCTTCAAAAAAAAAAAAAATATATATATATATATATATTTCTAGCAGCAAATTAATATTTTCCTAAAGGATTTTGTAATATGTCCATCTGTTATTTTAATTCCCAAAGAGATTTTACTGCTGGCATTTTTTAATACACTCCTCTTTGTAATTTCATTCAAGCTATTTATCTAATGTATCATCTTTTAAATTCTTCCTAAAAATTCAATGCAGAGTTACAAATACTACAAAAAAGTGGCTAGGAAATTCCCACTATGTGCTTTGGCTCTGACATTTCACTTAAAGTGGGCTTGGCAGATGGAGAATTGAGGCTGGGGTCTGTTTTGACTAATTAATAGTAAAGTGGTTTGGTTCTAGGAATCTTCCTGTTCTTCCTCTTTGCTGGCAATTAAGATAGCATAAGAAAGCACTAATACAGTGTCCCGCATACATGAGCCACTCAGTAAACATTCTGTGGAAAAAAAAAAAAAACCCTAACATAAGAGAAATAAATATTGTAGTAGCTGTTTGCCAAAAATTTCTGATTGTCTCCCTTCCCAGTATACAGTGGGACTCCACTTGCTTCTTTATGGTCGGGTGGGGTGAAAAGATGTAAGAGAAGTCACTTCTAAAGCATTTAATTATCCCCACAAGATTCCCCAGAGCCTTCTTATTCCTCTGAGTGATGGCTGGCTATTTTATCAGACTGGATCTCTCAAAGATTATGATGACCAGAGCCTTCTAATGATCTGTGGGAACATGAAACATGAGCAAAAAATAAACCTTTGTTGTTTTAAGCCATGGAAAATATGAGATTATTTGCTACCGCAGTAAGACACAGCCTGTTTTGACTGATTCAAGTGTAATATAACCCATTCAAGAATGTGAAGTTTATTCAGGCACCAAAAATACACGCTGACAGAGGGATGTCACTTAAAAGTAATATTTTTGGACACTGATAACATTATATTAAGCATAGATTATGTATCAATTAACATTCTTGGAATTAAGAAACTTCCAGTACAAATAGCATGAAAATGGCCTCTCATTTCACCTAATATCAGAATCTCAACTGATAAACTAAACTCTAACGTTAGTTAGACGCCACAGTTAAAATAGCTGCACCCCTCACCATATACTTTATGATCCAGCCCCAGTAATTGAGGTTTGTCTGCTGACTCCAGCTCCTCCAGATGCTGTCACTAATAATTATAACCAGGTCTTTTTTTCCCCCTTTGCTCCTTTCCTTCTTAGCATGAGTCAACAAACTTCGTTTTATGCTCTTAAAGGGGCACTAGTCTTTCTTTTGTTCTTGGCAGAGGGAGGAATATTTTTAGAAAAGAAACTTACTATTTTCAGAGGGGGGTCATTAACCACCACAAAATGAGAAGAGTGTGTGTCTGGGAGGACTGAGATACCCAGTTAGCAAATTCAAGCTCTCTGACTCCAAACCACAGAAGCCTCACCATTCTGATTAGCTTTGGTTACAGAAGCAATTCAGGATGATACATCCCCTCTCTTACTACCTTGGCCTTTGTTTCTGGGGAACAAAAAGGGTTTGGAGTTTTAGAGCTAAAATCACATTAACGTTGGGCATCATAAATCTTGACTTCAGCAAATGGGTACACCACCACAAATTTCCCAGAGATCAGCTAATCCTTGTGACAGAAATGTAGTGCAGTGTCTCTCTGCTGGGGACAGTGTGGGCATTAAGTCTCATTGGCTCCTTCAGCTCAGAAAACTCAATCTGTGCAATTGACACTGTATGCCTGGACATCACCAGCATCTAGAAAAAAAGACTATGCAAATGTTCTGAACGGATTTGTAAATTAGCCTCCTCAGACCCTTCCCTCTCCCCCTTTCCCTTCTTGTAATGGAAACACAGCACTCCAGAATCAAACTCTCCCTTTCCAGAGTTCGTTAACATTTTCTCAAAGAACAGTCCTACATAACTCCTAAATTGAGCTTGTCTTCTTTTAAGTTGTGGCAAAGTGCAATTACAGTTTAAAGGGAATATTTATGTACATTAGTTAACGACATCATTGCAACTTACTGCTCACACATCAACACTTAATTAGTGTAAGCATAAATGACATAATTGCTACAAGGCATGCATTTACTAGTAATGTGAGGTAATTTCATGCACTATGCATATTTTAAATATCTACTTTATACTTTGTCAGACTGAATTTTTTTAATCAATAAGAGATATTTACATGGATCAGAAAGTGGTCGTCTTTCCTATTGTAGGCAAATATGCTGTTCTAACTTTGGAAGCATTTAGTATTCTACAGAATTTTTAAAGCTAGAAAGGTTAAAGATGGTCTACAGACTCTGCCCTTGGGGATAAAGAATCCCCTAATGCACGTGGCATCATCCACATTAATTATGTGTTGTCCTCTTTCATTTACAACTATTTGACATGCATTTAAAAATCTCCCCAGGCATTACAAATTCCACATTAGGGATATTGTTTTGAAATATAGTGGTCCTGTGAAATGGGGAGTTTCAAAGCACCCTCAAAAATTGCAAATACTCCTAAGAAATTATGAAGAATGACCTTTCTGAAATGCATATTTATTCAAATCCAATCCCTGCAGAGAATTCTGTAGTGGCTTTTCTTATGCTTCATGGTCAAGTCCAAACCTCAGCAAGAGACACAAGACCCTTACTGATCTGGCCCTTATCCACTTTGTGGTCTCCTGAGACAGTGTGTCCAAATCATACCAAGGATTCTGGTCTCCTCTCACTGCCACGGCTCATGCCAGGCTCCCCTCCTGCCAGGGCCCCTGCTTTCCCTCTCATCTCTCTCCAGTCCTGCGTCCCTGATGAGCAACTCTCTCTCCTGGCATGGCATCAATCACATGGCCTAGTGTTACTCACACATCTGTCTCCTCTACCGGATATTGGACGAATTGGATTTCACTTAGCTAATCTCCATGTAACTAAGGTGAATACAATTTCCAACAGGGACAGAATGGCATACTGAATAAGAACCTGGGCTTGAGAGTAAACGGTCCTCAATTCAAGGTGACTTTAGCCAAAGGGCTTCTCTGTGTTTCAGGTTCCTCACATTTAAAAGGGGGAGAAGCGGCCTAAACACCAGCCTCATAGATTGGCGGGCCCTAGTTGGGCTTCCCAAGCTACAGACATGGATTTTTCTCCCTGGTTGTCTCTTTGATACACAAGCCCCATTCCTTCCCTGATTCTCATCAACAGGGCCTGCCCTACCCCCATCACACACTCAGCTCTGATTCTCAGCATCCCAGCCCAGGTTAGCAACTTAGGCTCCCTACTGCTCTGCTGCAAAGTATTAACACTGATGTCCACAGCAATGCTGTGTTTCAAAATTATCTTTTTCCCCCTCAGGAAAGCAATCAACACTTCACCTCAAGATAGCAGTAGCCTAGATTTAAATTCCAGCTCAGCCACTATGTAAGTTATTTAGCAATTATTTAATTGCCAACCAAATACCACACAATGCATTAGCTGCTTAAGATGCAATGGTGAGTGAAAACCACCTCCTTGAGCAAAACTGGTTCCAGTTGGGTCTAGGGACAGGTTTGGAACCTGTTGGAGGCTGCTTCCTTATAGTGGAGAAAAGAATCTCCTATTTGTAAGCTTGTTATGAGGCTAAAAAGAGAAAACATACATGGGAATATATTACAAACTATGGAGTTTTATGCAAAATCAGGATTATACAATTCTTATCTCTTCTGAAGTCTCTTCCAATTCTAAGTCCAGATAACCTAACAGGTTGGGTTGCACAGCTAAATGCACTTTCCTCTACAGTTTCTATGCTGTATTCCCCATAAGTTCACATCTTCCTGCTTGACAGGCTAATGTGCTGTTGCCATCCCCCTCGATATTAGTCTAATTCTGATTTGAGGCTACAGAAGTGACAAGTGAAGCTATTTTAGAGGTGCCTGGGGTCGTAAAACATTTTGAAAATTATTTGGCTGTCGAAGTCATGTCAGAGTAGATCTGCATGAAGTTTCTGTGGTTCTGAAGTGAACATGAGGTGCCTTTCCGCTTGTGCTCTGGAGAGAGCTGCCATGATCAACGGAGCCATCATCAGTCACTTTGCTGCATGCCGGAGAGGCCTGCTCTGAGCCCACTAACCCAGTGCGTTGGGGACTCACTCAGCAGCTCTGATGAAGCTTTGCAACCAAGAGGGCCTAGAAGGATCCAGGAATAGGAAACAAAAAGTCTCTTTCCATGAAAAGATACTTCTTTTAAGTGTCAGAAATGGATGTCTTTTTTCAACAGGAGAGATCCCAAAAGAACTGAGACGGATTATCCATCCCGTACTTTCTCAAAGAATGGTGGAGAAAAGTTGCAAAAATCAGAATTGAAATTCTCTGGCCATTTATTCTTTCCCACCAGTTTGTGCATTGAGCCTAGCTGCCCCCTTTAAATAATAATAATAAATCCAGTGAACACGGGAGGAGACTGACAAAATATTGATCATTTTTCTTAGCAGCTTCAAACCAGTAGTTTTCAAACAGAGGAAGCCTAGAGGGGCCATGTATTAGTCCATCTTAACTCTACTGATACAGACATACAGGAGACTGGGCAATTTACAAAAAAGGTTTAATTGGACTTGCAGTTCCATGTAGCTAGGGAAACCTCACAATCACGGCAGAAGGCAAGGAGGAGCAAGTCACGTCTTACATGGGTGGCAGCAGGCAAGGAGAGAGCTTGTGCAGGAAAACTACCTCTTATAGTAATGATCATATCTCTTGAGACTTACTATGATGAGAACAGCACAGGAAAGTCTTGCCCCCATGATTCAATTACCTCCCACCACGTCCCTCCCACAACATGTGGGAATTCAAGATGAGATTTGGGTGGAGACACAGCCAAACCATATCAGGCCATGAAGGTGGGAGAAGAAGGTAAGGAGACTCTGGTGGGACCAGAGTCTGTACTACAAATGCCAGGCCCGAAAAGGTAACCCCTACTTTACTTTTTATCTGTGTATATTGAGGGGGATCCAGACAATCATTTAGACCTAAAATATCTAAATGACTGAAAAAGACTCAGGTAATTTCTAAACATATTCCTCTAAACCTCACACAGTCATCTGTAAAGTCCTTTAGGATTAGAACCATATGTTATCCATTCCTGTATCCACCATGTCACATAATGCCTTGCACATAGAATATCCTCCATAGGCACTTGGTACATGAATGAATAATGAACGAATAGTTATGAAAGAACCAGGAGAAAGAAAGAGGAAGGAGATACAGAAAAGAGGAGATAGAAATGGAAGAAGAGAGAAAAAGACAAATTGGGTAGAGAATAATTAACATATAAAATTAATAAATAAAAATCAGAAAATGTGGTGGTTTGTCAAGTGTAAGTGGCTTGACTGATAAAAAGCAATCAGGGATGCCTTGTTCTTTGTCAATGGAAGCAGAAATCATTGCCACACCCTCTCCCTGTACCCTGTTCCTTGTTTATCTTCCTCCCCCACCACAGACCTTACTGAACCATAGAGAAAACAGAAAGGCACATTTCAGACAAAAATCTCTCTTGCACATGACAAATTTATCTTAGTTTCCTTGTTCCTACAGCCTTCTATACGTAGATCTATAGTTCTAGACTATGGTGGCTGAAATTATTCTGCCTATTTCTATCACCTAATTCTATGCACAAAGATCATTTGCACAGTAGAGCCACTGTCATATAAGTCTACCCCGCTAATGCACTAGAAGGATTCAAAGTGGTGTATCAGACTCAGCAGCTTTCAAAGATTATTTTTAATGCACTGTGGCAAAGTAAGTGTCGATGGTGCTTTTGACCTTAATTATTTGTGATAACTAGCTGAATAGAACCACATGGTTCTCAGAGCTGAAAAAGCATATTTCCACAAACTTCCATCAAGTAATAATTATTGATGATTCCAATCTCTTTCAATAAATATTTCAGAGCATCACAGAGTCATGGTGTCAGTAGCAGACATGCTCAAAATGTCCTCCCGGATATGGGCTACTATTTTTTTAGTTGCACAAAACAGAGCTTTTATCCTCCTCCTCAGTGGACTGATTTATTTATCTCGCAAGCCTCTGCTTAAAAATTATAATATCTAAGAAATTATCACTCCGTCTTCTTCCAAACAACTAAAACCACTCTTGCCCTCCATTGTGCTTCATTTATGTCAAATGATATCTGTCTACCACCTTCAAAAGCACTATCTCTAGGCCCCGGGGAATAGTTGTATTTGAATAATCCTTGATCTAAACCTGGTATAGACTAAAACCTCTTAAGATTAGTCTGGATAAGCATAAATGAACTCCAAAATACAGCCAGCCCATTGTTATATAACTCATCATCTCAGTTTGGCCTGTCGTTAGGTTTCTAAATCACCATGTACAATTCACAATAAAATATTTGTCATGTTACTTACAGAAAAAAACTGACATCCCTTTTCCTTTAAAATAACAATACCTAGTTTATCTAAAACTTGTGACTATCCTCTGACTTTTTAGTGATGAAAATAAACACAACAGAATTCAAAATATAAACTGTCAGTACAGGTCAAAGGCTCAGGCCAATTATATTTTATCTCTGAAAGATCTGGATGGGTTACACCCTTCAGTTCAGCTCTGCCATGCTTCAGTAAATGGTGGGCACTCAGTAACTCTCACTGACCTCATGTGCATTAAGAATTAAAAGCTCCAGCTAGGGTTTGGCAGAATATTAAGAATGGAAACCAAGTTAAAAAAGCAGACACATGGAATCACATAGATCCTACCTCCAATTTGTCTCTCACAATTCCTCATTTCACTTCTATGTGCCTGATTCAGACATTATCTCTGGCCTGGCAATAGCTCTTGCTTTCAAGCAGCTTCTAGAACTGTAAACCAAGGCAAGGGCCATCTATGAAACAAATAAATATATACAGGATCAGATTGACATCAGACTTCTCATCAGCAACTCTGAACGTTACAAGATAAAGATGTATTCAAAGTTCTAAAAGATTCTTAACCGAAAATTCTACAGCCATACAAAATATCAATCAAGCCTGAGGATAAAATATACGTATGTTTAGATATGCACAGCTTCAGAACATTGGTAACCCAAGTGCCATTTGTGAGGAGAATTTTGACTATGTATTCCAGATAAGAAAATGAAGTTGAAACCAAAAAATGGAAGACATGGGATTCCAAAAAAAAAGCTAACCCAGGAGGGCAAGACGCACTGATATTGTTCCTAACAATTCTTTGAACAGTAAGTGGATCAAGGCAGTGACCAGCCCAGGTTACAGCAGAAAGCTGAAGTGATCCTGAAAGGTTTTCTTTGGAAAGAAGTATACTTAGTGCAATAGATGAGCCTGAGTAATTTTAAGAATATGGTAAAAATTCATTTTTAACTTGACAACAATGGCAATAAAATAAAATACATAAGACAAGAAATTGATTGATGAAGTCAATTAAAAAAACAAACAAACAGGAACTCTTCCTCCATCATAGTATTTTTTGGAGCCTCCAAAAAAAAAAAGAGGAAAGAAAGAAAGAGGAATAGCTACTTTTGAATGAGTCATTCTAAAATATTTTAAAAATGTAACAAAAGTGAACCCATTTGAGTTGGACATTAGGAATTTTCTTCCTCCAATTGTAAACACATTGTAACACTGGATTTCAAAAGAAGAAAATGAATGCAATGCCTTTAATTGAATTTGTGGTAAACAGTATGTACATGGCCACAGAAACAAATGGTATTTATTGGTCTTTAGTCTTCACTTCAGTAAAAGCTATAAAGACAAAGCACATAACAATTACAGTTTCAGAAAGGGAGAGAACTGTTTCACTGTGACTATGTAAAATTCAAGAAGAGTCACCAGAAATTAGGTAGTAGCAGGGCAAGAGAGGAAATAGGAGGAAGAGTAAGAATAGAAGCATAATCATGAGATGTATAAAAGTAACCACAAAGGGAACTAAAAATAGCAGAGTATAAAAGTGGTTGCCTTTGGGGAGTGAAACTGAGGTTGAAGAAGAATAAGCAGAAAAAAATATGCTTTCCATTTCAAACTCCTCTTCACTTGGGAAAAGTAAATTAATATACATTATGTATCTCCTTTAAGATGATATAAGTAAAATATATTAACACAGACAAAAGAAACAGGAGTCCTTAAGTGAACAACGCACAGCATGATCAGAACTATTTATTTCTAAGGGCACACATATGCTTGGGGAAAAACCTCAAACGATAGATACCAAATCATTCATGGTTCTTACATTTAGAAAGTAAATTACTGGTGATTTTCATTTTCTTCTTTACAGCCTCCTTACATAGTACCTAATTCCTTTTTTGCAATGATCACATATCTTAAACACACAAAAAAGGTTTTACTATTGAAAATTAAATTTTAAAATGTGGCCAGAATCCTATAATTAGCCAATTATAAAACATCCATACACCTGCTTCTAAATTTTGTATATATTTTTAAATATTTTAAATATTAAGTGGGATTATGAATATATATTCTCTATAAAATGGGATCATACAGAACATGTCACAATTTTTTCAAGCTATTTACCATCCATTTATTTACAACATGTTCGTGCCTCCATTATATCACTATTGCACAAACTGGCAGGCACGTTCACTTGTCCAATATGTCTGTTTTCCCCCGAGTATAAGATCCTGAAGCTAAGAACTATGATTTAATAATTCCATACCCCTAATCTTTCACCCAGGAAAGGCATGTAATACATACGTTGATCAACCTGACAATAAGTTTGACGTACTTCCCTCCTGTGCATGCAGTTACCAAACATTCCCTTTCAGAAATATTAATGTTCGTGCACACAACAAAAGTAGCAGGGCGGCCGGGCGCGGTAGCTCATGCCTGTAAGTAATCCCCACACTTTGGGAGGCTGAGGCAGGCGGATCACAAGGTCAGGAGTTCGAGACCAGCCTGGCCAACATGGTGAAACCCCGTCTCTACTAAAAATACAAAAATTAGCTGGGCGTGGGGGCGGGCGCCTGTGATCCCAGCTACTCATAAAGCTGAGACAGGAGAATCGCTTGAACCAAGGAGGCAGAGGTTGCAGTGAGCCGAGATTATGCCATTGCACACCAGCCTGGACAACAGGAGTGAAACTCCATGTCAAAAAAAAAAAAACAAAGTAGCAGGGTGACTATGCCAATATGCTGGCTTCCACATAGAGTTCTCAACAGCATAACTACTGATATTTTGACCTGGGTAATGCTTTATGGTAGAGGCTGCCCTCTGCGTGGTAGCAGGTTTAGCAGCATCCCCAGCACTGGGGCAGTAACATCATTCTCCCAGTTGTAACAACTGAAATTGCAAGTTGTCTTCTGGAGGCCAAATTCGCCCTGCTTGAGAACCACTAACATAGAGACTGTGTACATCATTCTTGAGCAGCTTCATCAGAGTTCACCTTCAAACCTTTCACTGGGTGAGGTATCCCCTTGCTTAGTCTAGATGTCACCTGGGTGGGATATCTGACCCATCCTTTACCTACTGTAGTCTTTTACGGGCAGCCACACTAACAGTTGTGGTTCTCTTTTGAACTATCCAGGAACAGTAGAAAATTGGAATGAGGGTGATCCTCATCTTTTTCATTGAAGATATGACATCAGCATTCCTTCTGCACTGCTACTGTACAATATTTCAGTAAAAATTTAGCCTTCAGAAATTCTAGGCAAGAAAGTGCTATCTCTATGTTTGTAGGCATCCCCAAAACTCCAGGGTATACATTTCAAAGTCTCCCAAGAACTCTTTTCCATGCACTGCTCCATACATTACACAGCTCAGCAAGGATTCAGGGAAGGAATGAGATGTCTTCTCCTCCTGCCTCTCTAAAAGTATATCCCAATCAGTATGAATGACTCTCAAAGCCCCTCTCTTGGCTTTAGGGTAAAAATTCACTCCCCTATTCTTCATGATGGGGAAAGAAAACAATCACTTTTCATCTTTGTATTAGTCTGTTTTCATGCTGCTGATAGAGACATACCCAAGACTAGGAAGAAAAAGAGGTTTAATTGGACCTACAGTTCCACATGGCTGGGGAGGCCTCAGAATCATGGCAGGAGACAAAAGGCACTTTTGTGTTTTTTTCTGGGGGCGGAGACAGAGTCTCGCTCTGTTGCCCAGGCTGGAGTGCAGTGGTGCAATCTCGGCTCACTGCAAGCTCTGCCTCCTGGGTTCACGCCATTCTCCTGCCTCAGCCTCCCGAGTAGCTGGGACTACAGGCGCCTACCACCACACCCAGCTGAGTTTTTAGTATTTTTAGTAGAGACGGGGTTTCACTGTGTTGGCCAGGATGGTCTCGATCTCCTGACATTGTGATCTGCCCACCTTGGCCTCCCAAAGTGCTGGGATTACAGGTGTCAGCCACCATGCCCAGACAAAAGGCACTTCTTACATGGTGGCAGCAAGAGAAAATGAGAAGGATGCAAAAGCAGAAACCCCTAATAAAACCATCAGATCTCATGAGACTTACTCACTATCAGGAGAACAGTGTGGGGGAAATGGACCCCATAATTCAAATTATCTCCCACTGGGTCCCTCCTGCAACACGTGGGAATTATGGGAGTAAAATGCAAGATGAGATTTGGGTGGGGACACAGCCAAACCATATCATTTTGCCCCTGGCCCCTCCAAATCTCATGTCCTCACATTTCAAAACCAAACATGCCTTCCCAGCTGTCCCCCAAAGTCTTAACTCATTTCAGCATTAACCCAAAAGTCCACAGTCCAAAGTCTCATCTGAGACAAGGCAAGTCTCTTCCACCTATGAGCCTGTAAAATCAAAAGTAAGCTAGTTACTTCCTGGATGCAATGGAGGTACAGGTAAATACAGCCATATCAAATTGGAGAAATTGGCCAAAACAAAGGGGTTACAGGGCCCATGCAAGTCTGAAATCCAGTGGGGCAAATTCTAAAGCTCCAAAATGATCTCCTTTGACTCCATGTCTCACATCCAGGTCACACTGATGCAAGAGGTGGGTTCCCATAGTCTTGGGCAGCTCCACCCTGTGGTTTTGCAGGGTACAGCCCCCCTCCCAACTGCTTTCACAGGCTGGCGTTGAGTGTCCATGGCTTTTCCAGGCACACCGTGCAAGCTTGTCGGCAGATCTACCATTCTGGGTTCTGGAGGATGGTGGCCCTCTTCTCATAGCTCCACTAGGTGGTGCCCTAGCAGGGACTCTGTGTGGTGGCTCCAATCCCACATTTCCCTTCCGTACTACCCTGGCAGAGGTTCTCCATGAGGCCCCCACCCTTGCAACAAACTTTTGCCTGGGCATCCGGGTGTTTCCATACATCTCCTGAAATATAGGTGGAGGTTCCCAAACCTCAATTCTTGACTTCTGCGCACCCCTAGGCTCAACATCATGTGAAAGCTGCCAAGGTTTGGGGCTTGCATCCTCTGAAACCATGGGACAAGCTGTACCTTGGCCCCTTTTAGTAACAGCTACAGTGGCTGGGATGCAGGGCATCAAGTCCCTAGGCTGCACACAGCATGGGGACCCTGGGCCTTACCTGCAAAACCATTTTCTCCTCCTAGGTTTTTGGGTCTGTGATGGGAAGGGCTGCCATGAAGACCTCTGACATGCCCTGGAGACATTTTCCCCATTGTCTTGGGGATTAACATGGGGCTGCTGTTACTTATACAAATTTCTGCAGCTGGCTTGAATTTCTCCTCAAAAAATGGGTTTTTCTTTTCTACTGCATCATTACGCTGCAAATTTTCTGAACTTTTATGCTGTTTCCCTTTTAAAACAAAATGCTTTTAACAGCACCCAAGTCACATTTTGGATGCTTTGCTGTTTAGAAATTTCTTCTGCCAGATACCCTAAATCATCTCTCTCAATTTCAAAGTTCCACAAATCTCTAGGACATGGGCAAAATGCACCAGCCTCTTTGCTAAAACCTTATGAGTCATCTTTGCTCCAGTTTCCAACAAGTTCCTCATTTCCATCTGACACCACCTCAGCCTGGACCTTATTGTTCATATCACTATCAGCATTTTGGTCAAAGCCATTCAACAAGTCTCTAGGAAGTTCCAAACTTTCTCACATTTTCCCGTCTTCTTCTCAGCTCTCCAAACTGTTCCAATCTCTGCCTGATACCCAGTTCCAAAGTCGCTTCCACATTTTCGGGTATCTTTTCAGCGCTCCACTCTACTGGTACCAGTTTACCGTATTGGCCTGTTTTCACACTGCTGATAAATACATACTGGAGTCTGGGAAGAAAAAGATTTAATTGGACTTACAGTTCCACATGGCAAGGGAGGCCTCAGAATCATGGTGGGAGGTGAAAGAAACTTCTTACGTGGTGGCAGCAAGAGAAAAATGAGGATACAAAAGTGGAAACCCCTGATAAAACCATCAGATCTCTTGAGACTTATTCACTACCATGAGAACAGTATGGGGGAAACCTCTGCCATGATTCAAAGTATCTCCCACCGGGTCCCTCCCACAACAAGAGGGAATTATGGGAGTACACTTCAAGATGAGATTTGGGTGGGGACACAGAGCCAAACCATATAAAGCTTGAATATAATACTTCTTAGAAGACTGCCAATCTCAGTAGTTATCTCCCTTTCCCAGTAATTATGGGCCAAATGGTGTCCTTAAAAAATTTATATATTAAAGTTTGAATGTGATTGCATTCAGAGAAAGGGTCTTTAAACAGGTAAGTTAAAATCACATCATTAAAGTAGACATCATAGAGTGGATCTTAACCCAGTAAGACTTGTGTCCTTATAATAAGAGGAGATTAGAATACAGACAAATACAGAGGGAAGTTCATGTGTTCAAGTTAAGTCAAAGGGAGGTGGCAACCTACAATTCAAGGAGAAAAACCTCAGAGGAAACCCAAACTGCTGATACCTCAAACTCAAACTTTTGACCTTTAGAACCATGAGAAAATAACTTCTGTTGTATAAGCCACACAGTCTGTGGTACTTTGTTACAGCAGTTCTAGCAAATTAATACACACCAGTCTTGGGGTGGGGGAGTGGTTGAATGAGAAGGGCAGGTTGTGTCTCTGCTTATTAAGCCCTGGAGAGGTATTAGCCTCAGTTTTTTGTAGCTTCATTTAAATAAGGAATACTTGGACCTTCTTCAACTCAGAGATCTTATCACCAATTATGGAGCAATAGAAAAAGAAAATTCTGACTCATTGTCATGTTATATATGCGTCTAGTGGGATTTTAACAGCATCCAAAAGGAAAGCCAAATTTTCAGCAATGCAAAGAGAAAAATGGCTCCTTTGTTGTCCATTGCTGCTATACATCTCAGAAACACCACTTAAGGCAATAGCACCTTGCCTATATGAACCTGGGTGAAGGTTCTATGATGCAGTGACATGTCTGCTCAGTGATTTCATGGACGATATACCATAAACATGGCTGACTTGTGAAATTATCTCTTTGCATTGCTGGCTGGAAAATTGTTTTCAAACACTGGTCAAGGTCTGGATGGCATCCTTCTAAGTAGACATAAATCACTACCTTGAGTGCTATGAACAATACTGAGACAGGAAATGATCTTGGCAGTCATTTAACCCAATCCTTCATCTGATGTTTCAGCGACTTCTTTCTGCCTATGGCCACGTTAGGTTATACATAAAGCAGAATGCTTGATAAATATAACCAGGCTAGGATTCCATATACAGAAGTCCTATCCAGAGAGTGAATGAAGCCTTATGCATTTTCACACCTAAAACATTGTTTCTAAAGCTGGTCATCAAGATTCTTGGTTGAATAAGAAAACATTATCTACATTTATACTTTACTCCCTCAACACTTTACCATTCTACACCCACTGTAAGACTGGGGTCCACTAGTGAGTAGTATTTAGAGTAAAAAGAAGACACCACAAGAATGTGATAGTCCATTCGTAACCTAAGAAAAGCAGTTTGTTGAATATCTGACCTTGGGCAAGTCCATTAACCACTTTTGACTTTTTGTTTCTTCATCTTAAAACAAGAGGATAAAGAGTAAAGTAAAAAAAAAAAAAAAAAGTAAATAGCCATGAATGTTGCTTTCAGTTGTTAAATTCCCCAAATCTCACTATATGTGGTGTGTGTGTGTGTGTGTGTGTGTGTGTGTGTATTTTTTTTTCCAAAACCCTTCATCCTATACTATTCTGCTCATCTAATTTTGCCTACATCCTTCTGCTAAACTTCTTCTAGCTATATTACCTAAGTATCTATACCCACAAGCCTTTCCACCCTGGATGATGTTATCTCTGTGAAGCATCCTCGAAACTACAACTAACTTTCATAAAGACAGGTAAGAAATGTTAAAGGGGTCAGGCAGTGTGTTATTTTTCTATCACTATCATAGCAAATTAATCCACAGAGTGACTAAAAACACAAATTCATTATCTCACAGTTCTGTAGGTCAGAAGTTGAGGTTGGCTCAGCTGGTCTCTCTGACCTAGGTTTCACATCTTCAGATGTGAAAATCTAGAAGTTGGCCTTATCAGGGGGCTCTAGAAAGAATTTGCTTTCCAGCTCATTCAGATTGTTGGAAGTTTCCTGTTTCTTGTGATTCTAGGATTAGGGTCCTATCAGCTAGAGTCATCCTTAGCTCCTAGAGAGCTCTCTACAGTTCTTGCACCCTGATCCCTGTATCTCAAAGCCAACAGCAGCAGGTTGAATCCTTCTCACGCTTGAAAACTCTGACTTCAACTTCTGCGGAATCTCCTGTTTCCAGCCAGAGAAAGTTCTCCGCTTTTCAAGGTTCATGTTAGAATGAGTCCATGGGGATAATCCAAGATAGTCCCCTTCTCTCAAAGTCCTTAATTACAGCTGCAAAGTCCTTGAGACTCAATCTATTCACAGGTTCCAAGCATTAAGACATGGACATTTTGCAGGCAGGAGGCATTATTCTGCCCACCAGGGGTGATGAGAGGAGAAAAGGAACTGGTGGTACAGAAACAATTTTCTCTGTAGTGCTGATCTGTCCGGGGGATTTTCTTTTCTCTAATTCAACCAGACACTTATAACAGTAACTCACATTTAATGTACATAATTTTACATGTGCAGCACTTTATTCGTATAGGCAAACCTTATTTTATTGTGCTTTGCTTTATTGAGCTTTACAGATATTGCATTTTTTACAAATTGAGGGTTTGTGACAACCCTGCATCAAGTAAATGTATCTGTGCCATTTTTCCAACAGCATGTGCTCACTTCACATCTCTGTGTCACATTTTTTAGCAATAAAGTATTCTTTAATTAAGGTACGTACTTTTTAAAGACATACTGCTATTGTACACTTAACAGACTATACTATAGTGTAAATGTAACTTTTATATGCACTGGAAAACCAAAAAACTCATGTGACTCTATTGTGATTCTTTATTGCAGTGGTCTGGAACTGAACTCACAGTATCTCCAACATATGCCTGTATTTAAATGCATTCCTATTTTTAATCCCCATAAAATCAAATGCAGCAAATCTATTGTTTTCCTCATTTTATATTTGAGGCAGCTGAGGCTCACAACCTTCTCCACACAACAAGTAAATACCTTCTCCACACAACAAGTAAAAGAGTCAAGATTTCAACCCAGTTTCTGTGACTTCAGAGCCCACACTCTCAACATTGTATGTCAGAGAAGTCAGAGGTTCTCAGAGATCCCGTGACTTCGCCAAGATGGTTAATGAAAGTGTTGGAAAATAAATCAGATCTACACTAGCCTTGGCACAACCTGCTCCTCCATCTCACACGTGCTTCATGCCCTTCCGTCAGGTTGCTCCTGTCACACACTGTTATTTTTTGTTTTTTTTTTTGTTTTTTTTTGTTTTGTTTTTTTAGACAGAGTCTCGCTCTGTCACCCAGGCTAGAGTGCAGTGGCATGATCTCAGCTCACTGCAACCTTCACCTCCTGGGTTCAAGCAATTTTCCTGCCTCAACCTCCTAAGTAGCTGGAATTATAGGCACACACCATCACACCTGGCTAATTTTTGTATTTTTAGCAGAGACAGGGTTTCATCATATTAGCCAGGCTGGTCTTGAACTACTGACCTCAGGTGATTCATCTACCTTGGCCTCCCAAAGTGCTGTGATTACAGGCATGAGCCACCATGCCCGGCCACACATTTGTTCTTATGTCACTAATTTTTATTACCCTATTCTCCCCATGACTGAAAGTACAGCTTCTTTTGTGGTCATAGTTTTGGGAATAGTGAGACATTTAAAAAATACTCTAAATGGGCTGGGTGCATTGGCTTATGCCTATAATCCCAGCACTTTGGGAGGCCAAGGTGGGCGGATCACTTGAGGTCAGGAGTTCGAGATCAGCCTGGCCAACATGGTGAAACCCTGTCTCTACTAAAGATACAAAAATTAGCTGGTTGTGGTGACACACACCTGTAGTCCCAGCTACTTGGGATGGTGAGACAGGAGAATCGCTTGAACCCAGGAGGCGGAGGTTGCAGTGAGCCGAGATCGCACCATTGCACTCTAGCCTGGGCATCACAGGGAGATTCTGTCTCAAAAAAAAATTACTCTAAATGTCACACATAATGATAAAATATAAACTTGATAGAACTAGTTTTTGGAGCTTGGACTCCAGTAATTACCTTCCAGCATAGTAGGCAGAAAAGATAGTAGCTACTCTGACCAAAAGGAAATGGAAGGATAGCACGCCACCAAGATTTTGTACAAATGATAAGAGCTTATAATATTTGCTCTTGTTTCATTTGTACGCACTTGCTCAAGCTTGTAAATAGGGAGGCGGTCCTAAAACTGTTGTGGCCACTGTACAATTGATCACTCACACTACTGAGGATGTATTCATGTCCCTAGGGCTGAATATTCATTTGAACATAATATAGAGAGTAATTAATGAGCTCTTTCCCTAATTCATTGGTAAGGCATTTTGAAATTTAACTGAAGTTTCTTTCAAGGGTGGATGTTGACATCCTGGCCAATGCTGTGAAGAGCACTATTTTTAAACACATTCAGCAAACTCAGGAAGTTGTTGGGTAAGCCTCATGTATTCCATATTATTAAGGAATTGGGCATTGGTATAAATTAATTGTTCATGATTATTCTTACGTAGCCAATCGGTTAATGATAATTTTTACATATACGTTCTCATTTAATCACCAAAGCAGCCCATACTAGATGAGTGTTTTAACACCCAATATGCACATGACACACTACGGCCTAGAAAAAATAAGTAGCTTATCCAAAATTAGACAACTAGGAAGAGGCAAAATTCAGGATTCCAAACCATATCAGTCTGATGCCAAAGCCCCTACTCCCTTTCCCTGCTCCTGAATCAGTAGCATCTCAAGAGCCAAAATTTTTAAGCAGTTTGGTATTTCTTCTAAACTGTTCTCAGATTCCTGTCTTTTGAAGCAACAGTTCTTTCACATAATTTAACAATTATTGTAAGTAATGGATCTAAAGATTTTGATGATGGCTCTTTTGTTTACTTCCAGGTTAGAAATGTCTTCTGGATAGCAGAACTTCTGGGAAATCTGACAGCTTGATAATATGGGATGTTTCTCTGTATTAAAAGTTTTAAACATTTTCCTACTTTTTAAATCACTTTTGTTTATATTCCCCCTCTACCTAGTCTTTTCAAAATGTCTTGTCATCTTTCGTTTTAATTTGCAAAATAGAGCTATTGTTCACTACAACTAAACATGCCAGCAAGTCATGCTGAGAAATTTAATGAAGAAATATGGCTTAGCCAACCTTTAACTTCTCCAAAAAAGGGAGGCTTGACAAAGTACAATTATAGAATGTTGGCATCATGGCTCTATTATACCTAGGGTGAAGGCATTGGAATAAGAATTAAAATATTATACTTCAAATTAGCTATGCAAGCTAGAACTGATAGATTTGTTTAAAATATAATTACCTGAGAAGTTCTGTTTATCCAAATCCATACATAAATGTTTGAGTATTCTGATTTCATAATGGAATCTATTTCACAAGTCTTAAATATCTCATCTTCCCACTAAAATAATTTTTAAAAGTAGAAAAATATGAAGATCTCAAGATCACATCAAAATTAAAACAGCCTCCAACTATCGCCACAATCTTAGAAGAAATCCCACTTACTACTCAGATGAATTGAAAATCTTCCCTGGGGCCTGAGCTAGGCTGTGCTGGTGGGAGTTGAGCAGGCTGACCAGTCCTAAAGATGTTGGGCCATTGGAGGGGGGTTTATTTGTTCCCCACTCTCTTCTGCTTAGTTAGATGCTCAAGATTCAGTTGAACCAGGAAATAGATGGCTATTTGCCATTCTGTTGCACAATGACAGGTTTTAAGGTGGCTGGTGTCCTGTTATTCCTCCCCTAATCAACACCAGGCTCTTCTGTAATTCTGCCACCCTGCGCCTATAATTTCTCTTACTCAACAAGATGGAAGTTGAGGTAAATCAGAAGACTGGGCTCAAAAAAAGAGAAGAGAAAAGGTATGATCTCAGAAGCAGACCAGAGTGTCCCCTGCCCTCCAACTTCAAGGGCTGGGGTCAGATAAGGAGCAACAGAGGACAACAAAACCTGTTTCTTGCTGGGGAAAGGGAAGGAGACAATATCTGAAGGAGTTAAGATCTGAGAGTGAACTAGACAGTTTTTAACCAGGGTTCACTCTCCAAGATTCTACCCAGGGGTGGAAAACGAACTTTGAGAATCCTTAATAAACAAAACATAAATCCACTGTATATTTTTGCCCACGAAATTGGGACTTTTCAATCAACTGGTCATTCGTGCCAGAATTGCATACCCCCCATTCACCATTTTGAGGTGACCCCTAATCTAGTGCCCATTGCTTTAATGTTGTCATTTCAAATAAGTTATATAAATAGAATCATGTAGTATATAACCTCTTGAGACTGGCTTTTTTCATCCAGCATAATCCACCTGGATATCCATCAAGTTGTATGTATCAGTAGTTTGCTACTTCTTATTGCTAAATATTATTCCATGGTATGGGTATATATCAATTTGTTTAACCATTCACCTATTGACCAAGGGCCAACTTTAAAAACATAGTAGGGTTTTTGAACTTGCCTACCTCATGAAAAAAGATCTGTCAACTTACCTAAAGAGATTTGCTTTGGTTATGTAAAAGGAAAAATAAATTCACCTGAAGTTTGAGAAAATGGAAGGAATTAGCAATTGTTAAGTACTTATTAAATGGTTGACATTTAGTTTTCAAAGTAAGCCTAGACTGGATATTATATTCATTTTACTAGTAATAAAAGCAAGGTTCAGAATGGCTAAATACATTCCCACAGTTACTAGGTAGTTGATGTATGATTAAACCAAAGTCTTTTCCAATCAAATTCTATAGACTCTGAACTCCACTACGCCACACTGTGCTATGGAAGAGAGAAACCGATGGGCCACCATGAATTAAGAAATAGCACTCATCCCAGAAGAACAGTGAAATCAGCCACAAGTGAATTGAGAGAATAAAAATTTGATTGCTGCCTTTCCAGTTTATTTTGACGACAATGGCTTTTTCAAATTTGAATTCTTTTACTTAATATTCCCATAACTCAGAACTATAAACCAAAAATTCTCTTAGTTCCAACAAAAACAACAGGGAAAAAATGAATTAAAAAGCTAGAATCAATTGGTGTTATTTGTGGCAAATACAGTATGGCAAAGAATTCTCTGATAAGGGTGCTCCCATAAGGAAGGAAGTGCTTGCAGATGAAATAGTCCCCCTTCAGTTCCTCCCACATGCTGACATGGCACTGCTCCATAATTTTTTTGTCACAGCTTTCAGATAGGTCGTTAGAACCACTACCTCTCTTGTCAAGCTGGTTTCAGATGACACCAGAGCACTGAGCTGGGGTCGCAGGGCTGTCCCCTGCTGGCTTGTGCGTGGCCACACCCCCACCCACCTTGCAGAAGACAGTGTCTTGCTTACTAGACAGAGATAAATCCCTCTTTGGCACACTCATCACACACTAAGCCAAACTCATCTCCTTCCTCCTCTTCTTTCCTCCCTCACTCTGGTTATTTATAGAGATCACAGGTGAATCGAGGGAAATTATTACAGCGCAATGACTGCTGAAAGGCTAGAAGCTAAAGAAGATGGATTATCATGGCTCTGACATGATTTGTATGGATTTCCAAAATTAAGCTGTTCGCTTAGAGTGACCACCCTCCTCCCGCCCCAGGCTTTGCAGCCACCCTGGTGATAACCTTCATCTGTGCTTGTGAGCCCAGAAAGCTGAGCACGTTTCCCATTACCTTTCAAGCGAGTGTGTAGGGTTCTTCTGGCCCCTCAGTAATAGCAGGGCTGCTGGTGAACAGAGTGATAAACACCTACTGAGAGGGATGTAGCGTGAAAAGATCTCATCACCTGCCATTAGCTCCCCAATGAATAATGCAGCATTTTCCATGGCAGGTGTCAGGGGTGGGAGGGAGAATTGCTCCCGTGAATGCTCTGGTGAGCACATCAGCGCAATGTAAGAGGTGAAAGCAACAGATTCATGTGACAAAATTACACAAGCTATTGTGTTTTAAAAGAAAGAGGAACTTTTACTTCCCATATACCTGGCAGGTTTTCTTTCTTTCTTTTTTTTTTTTTTTTCTCTACCTTTACAGTCAGTACATGGCAAATGCTGCTTTCTCTTCAACTCTTACCATTTTCATCTGGACCCTTTGCAAAAGGATAGTTTCTCTTTGATTTTGTTGCTCAGCTAATAGTGTATTTCTCCCTCTGCTTCCAGTTTTTCTCTGGCTTGTCTATCTTGGACTAGATGTGTATATTGGGATTTTCTGTATTTTCATTAATGTTTATAGGCTTGGGTTAAATAGAAATGCTAACAAAAGAATAATTTATGTGTGCATTTGTATATACATTTGCATGCACACATGTGAAAGTCGTAATTTTTGGCCAAAAGAATGGGTAGCTAATAGACTTGTTGTCTTTGAGAACCTGCCTGAAGACAATATTAGACCAGCAGAATCTAAGGCAAAAATGGGATCCATTATTGGTTATTCCAGCACACAAATTGATTTGTCCTGAGAGCCACAAATGGAAGTGATTTGTAGCCTCAGTTCACAATTTGAGAAAAACTTCTGATGAGCTTTAGGTCAACTTCCCTCAAAATTGGCACAATTTCCGAGCACTTACAGGTAGATTTTGCATTTTGGGGGCAGTTGCCATATAACTTCCAAGGTAGCCAGACATGAGAATTAAATTCTAGGACTACTTAGCCACCACCCTCTCCCATAAATCCCGCATTTTCTGAGGCTAATATGTCGAATTATTTTGTTGTATTAAGCTTCACCATTGAAGGCGATGAAGAAAATAAAGACAGAAATAGTTCTCTGTTTAAAATTAGGCTAGAGAATTTTAAAATGTGGTACACACTACTACCACAAATAGTTACTGAATAAGACTGGCAGTGGCTTACTCCCTACACCTAATTCTGGACCTGCCCCATCAGTGCAGCAAATAAAGTTCCCATCCTTTCTCCACATCATGAGGGATAAGAAAGAGCTGGACCAGATTAAAGCAACTTGATAACTTAAAACAAAGCTTGCTTTTGACTATTGATGCCCTTTCCTCATCACTTTGGCCATTATTTTTTGGAACAAGTATATTGACAAGGGTAAGAGTGCTTAGACAGTTGACAGGACAAAAAATGAAAGTGTCCCAGAGAAGCAGGGACATATAACCAACATATCACCTCTTTTACCTTGTTGTCCCAAGAGACCAAGACTCATATATTGCCTTCAGCTGTTCAATAATATTCTAGTTTAGTCTTACTCTCCTCCAAAATATACAGATTGACATATTACCAATAGTTCCTTACTTCCTCAAAATTCCCAGCCCTTTATTAGACAAGCTATGAGAATCCATTCATTAATTCAATGATATCCATTAAGCACATATAATGTGTCACATAATGCAGCTAAGTGTCAGAGCTGTCATGTCCCTGCCCAAAGAGGAAGTACATGCTAACAGAGGAAACAGGTAATAAATAAATAACCAAAAAAAAACCAAATACTTAAGTATTGTGAAGATTTCCATAAAGGAAATAAGACAGCCAGCAAGATGATGTGCTAAACAGTAACCAAGAAACGGGGCTACATTTGTGAGGTTAGAGAAGACCATGTAGAAGTGGGCACTTAGTTTCCAAGGAATAAATGCTTCCACAGGGGATGTAAGAGTAATTCCATTGAGTTGAAAGTTGAGACTGTCACCCAGCCACTTTGAGAGCTCATGCCAGTGGAATAACAGGACAAATATCAAAGGGCTATTAGTTGAAAATAAGAAAATAATGCCAGCTGCATTAGTCCAGGTCCTCTGAGAAGCAGATGCCAAGATGGGATTAAAGATGCAAGGATTTTATTGGAGAAAATGCCTGAGATGAAAGGAAAGAGGGAGGGAGCAGGGGAAAGCTGAGATTGTCATCATACCATAATGCAAGTTTGACCACGGGTGAAGGACAGAGGGAGAGAAGGTTGGTGAGAAGAGTCCTGGTCTGCCATGAAATCTAAGAAAGTTTCAGGAGAGCTGTCATGGATTCCTGGAGCCAAAGTCAGCAGGCAAAGTAGCCCTACATCTCCCAGGAATGCAGCTGTCCTAGTATCCCCACCACACTTGACTGTTGGTGGTGAGCAGCACAGAGAGGCATGACCTCGAGGCAGAATTGGTGACAGGCTTCAGAGCACAGCATCCGGGGCCCCACACCCTCAGATGATCTGTGAAGCTCGTTCTCATGGCTGCTATAACAACTATGTGAAGGGCAGGAGGAAGACAGTTCCAGGGAGAGGGAAAAGCAAGGGTAACTGCCTGGGGGTCAAAAACTCCTGGAATAAATGAAAGGAGTTTGGGCAGATTTGACAATAGTAGAAAAGTACACAAGGGCCAGATTATACAGGGGTTTATAAATTAAAGAAATAATAGGCTGGGTGCGGTGGCTCAGGCCTGTAATCCCAGCACTTTGGGAGGCTGAGGCGGGCAGATCGCGAGGTCAGGAGATCGAGACCATCCTGGCTAACACGGTGAAATCCCACCTCTACTAAAAATACAAAAAATTAGCTAGGCATGGTGGCGAGCACCTGTAGTCCCAGCTACTCAGGAGGCTGAGGCAGGAGAATGGCATGAACCCAGGAGGCGGAGCTTGCAGTGAGCTGAGATCGCATCACTGCACTCCAGCCTGGGCGACAGAGTGAGACTCCATCTCAAAAATAAAAATAAATAAAGAAAAATAATAATGGTTTAGTTATTAAGTGTACACCATTGGCTAGGCATTGCTCTAGCTGTTTTACATAAACTGTTCATTTTCCATACTTTTATAAGGTGCTGTTATTATCCTAATTCTACAAGTAAGCAAACTGAAACCAGAAAGGTGAAGAAATTCACTCAAGGTTAGATTAGTTTGTAAGTGACAGAGCTGAGATACAAACACACAGCCTACTCGCAACCACCAGGCTTACATCATCTCTAATAAGGATTTTGAATTTTATCCTAAGAAAAACAGGAAGACACTGAAGTGGCATAAACAGAATTAATTAATATACACTAATATGTGGTTCCAGGGCATCTGCTTATCCTCTTAGCCATTTGAGAATCTTTTTACATAAAACTAAAATAATTGCTTATACTTTGAACAAAATATGCAACCATGGAAGCTGTTATGGTACATTAACCCATTTACAGAACGACCCCAAAAGGCTGTCGGTTTTGCACAGGCTGAAAACGGGAAGATTCTGCAGCAGGTCCAGCCTTCTACGTAGGCTGCTCTGCCATATGGGCCATACTAGATCTTTGAGGTCCCTGTGACAGATTGGAAGACTAGATGATGCTTTTGGAAGGTTCCTAAGTCAGGCCTATAGATGATTCACACACAGATCTTTAGGATTTTGGAGCAAAGCCATGTCATCCTCTGCAGATTACTACTCTTCTGAGAAAGAGCTTTTGGCTTGCTACTGGGCTCAGCAGAGATTATGCAAACTGAGCTGCTCATCATGAACAGGGTGGTGTTGTCTGATCCACAAAGCCATAAGGTTATGTGCACACAGCAGAGCTATCATCAAATGTAAGTGGCATATACAAGATGAAATTTGGGCAGGTCCTGAAGAAAAAGCAAGCTGCAAGAGGAAGCAGTCTAAATGATCATAATTTTATGATCCCTACTTCTTTTTTTTTTTTTTTTTTTTGAGTGAGGGGCTTGTTCTGTCACCGAGGCTGGAGTGCAGGTTCAGTGGCATGATCATGGCTCACTGCAGCCTTGACTTCTCGGGCTCAAGCAATCCTCCCACCTCAGCTTCCTGAGTAGCTGGTACTATAGGCACGCACAACCATGCCCAACTAATTTTTTGTGTATTTTGTAGAAATCAGGTTTTGCCACATTGCCCAGGCTGGTCTCAAACACCTGGGCTTGAGTGATCCACCCGCCTCACCCTCCCAAAGTGTTGGACCTACTCTTGATTCATTGCCTCTTCCTTAACACAGACCTTTGACCGCATGAGGAGTTCTTCATGACCAGTTAACAGATGGTTTACAGAGAGTTTGCATGATATGCCAGCAATATCCAGAAGTGGATGACTACAGCATTACAGCCCCTCTTGGGTTTGGCCCTAAAGGACAGTGGTGAAGAAAAAGCTTTCCATTGGGCAGAACTTCAGTGTAGCTGGTTGTTCACTTTGTCTAAAAGGAGAGATGTCCAGAGGCATAGGTCTGCAATGACTTATGGGCTATAGCTAACAAGTTGGCTCATGGCCAAGGGCTTATAAAGAACACAGTTGGAAAACTAGTGACAAGCAGATCTAAGGAAGAAATATACAGAATGATGGCCCCACAAAGACATCTTAACCCCTGGAACCTGGAAGTGTTACCTTACATGGCAAAAGAAACTACAGATGTGATTCAGGTTAGGAATTTGATATCGGGAGATTATGGTGGATTATCTGGGTGGGCCCAACCTAATGTCATTGTTTCTTAAAAGTGTAGAACCTCTCCAGGGCCAGGTCAGGGTCTGAGTCAGAGGGAGAAGTGACTATGGAGGAATGGTCAGAGAGATTGCACATAGCTGGTCTTTGAAGATCAAGAAAGGGTACCATAAACCAAAGAAATGAGCAACCTCTAGAAGCTAAAAAAGGCAAGGTAATGGATTCTCCCCAGGGCCTCCAGAAAGAAGTGCAGACCTACCAGCACTCTTATTTTAACCCAGGGAGACCTGTTTCAGACTTCTGGCCGATCTGTAAGACAATTAATACCACCATCATAGTCTTCTATACAGAACAGTTTTTGAGCAAGAACTCATTTCACAGCAAATGAAATATGACAATGGAACCATACTCATGGAATTCACTGGTCTTATCATGCTCCTCATTACTCGAAAGCAGCTGGCTGGATAGAAAATGGAATAACCTTTTGAATACTCAGTTATAGTGCCAGGTAGGTGACAACACTTTGAGAGATGGGGGCAATGTCCTCCAGGATCCAGTATGTGCTCCAAATCAGTGTTCAATATATGGTGCTATTTCTTCCATAGTCAGAATTCCCAGACATGGAAAATGGGAAAGGCTTATCTCACTGTTATACCTAATGACCCACTAGCAAAATTGTTGCTTCCCGTTCCTTTGAATTAAGGTTCTGATGCTCTAGAAGTCTTAGTTTCCAAGGAATAAATGCTTCCACAGGGGACATAAGAGTAATTCCACTGAGTTGAAAGTTGAGACTGTCACCCAGCCACTTTGAGAGCTCATGCCAGTGGAATAACAGGGCAAATATCAAAGGGCTATTAGTTGAAGAAATTGGTTGTCACTCTCAAGGAAAAATTAAGTTGCTACTGAAAAACAAGAGTGTGCTTTTAGTACTTCAATGTCCTGTGATTAAAGTCAATGCTTGGATGTACATGTGCAAAGAAAGGGCGCAATACAATGTTTAAAACTCAGAAAACTAACCATTTGATAAGTCTATTATCAAATAATCTCTTTGACTGCCTTCTCCACTAAGTAAAATATTTAGAGGTTGCTTTTTTAAAAAAGTAATAGGTGATCAAAAGAAGTTAAATACGCTAATAAAAACACAATTTAGGCCTCTTTTATGTACAGTAATTACCCCCAATTAAGTCCAATGTAAACAATAAGCTTTCTCAATTCAGAAAAACAATCCAGTGAAATTACTCATAAACCTGTACTGCATGCATCTAAGGTTGAACAACGTCTTCCTTCATACCTCTCAGGAGCAGAAACAAGATGTTAATGGCATTGGTTAGGATTCTGGTAAAAATGTGCCTAATGGTCATTTGTAGCATCTTAATACCCTTCCTCTTGACTGCTGTGATTCCACCCAATGTCCGAATCAGTTTCCAGCTTTCTAATCAATTCTCTAAACCATATGTGGTAAAAAGCTTCCAAAATGCCTCCCAGTGCTCACCGCCTCCTCATATTAATGCCCTTGTGTAATCTCCCCAACTCCTTGAGTGTGGGCTAAACTTAGGGATTTGCTTCTAATGATCAGAAATGGAAAAGGCAATGGATTATCACTTTTGAGATTAGGTTATACAAAACTGACTTTCATCTTGTTCACACACACTTTATCTCTGCCTCTTCTTACTTTTTTCCTCTGATGAAGTAAGCTGCTATGTTGTAAGATGGCTTACAGAGAGACCCAATTAGCAGGGAACCGAGGGAAGCCTCCAGCTACAGCCCATGAGGAACTGAAGCCCTCAGTTTAATAGTTCTTAACTGGATCATGCTAATAAACAGAAGAATAAGTCTGGAAATAGATTTTTCCCCATTTGAGCCTTGAGATACCCACAGCCATTGCCAAAACCTTAATTTCAATCCTGTAGGAGACCCTGAACTGGAGAACCCAGCCAAATTGTGCTGAGATGCCTGGGTCACAGAATCTGTGAGATAAAAAATGATTCAGTGGTTCCCTGGAAAAAGTGCTCTACTTGGCATGTATCATTCGGGGACACAGGCTAAAGAAACAGCATCTACCTGGGAAATATTCTCAGACCATTACAAAGTAAGAAATGAAGCCCAAACACACAAGCCCATTTCAAGCTTCTACTCATATCATGTTTGCCAAGATTCCATTGGTCAAAGCAAGCCTTATGGCCAAGCCCAAAGTCAAGATGTGGGAATGTACCATATGTCTACCACAAGGCAATGGTAGGGGTACAGACATATATTAGTACGACATGGCCATAAAGCATTTAGATCAATGCTTCCATCTGCCACACATCCAAAAATTTTTCTTTTTAAATTATCTATAATGGTTTTCTGTTTGTCTGCAACCAAGAATCCCTACTGATACAATGTTTTAAAGTAAAAGGAAGCAGTAAAATGAGGAAAAGTGGAAACAGTACACAAGTTCAACAATAGGGTAACGATCACTTAAAACCATGGCATATTCATGAATGAAATGCTGTGTGGTCAATAATGTGGATTTTAAAGCAAGTAATTTCAATGTCTCTCTTCCTACACAGACACACACACACACCAACACACATTTCACACTCACAGGAAAAGCTCCAAATTTGTCAGGTTTAAGGATGCTAGCCACTTTGCTAGTGCGAAGAGTATGTCACTGTGTAAGCAAAAGAGATAAAAGTCAAGTACTCATGTAAACAGGCAGAAGTGCCCTTTTTTATTGAACTGGCACTTTTCTATGGGAAATCAAGACTTATTTGTCTGAGGATCTGGTACCTCATCTAAAAAGAAATTATTAAAGTAACAAAGAGACGGCCAGTTGTGGTGGCTCATGCCTGTAATCCCAGCACTTTGGGAGGCCAAGGCAGGGGGATTACGAGGTCAGGAGATTGAAATCATCCTGGCAAACACGGTGAAACCCCGTCTCCACTAAAAATGCAAAAAAAAAAAAAAAATTAGCTGGGTGTGGTGGTGGGCACCTGTAGCCCAGCTACTCAGGAGGCTGAGGCAGGAGAATGGCTTGAACCCAGGAGGCAGAGCTCGCAGTGAGCCGAGATCATGCCACTGCACTCCAGCCTGGGCGACAGAGCGAGACTCCGTCTCAAAAATAAATAAATAAATAAATAAAAAATAAAGTAACAAAGTGACAGCCATGCTGAAAGATGAAAGACTGACATGGAGCAAAAGAAAAAGGGGTGAAAAATCTAGATCTATACTGGATATACACCCAAACTTAGCTTAGAGCACTGATGTCTCAGACACTTAACTATATGAACAGAGTGGCCACCAAGCTAATTTTCTCTGAGATAAACTAGTTTGGAAAATGGTTAATTGGTTAATCTAGTTTGTGATATTATACTTCTATTTTAAAATAATTGGAAAGCAGTGATTTGTGATTCTATAGTGCAAATAGATTGAAGTAAAGATGTACATCTTTTCTGTTTAGTTACCCTGAGATCTTAAGACTCTTGCTTGCCCTTAGTGGGAATCAAAGACTTGTTTCTTGAACTAAGTTTTCATCTATTAAATGGATGAAAGCATTGTCCAATGGAAATATCAGATGTTGCCCACTAAAGACTGTGTTAGATATTTTTCCCTAATAACTTCACACAGCCACCTGTGGGAGTGTTTAAACTCATTGATTTTTTTTATTCATTTCATTGATTTATTGATTTTTTTTTGAGATGGGGTCTTGCTCTATCGCCCAGGCTGCAGTGCAGTAGCACCATCTCAACTCATCACAACCTCCACCTCCTGGGTTCAAGTGATTCTCCCACCTCAGCCACCTGAGTAGCTGGGATTACGGGCATGAGCCACCACGCCTGGCTAATTTTCCTATTTTTAGTAGAGTTGGGGTTTCACCAAGTTGGCCATGCTGGTCTCGAACTCCTGACCTCAGGTGATCCACCCACCTTGGCCTCCCAAAGTGCTGGGATTACAGGCATGAGCTGGAGTGCAGTGGTACAATCACAGCAGTGGCTGGAGTGCAGTGGTACAATCACAGCTCTGCAGCTTCGTGCTCCTGGGCTCAGCTGATCCTCCTACCTCAGCCTCCCCAGTAGTTGGGACTATACAGGCATGGCCACCATGCCTGGCTAAATTTTGTAGAGACAGGGCTTCCCTATGTTGCCCAGACTTTTATTGATTTTGTTAACAAATATAGTTCTTGTTGATCATTGATAATTTTTAAAGTTCTGCTCAATAATCAAGTCTACTGAAGAAATCTGAGAAAGCAGAATCTGGATTTTAGTGATGAAATAGAAGAAAGAAGTCATGTGAGTCGAACAGAGCTGTAGAGCAAAACCCAGTTGTAACGAGTTGAGCTCTGTTCCCCAGAAAAGATAAATTCAAGTCCTTCAAATGTGACCTTATATGGAAATAGCATCTTTGCAAGTGTAGTTAAGATGCAAGCTGAGGTCATGCTGGATTATGGCAAGTACTATGTCCACTCACTGATGTCTTTATAAGAAGAAAGAGACATACAGATACACACAGAAAAGAAGATCATGTGATGGTGGAAGCAGAGACTGGAGTGACAAGCTAAGGAATGCCAAGGGTTATTAGCAACCATCAGAAGCTACAAGGAGGACGTGGGACAGGTTCTCTTTCGGAGCCTCCAGAATGAACTAACCCTGTCAACATCTTGATTTTGGATTTCTAGCCTCCAGAATGTAAAAAAAAAAAAAAAAATACATATCTGTTATTTCACATCATCAAGCTAGTGGTAATTTATTATGGCAGCTCAAGGAATCTAACACACAGTGGTTTGTTTTATGTTTTGTTCATTTCTGTTTTATGTTTTGTTCATTTCTGTTCTTGATCCATGTTACAAAGTGCTTAACAAATAACAAAAAAAAACTAATTTTTAGATGGTTACATTAAAATAGAAGGCCATGTGTAGAGGGCCACACCCTTGACACATGTCCTCTGTCACAATGGGCTTGAAGTCTATCAGAGCCAGAGCACATACCAAGGGGCTAGGCCCCACCATCTTACATTCTAGCCTTTTCAGATGTGCAATCCACCATTCATAATGCTTAGTGAATGCTGCCTTGATGATTAGCATTCAGAGCACTTGGAAACAAAACAAAACAAAACAGGCCAGAGCCTCATCAACTTTGAGCAGCTGTTGGGAAGCCAGCAAGATTGGGCCATGTGAACATGTCTCACCAGTTTCATTAGGACATGCCAGTACACATTATTATAACTGAAAATCAGAAGCCAGAACAGACTCTTTATGGAATAGGTTATTATCACCAGGCTGTTCAGTAACACAGCTTCTCACAGATGTCGTTAACTATATCCACTATCCTTGGACAAAGCTGAACTAAGATGATCCTCTTTTCAAATTATAACAATCACATCTTTGTATGCCATTATTCTTGAAATGTGATTAATTCGTGAGTTTATCAAAAGCCTGTTCTCAAAAATGTTAGCATTTCTCCTGGCAAAATCTATGGCTCTGTAAAGACTTTCCCAGTGTTAGGAATAAAAAATAGAAAATATTTGGAAAAAATAAATGTATGCTACTGTTAATGTTCTTGCTCTTGTTGGCTTCTTAAATTATCTGGGGACAAACTTAACCATTCTCTTATATTTGAGAAAACAGCTTTTTTTAAGATATCAGACTTCCTAAAACATATGTGCATGTGTGTGTATATACACACACACGCGCACATGCACACATATATGTAAAGGGCATAGAGAAAAAGAAAAAATATGTGAAGTAAATAAAAATTAGATGTATTTTGATATTTCCACATCTTGAAATAAATTAAAACTTTCAGTTTCAAGAAAATTTAAACAGTTGGACTTTAAGCACATACTTCATTTTAATATAAATGATGCCAAATAAATTGCTTTGAGATACCACATCTATGTAGAATCATTCCCTTAATGAATGTCACAGGTTTCTTTGTCAGCTTTGATAACCAAAAGCAAAACAAAAGAACAAAGGATTGACTTCTGCAATAGCTGATAAAAGGAAAATGTTATAAAAGGATTATTTAACAGTACTTAAAATATTGTCAAATGTAACAATACTTATCAAATATATACTTGAGACTGGAGGCTAGAGGACAGCAGGACATAGTTTTTTGTTAAAAATGTTGAACAGTAAAGATGTAGCCTAGGTCAATAGCTTGGGTATGGGGAAGCTCTGCTTTTGGTTTTCCAAAAGAATATTTTTATAAATTTCAAGATTCTATTGTATGATAAAAAGTATCTAAAGTTCTACATTTCAGTAGTCTTTAAGATAGTTTCTAGCTAGCCTATATACAGAAATTTGTTATATTCTGGAAAGTAAAACTTCCACAAAGTAAAGCAATATAGAGACTAGCCTCCAAAGAGGATGGACTATTTAGCCAACACTTTGGGTTTATCTGCCCAAATTTTCCCTCTCAACACATACAATTAAGCCCTGGGTCCCCAGAAGCCATGTCCTTAAAATGTGACATTGCCTGCCTGGTCCAATTGGATTGGACATGGGTTGGGCCTTTCATTCCACTATGCAATGAGTTTCTTTCCAGGATACTGGAATTAGGTATGCTATACTATAAACATAGTTTGGCTGATTTCTTGAAGAGAGGAAATGTAAACTTAGGAACATCGAGTAGCTCTTTTCTATTATATCTATGGCAAGCTTGTCTAGCTCATGGCCCACAAGCCACATGCAGCCCAGGATGGCTTTGAATGTGGCCCAACACAAATTCATAAACCTTCTTAAAACATTAGATTTTCTTTTAAAGATCATCAGCTGTCTTTAGTGTTCATGTATTTTATGTGTGGACCAAGACAATTCTTCTTCTTCCAATGTGGCCCAGGGAAGCCAAAAGACTGAACACCCCTGGTCTATGGGATAGTTATGAGTCTGCAGGAAAAGAGGAAAAAAAAAATGAAAAGGAGAAGAAAAAGCAGTAGATGCATGAAGAAAGGGAAGATAAAAGAAAAGTTTATCTAGCATTTCAGTTTCTGGTTCAGCTTGTTCCTGAGAACCACATGCAACATATATTCCAAGAGGTGATTTTTATAATCATTATCACCATTTATTTAAGATATTTTGGGTGAGCTTTTAATATTTTTCAGTTAGAGAGTGCCAATAATACAGAAATTGGTAGAAAGATGAGTTAACTGGTAAAACTGAATGAGTTAAGACAGAATGATGTGGTTAATGTTTCACCAATTCCAGGATGGGATAGTCACAACCTTTGTCATACCTTATAATACAAACCAGACATATGCACACCTACACACAAACTTGGACATGGTGGCTCACGCCTATAATCCCAGCACTTCAGGAGGTGGAGGCGGGTGGATCACCTAAGGTCAGGAGTTCGAGACAAGCCTGGCCAACATGGTGAAACCTCATCTCTACTAAAAATATAAAAATTATCCAGGTGTGGTGGAAGATGCCTGTAGTCCCAGCTACTTGGGAGGCTGAGGCAGGAGAATTGCTTGAACCCGGGAGGCGGAGGTTGCAGTGAGCTGAGATCACATCATTGCACTACATCCTGGGCAAGAGAGCTAGACTCCGTGTCAAGAAATTAAAAAACAGACATATGCACATAAGACAACTTAAAAACAAATAATAACAATAATAACAAAGAATCTTAAAAACAAAGATAAAAGATACTTTACATTCAAAGAAGCAACAATAAGACTGACATCTGGCTTCTCAACAGAAACAATACAAGCCAGAAGGTAATAGGGTGTCATCTTTAAATTTCTGAAAGAAAATAATTGCCAACCTAGAACTCAAAACCTAGTGAGAATATCCTTCAAAAGTGAAGGTAAAAATAAAAACTTTCTAAGAATGGCAAAAACTAAGTGAATTTTTCAACATACTAGCTCTACAGTGGGGGAAGGAGAGAGGGAAGGGGGAGAAGGAGGGAAGGGGGAGAAGGAGGGAAGGGGGAGAAGGAGGGAAGGGGGAGAAGGAGGGAAGCGGGAGAAGGAGGGAAGGGGGAGAAGGAGGGAAGGGGGAGAAGGAGGGAAGGGGGAGAAGGAGGGAAGGCGGAGAAGGAGGGAAGGGGGGAAGGAGGGAAGGCGGAGAAGGAGGGAAGGGGGGAAGGAGGGAAGGCGGAGAAGGAGGGAAGGGGGAGAAGGAGGGAAGGGAAGGGGGAGAGTAGGGGAGGGAAGGAAGGGAAGGAGGGGAGGGAAGGAAGGGAAGGAGGGGAGGGAGGGAAGGGAAGGAGGGGAGGGAAGGAAGGGAGGGAGGGAAGGGAAAGAAGGGAAGGAGGGGAGGGAAGGAAGGGAGGGAAGGAAGGGAAGGAGGGGAGGGAAGGAAGGGAAGGAGGGGAGGGAGGGAAGGGAAGGAGGGGAGGGAGGGAAGGGAAGGAGGGGAGGGAGGGAAGGGAAGGAGGGGAGGGAGGGAAGGGAAGGAGGGGAGGGAGGGAAGGGAAGGAGGGGAGGGAGGGAAGGGAAGGAGGGGAGGGAGGGAAGGGAAGGAGGGGAGGGAGGGAAGGGAAGGGAGGGAAGGAAGGGAAGGGAAGGGAGGGAAGGAAGGGAAGGGAAGGGAGGGAAGGAAGGGAAGAGAGGAAGGGAAGGGAGAGAGGAAGGGAAGGGAAGGAAGAGAGGGAAGAAAGGAAGGGAAGGGAAGAAAGGAAGGGAAGGGAAGAAGGGAAGGAAGGGAAGAAGGGAAGGAAGGGAAGAAGGGAAGGAAGGCAAGGGAGGGAAGGCAAGGGAGGGAAGAAAGGGAGGGAGGGAAGAAGGGAAGGGGAGGGAAGAAGGGGAGGGGAGGGAAGAAGGGGAGGGGAGGGAAGAAGGAGAGGGAGGGGGTAGGGAGAAAAGAAGGGGAGGGAAGGGGGTGGGGAGAGAAAAAGGGGAGGGAAGGGAGGGGGAGAGAAAGGAAGATAAGAAGGGAAGGGGAGAAGAGAAGGGAAGATAAGAAGGGAAGAGGAGAAGAGAAGAAGGGAAGGGGGAAGAGAAGAAGGGAAGGGGGGAAGAGAAGAAGGGAAGAGGGGAAGGAAAAGAGAAAGGGAGAAAAGGAAGGGGAGGAAGAGAGAGGAAGGAAGCAGAGGAAGGAGGGAAGCAGGGGCAGGGAGGCAAGAAGAGAGGAAGAAAACTCTTCCTTATAGTAAAAGCCCAGCAAATAAACATGAAGGATTTTAGGATTCTCGTGGTGCTAAGTATCACCTCACCACCACACATGTTAAGGATAGAGGGGAAACTGTATTTCTATAATAAGAGACTAAGATTGCAACACCTATAAAACATTCTTGCAAAAAAACATTAATCTGAATATAATCAAGCCTCTAGATCTACCTTCCTGTTTACTAACATTTTACCAGTTACAGCAACAAGTTAAATTAGAAACAAGTCAAACGTGGAAACAACCAGACAAATTCACAATAATCTTTAATCCTACCAGCCTGGACTCTTCAAAACGTCAAGGTCAGCATGTTAAGTGAAAGCCAGGAACAGAAAGACAAATGCCACATGTTCTTACACATAGGAGAAAGCTAAAACGGTTAATCTCATGGAAGCAGAGAGTAGAGAGTAGAATAGTAGTTACTAGGGGCTGGAAAAGGGAGGTAGAGGTAAAGAGACGTTGCATAAAGGATACAAAATTACAGCTAGCTCAGATAGACAGGAGGAATAGATTCTAATCCTCCATAGCACTCAGCGACTACAGTTTACAATTCTTATATATTTTCAAATAGCTAGAAAAGAAGACTAAATGTTCCCAACACAAATAATTGTTTGAAGTGATGGATATTCTAATTACCCTGATTTGATCACTACACATTGTATATATCAAAATATCCTTATGTACCCCATAAATATGTACAATTATTAAATGACAATTAAAAATATGAATTTTAAAATAGTTTTCTTAAAAATTTAAAGGTCAATGTCATTTTATTAAAAAAGATGGGAAAGAGTTCTAGACTAAAGAGATATAATAATCAAAGTCAATGGGTAAACCTTAATAGAATCTTTATTCTGGTAAAAAAAAAAAAAAAAATCCATAAAGGGCACACTTGGGAAATTGGAGAACTTTAAATATGGACTGAATATTAGAATGTATTAGAATGTATGTTAATTTTCTTAAGTGTGATAACATTGTGTTTATGCAGAAGAACTATTTTTATGATATATATATGTGTATATACATATACATATTAAGTAATGTGTCAATTATATATATATTAAGTAATGTGCACATGCATATATACATATTATATACATATTAATATACACATGCATATATACATATTATACATATTGTACATATTAAGTAATGTGTCACACTATCTAAACCGTACTTTCAAGTGGTGCAGCAAAGATGAAAGAGAAAGAGTTGAAATCTGAGTGGAGAATATATGGGAATCCATTTTGCTATTCTTCCTCTTTTCTGTATGTTTGAAACTTTCCCTAATTAAAAAATGGAGATGGGAAATAATTTTATTTAAATCTCTAATGAAAGCAATTTAACAAATAGTGTAAGGATCTATCAGTCAGTTCTTTATCTGTTGTAAGTGACAGAGGCCACATTGCAAAATGACTTGTAGTTAGGGGGAGCATTTTATTGTTTCTCAGAATAGATATGATTCTGTATGTATTTTTGGATACAGATGCTTAAATATTGTCACCACAAGTCTTTCTGGTCCATCTCTTGGCTCTGGATTCTCCTAAGCTTCGAAGGAGCATGGCAACCAACAGCAGCCTCTCCCTTACAGCCTACTTGCTTAGCAGCTCTGGCAAAAACAGGGGGCTGCTTCCAAGTAGTCCGAGCCAAAGTATCTCACATCAGCTTAGGTCAGATGTCTGAACAAATCAATGTGTGCAGCATAACTGAACATACCAGTGGGCCAGTTCTAAAATACACACCTACTCTTGGAATTGCAAGTGGTGTCAACTACACTGACTGAAGTGATTAGGTCCTTATGCAAAGGTTACTAAAAATAATAATAATAATAATAATAATAAATCTGACTGTTGCCATCAAAAAGGGTGGGGTGAGTTAGAAAATGAGCAGAAAAAAAAACAACAGATGAGCAATAGGTAACTAATAATCTGTCACTCTAAGGGAGGGTGGTGGATGCCAATAATGACCAATCGCAGATTCTTCCCTCTTTAACGGGGGCATGGACAGTCAGAGACCTGGGCTATATACAGGGCATGGGACGCAGGGACTAACATCTCCACTGAGGAAGGCCCAGAGAGAGGAGATCTGTGGCAGGAATTTATTTTATTATGATGAATGCATTAAATAGGAAGCTTTCAACTATAAGGCAAAGAATTTCTGAGTAGAATGTCCTAAAAAGGAGGTTCCTGCTGCTGAGGAATTTTGGAAGCATTCGCAGAGGCAATGTCTCCTCTGTTGGCCATAACAACTGCCCTCATCACCCGGTTTTCAAGGATCCATTCCACTGACTCTCTCTCTAGGCTCAACTGCCCTTCCAGGTGGCCCTCTCAGCCAAAGTCCCTGCATGTTAATTACATACCAGCTCTTTCTATGGAACAGCCCCATCAGGTCCAGACAGAACACTCACCCATCACTGGTACCAGAAAATCTACTCATTGCCATGAAACCACCTTTTTGCTTGGCTGTGAGGGTAGCCTGCTAGCATGACAAGGGCCAAATACCAGTCCCTTGTGCTCTTTAACATCAAAGGTACCAATAAGATCTCTGTACTCCTCTAAAAACCTTCTCACTTGAAGTGAGGAGAAATTCCCACCCACAATGAGAAAGTAAAATGCCACTGTTCTCCAACAGCCACTTCCAGGAAATTCTCTCTCTTCTCATTTTAACCTTCGTATTATCATGAAGAGGGATGTTGAGTGAGAGTTTATAAAACTGGATGTTTTGATAGTTTCTTTGCAAACCAAGCATTGGTGATCTGGCATCCACCACCCTGCCTTAGAGTGACAGACCCTATTGCTTTTGTTCTTGGGTCTTCAGACAATACTGAGATGGCAAAGCATCCCATATTAACATCCGATTACATCTGACTGGCTTAGCCCAGGAAGGATTTATTCCCAGGCACTGATAATCTTACCAACCAAACAAAAATGGAGTTATAACTTTAAAGGAAAAAAACTATTTGATAGGCAACCAAATGTATACCACATAGCAGAATTCACATTTTTTAAAATCTAGAATGGGACCTATTTGCCTTCAAATGGTTTGAGATAAGTGGAAGGTTTAGGAAGAGGTATTGTCTTGAGAATAGAAATATTTGAAATGTGACTGTGTTTGTTTTTTATTCAAAACAAAACAAAAAACAGGCCACTAGATTCTGAGCTTTTAAACTTCCCTCTGTTTTCTGACCACCATATTTTCAGTATCTGGAATGAAGCCCAAGGTCTTATAAATACTTATTGATTGTCTGACTACAGACCAGTTACTTCATTATAAAAGAGTTTGTTTGCAAAGGACTCATTAATGCCAGTATCCTTGCATATGTGATTGCATAGTATAAACATAGACAATGCATTCTATATATTGTAACTCTTGTTCTTGGAATGTTTCTGCTGCGCTGTGCATTTGTCAAGAGTTAAAATTTAAGAGTTTCTGTGTAAATGCCATTTAAATCCACAATCCAATTAATGCATTAAAAGCTGACAGAGTTTTTGCTAAAAATCACCATTTGTCATGTATTCTGTGCCCTGGTATTATCCCTACAGATATATAAGGCTAAAAAAGGCCACCTATTACTGTAGAGATGTATCTAAAAAATCTCTCAGGCTGCCTGTAATAATCTCCATTATGTATAATGACCATTTTGATAATAGTCTTTAGAAGAGGTAATGGCCCTGCTGAACGGTTATTACCTGTCTGTTCATGCTGGAAGCAAGATGCAGAAGCCAGAGGGGACAGTCAAATGGTCCTTGTGGTGTATTCTGAGGAAATAAGAAATATTTAACAGAATGCAAGAAACAGACAAGCGAGTGCCTTTTGTGGCAGGACTGGCCGCCTCTCTGCCACAAGCCTTCTGAATTTCATAATTTAAAGCAAATGCTCCCAATAATGGACCTGCTCTCAGCCTTCAGACCAATTTTGTCCAGAGCATCACCACCTGGCCTATTAAGAGGAAGAGGAAAAGACAACTGAATGTTATCATATTCCTTCCCATATTGTTGGTAGTGGGATAAACTGATGTCAACAGCTACTCCAGTGGGGGGATAGAGATAGTTGATTGTTTCTAATCAGCCCTCAAAATGGAGGCCTACCTGTGGCTTAGGTCAAACTGTGGACATGCCCAATTTTATCCAGATTCAGCTGCAGCTATGAGAAAACATACATTGCCCCTGAAGACGGTAATTTCAGAGATTCAATTGTTTCATGTCCATGGGGCAAATTCATGCCCCGTCTCTGGGAGCAGAACAGATTTTGTAAAACTTAATGGAGGCTCCCCTTTATTCTGACGTACATCATCTTATGCCTCCCCCGAAATAGACGAGGGGAACTAATAGGCTAAAGGTGTAAAATAGGTTTTTAATGGGGTAAAAGGTCTAAAGGAGACTTTTGTCCCAAAAGGATTGAGGATGAGGTCACAAATTGTTCATAGGCATTATTGAGGGGAGGATGGAGTGCAGGTGCCATGGTTAAGTTCTGAGTAAAACCAATGCAAACAGGTGTTGCTTGTTTGTTTTTGTAGTACTGCTTCTTACAGCCTTTAACCTGTCCATCTGTATTGTGAATCTCTAAAAAAGAAATAATATAATACTGGATAATACCATAATTTCATCAAAACCATTTATCTAAGGGCACCTTTTTTATTTATGGAAATATGAGAGATAACTCTGTCATTGGTTTATATCTGCATTGCATGATATGGTAGCCACTGACCACATATGACTACTTAAATTTAAATTAATTAAAATGAAAATTAAAACTTACTCCTCAGTCACACAAGCCTATTTCAAAGGCTCAATTAGCCATAGTGGCTAGTGGCTAGTGGCTACCATATTAGTGCAGATACAAGACATTTTTATCATTGCAGGAAGTTTTATTGGGCAGCACTGCTCTAAATAATATGCCATTTTACATTGAATTTGAAATGCAGCTTTTTACCTCTCAAACAATAATTGTTCTAAAACATACACTCATTCTCAAAATGAATTTTCACTCCACAGAAAAGCAGAATATGCAATATCCATATTCATTCTAAATTCACACAAATTACAACACCTATGGGGATAAAAATCTCAGTAATTCTGAAAATTGAAGAAAGTAAGGAAGGTCTGAAATCATGTCAACTTCTAAGCAAAGCAGCAGAGAAGGCCTTAAGGGTGAGAAGAAAGCTAACTCAGTGGAAAAGTATTTCTGGCACAGATATTAAAAGAACCACGTAGGTCTGTTCAAACTAATCAGTGATCCATAACTGAAGCATCCTTTGCAAAATTCCAAGTTGTGAATAGTGCTGTCTTCTAGGAGCTATAATTTAGGAAATATTGGTATTGATATTTGCTGGGTCCAAGGAGGGAAAATTGAACTACATGACCCTTAGCATAGTTCTTGGCACACAGTAATTATTTAAGACATGTAAGTGGAAGGACAGGAGAAATTCAATACAACAAATATTTTTAAGCATCTCATGTGCTAAACACTACGCTAAGGATGATACAAAGATACATGAGGTTTAGCCCTTGTCCTCAAGGAGCTGTTTTTCAGTAGCAGAAGGTTATGTACAGAGACATAAATAATGCATGTAGAAATTCAAATGAGATTGATCACTTCCAGACAGGAAGATGAGAAAGAGTTTCATGGAAAATGTGCCGTTTGAAATAGATCTTCAACGATTAAAGTTTTGATTGAAATGGAAGAACAAAGGTGTGTATGTTATGGAAAAACTGAGCAACAATCTTTACAGTGAAACTTAAGCTTCAACTTCTCCAAGAAGCCTGAGCTATCTCAATCTTCATAGATCTAACGGAGATAAACTATGTTGGTTGTCTACATGATCTAGAATTGGAAGTATCTATGACTCCTAAAATAACACTTGAAGTTGGACACTCAAAATCTACATTACTCTATTGAGAAATAGGCATGGAATCTGCTTAAAAGGGGTGGCTATAAACCTCTGACCATAGGAGATGAAACTCCTGTCCACAGAAATCCTTTCATTTTCCAGACTGATGCTTTCTTACACAAAAATAATCTAGAGTTTGCATAACATCAAAGTCTCCTATTCTCGGGAATAAAGACTTGGATTTTACCAAATCAAGATTTCTAGAAGCAAAACATTAAAGAGATCAATTGCTTTACAGGATGAAATAAGAAATGAACCTGAAAATCAGTACCTGAGACAGAATATGAGTTCAGGAAGAAAAGACAAGGAATGGAAGCAACTAAAGCAGTTCAAGTTTATCCTGGAACTGGGCAAGGTCAAATTTTAAAAATTAACAGAGGCAGAAAAAAGGAAAATCAATATTAATGAGCAACTTTTATGTACTAAGCAATATCTTTGTCTCGGTTCCCTAGACAAAGGAGACTGAAACAAGAATTAAATGTCCATGCTTTTGAGAGGTGATTCTCAGGTTGCAAAAGTGAAGGAATAATGAAAGAGATATTAAGGGAAAGGGGGAGATGGAAGGTATTGCATTTTCATGCTGGTCACAGGTCATGATGATCCATGAAGCAATGTAGCCTGCTTTGCTGGTAAATTCAGCTCAGCCCTACAGGATTTCTCCAGACAGGATATATCGAGAAACTTGGCCAAGAAACAATCTATGGGAGGGAATGATGGAGGAGATAAATTTATCTTCCATGTTTCCCCCATGTCCTGTTGCCTATTGGCTAAATGTGTGCCAAAAGGAGTTAGCTGCCCCACATTTCTGGATAACATCAACCCATATCCCACACACTCTGCTGTGGGATCCAAGTCCGGATGTGGCAAAAGAAGTCAGAACCATGGGGCACAGGGCTATTCCATCCAGCTACTCGGTGACAACCGAGGAAGTTTGAGGACTTCCAAGAACACATGCATCAAGTTACTGATAGTATTAGACCTTCTCCTAAAGTTGAAGAATGAATCTCTAGTTCTGAGGCTGGAATTACAAAGATAATCCAAAGTCAGATAACACATATAGGAAGGCAAGTTTGCATTCCCTTCCAGGGTTAAGGTCTAGAGGAAGTATGAATACAACATATTTCAGTTAAGCTCAACAGATACAACTTTATAAAACAAAAACTACTTTGTTAACTTCTGAAGCTCATGCATACTTGCATCATTTCTGGAAATAAAAATATGGTTGACATATTTGAAGTGAAAATAAAAATAGAGACAAATTTTACCTATCAAATGCGCATGAACCGTTTCATATATTTGCTTTTATTTTTTCATTTGAAGGTGGAAATTTCAATTTGAAGAGGAATAAAAAGTTCCTCATTAGCTCTTTAATTTTAAGACATGCACTTCTTAAGTGTGTTTCAATCCCTTGGGTCAATATTTCTATTTCTGATAAAATGCAAATAGCCTGAGAAGGCTAAGAGTTTTATTTGTTGTCCAGTTTTTACAATTTAAGCTACTATGAGGGTAAGATTCCATTGTTGAGAACAGGTTTAGGAAAAGAACCTGAGGCAGAAAAAAAAAAGAGGTTCCTCAACAGATGGCTGGGTCTTCAATAACAAATATCACCTGCTTCACACTTTTTCCTACAGTCAGCATGACGTGTCACCATCAGAAAAAAACACATCTCAGCAAGATCTTATCATAATGAGGGGCTGTTTACAGGATATGCTCCTTCTTAGCACCAAATCATATTTACAATTGACAGGTGAAATATACCTGTCCACCTGTCTTCTCCTAAGCAATTTGAGCTATAATGTCATTTTCCTACATCAAAAAATTTCAGTCTTGCTTTCAGCAATTTCTCAAAGACTTTAAGGACAGAGCCTTCAACAACTACATTTCTACCATCGTAGCCACCCATGGTTCTATAACACTCTGCACAGCTCCGTGCACATGCTAGAAATTTAGATGTGCACTCTGCAACATATTTCTAAGGAGATGCATCTCCTGACTGGGGGGCATGTCTGCCACCACTCTCCGACTTACACTGTTTTAAGTCTCTTTGCAGGCTGCTGTTGCCTTTTTAATTTGAAGAGAATAGTGAGGGTGGAGAACAATAAGAAAAAATCTCCCCCAAAGCTCAGAAGTCATAAAATCTGTCATCCTTTCTGAATCATATTATTGAAACTACCTTTCCTCTCTGTTGCCTTCCCTGTATTTTGTATTTAAACAATTTTCTGACCATGCCTCCTTTGTGAAGGCCCCACTACTGGAACTGAACAGCAAAGCACAGAAGATGTACAGTAATTTTAGTTACCACAGAAAGGGGGTTGACCAAGGATGCCATAGCCTATATCCCAAAATTTAGCTGGACACTCTTTCTAACCACTGCATCATGGCCCTTTAGGTAATTTCTTACTAAATTTTTATATCCATTCCAGGTAAATACTCATTTCATGGGAATTTGGAGTTTGAGTTAATATGCTTGCAAACTCAACCAGTTTTAGATTATGTCCATTACTTCTGAGGTAGGTGATTTTGAATATGTCACTGTCTTTAAGAATTGAGAGCAGTATGAAAAAAACCATTGGGATATAGAGAAGAACTCTTTTCAGCCTCAATTTTCTCATCTATGAGATGATCTTTCAAGCTCTTCCAATATTAATATTTAAGCCCTCTGAAGAATTAAGCTGTTATTTGATGCACATGCTGGTCACTACTGAACAGTAATAAGACATAATGGAAAACAGAACAATAGAAGACTTAAAAGATTCACTGTTTAAGTAGTTTTTAAAGAATACAGTAAAATATTAACATTTTAACTTCTGGGGCTATTATTTGAAGGACATAAATCTGTTTTAAAAATCAGTAGGAACAAAGATTTCATATTTTTATGATGCTTTCTTTTAAGTAATGAAATCCATAGAGAACTCAACTGCAACAAACTGAATAAATTAAAATGCATTATACATGATATAAAAGGTATGTACTATACATAGTAAAATAGATGTAATTAACATATAAACAAATGAACTAAACATAGTCTAATCTGTCTGACATTAATTTAACATGAAAGCTAAATTGGTATTATAAAACTTTACAGAATTCAGTTAACTTTCATCCTCACATTCACTACTAGATAATTTGAAGATGCCGTCATGTCTTCCCTGGTTATACATTAAAAAAAATGTTTCTCAGCCCAGTCAATGGGAGTTTATACAATGCTGCCTTGAATGAAAAACCTCAGCTGGAATTTTGTCTGCAAAGCTTTGAGAAAAGGCCCTATAATAGAAACAAAATTAAGGCAACTAAGAGCAATGATCTTTCCCTCAGGACCAATAGTACAGTCATGACCAGACTCTCATCCCTTCCAAATCTTGTGACGCTCTTCAATTATTTGGATTTCTAAAGCATCTGTGAAAAGGAATAAAGATCTGAAAATAAGATGGGGAAAGAGAAGTCAGGAGTACGTGATTAGTCTGTTTTTACGGAGATTGCCATCAGTAAGAAAAATCAGTAAGGGTTGGTACCCAGAATCTTTCTAGGAATTAATATATGATTTGACCAGGTGTTCATAAAAAGAAAAAAAATTATATCCTCAAGTCTTAAACTATTTGTGATTTCCAAGATTGTTAACACTTGGATTACAAAACAAATATTGAATGGTATTTTTAACTACAGATATTACTTGATTGAAGCAGAAAAAAAATGCCACATTAGGCCAAGCACAAAGGCGAGTTCTCATTCTTGATTTCTCTTTTCCCTTGTTTTCCCATCCCCACCATCAGCAAGTCCTGTTGGCTCAACCTCTAGAAACCCCCTAACTGTGGTGGCAATAGCAATAGGGAAAAGTTGATGGTTTCAGGGGGGATAGGAAAGCCTGAGGGGAGAAAAATGGGAAAATCAAGAGTTCTGTTTTATCTATGATTAGCTTTGAGATGCTTGTTAGACTTAAGTAAAGATGTCAAGGAGGTGGTTGGATACATGAATGTCGAGTTCAGTGATCAAGGCTAAAGATATAAACTCAGGAGTTACAGGTATTAAATTTATGATGCTATGAATAGCTGCTCACAACGTGTTCATTGGTCAAGCGATGATGGTCTCATCTATTCCACTTTATCAGCATGATTCCAGTCACTTAGTAGATACTCAATTGTTTTCTTATTGCCCTGAACTATACTGGAATGCTTCATTGTTGTGATGGTTAATACTGAGTGTCAACTTCATTGGATTGAAGGATGCAAAGTATTGATCCTGGGTGTGTCTGTGAGGGTGTTGTCAAAGGAGATTAACATTTGAGTCAGTGGGCTGGGAAAGGCAGATGCACCCTTAATCTGGGTGGGCACCATCTAATCAGCTGCCAGCACAGCTAGAATTTAAAGTAAGCAGAAAAACACGAAAAGACTAGACTGGCCTAGCCTTTAACATCAGACTCCAACTTCCTGCCCTCAAACATCAGACTCCAAGTTCTTCAGTTTTAGGACTCGGACTGGCTCTCCTTGCTCTCAGCTTGCAGACAGCCTATTGTAGGGGCTTGTGATCGTGCAGGGTTAATATTTAATAAACTCCCCTTTACATACACATATACATATATATCCTATTAGTTCTTCCCTCTAGAGAACCCTGACTAATACAATAGTACTAAGGATAAGTGTATAAGTTCCAAGTATTTTGGCTGTTCCCTACCAAAAAAAAAACTGGAGCAGCCCAGCTTCCTTGTGTCTTCTGCTCTGCCATTCCTCAAATATTTACACAAGAAAGCTCAAACCCACACTGCAGCCACTAGGAAGGGGAAGAAGTGGAGGGGGGGGCATGCTCCCTCCCTTGAAGAAAGGCCCCTGGAAATACAACTCCCACCTGCTCACATACCACTGCCAAGATCTTATCCTCACATAAGAAGTGGAGATTGGACAGCACTGAATTGTATCTACCACATGCCTATTTTGTTTTAATCTTCCTCCATCATTCAATTATTTGAAAAGCTAGCAAGGGCATATGATAAAAAATTTCAAAAAGCACTAAAGAGTCTACGTTACAAAGCAAGTCTCCCTCTAGCCACTATCCTCCAGTTCCCCAACTTCTCTACCCAGAGACCATTTCTTCTGTCTTTGCAGTCTATTCATCAAATAGACATCAAAATTTTAAACATTTTCTGTTATGAACCTGTCTTTCTGCCAGTCTCAACTAATTCCAGGCTTTTATCTCTTGAAATTACTCTCATAGATTCCTGCTACTCTTCTTGGCCAGCATTCTTTCCATCACCAAGTCACCCTTTCCCTCACTCTTGCAATTTTATGGCTTGTATAGTTTATGTGCAATTTAAAACAGTCCATTTAACCCATATGAATCAACCAACTTGAGCCCACTTAATATCAGGTTCTTATCAAAAGAGATGAGGGACCAATGTATTGATGACTACACTAGGACAGTGAAGGATGTAGCATTGATCCTTGTCATCCTGTTTCCCCAGCTGTGGTTCCAGATCCAAATTTTTTTTTACAATATGAGGATGAGCATGTTCTTCCTCTAAAGAGTTGATAGTTCAGTTTGAAACTAGTTAGAGCAATCACTTTGGACATCAACCCATTATCTAAACATGAAGGATAAGAAACCTGAATACAGCCCTGCCCAAGACCAGGTCTTGCAACTCTTTCAGTGTTCCCTTTCCTGCCCCAATCCTGTGCAATACAGTATGCCAGAACCCACCATCCTCCAGGACGGCTGTCTCAGAAGTGGGAGGAAAGCCTTCTGTTGCCTCATTTACTCCTCAGATGAACTCAAAGAAGTAGCAGCTCAGTAATGGCTGGGGCACCAGCTTTAGCTTATTTGGGGAGACAAAGTTAATCAAATACCAGCAATCAAAATGTTTCACGGCCACTTAGTGTTAGTCTATAACAAGTTATCTTAGAATTCTGCTTTCCTAAAATACATAATTTATATCAAAATGTTATTTTACTTTTACTCACAGTTGAATTGACCACAACAAACATTATTAGTTGTGAAATTCCCCCATGCAATGTTAAGTATCCAATTTTAAGAGCTTCACCTTGTTCATGATTTGGTTCTAATTTCTAATATCTACCTTTCCTAAATCTAGGAGTCTCTGCCCCTGTGTCTCTAGAAATACATTTGCATGTTTCTAATATTTCAAATCACACACAATTTTTGGCACACAACAGGAAGGAATGTAATAAATTGTTTTCCAAACTGTTCCTCTCATTTGATCAGGATTAGATTGAGAGTAGTGATCCCACTGTTAGTTCTTCAGAAAGATCACTTTACTGAGTAAAGTGAATAAAAATGATTGAAAGCTCTATTTTCAGCTGAGTGAGACTTCCAAACAGTATCCCAATCATAGCAGTACCCCATCACTATTATACCCAGTCTCTTTGATAGTTCTGTGATTAAATCTGGAATGATTGGCCAAAGAGCCTGTAGTATGTCCTGCAGAAATACCACTTCCATTCCTTTCTACTTTTATGTTCATTCAGCTACTCCATAATGAGAGCCACTCCTGGAACTTATGGCTTACTAGTAAATGTAAATCTGCCTTCTGCTAGATAGCTTCTACTATACTGGTATGGCATCTACAACGCAACCCATCCGATCAATCTCTTGATACCTACCATCTTGTATTTACTGCTTGGTGTTGAAATCTCAAGATCATCTCCCCACTGACAGACAATTCAATTACAGTATCTTAAACCAGTTTTTTAGGTGTTTCCTTCTATGCATAATAGGAACGTCCCCTCCTGAGGTATTTTTATTTCTCTACCCAAAACCAACCTATTATTTATCTGTATGATTTATCAAGACATTAGTCTACAATTTCCTTTTCCATTTAAAACTCTTGAGTTTATCTAATTCGCTGACATTTCTCAGGTCATCAATCAAAGACGACTTCATGGGCAGAAAAGCATGAGGGGAATCCCATTCATGGAGCAAACGCCGGAGAAATAAAACCATGAGGAAACTTTGAGAGGAGAAGGATATCATGGACAAAGAGGGATTTGCAGGAAGTATGATGAATCACCAAATGCTAATGCATAGTCTTCACTTTAACTTTAGGAGGGCACATGGACGACATCATTCAAGAAAGATCCTGCATCATAGCTCTACGAAACATCAAAGTTGATCATTTCACCAATACCTTGTGAATTTCCAGTGAATTAATTTTTCTAGGCATCCCAAATATAATTTTTATTTTCTCAGGTGTTTGCCAATTTCTACATTTTACTTAACAATTAACATTGTACTTAAACAATTACCAAGTATTACATCTCTGACCATGACTCCGTATCCTGTAAGATACCATCTTTAGAAACCAGAACCAAACTTGCTCCCTGCAAGAAAGGGAATCAATCCACTCAATAGTCAACATAATCCTGTTTACAACCCTGCTTAAAATATTTCTTAAAATTCCAAGAGCTCCTCCCCAAAATAGGAATGTTTTGAAAATAAAACACATCATTGGCTTGTTTTTGCAATTAAATGAGATAACGAACGTAAAGAGATACTACAATATAGGGTATATTATGTGCCCACAATCGATGTTTATGATCAACATTAGCTATATATATCTTATCCTGTATACATTCAATTTAAAATGAACATCACAGAACATATTCTAAATTAGATGAGAAACATAAGAACATGAAAATGACTGCATGTGAAAGCTACAGATAAAATATCACCATTGCAAAAGCCAGAAAGAGACCAGTTTTTACCGTCTTCCATACTGCCTAACTCTTAGGATACAACAGCATCAAAATTGGGAAACAGACTTGCTCATTGGGGAGTTCATGACAAATTCAGTTTATAAAATAAAATCAGAGGAATTCTAGAGACACTTTCCCTGGGATATATTTCATTTTTAAAAAAAGAAGAAATGATTTTAGCTCTTACCCCTAGCAGCTTGGCAATGAGCTAGTACGTTATTAAGATATCTGTCAAAAACAGCTCAGTTAGCAGGAACGGAGCTATGGAATGTGTCCTTAGGGAACTTTCAAACCAATGCCATTAATGTAATATCACAAAACAGAAAACAAAATAGACAACACAAAAATAAAGGGTGAAGGCAAAACAACCTCATTATTAGCTGTAGGGAGAGACCTGAAAATTTCAGGCCATGTGATTCTTCAAAGGATGACTCATGATACCTGAAACGTGTAAATGACCCATGAGATAGGGATGTGGCCAGAAGAAAAAAAAAATAAAAATGCAGAAAGACAAAGGAAGTCTGCTGCTCAGGCATAAAAATAAAAATAAAATAAAAATAAAAAAATAAAAGAAACACTCCGTTTTTGCTTCCAAGGGCAAGCAATGGATATTTGAGAATGAACTCTTTCATCTCAACCATGTCCCAGTTCTCAGCAGGGCCCGAAGAGCTTCAGTCTAACAATGCTGTTTCTAGCCTGATATGTTCTCACCTTGAGACAGGCTATTCATGGCAAAAAAAGAGGCAGGGCTGTTCAAGACAGGACAGGCATCCCACAAACATATCAGGAAAAGGACCATGACATTTCAGAAGGCCAAAGCACTCCAGTCCCTAAGAGCTGTTTAATTTGTTCTCCATCTATCTAATGGCATACATTTGGCCTCCTCTCCCTTGGACCACTGCTCCCAGTATCAGAGCCCAGGCATCTGAGGAGAGACTTTGGCCCGGTGCTTCCTCATATTTTCAGGTCCTCTTTCACTTCCATTCTTTGGCTTCAAAATGAGCACAAATTGACAAAATGGAATCATTTCTGCTTGGCACAGAGCTTGGCAACCAGATAACACCGGCAAAAAGCACCCGCATTTGCTCTCCCCAACATCCATCGGCATGCAAAGTTCCAAGATGGAAATTTGTTTCTCCTGCAGTTTTATGACACTTCTACTGCCTGATTATCCCACTTTATGGCAATTTGCATCGTTATGGGCCTGCGGCAAATGAAACAAATTGCCATAAAATGTTGGGAAAATCCTAAATCATGGCTCTGTCTGGCCTGCTGAATGATGACGCTGGGGTTGAATTCAGATGGTTCGGTTCATTTTGCTACAAACAGTCATGCTGGCCTTAATGGGTGTCACTGGCTCGCACATCAGGCTGCGTGGTGACTACTAAATGAGGCAAACTAATAGAATTTTTTTTCCAATGCACTAAGCAAGTCTTCAGTAAAGAAAAACACATTGATTCCGAAGTTGTTTACTACCAACTAAATAGAACTCCTATAGCTTTTCCCATGCAGCCCACATTAGAGCTAAATTAACAGCCCTCATATGTAACCATTCTACTAGTAGCAGACAAAAGTGCTTACACCATTAGGAATGTAAGTTGCCTCAGTCTAAATCATGATACAGAATATTGTCTTTCTCATTTAACTGCCTAGCTATCAAAAGTTGTAATATCAAGCATAGACAAGCCTTTCAAGAAAAAAACAAATGCACTGAAAGGTCATAAATAATTGCTACATTTTAATTTAATGGTGATGTGTAAGCTTTAAAATAAAGGAACAGGAGCTGATGGCTAGACATGCAAAAATGAGAGAGATTCAGGAAGGATGACAACTTTGATAAGTATTATGATCCATGTTGATCACAATCTTGGCTCTGCTTTTGTCAACTTCTCACAGGAGTAAATTTATGAGAGGAGAATCTTCATAGTAAGAAACTCTCTTGGCTCACAATATAGAAGATTCATTTGGACAATGAGGCTGAAATAAAAGCAATGAATTTTATTTCTCAGAACCTCCCGTATGTCACATCCTACTAATCTCTGAGTCATCCTCAACGTCCCGACCCAAGAACCTTGCAGGGAATGCTCAGCTTTTTCCACCCGCAGAGATAACTCTTTCAGAACCACCCTTCCTTCCTCCATCTCCATCATGGATGTGTCTAGTGTCATGTAAAACAAATAGCCGAGAATACCTAGATGTGAAGAGAACCTGAAGGTGACATAGAGTCCTGGGTAGGGGATTCAAATCATGAGGAACAAGCTACATGAAGAATTTGCTTTCCAGACAATTGTATATGTTCTAGAAAGCAGAGAGCTTTTATGGGGACTGGTTTCACATTTCTTAAGACCCACACGCTTTTCATGTAATATTTGACTAGAAAGAGTCATTAAATTAACAATTATCATTTACATGGATTTAGTACATGCCAAGGAGTGTACTGAGAGGTTTAAATGATTAGTTGATTTAATTAGTCCACCTCTCCTTTAACCACGTATAGATAAGTAACCTAATTCTTAGGCTAAGTGACTTTCTCAAGGATGCATGGATAGTAAGTGGAAGGTCTAGAATCTAAACCAAGATCTAATCTCACCATTAATGACATGCTCTTCACCACTGCGCCACACAGCTGCATTGTAAAAATCAACTTTTCTGCTAAATTAACATCATTATTAGCTCAACAATGAAGTCCACAAGGATAAAAGATCCTTGCATAATTTTAACAAGTATCACACATTTGGCTTCTCCTGGATGATTTTTATGACTCATTAGTCTAGCCAGTTTTTCTTCTAACTCATTTATCCTTTTCTATTTTACTGTCATTTTCTAGATAAAGTATCAAATTCTCTCAATACAGAAAAATGAAAAATTTTTGACTCTGGCCTTTACTTTCCTTCTTGAACTTGCTCATTTTAGGTACAGAAACTACACCTGGTAAGCCAAGCCTGTAACACTAAGCAACTTAAAGTTCTTGAGTATTTGCTATTTATGGCAGTTCGAATTCTTGTTATATGTGACAAATAAAGGTGAATATTTCAAGACTCTACATATTTATTCTGTTTTCCCTGAGGTTTCACGTACATCCCTATCTGTTTGGTTTCTGAAGTGGGAAGCATAAAAGAATTTCTAGAAATCTACACTGCCTTGAACCACGGGTCCTGGTTTGCAGTTTCTAAAGCACTTGTTAAGTTTGTGAATCTATATTATATTTAGATTTTGAAGCATCACTCTGGCACATACTACATATTCAATCTCCTATTTGAGAGGAGCATAATTGAGCTAACATTATGTAGTGCCAACCAAATTTGTGTTTGACTTTAAACCAAGGGCTTGGTAGTTTTGGAACCCACCTGCATTGTTCAGGGGTAGTTTCCATCCATCAATACAGACACACTGGCAATTCCTCAGGAAATGCTCCCGATGCTTGTGTGCCATCAATATGACCCATGGGAACCAGACAAGCCACAAGTTTCCAATCTTTCTCTCAACTCTCCAAATGGGTAGCACAAATGCAAATTTATTTATCTTTTTTTATGAGAAACAACACAAATTATTTCGTGGTTCAAGTATCTCTATTTAAAATATGCATTTTTAAAGATGCAAACTCATTAAACATTTTCTGTTTGAAACAACATTCATCAATTAACCTGCAGAAATAATAGCCACATCATGCTATCAATAATACTTTAAAACTTGCTTTCATTTTGAGGACTTGACCTATTGCTTATCATACATTGTAGGCAATCTCTAATAGGTTTTATCTATCAGAATCCTAGCTGAAATTTTCAAAGAATCCAGTCCATTAACAAGTCATCTTAGAAATCTCATGAGTTGAGAGGAAGTGTATTATGGAGTTAAGAGCGCAGATTTGAATCTCTTTGGCTCAAAATTGTAATTCTGAATTGTGTGACTTTGCGCAGGTTACTTACTTTTCAGATAAACTTCATATGTAAAATGGGAACAGTAATAGCACCTACCTTATAAGATTACTGTGGAGATTAAACAGCATATAGGTGGTAGACACATCTAACTGTCTAATAAAACTTGTGTTCCCCCTTAGTATGATATTCTAAGTGTGAAGCAACTTCCTAGGCAGGAATCACATCTACCAATCACTCCTTGCATCCAGGGGTAATATGTCACCACTTTTCCCCAGTGAAATGCGAGGAAAAGTGATATATTTCTCTTCCAGGCCAGGACTTTTAAGTACCAATGTGTCTTGTCCCTAGCTTCTACTAGCTGAAGGCAAAGGATAACAATGTCCTGTGGGAAGATGTCCTCACGTGATAGAAACAGCCTGGATCACTGAGTCACTATGAAAAGGAAAGTCACTCATCAACCAGGAGCACCCATGAGCTAAGAAAAACTTGTATTGTGAGAAGCCACTAAAATTGTGAGCTTTATTATAGCAGACAACATTATCCTACCTAATTAAACCTGCAAAGAGTTTAGCATAGAGCCTGGCATGTAATAGTTTTCAGAATGTTTGCATGCCTTTGACCACAACCTAAACACTAGAATCAGATTCAGGATGTTAAATTTTCTTTTTTTTTCTTTTTTCTTTTTTTTTTTTTTTTCAGACAGAGTCTCGCTGTTATTTAGGCTGGAGTGCACTGGCACAATCTTGGCTTACAGCAACCTCCGCCACCTGGGTTCAAGCAATTCTGCCTCAGCCTCCCTAGTAGCTGGGATTACAGGCATGCGCCACCACACCCAGCTAATTTTTGTGTTTTTAGTTAAGATGGGGTTTCACCATGTCGGCCAGGCTGGTCTCAAACTCCTGACCTCAAGTGATCCACGGGCCTCAGCCTCCCAAAGTGCCAGGATTACAGGTGTGGGCCTCTGCACCCTGCCTCAGGATGCTAAATTTTCAAAATGACTCCCACCTTGATTCACATTATAGTTCAACCATCTTCACTAAATATTTGCTGAGAAGCTACTATAGTCTAGGCACAATTTTCTGAGTATATAGTGGTAACTAAGTACATTCCAGTCTTCATTAGAGCTTCTATTCTAGTCTGGCAACACACAATATAAATATGTAAATACTGGATAAATAAGTAAAGTGATTCTGGATAGACTGTGATAGAGAATGGCTTGGGGTAAGAGAGGCCATTTTAGAAAGAATTTTTAGAGAAGTGTTTCTGAAGATGAAAAACAATGTTAATAGCTAACATCATGCAGTGTATTCATACTATATCAACTTAACTAAGCTGGAATCTACATTTCCTAGAATTCCTTTCCTTGCATAGTTCCAGGTTAATATGAGACAAAAGAGATGTTACACGAATTTGGAAAGCGGAAGTGAGGGGGCCATATTCTCTTGTGCTCAGAAGCACAGCGCGGTACACAAGGCACTGTTGCAACTCACACAATTTGCTGCTGATCTGCTGCTGATCTGCTGCCTCACTTTGTTGGCAGGGGCACTGACTAACCATGTTGCTCTGTTAGCTATTGCAGGATCTCGTTCTTCAATTTCTCCTACTCCTGGGCCATGTGTGTTTGGCTCTGAAAGGAGGAAATTGACGTCACTGCAGTGGGAAGCTTGGAGTAAGTGAGCCACCAAACCCAAGTTTCAGTTCTCCCTTGTGTTTTCTCCTTTCTCCTCGCCCTCTCCCACTTTACATTCATCTTTCCTTCCTAATACTTTTCCCAAATGACTTTAGGTCCAACACTAGATACAGAAGCAGCAGCTTCCAGAAATTGTCTGGAATCCCCTTTGATAAGCCCTATGTTCGTATCATTTCTAAAGTTCTCTTCATTTGATCAAACCCTGAGTGTTACACATAGGTTGCATCCTCTCTATGAAAAATACATACTTCTAAGGGCTTTATAAGATGATCTCCTTTAATCGTCATAGCAACTATGGAGCATGTACTAGTAGGATCCCCTTTACAGATGAAGAAACGGGGCTCACAAAGACCAAAGCACCTACCCTATATCACACACCTAGTGAGTGGTAAACCTGAGACTCAAACCCTGGGGACGTGATAAGAGAGTCTAACAGTTAGATGCTATGTTGCCACCCCTAGTTATGCTCTGTAAAGCTGTTGTGTAAAGTTTTGGAGTTCACCACGTGTTCTTCTCACCTGAGATTTAGCTCAGAAATCTCTGGACTCATCGCTGAGAAAATGCAACTGATGAGGGAATAGAATTTGAGAGATGGAAAGGAATTTAAAAATCATTTAGCCCAATTATATATAAAAGAAAATAAATCTCAGAGAAGAGATTGTTCAAATTAAGCAAAGTCCCTTGATTAGGGGCTCTGCCTAAACTCTGTGGCTTTCTGCCATGCCACACTTCAGACAGGAGCAAGCTTAGGTCCACCTGCTTGAGGTGGTGATGTAGAGGTCTGAGACATACCACAGAGCATTTTGTGAGCCAGAATTAGCACTTAAGATTTTTTATGTGTGTGTGATTATCTCTCTGGTGTCCTTTGGCCCAGGGTAAAATAACTATTTCTTTATTCTTGTATTGTAAGGACCCTTTCTGCTATTAATCCAAGTCTTTCTTAACACTTCAAATGAAGTACTGTTAGGAAAATACCTTCCAATACTTCTGCTAATAGTTTCCAGCAAACTTAAACCCAGAGCAGCCTTTGAATGAATTTATCTGTAGTGGGCTTTTTCAAGAATCAATAAGTCATTCTGATTCATTCTCAGTTTCTAGAGGAAAGTATTTATTTTCTAAGGATGAGACTGAACAGAAATGGGAATCATTTGTATGGAGTGAAGCATAGCTTGCCCACTAAGATTACCTCATTTTCTCTTATTACTCCTAAAGGATTAAGCCATGGGAAATTTGGAATTTAAAGCTGCAGATCTCTTCATGGGCATCTCTCTAAAATATTATAGAAGCACTTAATATCCCCATAGAGTTTTAAAAACTCACACCAGTTTGAGGTTAAATTTTTGTCCGAAAAAATACTTTGAAGGACTAGCTGGTTGAAAACTAGACGATGCTTGATCCGCTAGTACATAAATACATAAAAATGTACCCAGAAAAAAAAAATCAATTCTCTTATTTATTCCAGTGAACATAAATAACAAAAACACAAGTCTTACCATTTGAAGGGAAATGGAGAAGACTAATAACTGATTCTTGTACTCAAATCTATGATTTTTCAATAATGAACATTGTACAATAATAAAAAGGTTTTACAAGAGAAAGCATTCTCCCGTGGAATTTAGATTAAGAACAAACCCCAAAAGATCAGGGGTCTCTGTGAGATCATGTTCATTTATTTTTACCTTATAGAGATCTCAATGCATTGCAATGGATTTGTGTCTGTCAGCTTGGAAGAAATGGCTATTAAAACTTCAGAACATCCCACTAGGAATTTTTTAACATACGTGGGAATTAACCAAGACTGAATTAATAGAATTGAAATGGCATTTAATTTTGATTTTTTTTCAACAGGTGGTTATAAAAAAGTATATTCTTATATCAAAGAAAAAAAAGGACAGTAAAAAAAAGCAGTAAAAAAAAAGAAAAGAAAAAAATGACAAATGGCATCACATAAATGATAAAGAGTTCAATTCAACAAGAAGGCTTAACTACCCTAAATATACATGCACCCAACATTGGAGCACCCAGCTTTATAAAACAAGTACTTCCAGACCTACAAAAATATTTAGCCAGACAATTATAATGGAGGACTCAACACCCCACTGACAGTGTTAGATCATCAAGGCAGAAAACTAACAGAAGTTCTGAACTTAAATTTGACACTCGACCAATTGAACTGTATAGACATCTACCAAATACTCCACCTATCAACCACAGAATATACCTTCTAACCTGCACAAGGAACATACTGTAAGATTGATCACATGCTTGCTCATAAAGCTAGTCTCCGTAAATTCAAAAAAAAATCAAAATCTCACCAAACACACCCTTGCACCAGGGTGGAATAAAATAGAACCCAATACAAAGAAGATCTCTCAAAAGCACACAATTACAGGGAAATTAAACAACTTGCTCCTGAATGACTTTTGGATAAACAATGAAATTAAAGCAGAAATAAAAAAGATCATTGAAATAAGTAAAGACAGATGCACAACATATCAAAATCTCTGGGATGCAGGAAAAGCAGTATTAAGAAGAAAGGTTACAGTGCTAAACACCTACATCAAAAAGTTAGAAAGATCTCAAATTAATGATCTAACATCATGCCTACAGGAACACAGAAACAAACTAATCCCAAAGGTAGCAGAAAAAAAAAAACTAAAATCAGAGCAGAATTGAATAAAATTGAGACCCAAAAACCTATACAAAGGATCACCAAAACCAAAAGTTGTTCTTTCAATGAATAAACAGGATTGATAGACTGTTGCTAGATTAACAAAGAAAAAGAGCCAGGTACGGTTGCTCATGCCTGTAATGCCAGCACTTTGGGAGGACGAGGTGGGGCAGATCATTTGAAGTCAGGAGTTCGACACCAACCTGGCCAACATGGTGAAACCCTGTCTTTACTAAAAATACAAAAAGTAGCTGGGCATGTTGGTGCACACCTGTAATCCCAGTTACTCTGGAAGCTGGGGCAGGAGAATTGCTTGAACACAGGAGGTAGAGGTTGCAGTGAGTCAAGATCATGCCACTGCACTCCAGCCTGGGCAACAAAGCGAGACTCCATCTCATAAAAAGAAAAGCCAAAGAAAAAGACAGAAGATATCTTATTTGGATAAGCGCAATTAGAATGACAAAGCTGACATTACAACAAGCCCTCAGAAATACAAAAGACCCACAGAAACTATTATAAGCACCTCTACGCACACGAACTAGAACATCTAGAGAAAATGGATAAATTCCTGGAAACACATAATCTCCCAAGACTGAGTCAGGAATACACTGAAACTCTGAACTGGCCAATATTGAATTCTGAAATTGAATCAGTAATAAAAAACCTGCCAACCAAAAAAACCCCTGAACCAGATGGATTCACAGCCAAATTCTACCAGATATACAAAGAAGAGCCAGTACCAATTCTACTGAAACTATTCCAAAATATTGACAGAAAGAGAGAGAGCCTCCTCCCTAACTCATTCTATGAAGCCAGCATCACCCTGATACCAAAATCTGGTAAAGACACAACAAAAAAGAAAACTTCAGGTCAATATCCCTGATAAACATAGATACAAAAATTCTCAACAAATACTAGCAAACAGAATGCAGCAGCACATCAAAAAGTTAATTCAGTGGTGTTGCCTTTGCCTCTGAAATACAGTAATCATGCTTGTGGGGCTTGTTTTCCTTCTGATGCTTGAGAATATAGGTGTTGACCTCTTCAGCTTCTGAATATTTTCTCCCTAAGATAAATCAGATTTACTTTAAAAAAAAATAGTTAATCCACAATGACAAAGTAGACTCCATCACTGGGATCCAAGGTTGGTTCAACACACACAAATCAATAAATGTGATTCACCACATAAACAGAATTAAAGCAAAAAACCATAGGACCATCTTAATAGATGCAGAAAACGCTTTCAATAAAATCCAGCATTGCTTCATAATAAAAACTCTCAACAAACTAGGCATTAAAAGAAAACACTTCAAAGTAACAAGAACCATCTATGGCAAACCCATAGCCAATATCATAATAAATGGGCAAAAGCTGAAAGCACTCCCCTTAAGAATAGGAACAAAACAAGGATGGCCAGAAGTCTTAGCTAGAACAATCAGGCAAGAGAAAGAAATGAAAGGCATCCGAACAGGAAAAAATATAAGCCAAATTATCTCTGTTCACTGACAACAAAATTCTATACCTAGAAAACCCTGAAGACTCCACAAACAGGCTCCTAGAACTAATAAACAAGTTCAGTAAAGTTTCAGGATACAAACTCAATGTACAAGACTCAGTAGCATTTCTACACACCAATAACATTCAAGCTAAGAGCCAAATCAAGAACATTTCCATTTACCATAGCCACCCCCCAAACAAACCTTGGACTACATCTAACAAAAGAGGTGAAAGATCTTTACAAGGAGAACTACAACACTTTGCTGAAAGAAATCACAGGTGACACAAACAAATGGAAAAACATTCCATGCTCATGGATTGGAAGAATCAATATAGGTAAAATGACCATACTGCCTAGAGCATTCTACTTATTCAACACCATTCTTATCAAACTACCAGTGACATTTTTTACAGAATTAGAAGAAAACTATTCTAAATTTCATATAGAACCAAAGAAAGAGTTCAAATAGCCAAAGCAACCCTAAGCAAAAAGTACAGAGCCAGAGGCATCAGACTACTCAACTTCAAACTAATCATCAGAGAAATGCAAATCAAACCTGCAATGAGATACCACCTCACACCAGTCAGAATGGCTTTTATGAAAAAGTCAAAAAATAACAGATGTTGGCAAGGCTGTGGAGAAAAGGGAATGCTTATGCATTGTTGGTGGGAATGTAAATTAGTTCAACCATTGTGGAAAGCAATTTGGAGATTTCACAAGAACTTAAAACAGAATTACCATTCAATCCAGCAATCCATTACTAGGTATATACCTAAATATACACAGTGTATAAATACCCAAATGAAAAGAAATCATTCTACCAAGAAGACATCTGCACTCATATGTTCATCACAGCACTATTCATAACATCAAAGACATGGAATCAACCTAGGTGCCCACCAATGGTGGGCTGGATAAAGAAAATGTGGTACATATACACCATGAAATAATACACAGCAGTGAATGATTGCAGAACAGAAAACTCAATACTGCTTGTTCTCGCTTATGAGTGGGGCTGGACATTGGGTACTCACGGACATAAAGATGGCAACAATAGACACTTGGGACTACTAGATGACGGAGAGAGGTGGGGGACAAGGGGTGAAAAGCTGTCTATTGGATACTGTGCTTACTACCTGGGTGATGGGATCATTTGTACCCCAAATCTTAGCATCATACAATATACCCACGTAACAAACCTGTACATGTACCTCCTGAATCTAAAATAAAAGTTGAAATTATAATTTTTTTCAAATGTGAGACTTAAGGTTCCTAGGAGTCAACTGTAAAACCCATCTGACTGTCCTTAGGACTAGACCATCTTAAAATTAAAATATGCCTCTGCCACTTGGGAAAAACATGAACAACAAGATCTATGAAGCCCAAAGCCTTAGTCTGGCCCTGGTCTTCACAGACACAGAGATTTATGCATGAACAGATTGTAGGACACCTAGGGAAAGAAGCCCTTTTCAGAGCTTCTGCCAGGTGTAGCTGCTTAGGGGAAGAACAAAATATATAGCATCCCATGGTTCCTGAAATGCAGGAGGGGTTTGGGGAAGAAGAAATGTCCTGAGAAGGGGCCAAGCACAAAAGACCCCCACAGTAGGATTTCATCTCTTATCATATAACACAGGACAACTCTGCCAGCAATGTGAACAATTACAAATCAGCCAGAAAGATAGCAGAATACAGAATGCAGCACCTACTGCCAGGCTATGATCTTTCCCTGGGGTGCAGCACCTACTCCAGACCAATTTTACCATTGACTTTAGCTACTAGGAGGTGAGAGAAAGCTGAAATTACAGAAATTCAATAATTTTTAAAAATATTTTTATTTATAAAGTATTTCAAATGATACACAAATAATATTGAAAGCGTAACGGAAACACATGTATGTACTCACCAATCAGAGTTAACATATATTAACATTTTGCTATGTTTACAGCGGCTTTTTCTTTTCTTTACAGACACAGTTAAAGCCTAATCATAGCCCCCACCTTACTGCCCCACCTTCACCTTCCTGTCCTTCTACCTCACCAAGTTTACTGCAATCTTGAAGTTGGTATGTATCAATCCCAGGGATGATGGTCAATTTTAAGTAAATATGTAGAACTTCATTAAAATATATACAGTATATTTTTGCAGGATCCAAAACCAACATGTAAAAAATCAGTACTGTTTCTATACAATAAGATGAACTATCCAAAAAAAATGTAAACACATTTACAAAAAATATAAAATACTTAGGAATAAATTAACCAAGGAGGTGAAAGAACTGTACATTGAAAATTACGTATCATTGATAAAAGCAATACAAGACAAAAATAAATGAAAATGTATTAATATTGTTGAAATATCCATACCACTCAAAGCAATCTACAGATTCAGTGCAATACCTATCAAAATTCCAATGATATTTTTCACAAAAATAGAGGAAACAATTCTAAAAGTTGTATAGAACCGCAGAAGTTTCCAAATAGCCAAAACAATCTTGAGTAAAAAGAACAAAGCTGCAGGGAAGTTTACTACCCAATTTCAAACTACATACAAAGCTATAGTAACCAAAACAGGATAGTATGGCAAAGAAAACAGACATATAGACCCAATGGAACAAAACAGAGAGCTCAGAGATAAATATATGCATTTAGAGCTAGTCAATTTTTTTAACTGATAAAAGACTTCAGTACAATTGATTTTCAACAAAGATGCCAAGAATACACAATGAGAAAAGGACAGCTTTTTCAATAAATGATGCTGAGAAAATTGGATATCCTCATCCAAAAGAATAATATCGGACCCTTATCTCATACTAGAAGCAAAAATCAACTCAAAATGGATTAAAAACTTAAACATAAGACCTGAAACTGTAAAACTACTAGAGGTAAACTCAGGGAAAAGCTACATAACATTGGTCTGGCCAATTTTTAAAAAAAATTTGACCCCCCAAATCTCAGGCAATGAAAGCAAAGATAGACAAATGGCTTACATCAAACTAAAAAGCTTCTGAACAGTAGAGGAAGCAAGGAACAGGGAGGGTAAAGAGATAACCTATAAAATGGGAGAAAATATTTGCAAACCATATGTCTGATAAGCTGTTAAGATCCAAATATATAAGGAACTCAAGCAACTCAAGAGCAGGAAAACAACCCAATTAAAAAGTCAGCAAAGGAGTAGAACAGGTATTTCTCAAAAATGACACTCAAATGGCCAACAGGTATATGAAAAAATATTCAAAATCACTACTTATTAGGAAAATACAAATAAAAATCATAATGAAATATCACCTCACCTCTGTCAGAATGACTATTACTGATAAGACGAAAGATAGCAAGTGTGGGCAAGGCTGTGGAGAAAAGGGAACCCTTGTAGATGCTTGGTGGAGATGTAAATTAGTACAGCCACTATGGAAAACTGTATAGATATTCCTCATAAAGATAAAAATAGAGCTACCATATGATCCAGCAACCCTACTTCTGAATATATATCCAAAAGATTTGAAATTAGCATGTTGAAGAGATGTATGCAAGACCATGTTCACTGCAGGATTATTCACAATAGCCAAGATATAGAATTAACCTAAAACTAACCTATGTGTTCATCAGCAGATGAATGGATAAAGAAAGTGTGGTATATATACACAGTGGAATACTCTTCAGCTTTTTAAAAGATGGAAACTATTATTTGCAACAATATGAATGAATGTGGAGGACGTTAAGTGAAATAAGGCAGCCACAAAAAGCTCATATGATCTCACTTATATGTGGAATCTAAACAAGCTGAACTAATAAAAGCAGAGAGTAGAATGTTGGTTACAAGAAGCTTGAGGGAAGAATAGGGCAGTTTGGGGAGATGTTGCTCAAAGAATACAAAATTTCAGATAGGAGGAATAAGTTCTAAAGCTCTATTGCATAGCATGGTGACTACAGTTCATAACAATGCATTGTATTCTTGAAAGTCACTGAGAGTAAACTAAGTGTTCTTACCACAAAAAGTGACAATCATATAGATAATGCATACATTAATTTGCTCTATTTAGCCATTCCAAAATGTATACATATTTCAAAACATGTTGTAATAATATATGCAGTTTTTCAATTCAAAATAATTAAAATTAAATATGTAAGTAGTATATAAAGAGTATGGTTTTGTATACTTTTTAACTCATAGAAATTACATTCTATACTAGGATTTTTCAACCTTGGCATTATGAACATTAGGGGCTGTGTATTAGTTTATATTACTACCATAATTACTACAGGCTTAGTGGCTTGAGACATAAATGCATTGTCTTAATAGTTCTGGAGGTTAGAAGTTTGAAATGTGTCTTGGCTGACATCAATGTGGCCGTAGGGCTGGCTCCTTCTGCAGGGTCTAGGAGATAATCCATTTCCTTGCCTCTTCCAGATTCTAGAAGCTATCCACATTCCTTAGCTTGTGGCCCCTCAACACACGACCTTTTCTCCCTCTGTTCCATCATCAAGTCACCTTCTTCCTTCTTTGACCTTCTTATTGCCCTCTTATAAGAACTTTGTGACTATATTTACTTATGGCCTACCAGGATGATCTAGAATATCCCTATATCAAGATCCTTGACTTCATCACATCTGTAAACCCCCTTTTACCATCAAAGTATTAAAAAAAAAAACTTTAGATACAGTAAGTTTAACACAGTTAATTTTGAGCAAATAATAATTCATGAGTCAGGCAGGATTCAGAAGGTGAAGAGGTACAGAAAGCTCCACCCAGCAGTGTGAGCAACATCTTTTGTGAAGCAAAAACGGAGACTAAGTAGAAAAATCACCTGATTAGCTACCACAAGGCCTCTGCCTTATTTGGGCATGCTGTGATCAGCTGGCTGCCTGTGATTGGCTGAAGCTCTGCTATTTGTTACAAAATATATACTTCAGCAGTTTTTTGTATGCAGTAAGTCCCCAGTTAATATCATTGATAGGTTCTTGGAAGAACCTGAGGCTTTAACTGATATGATATATAGCAGAAATAACATTATCTCATTCAACATCATTTCTTTATAATACTAACAAGAAAAAAATTTGGTGTCATATGTCATTTGGCTTAAAGTCAATTTCCAAGAACCTACCAATGACATTAAGTGAGGACTTACTATATTTGCTCTTAGATGTCTTAAAATATTTTGCTATTCTTAATGATATTTTTAATTGCACTCTCTAATTGTTCCTTCTGTATAGGAATTCTTTTTTTATTTTATTTTATTATTATTATACTTTAAGTTTTAGGGTACATGTGCACAATGTGCAGGTTAGTTACATATGTATACCTGTGTTATGCTGGTGTGCTGCACCCATTAACTCGTCATTTAGCATTATGTATATCTCCTAAAGCTATCCCTCCCCCCTCTCCCCACCCCACAACAGTCCCCAGAGTGTGATGTTCCCCTTCCTGTGTCCATGTGTTCTCATTGTTCAATTCCCACCTATGAGTGAGAATATGCGGTGTTTGGTTTTTTGTTCTTGCGATAGTTTACTGAGAATGATGATTTCCAATTTCATCCATGTCCCTACAAAGGACATGAACTCATCATTTTTTATGGCTGTATAGTATTCTATGGTGTATATATGCCACATTTTCTTAATCCAGTCTATCATTGTTGGACATTTGGGTTGGTTCCAAGTCTTTGCTATTGTGAATAGTGCTGCAATAAACATACGTGTGCATGTGTCTTTATAGCAGCATGATTTATAATCCTTTGGGTATATACCAAGTAATGGGATGGCTGGGTCAAATGGTATTTCTAGTTCTAGATCCCTGAGGAATCGCCACACTGACTTCCACAATGGTTGAACTAGTTTACAGTCCCACCAACAGTGTAAAAGCGTTCTTATTTCTCCACATCCTCTCCAGCACCTGTTGTTTCCTGACTTTTTAATGATTGCCATTCTAACTGGTGTGAGATGGTATCTCATTGTGGTTTTGATTTGCATTTCTCTGATGGCCAGTGATGATGAGCATTTTTTCATGTGTTTTTTGGCTGCATAAATGTCTTCTTTTGAGAAATGTCTGTTCATGTCCTTTGCCCACTTTTTGATGGGGTTGTTTGTTTTTTTCTTGTAAATTTGTTTGAGTTCATTGTAGATTCTGGGTATTAGCCCTTTGTCAGATGAGGAGGTTGAGAAAATTTTCTCCCATTTTGTAGGTTGCCTGTTCACTCTGATGGTAGTTTCTTTTGCTGTGCAGAAGCTCTTTAGTTTAATTAGATCCCTTTTGTCAATTTTGGCTTTTGTTGCCATTGCTTTTGGTGTTTTAGACATGAAGTCCTTGCCCATGCATATGTCCTGAATGGTAATGCCTAGGTTTTCTTCTAGGTTTTTTATGGTTTTAGGTCTAACATTTAAGTCTTTAATCCATCTTGAATTAATTTTTGTATAAGGTGTAAGGAAGGGACCCAGTTTCAGCTTTCTACATATGGCTAGCCAGTTTTCCCAGCACCATTTATTAAATAGGGAATCCTTTCCCCATTGCTTGTTTTTGTCAGGTTTGTCAAAGATCAGATAGTTGTAGATATGCGGCGTTATTTCTGAGGGCTCTGTTCTGTTCCATTGATCTATATCTCTGTTTTGGTACCAGTACCATGCTATTTTGGTTACTGTAGCCTTGCAGTATAGTTTGAAGTCAGGTAGCGTGATGCCTCCAGCTGACCTAATAGATGTCTACAGAACTCTCCACCCCAAATCAACAGAATATACATTTTTTTCAGCACCACACCACACCTATTCCAAAATTGACCACATACTTGGAAGTAAAGCTCTCCTCAGCAAATGTAAAAGAACAGAAATTATAACAAACTGTCTCTCAGACCACAGTGCAATCAAACTAGAACTCAGGATTAAGAATCTCACTCAAAACCGCTCAACTACATGGAAACTGAACAACCTGCTCCTGAATGACTACTGGGTACATAACGAAATGAAGGCAGAAATAAACATGTTCTTTGAAACCAACGAGAACAAAGACATAACATACCAGAATCTCTGGGACGCATTCAAAGCAGTGTGTAGAGGGAAATTTATAGCACTAAATGCCCACAAGAGAAAGCAGGAAAGATCCAAAATTGACACCCTAACATCACAATTAAAAGAACTAGAAAAGCAAGAGCAAACACATTCAAAAGCTAGCAGAAGGCAAGAAATAACTAAAATCAGAGCAGAACTGAAGGAAATAGAGACACAAAAAACCCTTCAAAAAATTAATGAATCCAGGAGCTGGTTTTTTGAAAGGATCAACAAAACTGATAGACCACTAGCAAGACTAATAAAGAAGAAAAGAGAGAAGAATCAAATAGACGCAATAAAAAATGATAAAGGGGATATCACCACCGATCCCACAGAAATACAAACTACCATCAAAAATACTATAAACACCTCTACGCGAATAAACTAGAAAATCTAGAAGAAATGGATAAATTCCTCAACACATACACCCTCCCAAGACTAAACCAGGAAGAGGTTGACTCTCTGAATAGACCAATAACAGGATCTGAAATTGTGGCAATAATCAATAGCTTACCAACCAAAAAGAGTCCAGGACCAGATGGATTCACAGCCGAATTCTACCAGAGGTACAAGGAGGAACTGGTACCATTCCTTCTGAAACTATTCCAATCAACAGAAAAAGAGGGAATCCTCCCTAACTCATTTTACGAGGCCAGCATCATCCTGATACCAAAGCCGGGCAGAGACACAACAAAAAAAGAGAATTTTAGACCAATATCCTTGATGAACATTGATGCAAAAATCCTCAATAAAATACTGGCAAAACGAATCCAGCAGCACATCAAAAAGCTTATCCACCATGATCAAGTGGGCTTCATCCCTGGGATGCAAGGCTGGTTCAATATACACAAATCAATAAATGTAATCCAGCATATAAACAGAACCAAAGACAAAAACCACATGATTATCTCAATAGATGCAGAAAAGGCCTTTGACAAAATTCAACAACACTTCATGCTAAAAACTCTCAATAAATTAGGTATTGATGGGACGTATTTCAAAATAATAAGAGCTATCTATGACAAACCCACAGCCAATATCATACTGAATGGGCAAAAACTGGAAGCATTCCCTGTGAAAACTGGCACAAGACAGGGATGCCCTCTCTCACCACTCCTATTCAACACAGTGTTGGAAGTTCTGGCCAGGGCAATTAGGCAGGAGAAGGAAATAAAGGGTATTCAATTAGGAAAAGAGGAAGTCAAATTGTCCCTGTTTGCAGATGACATGACTGTGTATCTAGAAAACCCCATTGTCTCAGCCCAAAATCTCCTTAAGCTGATAAGCAACTTCAGCAAAGTCTCAGGATACAAAATCGATGTACAAAAATCACAAGGATTCTTATACACCAATAACAGACAAACAGAGAGCCAAATCATGAGTGAACTCCCATTCACAATTGCTTCAAAGAGAATAAAATACCTAGGAATCCAACTTACAAGGGATGTGAAGGACCTCTTCAAGGAGAACTACAAACCATTGCTCAATGAAATAAAAGAGGATACAAACAAATGGAAGAACATTCCATGCTCATGGGTAGGAAGAATCAATATCATGAAAATGGCCATACTGCCCAAGGTGATTTATGCATTCAATGCCGTCCCCATCAAGCTACCAATGACTTTCTTCAGAGAATTGGAAAAAACTACTTTAAAGTTCGTATGGAACCAAAAAAGAGCCCACATCGCCAAGTCAATCCTAAGCCAAAAGAACAAAGCTGGAGGCATGACGCTACCTGTATAGGAATTCTATTCATGTCTTTAAATGAGTATTGTATCTAGCAGCCTTGTGGAACTCCCTGAATAGTTTGAATAGTTTGATTCACATGAATTTTTCTTGATAAACAATATTATTACCTGCAAATAATGATATATGTTTTTTTCCTTTTCTATTCTCATGCTTTGTCTTATCATGCTAAGATCTCCTGTGCTACACTGAGGGGCGTTGTTGACAGTTGGAATCCTTGACTTGTCCTGGCTTTGAATATGTTGCTTTTGTTGTGTCATGATTAAATATAATATTTTCTACAGCCTTTTAAATTACCATTTATCACATTAAGACAGTTTGCTAAGAGATGTTACTAAATGTTTTATGTAACTAAACATGTGTCTTGCATTTCTTGGTAGATACAATTTTTAAGATGTTAATGAGGTAAATTACACTGATTTTCATTTTAAGACAGATTTTTATTGAAGTTATAGATGAACATGTTTTACAGAATCAAATGACTATTTGTTATGAAACACAGCAGGCTCCTCATCATTTCCTCATCCACAAAGGCAATAATTTTTATATATTTTAACTGATTATTTCAGTACCCATTTTTAAATAACATCCTTGCATTGCTGCTTCTTGATTTTTCACTTTTAATCTTCTATTAACTTTCCTCTGTATGACCAGCTCTGGCTCCTAGCTCCCATCACACTCATTCTCTCCTGTCCCTCTATCATCCTAATAGAGCTATATGTTTAGATTACTTAAATATTCTGTGTTTATATGTACACAAACACTATTCATAGCTAAACCATGTAGCAAACTATGATTATTTTTCTTTTGCTAACAACTTTGTTTTCTCAGCATATACTGTCTCGTTTTTATTTGCTAAGTTTTCTATCAATTTATAATTAATTCAAGAACAAACTGTTCACTGTCTAAAATGTATTTTAAGATGATCAGATATATGAGAATATCAGCTATTTCATCAAATTTACCTTCCTGAAGAAGTCTTTCCAAGATCCTCTAACTGCTCCAATCTGGATGGTTGCCCAGCACGCCTGACGCACAGCTATGATCTTAGAATCACCTTTGCTATCATCCCAGATATTTCCTTTGCATTTCTTCTAAGATAAATCTCCTATATCCTGTATCTTATACTTTTACTGTTTTGTTTTCATTCTATGCCTTCGTTCTTTGGTTTATTATTCATTTGTTGAAGCACATTTTCCAGCAAATTCCAGAGAAGGAATATATGGCAAAATAATAACATGGCTGAGCATACAAATCTGGGAAGGAAAATATTTTTCTTTAGAATTTTGAAACATATGCCATTTTTTCTACCTTTTAGTGTTTATGTTGAAAAACCAGAAGCCAATGCTTTCTGATCTTTTGTACTAGACCTTAGTTTTTTTCTTTCTATAACCTTGATAATCATCAGTCTGGCCCCACCGTACTGAAATTCTAAAGTCATATGTGTTGGTTGGTATGGGTCTCTTTGTATCTGCTGTACTTACTGATCTCTCTGGTGCTTTGAAGCTCATGTCCTTCAGTTTGAGAGAATTGTTTAATCTTTTGGTTGATAATATTAATCCACTTTTGCCTTCCCTTTCTAAACTTCTACCATTTGGATGTTGTACTGGTCTTCTAATTTCTTATCTTTTACTTTTTAATATTTACCTTTATTATACTTTAAGTTCTGGGATATGTGCACAGAATGTGCAGGTTTGTTACATAGGTATACACGTGCCATGGTGGTTTGCTGTACCTATCAACCCATCATCTACATTACGTATTTCTCCTAATGCTATCCCTCCCCTAGCCCTCCACCCTGACAGGCCCCAGTGTGTGATGTTCCCCTCCCTGTGTCCGTGTGTTCTCATTGTTCAACTTCCACTTATGAGTGAGAACATGAGGTGTTTGGTTTTCTGTTCCTGTGTTAGTTTGCTGAAAATGATGGTTTCCAGCTTCATCCATGTCCCTGCAAAGGACATGAACTCATCCTTTTTTATGGCTGCATAGTATTCCACAGGGTAAACGTGCCACATTTTCTTTATCCAGTCTATCATTGATGGGCATTTGGGTTGGTTCCAAGTCTTTGCTATTGTGAGTAGTGCTACAATAAACATATGTGTGCATGTGTCTTTAGAGCAGAATGATTTATAATCCTTTAGGTATATACCCAGTAATGGGATTGCTGGGTCAAATGGTATTTCTGGTTCTAGATCCTTGAGGAATTGCCACACTGTCTTCCACATGGTTGAACTAATTTACACTCCCATCAACAGTGTACAAACGTTCCTATTTTTCCACATCCTCTCCAGCACCTGTTGTTTCCTGACTTTAAAGATCACCATTCTAACTGGAGTGAGATGGTACCTCATTGTGGTTTTGATTTGCATTTCTCTAATTACCAGTGATGAGCTTTTTTTTCATATGTTTGTTGGCTGCATAAATGTCTTTTTTTTTTTTTTTGAGAACAGTCTGTTCATATCCTTCACCCACTTTTTGATGGAGTTGTTTTTTTCTTGTAAATTTGTTTAGGTTACTGGTAGATTCTGGATATTAGCCCTTTGTCAGATGGATAGATTGCAAAAATTTTCTCCCATTCTGTAGGTTACCTGTCCACTCTGATGACACTTTCTTTCGCTGTGCAGAAACTCTTTAGTTTAATTAGATCCTATATGTCCATTTTGGCTTTTGTTGCCATCGCTTTTGGTGTTTTAGTTATGAATTCTTTGCCTATGCCTATGTCTTGAATGGTATTGCCTAGGTTTCCTTCTAGGGTTTTTATGGTTTTACTTCTTAGGTTTAAGTCTTTAATCCATCTTGAGTTAATTTTTGTATAAGGTATAAGGAAGGGGTCCAATTTCAGTTTTCTGCATATGACTAGCCTGTTTTCCCAACACCATTTATTAAATAGGGAATCCTTTCCCCATTGCTTGTTTTTGTCAGGTTTGTCAAAGATCAAATGGTTGTAGATGTGTGGCATTATTTCTGATACCTCTGTTCTGTTCCATTAGTCTATATATCTGTTTTGGTATCAATACCACACTGTTTTGATTACTGTAGCCTTGTAGTATAGTTTGAAGTCAGGTAACATGATGCCTCCAGCTTTGATCTTTTTGCTTAGGATTGTCTTAGCTATACAGGCTCTTTTTTGGTTCCATATGAAATTTAAAGTAGTTTTTTCTAATTATGTGAAGAAAGTCAATGGTGGCTTGATGGGGATAGCACTGAATCTGTAAATTAGTTTGGGCAGTATCTCCATTTTCACGATATTGATTTTTCCTGACAGATTGTCTTAATATTCTATATTGATCTAATTTTTAGAACAGAATTCTATATATGCCCATTTGATTGATCTTATAATTACTTTGTTCAATCTTTTCTTATTAATTTCTGCATGCTTAATCTACCAACTGCTGAGAGCAGTGCAGTCATGAAAATCTCTTTTCATGACTTAAGACTTGATAATACCTTTGTAAAATTCTGTCCATTTTTAATGTATACCGAGGCTATGTTTTGAAGTGTTAACAGAATCTAATGAATTGTTATATTATGTAACGATTCTGTACTTAGTAAGGATAATATATATAGCTACACTTATTTTTTCCTAGTCAATATTAGACTGACATATTGTTTCCTTTCTTCTACTTGCAACCCGTATCATTAGGTTTTAGGTGTTTCTCTTTGAAATAACATATAGGTAGGTTTTGCTTTTCTTCAATGAGAAAATCTCTACTTTGGTAAAAATTGTGATTTATATTTTTGTTACTTTAGATATATTTAGATTATTTTGTGCTTTTAATTTGTCATGTCTTTTTATATGTGTTATCCTTCCATGCCTTGTGTCAAATAGTCAAGTTTTATTTATTTGTTTTGTACTCCTTCCCCTACCATTACAAAGTGGAATACTTGCTATTAAGAATTGTCCTAGAAGGAAGCCTCTTAAAGAATGAAGTTTCTGTACTGGCTGAAATGACCAATTCTAACAATCATGGGGAACTTGGGTTGCTCTCTACACAATGCGGAAATGGAGTCTATGCCTGTAATCTAGGAGCTCCTCTAAGAAGCCTCTTAATACATCTATGTCCAATAGAATAGCAACTTTAAAGAGTTTTATTTTAAAGTCAATACCATTGAGGATTAAGATACTTTTGAAATACTCAGTTAACCCAGCCAGTTAAAAAAAATCTAACCAGTGTCTCCTCCATTCTACCTATAGTCTTCTCAAACTCATTTAAAAGTTATAGAATAGAGAATATACATAATATATATATATAACTCATATCTCTGACCTCTCTTCATTTCATTGTGCTAAAGCTAAGGTATTCTCTTTATATATGTCTTCTAATATATAAATTCTATCTTCAGCTGTGTCTAAATGGATATTTAACTTCTCTATTGAATTTTAACTTTAAATTCCCCATTTTTTTCATTTCTAGAAGTTCAATATTATTTCCTTTTTTAAAACTTGCCCTGATATTATCTCACTTGTTTTTTTCCTATATTCCTTGGTCCTTCTCTTTTCTTTGTTACTCATTTAAAAGATACTAATTTTATAGCTTTTGATTACTGCTTTATCTCAGAATTTGGCATGCTAAACTTTTTTCTGCTAACTTTTTTCTGCTAAGATTGTTCTTAATATTTTTAGGGTAAGTTTATTTTAACTAGGAATATTTTTTCCAGTGGCCTGGATTATGGGAAATTCTCTCTAAGTTTAGTTTGCATTTATTTCTTGCTGGTATTGTAGGGATATCACCAGCCTAGGGACTACTAATTTATCAGTTTGGTAATATGGAAAAGCATAGGTTTAACCCAAGTATGGCACACATTTTGGGTCTAATATGCCTCTCCTACACCACTAAATATAATGCACTTTACTTTTGGATGTGAACTAGTCACACCGTAAAACTCCAATTTTCACTTAATTGTTTCAGTGACACTCTTTTGCCAATTGCCAGAGCAAAGTCCACTCGAACTCTAGTGTATGAGAAGATATATAAACAAATGAACAATATAAAGTAGTTGATGTTACTACGGAAGTATTCATTTTCAAATAGCTATTTTACCATGATCAAAGTGGGAGTTAGTTGTAGTATATTAGGAAGGGAGAAGAGCAAATCCAAAGGCACAGAAGAATGCAAGCCTGGCATTTTCAGAAACAGGGAAGAGTGCTAGAAGTTGGAAGACAAAAGATGTGATGTATATGGGGAGACTTATAGATGAGGATGGACTAGTTGACTACAGTGATCTTACGAAAGCCTCTCATCCATAAAAGAGTTATTGAAGTTGTGATTAGTTTATATATCTTGTTTTCATGGAAACATGAATAATTACACATAGATGCTATTTTTGATAAACTAAATCATTTTAAACCTGGATTACATATATAATTAATAGGCTTTTGTAGTAAAAGTTGGCGATTTCTGGATTAATACTAGCTCTTCGTTAGGTTCTTGAGGAGGAGGAGGAGCAGCTAAGCAGGATATTTCTGTTGGTCACTGCCCAAGGAAGGGGTTAAAGAGGAGGATGGGGGCTAAACCCAGCCTTGTCAGTATGAAGACAGAGCATAAAACAGGAGGGAATAAAACTTTTTTTTTTTTTTTTTGAGACTGAGTCTCTCTCTGTCGCCAGGCTGGAGTGCAGTGGCGCGAGGGAATAAAACACTTTCTAAGGTACATTGCCAGCTATGCTTTTCAGAGTATGACAGAATTGAGAAATTCCTGTGCTTTCAAAGAATGGACAATAAACATATACACATACTTGAGTTGTAAATTATATAAATCTGATACCTTTTTCCTAAGGAATATCCTGATTTTATACACAATAGGCAGAATAAAAATAGAATGAACACTATTCTGTGACAATGTGAACCCATGGTTTCCTAATCTGGCTTTACTCTCAAAATTATCTAGAGCATTTTTTAAAATGTAAATGCCTAGAACCTACCACAGAAACTAGAGTTCCTTATCCTTTTCTTTATGTTCTCCATGTGATTCTTGTGCAACTGGCCCAGCCTGAGTCAGCAGACCAGGAAAAATACAGATATGATGCTCTGTGATTATACTCTAACTTTTGCACTCTAAGTTTTTTTAATTAGTTATCTTTATCTGTAAATGATGTCTGTTTTTAAAAATATTTTAGAAATAGCTATTCACTTATTCTTCCAGAGATTAAAAGTGATTACATTAAATTTTTTCAAAATTTTTGCCTCATTTTTCCTCATTGTAAATATTTTATGTGATAATAAAGATAGAATTCTAAGCCAGTAAAGATTATTAATCAATGGTTTGTGACATTAGGTAGCCATCTGGAAAAAAAGTAAATTAGATTTATTCCTCATACCTTACTCCAAAATAGATTTCAGAATTATCAACATTGTAAACCTTAAAAATTAAATAAAACATACTAAATATCTTTAAATCTCTGAATTGGAAGAAAGATTTTTAAGTATAATAGAAAACCTAGAAGCCATAAAAGATAATAACTGATAAATTTGAAAACAAAACTGAATATACTACATGGTACAAAAAAAGACATTTTTAAAATCTTAAAAGATAAATCACAAATTGGAAAAAGATATTTGCAACTCATCACAGAAAAGGGGCATCTATATTTATAACTAGCTATTTAGACAGATACATAGATATAGAGACAGAGATATATAAGTAGGCTTAATATAAAGAGTTCTTAACATCAATAAGATAGACAAAAAAAAAAAAATCAAGTAAAAAAATGACCAAAATGTAACAATAGTTCTCACAAAAAAAGAAACAAAAGTCTTTTAAAAGTATGACAAGATGCTAAACTTCATTATATATAAATACATATAATCATATGAATACAAATAAACAGATATAAACTTTAACCTCTCAAAATTGAAAGATCAGAGTTTGATAACAGATAGTATTTATAAGAGTGTAGGGAAACTGAATCCTTCACACACTCTTTGTGAGAGTATAAAATGGTACAACCTCCATGGAGGAAAATTTAGCAGTATCTACCAGAACGTTTTTTCTTTTTTTTTTTTTTTCGAGACGGAGTTTTGCTCTTGTTGGCCAGGCTAGAGTGCAATGGCCATCTCGACTCACCGCAACCTCCACCTGCCGGGTTCCAGTGATTCTCCTGCCTCAGCCTCCCAAGTTGCTGGGATTACAGGAATGCACCACCACTTCCAGCTAATTTTGTATTTTTAGTAAAGACAGGGTTTCTCCATGTTGGTCAGCCCGGTCTCGAACTCCCGACCTCAGGTGATATGCCCGCCTTAGCCTCCCAAAATGCTGGGATTACAGGCATGAGCCACTGCACCTGGCCAGAACTTTTAAAATATAGATGGAGACTCAGAGATTTCACATCCAAGAAATTACGCTACAGCTATAGTCACAAATGTGCAAGATTACATATGTACATACTAGAATATTCACTACATCATTAACAAAAATTAGAAGCAACTGAAATACTCAAGAGGGAATTTGATAATACAATGCTGCCTTTAAAAAGAACAAGACAGTCTTGAGATAGAGAAAAATGTACCAATTATAGAGAAAAATGTACCAATTATGTTTTTAAAAATTACACTATATATAGTTTTTATTGTCATCTTTTGTATATTTTGAATTTTGTAGCATGTGGATATATGACTTACTTTAAAACTTTCAGATGCAAAGTTATGGCATTTCTGTCAAACATATGCAGTAGGATGGTAAATGAAAAGCAATACTATAAAAATTATAATGATGTTATAGTGATCAGATTATGAAGTTTTACTTCGAAAAATTTTAATACTTTATGTACTTACAATAAGAAAATAAAGTGAGGAATTATAAACTTTAAAAAAATATATGTTCCTGCTCATTATAGATGGGTTGTAAAATCATGAATAGTAGAGAAAGAAAAAGAAAAAAAATACATTCATGACAATTTTCCCTCCTATAATATATAATCATTATTAGCATGGTTTGATGTTTTTCTATTTCTGTATGTACTTGCCTGCTTGTGATTGTGTGTATGGTATGTTAAAATCAATATACATAGACATGTACATATATATTGTTGAAGGCAATGTGGCAGTATGTTCTTTATACTGGTTTTTAAAGTTAGTTTGAAGGATTTAAATGATAGAACTATAAATTAAAATATAATACAAAAATTAAAATGAAGGCTCTGAACAATATTTGTGCGTTTACTATTTATATTTATTTGGGGGAGTTAAGTAGCCTGATATTAGTAGATATGTACTCCAACTGTAAACCTTAAAGAATACTCCTTTGACCAATAATACATCTGCAGTTCCTTAAAAGCAATAGCAGAATCTTGAACAATAGGCTCTTGAGAAATAATAAGTTAAATGTTAATAATATATTACTACCACTAAGAATGCATACTTTTTATAATCTAGTTCTTGTCCTAAACCACCTACTAATAGTAATCTTGTGAAATAAGTACTATAAGGAATTAACGGGCACTTCACATTGCAACCATCAGCAGGGTAATGGTTAATTTAGAAATACGGAATTAAACTTTTCTCATTTTATAGTTACATTTTAGGAATAGGATCAAAACTGTTTTAGTGCTTTGTGATACTATAGAGAAGAAATCAATTATACTACAAATTATTTATTGGATTTTTGTTTTATTTGTATCTATCAAAAAATGCAAACCAAAAAGTAGGAAATAATATAGAGAGTACTTTATAATTCCATAATTCCATTATAACTTCTGGGAAGGCACTGTTTCAACATATGAATTCTATTTTCACACTGAATTAAAGATTAATGTGTTTCCCTTAATATTAGGTTTTATTAACTTGATAAAGAAATAAAGCGTTTTTTTCCATCTTGAAAAGCTGGCGACCAATGTTGTTGCAAAATGTGATGTTAAAGACTTTATGTAAAATTTATAGACAAAAGTCTTGACTTGTAAAGCTTTTTAGAAGTCCCTGATGTTGTTATTCTTAATTCCAGACTTTCCATTTTTACATATGCCATTTCCCCCTTATCTTTCATGCCCTTTAGACATTCAAAATCCGACTTTAAAATTCACACCTTCCAATCAGTCCTCCCTGTTACAGTTCTTCCATCCTAACTCCATTTGCGGGTGTCAGTTTCCGCCTTTCTGAACTGAAAAACCCTCGATTAGGAATAATATCATGCCTTGTCATGTTTTTACATCCTTTTTTATAATACCTACTTCATCGATCTGCACGTAGTAGGCACTTAATGAATGTATTTAGTGATAGGTTCAAGGATCCTACAAATACTTGAGTTAGTAACAGCCATGTGAATTGCCACATGGTAGACTTTAATATCACCTTCCTCTTTGTAGGGAGATGGAAGTGGGTGTTAAAGAAACCCAGCTAAGTGTTCAATCTACTTTATCATAATTCCCCTTAACAACTGTGTTCCAGGTCCAAAATTGTTTGATTCTCGCCAAGATCTTATTTAGAAAAGCTGTAAAGTTCAACCCTATTTTATCAAGCCATATTGTCCTCTTCCATCGTGACTTTTTTTCTCTGACACAGAAAGAACAGGGTACTCCAGGATAAGCTATCTACATTAACAAGTTAACCCCTAAACTTCAGTGACTTGGCACAACAAATGTTTGTTTCTCACTCATGCTGTGTCCACATGGGTTGAGGAATGGGCTGGCTCTGCTTACATATGTAGACAAAGGGAATCTCCACTTTGTCAACACTGTGCAGGGAAAGAGGGAGCTGGAGAGTCTCACATTATGCCCAGAAACAAACAGCTTTCCTGCACCTCCACCTAAGGGCCAAAAGTTGCTCATGGCCCTACCTAATGCAAAGGGACTGGGAAATGAGCAGCACACGCATATTCAGTGAACAGCAACCATCTCCCCCATAAGAATAAATACCTCATTCATCCTAATTCTGCCTGGCAGTATCACTGTAGAATCTTGGCCATCATGTGTGCCACTTATCTTTACAATTATTCCCAAATGAGTCCTAAATTTTAAAGATGCCAAATGACTAGTTTGTATTCTTCAATCCTCAGTTCTCAATTAGACAAACTTTTACCCAGACACAACTGTTTTAATGTTTTCTTTTGTATACTTCACATCTTGACTAGACAATAAACTTGCCTCATTCATTTTTCCTTTTCCTTTCAGAAACATTATGTGTCTTTTTTGCTCTAATAGCCTGTGTCTTCCGGATCCTTTGACAAGTATCACAATCATAACCAACTCAGAAAAAAAAAAAAAAAGAAAACCCTTCTTGCCCTTTGCTTTCCCTCTTCCTATCAGGATGTTGTTTTTAACTGGGTTCTGACTTACCTTCTTTGGTCTCTTTCCTTTTCTTATTCTGTAATAGGATTTGACACTGCATGGACTCTTCTTTCCCTTTGCTAATCATCTCCCTCCATCCCTTTAATGCATCAATTCCTAACTGTGGCTACACATTAGAATCACCTGGCCACCTTTAAAAAAAAAAAAGACTGGTCTCACTCTATCACACAGGCTGAAGTGCAGTGGCGTAATCTCAGCTCACTGCAACCTGCGCCTCCCGGATTCAAGCAATTCTTCTGTCTCAGCCTCCTGAGTAGCTGGGACTACTGGCAACTGCCACCATGCCTGGCTAATTTTTGTATTTTTAGTAGAGACGGGGTTTCACCTTGTTGGTCAGGCTGTTCTCAAACTCCTGACCTCAGGTTATCCACCCGCCTTGGCTTCTCACATTGCTGGGATTACAGGCATGAGCCACCGTGCCCCACCTGGCCAGCTTTTAAAAATGACTCATGCTCCAGGTTCTGGGGCCCAAAAAAGGGAGCCTAGGTGTCTGCCCTAGAATGTAGGAAGAGTTTTAGAAAAGGCTGTGCCAAGGAAGTGCCACTGGAGACAAATCTTTAAGATGAGTAGGAGTTGACCAGGTAAAGAAGGGGACTATCTCAGGTAGTGATAATATCAGATGACCTCCCCCAGAGCAGGGCTCTGACAGTCACATCTGTGTGTTGAGAAATGATCCCACTGGAGCGTACATAAGACACAGAATGGAGAGAAAAGACAGTAGGTCTGCACAGCAGAGAGGGAATTGATAGGATAGCCTTGGCAAGAGGTGGGCACAACCTCCCTCTATCACCATATTTATTCAACAATAATTGCTTATTTGTGTGTCCACATATGCATAAATTATCTCAGCTTGAGATGTGTTCAGCTTTAAGTAGCACAATCACCTAAATTACCAGAGCTTAAACAAATAAAGGTTTATTTTTATCATACACACAAACATGCAATTTTAATGCTTGGATTTCACTTAAACCAATTAGCATCTCTAGGGTTTCCCACAGCAGTCATCTGCTCACCGATGTACTCCCAATTTGTTTTGCTTTCTTCTCTCTCTCATTCCCCCACTCCTTCATAGCCCTTTTGGGATCACTCCCAAATGCAGTTGACCCTTGAACAACACAAGTTTGGCCTTCACAGGTCTATGTATATGTGGATTTTCATCCACCTCTGCCTCTCTTGAGACAACATGACCAACTCCTCCTCCTCCTCCTCCTCAGCCTACTCAATGTGAAAAACACGTAGATGAAGGCCTTTATGATGCTCCACTTCCACTTAATCAATAGTAAAGTATATTTTTTCTTCCTTATGATTTCCTTAATGACACTTTCTTTTATCTAGCTTAGTTGATTGTAAGAATACATATATAATACATATAACACACAAAATATGTGTTAATCAATGGTTTACATTATGGGTAAGGCTTCCAGTAAACAGTTGGCTCTTAGTATTTAAGTTTTCAGGGAGTCAAAAGTCATATACAAATTTTTGACTGCACAGGGGGCTGTTGTCCCCAACCCTCATGTTGTTCAAGGGTCGACTATAAATCATTTGGACCTAAATCTTTGTTATATTATCTGCTTTGAAAAACAGGAATAACAGTGCCTATCACATATGATTGCTGGAAGGATTAAGTGAGCTGATATATGTGAAACATGTGTTACCTGTACCTTCTCTTCCCTCCTCCTAGCGAGCTCCAGTGCACACTCCAGCAGGGCTGGCTTCTACCTTTCACCTCAGCTTAAACTTCCCCTCCTCAAAGAAGCTTTTCTGTGACCTGAAGTCCACTCTTGTTTTCTCTCACACTATTGATTGTTTTTCTTTCTTAATACTCAATACTTGTAATCACGTTTGCTTGTTTTTTAAATCTGTCTCCTCCCATTGGAATGAAAGCTTGAATAACAGAAAATAGGCACACTGACTTGTTCACTACAAGTTACTAGTGTTCACTAGTTTACTGTTGTCTGACACATCATAGGGGCCCAATGCAGAATTGTTGAGTAAATGCCATCTAGATATATGGCTTTACTATACTACACATCCTATAACTTTTCTAAAACTCCAGGTAAAGAACAAATTAGGAAAAATTAGAAGTTAGAAACCTATTGTGGCAGGCAGAATAATGGCACCAAAAAAAAAAATGTTCATGCCTTAATCCCTGGAAGCTGTTAATATTTTACTTTACATAGCAAAAAATAAAAATAAAAAAATTTAAAAAGCATTGCACATATAACAGATCTTAAAGTAGGGAAATTATCCTGGATTACCCCAGTGGGCCCAATCTAATCAAGTGAGCCCTTAAAAGCCAAGAATGTTCTCTAGCTCATTACAAAAGAGGTCACCAAAAGAAGATGGAGAAGAGGAGCCAAAGAGATTCCAAGTATGAGAAGATTCTATCATACTTGCTGGAGTGGGGCCACATAGAAAGCAGGCAGACTCTGCCAGCTCTGAATGCAGACGGCAAGGAAACAGGGACCTCAGTCCTACAACTACCAGAAACTACATTTGGTCAACCACTTGGATGAGCTTGGAAATGAACTCATTCCTGGAGCTTTCAGAAAGGAAAGCTTTGCTGACTCCTTGAGTTCTGCCTTGTGAAACTCTAAGCAGAAAACACAGGCCATGCTCTGAGTTTGCTGAGCTGTGAGATAATAGGTATTGTTCTAACCTGCTAGGTTTGTGAAAATTCATTATGGAAGTAACAGAAAACCGCATCATCTAACCCTAAAACTCTCTGGGTGAGTTATGTCTAAAAGAGAAAGAGAACTGAAAGTCCATTATTCCACAGTAGTAACGGATCCAAGGGAATGTCTACAGTAAGTAAAGATACAGTCCTCAATAAAGATTCTTTAACTCCAGAAGACAATGTGTTTCTGGAAACCAAGAATGAATAGTAATTCCTGTGCCTATGTGTTTTCTCATAGACACTATCACTTAGGGTAGAAAGAGGTGGTCATCCTGAGGTGATGTACAAGATGCAAATCTATCAAGACACTCAGCAACATTTAATGTTCTTCCTGCCTGGTTAGTGACTGCTAATTAGGAAGAGAACAACACTAATTAATGCCATAGTAAATATCAGATGTTGAAAACAATGAGAGGTACCTTAACACTCCATTTCTCAGAATCAAACTATCCTCAAACATGTAGTACTCATGCGAGTGTGTACAAATGCAGAGGCACTATGTATCAAATCTAAAGTGGTCTTTTTCAGATTTTGATATACTTTCACTTAGGATGTGTCTTAAAAATAGTGTATACTCTCCAAATGGTGACTTTTCTCCCCAAAAAGCTATTTTTAAAGGAAGATTAATTTCATAGAGTGAAGAAATATGGTATTTAGCACTTAAGTGATAACACGGTGTCTAAGTCTGTTTCAACTGCTGTAACAAAATACCACAGACTGGGTGGCTTAAATAACAAATTTATTTTCTCATAGTCCCAGCAGCTGTAAGTTCGAATCAAGGTGTTTGCAGGTTTTTGTTTCTCCTTAGGCTGTTCTTCGTGGCTTGTAGATGGCTGTCTTCTCGTTGAGTTCTCACATAGCCTTTCCTCTGTGTATGAGTATCCCTGGTGTCTCTCTCCTCTTGTAAGGACACTAGTCATATTGGATTAAGGCCCAACCCCTATTACCTCATTTAACTTTAATGACCTCCTTTAAGGCCCTATTGCCAAACACAGTCACATTGGGGGTTAGGGCTTTAAAATATGAATGAGAGGGCATAATTAGGTCCATAAGATATAGAGAACTGAAACTAGTGATTTGAGGAAGGAAAAGCAGAGCTACAATGGAAATTGGATTTTGCCTTTCCACAACTGACCTTCCTCTGTGGTCTCCTGGAATGTTGGATGGCTTTCTGGACAGACAGGGTCCAGTGGGCACATTTCATCAAATCTCAGCCACAGAGAATTGGTAAGGAAGGCTGTTGAGACTGCACAGAAGGAAACCGATGTGGGAGGCAGCATGAGGAGCTAGATCAGAGCAAAGAGTTTTTCTGGGAGCAGATGTTTTATCTCGCAGAACAATTTTCAGCCAGATTGCTAAGCCAGGTTAACCCCATTCCCCTCTTGGTAGAAGTTTGAAAGTGTTTAGAAACTTGTCCCGAATATAGCATGTCTTGATGTCAGCAAAACACTTAGAATGACTTCATGGTGGGAACTTTGTGGTAGATGAAAACACTCAAACTCAGTGTCAAGCTTCAGCTGCATCTAAAGTTGAGTGCTGCAGAGTTCTTTCCTTGGTTCTTTTTTGAAACTTGGTGTCAATGATTTAGATAAAAATGTAAAACACACCTACAAAATTTTCACTATCAAAACGTTGAGAGCAATGAGTATTATACTGTATCAAAGATTCAAGATCCAAAGAGATCTTGGTAAGATGGAATGTTCAGACAAAGCCAACACAATGAAATTTAACCACAGTAAGAAGTCCTGTACTGGAGGAGGACAACCATGGAACAACAAGATTGAACAAACCCCACTCAACGGCAGGAAGAAAGATCTGTTTAAATTGGGAATAATGGAAAGAGAAGCATGGTAAAAGCAGGACCCTACACTCAACCCATCTGACAAAGAAATGGTGCAAGACAAGAACTTACTGGAGCTAGAATCAAAATTATTTGCATGATAATTTACTTATCTATCCCCCTCCCACTGTTCTTTAACTTTTAATAAAAAGGAATATCAATAATCCCATTTGTTTCTATTTATAGCAAGCAAACACCAAGATTAAAGAGAGGGTCAGCCAGTTCATCATCATCACATATTCCACAGTGAAACATTCTTAATTCTCACACAATTAGGCTTGGAAGGAATTGTGAATACTTGGATCTTTTCCTCTCCTTGGAATGCCCTCCTCCCACCTTCTTTGAAGACATACCCTTATTTTTTTGTTTGTTTTGTTTTGTTTTTTTTTTTTGTTTTTTGAGATGGAGTCTCACTCTGTCATCCAGGCTGGAGTACAATGGTGCAACCTCTGCTCACTGCAACCTCCACCTCCCGGGTTCAAGCAATTCCCCTGCCTCAGCCTCCCGAGTAGCTGGGATTACAGGCGCCCACCACCATGTCCAGCTACTTTGTGTATTTTTAGTAGAGATGGGGTTTTACCATGTTGGCCAGACTGGTTTCGAACTCCTGACCTCAGATGATCTGCCTGCCTCGGCCTCCCAAAGCGCTGGGATTACAGGCGTGAGCCACCACACCCAGCCAACATACCCTTATTTCAAGGTGCAATACAAATGCTGCTTGTGGATACAGTTTCATGATATCTTTCCACACTTCATTTCTTATAATCCCAAGTCAATGCCCCTTCTCTTTTGAATTTGTAAACATTTATAGCAAATACATATGCTTCCTTATGACACTCAACATGTTATGTCTACATAGGGGAGGGTGTCTTTGTCATGAAGATCTCTAAGCATGAGGCCCAGTTTTCCCCCTGTTGCTTACACAGGAAATGACCAGCCAGCTTCTCTGCCCACCCTAGCAGTCACGTTCCCCTCTTACTCTCTAAGCTTCTTACCATGGAGGCGGCAAACCACATCTCACCCATCAAAGCCTAAAACCTTTGTTTTCTCTTATGTGAAGCTTTTTTCTGTCCATCCCAAGCAGAGATCATCATTCCTTTGTATCATGCCTTCACCTAACACATGCTTCTATTAGACAGGTTTATAATACTGAAATAGCCACGTTCCCTCAGTTATAAAACTATGCTTATAAAACACCAATGATTTACATATAGGATATAACATCAAATGCTGTATTAACACTGCATGTCAGTTGTGAGATACATAATGACTTTAAAAGTGATTAAATACTTTAAAATATGCATCCTATGGTTGAAAAATATAATAATTATTGATTTGTATGCCTTATCCAATAGATTGGCAGGTCTTCAGCAGGCAGCAGGAATCACATCACATTTATCTTATTATCAGTGTTTGCCCAGTGGCTAGTATGTAGCGTTGGCTTAAGACATATTTGTTGTGTGAAAGAATGAATTAAATAAATAAGTTTTTAGCTGACTGTAAATTAAATTTGGCTCAACATTCTGGTCTGGCCTCTAACAAAATTCACATAATATAGGACTGCATCATAGTAGGATGTTCAGAGGATAGAAAGCAATAATCATAAAAAGATTCAATCACATTAGGAATATGGTATTCAATATTTTCACTGTGTTGAATATTTTAAAGGGAACATTGACTGTCCAAGACAATCAGGATGATGAGAGGCTCAGAAAATCTTTTCATATAAAAGAAAGCCTGAAAGAACTGGGTATATATAGCCTGCAAAAGAGAAGCAAGTACAAAACATGATAGCTGTCTTCACACCTTCGGAAGATTCTACATAAGTGTAAAAAGGCCTGATGCGTGGAGCTCCAGAAAAGCAAAGACCAATGTGATGATAATTCCAGGAGTAGACCTGATTCTCTATACAAAATACCTTTACAAAGTGCTACTCTAAAGCAATAGAACAGGTTGTCCCGTGATAGCCTGTATGTCTTAAACCCAATCTCAGGACACCAAAGTAGAACCTTAAAGGTTGAGTTATTCAGCATTTGATAGAATGGTAGACCAGATGTCTCATTAGGCTCCTTGCAGTTTCAAAATTTTATGATTTTTATCAATATTAATTTCTTTTCTAGAGAGGACCACCACAAGAATGGGCACAACTGAAAAATGGCAGGTGTTCTAGGGGATGACCTGAAAGTTTCCAGCCTCAGATCTGTTACAGATTATCAATGAGTATGCATCTATCCATCCATTCATTTACGTATGCAACCAACCAACAATCATTGAATGTCTACTAAATGGCAGGCGCTGTCCAAAGCCCTAGATACAGTAGTGAGCAAAACAGGCAGTTACTACATTCATGAACTTAATGCCTAGTGTAGACAATAATAAGAACACATAGAAATAATGACCCCTAGTAAGTGCTATGAAGAAAGGCATGAGATAAGACAAGAGCCAGTTGAGCTAGTTGGAGGGTTCAGAGAAGGCTGCTTTGACACTTAAGATAAGAACTAGGGCAAGTCCTTTAACTCTCCATTCATTCACAAAGATTGCTGTTAAATGGGGCAGAATATTCTTGCCTCACCGTGACTTTGAGAGATTTAGTTACTATCTAGGGCACTCATTGTCTTTATAGCCTTGAAGAAGGTCATTTGACTTCTGTAAACCTCAGTTTCCTCATCCACAAAATGGGAAGCATAACAGCACCTAGGTCAGGATGCTGTCAGATCATGCATGCAAAGCCAGTGTCTGCCATGGAGTCAATCTTCAATAGGTGGCAACTACTGTTGTTAAAATACATAGGAAACATTCTGAGTGCTTAGAAGGAAAAATGCCACACATCGTTTTTTTTTGTTTGTTTGTTTGTTTGTTTTTTTTTTTTTGAGACGGAGTCTTGCTTTGTCGCCCAGGCTGGAGTGCAGTGGCGCGATCTCGGCTCACTGCAAACTCCACCTCCCAGGTTCACGCCATTCTCCTGCCTCAGCCTCCCTAGTAGCTGGGACTACAGGCGCCCACTACCACGCCCGGCTAATTTTTTGTATTTTTAGTAGAGACGGGGTTTCACCGTGTTAGCCAGGACACACATCGTTTTAAATGTTGTTATTTTTACTCTTCTAAAATCCCCAGGCTGTTGGGTGAGAAGGAGGAATTAGATAGCCAGAAGGCACGGTGATAATTTATCTCAACCACATTTGAGGGATCAGCAGTCTCTCTTTACACCACGCTTCCCTCCTTAGAGTCAGTTGTCCACTATAAGATGAAAAACATCCTCCTTTCTTTCATGTTCAACTTTCCTCTGTTTAAAACATCAGAGAAGGTTAGAAAGAATACTCCTGGAGAAACAAGACCACCTCTGCCTCAGCCGGTGCAGCCACCAAATGAAAATTCATGGCAGTGGCTCCCTGGCGTTCCACGAGGAGACCAGCCCAGTGTGAATAAATAATCCACATTTCAAGCAGGATTACAGATATAAATGAAAGACGAAAAGCACATCAGGGTACCAGTTTTTCACACACCTTCACACATCTCCACACAAAAGCGCAACCTTGTTTCTCTCCTCATCCCCGGCTTACCCAACTTCCCACTGCACTTTGCGGCCAAGCATGCACAACTTTGAAAAAGATAAAGAAAAAAGTAGGGCAGAGAGATACTCAGACATCCAGACAAGTGACTGCAGTGGGTCTGCGAGTGAGACCCATCGCCTCCTTTCCTGTCAGACTCCATGGGTCCACTTGAACTTTTGTGGTCAGATGGTATCCACCAGAGCTTGACTGGCATCATAGCCAGTGATATCACAGGGCGCCCTGCCACTGTCTCCCGGGAACCTGCCCCTGCACAGGCTGTGGGGTTATCTCCCTCTTGTCTTGATAGCTAATACAGTTCCTACAGCGGCTGTATCCCATTAGGTCACAGCAATGAAAACGAATGCCATTTTCTTGATGGCTTATACAGAATTGCTGTAATTTGAAGCAAGCCTCTCTGGCCCAGCTTCTTCTGTCTCCATCCCTCACCCCTGGAACCCCACCCCCTCACTTGCCTTACTGCTCCCCTTCCCCAGCTGCCATCCCCCACCTCCTGGTCTCTGTTTGTCCTTCTCTCTTTTCATACTGAATATATTGGGGCCCTGGCAGGCTGCCATTCTAACTGCACATTAGAAATGGTAGAGTTTTCCTCTATCTGATTCTATAAAATGAGTTCACCAGAAGGTGCAGACCCAGCACATTCGTGGTTTTTCCTATAAATTACTTTAACACTGTGTCCAATCATATATATAATTTCAGATTTTCAATTTCAACTCACTGCTGTGTCAGCACAGACTCCACTGATATGTCTAACGTATTTAGCTTAAAATGAAACGGATGGCATTTCATTACCAGGAAGATAATATTTTTGAATATGTTTCCTGCATGGCAGGATCCATCATTATTCTGCCATTTTATGTTCAGTGTGTGTAATAGCTTTTTAATGCTTTGACGTATTTTATTTATATGTGTAATATTTTTCTAATATCATAGGACAGTTTAACTCATTGGATACATTACAAAATCTTAATTGAATGCTTTTAAATATTAACAAAAGGGGAAAAGGCTGAACAAATTGCCAATATTTTAATTTAAGATTTCATAAAGAGTAACAGAAAAGGCACAAAAAATTGTTCAACCCTTGTTCTTTTTTCTATTTTCCCCAACCTTCTCCCTGCCCCTCCCACTCAGCAGTCTCCCATAAATATACACACTCTGGAGAGGAAATAAAAAGATAAAGAAAAATCCCCTAGTCTCCTGAGACTTACAAGCTGTCAGGGTGAGAGCAAGGAACACAAGAAATAGTGAGCAAGCCCCGGCGTGAATGACAGGAACCCTCTCATTGGCTGAAGCTTCTGACAGCACTGAAATCTTTCATACCAGGTTCTCGGCTCTCTGACCAAAGTCATGGAGTGCTTGAAAGCAGACTGTTCTCAAAAGATGCCTTTGCAAAGAAAATGCAAAGGAAAGCGTTTCACCTTAAAAACTTGCAGGTAGCCGACTTTGCTAAAGGCATTTCAAGCTAACAGGTAAAAGCTAGAGTGAGCACTTCTCCATTCTCGTTCTTTCCCTCTTCTTTCAAAGCACAACCTTACTCCAAATAAAAATTTGGGAGTCATTGTGGGAAAAGTGGTTTGCTTTTCTCACTTTAAGTCAAAACAGTTTAGTGGGCTACTGGCCACTGCACATTGCTGGAAGCCCCTAGTTTAGGGGTCACTCACAAGGGAAGCATGTGAGAATTAACATTGTGTTTTCAGGGAAACACTGCCTTTACTGTATTCAAAGTATAACTCCTGTTTCTCTAACTCCTGCTGTTCTAGGGAAGAGCAAATAGAAATGGATTCTAATTCTGGGCCACCTCGTATCACCTATGGGACCCCGAGCAAGTTATTTGAAGTCTGCTGAGCACAAGGGGATTTATCTGTAAAATTGAGATAATAATTCCTGCTTTGGAGGTTGCTGTAATAAGATATAGTTCATGTAGGCACCTGGCCCAATTCATAGCTTACACAGTAAACACAATACTTATTTTTGCTATAATTAAAAAATTGTTTTGGTGTTAAAAGTCAGCCAATCTTCCCCCAATCCTTCAAATTCTGTAACCTAAGGCCAAATTCCAATCTGCATGCTGATAAAATAAACTCCCTCCTATAAATAAAAGTTTTAAGGGCACAAACAATTATGGTATTTTTGTTACTCAAACAAAGCTCATTTTGGAGTGAAACTTTCCAACTTCATATTGAGGATACTTTAAAGAGTTTTGCTGCTTGCTAGCCTGGAGTGTAGAAATACCTATATTTATGTTTATTTACCTTTTTGTTCTTAAAAGAATAGAAAATCATGGCATAAAATCCTGAATAGAACATGTCACTAACAATTCCTCATATCAAATTTACTTACTTGAAACTTCTTGTAACTTTTTCTAGTTCTCAAAGAGTTGGAAAACAAGGCTCTAAAACAGAGGAGAACAAACTTTTCTTTGAAGGGCCAGATAGTAAATATTTCTGGCTTTGCTAGCTCATTTCTGCTATTGTTACTCCAAATAGCTGTGGAAAATAAAAGAACAAGCTGTGTTCTAATAAAACTTTATTCACAAAAACAGGCAGCTGGCTTAGTTTGCAGACTAACACCTGCTTTAGGACATTAACATATCTTAATTTTTGTATTTCTCAAGAATCAAAAGTCCCAGAGAATATAATCACAGAATCAGGTGCAGAGAAAAGGAAATTCAACATCATAACCCTTTAGGATGAGCACAGGAATTTTAAGAATCATATTATAGGATACTCTATCTTCTATTCTTATATATTTTAGATGTTCACAATTTTATAGAAATTTGCCAAAATGAAGTTTCAGTTTTTCACCCCAAGACTCTGTTATAGATAAGTCAAAGTTAACCTAATTTAATGACCAGATGGACAATTTTGATCAAGATAAAAATAGCATAAATAATTTAAACATTCAACAAACACTGAACAACCACTATGCACTATGCACAGCCAAAAGGCAGAGTACAAGAAAGACAAAATCCACATCACCACACATTTAGGTTTTAGTCACAAGAGACAGACAATATATAATTAAACAAGTAAAGAACAAAATAAATCGATTTACCAATAAGTGCTAATGACAATCCAAAAGGCTGCTGTGACAGAAAGCAATGGGGTTGAAGGAAGAGGGGAGTCCTGGGAAAGTAGACTCTAAGAAGAGGGGATAATCTGATATTTGAAAGGAAAATAGTAGGCCAGGCATGGTAGCTCATGTCTATAATCCCAGCACTTTGGGAGGTTGAAGTGGGTGGAGCACCTGAGGTTGGGAGCTCAAGACCAGCCTGACCACCATGGAGAAACCCTGTCTCTACCAAAAATACAAAAAATTAGCCAGGCATGGTGGTACATGCCTGTAATCCCAGCTACTCAGGAGGCTAAGGTAGGAGAATCGTTTGAACCTGGGAGGCAGAGGTTGCGGTGAGCCAAGATCGCGCCATTGCGCTCCAGCCTGGGCAACCAAAGCAAAACTCCGTCTCGAAAAAAAAAAAAAAAAAAAGGGACCATGCTCAGCCCTTTGAAAAGATAGAAACAACAATGCAAAAGTCATTAAGAAAAATAAAAGAGTTTGAAGAGTAGAAGGAAAAGAAAGGAAGCCAATGTGGTTGAAATACGGGAAATCACAGGCACATAGATCGTTAGATTTGCAAAATTATAAAGACTAGATTTTGTCCTCATCAGTAGAAAAGTGTTTGCACTGGGTTAATTCCCAGTTATGTTCTTTGTTGACAACATTGGAGAAATTATCTTGAAATGAAGCCATGAGCCAGCTACAGAAGAAAAATCAGAAATTCCTTATTATTCTGCTATAGGCCTCCTTCTGAATCAAATTTCTAAATTCCTGCTGTCTAAATTTCTGCTCTTCTAAATGGAGTTGGAAACATTTAGATAGGTATGTGCAGATCAGCATTGCCTTATTTGGAGTTGCTCTTTCAGGAAACAAGGCAGAAGCTATTTAATAATATTCCTCTTCAAAGTTATATGGCACTTTTCATCTAAGAATATCAGAGCACTCTGCCGCAATTAAATTATTAATCCTCCTGACAACTCCATCAAGAAAGTATCTGCTTTATTATCAGTGAGAACACTTGGCATTTACATGCTCGCTTTGAGAATGCTATTCAATCATACGCAGTTAATTAATGCGTACAACACATTCAGGAGGCAGGTCAGCATTCTGGTCCCAAGTTTCAGATAAAGAAACTGAGGCCCCAAAATGACAAGGTGTTTCCAGACAACTTACCCAAGTGAGACTGGTAATAAAAATTACGTGCTGCCTTAATCTTGGTGAAGAGTCATTTATAGATTGAGCTCTCAAACATTTAAATACCTATAACTGTATAGCTCGTTATAAAATCATCAAATAAATTGGCATCAACCTCAGGGCAGGAACCTAACCTTCTTTAATAGTCCCAATAACTATATCTTTATAGCAATATAAATTTTGCATAATATTTCCACACACAGTTCTCATTTGACTTTTATTATGACCTTAGGATGTTGATGTCATTGATTTTGCAAGTGAAGAAATGGAGTCTCAAAGAGAATACAAGATTTGCCCATCATTATATGGATAGTAAATTAAAAAGGCAGTCTTGAATTTAGGAATTTTGTTTTTAAGCATAGTGCTATTTCTCCTGTGCCAGTGTTTCTCCTCTAACCTCTCAGATGTTTATTATAAGATGATTTGCCCTTGACCTCCATCCAAGGTATTTTGTTTTCTGACCCCCAAGGTGGTGCTAATCATATTTTTATGTCGCCTATAAAGTTGTTCCATGGTATGGACTTTGACAAAAGGGTTATGATAAAAGTTTCTTTCAGTTGATAACAAAATCTGCCATAAACGAAAGAAAATCTGCACTATTGTTGCTTTTAACTCAACATGTTGTATTTCGGTATATTCAGTCAAAAAAATTGAAACCATTCTGGGAATTTCAAACAGAGGGAACTTAACTCAGGGAATTGATAAAATATGCTGAAAGGCTGCAAGAGCAGAGGGGAGAGGGGGCTAAATTTAAAAATAATAATAAGAGTGGTAAGACCCAGATGCTGATAATGGCTCTTAGCTGAATGAAACCCATGAACTGAATTGGTGCTAAACAGTTGGAGGCACCAACTGCAGTCAATTTTAGATTTAGAGAAGAGGCATCTCCTCAGCTAAGCATGGGAGCACTAAGACAGTGCTGTTCTGACTGGAATTCAGAATTCCACCCCAGCAATCGCCACACTGAGTGAGCCCAAAGCCACAGGCTTCTTTCTTCTTCCCATCTGTTGATCCCTTACCAGTGCCTCCTAATGGTAGATGCCAAAAGAAAGCCAGCTGGAAAGGGAGCTGGGAAAAGTAGACTCTGAGACTCTTCCCTAGCAGGGCATAGGATGGAGAGGTGAGTATGAGTCTGGGAGACCTTGGGGAAATCAATGGCATGTTGTACATTGTAAAGGCTCAGGCAGATGAAGCAGGGAGTGCCAGAGCTCTCCTCAACCCCAGGCAGTGCTCTGCACCTCAATGACAGGCAGGGAAGGCATTACGAAGGCTATTCCCACAACCACCCTGAAAAGGCTGAAAATAAAACATGCCCGCCAGGAACACAATATATGCTGAACAAAAAGGTTAGTGTTCTTTGTACCATAAAATCCATAGGGGAAGATAAGGAGCCCATCTAGGCAAGAAGATAGTTGTCATTAATACAAAAGTATGTCATGTGAGTCCTTGAGAAGAATATGGATCTCTGCTATACAGAAGCCAATAGTGACAGTGGGAAGAAAAAAAAATAAAACAAGACACATATGATGTTGGCTAAAAGAGTTCTGAGGAGTAAGGTGGGAGAAGGATAGGTGAACTGCAAGAAGAGCCAGAGTTAGAGAGAAACCAGGATGTCTTTTCAGAGTGGAACAAATGAAGAAAAGACTTCAGGAAGAACGTATGGCCAAGGACAGAGAAGGGAAGAGAGAGAGACCCAAAATGGATTCACAGAGCTGGACAGGTTGACAGCAAGCCAGAAGAGCTTACAAGAAAGCATCAAGCTTAAGGCCAGCAAATGTCCAGCAAGGTCTGAAGGACAAAGCTCAGGGGAATAACAACCAAATGCAATACGCTGCCTCAGTTTCCCAGAGATGATTAGCCCCAAGAGAATGAAGACACCAGCTTCTAAGAGAGACTCTGAAGCAAGCACAATGCTTGTTTATGGCCACTGCACCACCACCCTCTACACCTCAATCCCCGGACCCACTGACACCATACATTAGAGAACTGCCCTTCCAATGTCTAGCTCTCCTCATTTAGTATATACACAGATGGTCATTGGAACACTCATTTTCTTTCTAAGTATCTCGTGTAGTATAGGTTTCTCAGAATTATACATTGATTTTCTAAAACCAACGAGTGACCATTGCCAGGAGGTGTCTGGTTTCTTCCATTTAACAGCTTAGCTAGTTATACATCAAGTTCTTTCTTCCATCAACCTTCATTTCCTGAGGTCTCAGACACATACAAAGATTACAGAGTTGGAGCTCAAGGTCCCTTTCACCGAATTGTAGCCATAAACCCCACTATGTGACTACAGAATCTAGAAATGTCCCATAAGGTAAGTGGAAATACAGTTCAAGACACCCACAATTAGTTTTAGGGAGAAACTTTCTTTGCTCAGGATGAGTTTACCCCTCCTCACTTGGAGTGCACAATTAATGCAAGCCGATAGGTAGTGATATGGCTGGGTGCGTATGTAGAGACGGTGGGAGATGAAGCTGAAATTTTTAGTCTGTGTTAGGATCTGAAGAAACTTGAGTGCTTTGCTAAGAAAAATTAAACCTTATATGGTAAGAAATAAGGAACACACCATAGTACTTCTACTATCATGAAGAAAATGTCACAAATCCCATACAGGTAAGTCTGGATGTGCAGCTAGAAATCACATCTTAAATCAGTCATTCCCTGCTCCATGGTCCTTCAGCACCTTGTACATAGCAAGAGAGATAAGTGCTCTTAGAAGCTGTGCCTCCCAGCTGGGCTCAATAGCTCACAGCTGTAATCCCAGCACTTTGGGAGGCCAAGGTGGGCGGATCACGAGGTCAGGAGTTTGACATCAGCCTGGCCAATATGGTGAAACCCTGTCTCTATTAAAAATACAAAAAAAAAAATTAGCCGGGCATGGTGGCGGGCGCCTGTAGTCCCAGCTACTCAGGAGACTGAGACAGAAGAATCACTTGAACCTGGGAGGCAGAGGTTGCAGTGAGCCGAGATGGTGCCACCGCACTCCAGCCTGGGCAACAGAACGAGACTCTGTCTCCAAAAACAAAAAAATAAAAAATAAATCTGTGCCTCCTTCTCCAACAAGCATTTTCCTTTCTCTTGGTAACTTTCCAAATTTTTATTTAGACATCCACACACCCTCATGCATCCTACATTGTTGGGGGTAGGAGGCCAATTCAGAGGTGGACACAGTCCCCAAATCAAGCCAAACATGCAGCAGGAGAAAGTTTGCTGCTCACTTTGGAGAAAGAAACTTCCCTGTTCATAAGAAAGCTCTTGGCAAAGGAAAAAGAAGGATAAACCTTCTTGCAAACATGAGAAGTCAGTTTTTTTAATGACACTGATATTATGGAAGACAATCATAAGAATCCTGAAGGATATCCTTGATCCTAAATCCAACATTAACTCAATCAAGCTAGATAGACATATTATATAAAAATTTTTTAAAAGACCATTATTGTTTAAGTCAATTGTAGTTCGGTTTTCTGTTTCAAGCAATGAAAAACCACTCTAACTCATACAAGTGCCTATACCACACCATAGGTTACGTGTGTGTCCTTCTCCCTCAGAAGACCATGAGCTCCCATCATGCAGGGAAAAGCCCTAATATCATTTTCAAATCCCCAGCATCTGGTCCACATTAAATTGTCCCCAAAATGCTGCTGGACATATTGAATTGAGGTAGTTACCTCAATTCCATGAGGAATTAGCATGGAACTTACCATAGCAACTTACCATGAGGCAGTTCTGAAGCAATGTGATGACATCTTGCCTTCTTCACTTCTCAGCAGAGTCCCAGCCTGCCCTTTCTTCCATCTCTGGGATCAGCACTCTCATCTCCCGGTTGCCCAAGCCTCTAACACCTCCTTCTATTCCACACTTCAAAACCTCACTGTCGGCCGGGCGCGGTGGCTCACGCCTGTAATCCCAGCACTTTGGGAGGCCGAGGCGGGCGGATCACGAGGTCAGGAGATCAAGACCATCCTGGCTAACACGGTGAAACCCCGTCTCTACTAAAAATACAAAAAATTAGCCGGGCGTGGTAGTGGGCGCCTGTAGTCCCAGCTACTCGGGAGGCTGAGGCAGGAGAATGGCGTGAACCCGGGAGGTGAAGCTTGCAGTGAGCCGAGATCGCGCCACTGCACTCCAGCCTGGGCGACAAAGCAAGACTCCGTCTCGAAAAAAAAAAAAAAAAAAAAAAACCTCACTGTCAGCCAGGCACAGTGGCTCATGTCTGTAATCTCAGCACTTTGGGAGGGCAAGGTGGGTAAGTCGCTTGAACTTAGGAGTTTGATACCAGCCTGGGCAACATGGTGAATCCCTGTCTCTACAAACACAGAAAAATTAGTGGGGCATGGTGGTGTGTGCCTGTAGTCCCAGCTACTTAGGAGGCTGAGATGGAAGAATCACTTGAGCCCAGAAGGCCGAGGCTGCAGTGAGGTAACATCATGCCACTGCACTCCAGTCTGGGTGATAGAGTAACTCCCTGCCTCAAAAAAATAAAAATAAACTCACTGCCACTTAAAGGCCAATTGATTCTAAATCCTCAAAACTAAGGCCCCCTGCTTCTCTCTCCTCAGTTCTAACACCTTGTTCTGACCACCCTGATAACGATTTCAGATGAAAGAAACTGTCTCCAAAACTGGTTCCCTGACTCAGGTCTTGCCTCCCTTCCCTTTCTTCTCCAGTCTGCAGCCAGACTGATTTTTAAATGCATATCTGGTTATGGTGTTTCCATGACTGGGAGCCTTTCCTGGCTTGTCACTACTCTCAGGTTAAAACCCAGAGTCAAGGTGGGCACGGTGGCTCACGCCTGTAATCCCAGCACTTTGGGAGGCTGAGGCGGGCAGGTCATCTGAGGTCAGGAGTTCGAGACCAGCCTGACCAACATGGTAAAACTCCATTTCTACTAAAAATACAAAAATTAGCTGGGCATGATGACGCGCACCTGTAATCCCAGCTACTCAGGAGGCTGAGGCCAGAGAATCGCTTGAACCCAGGAAGTGGAGGTTGCAGTGAGCCAAGATCGTGCTACTGCACTCCAGCCCGGGCAACAGAGTGAGACTTCATCTCAAAAAACAAAACAAAACAAAACCACCCTAGAGTCTTCCTTATTACAAGCAGCCCCTGGTGACCTGGTCCCTTTCATCTTTTGCCAGAGCCATTTTTTCTGTACCCTACCCTTTACCACATACTATAATACACCTTTAGACTACCACCAGCACCCTAACACAATGAGTCCTCCCCTAAGGCCTTCAGATAAGCTGCCCTGAGATACACTTCCTGCAATGTTTCATCTATACAAATCTGTCTCCAGAGCTCAGCCATCAGCTCCTCTAAGAAACCTTCTCATTCTCTCCTTGCCACCCAGTCTGTTAGCAGCCCCTCCAAAACAATCCAAATGTACCTATCTCATAGCACTTGTCATATTGTATTATCTTCAACTATTTATGTCTTTTCTGTCAGGCTTTCAACCACTTTTTAGAAGCCAACTCCAGGCAGAAACCTTGTCATATTCATCATTGAATGCCCAGGACCATGGTTAGTTCACAGCAGATGATCAGAAAACTATTAAGATGAATCAATGAAGAAGCAAATATTGGACAGTCAAAAACATTCCAGCTTCTTTTTCTCACTTTAAGACCTACAAAAATATGTTTTTTTCCAAAATTGTATTCTAAAACAAATGAATTTATTCAGGGGCCCACAAAATAGTGTCCCCAAAGCCAATAGAAATCATTATCAAACATTTTTGTGGCCCAACTTCCCACTTCACTACTGTACTGCCATCTTTCCACTACACTTGAATGTCTGCATACAACCAGTTAAAGACGAATTTTCAGGTTGGAGTGGTTGGCTGGCCATACATAGAAAACACAGACCATGAGTATATCCAACAGCAAATCCCAAGGCAGCTCTCTTTTTCTCTAGTATCAGTGGGAAAAAAAGGGGAGTGACATATTCTAAGTTCTCGGTGCTCCCAACAGAACTTGCTGCATACTGGTAGGATGGAGGCCTTGTTTCAGTCTGCAGATCTCCACAGAGCCTGGTGAAAACAGCTCCTCACCAGCAGATCTCCTTGGGAGGACTGCAGCACCCCAGGCCTCAGGCTGCCCTGGAGGGTTGACCACAGACTGCTCTGTTGCCAGGACAACAGAGAGTTATTCTTCCTCTTAAGGAGAAGGGCCTGGTATTTTGAAGCAAGGTTGCCCAGGCAGAAGTGAATGTTCCCCACACACACACATCCATCCACTCCCTTAAAATATTTACCTAAGAGCCAATTACACTCTTACAATTTAAAGTTCGTATGGCACTATATTTGCCAGATAAAATACTGGACTCCCAGTTAAAATTGAATTTTATTTCAATTAAAATTGAGTATTTGAAAAAACAAATATTTTTAGTGTAAGTATTTAGCTGAACAATGGATTTTACATAGACATATGGCCCATGCAATACTTGAGACATATTTATTCTAAAAAAAATTCACTGTTTATCTGAAATTCAAATTTTATGGGGAGCCCGGTATTTTTATTTTCTAAAGCTGCCAAGTCCATATTGCACCAAAATTCAAACTGTTCCATTTAATCAGCTACTTTTTACACTTCAAGGTCTGCAGATTTCAAGTAACGTAATAGATAGTCTTGAAAAAGATTTTGAGACACAGCAACAATTGTGTGTGTGTGTGTGTGTGTGTGTGTGTGTGTGTGTGTGTGGACATGCAGACTTGCTCTGTCACCCAAGCTGGAGTCCAGTGGCACGATCTCCGCTCACTGTAAGCTCCGCCTCCTGGGTTCATGCCATTCTCCTGCCTCAGCCTCCTGAGTAGCTGGAACTACAGGCACCCGCCACCATGCCCGGCTAATTTTTTTGTATGTTTAGTAGAGATGGGGTTTCACCATGTTAGCCAGGCTAGTCTCCATCTTCTGACCTCATGATCCACCTGCCTTGGCCTCCCAAAGTGCTGGGATTACAGGCATGAGCCACGGCGCCCAGGCGAGACACAGCAACAATTCTAAAAGGGGATTACCCTAGAGATCCTTACCAACACAATGATTCAATGAGGGCATATAATACAGATTTGTTTGTTGATTTGCTTGCTTCAGTGAAAGAATGAATTATGGTGAGCTTTTTTTCCCCCTTTCATTTAAGAGTTCTGTGCAAGTTTTATACAACTTGAGCTACCAGCTTTCCCCAAGAGCCAAATATTAAATACAGAGGACTGTGAGACTGTCACTCTTCCCTCTCGGAATCATCAAAAGCTGACCATGTGCTTTCTGAGAGTTCATCCTCTCATTTACTGATCCTTCCAGATCCAGAGATGGATGAGTAACCATACAAGCAAGAAAAGAACTGGGTTGCATGAACAAAAAGACACTATGGAAATTCTCCCAGGACTCCTCAAAAGAAAACGAGTCCAACCCTCTGCATTAGTTAGCTTGACTCATTTGCTGTTCATGGCGAGGACTGAATTACAGCAGCCTATAATAGTCACATAGTAATGTTTGCTTTGGCTCATTGCTCAGTGGTGAAATTTCCTCTGCAGTAACTGATGCCATCCCCAGCACCCTAAATCTCAAAATGTGTGCCCCATTCTCTCTGCTGGTACACTCACCGGCTGTTGGATAAGGTGTCTCTATCGGGGTCTTCAGGTAAGTACCTTGTCATTTGCCTTTCATTTTCTATGCACCATCTAAAAAAAAGTCTCAATTCAAAACATATTTCCAGTCAGAAAGTAAGATTCTTTAAGTCTCTTTTCTAAAGCAGAGACATCTTCTTCCCTTTTCCTGATGTGTCATCAGCGACTTTAAAAGCAATCCCTTTGTGTCTGTCACAGTGACTCAAAAACTAGGCCAGTGATGATTCTGTCATTTAGTGGTTCTGCAGCATGTGTGCCCCACTGTCTTTCATTTCTATGCTTCGAAATACTAAGCGGGCCACACGGAGACATCTTTTTATCACAAAGTACTCCATGTAATGACTTTGGAACACCAGGAGAAAATTGGAGCTGCAGGGAGGGGGGTGACTTTTGCATAATTGCTGTTTATTTCTGTGGCAAGTCACTAGTTGGGAAAACATGTATTTGAGGGACACTTAAGGTCTGGCATTTCGATCCTTGACTTCAGTCCTTGTAACTGCCTTTTGCGTGATGACATTTGAAACTTGACCACCCTAGACCACCTGGTTGCCAGATAGCAGCCACTTTGGCATGAAGTAACTCCAGAGGGATGGGAAGAGGCTGTCTTCTAAAAAAAGAAAAGAAAAGAAGAGAGAAGAGAAGAAGAAAAAGAAAAAGAAAGAAAGAAAAAGAATAAATGTCTGCTCGGGCCCTGTATCATCCCAAACAAGCAGCTGCAGTCAAAAGGTTTCTCCTATCTTGCACAGCCAGAAAAGGTGAGCTGTTCCAGACAAGGCCAGAGAAAAATACACTAAAATGTGTAAGGGGGGGCAGCAGGAGGGGGTACCACTTATTTTTTAAAGGAACTTGAAAGGGTTCAATTGTAGGATAAGAACAGTACTTTCCACCCCCATTCAACCCCCTTTTCAGTGTATCTGAGCACATAGCACACAGTTACAATCTGCAAACTCTGCCCAGATCCTGGTTATCATGAAGGCCTGACACTGGCATAAGTCCCTTTCAGCTGAGACCATTATGTTCCCCGTGTATGTCACAGCCCCTATTCTCCTTAGATTGCTGTAAGGAGAGAAGTTAATTGAAACTCTTTTCTTTAGTTTCATCCTTGGCTCTTATCCCTGCAACTCTATCGTAACTTCCCCATTCACCTGTTTCCCTTTCTTGACCCCCAAAAAAACAATTAAAGAGAGGCAAGATAGGTTGGGCGCGGTGGCTCATGCCTGAAATCCCAGCACTTTGGGAGGCTGAGGCAGGTAGATCACCTGAGATCAGGAGTTTGAGACCAGCCTGGGCAACATGGTGAAACCCTGTTACTAAAAATTAGCCGGGCATGGTGGTGCACGCCTGTAATCCCAGCTACTCAGGAGGCTGAGGAAGGAGAACCACTTGAACCCAGGAGGCAGAGGTTGCAGCGAGCTGAGACTGCACCACTGGACTCCAGCCTGGGCGACAGAGCAAGACTATGAGAAAAAAAAAAAAAAGAGAGAGAGAGGCAAGATAGAGTCAAATAGAAGAGGAGTGGGTGTTGAGGGAACAGAAAAGGCCTGAAGAAAGTCTGTAGAGCACACTTGCAGCTCAGGTTTTCACTCCCTGAGAAGCCAGAAGAAATCAAAACAGAAAAAAGATTACAGACCACTCCTCTCTCCTATAATAACAATAATAAACATGAATATAAAGGTTACATTGTTCTAAGCACTTCACATGTTACCAGGTTTAATCCTCACATGCCCTATGAGGTAGATATTAACATTATCCCGTTTAGCAGGGGAGGAGACAGGCCCAGAGAAGTTAAGTAATTTGCTTGGCATCACACAGCATATATGTTGAAGAAGAACCTGAAGAACCACTCAAACCCTGCAGCCTAACTCTGCCATCTCTAGCCTGCCTCCTGTGGGTTGAAAGCGTTCACTTCTGGCCATACTGTTCTCCCACTCTGTTAATATCCCATATTTCTCTTCTCTTGGGGATTAAATATGAAGAGGCAGATTTACTGCTTCATAGATTTCACTGGATGTTTCTACAGACCAGAAATGAGGACTGTAGGGCTGGGCACAGTGGCTCAAGCCTGTATGCTTGTAATCCCGGCATTTTGGGAGGCTGGGGTGGGCAGATTGCTTGAGGTCAGGAGTTTGAAATCAGCCTGGCCAACATGGTGAAACCCCATCTCCACTAAAAATACAAAAATTAGCCAGGTGCAGTGGCAGGTGCCTATAATCCCAGCTACTCGGGAGGCTGAGACAAGAGAATCGCTTGAACCTGGGAAGCAGAGGTTGCAGTAAGCCGAGATGGCAAGATCACACCACTGCACTCAAGCCTCCGTCTCAAAAAAAAAAAAAAAAAATTAGGACTGTAACAACAGAAGACAGGAACTGTGCCAGCTTAAATCCACAAATCAAGATCATCCCCAATGTACTTGTATTCTTTGGTCATTTAATCAGAAAAGCAGTGAAAATTATGAATAAGATCAAACCTTGGCTGGCTGATGGAAGTAGGCTGGTGTGAGTGGGGATGAGTTTGTTGCAGGATTTAACTTGTGCAATTGTAGGAGCTGGTTAAGCCACCTCTATAAGGCCATTGTCCTTGGGAGTACTTTAGAAGCCTGAAAGCAGAAGCAGTCAGAACTCTGAAATTTCAGAATTTCCTGAAAGCAGGAAATGTTGGAACCCCACAAGGTATAAAGCCCATGAAAGTTCTTATTGACTCTGACCTTGACCTTAATAGTATGAGTGTCCTGCAGTAGCTGGTAGTGGGGCCAGCATTTGTCATCAACATACACACTTGGCACAGGAGGTGGAGGAGCTGAAGGAGGATGCAGGGGGCAGTGAGCAGATCTAAGCCCAGCCACTGTCTCGCACCAATGAGGTGAGCCAGCAGAGAAGGGGCACCCACCACATGGGAGCTGCAACGTGGCTGCTGCTTCCCTTCCACCCTCTGAATCTCCCACAGGCTACCTCTTATGGCCCACCCTATGTGGCTGAACACAGGGAAGGGAGTTCTGGAAAATGTGGCTCAGGCTAGCCAAATCTACAACAACCAAGCCACCATGCAACCTAATTGAAACTGTTCCACACCACGGTGCCTGTGTAGTAATTTTATCATCTAACCAACTTCACCACTCAGTAAATAGGGAAGGCAGAATAGTCAGACGATTGAGACACAGTCTCAGGAACGAAAGAGACCTAAGTTCAAATCCTAGCCCCAAGAGTTACTCACTGTGTGACTTCTATAGGCTTTAATTTCCTCATTTGTAACATAGGCTTAACAATAATGCTGTCTTAATTGAATACAGTAAAGACTGTATTCATAGTAAAGACTGTGAGAGAATACCTGTAAAGTGCTAGTTTCTATGTCTAGGGCCTAGTAAATATTCAGGAATACTTACATGTAATATAAAGTAACACATACATTACATACATAAGTAGTAATAAAGTAATTGTTTTTATTAATAATTTCTAATTTTGCAATAAATTATACAATGACCAGATTCTGTTTTTTTTTCTCTCAGCCAAATAGAGTTCTTATTATACTTCACGAAGAACAACAACCTATGAGGTCTCCTAACTTGGTGTCCCCATATATTTAGAGTTTTCATATAAGATGTATATTAATATCGAAATGAAAAGTATTCCTTACTAAAATGTGGCTAGGGAGTCACTTGAGTATTTGAATCGTTTCTGTTGAGGATCTTTGATCTAAATATGCTTATTTTAAGCCAGGAGAAATCAGTAACAGGAAGACAAAGAGAAAGAACCACAGATAGCTTGGATCCACCCCATAAATTAAGTTCATGATTTGTAAGGGTCATGTGATCTCTGTGAGTTACAGAATCCCTGAAACTCAAAATTGGTATGAACCACAGAAGCAGTTTAATCAAACCCTGCTCTGACACATCAATCTTCTCTATACCACTCTTGATAAGTCTGGGACTTAGAAATGTCAAGTGATAAGAAATACCACTCCTGGAGGCCAGACCAGTCCATATAAAGACAACTCCAATTTTTAAAATGTTATTGCTTATATAGTCGGATGTTGCCTCCTTGCAACTTAGAGCTATTAGTCATTGTTCTGCCCTCTTTAGCCACACAGGGAAAAGTATAGCACATTGGTCTTTAGTCTTTGAGAATCTCATTAATTCTATGGACCTACTCCACCCAAAGGTATAAATGTTCCCATTCACACAAATTGCATGTAAGCTCAGAGGCTTCTCTATCTCCTTTAACTCCTGCTGACCAAGTCTCCACATGACCTCCCTTCCTTAATCCAAAGACAACTGTCAAGTTCTTCCCAAGTCCTCCTTTGTGCAAAGATCCATCAACTGTTTTTTGGCATGATTTCGAAATCTCTTACTATCATGGGCCTGTTTCCACGAATCAGCTCTTCCTTCCAATGTCCCTCTTAATTAGTTGCACTCAGAAATAAACACAATGCTATAAGAGCAACCTGGGCAGTTCAGAATATAGGGAAACCATCACCATTTGTGTAATCATGTTCCAATTCAGACCAATATTGCATGAGCTTTCTTGGCAATCAATTGTGGTGCTAGTTCAATTTATAGTAAGCAGAGCTTCAGTTTTCTATTTTGCAGGATAAGATGGTTTGAAAAGAACATCTCTAAGTACCTTCCACCTCTAAACTGTATAGGTCTACTGAAAAGGACCCCCTAAAGGTGATAATCTCACCAACAAATTCCAGGGCTAAAGCACTGCTTAAGGGAGACATGGAAGAAAATATTGGTGAAGACATATTGGGTAAGTTGTTAACATTTTTTTAAGGCTTTGGCTGTGGTTATAATGAGAATAGGTATAAAATGGAAAGATTTGTGGTATTTACTAAAATGCCAAATTAAGGGTAAAAAAGCTTTTCCCATATTACCTTTGAAGAGCATTTTCAGATTAATAAAGAGCTTTCATAAACATTAATTCAAACTATCTTGTTTGGAAGACTACTTCTGAAGCTTTATTACACTGTCCTAATTAACACTCAGCAAAGAAACACTGTACTGGCTTATCAGTCTCTCAGAAATGAGGGGCTCCCAATCATTACCAAGCTTATCATTTAGCATTTATGCATGTGTAGGAAGCATATGAATTTTTAGGCTCCAGTTCAGCTGGTGTTCTATAGCTGAACTCCACTAATTTAAACGACTTGAGGCCAGATGTGTTGTAAAGTGGCGATTTATCTAGATTAGTCATTGCACATTGATAGCCACGATCCTTTCTGCAAAATGCACAGCACATTCTTATCCTAAGATGCCTCAACATTATGAATTCCTTTCACTTGGTTGAGTGTTTCATTTGCCTGCTAATACAAAATTCACTGAGGCAGCAGGCAGCAATGGGAGCTGTTGGGAGTTCTAGTTCAATGCACCACAGTCCCATTGCAGTAAGACTAATGGCAAAGAGGGCACCTCAGAATAACCCACTTGCCTGTCTGGCATAACAGTAGGCTTTTTGTATATGTGAAGTACAGGTACAGGATTTACAGTGATTGGGGATAAATTTGCAAATCTGACCACCAGAGACCAGGACTATTTCCACTGCGGTTCTGTAACTACTTAGCAAAAATGCTTCAGAGTGTTCAGCAGGGAGAGGAAATGTGATAATTGTGGGAAGATTGGACATTATATTAGAGTGAGCTCTTTGGCACAAAAGAATAATGTCTGTGAAATGCTAGTTTCAGGTTGCGTAACACTGAATTTTCATCATGCTGCTTTAAGGATGCAAAATGAGGGGGCAACAGGCAGTAAGGCTTTAAATCTGAACCAACTGGGCAACTGTTTGAGGGTTCTGCATCAAAGAATGGAGATAGCTGGATGGGGACAAGAAGACTCAAGGTTATTCTATGAGCTACAGAACTGTAACTTCCAGCTGCCAGACTTGAAGCGTGGCATTTCAGCTCATCAAGGCATGAATGAGGCTTGTGTCTTCCACATTCGCAAGAGATTAGTTTGTGTGTGAAACACAACAGAATAATTTCCAGAGAAAAATAGAGAAACCATTTTGGAAAACTAAAATAAGATGTTTCCTTGGTAATTATGTTGTCTTGGAGCAGAGAGGGCTTTAATGGGATTTATCTCCCTCAAGTTTTTCTGGACTCATAGCCTCCCTGTTTCTAGCAAAAATTAAAAAACGTTACCTAGTACTTACCTTCAGGTTTCTTTGAACTAATGCCTGAAGTCACATAATTAGTAAGTGATAGAACTGAAGTTCCAAGTAGTACTCTTGGACTACAAAACTTTTGTCCTTTAGTCTTCACTACTCCATTTCACTGAGTAATTATTTTTGAAGCACATTAATTGACAAATATTTTTCGTCAATGCATTAGTCAGGATAGACTTGGCTAGGTTGCAGGAACAAATAATACCTTCAATCTTACTGGCTTGATATTTCACACTATCTACTTTTTAGGGCATGCAGTTCTTCCAGGAAGCTCTTCTCCAAGTACAGACTTAAGAACCCATACAGTTTTCATCTTGTAACTACATTATCTAGAAACATTGGCTTCCAAAATCTGAAAGGAGAACATCACATTGGTGATACTTCAGTCACATGACTCTTGTCCCAGTAACTACAACGCAATGAAAAGCGGGAGTATGAATACTTCAGCTTTCTTGTTAGGAGGAGGCAGAGTTCTGCTTCTCAATGTAATAGTGTATTCTCTCTCGGTACTAAGGAGGATTGGAAGCTGGACAGCCAAAAAATTGTAAAATGTCCATTTTATTCACAATATGTAGCTTATTGTGCTAGAAGCTATACAGGATATAAGTAATGCATGACTACAGCTTCGAAAGAAAACCATCTTCAAGAAGTCTGACACATTGATCTACAGAATCAGCTATAATTTCAAAGACAAGTCAGTAAAACGATGGAGAGGAGGCATGACAAGTGCTGTTTATAGAACTTGCCAGTCTCAAAATTTGAACTGGTATATTTACAATTTCTCTTAAGTGATAAGGTCTCCTCATTTATTCAGAATGGAATGGAAAAAATGTCTAAAAAGAGAAAATGATTCACTTATTAGAAAATTTGAAAACAAAAGCTTTTTTTCTCTTGAACTTACTGCTTTTTCATTCTCTTAACATCACCGCAACCCAGTTTTCTTATCTGGAAAATTATTATAATATATGCTATACTTTTCCTTGGGTGACGCCTACTATGTAAATAGTAGCATAGATAGTATTTCTCTCCATTTTCTTGGCCCTTGGTCATTTTTTACTGCATTAAGTAAAGGAAATAGTGATTGTACCTGCCATAGTTGGGTCTCCTGAATTTATTCTTTGACTTCAGTCTCATCATCAAATCCTACTCTGTTACAGGTCACATTCACTTCCCTAGGGTCTTACTAAGTGGATGGCAAGGTAATTTGATGAAATATTTTTGCTATTGTTTTAATGGATGATAATTTATTGGTGTATTAGTCCTCCAAAGTAAAATATATATGAACACTGGTCCTCACTGTCTCAAATCAACGTTATAAATAAATAGTAAGATTTTTTGACAATGTGTCAGCCCCGGAGGGCAATTATATCCATGTCAGGAATTCTCAACCTCAGCACTATTGACATCTGGGGCAAGATAACTCTTTGTTGTGGTGGGGGGCTGTCCTGTGCATTGCAAGATGCATTCCCGGTCTCTACTCACCCAAAACCAGTAGCAGCCTCTCCCACCCCCACAAATGTGACCAAGAATGTCTCTAGACATTGCAAATGCCTCCCTGTTGGTAGGGAGGCCAAAATTGTCCCTTCCTCCCCATGCTGACAGTTGATAATCACCAATCTAGATAAAGGAATATTTGTATTCTCTTTATGCCCAACACTGATGTTGCCTTCCAAAAGTCATTACATATTTTTGCCCATAATAACAGAATCCTGATTTCACTGTGGTACACACCTTCCAGAGATGAGGGTGATCCTATTCCAAAATCAGAGTTAAGTCCTCAAAGCTTAATCCAACATGGTAATCCCAATGTCTTCCTCAGAAGTGGTTTAGGGACAGTCATGTGACTCAACCCTGGCTAATAAGAAATAAAGAGGACACTTCTGCCAGGCTCCTGGGATAGGTTTTGTTGCTGTCAAAAACACAGGAATACCTGTCCTCTTTTTCCATTCGATATTATTGTGCCTGTATATGATTACTAGAACCACTAAAAATCATGAAGATTTTAGCTAGCAGGAGAACAAAGGCAACAAGCTAAAAGCAAAGAACCTAGGTCTTTGATGTCATCGAAACAGGAATTTAATTGATCCTGGAGCTACGCCACCTCCAGACTTCTTGCAAAGTATATTAAAAATTTGCCCTTTTATTTAAGCCAGTCGGTCTGGGTTTCAGATTAATTAGAGCTAAGCATCCTGTCTCACACACTCCACATATCACATCAATATAGTCAGCATCAACTCCAGCCTGTAGGGCCTACTTGACCAAGGCTGTTTCTATATAATTAAAAGAAACAGATCATATAAAAAACTGGCAATTCAGTGTTTCTTCTTCGTCAATGAATCATATAAAAAACATTTTTAGTGACTCTTTCCTCCTTCACTCACCAGATAAGCATGTATTATTGTGCCTCCCGCGCCAAAAAAAAAAAAAAAAAACTGTACTAGGTATGACAAATGTCTTCAGATCAGATCTGCATTAAAATTACCCACATATAAAAGGATTTGTTTAACAGGTACTTACCGAATACTTATTTCATAAAAGTTACTCCATGGATGTCAGGGAGGATAAACATATTAGGTCAAAATTCTTCCTCCCCTTAAGTTGCTCACAGTGCACTAAAGAGAAAGCATGTGCAAAAATTACTATAATCCTGGGGTTTTGATCATTAGGAATAATAAGAGTGGTGGAGATAGAACATTATAGGAATTCAGATGAAGACAATGTTGCTTATAGACTGTGTCAATCAAGGAATTCAAGGAATGTTTCATTATGAAAAAGTAATTTTTTTTTTTTTTTTAAGACAAAGTCTTGCTCTGTCGCCAAGGCTGGAGTGCAGCGGCGCAATCTGGGCTCACTGCAACCTCCGTGATTGCAGGTTCGAGTGATTCTCCTGCCTCAGCCTCCCAAGTAGCTGGGATTACAGGCACGTACCTCCACGCTTGGCTAATTTTTTAGTAGAGAGGGGGTGTCAACACGTTGGTCAGGTCTCGAACTGCTGACTTCAAGTGGTCTGCCCGCCTCAACCTCTGAAAGTGCCAGGATTACAGGTGTGAGCCACCACACTTGGCCATGAAGGAGTAATATTTTAACTGAGCCTTGAAGTATGGGTAATACTTATTTGTTTAGACAGGGAAGTGTCATGGGTTGTGAGGCAGGAAGCAACAGCCAGTCACAGCCAACAGATACAATAGCCTATATGAGGAGCTCTGAGACATTCAGTTTAGCTCTGTGTCTCAGAAACACTCAGGAGAAAGGAGATGAAGATGTGGACAGTACTAATGGCCACAAAGGAGGTCATTATTGTGCCCAGATGATGAGCAGTCTTAAACATCATGGTAAGGAAAGGTAGAGGTGAGGAAAGCACAAAAAAAGCAAATGAAAATTAAAGAGAATGAAGATCCCAAACGTTACAAGTTAGGGATACATTTATTTCCTTATGATCAAAAGAAAGATAAAACTAGGAAAGAGGAGTATCAGAATACTTTGATTTAGGAAAAATAATGTTAATCCAATTATCTCTAATTAGCTTCTCAATATGAGAGACCAAGATGAGCAATTCATGGTGTATCTAGTGGACTTTGCACCTTTTTCAGCATCACAGAATTGACGCAGCAGCAAGCTATAAACCAGAATAGGTTATAAATAATCTAGGTACACTTCTAAAACTTTCACCCCCTCTCTCTACCCCAGAAAAATTCTTATACATAGCCTATTTTCTTTGAAGCTGTGCAAGTTTTCAGCCCTCAAGTAAACATAGACAGTGTTAGCTTTTTAAATAAAGATGATTTGGTTTCTAGTCCTACTCCCAAGTTGATTCAGTAATTCAACATAGATTCTGCTCTCAAATTATAGCATAAATCATTTACTATATAGTAGGTGGTTTAATGATTTCACAGAAAATGTAAAATCAATTTCAATGCAAATGTAACTTCAATAGAAATCACCACTTCCCCCACTTATCAACCGTGTGACTTTGGAGATATTATCTAACCTTTCCGAGTCTATTTCCTCATGAAAAAATGAAATAACCATATCTACCTTTGAATGTTGGTGATACTGTTGAATAAAATGATACGCCTAAACCACCAAAACAAATTCTGTGACATGTTAAGAGTTCAGCCAAAGCTGGCAGGGGTGGAGCTGGGGAAAACGGAAATCATTTAATCAAAGCCTCAGAAACAGCCACTCAAAACAGAATAAAGGAAAGGGAGCATTTGTAAAAGGATAAATATCTCATAGAAACCAGGAGAAGAAACTACAGCAGGGACTCACGAGTGACTGAGACTAGTAAACGGAAAGTCAGAATCTGAACCCACTGAATCTTCTCTTTCAGACTGTGGTATCTCTCATTCACGTGTCTGCATATCTACTATTTGGCTCCTTTTCACTTGCAGACTAGCCACTCCTGCTTCACTGAGCACAGGGCAGAACTTAGCAGCCCAAATCCAGCTATATATCACCTTATATGCAAATACCAAGCAAGGCTTCAAACTATGTGGGGGGCACATATGTGGACCAAACTATGTGTTGGTCCCACCCGGGTCTGATGTACATCAACCATTCAATCCACTGGGCATGCTCATTCATTTCTGAGAAAGGGTTCTCTAGGAAGAAAGACGCACTTGTCACCTCTAGTATATCAACAAAAAGAAAATCCAATAATGCCCAACTTTAATATCCTCTGCGTAGCATTAAACAAAGAAAATAGTGGACTGTGGTATCCCTAGAAGAATCCTGTTTCAGAGTCCACAGGAGCTAAAGAGCTTTCAACAACGGCCTCTGCCAACTGCTTAGTTTCAGCTGAGGCTGCTCAAGAACAACCCCAGCTTCTCTCCTCCCCATAATATATTCAGGTCTCCCTCTTCCATTGCGGCTGTGTGTGTATTTCAGTTTGGCATCTCCCTCTGTAGTGAAGCGGAGGTGATCATATTTCAGGAGGTGCTAGTTCCTGCGTGTGGAGTTGCTTCTGTGTTATAATTGCTTTCCGCCATGCAGCTGCCGCACATGAGCTAATCTACATGCTGTATTGCTTCGTTTACAGCAAGCTGGCCTCACAATGAGTTTAAAAAGAGGCAGGCACCACCAGCAAATCTTGCTTCCTGAAGCATGTCATTTCTTTGGACGATTTGCAGCCCGATAATGACCATGTCATGATTGTGCAGTGATAGTTCCAAATGCCCCAACACACTTGATGGATCTTAGCATAAACTGGCCATTTATCAACATGTAGGACCATCAGAATTTCCATATTTGAGCCGTTATGCCATAATGTTGATTAATTGTTTGAGGCCCCAATGTAACCTCTGCATCCTGTGTTACTGGGAGGTTATAGCTACCCACGTGGCTTAAATAGATTTGCCTGAGAGGAAAGCAGTGCTAGATACTCTTCAATAATAGGCAATAATCTTTGGTTTCTCAGTGAATTCACAGGTTTCTTAAAGGAAAGCATCTAAGTACTTCTGTATATCACCTATAGTCCCTTTGGAAAGAAGAAAGTCCCTTTGAAGATATTAACAAGGTATAGTTTGCAGACTTTTAAATCAGAAGGAAAAAAAAGCACAAAGCTATCACTATATTCAAAATATGCCTTGCTCCCAATTTAATGAATCTGAATTGATTATTCAGGTTGGTTTTTTTTCATAATTTCTAATTTACTTATTGCTAGTATCTTTGTCATTAATAAAAGATATTCATCTATGCAACAAATATTTATGAAGTACCTAAATATTACTAAGTACCAGAGTCAGGAACAATATTCAGGGATGGTGGAGAATGAATTCTGACATTCATTGCAAGATCAATCACAATGGACCCTGCTAATTCTAAGCTTCTGTTCCTTCTAAACAAGTATCTGTTAACATTCTCCATTCTGCCAATCAAGGAAAGAGAAAAAAATGTATACAGCTGTTTCACATACTTCAAGCATAAGAAAATGCTAAAGTATGCTTCTTCCTTCACAGTGTTTTTTCTATCCTTTTTTCCTTGATGGATTCTGGTGTCTTATTTTCCCTTCTTACCGGTTTCTGCTTTCACAAACTTTATCTTCAGTAAGCCCTACATTTCACACTCAAATCATGGTTAGTAGTCATCTTTTTTTGCATACCACTATCTGATTTTAGAATTTTCTAGTGACCCTTCAAACATTATATGTTCATAGCTTCAACAAAAGTTATTGCTAAAAGGGATCTGTATTAGCTTCCCATTGCTGCTGTAACAAATTGCCAAAGTTTCAGTAGCTTAAAAACAGTACAAATATATTGTATTAGTCTGTTCTCATGCTGCTAATAAAGACATACCTGAGACTGGGTCATTTATGAATAAAAAGAGTTTTAAAGGACTCACAGTTCCACATGGCTGGGGAGGCCTCACAATCATGGCAGAAAGCAAAGGAGAAGCAAAGTCACGTCTTATCTGGCAGCAGGCAAGAGAGCTTGTGCAGGGGCACTCCCATTTATAAAACCATCAGTTCACATGATACTTATTCACTACCACAAGAAGAGTGTGGAGGAAAGCCCCATGATTCAATTATCTCCACCTGGCCCCACCCTTGACACGTGGGGATTATTACAATTCAAGGTGAGATATGGGTGAGGACACAGCCAAACCATATCATGTATTATCTTGCAGCTTTGGAGATCAGAAGTTCAAACTGGGTTTCTCAGGGCTAAGACCAAGCAAGGCTGTGTTTCTTCTGAAGGCTCAGCAGGAAGAAGTCATGTCCTTGCCTTTTCCAGCTTCCAGAGGCTGCCCACATTCCTTGGCTGATGGCCTCCTTCCATCTTCAAAGCCACCAATGACAGATTGGTGTTCTTCTCACATTGCTTCACTCCAACCCTGCTTCCACTGTCACATCTCCTTCTCTGACTCTGCCCACCTCTCATCTTTTAAGAATCCTGTTATTACATTTGGGCCTACACAAATAATCCAGGATAAAAGGATAATTTTTCTATGTTAACATCCTATCTTAATCACATCTGCAAAATCCCTCTTGCCATGGAACATAACACATTCACAGACTCCAGAGATTCTAGTGTGGACTCTTTGGGAAGCTATCGTTTTCCCTACCATAGGAGCTCAATATTGGCTAGCGAAGTCTTCCATTTCACAGGTGAAGAACAAGCAGCAAGGAGATGGAAGTTCTTGCTCACCAAAACGCCCTGGGGTAGAATGGGAACTACAATCCACATTGCCCACATTCCATCCCAGTACTCTAGAATACCCCAGTAAAACTATAATTTAAGATGAACCTAGTAACTAAAAAGAATATCATTAAAGCAACTATCTTTCTAGGACTGAAAAAGTTTTCCCAAATTCTATAAATTATTCTGTGATTTAACAGTTTTCTGATTATTAAGTATTTTAAGGTAATTCCTTGGCTGCCTAAAAGAGTTAATATTTCCTTTTAAATGTACTTGATTTGCAGAAAGAATTCTCATTTCATGCCATAAAGAAGGCTGAGGAAGGTCAAATTCACTTACTTTATAAAAGAATCTTCTAAATCAAATAAATTGCTTCATTTTATTTCACTTATTGTGATTAATATTTGGATAGTGGTTATAATTCCCTCTTTAGTTTTTTTGTTTTGTTTTGTTTTTTAATGGACTTTATTTTTTAAAGTAGTTTTAGGTTCACAGCAAAACTGAGAGGAAGGTACAGAGAGTTCCCATGTACCCTCTCCCCTCACACACATAACAGCCTCCTTTATTAAAAATATTTCCCACCAGTATGGTATGTTTGTTACAATTGACGAACCCACATTGACACATCATTATCCCCCAAAGTTCATAGTTTACATTAGGGTTCACTCTTGATGTTGTACATTCCGTGGGCCATAAGGGGTCAATCCATCCTCGTGGGATCGTAAATAGGTAATGTGAAGCTTCCCATCTGACTGGGAGCCACCTGGGCTAAGGTCTTTTGACAGCAGGCGATGTTTCATGGATGCTTAGTGAATTGAAGATGAGCAAAAAATGCCCATTAGTTGCCTCTTTGAGCCCCAGCTCCTCTTTCCATGCAACAGAAAATGGCAACAAACAATCTCCCTGAATCGCCCCCCACCCCCTGCCATGGAAGAGATGAGCACCATCAAGGACAGGCAGCACTCACTCCCTCCAAGTACCTTCTTGTTTCCTAATGAACTTCAGCATTTCAGTTCTTGGCATACACATCTTTAAAATGCCAGGCACCAGGCACCAAGCAATCCTCAAAAAAACAGACTTTTCCACAGTCTCCAGCAAGGACTGCAGTCACCAGGGTGGTGAAATGGTCCAAGAACCTCTGACTGACAGCCCTGCCACAGAGCAGCACTTTGGGATTACTCCCCCAACATCTTGCCTCCCCATCCACTTGACAGTTAAACAATACTTAGCGGAACGTGGTTTACAGTACAACTTAAAGTCAACAGTGGACTAGGAGCCAGGGCCTGATAAGAAAAGAAAAAAATTAAACAAATCAATCATGAAGCTAATGTTAGAAAGGGAATGAAACTCAACAACAGAAACAAGGGAATGGAGATGCATCGCCAGTTGAAATTTGAGCAGAAATACAAAGTTGATGAAGCAGAAAGAGGCCAGAAACTCTTTGACATGAGGCTAAGCTGCCCTGCCTTTCTGCCCAGAACCAAGGCAAAGCTTTGCACATCTCCTGTAGTTCCTTTCTCTTGCACATCTGGGCTTCCCGCAGCCTAGGCAGCCACGGAGCACTTGGACGCTCTTAATAATAATGCTGGGTGCAGCCTTGTGTGCATCAGATATGAGGCTCCTCTCCAAGCAGAGCCCTCTGCCAAATGGGCCCCAGCACCTTGCTCCTTGCAGCCTGCTGATAATCTGCAGCTTGTCTGTAATTGTTGCGGGAACATGCACTTTATTTCGCTGATGATTTTGGCATCCTCGCAGGACTCTACCCAAAAAGGCACTGAACAATGGGATGTGATTGTTTTGAAATGTACCCAACAGGAAGCCCTCCGACAGGCACTCAGGCCCCAGGCTTTAGGGATTGAACGGATTAATGGAGTTCAGCTGCAGTTTACAGTTTATCATCAACCAAGTGCTGCTCTGGCTGCCTGTCTTCCCTTCTCCAGCTTCTAAAGAAAAATAAAGGGAAAGAAGAAAGGAAGGAAAAGCAGCAGCCCCAGCACATTCATTGTATAGCAATCTGAACAACGGAAAGGAAAAAAAATGCCCTCAGTGACCATGAAACTGACAAGGCTCCCCAAAATGGCTTCCAGCTTTCAGTTTGTCATGCAGAGCTGTCTCCCCTTCACTCTCCCAACCCTCTCCCCCGTTTATAATCATCGTTCAAAGTGGTGAAAGGCCTAATTGCCCCGAGCAGTGTGGTCAATCTTCCTGGAGATTTAGCTGTCTGCTTTCATCTGGCAGCCTGGGAGGGAACTCGGTATTTCCCTCCAGGCAATCTATATGGTCTAGCAGTTCACTTCGGAAAGTGGTGCCTTATCGATTTCTGCCATAGCTTCCATGGCTGACTCAAAGATCAGAGGCTCTGACAATGACTAACAAGTTTAAACCATTAGTCCCATTTGTAACTACTCAGCGAAAGGCTTGTCAGTCACCGCGTACCATATACTGCAGCTTTTAGCAGATTTCTAATCCCATTCATTTTGCCACAATGACCCCTGTAGTTAATGGGGGTTATCGGAAAACTATTTTTTCCCTTCCAAAGTGGTGCCTTTTTCTTCTTCTTCTTCTTTTAGGAACATAAAAACCATTTCGGTTCTGATGTTTCAAAATAGTGATGCAGGAAATGATCAGTGTCCCTCTTAGGAGAAAACCTGTATCCTGGTGTAAGGTACGATATGTCTGATCCTGAAAACGCAGACAGAGTCAGGAGGCAGAGAGTGATTCATCAGAAACAGATCCTCTCTGTCTTACCCCTGTCTTACTTTTATAGAGGTTTGTCTTAACACCTGTTTTCTCCTCTCTCTGACCTAGAAGTGGATCATTTTCCTGTGAGAAACTTCTCTCTTTCTGGATAACTAATCACCTCACAGGCTAAAGCCTGTTACGTAAAGTGTGATCCCCTGAATCAGCATCACCCAAGAACTCGTTATAAATGCACAATTTCAAGCCTAGCCTTAGACATTCTGACTCACAATCTGTGTTCTAACCAAATCGCTGGATGATGGCTGTGCATTTGAAGGCTTGAGAATCACTGGTCTAAAGAAGCTATGTTTTTTCACTTTTACATTAAATACAGCAAAATTTAACATTTCCACTATATATTAGGATATTTTTAAGAAAAAAATGAGATTTTCTGCATAATAGTTCCAGTGATATTCTCCTTGTAGCTCTGACAATCGAATGTTTTTCAACTTCATATCCACAGTCGCTAATCCAGTACCTGGTGGAGGGTGAGTACAAGATAAATAGTTGTTGAACTATTCATGAACATATGTTGAATTCACAAGAATGAACAAATGAATGAGAATGAAGAAAGAAATGTGATGTGTCTCTCAGTGATACAGAGAGCCAGGACTGACGAAAAATGAGAAAGCTGGCTCAGAGGACAAGCCTCTCCATTCATTTTTTATGGACATTTAATAGTTACATATATTTTGGGGGTACATATGATTTTGATACCTGTATACAATGTGCAATGATCAAATCAGGGTAATTGGAATATCCATCACCTCATACATTATTCTTTCTGTTGGGACCATTATAACTTTTCTATCTATTTTGAAATATACAATACATTGTTGTTAACAATAATTTCCCTGCCATACTTTTGAATACTAGAACTTATTTCTTCTAACTGTATGTTTATACTTGCCCATCAACCAACCTGTCTTCATACCCTTCTCCACACTGCCTTCTTCCCAGCCTCTGATAACCATCATTCTACTCTCAATTGTCATGAGATCCACTTTCTAGCTCCCTCATATGAGTGAGAACATGCAGTATTTGTTTTGCTGTGCCTGGTTTATTGTCCTTAACATAAGGACCATCTGTGTTGCTGCAAATGACAGGATTTCACTCTTGTTTATAGCTGAATAATATTCCATTATGTATATGTACCACATTATCTTTATCCATTTATCCATTGATGGACACTTAGGTTGCTTCCAAATTTTGGCTATTGTGTATAGTGCTGTCATAAGCATGGGAGTGCAGATATCTCTTAGATATAAGGATTTTCTTTCTTTTGGATATATGACCAGCAGTGGGAATGCTGGATCATATGGTAATTCTATTTTCAGTTTTTTGAGAGTCCATTTTTTATTGTCTAAACTAAATGCTCACACCACCAAGTTGATCCCGTCCTAAGAATGGATTGAGACAATGCACTAGGTGGGACTTTTCCTAGAGCATCTCCTTCTTTCCACGTCTTGGTCATTGTCCTCCCATTTCTGCTGCTGACTCTCTCTCCTCTCACCATCATACAGAGTCTCTCATATGTTTGTTTGTTCTGATCATCAGTCTCCATCTCTTCAAATCCTGTGCTCAGCCAGATAGACTAAAGTATCTGAAAACCAACACACTAAAATGGAAGTGACAATTAAGAAGAGACTATGTTGAGGGCTATTTCTTGACAACCTGGAAATCATACCGCCTAGGTAGTCTATTTTATCTAGGAAGCAGATCAGCTCTATTGCTGCCAAATTAACACCAGAAAAAGGCAAAGTAACTTTCCTACATGACGTTTATGGAAGAGATGTCCTTATGTAGCTGCTTCTTCTCTAAGCCCGGCCCCTCCAATTTCCAAGGAATGTGTTTCCATAATGTGACCACCTTGGCTCGTGTTTAGACACTGGTCATAAAAAAGTATTTGTGGGGAAGACTTGCTTCCATCTTATCTCAAAAAAATTAAAACATATAAATTTAAATGTAGGGCAAATTTGATGGGAAAGTTAAAGACCAAAGCCATCTGAATCTTCATGCTGAATTTTTTTTTAAGCCTAAGACAAGGACTTGGGAAATAAAATTATCTTCTTCCAGTGATTACCTTTGGAAACAATTATTTCTGGAGCTTTCATCTATGGACTGCCATGTTGTGACTACTTAATTGCTGCCTGAAAAACAGAAAGCTGATTATGTGTTTTTGTTTTAAGGTAATCCTTTGACATTTTGAATAGTTACAAAAATAGGTTGTTTTGTGAGTTGCTAGCGAGAACCAGCAGGAAATTATTTCATTCGGGGGCAGATGGTGCTGGTGACTATACAAAAAGGGCTGGGTAGATGGCAGGGCAAGAGTAGACAAGTACACACACGCACAGAAGCTGAGGATGCCACAATTCTATGTTGTCTGAATTCTCAGCCTGCATCTGTATACCTTAAATAAATTATGCATAGATTTCCCACATCCAAGTTAAAAAGTGCCTTCAGAGTCAGGGTCTCCTCCCCACAACCCACCCACTGTAAGTTTTAATATGTAATTGGACAGCATGTAAAATAAATGGAAATGTCATTTGGCTTGTAACAAAAGACCTAAACCATAACGGATTATTGAGCGGCATCTTGTGGTCCAACGTGAGTATGACACTCACGGAAAGCCAGTTGGCTTGCTGGCATGCCACTCCAAAATGTGTTAACGTCACCTCATATCTGGCTTCTGATAAAGTTAATAAGGGGCTGTGCAAGGTTATCAATGCAGCCTTATCATTATGCCACCTTAAAATATTTTTGTGAATGAGCATATTAACTTATAATTAATCATCATGCATTAATGTAAACGTATCCATGTAGGCACGTTTAATCAGTGCTCTTTCTCTTTCATAATATTTTAATAACAGAGCACTAAAGGAGACTTGCAAGATATAAAGTAACAAGAGCAGTGTTTATAATCTAACCCACTTCAGCAGAATTTAAAAATTAGTGTTTTTCTATGAGATGATATATGAAACCATTCAGTCATTTACTAAGTAAAATCCACTTTCTCTATATTCTACAAAACCACAGGAAAAGAAGAAACTACCCCTCCTTAGTATCTTTCTTCCCTGTGTCCCAGAGAATCATGTGGATTTTGACTATGAAATAAGTTAATGGACCTTCATAAACAGAGAGACAGAACCCAGACACAGCAGCTATATATCCAATAGGCTTTTTTTTTTTTTTAATTCAGGCTCTTGCTCTGTCACACAGACTGGAGTGCAGCTGTGTGATCATGGCTCACATGTACCATTGAACTCCTGGCTCAAGTGATCCTTCCACCTCAGCCTCCTGGGTAGCTAGGCTCAGCTCAGGCGCACTGCTGTGCCTGGATAATCTTTAAATGTTTTGTAGAGACAAGGTCTTGCTACATTGCCCAGGCTGGGCTCAAACAACAGGCTTCCAGATATCTTCCTACCTCAGCCTTCCAAGATACTGGAATTACAGGCATGAGCCACTGCACCCGACATCCAAGGGTGTTATTTTTATAAGACAGTAAGACAGCCAGCTGACTGCCAGTTCAATTTTCAAAAATCTATTCAATATTTTAAAATTTCTCATTGTAGACATGATTTGGCCACCATGGCATCATAAACAAAAAAAAAATACCTAAACAAAGGCAGAATATGAGCTATCAAGTCAAAACTCAGATATTGAAAAAGTACTGAGGGCATTCAGTAGTTCTAATAAATTCTATATTATTTCTAGCTCAAAATATTAATGTGTGGGTCAAAAATCCCAGTATATGCTGGGAAAGCATTATTGCTTTTCACCAACCTACTATAACAAATTGCTTACACTTTCTGGCACTTTAATTCTTCTTCTGAATAAAGAGAGGGCTTTCTATCGCTAATACATCATATTATTTTAAATTTTGTAAGCTCTGACATTAAAAGTGCTACTGAAAACAAAAGACACCTGTGTAAATAAATTTGCTATATGTATCAGATAAGGTCTAAACGGGGAAAAGCATTCAAATATGTAAAGCAGAAAGAATTTAGTACAGAGAATTGGTTACACTGGTGATAGAAGAACTGAGAAGCTCAGTGACAAATGTCAAACAGTGAAGCAACCCAGAGATTAGCAACAACAGGAAGCCAATACCACCCCTTCTTTTTTATTTTTATTATTTATTTATTTATTTTTAACACAGAGTCTCGCTCTGTCGCCCAGGCTGGAGTACAGTGGCGTGATCTCAGCTCACTGCAACCTCTGCCTCCTGGGTTCAAGCGATTCTCCTGCCTCAGCCTCCTAAGTAGCTGGGATTACAGGCACCTGCCACCACTCCTGGCTAATTGTTGTGTTTTTAGTAGAGATGGGGTTTCACCATGTTGGCCAGGCTGGTCTCGAACTCCTGACCTTGTGATCCGCCCGCCTCGGCCTCCTAAAGTGCTGGGATTACAGGAGTGAGCCACCGCACCTGGCCACCACCCCTTCTATAGAGGGACAACTGGAGGAGGCAAGGGAAGAGATATTCCCCAGGCCACAGAAGAAAAGATGAAAAACCATGACTTCTTCCTTCCACCAATCCTCTGAGCTCTCTTCAGTGCTTCCCACTGGCTAAATACTGCTGGAAAACAGCATGTTAACTAGTGACTCTCCAAGAAAAACAAGCCCTGATTCGTAGCATTTGCTGATTTCCATAGCATGAATACTCTCACTTGGCCAATTTCAAGCTACTGCTTGTATGCTCCCTGAATGTGAAGTTGAGGAGAGATGCACAATGATGGCACACTGTTATGTAGTGTTTCCCATAAATACAGATATACCATAACCTCTAGAGCGCAGAGAGTCAAAAGAAAGGTAGCAAAATAATTAGGAAATGATACATTTGGAATAGATATTACCATTGCTTTTTAGTATACAATAACTTATTTAACGTAAGTTTAGATAACTTAATTTTAATGGTGATATTAACCAGTGTGAACAACCAGTTCACAGGATCTCTGAATATTTGTCAATTGGCTCTCACACACTGAAAAGAGCCAGCTCCTGCAAACCCTGTCAGATAACAAGGAACCCTAGAAAAAGTCGTCTAAAAGTGGTCCATCCAATACAATGCAGGACAGAGCAGGAAAGAGCATGGAATAAAGCTGAGGGCAAACAGATCCAGAAATGGTGCATTATAAATCAGCACACGCCAAACACTGCTTAAATCCAGCGAACAAGAAGGAACTGAGCATCTCTGTAACCGACTACCTGCTAAACCCTGGTTAGATGGATCATAATTAGGTTCACAAAATACTTACCAGGAGAAATACGTGCCTATGGGTTGATCCCACTGGTCATTTACAATTATTTTGTCTGTTTTATTTTTTCTATTGTCTTTTGAAGATGTCAATCTTCAGAGCATCACATATTAAGAAGTAGAAAGTGTACCAGTAATTTCTGCAATGAAATTTTGATTGATTTCTCTATCACATTTTTTGGCAAATTGATTCATCATGATGAGTCTGTGATGAGATGCCCAGTGACAGAAAGAACTCAGAAATGTTTAGAGAAATAAAGAGTGTTATTTATGTATGGTTTGTTTTCTCTTTTGCGAACCTTGGGAAAGTCACTTAGCTTCCCAGGCCTCAGTTTCCTCATTTATAAAATGAGAAGTGAAGGGGTTTAATTAGATAATCTCTATGGTGGTGTCTGGCAATTATGCTCCGTGATTTTATTATGGTGTGTGTGAATTCAGGATGAATATTTTATTCTATTTCTTTTCCCTTTTTTAAAAATTCCTCTCACCTACCTACTGTATTTGGCATAGATCAGTCCTTTTGATCAAAAGCATAAGCCGAGTGGACATAAAAATAGAAAAAGCAAGGAAAGATAAGTGAGCGGTTCCAATGACAATCAGGAATCTTTTGTAAATGGCCACATCTTGGGAAAGCCTGATCCAGCTTATTTTCTGGGAACTAATGATCAGCTGAGATGAGTTGCTGATAGGCCGCAAAGGCAAGGACCATTAACACTTGATTGTCACTAATTCTGAGTCAATGTCCCATTTCAAAGTCATTAGTGGTATTAAAAACTGCAACAGCGCATACACACAAAGAAAAAAGAAAGAGAGAAAGCATTAGGATATTCTTAAGATTAACATATTACTACTGAAATACAAAAGAAATTTTCATGAAAATCCTTAATGTTATAAATGCCTATTCAGAGACTTCTTTGTGTAAATTTTATATTAAGCATTATGTGAGATATAAAAATAGAAAATACTTCCTCTACCTTTAAAAAGTTTAGATTCTACTCAATATTATGTTCATATGGATTTGTACTTATTTGGCATTGATGCTCTTATAAAAACTTCCCATTTCTTTTTTTTTTTAATTGCATCACATAAGCCACTAGCCTCAAAAGCCTTTCAGAGCACGTTTCATAATGGGCTTAAGTCTATATATTCTTCCTGTCCTACAGGAAATACATGTTTGATTACCTGCCAAGTGCCAGTCATGTGCTAACGAAGTTAACCATCCAATGGGGACAAACAAGTAAGAATTGCGTTGAGTGCTACAAAAAGGAAAAAAACAGATGACAATTACAGGAGTGCATGGAAAGTCCGCTAATTCAAATTTGAGGGGTCTGAAATCGCTTCTATGGTAGCCAACTACTATTTTTGCCTGCCCAGCATCTTTTTCTCTCTCTTTGAGCCATAGCCCCTAATTTATCCTTGAAAACTCTCTTATTTCATGGCAGTTGGGGAACTCCTCCCATTAACTGCTGAGGGCAGCCCTCTGCTCATGGAGTGGATCTGTGACCCAAGCTACACCAACTATGAGGCATTTTCTCCAAGAAATATCAATCCTGAGTAGTACAATCCAAGATCAAAAATGGCTAGAGTTCTTCCAAGGGCAGAAACTTGAAGAGACATATGTTAGGTCCTACCTCCTCAATTCCTGAAGCAGCCTCATTTCTATCTCTTCCAAGTCCTGAGTTTTTAGCTTTTTGTTTCTTTGTTCTACCCTGTGTCCTTCCAAACAATTTTTTCTCAGTATGATAAGCCAGAGTCTGTTGCTCTTGCTTGCAACCTACTACTCTAATAGATACTTATTCCCAGTGGAAACTCTGAGATAAGCCCGAGAGATATTGCTGCCTTAGTAAAGCTGGGGGTGGTAGTGGTAGCACTGGTACCTTTAAAAAGCTGAAAGAAACTCTTTCTGGTAAGACTATAAAGCACGAGATGGAATTTCATGAGAGAAGACAAAAGCACGCAGAAAATGAATCACACAGGTCTTTTTAAACATGTTAAAGCCAAAGGGAAACCATTGAAAATATTTTTTAAAGAAAAATGTTTTAGAAAGACTGCTATGATGTCAACATGGAAGATAGAAGGCATTAGACTAGTGATGGGAAACCAGCAAGACAACTGTTTCAATAATCCATTCCAGATATGATAATGGCTTGATTTAGGGTGGTGGGAATGGAAATAGAGATGGTAGCTAGATGTCCAGGAAATTGAGGAGTTTGACTCAACAGGACATGGAGATTGAGTGGATGCTGAGGTCAGGGATAGGAAGAACTCATAGATAATTTCCTGATTTGAGTTTTAGCTGACTCAATAGGTAATTGTCCCATTCACTGAAATAGAGAATATAAAAAGATTCTGGTTTTCTGAAGAAGACAAGAAATTTCTTATTTTAACAGCCAAACAGATACGTCAGGTAGGTAGGTAGATATGTAAATTTGATTCTCAGGAGCAGTCTGAGTAGAATATATAGGTTTGAATTTAGGAATCATCAATATGTAGCTGAAAGTAGAGCTAAGGCTGTAAATGCAATCGCCTAAGGAGAGTACATAGAGTAAGCAAAGATGATAACCCAGAACAGAATCCCTGTGATGTATAAACATTTCAGGGATAGAAGAAACAAGAATCTGGGATAGCCATAAAAGTCAGAGAAAAACTAAAAGACTACAATGTTATGGAGGCTAATTTTTTTTAATTTCCAAAAAAAGATATAGATAATGCTGCCAAGAAAGTAAGAAAAATAAAGATTAAGAAGCATCATTAGACTTAGCAAGGAGGCTATTAGAGACATTAGTCAGAGCACTGGGACAAAAACTGGACTGCAGTAGGTTGAGAAGTGGGTGGATGAAACAGAGACTGAAGCGTAGACAATGCTTTTAGAAAGTGTAGCTACAAGTGGGATGTAAAAAGACAGAGCTGAACAAAAAGGGGGCGGGGAAGAAAGATTTCAAGGAATGTGCTTTAAAGGAAAGATAAACATATCACGAGTAGGTTGAAATGTTGGAGAAAAAATAACAAATTGAGATGAAGTGGTGGCAAATACAGGAGAGAGGAGGAGTAATCAATGGACCGAAATCTCTTCAAAAGTTGTATGGGGTGTGATCCAGAACTCAGATAAAAGGATTATCCTCAAACAGAAGTAGCAGACATTTTTCATCAGGAAGGAAGGAAGAAAAGAAAATTGTGGAGTTTAATTTATAGGCTTCAATGTGGAATATTGAAGAAACTCCTGTCTAATGACCTCTAATTTCTCTTCAAATGGGCGAGAAAGTCATCATCTGAGAGTCAGTGTTTTAGTCCATTTTGTGCTGCTATGATAGAATACCTGAGACCGGGTAATTTATAAAGAAAAGAAATGTATTTCTCTCAGTTCTGGAGGCTGGAAAGTCCAAGATCAAGATGCTGGCATCTTGTGAGGGCTTTCTCACTGCATCCTCACATAGCAGAAGATGAAAGGGCAAGAGAGAGTGAACCCACTCCTGCAAGCCCTATTTACAGCAGCATGAATCCATTCATGAAAATGAAGCCCTTAGGACCTCAACGCCTCCCAAAAGGCCCCATTTCCCAACAATTAAGTTCCCAGCACATAGAATTTTGGGGAACACATTTAGACCACAGCATTCTGCTCCTGCCCTCAAAAAGTCATGTCTTTCTCAAGTGTCATTTCTTCCCAATAGCCCCAAACGTCTTTACTCATTTCTGCATCAAATTTTCCTCCAGTTGTTAGCATGTGAAATCAGAAAGTTATGTGCTCTCAAATTACAACAGTGGGACAAGCACAGCATGGACATTCCTGTTCCAAAGGGAGAAATTTTAAAAAAGAGGAAGAAGAAAGGACTAACTTGCTAAGCAAGCCCAAAACCCAACAGGGCAAGCAACATTAAATCTTAAGGCTTGAGAATAATGTTCTTTGAATCCATCTCACCTTCTGGACACACTGGGGCAGAGGTTTGGTCCCCAAGGTCCCAGCCCCACTTCCATGGCTTTGCTGGGTGCAGGCCATATTTTAGCTCTAACACATTGAAATCACATGCCTGTGGCTCTCTCAGGCTGACACTCATTGCATTCCAGTGGCACTACAACTCCAGAGTAACAGAAGCAGCCAGCTTTCATGGCTCGACTAGGCACTGTCCTAGTGGGGACTCTGAGGCAGCTTCACCCATGCCTGGGCCGTAAGGCTGTCTGAGATATCCTTTGAAAGCTAGGTAGAGGAAGCCATGCCTCCACAGCTTTTGCACTCTGCATGCCTACAGAATTAGCACCACATGGGTGCCTCCAAGGCTCACTGCTTGTGCCTTCTGGAGTGGTGATCCAAGCCACACCTGGACCCACTTGAGCCATAGCTGGGGCAGCTGGGGAGCACTATGCTGGAAATTGGGGAGCAGAGACCCAATGCAGCTCTGAGTAGTGAGCCTTAAGTTTCTACAAGCACTCTGAGCCCCTCCCTTTAAACCATCCCACCCTCAAGTCCCCAGCTCTCTAGGCCTGAGATGGGCATGGAGCCCCCAGATCTTTTCAGAATGCCTTTGGGGTCATTATTCCATTGTCTTGAAGAATAGTACCTGGCTTCCTTCTATTCACACTAATCAGACCATAGCACACGGTTTGTTTCTATAAAATTACTGATTACGTCCACACTCAAAGCCTCTGTGAGAATCTAATTTTTGATTCCAGTTCTTTTTCTTCTTGTTTCTGCAGTCTGAGCCTTTACCCCATAGCAACCTTTTTGTCTGTAGGATCAATCAAGAAGCAACAAGAAATAAAATGGTGCAATATAAGCAATCAAGGGCAGCCCCTCAGTATGAGCCTTCTCTTGCCTTTGAGTTTCTCTAGCTTTGTCCTGCAGTAATTTAGGAAGATTTTCACCAGCAAAGGAATGTTACTGAAGATTGGTTTTTCTTCTGACTATTTATTGTTGCCCTATGTAGGCTTCTGATAAAAAGGAATCCAGATAATAACAAGGAATGGGCATTGATTCCATTGCAATATAAGAATTAAATAATTCATTCATTTAAGAAATATTTTTTGTGTGCCCACTAGGTGCCAGGCATTTTCTAGGCATAAGGGCTAATAAATAAGACAAAAGTCCTTGCCCTCATGGAGCTTATATGGTTGACAGCCAAACAACAATCATGTAAATAAATAAAACGGTTTCCAGTAGTGATAAGAGCCATGAAAAAAAAATGTTAGCATAAAAAAGAACAAGTGAAGAGGAAAGAGGGATTATTTTGATAGAGTGGTCAGGACGGATTTCTCTGAGAAGGTGATTTTGGAGCTGGCACCTGAACTGTAAGAACAAAGGGATCATTCAAAGCTCTAGACCTTAGAGTTTATAGAGAGATCTTTGCTGACAGCTGGTGCAAAGTCTTCAAGCAAGATGGACTCATCTTGTTTGAGACAGAGGGGCAAAAATGAAGCTGGAGAGGAAAAAAAGGGCAGATCATGTTAACTCTTGAAAGTTAGGATAAGGAGCGTATATTTCTTGCTTACTAAAATAAGTGGTCAATGGAGGATTTAAGTAGGGAAGCAATGTAATCTGGTTCACTTATCACTACTATAAAAAAAACTAAGTCTCCATCCTAAAATCTGGGCAGATCCTATGCTTCAAAGGGTAAGACAAAACATATTAGAGAGTCTTAATCAGTCAACCTGCTTCTTGCACTTTATGTGCTAGGAATTTTCATTCTATTTTGAAAAGTGAAAACTTTGAACAATTGCATTCTGTATTTCTCACCATTCATTTTATCCCAACTATTCAGCATAATTGTGATTAAGTCTTTTGCCAAGTCCTCTCCACCTAAATCACTGGATAAACTCAAGGAATTGTCATCTTTTTTATCATGAGAGCCATCAAGGTTATTTACAAACTCAGATTTTCACCAAAAAAAGATCAAGAGCCTGGTAAGGATACTGTAAATTTCACTCAGTATTCTTCTTTATTTGAAAAATTTGAATTCTAAACTATTATGCTTCCTGAAATCCTTGTTAATTAATATTAGACTTACTCATTTTCATTTGTTTTTAGAGGTCCAATATTTAAACTACAACACCTAATGAGTAATTAGAATTTTGAGGTATTACATTGAATAGTTATTAAGAACCTAAAATACATAAACCACTACAATTATTAACACAATTCTAATATAATCTTATAAAAACAGAATGAAAACCAATGACTGCAAAATCCCTGTGACCATATTGTTAAACTTTAATATAAAATAAAAAATCAATGCCGTTACAGCTTTTCAGGTTCAACATTTTGATTAATGACTTGTGGGAAGGCATTAATGTCAGTCTGATCCAATCTGTACATGAAATGAAACTGAAAAAATAAATACTAACTTGAAAATTCTCAAAGCTGAGCAATGGACATAAGTGATGGACCAAATATTTTCAGACAGAAATTAGTAAGAGCATAAAAGGATAGGATGGGGAAGATGTGTCTCAATCAACAGCCACTACACACAGCTAAAACTCAGCTATAAGCCCAGTGGTTTAATATATTTTAACATGAAGTTAGCAGAAGTATTTCAGTGTCTCAAATAAGGAAGCAAGTGATCTTCTGTAATTCACCAATTCAGTCCTGAGGACTAAGGGGTGATGCTCACAAACTGAAATGCATGCAGATGAGATCTATAGTTTGGCAAGAAGTCATATGAGGAAATACAAAGACAATTTATGACATTGGGCTGAAAGGAAAAAGAAGTGAGGAGAATTAAATACTGGCCCTTTGAAATGCTACAGAATTCCTGTGTAGGAGTCAACAAGAAGAGGAATAAAATTTCTTTTGATGCAGCCTTGGATGGGAGTCCTATGACCAGTGAGTGGAAGTTATAAAGAGATGGATTATGAGCCAATGTAAGGGAAAACTTTCTAACAGTTAGATATGGTACAAAATAGATTGGCTTCCTCAGTCCCTGGGTAGTTCTCTGTCACATGGATCATTCCAGGCATCCAGAGTTGAGGATGTTTGGGTTAGGATGGGATCAAATGTTAAGATCCTTTTCCATCTCAAGGTTTTACATATACTATTAGAGCTTAGTTGTTAACATGATAGCAATATGTGTTAAGAACAAGATCCTCCAGACACTACAGTATTTGCTGAATATTTATTGCAGAAGGTAGAAATTGAAAGGCAATTCCAGTTATGTTGCAAAAACAACCAGCAAACATAACTTTCATATTGTTTCTCCACGTGTCCTTTGAGAAATTGTTAAATGCCTCCACAACGATGAAAGTCACACAGGTGATATTTCTGAAAATTAAGCAATGAGTGTGAGTATTGTTCCTTCATAGAGATGTTTCCATTCCTCATCATAAGCCTAATAGCTCTTGGGAGATAACTGGTTTATACTAGGAAAATTCAGGGTCCAAAGAATTGAAACCACTAAACAAGTTAAGTACAGGTGTTATCAACAGAATTCCCAAAGACAATCTGAGCCATTCCAATGAATTTAGTCATTGAACTGATTTATTTGTAACCCATCATTATATATTTGCTTTCAGGTAAGAAAATAAGATTTTGAGCGCTCACTCAAAAAGACGCCTTTAACCATGGACTGATTAATCATAAAATCAAGGTAAATAGTGGACTATATTTGAAGCTACGGACCTTGTCATAAAAGATCTAGCATTCAGAGGAACCTGGTTAATCAATCTCTAAAGCGGCATTTCCTAAACTGTGAAATCAATATTCACAGAGAAAGAGAAAAGATTAATTGGTTAAAACAAAAGTTTTGGAAACACTATGCTAATATGATGCTAAACTGGCTTCTCTACTGAAGGACTTCTCAGAGCTTTTAATGTTTCCTGTGAATTTCCAAGAAAGTCTGTGCTATGCAGGAAATATATTCTATGTTTAGAACAAGGCACTTCAAGACACAACAGTTACGCTTTTAGGAAACAGTGTCAGAAAGGAGAGAACAGAATGCAGTTCTGATTATGTTGCATAAATAATCAGAAATCATGTATAACAAGTGGTGGGCTGGTAAACTTTTAACAACCAGTTCTGTGGGTGGAAAATACATGCAAATATACACATACATACATAACTTTGTCATAAATGTTTTTCACATAAATGGTATTAGCACACAATTAACAAATACTATAAAATATATAACACTGTTATAAATTTCATATGGCCAATGAATTCTCCCAGAATACGTTCTTGGTTTTTTGCCTGACTCATAGCTGTAGCCAATTTATGGTTGCAAATTAATAAACAGGTGTATCTCTAACATAAATGTTGGCTGATATTTTTGCCTATTTTAATGAGTAACACAAAAGTGAAACAACAAAGACATATGTCAGAACATTGTTGAGCAATTTCCTTGTTAAATCAGGCAGTAGTTTTGAACACTGGAAAACTATATTTTCTCAATTTTTTGTGTTTTGTACAATGTAATGGCTACATAAGCAAGAAGTTATTAAGTTTAATTTGCATTATTAACATTTCCTTCAATACATTCTTCAGTCTGGACAATCAGCAAAACAATAAATCCCATCCCCAATTTATAATGTCTTCTAATTTCTATGATGTAAATATTCTCACCATGCTCAATTTCAGACTATCAACATGATGTCACTGGAAGCAGGGCTGAAAAGATTTACAGCAGCACACTATTATATAGTGTTTCTATTACATAGATATAATATTAGATATAATATTAATAAATAACTTCGGGGCATAGTTACAAGATGTAGTAAGATAAAAAGGAAGAAATAAGTTTTGAAATTTTATCACCTTTGTTTTAAATATGATTTATTTAATTGTAAGTTTATATAATTTATTATTTAACAACAGCTGTGTAATAACTACCAGCTTACTGAATTCTTGAACATTTAACAATCAGCATTTGTTATCTAGTGTGAGCTGGTTCCAGCACATCACTCATGTGACGAGAAAACTCTTTTGTCTCTAAGGAAGTCTTCATGAGATATATAGACCAAGGTCCCTAATCCTCTTTAGCTTTCACACTTCACACTTAGCCTCTCTCCCTTTCTCTCTCTCTCCCTCTACATATATAAGTATATATATGTGCCTCCAAGATATATAGAGAGTTATTTTTTAAAGTAATAATTTTCTTTCATATTCCTATTAGAACTTTGTTAAACATAGCTCTTGGCATACAAAAATAGCCTTTACAGTTTAAAATACCTATCGAATTGCTCATTTTATGCTTCAGTGAATGTTTATGTTACAAAGAACTGAATATATTAAAAGAAAATGTTCATGCAATAGAGACTATACAAAAACCTGCTCATAAGATTCACATGTAAAGCATATTTACAAAACATATTTATCTTGAAAATTCTAGAGTTTCTGGTTTAGACAAAAGAGTCACTTGGGCAACAGCAGTTGCTTAAACCAATACTGAAACAGAACCATTCAAAATTCCCTTTGAAACAAGGGAAAAAAAAAATGTCTTGGGTTTCTTGCTGGGGTTCTGGTGTTCAGTAATTGGTTTATTTGAAGATTAGATTAATGTTGCTGGTAATTCATTTCTAAATTGAGATTATCTTGGTAGAAAGAAATCTAGACAATGGGGAAGAACATGGAGAAAAGCTTCCTTCTGGATCGTCATGTCTCGTTGCTTTGGCTGGTGAAGGTGCACCAAGGAAGTTGTTGGGGAAAAGCAACCTTGGAGTGTGGGAAAAGCAGGATCCACACGTATTCTGGGAGGAGGGGATTCCAAACAATCCCCTCCCCATGAACAGTGTATTTGGATCCACTGTCCCTACTAGACCTCATGGTGGAGTGGGAGATAAGTAAACATATCCTGGAAGCAAAGATAAAAGCCTGAACGGAGGAGAGAGAAGCCTTCCTTTTAGGAGACCAGCTCATTTACTTATGAGGAACCAGAGGCAAAATGCTGGCTAGTGAATGTGCTATTTGGAAAAAGCACTCATGGACTTTTATGTCTTCTTCATGCTTATAACGTCATCCATCAACTCATGTTTTTCTGAGCATTTGGATTTCTCTTTTATTTCAGTTATTTTTCAAGAGAAGTTATTTCATGCTTAAGTACAAAGTTGATTGTATCTAGGTTTCCATAAGCTTCCTCCAGACTTGGAACTTTTGATGGCTCTCTCTCGAGGCTGGCATCAGTTAACGATGATTCTGGTCCTTTATACTCTTTTCTTTTTTAAATAAGGCTAAGCTTGTCAAGAATTTTACATCTTTCTTTGATTTCTTCGGCAAGTTTTATAGGCAAGCTGTTTTCCTCTTCTTAAATAACATCCTATGTTTAACTGATCTAAAAACTTCTGAACAAGAGAATTATAAATAGTGCAATGATTGCTGCACCTACCACTACCTCCCAGAGCCCTCTGCCATATCTTTAGGCAACCCTACTGTTTTCATCTGTTTTGTGCTGCTATAACAGAATACTTGAGACTGGGTAATTTATAATGAACATAAATGTATTGGCTCACAATTCTGGAGGCTGGAAAGTACAACGTCTAGGCACCTAGCATCTGGTGAGGGCCTTCTTACTGTGTCATCACATGGCAGAAGGCAAGAAGGCAAGAGAGAATTAAAAAGAGCTGAACTTGCCCTTTTGTAATAATAACAATCCCACCCATGAGGGTGGAGCTCTCATGGCCTAAACACCTCTTAATGGCCTCACCTCAATATTGTTAAAATGGCAGTTAAATTTCAACATGATGTTTAAAAGGGGACAAATATTCAAACTGCAGCACCTACCAGAACCCAGTGCAGCTTCTCAAAGATCAGCCCCCAAGTAAGGTTTAACTCCTTTCCACAGGCACTCCTGGCCCCCAATCTCTCACCAGAACTCCCACCAGGAGCCATGGATCCATCAAGCCCAAGAAGACACCCCCGACCACCATCACTAATACATAGCATTTTCCCAAGAACCCAAATCCACATCTGATAACTGGAACAAACTAAGCAAGAATTGTTTAGTGAGAAGAACAAGAACAAAAAAGAATTCACATGCCCACTCTACAGCCTAGTGTTCTTTCTTTTCTCTCCTTTGATATTAACATTTTAAAGAATAAAATACATAGAAAATAATGCACAAATCATGAGTGTATAGTTTGATTAATTATCAGAAACTGGACACAGCCATATAGCGACCACCCAGGTCAAGAAGTACAGTAACACCTCCTGCCCCCCAGAAATCCTACTCTTGTCCCATTGAAACCTCTGTATCTTCTTTTTCCAAGATAACAAATATTCTGACACCAAATATCATAGATTCATTTCAGCTGTTTCTGAGTATATAGTACCTATTCTTTAAGTCCAGCTTTTTTTGCAAAACCTTAAGTTTGTGTGATCAATCCATGTTGCATGCAGCAATATTTCATTCATTTTCATTATTGTATAGCATTTCATTAAATGAGCATATCACAATATATTTATCCCACCATTGATGAACATTTGGGTCCTTTCCAGTTTCTACTACAAAAAAAAAAAGTGTTGCTATGAACATTTATTTTATATATCTTGTTAGGAACATATGTATGCATTTGTGTTGGATATATTCCTAGGAATGAAATCGCAAGGTCAGAGGGTAGGCATATATAGTAGATATTGTCAATTTCCAGAGTGGTTGACTAACTTCCACTCTTACCAACAACTGTGAGAGTTCTAACTTCTCTATCTATGTCCTCACCAACTCGTTAGTATTAAACTCTACATTTCGCCTTCCTCATGGTTGTGATTTTAAAATATTCACAATATTTTAAATGTTGTGATTTTAAATTGCATTTTCCTATTTACTAATGAGATTCAGCACCTTTCCACATCTTTATCTTTCATCATCTTTTGTGAAGAGCCACAGTTCTCTCACTTCTTTTTCCAGTGGGCTCTCTTTTCCTTATTGACATAGGAATTTATTACACGTGCCCTTTTTCAGTTCTCCATGTTCCAAATATCTCCTCTCAATTTGAAACTTGTGTTTTTCAGTCTCTAAATAGGGAATTTTTATACAATGAAATTCTTACTATTGATATGGACAAATTTAACAATCTTTTCCTTTGGAGTCCATGTTTTTCATGCCTTGTTTAAAAATCTTTGCCTACTCACACGTCATAAAGTTTTTCTCCTAAATTACCTTCTAGGAACTCTATCATTTTATCATTATGTCTACTATCCACCCAGATTGATTTTTGTATTGGTATGAGGTAGCAGTTAGGCTTCTATTTTTCATACAGACATATAACCAAGAAAGCATCATTTATTAAATATAAAACTGTTCTTTCTCCACAGACCTGAAGTGTAAACTTTGAATAAGTAAAGTCTACATTTATTCATGAGTCTGATCCTGGACTCTAATCCATTAGAATATTATATATCTGTATGCCAATATCATACTGTTTTGATTACTGTAGGTTTATTATAAATCTTTATATAAGGTAAAATCATCCAACTGTACTCAAGATTGTCTTTGCTGTTCTTGGTCCTTTGTATTGCCAAAAGAATTTTAGAATTCAGTTTTTTAATTTATATACAAGTACACATTAAAAAGAAAAAAATGCTGGGTTTTGATACATATAGTCTTGAATCTATAGATCAACTCTGAGAAAGTTGTGTCTTCACAATAATGAGTCTCCCAATCCATGAACACAATATATTCTTCTATTTATTTAGGTCTTCCATATTTTTTCAATGTTTTATAAGGATTATGCAGAACTTTCTATTTCCTCTAGTGTCAGTTTTGGTAGGTTGTGTTTTTCAACAGATTTTTCTGTTACATCACAGTTTTCAAATGTACTGCATTAAGTTGTATGATGATGCACCATTTTTAATTCCTGATATTGTCTTGCCTTTTGATGGTTGGAAAACTTGTCAAAACTTATAAACTTTATTAGTCTCCTAGAAAAAAATTGGCTTTGTGATCTACTCTATTTATTAATTTCCTATTTCATTTATTTCTAAATTTGCCTTTATTATTTTCTCCCCTCTGTAAATTTTAGTTTAACTTGCCATTCTTTTGCTGAGATCTTGAGAGAATACTCTTACATAATTTATATTTAGCCATTTTCTTATTCTAATACAGGCATTTAAGACTGTACATTCTCTCTACACATGGCTTTACCTGTATTCCACAAGTTCTGATATGTCATTTTTATTATCATTCATTTTAAAATATTTTCTAGTTTACACTGTGATTTCCTTTTTGATCCATGATAATTTAGAAGTGTTTAATATGCAGGTATTTTTCTAGTTATCTTTTTATTAATTTCTAGTTTAATTCTACTGTGGAATTTAAACATTTTAAATTGTTTGCAATTTGTTGAGACTTGATTTATAGCTCTGTAAGTGAACCAAGTGCACATGAATAAAACGCACAGTCCTTTGTAAGTATAGGATTCTATATGTGAGTATTGCATAATATTTGTTAGACATTGTATAAATCTTCTATATCCTTATTGACGTTTGCCTTTTTACTTTTTCAGTTACTGAAAGAAGTCTGTTAAAATTTCCTACTATGCTTGAGGATTTCTCTTTGGTAGATAGATGATAGACAGACAGAGAGAGGGAGGGAGAGAGAGAGAGAGATAAATAGAAGCAGAGACACACACAGAAATACTGAAAGATGGTGACACAGAGACAATACTTTGCATGCAAATTTAATACATAGCATACAAATTTAGAATTTTCTCATTTTTGTGTCCATTCTTTTTGTTTCCTTATATTTTGAGTAGCATGTTTGTGTTTTGCATTTAATCCAACCAGTCAACATGGAAGTATTTCTCTGTATATATTTAATAAAATTATCGAAGTATTTGGGTTTAAATCTACCCATCTTACTATTTTTCTGCCTGTTCCTCTTGCTTTGTGATCCTCTTTCTTTTCTTCTTGCCTTATTTCCAGTTGACTACATATTACATATTATTCTATATTTTTGCCCTAATTTGCTTGCTAAATATGTATTCTAATATTTCAGTTTCCCCTAGAAGTTACTATATGTATCTTCAATTTGTTGACATCTAATAGAAACTACTGTTTTAATATTTCATTGATATTTCAATAGATTATTTTCATAATACAAAACTACATTTAATCCATCTAATCTCACTAAAATATAACATAATTTTTTAGTGAGAGCAAGGTGATTAAAATGCTTCATTATCTATGAAAATCCGGGTTTAACACTTTGAGATACAGTTAGAATATCTGAATTTAAACTCAAGCTCATGTCAATATTTAGCTGTCTGACATAAAAAACCTACCTCAGAAAGGTATGTAGATCAAAATGGAAAAGCTCCCCACACTTGCTAAAATCTGACATATCTTTCAGTCCTCATCCTTCAATTAGGCAAAGGTTGTGTGGATATTTAGCTAGCAAATGTATGTATTCCCTAAATGCAGGCATTTGTTTCTACAAATTAATTAGCAAGTGTAACAGTCTTAGTTTAAAAAATTGTTTTGTGCATCAGTAATATGATTCAAAGAGTCAGAATATTTTTCAAATGTTGATTATGTTGATAGAATCTCAGACCATTTTCAGCAACAAAATCACATAGCAATTATAACCTTTCCAAATGCCATTTTTCAAAATGTTCTTTCCATAACATGAGTATCTTTTGAAAAACAATTGCTTTCTCATTCACAACTAAAATATCACCCTTATGTTGAATAGACTAATTAAAAGTGTATGTTTTTAAAATATCTTCTAGGGAATGTACTAAAGAAAGCCAATTGTTATCATATGAAAGGTCAGCAAATTTGGAGCATTTCTGTGTTTGTAAAACAATAAAGTATAACTTATCTTTCGGGTTTACTTCTCTTTTAAATAATTTGCCACATGATCAAGAACAAACTTACATGTGGTTAAAATTATTTTCATGGCCACTCTTCATCTCATTACAAACACTGTAAAGATGCAATATTTCAAAGTCTTATTTTAAAAAGAAAAAATATTAACCACATCAATGAACCATGTAGCACTTTGGTTATATTTGGCTTCAACTTCTTCCCTGCAATATTTCTGCTTATGCATTTTGCAGGAAATGAATTGCCCTCATGATTCTTACTCTGTGATTTTACTTCCAGAATCCTTTCTTTTTAAAATTCCAGTCAAAGCAGCTATACTCACCCAGCCTTTCCAGAAAATTGTTTTAAAGAAGTCAGTTAATCTATAAAAAGCATCTTATTTGATACTTTCTTCTTTTATGGGTCACAGAGTAGTTTTTTTATGTTCTTTAATGAAACAAAGCCTAATAAATACTATAAACTGAGACATGATCAAGCCAGCTGTACCTTGAGGCAGCTATATAGTAAACGTTCTATGTTTACTCTAATATTTGTTTCTTCAAATGATCAGCCGTGTTTTCTCTGAGCTTTCCAATAGCATTTGTTGGCAAAGGAATGCATTTTAGTTTATTGCCATATTGTTTGCCAAACACAGTGTTAGCCATTTTTACCATAACTATAAGAATAAGGTATTTCCCACTGGCATGTAAAATTATTGTTTTTCACTGTTCATTACTATGTTATTTATTCATTTAATACATACATTGATTGTCTACTACATGCCACATACTTTTCTAAGTTCTTAGGGTATTGCATTAAACCAAATTGAAAAATGCTGCCTGCACTCAGAAGGCTATCCTTTAAACCTCAAAAGTTGCTTCTAAACATTTAAGATGAAGTTCAGTAAATTTTAGTAAAAGATTGAATAACTCATGATCTTAAACATCCTTGAACATGCTACAGGTTTTTCTTATGTTTTGGTTGCTTTGTTTTTAATTGTCTTGGTAATTGTTTCATCTTCTCATTGTCATTAATTCATATCCAAAGCACAATATAAACCAGAAGTGAGATTTATCCTTAACGGTAGTGATTTTCCAAGCTTCCTTTTTCAACATATTACTTCTATGATTAGATCATTGTGGTTTTCATAATGTCGGCACCACCCTTTTCTTGTTACCTGATGTTTACATTATTAACCTGTATTTTATAGTGTCTGTATAAGGTGGGGCCCAAGCAACAAACAAACCACTCTAGTTATTTTGACAGATAATTTAATAAAGGAAATTGGCTCAAGAGGCATTTAGGACTTAAAAGGGGAAAGGGGATGCTGTGGTCTCAGAGACCACATTAACTTAGGAAGCAGCTTCCACTCCCAGGGCAGGAAATCAAAGGGAAGAAGTCGGGGTTAACAGACCCCAAAGCCTGGGGGAGGCTGGGTGTCTTGGGACCCAGATCCCTGAAGAGGTATTGGTGCTGTTTCCTCAGGTGCTCAAAGGAGGAGCCCACAGGGTAGGGCTCAGACCTCTAAGGAGGGAGCACAGCCTGGCTGGAGCTGCCACATTGGAGTTTCTGAGTGTGGAAAGAAGCTGAGAACTGGAACCAATGGCTTTTGGAACCAACTGGGGTGACAACAGCAAAAGCAGCTGACAAGTAGGAAGGAACAAACTCTTGCTCTCTTCTCCTACCTTTCAGGTTGACAGAATTCTACATAGGGAATCAAGTGACAAGGCAGAACTGTGGTTTGTGGAGACCCAAGCCCTGAGTCACAGTGCAGAGTGAGGCAAGAGACGATAGCATAATACTCAGTCATGTCGCTCAGAAAAAGTTTTAATCACATGAAGGGTTAGTTTATTCAACAGAAACCTATTATTATAGGTAATTTAATTTATAAAATTACAAAACTAGGCTATATAGGCTATATTATGTCACAATGCATTAGGAAAAGGGAAAAAAATGCCTATGACCACCACAGTACACAACCCTGGGTTGTGGAACTCTCAACTAACATATGTCACATGTGACCAGCCAACACATGGACCCAGACAGAAGGAACCAATGCCAATTGGGATCATGGAGACAAGTAGAGATTACTGGATTCTTTTTCATAATGTAAATATAAACTGAAGTTCTGATGTTTTCCTACCATATTCATTGAACGGTCTGGTAAAAATGGCTGTCATCCCTCTGGAGACCATTGATCTAGACCAGGGCTTGGGAAACAAATGGCCCATGGGCCAAATCCCACCTGCTACCTGCATTTTAAATAAAGTTTTATTAGAACACAACTATGCTTATTTGCTTATACATTGCCCATGAATGCTTTCACACTACAACTACAGAGTTGAGTAGCTATAACAGAGACTGTTTGTCCTGCAAAGTCTAAAATATTTGCCATTTGGCCTTTTACAGAAAAGTTTGCTGACCCCCAGTCTAGACATCAGTGTCCAACAGAGCTTTTGGCAATGATAGAATTCTTTTACATCTGTACTTTCCATAATGGTAGCATCTAGCCATTTGTGGCTATGGAGGACTTGAAATGCAGTGCAACTGAAGAACTAAATGTTTTATTTTGTTCTTATTTTAAAAGCTACATGTGGCTAGTGACTACTGTATTAAACAGTGCAAAAAATAAATAGAAACAGGAGCAGTGACGGCTCTAGAGGCATCTAGCATTGAAATTTGATTATACCTTAAAGTCTTAGAGAAAATATATTGGAGTATATATTTCTAGACCCCTGCGGCAGACATCCCTCATACATGCCAATCTTTTCCTTCCATGTACATTGAGGATTACAATCCCTCATTCCTTTGAAGTCGTGTGACCATATGACTGGTTTTATATGACAAAATGTGAGCAGAAGTGATGTGCATCACTTCCAGGCCAAAGCACTTACGTGCCCACACTTGCCTCCCAGCACATCCTTGTCTTGCTGAAGCAAATCCCAACATGCTGTGTTGAAAAGTCAGTGTCCTAAAATGGTGGTGTGATCTCTCTCCACCTGAGCCCTTGATTGACAACTGTATGGAGGAAGGCACTCCTCCAGCCCCTGGTGGACATGTGCATGAGTGATAGGAAATGTTTTGTGTGTTAACAAATTAATATTTGGAAGTTATTTTTCACCCCAGCATCAGCTACTCAGCCCTGACAAGATCTACTAACAGCATTCAAATGGCCTCAGAAAATTCTACCTGTCTTCCTTGTCTAGCACATGCCAAATAAAGCTAGAGGTATCTTATGCAAGCCAGGGAGATGAGGCTGCAAAGTTGGTGATCTATTAGTTCTGAGTTTCTTTGGAAATAGTGAGTTCCTAGAGCTCTGTGTCATGGTGATTTGGAGTCAGCTTGCCACCTGGTGCAATAAATGATTTTTAAAGGTCTGTTCTTGGCCTTCCGGGTCCCTACTTCCTGTTGTACTGGTGTAGAAGGTGAGGATCGGTTAGGGAGTCAGGCTTATGAAACACTGAGTCCTGACTCTGCCATTTAATAGCTCCAAGACTTTGGCTTCAAGTCTCAATTCCCCCTTGAATGAAATATTTATAAGTATAGAAACTTTTCCTAATTGTTACAAGCATCAGCAATGACTTAAAATGACTGTTAGTGTACCCCTCAATCCAAAAAACAGTCCTTTGCCCCTGCTCCTCCTTTCACTGGAAATACCCTCAGCATTCCAAGTTGCCTCTTCTTAAATGTTATGTCCCTCTTACTCAGCAACATTTTCTCTTGCTGCATCAGTTGACCATGATGTCTTCCTCTTCTTTAACTCTGTCTCTCAACTTTTGGTAGCTCCTACTCTTCGATCAAAATCCATCTCAAAAGTCACCTTCTCAGTAAAAACAGCCCCAATGTGGGACAAAGTTTGCCCTGCTCTTCCCACCCAACCCTTGCTCTGAGCACCTGTCGTGCCCTGCACAGCTTCTAGGATTGCATTTGACACAACTGCATTGTTGTTTTTCACTCACTCTCTTGACAACTCCTTACTGGCAGCACTGTAGACTTCTCATCCTTGTATTCACACCCCATCCTCTTGCTGCACTAAGTAGAATTTCTGGCACAGAACAGGACATCAGTAATTATGAAAATCAAGGAGGGAAAAGAGGAAGAAGACAAAAAGAGGAGGAAAAGAAAAGAAGAAGGGAATTAAGGAAAAAAGAAAAAATTAGGAAACTCTGACGTCTATGAAATAGAAAATACATAGAATGATAGTCTCCCCTTCCAAGAAAAGTGTACCTTCCTTTTAAAGAATTAGTTCAAAATCTTTCTCACTGAGTCATGCAGAATTTCTTAATGATGTTTGAGTTGACAGGTAATCTATAAAAGGAAAGAGTTCATTGCAGATTGATGAAATGGAGGCAGTTTCTATTCTTCCTCTTAGTTTCCATACCCACATTTTTATAATTATTTATATTTCATTAATCTGTTAACTATAAAAAGAAACTCAAAATGTGAGAGGGAATATATTTGGTTGCCCACATTACTAATGCCACAAAGAAAGAACTGGCAGAGATCTAATGGCTGAGGCCCAGCCCTAATGCAGAAAAGCCTTCACAAAAGTTGTGTCAGACCTTCTTTATTACAGCCATGCTTTTTCTTTGGGAGGGAAATGTTCCCAGTAACACACTGTAATAAACCATTATTTTAAAAAAAATTAGAAAAAAATCAAACCCGATGACATGTAACATAAAATGGAAGGAGAATCCTAAAAGCATTTTAGGAGGCCACAAAAGGTTGTAGCCAGTGAGGTTATCATCAATTTTTATTTGCTGCTGCCCCAAATATTCTACCAGATCAAGTCGATGGCAGGTATAAGGGGAAGGTTATTCCTCCCAGTAAAGGACATGGGAGCAGTGACAAGAAAGAGAAGGAAACTAATATTGGTTATGAAACTCAAGGAAAATCTGTGTTGAATTATTTATGTCTAAGTTTGAATGTTCCTTTGCTGTTTTTAGCTTTCAGAAAGTCTAAAAAGAAAGTCACAGAATTTTCTCTCTCCAGCCAAGAGGACAGCTTCTTTGAAAAGGTGGCCCTTGGAGATGAAGCCCTAGAAGTCTCAAGGTACAGCATTGGGCATGAGGTTAGTTAGGGTTGAAGTTTAGATGAGAAGTATTTCCAGGTGCACCAAAAAGTCAGCACTATCAAATTGCTCTGGGACAAGAGTAGCCAACAGAAAATTATCTGTCATCCTGAGTAGTCCTTCCACGATGCTTCAGAGGCCATATGTCTCTCAATTTGTAAGATGGTCAGCAATTGTGTGCCATCGACCATGTTGTCTACATTTGAAATAATGAAAGAGACCAAAGTTGAAGATAGAGAGGTCAAACTGCACCTATTCAGCATCGAGGGAAGTTTTCTACTTCTTCATTAAGTGGATTGCACAGATTGGGTCCCAGCCTAACCAAGTGATGTTTCCCTGAACTGTGGAAGGTTATCATGTGCTGATGGCTTGGATTCAGCATTCGGTGAGATGAAAGAGAAGCCAAAGCTTTGTGACCATATGCATTGCTCTCAGGGACCTAAAAAGGAGATTTCCTGCCCCCAATTATCGGTGAACAACTGGATGGATGGTTGAACAAAAAAGAGCACTGTAGGTTTTCACCTCCACAGAAATCAGCTGCTGTAACTTTTGGAAGGCATAGGATATCATTCTAGAGGCTCTGACTGCAAGCCCCATGCCTACTGCAGTGAGACACTCGGCCACTATCAGTCAGGTATGCTGGAGAGCTAGAAGGAAAATAACTCTTATATTCTGGTACTCTCTATTAAAAGGAACAAATGTTGAAGGAAAATAAAATCAAGTGTACAGACACCAGAGGATAAGGGAAAAAAAAGGATTTTTTATTTTTTGTCAATTTTAAAAATAAATAATTTGTTAACTATTTTTGTAAGGAACCGAGGAAAAGTTTGCAGTGGACAGAAATATATCATTAACTACTCATTCTTAACTGACTAAATATAATAAAATTGACTGTACTGTGAATGAAGTCATCTCTCCCAAAATACACTAAGCTATGAAGTTGAAATCTGATAACCTTTGTTATCTTCTGAAGATTGATGCAAATCTAGCCTCTCTACTCTGGCCTTATAATTCAAGGAACTATACATTCTGACTTTCCTGCGACAGTTTTCATTTCTGCCTATTGTCTCAGCAAAATTATTAACAGCATCTTCTTTCATTTTCAAAAGTGACATGGTTTGAACAACTATATGATCATACTACTTATAAATGGTTTCCATTCAATATACATCCTTTGTTATTTCTTAATTGGAAGGTGAAGGGAGTTTCTTTGCAAATAGGAAAAGTCTCAATACAACACCATGTGTTATACAAAAGCACAAATAGGTTTAGCCTCACAACTGCACAGCAGAACAAAACATCACATGATGCTAAGATTAAGCTAACAAAATTATCCTCAATGCCTTTACCAGTGGAACTTCTCCCTCTAGCTCTCTTAGGTCACGTGGCATTTTTAAATTTGACATAATTGATGTGATCTTGTAATACGAACACCAGATTTACCGTAAAAAGAGAGAGAAGCTGCTGACAAAGCTCGCATCTGTAGTGTACATGTGAACAGCACGTGCTGTTTTTTCCTGCACTTAAGTCGTCCTTTGAACATCTTCCATGTTTCAAGTTATGCCTTCAAAATTGCTCAAGACAGCTGGGCCTGTTGCCTGTTTCTTGTTAATTAATTCTTGTAGTTAGGCCTCTGCTGTTATTACCATTTGTTTATTGGCTGTTGTCATCATCATAATATTTGTTTATCTCTCTAAATAAGCTAAATACTAAGATTCTGAAGTGAATACAAGACAGTAACATAAAGCTTGTGAAGGAAATGAAAAGAGAATATTGGATAATCATTGTAGGAAATTTTGTTCCTGACAAACTACTTACAGGCATAGATTCTCATGACAGAGCAAAGGGAAAGAGGACATTTCAAAAGGCATACTTCCTTGCCTGGATATTGGCAGGCCCTTGTTAGGGAGGTCACTGAAGTTAGAGTGACAGGTTGCAGAACACTAATTCCTTTCACTAATGTTCAGTAGGACACTCCCTCTTTTGTCCAGATGAGGTCTGCAGGGTTGCCCCACCTCCAGGGATCCCATGAGAAAGGAGTAGGTGGGGACATCCTTTAATCCTCCACCCAAGACAAAAGAGGTTCCACAATGCCACTCTCGAGTGACAGCATGCCGTGGAGACAGCCCAACACGTAGCAGAGCACTGGCTCCAAGAGTCTGCAGAGAGACTCATGCCAGAGTAGCTGTTCCAATTCTTTCCCCCAGTGACCACTTCCACCAAACTATTATCACAGCATCTTGCTCTACTTTATCCACATGTGGTTTTCTCCCAAAGATTTGTCTTTCAAGTTTCCTTTGTAGGACAGGAAGTAGTAATGGCCCCAAACAATTACCCACTCGGTAAAAAATGGATTATGTTAGCAATGAAAAGCTTGGTTTTCATTCTTTTGATGCCAAAATGCCACCCTGATTCAAAGTCTAGTCTTTGCCTTAGTTAAGATAGTCTTTAATTAGGAGAAGGGAAAAATAAGAGAATCCACTAGAATAATGTGAGCCAAACCAGAAGTCAATCCAAGAATTAGATAAAAGCGAAATGTCACTATTGAACCTAAAAAGGAACTAGCCGTAAAAACCTCCTCATGATTTATCATTATTACCATTCATTTAGAAGCAGAAAGTCACTTTCTTTGTATGTGTATTGCTGACGGAGCAGTCACCATGCATAGGCGATGTGCTAGACCCAGCAGATGTACTTTTTGGACATAAACTTTAAATGTTAAGTACTAATTACTCTTCAGTATGGTTTTAGCGTATTTTCCGAAATTGCTTTTATTCCAGAAAAGAGGACATAAGAGGACATGGAGGGTAGAGAAAAGAGTTGTCACTCATGCCAAATTCTTCCTTTTTCTAATTTCCACAGGCACTTGTAACTTTTACCTTTTAAGGAATTTACAGATTTTGATTCTTTTACAGTACTGAAAATGTTCATCTACACATGCCATTTCTCTCAGAATAGCCATTTTCTCTTCTTTCTAAGAACTTTTATACATATGAACTCAATTTATCTTCATAATAACCTTATAAGGTAGGCACTGTTGTAACCTCACTTTACAAATGGAGAAAATAGAGCCAGAAAGGTTAAGTAACTTAGCTGAGATCACACTAGTTTGATTCCAGAGTCAAGCTCTTAACTGCCACACCAAGTTTAGTAGACAGGGATGGTAAAAGAGGTCTCTTGGATGTGCAAGATACCAAAGGCAGCTCCAAATACAATTTGACTCAATTAAACAAACATTTTTTGAGCACCTACTGTTACTGGTAGAGGGTGTTGACTGCAAGTTGTCCAGGTTCTTGGCATTTTGAACAAAGAATTGGACAAGATACACAGCAAAGCAAAGAAAGAATTAAGCCACAAAAGCGGAGATGTATAGAAAAAGAAAGTACACTCCACATGGTGGGAGCCCGCAAGCAGCAGCTCAAGGGCCCAGTTACAGAATTTTCTGGGGTTTAAATACCCTCTAGAGGTTTCCCATTGGTTACCTGGTGTACACCCTATGTAAATGAAGTAGTGGCCCACCATCAGTCTAATTGGTTGTAAGAGGGGACCAATCATAGGCTAAAGCAAAGTTACAAAGTTACACCCTATGCAAACATCTGATTAGTTGTGGCTGAAGTGAAGTTACGAAGTTACATTCCTATGCAAACAAAGACTTGGCCTGCAATCAGTCTGATTGGTTGTGGTGGGGGACGAATCAGAGGTACTTTCAATTTTTCATCTACCATGCAGAAAAGGGGGGAGGTTGCAAAGGGAGTAGCCTCTGGTCCTTTTGTTACTTGGGCGTAGAAAGTTGGGGTTTTCCTTTTGATTTAGTGCTAGGAAGTCACTGTGAATCAGCCTTAGGTTCCCTGCCTCTAGGACCCTATTCTCCTGCCTCACTACTACATGCCAGACATTGTACTATGTGGCAAGATCAACCAGCTTAACTAGACAAGGGGCACTTTGGAGAGGAGAGAATGCATACATTTGAGAAAGGGAGATGCTCGGTGAGGCCCACCGAGCATCCCGAGGTCAGAAAAGAAAAGATACAAATGAGAACAAAGTGACTGGCAAAACAACACTGCTAAAGACATCTTACTAACTCTTTTGTTAAAACCTGTTTTCCCATGATTAATGCCTTTGCTTTTTTGCTACAATATACTTATCACCTCAAATTTACCAGCATTGATATATAAGAGAGACACGGTTCAGAATTTTCCTTTGACTCACAATTAATTAAATGCATTGTTAAAATAAAACGTGCTCCTTCTGTTTCAATCAGATTCTCCTACCTCCACAAACCCCCACTCAAATCACCTCTTTGTTTCTAGTGCCTCCTGGAGAGAGATTTTTCCCTCTCAGCCTTTACCGTTAAGTTTTGCAGACATTTATCAACTCTGTAGTTTCCAAGTCGGGATGTCTGTCACTTAACCTTCATCCTCCTTGAATTTTCATCCTGATAGGTTTGGATTAAACCACAGACTGATAAATGAGCATGGCTTTGGCGACACAAAAGAGCAGTCATTAAGGAAACCTCTCTGAAGGTATGAATCAAAGCCAGAAATCTTTTGTTACCCACCCCCTCCCCCCCACACCCCAGTTCACAGATCGCCTGCAGTAATACATTTTTATTATTTTTATTTATTTCTTTTTTCCCTTCAGTTTCCAAATGGTTTTCATCATTTCCTGCTTGTTTTTCTAAAAGAATATAAGTATCTCCTGATGGCAGACAGTTCTGTGTTTATTGCACTAATGTGGCTAGCAAAAGCATTGTATCAATTTGAAATTTAATCCAGGATTAGGAGGCCGGGTGAATAAAGGGGGATGAAGGTTAAGTAACAGGCCCCCTGATGTGAATAGTATGTTTCACTCAAAAAGACTTAGGATAATTAGGAAGGTGATTGGATTTTTTTCCCTAAGGCAACAGTTTTTGTTAAACTGGAGCTTTATAGGCACATTCCTTCTATTTATTTAGCTTCCAGTCTTCCAGTTCTTCAAACCATCATTTACTTACACATGGTGTTTGGTTTCTTTTTGGTTCTGGAAGTTGCACACCATCCCTCTCTGAATTTTTTTCCTCTCCGTCAAACCAAAAGAAACTAAATAGCAAAAAAGAAACCAGGGCTTGCCAAAGACAACAGTTGTTTTGGATGTGACAAGAGAACATTGGAAAAGATTTTCATGAGCCGTATAAGAAAATAGTGCAGCGTGTGTCACAGTCACACCTGTGCATGCCTGCTTGCTCAGTTGCTTTGTCCATGCCTGAAAGAAAATGCCTTTGGAGTTACAGTAATGCCTTATTCTCTGATTGACGTTAGTTGTAACCCAAACGTCAGCTGCTTGAATTTGCTTGAGTTTTAGCAGTCACCTTATTTTTTAATATTTTAGCAAGATGGTTATCAGAGGCTGGGAAGGGTAGTGGGGGCCTTGCAAAGAGGTAGGGATGGTTAATAGGTACAAAAAAAATAGAAAGAGTAAACAAGATCTACTATTTGATAGCACAACAGGGTGACTATAGTCAAGATAATCAATAATAACTTAACTTTACACTTTTAAACAAGAATATAATTGGATTATTTGCAGCTCAATGGATAAATGCTTGAGGGGATGGATAACCCATTCTTCATTATGTGATTATTATGCATTGTATGCCTGTATCAAAACATCTCATGTACCCCATAAATATATATACCTACTATGTACCCAAAAAATTAAAAGTAAAAAAAAACTTTTTTAGAGTCATCTGCAGAATCACATAGATTATTGTATACAAGAAATCAAATAGGCACAGGTAGCCCTCGAAGGTGGTGGTGCTCCCGAGTCACTACTCTGGCCAGTGGGATGGGCCTTATTCAGGTGGATGGGGCTTTCAAGCAGTGAGAGGGTAGGGAGCCAGGTTTTTCATTTCTAAAGGCACGTGGGCTGGCGGAAGGCACTGATAGTTTATCTGCCTGGTTAGTTGCCCCTCTCCTTCTGGAACCGCCCCTCCTCCACTCCAATACAGGTCCCCCTTGGGAGCTGCCCTGTTCTTTATTTTTCAGTAAAAAAGTTTTAAAGAAAAGCTCAAAAAGAAAAAAAAAAAGATTTTAGCAAATCACCATTTATATAATATGAGAAACTCACTATCTCTTGACAGTCACTGGAAGTTTGGGGATGGAGTGGAGGGCAGACTTACATTTATCCTACTCACCTCTGTTCCCCATTCCACTGAATTCCTGGCTCCACTTCACATACATGCTAACTAATCCTGTTGGCCCTTTGTTGGTCCAGCTGGCATTTGTCCCCAAAGTCTTGCTGACACAAAGCTATGTGCAGCAAAGCTTTTTCCAAATTTGTGAAGCAACAAAAGAGGATAATAAAAACCTGCCACATGGGACTATTGACAAAGTTGAATGCCATAACTAGAAATCAGCCACATGAGGGCTTGGAAATAGTAAGCCACTGTGCTATATGTGTCTTCCACCTGCTTCATGCCTAACCTGGCGGTAGGGATGACATACAAGATCTCCTCTACTACATTTAACAAATAAGGAGACAAAGGAAGGAAAAAAAGAATGACTTGTACAAGGGGGACATTTATTCGGCACACGTTTATCAATTTCTTGCCATATTCTAGCTACCACCACACTACATTGCACAAGCAATGTTAAAGTAATACAATAAGCCCCATAACCAAAGAAAGTACCAAGTACTGCAGAATAAATCACCCAACAAAATTAATACTGCAACAGCTATACACCCAGCCTTCAGAAGAAATTCCCCTAAGCCTTTGGTTAAGGATTTCTGACAACCTGAATTCCACCTTAGCACTCAGGTTTCAGGTTGAAGACAATGGCAAAGGTGCACTGGGGACATAGGAGTCTGTGCCAAAAGACAGGCAAAGGGGGTGCTATGTAAGATGTTACCTCCAACAATAGGCTGGAAACTGTCTATAGACCACAGCACAAACAGAAGGAGTTTTCCAAGGTAAAGCATAGAAGTCCGTTGCTTCACTAGGGCCAGAGGCCCCTGTTCTCCCAAGAAGCTTTGGATCATACCATGAAGAGCCCAGCAATGCAAGCTGTAGAGGCTGGCTGCCTGAGATAGTGCACTCCACATTTATTATCATCAGCAAGAAATCCTGCATTTCAGCACCCAAAAGAAATAAGAAACTCCTGTCTGATTGCTGATGAGCACATGTACACTTCTCTAGGCTCCGAGTCCACTCCTGATAAACATCAAAGAACCAGCTGCTCTTACCAGGACCTCGTGGGGTTTTTACTTACCCTCCAATTCCAGCACATCCCAAGATGAGTCATATGCTTTTCATGAAGAGCAAAAAGAGGTGAATGAAACCACAGGCCAGGTAACAATGGTAACTTATTCCTGAAACAAATACTTCCAAGGACAAATACACAATAAATCATCTAAACTATACCAAAAGCCTCAGAGAAAGAAAAATCATGTGTCATTTCAAATTATTCACAAGTCTTAATTATCTCAATTTTTCTCCTTTAAGGAAAGTTTAAAATTCAAGATGCAACATCACAACCAAAGCTCTCATTGGGAATAAAACCTAACCCCACACAGAATCAAACATCTGCAATCACATGAGTGATTGAAGAATATGGGTAAATGGGGGGAAATACAGAAAATACAAATACCATGAAAGTTGCATAGAAAGCATCAAAGTATCAGGCCAAGTTCACAGTCACTGAAAGCAGACAAAAAGTGAGACCAAATCCCAGCTCCATCACTTTCTGTGTGACCTAGGACAGGTTACTTAATCTTTATAAGCCACAGTTTCATCATCCATACGAAGAGTATAATAATACCTGCCTCTGTGTTTTGTAGGAATTAGATGAGATAATATGTTGAAAAACTCTCTTTTGAACTCCCAAGACCCTATCACAGCCACACAACTTTACAAGTATTAAAGACATGATTTAAAGGCAATTTTAACTGTTTGATCCTTTTTCTGGTAGAAACGTGCTCCTTCTGTTTCAATCAGAAACAGTTTTTATTGGCATGCTAAGTTTCATGATCTGTGGATGCATTTCTCATAATTACCAAAAACTATTCTCAAGTTGCTCTCCAAAATTTGTTTCCTTTCTCTCCCTACTTAACTTTTTCCTAGGGCCACATTTGATCAGATTTTCTTTTTCAACATTATCAAGGTAATGAGTTAGAGGAAGGCCTTTCATCCCCTACCAGATCACTGAAGGAAAACGGATACTTGTTGCTATCCAACAGCAAGTCTTACAGATGACTGGCAGGCATGGCTCAAGACGAGGTGCAGCCTTTCCTGTGGTTCCTTTCTGTTCTGTTACCCTTCCTTTCCTGTGGTTTCAGAAAGGACTTCTTCTGGGCAGCAATCCCTAGCCCATGCAGGAATAATCCAGCCTGTGTGCAAGCAGTTAAGTCACCCATTGTTTTTACCTGGCCTATTTTGGCCCCTTCAGTTTCACTGAACCAAAGTAAAATTTGACTTCTGTTCCTTTTAGTTTGGGATTTTTTGGAATCATGTGTAGTAAAGGTCTACACAGGAACCTATTCAGCTCCCTATCACTGCCTTTCTCATCCACATCATTCGGTAAACCAGGTATACGCACCCTCCCTGCCTTCCTCCCTTCCTCCCTTCCTCCCTTCCTCCCTTCCCTCCCTTCCTCCCTTCCCTCCCTTTCTCCCTTCCCTCCCTTCCTCTCTTTCTTCCCTCCCTTCCTCCTTCCCTTCCTCTTTTCTTTCTTTCAATCAGAAAGATAACTGCTATAGTGAGAATCAAGCTGTGCTATAGTCACCGCAGGTAATCACTTTGCATGTAAAATGGGTTTGCTTTACCAGTAGATGACAATTCTAATCCATACATTCAATCCAATAAACTGTTAATGAATTTTTAATGTGTGCCAGGCCCCATGCTATGTGCTGAGAATACAAGGATTATTGGAGACATGGTCCCTGTCCCCATGGAGTTTTAATAGAGAAGTAGAAAAGTCAATAATGTAGTGAGTTATTGTACTCTATTGTGTTATAATAATATAGTATAACAATACTACAATACTCTGTAATGCAGAATATAATAAGGTATATGGTGACTGTTTTGGGGGAAAGGGTCATTTTGCTGGAGAAGATCATCATGGAAAGCTGTTTTTAGTTAAGGATTTTATTGTCTGATGGAGAAAAATTGTCACAACTTTCTAAAGTTTCTCCCAGATGGTTTCTCAAGCTACTCCAATAATCCTCCATGGTGTTGCCAGAATCATCTTTGTAAAACACAATTAAAGGCCGGGCACAGTGGCTCATGTCTGTAATCCCAGCACTTTGGGAGGCCGAGGTGGGCGGATCACTTGAGGTCAGGATTTCGAGACCAGTCTGGCCAACATAGCAAAACCCTGTCTCTACTGAAAATACAAAAATTAGCTGGGTATGATGGCATGTGCCTGTAATCCCAGCTACTCAGGAGGCTGAGGCACAAGAATAGCTTGAACCCGGGAAGGAGAGGTTGCAGTAAGCTGAGATCACGCCACTGCACTCCAGCCTGGGTGACAGAGTGAGACTCTGTCTCCAAACACACACACACACACACACACACACACAATTTAAGCCACACCTTTCTTAAATCATTTAAGGAAACCCTATATCTCCCTTACGATAAAACTCCAAAGGCTAACTCTCACGATGCATACTCCATGCACACTTCATGGGCCTCTCTCCACTCTTCCACACTCTCTCACATCTCCACAGTCTTTCATGTGTTAATTCCTCTTTCTAGAAGGTTCTACATCCCTTCCACCTCTGACCCCTTTTCTACCGGGTGAAATCCTACATCTTCTTTGAGATCTACCTCAAATATCAGCTCCTCTGTGAACCCTTCTCTGACACCCTCCACCTGCTTTGCCCACCCAGGGAATTTGGCACCTCTAACAGACAATGTTGGTTGGCTAAGAGAATCCTGTTCCTCAACCCCACTATTTTATCAGTTAGTGTCTCCAACAGAAATAGATGGTACATTCAGATTGGGTCATTTGAGAAGAGCTTCATAAAGAGACTATTTACAAAGAAGTGGCAGCAGAGAAAGCCAGCGTGGTGGCTCACGCCTGTAATCCCAGGACTTTGGGAGGCCAAGGTAGGCGGATCACGAGGTCAGGAGATTGAGACCATCCTGGCTAACACAGTGAAACCCCATCTCTACTAAAAATACAAAAAAATTAGCCGGGCATGTTGCGGGCCCCTATAGTCCCAGCTACTTGGGAGGCTGAGGCAGGAGAATGGTGTGAACCGGGGAGGCAGAGCTTGCAATGAGCCGAAATCGTGCCACTGCACTCCAGCCTGGACAACAGAGCTAGACTCTGTCTCAAAAAAAAAAAAAAAAAAGCCTAATGGGTATTGCAGCACCCAGGGAGCCAGAGACAGCAGGGTGTCTCTAGGCCCACAAGGGAAAGGGCAGCTGGCCACTGCTGGCCCAGAAGGAGAGGACCACATGACAGAAGCTTCCAAATGCAGCCTGCTGCTGCCACAAGGGAGAGAACAAGGGAACTAAACAACCAACCAAAACCCCACCCTTGTTCTCCTCTTTCTCTGCATCTGTCCACTGTTCCCCATTGCCCAAACCCAAGAGCAAGTGGACCTGTTGATGTCTTTTCTCTGTCAGCCTCCTGGTGTAGAAAGCAAGGTTTAGAAAAGAGAAGCGGGGGTCTGCGCTACACTCTCATTTTGTGGTTCCTCTTGCAGCTGATGCAGAGAAGGGGGTGGCATTTGACATGGCTTGGGCTTATGTCACTGAAAGTCTGCCTTGAAGCTCATAGAATGGCTCTTACTTCCTTGATGAACAAGCCAAGCCGGTCATCCCTGGCATTTCCCCTCCTCCACCCTGAAGGTGGATCCGACTCTAAAGCTATGGCTGCCATCTTGAAACACTGGGGGAGAGTCCAAGAAAATCACAGAGATACCAGACCTCATGTCATTGAGGCCTTAAACCCATACTAGCAGCTGCCTGCTTCCAGACTTCCTACTGTGTTAGAAATACAAAACTCTATTGATTTATGCTATAATTTAGTGTTTTCTGTTACTTATAAAGGAAAGCATTCCTAACAGAGGTGGCTTCCATATATTATAGCAAGTCCTGTTGAAACCATCTGAATAGGTGTCTGTCTTCTCCCCTGGAATGTAAGTTCTGCAGAGTCAGGGCTGGCACAGGGCAGGCCCTAATTATTGCTCATGGAGTGAGTAAATGAAGCAATGCACGAAGCACTGCAGCTATATAAGTAGGATTCAATATCATCTTGATGCTTCTACCAAACGCCATTTCTTCCCTTAGCGTTATTTTACGCTCTTAAATCTCTTGCTCCCTGTGTTTCCTCATCCTCGCTCTGCCCTCATACACCCATCGTGTATCAAGCAGACTTGCCTCACACAAATTGTTTGCATTCTCTTTAATACCTATTTTAAAAAATGATTCTTGCTGTAAAAGAGATGCGCTGATTAATGTACTCAAAATATCTTGCACTACACAGCCAATTCCTTTATCCTTGTTCTATTCATAATGTATAACCCTTTTCTCTTCAAATGTGCATAAAAGGACCCGTTCCCCATCAGCTTATTTGTAACTGCAGAGCTTGAGGTGGTGCTAGATGTCAAAAATGAAAAATTGCTAAATTCAAAATTGCTTCTCTCTTTGTTTCAAAGGTGACCCGCAAGTAGTTTTTATTTTTTTAATGAGCTAATTGTAGGATTATATGCTGAATGCTCCAAATGCAGAGAGTGAGAGAAGAACACTCAGCACATACCTGCTACAAAATACCTGGTATTGTTTCCTCGCCTCTGCAACCCCAGAGTGCTGACACCCACATTCCCCACAGCCCTAGTGAGGAGACTGACTCAGAGGCAGCTCTGCTTTTGAATTGGGATAATGGGTGTCTAGAACAATGGTAAGCTGGGCTAGGAATGGGAAGGCACAATTTGGCTATTTGCTGGGTGACCTTGGGCAAGTTGTCTTAGCCAGAGCTCAGCCTCTCCACACCCGCCACGAGGGAACTGGCCTCTTCATTCCCTCCCTCTGAAGAACTGATGGTTATGACTTCGTGTTCAACATGTGCCTTCCATAAAGGGAGGCTATCAGAGCTGTAAATTATTTCCAAGACTCACAGGCCCATACACATTTTATTTGATTGAAAACATTCTGGAATGTATGCAGTGATCCTATCTGTTCCTCAGTTCCAGACCCTGCTCTTTCTGGTTCCAAACACAGCCCGAGGCCAGGCTAGGATTTCGAAGATCTCAACTCTTGTCCTGCACTGAGATATAAAGATACTCCCTCAGAGTGACTCAGTCACTTCACAGGTCCACAGCCTTTTCCAGGTCATCTATGAATCTATTCAGGAAGAAAATCATGCCAAACAAGAAGTGGGAGTTCACTAGGTGACACTGTTTAAGGAAAATCACAGAATTTCATTAGCAATTTTTCATTTTTGACATCTTTCATTTTTGACCCCCTCCTGATGAAAATGGCACCTTGGGATCGACGTGAAGTTCTGCCTTATTTACTCTGTCTCCAGTTACCTGTAACCTATTAAAATGTGGACAACAATTTGAGGGTAGCACATTAAATTATTCATTATCTACTATTACAGCTCAGACAGCATAAGTTGTTCACATTCTGTTCCAATGAGCTGGCCACTACAGCATCAACAGAACAGCAAGCAGGGCAATTTTGCTATGGAGTCCAAAGAAGGGAGAAAATCAGAGTGAGTAGAATCACAAAAGGAGGGTACCACCATGAGGGGTGCTGAGCACTTGTCATCCATCCACTCCTTCCCCCATCAAATATTAAGTGTCTACTGTGTGCCACGGAGTGTGCTAAGAGTGGATGATCCATTATAATGTGACTTCCTAATCACAAAGAAAACTAAGAACACTCAAGATCAATGTGGCCCACTTCCTGCAATCCTCCCAAGCCAGCACTTCATAATTATGCCTCTCTGGGAGCTGGAAAACTTTGGCTTCCATGCCCAGGGGACACAAGACCTCCACACTGGCCTCCTAAGAACCAAGCAACACTGACCAACTGAACACAGCTCCTCTTCCCCATCCCACACTGACCCTACTCTAGTTGTTTCCAAAAGACTGTGGCATTCCTGTTCCTTCGCCCACTGATGTGGCAGCTGTGTGGGCCTGGCAAAGACACTAATGAAGAAACACTGCTAATCTGGGAAAATAGGAGGGCTGAATCACTATTCATGCCATGAATTTATCAGCCCTGCTCACATACAAAAACGAAAACAAATACACGATCAGGAGAGCCATGCTACGTGGATCCTGCAGAGACTCCATCTTGGTCCTCGGAGTTCTCTGTGAGCGCCTAAGATTTAGACAAGAACCCTGAGGGACCGAGTCCACCCTCTGCCCTCACAGCCTCTCCCCGGAGGCTTGCTAGACCCAGGGCTCTTTCAGACTCTATTTTGTTAAAGTGTTACATCTCCCAGTGGGAAAAGGTGGTGTGTGTTTGTTTGTTTTGTTTTGTTTTTGCCTTCCCATTAACGTATCAGAAAGATGTTGGAAACAACAGCCCAGGTTTGGCCTTCTAGTGAAGTTACTTGAGCGTTGCCAAGTGCACACAGGGAAGCCAGCCACTTCAGGAGGTTAGAGCATCAGCAAGTTGGATTTGAGCATCAGCATCTGGATTTGAAAATGCCAAGCTGGTACTTGCGGGTCAAATGGAAATACCATGCTGAACTCTATGCCTTGGGAGCTTAAGACTGATTAAGTTGCTGCTGAGACCTTACCTAGTCAGAATTCATCTGCAAAATGAACTACAAGAGCAAGCCATCCACACTCAGGTAATTCCTATCATAAACCTAATGAGAAAGTAACTCAGAAGCCACCAATGGCTTTTGCCTGAAGAGATGAATGATGTGGAGGAGAATCCTTGGCTGTAAGAAGAACAGAAGAAATTAATTGCTGAAACCTTCACAGCATGTTGAAAGCCAAGAATTATCCCCTGGATCTGCACTTATAATTTACAACAGCTGCCTCCTTCAGACAGGCCGAAGTGACTCTTGGGCAGAGCACAAAGCCCAGCTGATTGCAGCAGTGAATCTGCAGCCAGGTTAACACTTAGCACTGCACAGATGACGCCCATCCTTGGGCACATGCATAGAACCTAGCCGCGGCCAAAGACTGTAGCCCTTGCTCCCCTCACCCTCTGTAGCTAGCACTTCCCTTGTGACAAAGCATCATCCCACTCACGAGCTTATTGTCATGATAACATTTTTTAAAATTCCACTGAGAGATGGCTGAAGCACAGTCTATTTACTGATACTTTTTAGCTACTAGAAACTAGGATTGTCACAAATGCATCATGAAAGAACATCTTATGCGCTTTGGTGAACTGCTTGAGGGTGGTAATAGAAGGACCAGAGAACGACATCAGGAGATTCCTTTGGGGTAAATACCTAAAGTCAAGGCACTTAAAAAATATATATAGGAAAAAAATAGGATATAAGTAATCAGGAGAAAATGAAGCCAGAGAAGATGGAAAGTTGATATGCAAAAGATTTATTTAAAATAAATAACTTTTGTAAGGGGTAAAATTTGCAGAGGTAGAGTCTCAGAGAAGTGTGATTTCTACTAAAGATAAGTGCAGGTCTTGGGTAAAGCAGATCATAACCTCTGTAACACATATTTAACAACTTATTTTCTGATTCATACCAGAAACTAATGTTTCTATTTGAAGGACAAAGTTTTAAGACTCTACCCAAAGTGAACTTGCCCAACAAGCCATTTCTACTCATCTAATTTGTAGCCTCCGATGCTGAGAATACTATTTGGGAAAGAACGGAAATTCAGTGAAACCAAGATTTAAACAACATGAATACAAGTATGGAGAGGCAGATTTTGAAAAATTGCTTTAAAGACTTGCAGCCACTCTTCACGTGATCAGTTCTGAAAAATTGGGCTGCAGAGTTCATTGCGGGTTCTCAGCAGAGAGAAACTGAAGGGCATTATTACAGAAAGCCCCAATTCTCCAGTCAAGCTCTGCTGAGAAGAACTTAACACAGCACAATGATCTCATGATTACCTAAAATTCCAAAATTAATAAGATGATTTATTTTGCTTACAGGGCCAGCTGCCCTTAACTTGATGTTCCTAAATTAGGTAAGACACTGAGTTTCTTCAGCTGTTTACACTTTGCTGTGAATGTGTTTATTAGACCCTTTTCTAAGAACAAGCAATGCTAGGAAGAAAAAATATATGTGTGGTCCGTAGTTCTTGGGGATGAAGACCAGGGCATATATTTTATGGTGAGACCAGTTGCTCCCTCTAAGGGTATCAGATTTTTCCTTGGGTTACTCTACTAACATAGAGATTGAGACATTTTTCAAACTGCTTCGGTCATATTTTAGTGGCCATTTAATGCATCAAAATCAAGGGGGCAGACAATAGGATACTATACAGGATGGCCAACTTTCCTGGTTCTGCTGGCCTCATATCCCACCCAGATAAACTCCCTTCTTTCTCCTGTATCCATCACATCTTCCTTACCCTTATAGGATTGCAGTTGCACAGGACAACAGGAGTTTGGATCCATATACATATGTATAGATATAGATATAGCTGGCTGGGCATGGTGGCTCACACCTGTAATCCTAGCACTTTGGGAGGCCAAGGTGGGTGGATCACCTGAGGTCAGGAGTTCAAGACCAGCCTGGACAACATGGTGAAACCCCATCTCTACAAAAATACAAAAATTAGCCGGGCATGATGGTGGGTGCCTGTAATCCCAGCTACTCGGGAGGCTGAGGTGGGAGAACTGCTTGAACCCAGGAGGTAGAGGCTGCAGTGAGACAAGATTGCACCATTGCACTCCAGCCTGGGCAACAGAGGGAGACTCCATCTCAAGAATATATATAGATAAAGATATAGATATAGATACATAAAATACAGGAGCTTATATATATATAAGCTTCTGTGTCACCCCAGTGAATAATTCAGAGACACACTCCAACCTGACCCCATAGATAACTTAATTTATGGCCCGTTTCTGCTGTTGTTAGTACTTGTTCCTCCGGCAGCCTTCTCTATCAAATGTGCTAGGTATGAAACCACAAATTCTTGCCTAACCCCCTCAGCTTTTTCTTCCTTTTACCCAATAAAAAGGGTAACTCCATAATCCATCTGCCAACAACCTCCATCATGATCATTGCTAGACACAGGAATGAGACGTAGCCTTGGAGACGGAGCCATCTCCAGGGCATGATGGGCTGGCAAACAACATTGTGCAGGACTCGACCCCAGCAGCGACATCATGTGGCAGCAAGAAGCAATGGTCATAGTAGGCTTGCCACATAGACTCCATCCAGCTCCTTCCACATCGGGAGTGAGTTGGGGGGTCAAATGATCACCCACCACCTCTACTTATTGAACTGAGCCAGCTGCTGCAGCTCTTGTACAAACTTATAGGAGAAGGAAAATGCTGGACTTTCTGGTAATAAAGCAAGCAGGTGCTCCTGCAATAATTGAGAAGATTACATTCTCATCACCCTCAAATTTATATCAAGTCCTTCTGTTCTACTTCCTTAAAAGGAGACATAAGATCAAATTTTAGCAACCCCATAACATGACAAACATTTTGAGCAGCAGAATTAAAAACAACAACAGCATCTCCTAGTAAGACCCCCTTCTCCTTAGCCTCTCCACTCCTCTCCTTCAAGGTGCCTTTCCTGGCACTATCACCACCCTCACAACCTGCTGTGCTCCTCATTCCCCTCTCACACTCCATCAGTTTATTTCTGCTAAAATATTAACTGCTAATTAAACTGTCAGCTGATGCTAATGACTTCAGATGAACATATATCTGGGAGCATTGGCATTTGTAAAAAAAGACTTACAAAGAGCATTGCCTTCCTCTCCCTCATGTTGCTACTGTCTCAGGGGCTGTCCTGTGAACAGTTCCCACCCTTTCTTTCCTTTGCCCAAATAAGGAGTAGGATGAATTGAATTAAGCCTAGATATTCTACTGTTTTTTTTTTGTTTGTTTGTTTTTTTGAGACAGAGTTTCACTCTGCCATCCAAGCTGGAGTGCAGTGGCACGATGGCTCACTGCAACCTCCGCTTTCTGAGTTCAAGCAATTCTACTGCCCCAGCCTTCCAAGCAGCTGGGACTACAGGCACACACCACCACATCTGGCTAATTTTTTATATTTCTAGTAGAGAGGGGGTTTCCCCATGTTGGCCAGGCTGGTCTCGAACTCCTGACCTCAGGTGATCCACCTGTCTCAGCCTCCCAAAGTGCTGGGATTACAGGCGTGAGCCACTGTGCCCAGCTGATATTTTCCTCTTGAACAGTGCCATCCTTTGCACTAAATGAATCTGGCCTCATGATGCTTCATGGTACACTGGCCTCCATCTGTTGAATGTAAACAGTTTAGAATCATGATTTTCCTTATCTGTCATGGTATCTTCTATTGAGGAATTTTTCACACATACAAAGTGGGTCTCTAGCCCATTAGATCATGATTTCCCAGGAGAGCCCAAAGGCTTATGTGGAAAGCTCCAAGTTAGTGTCTAAAACCAAGGGTCCTAACCTTCATTCTGTGGTTTCCTGGAATCCTAGAGAGGAGAAGATTGCAGACAACAGCAGAATCCGTACCTTCCAATCAAAACTTTGAGTCCCTAGTTGAGGGTAGAGTGAGATTTCAGAGCAATCAGGAAGACTTCTTCCTCTTGAAAACTGCCCAGACTTTTTTCTTAGTGCCTTGCACTTTACTGAAATGTTAACATGCGTGTCTGGCTCCACGCACCTGGTGGTCCAAGGGAACAGGGTCTGATTTGTCTTTCCTTTGAAGCAGGGACTCACTAAAGGTTTGTTGAGTGAGTATATAAACAATACATAAATAAACGAAAAACAATGAACAACCATTGCTTCTGATACTATCTGATACTAATAGAGGGGAAAAAAATATGTTCATCAACTTATTCTCCAAAATAAGCACATTACAACATGGAAAGTTTGCAGGACTCCCTATAATAAGGACATGTGGGCTTGATCGAGAGGTTTCAGCCAGGCAGCACTGTGACGAGAAAGACAATTGCATATTTTAAGAATGAATTATTATGCAAATGTTTTCACAGGGATAAACAATAACAAATTTCTACATACTGTATTTTAGCATATTGTGAATTACATAATTCAGCAATGCACAAATTGGCGTATCAAGTGTGCTTTGCCTGAGAGCTGAAAGAAACTGAGAATCCCTTCACCCACATCTAAAACACCCCCAGTGTCACCAACTGCCTGAATTGTATGTTATGGCTAGAAGTGTGTCCCCAAAATCCATATGTTGAAGTCCTAACTCCCAGTACCTCAAAAACGTGGCCTTCTTTGGAAATCAGGTAGTTGCAGGTGTCAGTAGTTAAAATGAGGTCATACTGGAGTAGGGTGGTCCCATGATACAATACATCTGGTGTGCTTATTTAAAGGGAAGATTTGGATACAGTTGAGCACATAGGGAGAACACCATGTCAAGGTAAAGAAAGAGATCGGGTGATACAGCAGAAGCCAGAGACACCAAAGATTCCAGCACACAACCAGAGGCTGGGAGAGAGGAAGAGTGATAGAGTTTGGATGTTTGTCCCCTCCGAATCTATTTGAAATGTGGTCCCCTATGTTGGAGGTGGGGCATGATGAGAGGTGTATGGGTCATGGGAGCTGATCCCTCATGAATGACTTGAGGCCCTGCCTATAGCAATGAATTCATGCAAGAGCTGGTTGTTAGAGAGCCTGGCACCTCCTCTCTCTCTTAGTCCTCTCTTGCCATGTGATGTGCCTGCTCCCACTATGCCTCCTGCCATAAGTAAAAGTGCTCTGAGACTTCACCAGAAGCTAAGCAGATGCCATGCTTATACAGCTTGTGGAACCATGAGGCAAATAAAACTCTTTTTCTTTCTTTTTTTTTTTTTTTGAGAGGGAGTCTCGCTCTGTCGCCCAGGCTGGAGTGAGTGCAGTGGTGCGATCTCGGCTCACTGCAAGCTCCACCTCCCGGGTTCACACCATTCTCCTGCTTCAGCCTCCCAAGTAGCTGGGACTACAGGAACCCACCACCATGCCCAGCTAATTTTTTTTTTTATTTTTAGTGCAGATGGGGTTTCACCGTGTTAGCCAGGATGGTCTCGATCTCCTGATCTCGTGATCCACCCGCCTCGGCCTCCCAAAGTGCTGGAATTACAGATAAAACTCTTTTCTTTATAAATTACCCAGCCTTAGATAATGCAGAGAGGCATGGAGCAGATCCTTCTTCACAGCCCTCAGAAGGAACTAACCATGTGACACCTTGATCTCAGACTTTCAGTCTCCAGAACTGTGAGACAATAAATCTCTGCTGTTTTAAGCCATCCCATTTGTGGCAGTTTGTTACTGCAGCCCCAGGAAACTAATGCATGGTGCTACCTCTTGCTCTGCCTAACTCTTTTCTCTCATCTCTCCACCCCCCAATTAAATGAGCCCAGTGACACAAGAGTAGTTGCTCAGAGTGTCAGCCTGAATATCTTGGTTAATAATGGCCATCACAAAGTCAACTTCTATTCTTCTGAGTGGGGCAAAGTATCCGTCATGTTGAATTTCTCATCAGGTTTTTTGAAGACTCCAGAATCTTCATCATGCTCACTCTTGCTTCCAACTCTGCCCTGTGTGCGCCAAGTTTAATCAGCTGGGCACCCCTGAGACAAGCACCAACACCTCTTTGTCTATATAGGTAGTATTATCTTATTGTTTTTCAACTTGGATAACTAAGAATCCTTCAGAAGTATAATTTATAAAATGTCCACACCTAGACACTCCCTCAAGTATGAGAGTACTTCAGGAGGTGTCTCCTGTGGTATTTCCATCTTCCCCTACTCTCATTCTCCAGGAGGGTGACAGATAGTGGATATCCAGAGAGTGGAGACACAAGGAGGCTGAGTGGTTGGGATGACTCAGTGCCCATATCTGAGCCTATATAAATATTTCAGCCACAGCAACAGATAAAGAGATGAGCTAAGTCTTCTTATATAGGACCAAGCATCCCAATGAAATGAGTCTAGCCCTCCATTGGACCTCTCCCTTCAGAAGGCCACAATAAACAAGAACCCACGGGAAAAGGGCCTCTGCTGCCACTTGCCATCTTACTTGACCACAAAAACATCAGTTAAACAGCCACATAAATTCATTCAACCTTTGCGCAGAACTTATATGTACCAGGCACGGTTCCAGGAACTGAGAATACAACAGTGACTAAGAAACAAAACCCGCCCCTCATGGAATTTAATCTAAATGGAAAGGGACAGAGAATAAACATGGTATAAACACATTGACTATGTTAGTGATAAGTGTTTCACACAAGAAATAGGAGTGTCTAGCAGAAGTTATTTGAAGAGTGTTGCTTGTGTGTTTTGCCAGGTCAGACAGAGTGCTGGAAGAAGACGTGACAGAGAAGATGAGATTTAAGGAATGAATTGGAAGTCATTATGAGGGAGGAAGCCATGCAGCTATGCAAGGAAAGAATCTTTCAGGCAGAGGAGACAGCAAAGGCAAAAGTTTCAGTAGATGTGAAAAGTACAACACACTATGCAAATGCAAACTAACAGTGTTATTAGAGAGGAAGGTGAAAATCAATATTCAGCAAAATCTTCCATTTCAGAGGAAATAGAAGAAGAAAATAATTTAACACCAACTGAACACATGACTTCATTCTTTTGCTCCATAGAGACTTTTGCCTCACCTTGCATATCTTAGCCCTCAAAAATACAGGAAAACTACCCAAATTGTATTAAGGAAATAAAATTTCGAGTAACATTGGTAACAGGGTTGTTACCCCAGCAAAGCCCAGTCAATCCTGACTTATACAAGGGTGCAGAGAGTAACAAGAATTGAGCAAATTGCTAAAGAAAATAGGGTTTCTTTTACAAATAAAAATAATAGTAATAATATGATCTTCAACTATCTGTAAACATATGAAGTAGATGTAGTCTGGAATATTCTGGAAGTTAGATACAGAGTTGATAAGTAGATTTCAAATCATTCCAAAACAAATGCATAAATAAATAAATAAGTTTGTAATAATTAGACCAGCCCAATACCCACTGAGGAAATGGGCTTCAGCCGGAGATGTTGTGGAAGGAATGCTGGCACCAGCACCAGGAGTGTGGGCTGAACTAGGAGGGTTTATGGGAGATCCTCTCCTACTAGAAGTTTCAGAACTCCAGAAGTAGCCCTTTTATTTCTGGGGTTTTTTTGTTTTTTGGGTTTTTTGAGATGGAGTTTCACTCTTTTTGCCCAGGCTGGAGTGCAATGGCACAATGACTGCTCACTGCATCCTCCTCCTCCCGAGTTCAAGTGATTCCCCTGCCTCAGCCTCCCAAGTAGCTGGGATTACAGGAGTGGGCCACCACACCCAGCTAATTCTGTAGTTTTAGTAGAGACGGGGTTTCACCATGTTGGCCAGGCTGATCTCAAACTCCTGACCTCGTCATCCACCTGCCTCAGCCTCCCAAAGTGCTGGGATTACAGATGTGAGCCCCCGCGCCCGGCTGCCCTTTTGTTTTTTAGCAGTCCCTCATTCCCTAATATCTCTTGGCTTTGACAGTGGTGTAACTAACATTCACCAATATTCAGATCACAGTGTCAAGGTTAGTGAGTTTCTTTTCATTTCAGAAGTCTAACTCACGGCTGTCATCATCAGGTGTCATTTAATACTGGGGGAAAATGTACTTGTGATTTCTGACCTTAGACAGTTATCAGAGTTTCGCCTTAATAATTGTGTCAGAGATAAGATCATTAACAGAGTTCAGATGGTGGCAAAGGAACCCTAAATAAATTTACTCTTTAAGAATATATTGGTATCTTTATCGGGGCTCTTCCTGAGAAATTTCTGACAAACAAGAGATGAGGATATTTTCAGTGTATGTTCATGCTACAAGTTAAACTCCCATCATGAGAAATGCAAATTTGTTTCCTGAGAGCTCTGCTCTCTTGTTTGCTTTAGAGGAGTCATGATTATAATGGTGTAAATACCAAGCTTAAGACCTTACCACTCAAATAATCACTCACTTACTCACTTCTTACACATGTCCACCTGCCACACCAAAATTCACCTTTGCCTCCACGCATGTTAGGTTTATCTTTTCCCTCGAACGTATTTTCATACATTAGATTTTCACGCAGATACCAGCCCTGTACATGGTGGGGCCTCAGTCAACGTAAAACAACAATATCTGCACACCTCTTAGGGAGCTACATGATATGAAAAGTTTTTCATTACTTTTCTCACATTATCTTTTTTATTCAGCAAAGCCTACCCTACGGGTGTATTTTTTTTCCCCCTCAAAACGTCTTTATGCCGGATCCTTCTCTTCTCTGACTGAAATTCATCTGTGTTTATTCCTCAAGCTCTTGCACTTATATATTTTATTACAGCTTCTTCATACCCTTTCCCACTCCCAAACCTAATCCTTTTCTTCTTTACCCTGAGGGCCCCTGCCAATATAACTTCAGGTGAAACAAATGAAAATACTAGCTTTTGCCCCAGGCTTCAGCCTTCTTCCACCAAAATTAAAACGTAAAAACATCACATGGATATTAATATTATATTCCCTGCCCTGTAAACCTTCTATAACGTTCTGTGGTCTGTCAGTCAACAGCATTTATTGAGTGTCCACTATGAAAAGGAAGTCAGTGCCCTTTGGAGGACTAAAGGAAGAAAAAGTATTCTTTGCTTTCCTTTACTACCAGTAAAAGTTCCGTCTTGTTGTTTCCCTCCACTTGGAATTCCTCCACGCCCCCGTACCTGTCTGCAAACACTGGATCAACACTTGCCCTAAGTGTTTTGTTCCTCTCAGGTACCCATTCTCCTGGTTTCCCAAAGAAATCTTCATAGTACCTATAAATTGTCCAATTCATAATAAGCTACACCCCATCAGCTCCAAAAGGCCATAATAGAGGCAGTGAACTAAAATCTGTGAACCCTGCTGATGCGCCTGGAACTGTAGTAGATACTTTACGTTCCTAATAACATTCATTCCTAGAGCTAGTCTGCAAGATGAAAATTACTCCCATCTCTCAGATCTTACCAATCAGAATCAGAAAGGCTCAGTAACTAGTTTGAAGGTTTTTAAAGTGGCAGAGTGGAGAGCAAATTCAGATCTGTTTGACTCTAAAAAGCTTCCAGAGGAAATACGTTTATTTTGCAATTTGGCCAAAGAAAATTGCCTATCCTTATCAAATTAGGAGTTGGGGATCAAGAAATTCAGATTTTGCTGGGCACGGTGGTGCGTGCCTGTAGTCCCAGCCATTTAGCAGGCTGAGGCAGGAGGATTGCTTGAGTCCAAAACTTTGACTCCAGCCTAGGCAGAAAGAAAAGAAATTCACATTTTCTTAAGTGGTAGTGACAGAGGCCATTACGCTACAAATGAAAGGGTTTGAGTTTAGAAATGGGCAGCAGCATGGGAAAGACAAAATAGAATGTACATTTGCAAGAGCTTTAGGAATAACAGTGAGAGATTTCAGCCGAAGAGTCAAAGGATTTCCTGGGAATTATCCAGTTATGGTTGGATGATCTTGGGAAGAGTATTGGAAAGAATGACAGAGGCTGTGGCCACACTGTTCTTGAGGACAGTCTTATTTCCCTCTGGAGATTCTCCCATATTAATGCGCATCCTGGTGTTTCAAGGTTCAAAGCCTCAGCCACAGCAACAAAATGGCTTCATGAAAGATAAAGAGGATCAAAAAACTCTCATACCTGGTGCTTTTGCTATTAAACAAATCTCACCAGTCCATTCACAATCGCAGGGGGTCAGTGTAACATCAGTAAGCCACATCACCCAAAGCCCAGATGGTCCAAGTCATAGCCACATGTAGCTCCTTTATGGCATAAGAAATTATGTATCCCAAGGGTCAAAATGACTGGGGAGATGTTCACACAGGAATTCCAAAGTGAAAGCTGGGTTAGCTCTCACTACTCACCATAAAAGTCCTCTATTTATGCATTTATAAGGTGAGGTAAGGGTTGCCTACTCAAGTGCTGGCAGGGACAGGCAGGTCATGTGAGTGAGTGGTGACAGGAAATGGTAGGGTGATGGAGAATTTGAACACAGAACAAGGCTCTTAACCGTCCATTCCAATCCTACTGTCACTTTAATCCCTCATCTAAAGTGAGGAGCTGCAACCCAGTGAAGACGATTGTTGACCAGTGAGAATGGATACCCAGCATTGCCAGATCTTTCCATCTTTCGAGACAACCTGGAAAAATGTAGTTGGTGTGTATTCTCTGGATTTTTTAATTGGTAACTAATAAAGCATTTTTAATAGGCAAAACTGAGCTGTGAACTGCTCCAAGCAGCCCCCACACCAGTTTGGATTGTCTCCAAAGTCCTCCTTCATCCTGAGCCTTCTGGCTCTGTCATTGGGTTGGATCCCTTTGTTCTCAAGGCAAGGTATTCCATCTACTAAACTAAAGGCAGGTATGTGTACCTCTGTAAAGCCTAAGCAGCTACTGAGTCCTGCCATGCTCCCTCCTCTCTCCTTCTTATATCTCTTTTATCAGTGTACAGTTAGTTCCACCTCAAGTATATCCATGTGCTCAAGTACATCTCTGTGCTCCCTTACCTGCTATGAACTGACAGCTGCCCAATTCCCAACAGATTTGCTATATCTCTTTTGGACTGTCACATAAGCTCTCTTAGCCATCAAATACAAACACATAATCGTCACTATCAAAAGTAAGCATTTGCAGTGCAGGCCGGGTGCAGTGGCTCACACCTGTAATCCCAGCACTTTGGGAGGCCGAAGTGGGTGGATTGCCTGAAGTCAGGAATTTGAGACCAGCCTGGCCAGTGTGGTGAAACCCCATCTCAACTAAAAAATACAGAAATTAGCCAGGCGTGATAGCGCATGCCTGTAGTCTCAGCTACTCAGGAGGCTGAGGCAGAAGAATTGCCTGAGATCAGGAGGTGGAGGTTGCAGTGAGCTGAGATCATGCCACTGCACTCCAGCCTGGGTGACAGAGTGAGACTCTGTCTCCAAAAAAGCAAAAAAAGTAAGCATTTGTGAGGTACCCTCTACCAAGCTAGCTGGCTACGATCCAGCTTACTTCCCTACATAGGTAGTGTTTATAGTGATTACCAGTGTGTTATCTGAGTCAGACTGCCTCGGTTTGAACCCCAACTCCTCTACCTACTAGGTGTGTCATTTGGAAAAATAAATGATACAGCCCCTCTGTGCTTCAATGTCCTCAGCTATAGATGGAAATTATAACAATACCTACATCAAAGGTTGGTTGCAAGGATTAAATGAATTCTTATAGGTAGACCTCTCAAAATGGTGCCTGCAATACAAGTGTTCTATGGTTTTGCTAACATTGTAATTCAAAAGGACCAGCCAGCACTTTTGGTGTAGGTAATACCAAAATGGGATGTTAACTGATAGCGATGGAGAATACGAACACAGAACAAGGCTCTTAACTGCCTGATCCAATCTTACTATCACTCTCCCTCCATTAGTCACTCCTCCCCACAAGGTCACAGAAGCAAAAAGCTGCACAAAGACAAAGCAAGTTAGCATCTTATTACCAGCCAGGACTGCGGCTAGCAGGGAGACTGAGGCTGAGATTGGTCTGGCTTGGAGCTGGATCACAGGCTGGGCTCTCAGACCTTAATGTGGAACTCTAGAGAAGTAGATTTAAATATACAGATGGACTTTTCAGTTTAGCCTCTATAACTCTAAGTGGTCTAGCACCAAACTATAGAAAACACTAGAAAAGAGTGTTACACCTCCTTTCCTCCAAAACCAAAACTTAAATTTCAGACATAGCCCTAGCTAAAGAGAGGCAGAGCTTAACGCCAATTCCCCTCAAAACACACATACACACACACACACACACACACACACACACACACCCTTCTGGGGCAACAAATAAACAAGAATTCTCTGGCTTTTGTTGTACAGAAGGAAATCGGTATAAGCAGTTGTGTCTGGTCTCTCCCAGTTGGACAGCAATTTCCGGAAGGCTTTTGGGGAAACAGGCCCTCTCATTTCCCCAGGCTTCTGGAATGAAGAGAACAGCTTCTAAGAGTGGGAAATGCAAAGGCAGTCCCCCATCTAGTGCTGTGAACACTTCAGTGTCCTAGAACTTGGCCGTCGCCATCTCTTCCTCCCTAGAGTTGGAGTGACTGAAGCTATGTCCTGACTCATCTTCAGAAGTAGAGCAGGGCGGAAGGGGAAGAGAGGACCCCCGAGCTCCTGCCAGAGACCAGCTCTAAACAATAAATGTGAACAACAAACACAGCAGGAGTGACCTTGGGTCTACTTATGTGTAAATGAGGGTTGGACTCATGGTCTGTAAGTTCCTTCTCACTCTAACGCTTTATGAGCTATAAGGCCATGAGCTCAGACACCATGTCATATGACTGCCTAAGTACAAACACTATATTTCTATGGCCTTGGCCTGTAGAGAAGCCACCACAAGTTCAGTCACTGAACTTCATCAACCTAATTTTATAGCTTGCTCCCATTCAAAAAGTGCCTTCTCTATACTCCACCCATGTTCACTGAAAACCTTCCACCCACCTGGGGAGCTTTCAGATATGGAACTCTGAGTCAAGTGGTAAGCCACTGTGAAAAATCCAGCTATCTGGCCCTTGAGGAGTAGAGCATTGTGTTGCTCAAGGGTACACTGATTCCAGGCACTTCTGATTTGCTGAAAACAATGACCACTTGTTCTGTAATTCCTCATGCTTGTTCTCAGCTCAAATTTCATCTAGATGTTTCAGAGTTAGTAGAGCATGTGAAAGGGCGTGTTTTTCATGCGCACACACATTTTTCATGTGCTTTTTGTGATTGGATAACTCAAATATAGCTTTGTTTTAAACCTTCAGACATGCTGTGATATTAATGGAAGAAGGAAGTTTACAGGAAAGGGAGACATCTTGGCCTCTATGTGAAAGGGCAGACTTGAAGGTTGGCTTTATTTTATCAACCCAAATGTGACCTTTGAATGAAAGAGGTTACTCAGAGCATTACAAAGAAAATAGAACTTCAGAAGGAACATCACGTAGATACAATCAACAATGAAATTTCTAACAATCCCAGTCTCCAATGCAAGCACAGTTTTAGGTTATGCAAAATTTTTCTTTGCAATGAAAAGAAATCAAGAGCTGGCTGTAATTTCCAACGCACCATATTGCAGTGCCGTTATTTAGAAAACTAAACATATGTATATATAATTTTTAAACAAAGATGTTGTTGTTGTTGTTAAGTGTAAAGCCTACAGCAGTTATATTTGTTACAAACGTTGGGTCTAATCCGGGGGGTTGGGGGGGGAAATTACTTTTTCTGCCACAGGAAGTCTTACCTCTATTAGCTCTGGGACACGGTTTTTCAAAATTACAGTTTCCCTCCCTTTGGGCCCCAAGAAAATATGAGGATGGAGAATTGGCTTTGGATCTTTGCTCACATAAGTCACAACATTTTAAAGCAGAGGATTTTGGAATAATCCTTAGAACCAACTACTTTACCCTTCCATGTAGTATTATTATAAGGTCCAAAAAAGAGAGCAAATCAAATAAAATGGGATGAGTGTCAGAAGAACGTGACATTCTTCTATAATGTGTTATTTATTACTGCTAATAAATAACAATCAATGAATACTTACTACCTGTAAGTCCCTGATGTAGGCACCCTTATGCATGTTAACTCACTTTTTTAAGAGTTGGGGTTTTGCTCTGTCACCCAGGCTGATGTGCAGTTGCACAGTCACAGCTCACTGCAGCCTCAAGCTCCCAGGCTCAAGAGATCCTCCCATCTCAGCCACTGGAGTAGCCAGAACTGCAGTCATGAGCCACTGTGCCTGGCAACTCATTTAATCCATCCAACAACCTTCTGAGACTAAGTGCTATTATTACACCCATTTTATATATGAGGAAACTGAAGTCTAGTGAGATTCGGTAACTTTCACGGCAAGTGAGAACACTAGAATTCAAACCTGGGCAATGTGGTTCCACATTTTTAACCACTGTGTTTTTAAATTGTGTACTCACTGTGTGCAATGCTAAGGCTTTGCTAGATGCTTCAAATTTATTGTCTCATTTAATTACCATAGCACTGTAGATTTCCACACCCCAATTTACAGATGACCAACTACAGATCAAAGAGACCAAGTAACTAAACAAGGGGCACACAGTAGGCAAGTAGCAGAACAAAGATTGGAACCCAGGCCTACCAGGTCTCAAAGTTTATATGAAGTTACGTGTCAAGTACCCTGTGCTAGGAGCTAGGAATTCATAGTAAACATGTGACATGGTTCCTGCATTCCTAAAGATTATGTCTCCACCTTTCTGGGAAGGAAGATAGAGAAAGAAAAAGATGTTACAGTATAATGTGATTATTGCAAAAGGCCCTAATTTTGTAAGCAAAATTACACCCTGAGATCTTGGAGTTCAACAGTAGAGTCTTGCTCCCTTTATAACGGTCCAATTTTTTTTTTTTTTTTTTTTTTTTTCTGAGATGGAGTCTCACTCTGTCTTCCAGGCTGGAGTGCAATAGCGCAATCTCAGCTCGCTGCGAGCTCTGCTTCCCGGGTTCATGCCATTCTCCTGTCTCAGCCTCCTGAGTAGCTGGGACTACAGGCGCCCGCCACCACACCCGGCTAATTTTTTTGTATTTTTTAGTAGAGACGAGGTTTCACCATGTTAGCTGGGATGGTCTCCATCTCCTGACCTTGTGATCTGCCTGCCTTGACCTCTCAAAGTGCTGGGATTACAGGCGTGAGCCACAGTGCCCGGCCTATAACAGTCCAATTTAATGTGACTCCTGAATGAAAGTAGGCCCACACTATTTGCTTAGGTGATCTGAAGAAGCCATTCCAGAGAATCTGTGAGCCTCTCTTACGCATCCAGGGGTGAAAATGGAAACAGAGTACAAAATCTGACTATTTAACACTTTACCAACCAAACAAGCTTAGCTGAGCTTTCAAAATAAACTTAGTAGTTTTGAGAAATAAGAAGAGTTACTTACATATGAAGAGCTCTAAGGCAACTGGAGACTGGAAGAAATAATGGGAAGGAAGGAACCAAGGGGTCCTACCAATTTGGCGACTAGGACCCTATTCTTCATTAAGTTTCTAAATTTGGTCCCACAAGTGTGAGCAGAATGAGGAAAATCTGCCTGTGTGGATGAACGCTGGTCTTTCTGGCTTCCAGGTGTGAGTCAAAGGGTGAAAAGGGAGTGAAAAACTTACATATCTGTCCAGATGACTGATGGTGGGGAAAAATCCCATTTTTCACAAATTATGGGCTGTTTTTTTTTTTTTACTGCTAGTAGTGCACAGAAGATTAAAGTGAAGTCTATATTTCACAAATGGGAGGACCAAATGATTTAAAACCTTTGTTATAATGACCTACTTCGAAGTGAACAATCAATTTCTTTTACAGCAAGAACCTGTTAATTTAGGAAAAGGGAAAGAGGAAGGAAGCACGTGAATGGAGCATAAGAGAAAAAGAGGAAAAGGCGGGGAGAGAAAATAGCTAAGGAGGTTAGGTAGAGTTTTTCTGATTCTATTTTTATATGTCAAGCAATGTAGAGGTCACTTTGCATAGTGAAGAGAGGATGAACTTTGGATTCTGTTTTTAACTCCATCTGCCCCTTAAAACCCCCAATGGCTGCTGTAACAAATCAGCCCATATTTAGTGACTTAAGACAACCAAATATATTATGTTAGAATCAGAAGGCTGATGCAGGTCTCCTGGGGCGTCAGCAGGGCCTTGCGACTTGTTCCTTGTTGAGACTCTGGGGAAGAAAGTGTTTCCTTGCTTTTCCAGCTTCTTGAGGCTGCCCACATTCCTCAACTCGTGGCCTGCTTTCTTCCACAAAGTCAAGCCAGCAATGGCCAGTAGAGTTTCCTCACATCACATTCCTTTGACATTGACTCTCCTCTTCCCTCCTGCTTCCACTTTTTAAGGACACCTGTGATTACATTGGGCTCACCTGGATGAGCCAGGATCATCTCCCACTTTTTGAGGTCAGCTGTTTCCTCCTTAATTCCATCTGCAAACTGCCTTTTCCATGTAACCCAACATATTCACAGGTTCTGGAGCTTAGGACACAGACATCTTTGGGGAGGTGGGGGGCATTATTCTGCCTACCACAGGGGCTGAGGGACCCTGGCAACTTACTTAGCTACTGACTCTCAGTTTCCTCATCTACCAAATGAGAATAAACACTTGCTTCAGGATTTCTGCAAAAATTAAATGATATTACATCAGTAACTCATCTGTAAGAGTGGGCCCTTGGTAAATACTGCCTATTGTTATATTTGTTAACTCTTATTAGTCCGTTTTCGCACTTCTATAAAGATACTACCCGAGACTGGGTAATTTATAAAGCAAAGAGGCTTAATGCACTCACAGTTCTGCATGGCTAGTGAGGCTTCAGGAAACTTACAATCATAGTGGAAGACAAAGGAGTGGCAAGGCACGTCTTACATGGCGCAGGTGAGACAAAGAGTGCAGGGGAAATGCCAGACACTTATCAAACTACCAGATCTCATAAGGACTCCACTATCGCAAGATCAGCATGGGGGAAACGACCCCCATAATCCAGTCACCTCCCACCAGGTCCTTCCCTCAACACCTGGGGATTACAATTCGAGATGAGATTTGGGTAGGGACACAGGGCCAAACCATATCACTTAATAAACCTATTAGAGAAGGCAACAATGTCTATAAAAAGCTTTTCTAATGACTCAAGCAGTCATTTAACAGTATATGCTGACAATTCTATTTTGAGTTGTTGTTTTTTTTTTTTTTTTGTCTTCGTTTTTCATTATATGAAACTCCCTGGAATGTGTCCTGCAAGCTGTCATCAGCATACATACATCAATCAACATGTTCTTGCTGCCTGGCACAGGACTGGCAGGAAACAACAAACTTAAGCCAAGAGGGCTTTCTCCACCTTTGCTTTTTACACAGAACCCTGCCTGGAGTCAAGGGGAGCTCAGAAAATGAAAAAGAAGTTAAAGTGGTATCTTAAGTGATTCTACTTCTCCTGTCACACAAAGCAACAGGATCTTTCTGGCAGGAGCCCCTTCAGATATCAGTAGATCCAAAGCACTCCGAGTGACCTGTTGGGCAAATGGCGGTGTCTTATGTTGTAAAGATTGAAAGTTCTAAATTTTAGACGATAAAAATTAGAGAATCGCCAAGCAAAGGTACCTTGCTCCTTTCAGTATTATAGTATTACAGCCACCAAATATTGCCTACTTATTATCCAAATGTTCTGAGCAAGCTCTTCTTCAGCAAAGCTAAGTATTGCTGGAAGTTCTGCCAGGTACCTACCAATTAACTACATCTTTTACTTCACAGCTGCTGAGATAGTAGGAAATTCAAGGCAGTTGTTCCCAGGAGCTAGCCAAGTATAAGATTCCACTGAAGATGAAGAGAGAGCATTTGGAGGTGCAGCTAAGCTACAATTCATCTAAGATGAGAAGTGAGAGGTTTCTTCATGGTTACCATAAAGTTGGTCACCTCTAACAAGCACTGCCAGATCAAATTATTCTGTTCTCTTCAAGCATAAAATATTAGGTTGGTGCAAAAGTAATTGAGGATTTTGCCATTACTTTTGCACCAACCTATTACTAGGACAAGTCGCTGCAGACACAAGCCACAGAGCTCCAGGGATCTTAACTCTCTACAGCTTCTCCATGGTCTGGGGAGAACTTGTCCTGATAGCTCTAACCACAGAGACTTTATATTGGGGCAGCAGCCTTCCTGTCACACTTCACTTTTTATTGGGGTAGAATAAATTTTCAGCCATAGTTATATATAACGAAACAGAGCAGAACTTGGACTTAAGTTGCATCTTCTGATTCTGTGGCTTTTCCCTACCACAGCAGGGTGCCCCTTTAAACTAAAAAAACAGAGAGAGAGAGAAGAAAAAGAAAGAAAGGAGTAGCTGCCAGAATATGCTCAGGCTAGTATACTACAATATTTGAAACAAAATGGATGCTGCTTTTAAGTATGTGATGTTGTTTAACTTTCACAAGAAAAACATCTTTGTTAAGTGTTCATAATTTGTGGACAGTTTGTTTTCTGAGAAAAAACAAACTCTCCAAAAGTATCTGTGCCCTGACCTTGCCCTCTTGCTCATTCTGGAAGGTTCAGGGAATAGCACTACTCCATAGAGTTTGCATTCAGTATCTTGGGAATCAGAAAACTTCCAAGAGTGGCACGGGCAGTAATGGGTGGAGACAGAGCCCTCCAGCCAAACACTCTCACTAACACATACTCCCTCGGGCAGCTGAGGCTGCAGCCAGAAGAAGGAGAGGCAAGATCCAAGGGCAAAAAGAGGGGTTCTTGGCCAACCATCCATGCATCAAAGGACAAGTAGCTATCTCCCTCGACACATGCATGGAAAAATGGAGCAGGCAGAAAACAATAAATTGTCAAAATGGCAGCTCTATGTAATCACCAAGAGAGCTAATTGGGTTACAGAAAGAAAACACACAAACACACACACATTCATAGAGATGGAGTCCTGTGAAACACAACCTAATGCTTCCTTATGAATTTTCATACTCCTCTGTGATCCATCACAGCAGATATTACACCCCAAACTATCATCCATCATGAACACCACAAGCCAGCAGGGAAGCACAGCACCAAGGCGACTCGTGACCTCTGCTCCCTGAAGTGCCTCCCCTACCTCCTGCAACCTATAACTTGGGAACTCACTAAGGAACAAAGTGCTAAGGCAGCAGGCATTTAGTGGCACCTATGCTTGCATGGGAGTGGCGGTGCCAGGGCATTCTGCTGTTTGCCGGGGAATCCATTTGCACCACACGTGCAAAGCTGGGGTGTAGAGCATCTCCTCAGCAGGAGATTTCTACTAAACAAAGTTTTGCCTTCTGTGCAAGATGCTCTCACACCTCAGAGGCCCTGGTAATCTCCAAGTTCCAGATTTTCCCATTAAGGCTTCACTCAATGAAGTAGGCTCTGTCTTTTTGTTGTAAGAAATTCTAATTTAAGACTCCAATATTTCCATGGGATCCTTCCCTAGCATATCAACCTAGGGACCCAGGAGAAGCAGTGGGGAAAAGTAAACAAGGAAGAATGAAGAAGAATAATGGAGGAACAGTTGAAAGAGAGATTAAATATGTCAGGTACCTTCATATACATCATCTTGTCTTTGCAACAACCCTAACAAGAGAACTTCATTTACTCTCATTCCAATTTTAGTATATGTGCCGCCGAAGCAAGCACAGAATTTTATTTACTCCCATTTTGCAAAGGAAAGACCTGAGAATCAGAAAAGTTACTCAGCTTTTCTATGTAGAAAGATTATTTTGTGTTTTCTTTATTGTCTCAGAAGGCTGGTAAAGCTAAGTACAATAGTCTGTGGGTACCCCACCTTGTTCTCAAGAGGAGCTGCTAGACCTATTCCTGCAGGTTTTGCTAAGAGGTGGCCACACCTGTGCTTGGATCCCACCATCCCACTCAACCTGCGTAAGCAGAGACTGAGGCTTGTTGAGAAGGAGAACAGGTGCAAGAGTCATCCACCCAAATGGGATTTCTACAGGATGAGGGGACTGAGGTTCTAGTCCTTGGCTGGAGGTCAAGTCAAAGAAACTCATCAGTCTGCCCTGGTGCAGTCACAAACATGAATAGGATGCATTTCGAGAATGTTAGGAAAAGCTAGATATTTCTTCCTTGGAGTATGTGGGCTTACCAAACCTCAGTGTTGTTGCTGCCTCAAGCCCAGAAATTCATACACTTCTGAATACAGTAGGGTTCCAGCTTGTCCTCCTAACATGTGGCATGGCCAGTATATGTGGGCTCCCATGAGCCCAGTACAGACTAAGAAGGGGACTTGGTCCTATTTGTCCTTGTGGAACTCAAAAGAGCTTCTGCCAGGGCAAGAAGACCTCAGCACTAAGAGGCTGTGGGGTAGCCCACCACAGGCAAGACTTGAGGAGGGATTTAAGAGAACAGCAGAACAGCATGAGGATTTTGTATACCACAGGGGTCCCTGTGGGGTACCTCTGAAGGACCCACTGATGGCATGGAGGACCTGAGAGTTGCGCATGTTGGCCAAGGAAAACTGCAAATAGCACCAGCTAGCTAGAGACTTTTGCCTCTTTTCGTCTGTGTTTTGCTCCCCTTGCCCCAACTCTAGAGGGCCCAGAAGATAGGGCGGGACAAAGAACAAAGAATGTAGAGGATATAGGAAACCATGCTAACATGGTTTGTCTCTGTGTCCCCACCCAAATCTCATCTCAAATTGTAATCCCCTCATGTCGAGGGAGGGACCTGGTGAGAGGTGACTGGATCATGGGGGCAGTTTTCCCCATGTTGTTCCAGTGATAGTGAGTGAGTTCTCATAAGATCTGATGGTTTTATAAGGGGATCTTCCCACTACTCTCTCTCTCTTTCTCACCTGCCACCATGTAAGATGTGCCTGCTTCTCCTACTGTCATGATTGTAAGTTTCCTGTGGCCTCCCTAGCCATGTGGAACTGTGAGTCAATTAAACCTCTTTGCTTTATAAATTACCCAGTCTCAGGTATCTCTTTATAGCAGTGTGAGAACAGGCTAATACAAACGCCTACCTCCTCACTACAGGGCTGCGCTGAACCTGGGCTGGTAGGGATGGGGAGAAAGGATGGGGAGGAAGAAGAAAGCTTCCAATTATAAGTGAGCTTCAAGTTTTAGAATGGACTGAACTAAAAAAATAAAATGGATTGAACTAAAAAATTTTAATGGCTAAAAATGAGCTTTAATTATCAACATAACTTACGATTAGTGAACAGTTGTCAACAACTGAAAAGCTCTGGGATTCTACGGTAGGAAAGTGGGGTTCATCATAGCTTGAATGAAGGTGGTATTGTGATAAAAAAATTTTTTTTTTTGAGACAGAGTCTCACTCTGTTGCCCAGCCTGGAGGGCAGTGGCGCAATCTGCTCACTGAAACCTCTACCTCCTGGGCTCAAGTGATTCTCCTGTAACAGCCTCCCAAGCAGCTGGGATTACAGGCGCTTGCCACCATGCCTGGCTAACTTTTGTATTTTTAGTAGAGATGGGATTTCACCATGTTGGCCAGGCTGGTCTTGAACTCCTGACCTCAAGGGATCTGCCCACCTCAGCCTCCCAAAATGCAGGACTACACATATGAGCCACCATGCCCGGCCTGGAGAAAAATTTAAAAACAGTATTTTCCAACTTGGACCCTCTCAAAGTCTGCTAAGCTAATAGGTTAATCACATCGAATATCCCAGATGTTTGCAAAGTCAGCATTTGAACTTTATTTTCCAACTGCAAAGGCAGAGGATCATTCTCGTGCTATGGGGATAGAAATCAAAGTCAGCTGAGGTTGTAAAACTTAGAGTTAAACAGATGTCTTGGAATCACTTTTCTTTATGGTTATCAGCAGCAGCATAAATCTGTTTCTTACAGGAATTAGAGAGATTTGTTTAGGAATTTCAATAGGAGTCTATGGTGCAAATCAGTCCAGTTCCATATAATTTTGTCCACCATTGTGTCAAAGTTGGTAGCAGGAGAATACGCTGGCTGACCAACTTAGTGGAAGACACCAAGAAGTAAGTACTGACAAAGACTCCCTCTTTCACCAAACTTTTGTTAGGTTGCTCTGAGCCCTCCGGACAAAGCCTCCACCTCTGCCTGTGTTCAGCAATTCTTCTAAGGCAGCTTGGCAAAAATCCCCCTACCCATGGCAGCTCCTCTTAGTAATTTTCCATGTACTGAGCCCTTCACTCTGTTTCTAAAGCCCCTGCTATCTTTGCTGTGTTCAGAGTTGAGCTCAGTCACTCCTCGATTGCAGTAGTCTCCCCTGCGCTGCCACAGGCTTGAAGAAAATACATCTCGCCATCTTTAACAAGTGTCCAGTGAATAAGTTTTCATTAACTGTACTGACTCCAGTTACCTTACTGGCTTGAACAGTGTCAAAAAGTAACAAGACAACTGCCTCTATTTCTTGTGTCTGTGGTTTTGTCAAGGCTGTTTTATTCCACTGTTGTCAAGTACATTTTTAATTTTCTCATTCTTTTTTGTTGTTTGAATTAAAGGAAAAGAGGGAAAAGATTTGAAAAACAAAACAAAAAAAAATTTGAAAAACATTACAAAGGGACTGAGGGAAAGGACCAATTAGTATGCATGACAAAGAAAGGCTCTGCATTAAAGGCTGGGGAGGAAGAGAAAGGGAAGGGCTGGGGGAGGGAGAAGAGAAATGAAGCGGGTTTAGCCAAGTCAGGCTTATGTACTAAACGTTATAGCTTTATAAATTCCCAGAAGTGCAAAAAAGATCTTAGTGTATATAATGCTTTAAAAAGTCACAGAAGGAAAAATGAAATGAATTCAACTCACTTGCTTTCGGGGCTGCCTTAAAAAAAAAAAAAGAGGCAGATAAATGCTGCTAACAGAGCTCTTTGCAATGTTTCAGAATGAATAAATAAAACCTTCCCTGCCAACTTTTTTTTATTATTATGTCTGTCTCTGACTTTTTAAATGCTTTCCTTAAAAATGTTTTCATGCTTCCTTTTCCCTCAATGTTTTACAGTTCGCGTTCTTAAATTTCACTGGAGACCTGCAAATCAAGTTGCATCTTGCTGATTTGATAGCTGCTTTTACGCAGCCCAGCGGAAGGCAATGCCTTAGCATCACTCTTGCTGGGAAGAGAGTTTATTAGCAAGGCCTCCCCTGCTTGGCTGGCAGGAGGACATACTAGGAAGGCCAGACTAGGCTTGGTCTGGCCCAGGGGCCAGCCAGCAGGTGACTGGATCAGGCGGAGCAGGCCACTCAGCGGTGACCTTCAGTCTCATAGCAACAACAAAGGAAATCACCTCTTTCCCCAAACATCATTAGAGACCCTTGCTTTTCCACCCTGGTTGGAAGAGAGGAAGGGAAAGTGGACAGAGGCAGGAGAAGAAAAATCCTTGTTTTGCAATCCTAGTAATTAGTCCTAGAGGATTTCTCCAACTGCTACTGCTGGCAGGAAGGCCTAGAAAGTGGAGTCGTCAGGCTCACTGCATCGGCCACCGCAGTGCCGGCTCCCTACTTGAAATTCAAATGAGAGCTGCTCTGACCTTTCCTGTCACATATTTTATTTCAGAGACAGTTTACAAGGCCTCTCCACCATGCAGGTCATGTTTTAGTTTAAACAGAAATACTCTCGTAGGTGTTAGATGCGAGTTAATGATTACACTGAAATCATTCTAATTAGGCTCTGTTGTTACACACTGCCCTTTGGGGGCTGCCGCTGTTGTCACATAAAGTATTTTGTAGAAAAATAATTGGTCTGAGCTCTCTTTCTCCCTCTTTTCACATACCCATCCACTCTCTTCCTCTTTTTTTCAAAAAAAAAACAAAACAATAATTATTATTGATCTTTCAGCACTTGATTGGGAAGATCATTCACCTCTCGGTCCCTATGATCCTTCAGGAAGGCCTCAGGCTGTCAGCGGCTGCCGAGGGAGGTCACCTCCGCTGGTCCTTTGGCAGCGTAGGCCTGCGTCACTTTATCAGGGGGGAAATGAGAATTAGATCCCTATTAGAGTTCCTCCAAAGCATCCTTACACTTTGTTTTATTCTGCTCTGTTTTGGGGGGAGCCCCCAAGAGGAACGGCTGACTTATTCCAAGAGGCTTGTCACCTTCCTGCACTGTGCACTGATATGAGGAATGATTCAGTGCAGTGGGTGGTGCTCATGTCTCTGTATAATTTCTTTGTCATTTACCTACATCTATATACATACACCATGCACAGTTCACTCTCCAGCAATTTTATATCTTGTTACCGCCAGGATAATCCAATATTGATTTTTTTCCCTCTCAACTTTTCTTTGTTTCTTCTCATTTACCCTCAATAATTGACCCAAATGCCTTACAGAAAAAAGCACTTAGCTATTTAAAGGGATATACTTAACACTAGAGGAAGAGGAAACAAATTTAGGGAAAATGAACAGGGTTTATTCTGAAAAATGGACAATGCTGATGAAGATAAAATGGACCATCACTTGGAGAAAAAAAAAACAAAAAAACAAATTTTGTCCTGAACTTCTGACAGTTAAAAGTTGGCTGAAGAGTTGAAAGGAGAAAGGAAGAGGCTTCAAACGAAGAGGCAAAGATTCAAGCTGGGAAGGGTGTGCTAACCTAATACCAGGAGTAGGCTGAGTGCTTAACATCCTTTCCTACAATTGAGAGTCCTGACTACACTTTTTAAGGTTGTTTCCAATCATAAAAGTTTTGGAAAAAATTATCCCAAGGCCAACTGTCTCAGCCACTTTAAATCTAGATCCAGTGTCATCAGAGAATTTGGGAAACAAAAAATTTTAATGAAGTTTATGCAGCAAAAAGTTGTCTGAGGCAAGTTGGCAAGAAATTTTCTCATCCTGATTTTTAAAAAAAGTGTAAAGAATCAACAAAATTATAAAAACATCACTACTGTTTACCTACCTTAAACATTCAGAATGTCTAGGATTTGCTGTCTGGACCAATAATCCTTTCCACTCAAAGTGTGGTTCACAGACCAGCAGTGCCAGCCTCACCTGGGGGTTTGTCAGAAATGCGGAATCTCAGGCCCCACCCCAGATGTGCAGAATCAGAATTTTTACTCTAACAAAATCCCCAAGTGATTCACGCATGCATTCAGTCTGAAACGCTTATTATACTATATTCTTACCTTCAGAGGCCCAGGACTTTTTTCTCCCCCTTAAAGATTCCCTGACTCAACTTGAGTCCTGTGAAATCCACCTTACATTTCATGCCACCATGGGGAGAGACATATGAGCTCTGACTCCTCACTCGGTTTCCCCAAGAAGAGGAAAAGTATAAGACACAGACATTAATTGGGTTTTCAAGAAAAAAAAAAAAAAAAGTAGTACTGAAAACTTCCTTGAGAAATATGTTGTAATGTTTTGCTTTTATTTTCTTTTGACATTGGGAAGGTTGGGGTGGGTTACAGGGACAGGATTCAGGGAGCCTTGAATCCCTTTGAAGGAAGTCATAAAAATTAAAATACTAAGTTAGAGACCTTTTGTTCTTTTTCTCTTTACTTAAGAGCTAAAGTAAGTTGTCAGTCCACAAAAACCCTTGCTATTTGAATAAACATTCCACTGGCAATGCTAAAAATTCAATTAATGTCCTATGCAAGTATGAAAGAACTAGTTTCTCACTGGTTTGATTAGCTTACATCTTGTTAGGATTTAGTTTTAGAGGTTTTATATACACACACACACATCGATATATGTATATGTATATATACTGTGCCTATATATATATGGTAAAGACACTTGCTGTCTCTCCTAAACAATTAAAAACAAGTTTATTTCATGACCCCCACCAACCTTAGACTGCAGCCTGGCAGCCTCATGCCTGCCAAGGCCTCCAACTGCAGTGTTTGTTGGCAACACCTTTGTCACTGCCTAAACAAGGCATCAATAATTAAATTCCCATTTATAAAAAGAGGAAATTATTCATGCCATCAGCACTCCCCATCAATAACAGGAGGAAACCTAACTATCTCATTACCCCATCACACTGTGTGCAAACAGAACTGCCCGTTGTTGACAATAAATATTTGATAAGTGAGGAAACAGGAAGGATAAACCAAGGGTGCAGAGTGGAGCTGCACAGTTGCCAGGAGACTTGGCCTCGGTGACTGTGGTTTACCTCCCAGGTCATCCTGGAGATGCCTCCTGGATTAGCTGCAAACTGACCACAGCTGAATGAAAAGCAGGCCATGTGCCTGCTTCTGAATCACACAGCCTTTCTATCTTTATTCATGTCTAAAAATATAAAAAATCTTGGTTCTCACTTTTCTTCCTTTGCTTTCTCAATACACTCCTAGAGAACTTTCTCAATCAAAGTTTTAAAACATGCTATTGTATGTGAAATATTCTACTATGCCTCAACATCCCAACTAGAAGTTTAGTGAAAAATGGACTGACCAAGTGGGTGGGCACTCAGGATTCAAGCTCGGCTTTCCCGCGGACCTGCTGGGAAGCCACGGGGATGCCACGGGGAAACTGTGCCTCAGCTTCCTCAAGTTAAAATTGAGATATTTGGAAAAGCTGATTTCTCTTTCAGCTCCTAAAAATAAAATGTTTCTTTTCATGGAAAGCCTTCCCTCATAATAATTTTTTAAAATATGGGAAAATCACAAGTCACCCCAAAGGAAAGATGCAGTGTAATTTTCAGTTTGGTACTAGCTTTGCTACTGACCTTGGATAAATCATTAACCCCAGCCCCCATGTTTCTCCACTCTGTTGAATAGAGATAATGCCGATTATTTTCTTTTGCAAGGTTATTCTCTATTTCTACCCGTATCTATTTTCCACCCTACTCAGTCCTCCTCGGTATCTTTGGAAGCAGACACCATCACCCATGCTCCCCTCCTTTCTAACTTCCTGTTGGACTGGGCCAGTGGAAGTCTCCACCAAAAGACTGGAAGGCAAGAGTTGAGAGATGCTAGGATATTTCTTCGCCACTCCCTCCCTGTTTCTGGAACCCTTCTGGGACAGCAGTCCTGTCTTTCCCTAACTACAGCTCCCACCAGATGGTCCCTTGCCACAGCTCCTGTTCTCACTGGGCTCTGGAAACCTATTTCCTCCCCTTTCCCCCTCACCCCCAGGCATACGAACAGCTTCCACAGTGGCCAGCCTCTGGTTTCTTTGTCTCTGCTCACATCTCTGTAAGTATATGTTTCAGTAAAGCCTCCTATTCAAGCTACCAAAGCTCAGTTCCATTTAAAGACAAAACTCTGAGTGATACCCATAGTAAATATTAAGAATAATCCATCTAAAATACTTCTGGTGATGTATTAGTTCCTTAAGGCTGCCATAATAAAGTACAACAGACTGAATGGTGAAAGCAACAGAAATGTATTTTCTCATGGTTCTGGAGGCTGGAAGTCCAAGGTCAAGGTGTTGACAGGGTTGTTTCTTCTGAGGCCTCTATATTAGTCTGTCCTCACCCTGCTATAAGGACATACAAGAGACTGGGTAATTTATAAAGGAAAGAGATTTAATGGACTCACAGTTCCACATGGCTGGGGAGGCCTCACAATCATGGTGGAAGGTGAAGGAGGAGCAAAGGCATATCTTACATGGTGGCAGACAAGAGCGTGTGTGCAGGGGAACTGCCCTTTATCAAACCATCAGGTCTCATGAGACTTATTCACTATCATGAGAACAGCACAGGAAAACCTGCCCTCATGATTCAATTACCTCCCACCAGGTCCCTCCTACCACACTTAGGGATTGTGGGAGCTACAATTCAAGATGAGATTTGGGTGGGGGCACAGCCAAACCATATCAGCCTCTTTCCTTGGCTTGTAGATGGTCACCCTCTCCCTGTGTCTTCACATCATCTTTCTTCTGTTGTGTCTGTGTCCTAACCTCCTTTTCTTATAAGAACATCAGTCAGATTGGATTAGGATCCACCCCAGTGACCTAATTTTAACTTAATCACCCTTTAAAGACCCTTAACATTCTGAGGAACTGGGAGTTAGGACTTCAATGTATTAATTTGGCGGGGATAAAATTCAGCACAAAAGGTACTTTCAATATAATTTCAGCAGGGACTTTCAACATAATAAGGCCACAAGTTTTTAAGAATGAAACCTGGCTGTATTTCTGACATATCCTTCAAGAGAGGTCTCCCAGATCATAAACCCAAACCACAACTAACAGCCATGCTATTCACAGGGTTTGTGGTACCAGACATAAGCTCCAACCAAACAATGGTGACAATGTAGTATTGACTTTACCCACCTCAACCAGAGGAATCTGTGACCAGAATGGGAGCATGCCAGGGGGGAAAACATTAATTGGGAGGCAGAAGATGGGAGGTTCTGGCTGAGTGGCCTTGACTATCACTCAACATTTCAGAACCTCCATTTCTGCATTCATAAAATAATAATATCAACCACCTCATGAGGTTATTAAAAGAATCAAAGGAGACAGTAGATGTAAAAGTCCTTTGCAAACTTAAAATACTGTCCTGTAGAAATAATACACTTGTCCTAAGTTCAATTGTTATGTTTTCTGTTTTTTAGAGTATGAAGAGTTGAAAGACAATAAGCCCTTTGAAATCAGGAAACTTTTGTCATATGCTATTTTTATTCCTTCCACAGCTCCTAGCTGAGCACACAGTGGGTATTCAATATATATTCATTGAAGTAAGTTTTCATCAGTGCAGTGCTTATCTATCTTCTTTTAATTAAAAACAAAAACATTGAACAAAAGCACCCAGTTCTAGAAGATGAAACTAGATATATCTATTAGTTTGCCCATTAAGTCAAGTTTATGAGAACTTCTCAACATTTTTGCCTATGTCTTTTAGTAATCAAAACACACCAAGACATTTAGGATGCATTCTGAAAATCATTTATCAATATTATTTCCCGGGGCCATTATGTATGGTCCATGATCCTTGTCTGAAGATGGGAGAAATTCTTCAGTTTCCTGATACAGTAGTCTCCCTTTATCCATGGGGCATATGTTCCAAGATCCCCAAGAGATGTCTGAAACCTCAAATAATACTGAACCCCATATATTCTATGTTATGTTTTTACTTATACATACATACCTATGATAAAGCTTAATTTATAAATTAGGCACAGTAAGAAATTAACAATAACTAGTAATAAAATAGAATAATTATAACAATGCACTGTAATAAAAGTTATATGAATGTGGTCTCTTTCTCTCTAAATATCTTATAGTACTGTACTCACGCTTCTTCCTGTGATGATGTGAGGTGATAAAATGCCTACATGATGACATGAAGTGAGGTGAATGACATAGGCATTGTGAGGTAGGGTTTAAAACTTATGAATTGTTTATTTCTGAAATTTTCCATTTAATACCTTCAGATCAACGTTGACCTCAGGTAACTGAAAGCAACAAAAACAAAACTGCAGAGAAGAGGGACTACTGTAATTAGATGGAACTCTCAATGTAATTGGAGTTTGACCCGATAACAGCTCCATCCTCTAATCAACATATCATGGGTTCATGCCTACTCTGAAATTTTACTTTAAGGAAGACTGCGTTTTGCATCATTTTTACATTATACTAAGTGACTACTGAATGCTGGAATCCTAATTCTTCTTCAAATGCTTGAATAATAAAAAGTGTTATAAGAAATACCAAGGAAGTCTAACTAGAAGTAGAAATTATTGGATAATGAATAATGGGAATTACAAATTGGGATTTTTTTACTTAAGAAATACTTTCTTGAGTCTTTTGACCTTCACTTGATCTCTTTTTACAAATCCCTTAATTTCAATTCAATGTCACTCACCCAGAGCATTATAGTAGATAGTCTTTCCTTGAGTTAGGGCTGGTTTCTTTATAAATTACCCAGCCTCAGGTATTCCTTTATGGCAAGTTTGCCCAACCCATGGCCCATGGGCCTCATGTGGCCCAGGACAGCTTTGAATGAGGCCCAACGCAAATTTGTAAACTTTCTTAAAACATTATGAGTTTTTTTTGTGAATTTTTTTGTGGCTCATCAGCTATCATTAGTATTAGTGTATTTTACGTGTGGCCCAAGACAATTCTTCTTCTTCCAGTGTGGCCCAGGGAAGCCAAAAGTTTGGAAACCCCTGCTTTATGGGGACATAAAAAGGCCTAACGCAATAAGAGACATATTCTATAAAAGGGATGGATTGGTCTGGCTCTTTCCACCTCTCACATTCAATGCTCCTGTGAGGCCATCAGACCCTCCAAGCCCTTAGGCTACATATATTCTAAAACAGGAAGGAACCTGAAAGACCATATTTTCTATTCCACATATTTTGTGATGAAGAGACTCAGAGAGATTAGCTTTGGCTGGATTTCTCATAAGGGACTATGTGTCAGGCATGCGCCTGGAGTGTGAACAACACCCCTGAGTATGGCCAGGCCTCTCCTCACTACATGCCCAGCCCATGTTGTCACCCATCTCATTATTTTACCTATGAGTTCCTTAACCCAGGATTCTAAAAATTAACTCATGCATGGCTAGATTTAAAAAAGTGATTTGAAAGACCAAAATGCAAGTTTTCTGAGGGCCCAAATCTTGTCTTTTTTTTTTTCTTGTTAGCTGGATATATTTTTCAACCTTACCTTAACCTTTTTCTGTTTCTCCCAGAAAATCTACCACTTTGCCTCACACAAAGCAGGTCTTAAAAAAAATAATAATAATGTTGTTTAAAAATGTTGGCTTCACTCAATTTGCAATGATATATTTATCATCATTCTTTCCTCACCCTTAGCATGATTTGACATATGGGTATAGGGAAAGATCATGGAAGAAATAGCTCACCATAAGAAATCTGAATTCCTGGTTATTTCAGAACTCATATCATATTCTTATGTCCACATGTCTAAAAATAGAAATTAGCTTCCTGAGGGGCCACTGCATCACTGTACCATGATATTCTTCAATGTTCCACTAATGTGCACCTCCAGTTGCCCACTTTGGAAACTATGTCCACTAGCACATGTCTTAGTCCATTTGGGCTACTTTAACAAATACCATAAACTGGGTGGCTTATAAAACTAGAAATTTATTTCTCAGTTCTAGGGGCTGGAAAGTCCAAGGTCAGGGTGCCAGCAGACTCTTGAGGGCCCACTCTCCAGTTTATAGATAGCACCTTCTAGCTGTCTCTTCACATGGTAGAAGAGGAGAACTGTTGATCTCCCCAGGACCTTACAAGGTTACTAATCCTTTTCATGGTAGCTCCACCTGCTCTCATGACCTAATTGCCTCCCAAAGGCCTCACCTTCTAATACCATTACATTGAGAATTAGGTTTCAACATATGAATTCTGGGGAGACACAAACATTCAATCCACAGCAGCACACATAAAATTACTTTGTCAAATCAAAAGGCGGTTTTGGCCACAAATTAAATGCAAACTTGGAATGGCTGCCAAATCCTATTTATCAATGTAACAAATAATATTTACCAATTGCTTCATTTCCCTAAATTGTTTTCCATCCTTAGGATATGTAGCTTGCATCTTAATTCAGCACTAATTTCTCCACACTAGAAACTTCTCCTGTGTGTTTTACCTTATTCCTGCTTCGACAAAAGTAAACACTGATTTGGACTCCTCTGGCAACTTGCTAATACAACAGATTAGTGCATTCTGCCTTAGGCAAAGTTTTTCTTTCTGCCTTTTAGGGATTGTGCAGCCATCAGATGTAATTTTGATTCTTGATATTTTAGCAGTCATGCATGGGACTTCTTTAGGCAAGCGAGACTGAAATATCTCTCTGACAACACGTTGGAATATGTCCCAGTCAAGGACACAAACACAGTTGCCTCTAAGACCAGGAATGCTGAAAGGGATGGTATAGTGGAAGAAGAATGAGAGAGAATCAACTCAGAATTTAGTTCTAAATCTGGGATATGATTATCATCTATGAATCATGGCTTGATTTTTTTTGTCTCCATATTTACCACAACTGAGACATCGAAGACCAGAAACCTAGAAAACATGTGAGATAAGATGACGATAAGACCTTAAAGCCAAATTAACACCTCCTTCATACAGACAATAAATATGTGATATGCCTCATGAATAGACAAAAATGTCCTCTCAGGGTGGCCCCAAATTAAGATCTTCAGGTGAGTCACATTAAGGAGACAAAAAATAGGTTACTCTGGTGACAAGGATTCTCTCCCTGACCAAAATTTTAGTCAGCTTCCTCTGAATCCTTTGCTTGATGAGGTCTGACATTGGGTTTCCCTTTCCATCCTTGCAGGATCCAGTTTGAGCAAGAATTCTGATCAGTCAGTTTAGGGAAAATCCCCCCAGGGCTTTCATATCTGACCACCCTGTATATGCTATCACCCTGCCTTCAGTAATAAACCTAGCAAGTCACTTTAGCCGGAAACACTTTATCTTTGAGGTTTTTCCTCTTAGTAATTTTCCATCCGCTGACACCCACCGTGCTGCTTGGTTATAAATCCCCACTTCTTTTTGTTAGAGTTGGAGTTCAGTGCCATCTCTCTCCCTCACTGCAAGACTCCATTGCAGTGGTCCCTGTACCTATGGCCAGGCTCCCCTCCCCCTGGGAATAAAGCCATTCTTATTATCTTTAACAAGTGTCGTGAATAATTTTTTCTTTAACACTGGCTTGGATTGGGGAGGGGGCATGTCAGCAATCAGACTGGTTGTTTTTTCCTCTAATCCAACCTGCCTGTTAATACAGGACAAATCCCCCTTCGGCCCTCATTTATCTTACTCATCAGTTTGATGAGCTCCGGGACTCCCTATCTCACCAATCCATAATCTCTCAGCTCAGTGTTTCCAACATGAGCATGCATCAGAATCCCCTGTAGATTGAAAAACTGACTACTGGGTACTATGTTTACTATTTGGATGACAGGTTTAGTAGAAACCCAAACCTCAGCATCACACAATACATCCAAGTAATAAACTTGTGCATGTACCCCGAATCTAACATTACATTAAAAAAAAATCCCCTGTAGAGCTCACTCAGAATCCCCATTCTCAGGAAGCTGGGGTGCTGAGTGCCCCAGCATCTGCATTTTTTTTTTTTTTCTGAGACACAGTCTTGCTCTGTCACCCAGGTTGGAGTGCAGTGGCCCAATCGCGGCTCACTTCAAGCTCTGCCTCCAGGTTCACGCCATTCTCCTGCCTCAGCCTCCCGAGTAGCTGAGACTACAGGCACCCGCCACCACGCCTGGCTAATTTTTTGTATTTTTAGTAGAGACGAGGTTTCACCATGTTAGCCAGGATGGTCTCTATCTCCTGACCTTGTGATCTGCCTGCCTCAGCCTCCCAAAGTGCTGGGATTACAGGCATGAGCCACAACACCCGGCCTGCATCTACATTTTTAATAAGCCTTATAAGTGAATCCAACACTGATGCAGTTCATCTTACATATATAAAAATTGGTGATAACAGATGTTAATGAACTTGTCCCAGGCCACATGGCTAGTGCTAATTAGGTACACAGCTGGGCTCTGCTCTAGTCTCTAGTCTCCTCTTAATCTCCTGGTTGCAGTAATGAGCCTCTGCTTCTAACGGCATTGATAGTCAGTTCCCCACCTGACTTTATAGGTCCTTCTTTTTATTATTTTTTATTTGCTTTGTGTGTGTGTGTGTGTGTGTGTGTGACAGAGCCTTGCTCTGTCACCCAGGCTGGACTACAGTGGTACACTCTCAGCTCACTGCAACCTCTGCCTCCCAGCTTCAAGCAATTCTCCTGTCTCAGCCTCCTGAGTAGCTGGGATTACAAGTGCCTGCCACCATGCCTGGCTAATTTTTGTATTTTTAGTACAGACAGGGTTTCACCATGTTGGCCAGGCTGGTCTCGAACTCCTGACCTTAAGTGATCCTCCCACCTTGGCCTCCCAAAGTGCTGGGATTATAGGCATAAGCCACCGCACCAGGCCAATCCTTCTTAATACAGTAACTTGCGCTAAACTCTCTCCAGTCACTCTCCTCCTACCTCCCCGACACCCTCTACTTTAGTCAAGCAGCCCTCCATGTTCTGTTTCCCTCACATGTTGTCATCTTCACGTGAAATATCCTCTCTTCTCTACCCAACAAGTTACTTCATCAATTCCTCAACTTTCTGCTCAGTTCCCACCTCTTCCTCAAGCCCATGTGACTGTTGTGCTTTCACTCTTCTCCCTCTTTTGCCCTCTAATTACACTTCTGTCCTTAGTGCACAGCTTGGCCATTAGCTATTTATTCTAATATAGTTGCTGTGATGGTTAATTTTATGTGTCAGCTTGACTGGTATATTCGTTCATTTTTGCATTTCTATAAATAAATACCGGAGACTGGGTAAATTATAAAGAAAAGCAGTTTAATTGGCTCATGGTTCCACAGGCTGTCCAGGAGGCATGGCTGGGGAGGCCTCAGGGAGCTTTTATTCATGGCAGAAGGCAAAGCGGAGCAGGCATCTTCACATGGCCAGAGCAGGAAGAAGGGATGGTTGAGGGGAAGGTGCTACACACTTTTAAACAACCCCATCTCAAGAGAACTCTATCGTGAGACCAGCACTAGGGGGATGGTGCTAAATGATTAGAAACCACCCCCATGATCCAATCGCCTCCTACCTCCCACCAGGCCTCACCTCCAACATTGGGAATTATCATTTGACATCAGATTTAGGCAGGGACACGATCCGAACCCTATCAACCGGACCATGGGACACCCAGATCGCTGGCCAAACATTGTTTCTGTATACACCTGTGAGGGTATTTCTGGAAGAGATTAGCATTTGAATCAGTGGACTGAATAAAGCAGATGGCCTTCCCTTGTGTGTGTGGACCTCATGCAATTCGTAGAAGGCCTGAATAAAACAAAAAGGTGAAGAAGCTTGAATTTACTCTCTGATGTTGAGCTGGGACATTGATCTTCTCCTGTCATTGGTGCTCCTGGTTCTCAGGCCCTTAGACCTGCACTGGAATCTACACAATTGACTCTCCAGCTCCGAGGCCCCAAACTACACCACCAACTTTCCTGCATTTCAAGCTTGCAAACAGCAGATCATGGGACTTCTCAGCCTCCGTACATGCAGCTTATTAAATCTATATCTATCTATCCTATCGGATAGCTATCCACACGTATCTCCATCTGATTGGCTCTATTGCTCTAGAGAACCCTGACTAACATGCTTTTGTTTCTTTTTTACTTATATTTTTTCTTTTAATTTTTATATTTCATTTCATATAGTATTATTGTTTCTTTTCATTTGTTTCTTATATTGTTATTGTCTCTTTTCATTTGTTTCTTATATTGTTGCTTTTGTTTCTTAGGTTGTTATTGTTTCTTTTGATTATTTTGCCCAACTAGATCATGAGTTCACAAAGTCAGGGCCCATTCTCTGTATTTTTTCAGTATTCCTCATGGCTGCTAGCAAGGTGCTGAACAGGTAGTGGGTAATCAACAGATATCTGCTGGTAGCTTGTGATTATTCTGTTATTATTACATTGCCAATTGACATACGTTTGTCCTATTTGTAAGATGTAAACTCTTTGCCGCACAGTGGCTCACACCTGTAATCCCAGCACTTTGGGAGGCTGAGGCAGGCGGATCACGAGGTCAAGAGATCGAGACCATCCTGGCCAACATGGTGAAACCCCATCTCTACTACAAATACAAAAATTAGATGGGCGTGGTGGCATGTGCCTGTAGTCCCAGCTACTCGGGAGGCTGGGTCAGAAGAATTGCTTGAACCCGGGAAGTGGAGGTTGCAGTGAGCCGAGATCATGCCACTGCACTCTAGCCTGGTGACAGAGTGAGACTCCATCTCAAAAAAAAAAAAAAAAAAAAAAGATGTAACCTCTTTACATGAAGTTTTATTATTATTATTATTAGCGTATCACAGGCTATGGGGTACTTGGATATTAGGTTGGGAATCACAGGGTGCAGGGCACTTGGCCAAAGCCTATAAACTGCCAGTATTATGACATATTTTATTTGTCCTCAGAATGATTTTAAAAATTGACCATTATTTCAATATTAGAACATTTCACATAAAATCTTAACTTCAAGCTTCTCCTAGAAAATCATAAAACCTGGGAATCCTCTGCTCACATTCTTGTAGGTGAGAAATGACCCTGGGCTAAGTAAAACCAGTTGCCTCCTTTAGGCAGGACTTGTGTAGTCCAATTTGCCATAGTCATCACCCTTCCTATGGTGTCTCCAACTCTGAAAGTGAGTGTCAATAGTCATTCATCATCATGCTTGACTGCTGTTTTACAGCTAGTAGGAAAACAGCTGCTGGGACTATTGTTCTACCAAAGGAGAGAAATCAAAAGATATACCAAAAAGACTGCTCAGTAAAAACAATTAGAATATATGCCTTTGTAAAGGCAAGGAATATGCTTGTATGTTTGACATGCAAACAAAGCAAGTCAGTCTTTTTTTTTTCTTATGTCCTGCCTGCCTCGGTCACTCATCTTGGGTGTCATGTGCACTGACATCTGTAACCACTGATATAGGCCCTACGTGAATGACTGGCCTAGCTATCATGTATTGATCAGATAGGCTAAGTTATGTTGCCATAAGAAGCCCAATAATAACAAATGTTATCTCTTATTTATCCAACATATCCTAAGAGTCAGCTGGGGGCTCTGATTGAGGTCTCTTCTCTCTTGCTGATAGAACAATAATCATCCTGAATATCGCCAGTCACATAAACAGAACAAAGCTCTAAAGAGTTCACACATAGGCAACTAAATGCTCCAATATGAAAATGATACATAATATTTCTACTCATAACTCCTTGGCCAAAATTAGTCAAGTGGCCCTAACTCAACCACAAGGAAACACAGCCCACTTTCTGCCTAAGGACAAAGGGCTGGAAATAAGTGATGAGCAGCATTGATGGACAACCCATAAAGCCAGCAATAACCTGACCTTAAGAAGGCTAAACCTGCCCTTGGAGCATGACGACCAACCATTGGTGGTCACTTTCTGATGTGTTGCTTTGCTGGATGGCCAGAGTCCAACAGAGCTGTCATTCATTCAAAGCGTTTGCACAAAAGAGAGCCTAAAACTTTGTTGCTTATTTTTGAGTATTCCTAGAGAAGTATAAAGAACTGAATAATTCTTCAGATCTGTGGCTAACCATGAGTCCTATATATCTTAACCATCAATATCATATCAATAAGAATGATACTCTCCTCATGAATTTAAGATACTCTGTTATACCTGGGGCAATGGTGACATGAACTGATAAGAAAGGCAAGATTTCCAAGCCACAGGGGTAAGAATTTTATCAAGAAGAGTATAATTTGTTCAGGAGAGAAGCAAAATGAGAAGAAATACATGAGCTCACGGTGCAAAAACCATGTCTAATTCAACATTTTATGTGGCATCTTGCATATTAGTGCTTTAAACTTTTAACAACTTTAATAATATCCTTGAACCTTATTCTTCTCTGACAGGCACATCATAAAAGCCACCTTCAAAAGTGATGCCAGACAAACTACACTTGCTGCTTAGTGTTCTTTCTGACAAGTATCTGTATACTACTTGTAATATGTAAAAAATACTCATTTAATTTGCCTTTTCAATATCACAGTGAAAAAGAAAACATAATCAAGGAATGAGAACACATCTCTGAAGGCTCTAATAGGGCCTGGCCATTAAGACTATCTATGTGAACACCTCTGCATCCATCTTTGGAAATCAGCAGTCTTGCTGAATTATACTTAGACTACCCAGCTCCTTTTTCACAGTGTTGAAAACATACGCATATTTTTTTCTACATGAACTGACATTTCTCCCATAGTCTCCTTGTGTGTGAAGAAACATTTTGTAATCAGAACTCAATTTATCATATAGAATAATGAATGCTTTAAAAAGAAACACACACAGATGAAGATACCTTTACAAATAAGCTAGGACCTTCATAAATTGCTACCTGCTGAAAGCACACAATGAGGGCCCTGTCATGAAATCACAGTGAGATAATAACAGTTTAATAAAATTTGGTGACCAATTGAATACACGTATTAAGAATTATGTAATAAGAATGCCTTTTTGTATATTTCCTGCAAGCCACAATTTCAAAAATCAAGTCTATCTTCCCAGCAAGCCAAGCTGGAGGATTCACAGTCCAAGACATCTTGATGTCTGTATTAAAAGTTCAGTCTGGCTGTTTGGTCCCTCTCAGTGCACAGCTCACACAGGCAAGACATCTGAAGGTTCTGAAGTATGGCTTAAGATTAGCATTACTGTCATAAAAGCAAAAAAAAATCTTTTTAGAATTTTTTTTTTTATTTTTTTTTATTTTTTTTATTTTTGAGACTGAGTCTTGCTCTGTCGCCCAGCCTAGAGTGCAATGGTGCCATCTGGGCTCACTGCAACCTCTACCTCCCAGGTTCAGACGATTCTCTTGCCTCAGCCTCCTGAGTAGCTGGGACTATAGGTGCCTGCCACCACGCCCAGCTAATTTTTATATTTTTAGTAGAGATGGGCTTTCACCATATTGGCCAGGCTGGTCTCGAACTCTTGACTTTGTGATGTGATCTGCCTGCCTTGGCCTCCTAAAGTGCTGGGATTACAGGCATGAGCCACTGTGCCTGGCCTAGAATTCTTTCCAAATTGGAAACCAGATGTATATTCCAATATGACTTAAGAAATAAAAACAATGGAACAAACCACAGATGGCTACTTTAGGACCATGAAAACCTCAACTTTTAATATCACGAACAGATACTTTTCAAAATCACACACACACAACAACAACAACAACACAGAGATGCAAATCCCAGAATGTGCAGAATATTCTAGGATCACTCTAAGATCTTAAAGGACTTGATATTCCATTCCGATGGCCCCATTCTGCCATCACTTAGCCACATCAGGTTTCCAGAGAGCTTCAGCTTGTGATATCCCAAACCAGTGTAACAGACCCAGAAGATTCCAAAGGATGATACAGACAGAGAGGTTTTTAAGCTCAATGATTTGGAAACGTCATGACATGTGGGGCCCCAGGAGTAAGTCTAGCAGGGAGAAGGTGGGGAATAAAGGAAGCCTGTGAGGCATTGGAGTGTCCCCTGCTACAAAAAGTTGATGCCCAATTAGATTTAGAAAAAGTGACAAAGAGTTGATGCCCAATTAGGTTTAGAAAAAGCTCTTCTCTGTAAACCTCAATTACCTGTGATGCCTTATGACATTCAGCATTTACAAAGTATAATTACACAATAGTGTCTGACATTTAACGTCTATGGATAATTTAAAAGACTTCTACTTCAAAAAGGCTGCTCATGAGCAACAGTAATCACTTCAATTAGCTTGGCACCATTACAATGTAACAAGACCATTTGACTGCCTATTAGAACCAGCCAAGCTCTTCAACTGTGTTAATTTAGCAGTCATTGCTAATTTCTGGGCTTTGCTACATTTGCATAGGAAAACACAGCCCTCTAAGCAAGAGAGGAAGTTTCATTCCTGAACTGGCTTCCTATTCTTAGAGGGGCTTTTTATATTTTCACATAAAAATCAGAAACACATTCAAAATGTAAGCATTTTTTAAGTAGTATTGGGTAAGATAAGACCCTGAAGCAAATTGAAGCAAGATGCTTGTTATCTTAGTTTTATGTCATATATACATATGCGTATGTGTGTATGCATGGACACACATTTATAAATACACATATGTATATGATATATAAACATATATATAGGAAATTCTATAATAGCCAACATGTAACATACACTGGATAATAACCAACATATTTATAATATCCAATCTGTTTTTAAAATGTATATTATCTAACATATAATATATACATTACAATATATTTAAAGTCAACTCGGCAAAATTGTGATTGGAAAAAACCGTAGGCTTTGTCTGCAAAAAATTTTTCAATGATAAGTCAATCCACTAGTACTGGAGCTATGGATACATAGTCTCCTTTATTATTTTTATTTTTGTTATTGTTATGCTTACTATTGGCACTACCTTGCATAAATTAGGCTTTATAAAAATAATATTCTTATACATGATGTAATTTGCTTCTCACCATAAAGAATCTATTTTATAGAAGAGGAAATTTATGCTCTGAGTTGGAGTATACAAAGTGACCCACACACCCAAACCTAGAGATTACAGCATGCGCCTTTTAGCATCAATTTCAATAAAAAAGTATTCAACATATTCCATAGCTGAGCACTATTAAGTACTAAATGCTTATGAACAGAAATTCTCATAAAATAACTTGAAATACTGTGGACTCCTGATGCAGTGCTCTTTTGGCAAGATGCAATAACCTTTTCCTAATTGGGGTCCTCCTGACTTGCCATGGTGTGAATATGGTTTGTTTGTCCCCATCAAAACTTGAAACTTGATCCCCAAAACTCCATACCATTTAGTAGTCACTCCCATTACCCTCTCCCCAAGGCCCTGACAACCACTAATCTTTATTCTATTATTTGCCCCTTCTGGACATTTCATATGAATGGAATCCTATAGTATGTGGTCTTTTCTGCCTTGCATCCATCATGTAGCATATTTTCAGGGTTCATCTGTGCTGTACCATGTGTAAGTACTTTCTTCATTTTTATAACTGAATATTATTTTACAGTATGGTATATCACATTTTGTTTACCCGTTTATCAGTTGATGGACATTTGAGATTTAGGTTGTACTTACTTTTTGGCTATTATGAATAATTCTGCTATTGTGTGAACGTATGTTTTCATCTTTGATGAGCATTACCTTGGAGTGGATTTGCTGGGTAACATGGTAACTCCATTTTTAACTATTTGAGGAAGTGTCAAACTGTTTTTCAAATTACACCATTTTACATTATTAACAGCAACGTATGAAGGTTCCAGCTTCTCCACACCCTTGCCCATGCTTGTTATTGTCCATCTTTTGTATTATGGCATCCTACTGGTTATAAAGTAGTGTCTCACTGTGATTTTGATTTGTACTTCCTTATTGCCTAATGATGTTGAACATTATTGATGATTATTGATCATTTGTGTATCTTCTTTGAAGTGTGAACCCTGAAAATCTGAGACAGGTCTCAGTTAATTTAGAAAGTTTATTTTGCCAAGGTTGAGGATGTGTGCCCACAACACAGCCTCAGGAGGTCCTGACTACATGTGCCCAAGGTGCTCAGAGCACGGATTGGTTTTATACATTCCAGTGAGACATGAGACATCAATCAAATATGCAAGATGAACATTGATTTGGTCTGGAAAGGCAAGACACCTTGAAGCAAAGACAGGAAGACTCAAAGCAGGGAGGGGGCTTCCAGGTCATAGGTAGATAAGAGACAAATGGTTGCATTCTTTTGAGTTTTTTGATTAGCCTCTCCAAATGAGGCAATCAGATATGTATTTATCTCAGTGAGCAGAGGAGTGACTGAATAGAATGGGAGTCAGGTTGGTCCTAAGCAGTTCCCAGCTTGACTTTTCCCTTTAGCTTAGCGATTTGGGGGCCTCAAGATTTATTTTCCTTTCACAGAAGAAATCTTTAATTAAAATTTTTGACCCTTTTTTTCCTTTTCTTTTTTTTTCTTACAGATGGGGTCTTGCTCTGTTGCCCAGGCTGGAGTGCAATGGTGAGATCACAGCTCTCTGCAATGTCAGCCTCCCAGGCTCAAGCAATCCTCTCACCTCAGCCTGCCAAGTAACTGGGACTACAGTGCTGCACACTACTATGCCTGGCTAAATTTTTGTTTAATTTTGTTATAGAGGTGGGGTCTCACTATGTTTTCTAGCCTGGTCTTGAATTCCTGGCCTCAAGCAATCCTCTCACCTTGACCTCCCAAAGTGCTGGGATTACAGGTATAAGCCACCATGCCCAACCCTTTTGCCCATTTTTGATTAGGTTGTCTTCATATTATTTAGTCGTAAGAATTCTTTAAATATTCTTGATACTACCTCTTTATAATATTTATAATTTGCAAATATTTTCTCCCATTATGTAAACTGTCATTTCACTCTCTTAATAATGCTCTTTAAAACAAATACGTTTTTAATTTTTATGAAATCTTATGTATTATTCTTCACTAATTGTTTCGATTTATGTATCATATCTAGGAAACCATTGCCTGATCCAAGGTAATTGTATGATCAAAGGTCATGATGAGTTATATTTATGTATTATCCTAAGAGCTTTATAGTTTTAGCTCTTACATTTAAGTTTTTGATCTATTTTGAGTTAATTTTTATATATGGTATGAGTTAGGGGTCCAACTTCATTTTTTTTTAACATATGGACCTCTACTATCCCAGTAACATGTTGCAAAGACTATTCTTTCCCCCAACTAAATTGTCTTGGTACTCCTGTAGAAAATCATTTGTCCATAAATACATGGGTTTATTTCTGGATGCTGAATTTTATTTCATTAATCTACATGCCTATCATTATGCTAGTATGATACAGTCTTAAGTATAAGGCTTTGTAGTAACTTTTGAAATTTGGTAGTATGAGTCCTCCAATCATTTTGAAGATTGTTTTGGCTCTTCAGGCCCCTTGAATTTCCAAATGGATGTCAAAATCAACTTGTCAATTCAAAAAAAATTATGCTGCAATTTTGAAGAGATTCTCTTTGTCTGTCAATGTTGGATTAGTGTCAATGAGCATATTGAGTGTTCCAATCTATGAACACAGGGTGCCTTTCCATCAATTTGAAGATTTCTAAAACTTTCTTTCAACACTGTTTTTAGTTTTCAGTATACAAGTTTCACACTTCTTTTGTCAAACTTATTTCTAAATACTTTATTCTTTTGTGCTTTTTAAATAAAATTGTTTTATTTGCTTTTTGGATTACTCATGAATATACAAAAATACAATTAATTTTTGTATGTTGATACTTCATTCTGCAATCTTATAACTCATTTTTATAGCTTTAAAATTTTTTGTGAATTTCTTAGAATTCTCTACAAAAAAAAAAAAAAATCACATCATCTGTGAATAGAGTTTTATTTCTTTCTTCCCAATCTTGATGTCTTTTATTTTTTATTTCCTTACCCAACTCTCCTGGCTAACACCTCCAGTCAAATTTTGAGTAGAAGTGGCAAGAGATGCTTTTTTTTTTTTTCAATTACTTTCCTAGTAGTTCCACTGGAGATTACAATTAACATCTGAATTTATAATAATCTAGTTTAAATTAGTATGAACTTAGTTTTAATAGTATACAAAAAACTTGATTCTATATAGCTGTATCATCTTTTCTTTGTGGTGTTATTGTCACACAAATGGCATCTTTATACATTGTACATATTTTCAAAATGCAGATTTATAATTATTACTCTATGCAGTTTCCCATAAATCACATGGGAGAAAAAGGTTACAAATAAAATATATATTTATCTGTCTTTTATATTCCAAAATACCAATGCTTTCAATTTATTCATGCAGATCCAAGTTACTAATATCCTTTAATTTTAGCCTGAAGGACTTCCTTTAATATATCTTACACAAGAGATTTGCTAGTGACACATTCTTTCAGTTTTTGTTTATCTGACAGTCTTAATTTTTCCTTCATCTTTAAAGTTAGTTTTGCTGGACATACACTCTTGATTGACAGTTGTTTTCATTCAGTACTTTGAATATGTCATCCCATTGCCTCTGGCTTCCATGGATCCTGATGAGAAATTGGCTGTTAATCTATTAGGCATCATTTGCAATGCAGCTTCTACGTTGCTGCTTTAAAGATTTTCTGTTTGTTTTGGCTATCAGCAGTTTAATTATTTTATTTCTAGAAGTGGCTCTTTTTTAGTTTATCCTATATGATGTCATTGATATTCTTGGATCTATAGATTAGTGGTTTTTAACACATTTGGGAAGTTTTGGCCATTCTTTCTTCAAGTATTCTTTCTGCTCTTTTATCTTTTTCTCTTTCACGTTTGTGTGTTTGCTCTACCGGTGGTTCTTATATTTTGATGTGTTTTCATGATGGTAGTTTTTGTTCTTTCTCTTCTGGGTGTAGGACTCCCTTATGCATTTCTTGTAGGATTGTTCAAGTGTTGATGAATTCCCTCAGCTTTTGCTTGTCTTGAAAAGACTTTATTTCTTCTTCGTTTAAGAAGTATAACTTTTCTGGCTATAGTATCCTTGGCCGACACTCTTTTTCTTTCACACTTTGAACCTATCATCCCATTCTCTCCTGGTCTGTAAGGTTTCTGCTGAGAAATATGCTGTTAGTCTGGAGGGAGGTTTTTATAAGTGACTAGATGACTTTCTCTTGCTGGTTTTAGAGTTTTTCCATTGTCTTTGACTTTTGACAGTTTGACTGCCATGTGCTGTGGAGAAGACATTGAATTGTATCTATTTAGTTTTCTTTGCACCTCCTGAATCTAGATATCTAAATTTCTTGGTGAACTTGAGACGTCTTCATCTACTATTCTGTTAAATACGTTTTCTATCTCTTTCATTTTCTCTTTGCCTTCTAAGACATCAAAAATTTGAATATTTGATTGCTTTATGGTATCCCATATGTCATAAGGCTTTTTCATTCTTTTTTATTTTTGTCTGACTGGGTTATTTCAAAAGACTTGTCTTCAAGTTTTGAGAGTCTTTCTTCTGCCTGATATATTCTATTGTTAAAGCTTTTGAAGGTATTTTGTATTTCATTCAACAAATTCTTCAGATTTTCGGTTTGGTTCTCTTTTGTAATATCTATTTCTTTGATAAATTTCTCATTCATATCCTGATTTGTTCTTCTAATTTCTTTATATTGCTTTTCGATATCCTCTTATCTCATTGAGCTTATTTAGTATCAAACTAAATTCTTTTTCTGTAATTTTTAAAAATTCTTTCTGATTTGGATCTCTTATTAGAGAATCCTTGTGTTCCTTGTCAACTAAGTGTGCCTGTCCCTGGGCCCTCGGGCAGTGTATACTGGCAACAGTGTTAGCAGGTCCAGGTAGGCTGATTCTTGGGCCTCCAGGAGACTTGCTTGCATGCTGGGAATGGCAGCAATTGGCCAGGCAGGTAGTTGAGCTCTCAATCTCCTGGGCAGTAGGTGTGGCATAAGCAATGGCAGTAACAATGGTGGGAGTAGGACAACCCTCTGGGACCCAAACTGTTTGCGCTGGTGTTGGTGATGGCTGCAATGGGCTGGGTGGGCCAGTCCCCAGACCCACATGTGGTGCATGCACATGGATGCCAGCTGTGGTGGCATCAGTAGGGTGAATGGGCCCAATCTCAGACCCTGGGAGGAGTGCTCAAGTGCCAACATTGGTGGACTCAGCTGGGCAAGCTCCAGGCACCCAGACAATGTAGTCAGGTACTGGGAATGTGGAGCAGGTCCGGTGGACCCGCCTTCAGACCCCCCAGAGTTGTGTGGCAGGAGTGGTGGGGTGATCCCCAGGCCACTGGCAGAATGCTCAGGTAGGGCAGTAGCAGGTGCACTGCAGGCCTGACACAGAAGATGACAAGCTTGCTTTTAGTGGGAGCAGCTGTAAGCAGGTAGCTGAGTGGCTCAAGTTTCTCTTACACCTCAGCCCACAGCAGCCAAGAGCAACCGCAGTTGTGGACAGTGGAATTTGTCCTCAGGGCATGTGGAAATACATAGCTGCCTCTCCGTTGGGAGGAGGGCAGGGTGTGTTGCTGCCCATAACTCCCATTCACTCCCCTCAACAGCAGTGGCTATGGGCAATGGTGATCCAGGAATGTGGAGATATAGAAGCTGTTGAGCCCAAGGGCAGGACAGTCAGGTGGGGCTGGGCTCTCAGAATGGCATCATGATGCATCTTCTTAGGACTAGGGATTTGTGAAACCCAGCGTGAGCTCTCTCTCTCTCTAGACCAATGCCTTCATGTGGTCTTCAGGCAGCTCCCTATGTTAGTCTTCAGGTCCTCTAGGGCCTAGGGGCTCTCCGGTGACTAAGATTATAGGAGTTTGTGGCAGGAATGTCGACCTCTGGGGGTCTCTCATTTACCCTTTCCCCAAATTAGGGAGCTTCTACAGACTCGCAGCCAATCCTGGCCAAACATGCTACCTCACTTCCCTCTCTTTTGCTTTCAGTGTTGCCCATCACTTCTCTGTTGAATTCCAGTGTCCTTTCTTAGATAATCTATTCAAAGTGTGATTATCTAACTTGCTATTTTGGTTCCTCTCTGTGGAAGAGGTGAGTACCAAGTCTGGTCAGTCATCTTGAAGCCATTTTCTCTCAAATTTGCTTTTAAACCATGTGAATTATTTTATACGGTTATTTTGACTTTTCAACTCTAGAATTTCTATTTAGTTTTTTTATACATAATGTGTATTTCTTTATTGTCACTCTCTATTTATTAAGACGTTATTCTTATGCTTTTTTAGCTTTTTAGACAGTTTCCTTTAGCTCTTTAAACATATTTTAAGTATCTAATTTAAAGTCTTTGTTAAATAAATCCAGTATCTGGGCTTCCTCAAGGACACTTTCTGTTGATTATTTTTTTCATTTGTACAGACTATACTTTCTTATTTCTTTGCCTGTCTCTAAATTTTTTTCTGAAAATTTATATTTTAAATTACATAATGTGGTTGTTCTGGATATCTGATTCAACCACTCTCCCCATGGTTTGATTTTGTTTTTTGTTGTTTCTGTTTGGTGACTTGTCATGAACTAATTATGTTAAGTCTGTATTCTCTGTCATGTGTGGCCACTGATATCTCTGATCAATTAACTTATTGGTAAGCTAATTACTGGACAGAGATTTTTTTTTTTATACGCCTGTAACCAATAAGTCTTCCAGGCTTGGCTGAAAGACTCTTTGCGTTGGAGTGTGCCTTCTTTATGCAGCCAGACAATTGACAACTCTGCCTTAGCCTTCATTTCCTGCCTACACAGAGCCTCAGGGTCATCCAGAAGTGAGAATTTAGGGACTTCTCAGGTCTTTGCTGATCATGTGTAGATCTCCTGGCATGCACACAGCCTACATCTGTATGTGGCCTTATAGATTCCCAAGAATATATCAGAGGATTTCAAAGCCCCTATGGATATCTCACTCTCTAGCCTATTGTTTGCCCCAACTGTTATCTCCACCTCAGGCAGTGTCAAAGTAGAACAACTGCCTCTAAATAGTTTTGATAAATGCCCTTGGAGAAAGATTTTTTTTCACTGGATGAGCTCTGAGTTAAAACAAATAAAAGACGCCTTGCAAGTAGGTCCAGGGACCCACCAGACAAGTCAAATAACAACAATTCCCCAGGAATGAGGCTTTGTAGGAAGTCCAGTCCCATTCTGTCTCTTCTGGTGGTTGTCAGGCTGCTGGTTTTAATCTTGATTGTGGGATACTGTCTTTCAATGCTACCACAGAGCTGAAAAGAGGTGAATGGGAATAAGGGAAGTTAAGATGCCATGAAGATCACTGTTCTTACTGAGATTCACCCAATTGTCTTGAATAAATGCTCTCTAGGTTGCAGTAAGCTTTTGGTTAATTTCCAGAGTTCTGAAAGCTAAATATGGCAATTTTTTCTAGGTTTCTCATTGCTTATATGGAGGAGAGAATTTTTGTAAGTTCTTACACTACCATTTTCACTGAAATCTTTTCAAATATTTTTTTTCTAACAAAAATCAAAATTCCTCAATTTGATTCAAATCTCTCCTCAAATTGTATCCTAGCCAAACTTACTTTCATCTCCTCACCCTCCTTCAATTACATGAACTCTTTACTTCAACCACGTTGGTTTCCTTCATGCTGCCAGAATATATGATGCCCATTCCTACCTGTGAATCTTTTTATATTGTTACTCTCAGTTGGACTGTTCCTTCCTTCCCCTCTGCCTTCAAAATGCCATCCATCCAGTGAGTCCTGTTGACATCCTCCCTCAGTTTCCCCAAGCACTCCTACCCATAAAGGTGCCATCTCCCTTCTGATGGCACCTAGAACCTCTTGCATTCATGGTCATCAGCTGACTTTACATTGTTTTATATTGCTCCTTTTTCTTGAATCAGATCTTGTTTAATAAACAAGGCTTTAAGCTACTTGAGAATTAGTCCATATTTAAATTATAATTACTCCATAGCAGGTGTTCAATAAATTTTAACTGAATTGAATCAGGCAGAAATAGATGGTTTCTTTGAAACTACTTCATAGTTCTCTTTATGCTTTCACTGTTATACTTGTACTTTGCTAAAGGCTCTTTTTCTTCTGGGCACCAATTAGATGCACTGACATTTCTTCTCAGCAACAGTGGTAGGGAAGACTGTAAAGGAACAGAATTGTCCTGACCGGCTCTTTTCTAAGATGAGCTTCAGAAAATAGTGGCACTAAACAAGACCTTGAAAAATATACGAATAAGAGTGAATATTTCTCAATTCTCCAAGCAGATAAATACAAAAAATGAACAAGCATTTTTGATTGATTTTGCCAACCTGGCATATGGTTTATTTAAACTACTTCATATTTTTTCTTCTTATTTTCATTATGTGTGCCCAGGGATTTACTAATGATAGAGTAAATTCAAACCAATTCTTTTACTCATCCATTCTAATAATAAGGAGTATGTGTACATGTTTGTGTGTGTGTGCATTTAATGCTCTGTTAAGCACCTACCACATAGCAGTTAAATAAGAGGTAATTAGAAATCATTATTAATATCATCAACAATAACAATGAGGAGAAATTCTCATCACTGAGATTCCCTGGGTCTTCACATTCAAATCCCAAGAAGAGTCTGACGTGGAAAAGAGAACAACTATTATAAGGAAATAATAGAATGAGCTCTGGTATTGTAACTGACAATAACAGAATATAACATGTAAAACAATTACTATATTATTATATGTACATTGTAAAAATAATTAATTAAATCTTGGCTGCCAGTGCACCAAGAAAATAAGCTCTCCTGTTGAGTGAAAGAAATAAAACATAATAGACACTTAGGGCCACATATCAACAGTCTCATGAAATAAAACTGCTCTATAATAAACTTATTCAAGTTGCTCTTCATAAGATGTAGAAAGACCAATTCTCTCAAGTTCCTTTTTATTCAATTTTTTAAATTATCCAGTGGTTCAGATTAAATAAAGACACATGTGGCCGGGCACCGTGGCTCACGCCTGTAATCCAGCACTTTAGGAGGCTGAGGCGGGCAGACCATGAGGTCAAGAGATCATGGCCATCCTGGCCAACATGGTGAAACCGCATCTCTACTAAAAATATAAAAATTAGCTGAGCGTGGTGGTATGCACCTGTAGTCCCAGCTACTTGGGAGGCTGAGGCAGGAGAATCGCTTGAACCCAGGAAGTGGAGGTTGCAGTGAGCTGAGATCGCACCACTGCACTCCAGCCTGACAACAGAGTGAGACTCCGTCACGGGAAAAAAAAAAAAAAAGACACCTGTGATCTTTATCTTTTAAGACTGTATTTTTCTGGTTTTACTGATGATTCAAACAAAACTTGATTTTGATTTGAATTATTAAATAATTCATGAGAGTGTATTTTCCTATGTTGAAGCACCAATACTTCTTCCACTTTGCCTTGTAGTAGCTTCTTCCAGCCTGACTTGGCTCCCCTCTCTGACCTCATGTGCAGCCATTCACTCTGGCACTGATTCCAGATATTTTGGCATTCACGGTCCTGCCTTGGAGCCTTTGAACTTAGTGTTGCCTCTGCCAAGAGGGTGCTCCTCAAGTCCTTGCAAGGTATGTTCGCTTCCCCCTTTAGGTCTCTGTTCCAATGTTCCTCTGTCAGTAAGGCCTCCCCTGATGACTTATTACAATAGCAACCACCCCCCCCTCAGCACTTTCTATCCCACTTTCCTGATTTAGTGTTTTCCTTAGTAGTCATCACTGACTGAAACACAATGTATCTTAAGTATGTATCTGTTTATTGTATGTTCTATACAACTTGAATGTAAACTATACAAGATTAGGGATTTGGGTCTCTCTTGTTCACTGCCTTATCCCTAACATCTGTATAGTGACTTGCACAGAGTAAGTGCCAAAAAGATAGAGAACTGAATGAGCAAATCACATATCACCAAATGCCTGTATTTCTGTATAGGAAGGCATACCCAGTGGTGCACATTACAAACTAAAATGCCTTTGGGGGCTGGTCAGGTGAAGTAAAAAGGAGAATAAACCAACAGGGAATGGTGAGGCTAGTTGATGAGGGCATGGCAAGACACTTCTCACACAATGTAAAAAAGCTATCTTCAAAGCTAAAATAAGTAAGACAGAATTATGGTGGCCCACATAGCTACTGGACAAGATGTGTGCCCTCAGGCTAACAGCCAGTTTGTTTGTTTGTTTAAGGCCACCACAGAGACAAAAGCATGGCTTTAAATGCATTTTAACCAGAGCTGGAAACAATCACCTTGAAATGCTGTGAGTCTTGAAAAGCTGCTCCATCTGTGAAATTAGGATTTTTAAAATAAATAAATACTCCTCTCACTAGCCCAGCCCTGAGAAAAAGCACTGTCCATTTAGAAGTCTAAACTCTCCTTTGAATAAAGTAAAACAAAAACTTTTTTATTCAAAATATATGGGAAAGTTTATATCCATAGATGTTTTCTGAGAGAAGTATGAAAGGATGCTCATGAGTAAGAAGAAAATTGAAACTAAACATTTAGAGTGGGATGTGAGAAGCAATGATGAACAAGGAAATGGTAAAGAAGTTGGGAAAAAAGTATGAATTTAGGTTAACTATTAATAATATTGACTAATTCAAGGAGTTTCCTTTTTCATTGATATAAAATGGTTACACATATCTTTAGGGTATATATGATATTTTGGTACCTGTATACAGTGTGTAATAATCAAATCATGGTAATTGGGATATCCATCACATCAAATATTCACCTTTTCTTTGTGTTGGGAATACTATAATTCTTCTTGCTATTTTAAAATATATAATTAATTAACTAATTTTCCTACTGTATTATCAAATATTAGAATTTATTCCTTCTAACTGTATTTTTGTACTCCTTAACCAACTTCCCATGATTCCCTCACCCCTCTTCCATTCTTAGATTCTATTAACCATCATTCTACTCTCTACCTCCATAAGATCCACTTTTTTAGCCCCAATTTATGACTGAGAGAGAACATGTGATATTTGTCTTTCAGTGCCTGACTTATTTCACTTAATATAATAATCTCCAGGTCCATCTGTGTTGCTGCTAATGACAGAATTGTATTCTTTTTATGGCTGAATAATATTCCATTGTGTGTATATTCCACATTTTCTTATCTCTGCGTCCACTGATGGGCACTTAGGTTGATTCTGTATCTTGCCTACTGTGAATTGTGCTACTATAAACATGGAAGTGCAAATATCTCTTGGAAATACTGATTTTCTTTCTTTTGGATTGTCCAGCAGTGGGACTGCTTGGTCGTACGGTAGTTTTATTTTTAGTTTTCTGAGGAACCTAGGAAGTTCCTTTTTAAATAAAGTAAAACTAGATATAAATAATATCAAATAATACAGGGAAAATACTGGAATTAAATTATTCTAAGGTCCTATAGTTTTCAAAGGAAAAATAGAAACACTGATGAATTTTAAGCTTCATTAAGTCAAGTATGTATAGAAGAATTTTTTCATCAGAAGAATGAAATGGTACATATAACTCCCAAATAGCAAATAATCTAAATTTGATTAATACAACCTAAGGGAGGAAAAAATTTAAAAATAAACAAAGCAAACGTATTTTAAATAGAGAACACAAAATAGAATGGTAGAATATATCAAAATTCTATCAGTATTTGCAATAAAAGTAAACAGAATAAACTCACCAATTCACAGAAAGTGATGCTGAGACTAGATTTTTTAAAAATCCTTACATTGAATATATTCAATGTAAGTCATTACCTTGGGTAGGGAGGGAAGAGACTATTGATAGGAAAAAGCACATGGGAATGTTCTGAAGTGATGAAAATTTCTCATCTTCATCTAAGTGGTGGTTAGATGGATATATCCACATATAAAATTCAGAAGGCCTTACATTGAGATTTGCACATTTTACTATGTATACATTTTTAAAATAAATGATGTTATTGTTTCTGTGTAGTATTACACATATATACATGTGTATATCTACACATACTGTGTGTGTGTGTATATATATATGCACACATATATCATATATTTTAAAAGTTTCAAAGGAATTGAAACAATATAAAATGGATATTGAGTTGCCTGTTTCTTGTGAGATATCCTGAAAACCACACACCAAAAACACTTTAAAACGCTAAAAAGAAATTTAAACAGGAAACACATGTTTTATATAAATTAAATATTTATGAATCTCAACATAACTAATTCCTCTAAGTATTTTAGAGAAAATATACTTTTGTCGATCTCCCTTGTACAATTTTTTTTTTACCTCCAGCAGGTGGAAGCTGAAGAGATATATGCAAAAATAATCACTGAGAAGTGGTACAAAGTGGTTAGTGGAATTTAAAGTATGCGTTGGGGGAGAGCTTGCCTTTGGTAAGGAAGATCAAGGTTTGCTGCAAGGAGAAGGTGGTTTTAGAATCAAGCCATAAATACGACTGAGGTTATTATATGGGGCAGGTAAAGTGAAGACTAGCCATATGCGGAAGGTAAAGTAAAGACATGCCAAGTAGAGGACCCCTCATGAACAGGATCAAAGAGGGAATGATAGGGGGCGATTGGGACCAAGGGGCTCTGGGTATTGGGAAAGTGACAGTGTTCTAAGCAGAGGGCACTGCAAGAACAGAAGAGCAAAGGTAAGACCTGTTAAGAGAGCAGCCAGGATGGAGAATAGAGAGCAATGAAGAGGAAGGGAGAGCCCCAGAAGGTTTCTAAGCAGGAGAGAAACGTAGAGTCTGTAGCAGGGTGCAGTGGCTGTGGATGGGTGTGGGGAGATTTTCTTGGCAAATTGCCCACAGCTGACCTCAAACCTGGACGCCTTGGTAGCAGTGCGCAGAGCCATCAGGCAAAGCCAACTTTCTCTGTTTAATTCACTTGACAATGTAGAAGAGTAGAAAGAAAACAGGTACTCAATTCTTTTATTTTATTTTTTTGAGACAGGATCTCACTCTCCCACCAAGGTTGGAGTGCAGTGCCACAATCACAGCTCCCGCAGTCTTGACCTCCCAGGTTCAAGTGATGCTCCCACCTCAGCCTACCAAGTAGCTGGCACTATAGACATGTGCTATTACACCAGGCTAATTTTTTTATCTTTTGTAGAGACAGAATCTCCATATGTTGCCCAAACAGGTCTTGAACTTCTGGGCTCAAGGGATCCTCCCACTTTGGGCTCCCAAAGTGTTGAGATTACAGGCGTGAGCCACCATACCCAACCTCAGTTCTTATAAACTCTTACATGCCTAAGTGAGCATGTATGAACGTAGGGGTGATCCTCTGAAGCCAGAGATAAAGCAAGAGCAGGCATCTAGCAAGATAAGCTAGCCCTGCAGATCAATCTATCTCATGGGTGAGCTTAGTCCTGATGCCAGATTCTAGTCTCAAGAATGAGAGCTTTGTTTCTAGAAACTTCACATTTTTGGAGCAGAAGGCAAAACCTGAGGGCTATTCCCAGGTATAGAAGTGAACTAGGGCCCCCTTTAGGAAGCTATATCTCCAAAGGGCCACATGCACTAGGAAAGGGTTAGTTACAAATTCCAGCCAGGAATCTGTAACCATGGGCCAGCCCTCACACTTCTTAGGTACCCAAAAGAATCAGAAATTGATAACTTAAAGCAGACCCAAGGTGAGAGTACCCCTAGGTCCCTGGAAGAAGTACCTATCAAAGCAGCTTCAAGGTTCCAAGTAACATGAACTCACAGTGAAGTCTGAAAAACTCACAGTTAAAAAGGTGCCGTCAATAAGAGTAAACAGAAACAACAATCAACAAAAGCATATCCAAAAGGCTAGATATTGGAATTGTCAACTATAAGTTATATTGAATGTTTAATATGTCCAAAGAAATAAAAGCAAGAATTAAATCACATGATACAGTGTTCTGGGTTAAGAGTGCAGATTGAAGATACATTCCATTTTGCTCCCTTCCAAAATCCAAATTATACTGCCAAAACCTTAAAAATCTAAGGAACAAGTAGCACCACCTACTTCTGGAACTAGAGGCTGGGAGTCTGGAAGGCTATAAGGAAAAGGACTGTGTGAAACCTGTTTGATAATCATTTAGATTCTAGATCTTCCGCTTCCTCTCCATACCAATGGGTAACTGCTTTTCACTGACCTTGCAAAGGTCCCCAAGCTTATTCACTGCATACAATGAAAGGTCTCTGGACTGGTGTTGAGGTCAGTATGGTTAAGGGCCCAGGTACTGTACCAGATATTTGTAAATTATTTATGATATGATGTAACACTGTGCCCCCTGCCTCCTTCCCAGTATCAATCCCCAGGAAAATTGACAGCCAGACCCTTATCTGGCAGCCAGACAGGGGATTAGGAGATAATTCTTTGGGAACATGACCTACCCACAGGAAAGACCTAAAGAAAATGACATCGGGGGGTCCACAGCAAACAATCCACTAGATAACCACTTGTGTGATGCTCAGTCAGTTAAGTTCCATTCCCCACCTGCTTGGAGCCTCTAATTTACTTTTCAGCCCCATCATGAGCAAGCAGCCAAGAATTACCAGGTATCAAAAATAATCTTTAAAATGGAAGAAAAAGGTTAAAATAAATAAACAAAAATAATATAGAGGAAGGTAGACTTTGCAGGGAAAAATAATGTTTAAAAACCGTCATCAGTATCCTTAAAGAGATAAGAGAACCTAATGAATCCATGAAATGAAAAGATGCTCTAACAAATCAAAAGAAGCACCATCAGAAGGATTTCTAAAACTTCAAATATTGGAGGAAAAAGAGTTAATACCTAAGTAGACTGGCCTTACATTGTAATTTTTTCTTGAGGAACTTGGAACTTCTAAATTTACAGATTCTTAAAACTCAGGAGAAAGAGGCTTGTGTCCATTCCATAGATGTGAAGTCTGAAGAAGATCATAAAAATGATTAACTGTGTCCTGATTTGCCTTGGACAGTTCCTGATACATTATATGAACACTCTACTGATGTGGCACCCCAGTGCTAACAGTGATGGTCACTGCAGGCCCTATCCAAGTCATGGCCACTGTCCCATGACAATTGAAGCTCTCTTCCCTTTAGTATAACTTATAATCATAGGATTTGACTCTTTCATAATGATGCCCTTTATAAGTTATTAACTAAACAATGAAAATGACAGTCTCAAATTATAAAACCCACAAGACAGAGTCACAAACTCAAAACATGTTGTCTCAAAAGAACTAATATTTACCTTAGAAAAATAAATATCGTAGGTTGCCTTTTACTACACACAGGTGAAAGTCACGTGCACTGGAAACCGTGACAATATCACTGCTCTGTTATCACATAGTGCAAATCATGTGCCAATTCTAATAGCTGAGATGTCCTAGAAACACTTTTTGTACAATTCGTCTTCCTTGACCCCATAATGAAAGAAAAAAGAGGACAAGAAGGGAAAAGTGAAGGAGGAGGAGAAAAGCTTTGAAGTTCTCATTTTCCTAATCAGAAGTACTGACTTTAAGTCCCTGCTCAAAATAACCGTAACCAGTAGACATAGAACTTCTTATTGCTCCTAGTTTACAGATAGGAAAGCTGAGATTCAGAGACCTGATGAGTTTCCCAAAATCATATCACTAATATGCTAGAATACAAAAACCCACCACCAATTATTTGATTCTAGATACTGCATTCCAACTACAGTACCTCTTTCCTAAGTTTTTTTTTAAAAAAAAGAGAGAATTTGGAAGACCTAGCTACTGCTAAAAGTCACTGGCAAGACTGTTTCAAGTTCTTTCCAGCAATGCTACTAACATCCTTGGATTATGGGTGCTTAGGCAAATCAACAGGAGCTCCATGTAATCAGTTTCTCCAGTCAACAGCAATTATAAAAATATTAGCTAACATTTTTTTTTTAAACATAAATGGCATGGTACACAAAGAAGTCACTCATACAGTATTTGTCAATTAAATGTTTTCATTAGGTGTTTATAATCCTATTTCAATGCAGCAAGGACAATTTTGGAATTTGGGTGTTGCTCCATTTGGGCTTTCGGATTAGATCTGTTCGGACATAAAAGGCTTTCAGATTTTTCCCATCTTGTTCTCCTATCAGAGAGGGCCTGCTCATCCTTCCCCGGGAGGGCAGGACCATTCTACAAGGAGATTCTTAGCATAACTAATATCCTGGGATATGCACTGCACCTTAGGGCAGAGGAGGGAACTTTTCTTGGGCAAGCTCAACAAGTTTCCCCCTATTGTGTCCACGCTGAGTCACTTCCATAATTCTTTCCGGCTCAGCATCTGTTAAACAGTCAAAACCCTGTTCTTACATGTAATCCCACCAAGACTCATTCAAACACAAATTTAAAAAGTGATTAACTATTACCCTTTGAAGAGGCTGCACAGTGAAACACAACATGAAAAGAGTTCAACTTGGGGCTTCCTTCAGTCAATCAACTAGAAAGGCAGTCATTAGAATTATCAGTCACTATACCAGGTTCTGGGGTCTCCTCTGTAATGGCACAAAATGGTGTTTCTCCCTAGGTGTGCTGCACTGTCATTACTGACTTTACCTCTTCTTGGTTCATTCTGGAACTTTTCTTACCCTCTTTTTTCTGGTAACAGGCATGACCAATCATACTCTATCCTCCATTCCTTCCCCTACGTCATCAGTGATTGGTGTGGGATATGGGTGTGTGATATTAGCATGATCCTGACTGTATAAACAATCTGAAGATAATGAACTGTTTCCATCTAAGTTATTAAACGGGACCATTGTAGCCTGGAGCTCCAGTGACCATCTCTCCTGACCACATGGAGGAAAGTTATCTGCAGAACAGGAAAAGGGGCCAAAACATATATATTGGTGTGCTTGGGCTGCTACAAAAAAATACTAGAGGCTAGATTGCTTAATCAACAGAGATTTATTTCTCATAGTTCTGGAGGCTGGTAAGTCCAATGTCAAGGTGCCAGCAAGGTAGATTTAATTCTGAGGCCTCTTCTCTGGCTTATAGGCAACTGCTGTCTCTCTGAGATCTTACCTGATCTCCTTGTAAGAAAGAAACCTCTCTGGTGTCTCTTCTTATAAGAACACTAATCCTGTGGATCAAGGCCCCACCCTTGTGACCTCATTTAACCTTAATTACTTCCTTAGTGACCCCATCTGCAAATACAGTCACCCTAGGGGATAGAGCTTTAGCATATGAATTGGGAGCAGGGAGGACACAAATGTTCAGTCCATAGCAATACATCAAGTCAGATCCTAGCACAGATGAGAGACACCACACAGCTAGGCTTCATGTCCATGGCTCCAGGCCCCATGACCAAATTATTCTGAGTGAACCTTTCATGTTTGTGTGCCACTTTGGTATTTTTCCCAGCCATATGAACAGAATCATTCATTTTATACCCAAGCTATTTTTGGCTTGGTTTCTGCTGGTGACAACTAAAAACTTCCTAATTAATACATTGGATATATTGACAATCAGAATATAAAACCTCCAAACAAGAAATACGAGCACATTGTCTTCGTTGAATGAACACCATCTTGCACAAGGGAAAGAATGGGACTGGCCAGGAAAAGCATTACCCAAGACCCATCCTCACTGTTGGTAGCAATCCTTGCTGAAGTTAAAACTCTCAGCATCACTTTCCATATAAGAGACAGAAAAGTTCTCTAGCTTTTCCTTCTTCCAAAGCAACAATTGAGGGAGTCTGATTTAGGAGTCAGAAGCACCCAACTTCAAATCCTGGACCTACTTCTTACTGTGTGATGTCAGTTAGTTACTCAACATCTCTGAACATCACCCTCCCGAACAATGAAAATAATAGCACTGACCTCACTAGTACGGTGTGAGAAGAAATGAGAGAATATATGTGAAGAGCCCACCCTTGTGACAGGCACATAGAAATCACTCAAAAGAAGCTGGTTCCTCTTTGTGCAGATATACAGATTCCACCAAATCTGACATCAATCATGACTGGGCAGGAACTGCAGCATTTCTGTTTCCCTTACCTGTACCTCAAATCTCCCTGTGGGAAATTGCAGGCCTGCAAATATTCGTGGGGTTCATGAGCAGAGGCCAGACAAGCCTTGGAACAATAGCCTTTTTCATTCTCCTGCTAGAGAGTCCTGGGGCTCCATCCAGAACCTTTCACCCCAGTATCTGTAAGCCAAGTCTAAATTCAATTACTGTGAAGTTAACTAAGCATTAAACAAAAAATCCCAACCTGGAAGTCGTCACTGCTAATTAACTGGTTTCCACTCACTGCTGCTGCCTTTCAGCGGTCGGCTGACAAGGAGAGCTGTCAAGAACTTGCCTGCGGGGTGGGCTTGAGCTGCCGTGACTTGATTTGAACTGACAAGGCACAGCAAGCTAATATCAGAGCCCTCTTTAGGCATTCCACGTGACACTGGAGGGGCACTCACAGAGTGAGTAATGCACTGGATAAACAGACTGGCCCAGACACAGAACAGAGACAGGTTGGGGAAAGGTGGGGGGTGTCAAAAAGGAAGACATCCCTGAAACCAAGTGGGGTGCAGAAGTGATTAGTTAGGCTGTGAATGGGCTGCTTTTCAGCATGATAGCCTCATCCTGGTAGATTCATTATTTTGTCTTATAGCAAGAACACCATAAATATTGGATGGATGGTTGGATGGATGGATGGATGAATGGATAGATGGGTAGATGGTTGAATGGATACATTTTGGCAATTAATGGGTTCTGAAATTCTCCCAGGTTCTTGTTGTCCCAAGAGAACAAATTCTAGACTGTTACTGCAGAACCTTGCCCCCATCTCTACCCACCTTGCTCAAAAGAACAAACAAGCAAACAATTACCACCCAACAGTTATTCTGTGTTGTTCTGTGGCACATTTCTAGGGCTGCGGGCTGTGGGTTGTACCTGCTCAATTATTTGGTGTCCTCTTCTGTGAGAAGGAAAGAGGTTGAATAAAAACTTTCAGGCCAGAGTGATGATGGTACAAAGCCACCATCATAAACAGGGAGCCGGAAGTGGGTGTCTTCACCTTTTGATTCACCTCTTTCTGTTTTCTTCCCCTTTCAAGCCAAGGGTTAAACAATTAGTAATTGCTAATGACTAAATGTACTGTGCTAATACATTGTAACAACAGTGACATTTCTAGAATTAGTTTGCAAGTCTGGAGTGATACTCAGTGATAGCCAAAGAGTCTACAGAAGTATATCAAGGGCTGTATTTGAAAGTTGAAGTCAGTCTGGTCTAAAATGAGCTGAAGCAGCACCAGGAAATATCCATGGAAATAGCAGCTCCACGTATACGAGCTTCTGTTCACTTTGGAGGTGAGGGGCTCAGGCCTCCCCTGCCCAGAGTTGCCCTGCTAACCAGCTCTCCAGTATTTAACAAGCCTAGATCAGGTTCTGAACAGATGTCCTCAGGGTGAGCATCCTCTGAGAGGCAAGAGGGTATGAATGGCTCCTCAACTCCTCACATCAGAGCTTCTGCCTTTCTAAAGCTGGGCAGTGGTCCCCATCAACAGGATGCCTGCTCTGTAACAATGCCATGAATCTTCTCAAATCAAGGCCCTTCTGTCTCAGAAATTGGCTTGCAGCCCCAGATGTGTGTGTCTTCTGACCCATAATGTTTTTTAATTGAATGTTGATGTGTAAATACCCAGAGGCTTTGCCTATGTCTCCAACATTCAACTAGGTACCCAACATCTCTTGAAAACTGAGAGATTTGGTTAACACTAGCCCTACAGTCCTCTGGCCACAGCAGCTGCCTCCTGAAGGGGGAGCATGGACTCTCCACATCGCCACAGTCTCCACCTCTTATTGTCTAATTTTGTACTGGCTTCACCCATTTCTATCTCTTGCCAGACTCTGGCAGGCACCTGAATTTGTGGCTCCAGGCTTATGAATCTCTCTGCACAAAAATCTCTGAGAGCCAAGTTGGAAGTACAGGTTTCCAAGGGAAAAATAAATAAATTACAAGGCTTCTCTGCCACAAGTCTCACTACCATCTCCTTGTCACTCGTGGAGCCATCTTTCCTATCCTATGATATTCACACCTAGCTCAGGGGGCATCTTAGCTCAGGTAGCTATAATAAAATACATAGATTGGGTGGCTTAACAACAAACAGTCATTTCCCACAGTTCTGTAGGCTGAGATGTCCAAGATCAGAGTAATACTATGGCTGGATTCTGGTGAGGGGCTCTCTTCCAGGTTCCAGATAGCTGAGTTCTTATATCCTCACATGATGGGAAAAGAGCAAGATAGCTCTCTGTGGTCCCTTTAATAAGGGCACTCATCCCATTCATGAGGGCTCCATCCTCATGAACAAATCACCTCCCAAAGGCCCCACCTCCTAATACGATCACAATGGGAACCAGAATTTCAATATTTGGATTGGAGGGAGGACATAATCAATCCATACCAGTGGGAACTTAGCAAAATTAAATTACATTTATATTTGGGAACTACCCACTGAAGTGCCTACTATATATTACAAATGGATGCTGAATAAATATTAGTTCTCTTGCTTTTCGTAGGAAATGGGGCTGGGTCTTCAATACTCTGGGAGTTTTTGTTTGTTTGTTTTTTCAGCTTCCCTCTTGACCCACCAAGAAGAGTGATTGTATATAATTTCTTAAAACAGTGGCTAGTTCCACTTCACAGTTTACTCCCATTTGTTCTCATTCCTTGGTCTTGAGTTTCTTCCCCCTTTCTTATTATGTTTTTCATTTTTCTCTACTGCATTTAGCATCAGACCCTCTCTCTGTTACTGTGCAGATGAAGGGTTATAAACTTAAAGACCTTCAGGGTTCAAATAGGCCATGAAAATGTGTGAAATTCCTGAGCTTAAGATGACAGTATGGCCTATAGTCATCTGGATCAGGCCATAGCCTAAAGTCATTTGCATATGACTTTGGAAGAAACGAAGGAAGGAAGGAAGGAAAGAAGGAAATAAGGAAGGAAGGAAGGAAAGAAGGCAGGCAGGCAGGCAGGTAGGCTGCCTAGCTGGCTGTTCTGAACAAACTAGTCTGTTGCTGGATTGGACTAGTGGCCACCAGTTTGCAAAGAGTATTTTAGCCATTCCAACATAAAATCTAGGTTTCAATCCAGAGTCTAGACCAGATGATTTCCAAGCTTTTTATTTTTGCATTCGGATTAGTAAATTACATTTAGCCCAAGTCTCATTATATGAACCTGTGTTCATTTATAAAGTAAATTCATTTACCACTGTATTAATAAATTTTGAACATTGTAAAACAAATACAAGGACACCAAATGCCACAGACAATCTGATGCATCACTTGGATCCCTCCTTCAGGACCAAAAGGCTTGTTCCCTCAGCTGCTAGAGAAAACCTCCTTGCCCAAGATCAAACCCTATCCCAGTGGCCACTTGCAGGAGTATAAAGTGCTGGTGCCCTCTTAGAACTTGAGGGCTCAGGAGAACTCTGAAAAGCTTTCCCTGCTTCAGAGCTTTCTGTGGGTCAATGGAGGTGTTTATTGTAACTGCACCACAGCCAACATCTCCCTCCTTTCTCCGCCAGTCCTTCCTCTATGCACTCCAATTGCACTCCTCTACAGGTGTTGATCCTGATGATGATTCCTAATAAATTCCTTGCTTATTAAGCTCTATCTCAAAGTCTACTTCCTGGAACTAGATAATTAGAAGTTCTGATATGTCCCCTCTCCCCACAAGGCACTGTCTTACAGACATTTTGGGTTACTCTCATCTCACTTTGGAGAACAATGGTCTAAGCCAGTGCTGCCTGAGAGAATGTTCTGGAATGATAGAAATGCCCAAAATGGCAGCCACTAGCCAACACATGGTTATTGAGCACTTCAATGTGATTAGTTTAAATAAGGAAGTAAACTTTTAAAAATATTTTATTTTAATTTTAATTTAAATAGCTACATGTGACTAGGAATGACAAGTACAGGAATAAGCTACTTGTATCCCAGATGGGCAGATTTAAAGCGTCCGGAGTTGTTACTACTCCTCTTTTTCATTTTGAGAAAGTAAGTGTGCTGTAATGAATATAATATATATGCAGGGAGTCATTTAATTTAATCATTATATGTTGTTAAAAAAAAAAACCTTCATCCTCATGTCAGATAAAATATTCAGTAGCATCCCAGACTGCTTCTTTGAGCTGGAGACAGTCTTTGTGAGTTAGCCAGGGCAAGTGCTCAAGGGGCAGAGATAAGACCTGCCATCTGCTCTGGTTTGATCAGTTCAGTTCTGATGTAAGTGAACATTCCCCAATCAAACAGGTTTTTCTGCACAAACGCTAAGCTTCCATTTAAGAGATCTGACCAAGAATCTGTCTCCTACCCTGGAAAAATGCTGCTGCTAAACCCCAGCAAAACTGCACAGAAATTTATTCATCAGTGACAGCCTAATAATGTGGTGGGTTCCAGGGGTAGAAGGAATCCAAATCCAATTGCCTTATGATCTAAAGCGAGACATACCTAAGCAAGGTGAACCCGGGGAAAACAGTTCCGTTTCCATGAGAGGCACTTCCTCATCTCTCCCTCCACAGCCCTTTTTTCCAGTTTGAAATAATTTCCCAGACTGTGATTATCAGAAGCAAATGGGAGATGCACTCAGACCTAGGAGACAGCAGATACCACCGTGCCCTGGGAGCTGGTGGAGTGGTTTGAAGTGTTAATGCATTATCTACTCCTCTGGAGAAAGGTTAAAGTTTGGGCTTGAATCACAAGTGAAAATGAGGTTGGTGGCCTGGTTGTCGCCCCTCATAGACATTTATCCACAGTATCGAAGCCTGGCCCAGCTGGTGGTCTCGGCTCATCAAAGCAGCAAGGCAAGAGAAAAGGGGGGTTAGAAGCCCAAAGAGCTTTGGAAGTGGAACACTGGCTCACTTTCGCTTAAAATGACAATTAAGCTATGCATGAGTAAGAATTCCTCTCCTAGGGAGCAAGCGAACCACAAGTTTTGCCCTTTCCTTTTCCGAAATGGCCTTGCCTCTGATGTGCCTGTGCCTCTGTGCATGATGACCCTAGTGTGCAGTGCTCTCTCTTCCTTCTTCCTTGGGCTAACTTGAACTTACTAACCAAAATTCAGCTCCTCCTCATGCTTTCATTCACAAAGAGCTCTTGGGTGCCTTCTATGAGCCAAGGGATGCTATGATTACACAAACATTTCTTGGACACAGCCATATAGAGGTCAGACACAGTCCCTGCTCTCATGGAGATTATAATCTGTCAGGAAAGATAGACGCTAATAAAAGCACTGTGAAGGAGGGCAGTAGGATGCAATGAGAAGATACAAGGAAGACGTGAGCAAGTCCAGGGCTTCACAGAAGCTTGGTTAGGGAAGAAATTGTTAAGCTGATGCTCACCGTGATCCATTTCTCCAACCTGAGGCTCAGTCTACCTCAGTGTTGATCAGTATCCTGTGCAAACCTTCATTGTAACATTTACTGTTGTATCATCATATCTTCTAGTACTGAGATTGTCTATTCCCTTCTCTGCATTGCAGCTGTCTATTTATATATGTGGTCATATGACTGCCCACAAACATCCTATTTCTCCTTCCCTCTGGGCACATTTTAGGATTGGGCGCTCTGTGTTGCCTTGGATGTAGTCTTTTGACTTGCTTAAGCCAATAAAATGCAAGCAAAAATGACACGTGTCTCTTCCGGGCAGAGCTTTGAAAGTAAGTGTGCAATTGGCCGTGGTCCTTTTCCCAGGTGTGGGGGAAAGGTGGGATTACATTGTAGATGAAGCTTCCAAAAGCCTGAGTCCCCGGGTACCTAAGGGACAAAGCCCCATCACTGACTTTTCTTGGATGTGAGTATGAACATGAAATAAATGTTGGTCATGTTAAGCCACTGAGATTTGGAAGGGTTGTCTATTTTTGTCAATAATAGTCAACCTCGTCTGGTTGACTATTACAATATGTCAGCCCCCCTCAGGATTGGGAGCTCCTATAAAATAAGAGGTACTTATATATCTTTGTATCACCAGTGCCTAGAACATGGTACATACTCAGTGAATGTTTGTTGAATTAATGTCAAAGTATACTTAGACTGTTTTTAAAAATCAGCCTAATGGAAACTCAGCTCAGATGTCTTTAAAAATGGTGAAATTTGGCCGGGCACGGTGGCTCACGCCTGTAATCCCAGCACTTTGGGAAGCCGAGGCGGGAGGATCACGAGGTCAGGAGATCGAGACCATCCTGGCTAACACGGTGAAACCCCATCTCTACTAAAAATACAAAAAAAATTAGCCAGGCGTGGTGGTGGGCGTAGTCCCAGCTAGTCGGGAAGCTGAGACAGGAGAATGGCGTGAACCCAGGAGGCAGAGCTTGTAGTGAGTGGAGATAGCGCCACTGCACTCCAGCCTGGGCGACAGAGCAAGACTTTGTCTCTAAAAAAGAAAAAAAAAAAAAAAGGTGAAATTGTCAGAAACTGGATCACTGCAGACAGCTAAGATAGGAAATGATTGTTGTGGAATCCGTGGAAGCAATGTCATTGAATGTGATCACGTAGCATATGCTATGATACACAATGTTTATGAAAGTAGTTCAGTTATTTGCTCAGAATGCTGACTTGCATTGAATACAGATAAGAGCAAAGTAAAAAAAAAAAAAAAAAAGGTTAATGATGTCCTGGATCACATCCATTATTTTTGTAATTGCATCTCTATCCAACTGACACTAGGGAGAATTAGCTTCATATTCACAAACCAGGGAGAAGGATAAGTAATTAGGAGAAGAACCAATTCCCCAAAGGTTTTAAATTTGGAATCTACTCAATTACTTCCCCCTTGAAAACTATATCCATTATTTGAAAGCACTTTTCAAGTTTCTGAGTCATCCTATTTATAATACTTTATCTTCAATTACTTTTCTCATTGTATCTTTCATGGAATACATTTCCAATTTCCTGCTTAATTCCCTGTCTACACCCATGAGTATCCCAGGCTAGTCATTTAAGGGTTGGAACATATGTAAAGTAATAATGCAATGCAATATTCCCCCAAATATTTAAGGGACAAATATTTGTTCCTCATTATACCTTGCATTACCCATTAATTTAAAAATAGATTCTTTGCAGAGAGGATAAAAAGAGAATCTGCCATAAATTTGGAAAGAGATATCCTTTTTCAGAATATCTCTGTAAAAAGAAATCATTAATGATGTTAGCCTTTAGAACAGTTTTAATTTACATGTCATTGAGGAATATGAATCACTGTGAATTCTAATTAAAAGGTCATTATTCAAGTCAGTGGTGAGGTAGGCTAATTGCTATAACAAATAGACCTAAACATCTGATGCTCAAAACAATAGAAATTTATTTCTTGCTCACTTGCCCCTGGACCAGTGTTCAGACATTCTGAATACTGTCAGCACTCCTCCACATGGTCATTCCAAGGCTTCTTCCACCATCTCATTGGTCTTTATTCTGATCCCCATCCCATCAGTGGGGACTAAAGAACACAGACCAGCATGCATGGAGGATTTCAGTGGGATGGGCCAAGTAGTAACACTCAGCCCTTCCACTAACATTGTTGTTGGCACAGTTCAATGGGCATATCTGATGCAAGAGAGGCTAAGAAAAAGAAGCAGTGGATTTCAGGAACACCTAGCAATCTTGCTCACAATGAAACTTTGGGTTGATGTACAAATACCAGTGAAATTTAACAAAACAGATAAAAGAGACAGAGATGCAAATGAATTGAGCTTGTTTGCTCATTTGATTGGTGCATCCTAGTTACATCATCAGTCCTGCATGATAAAGTGAGGTTTGACCCAGTTTGATCAATTACATTTTCTCTCCCAGTATCACCACTAGAGTTAGGTAATGCAATACAATATTTATAGACTGTTTGACTATTATACCAGCAGTACTCCAAGTGTGATCTGCAGATATCTAGAAGTCCCTGAGATGCTTTCAGGAGACTAAAGAGGTAAAGAACATTTTTGTGATAATATTAGGCTGTTATTTGCCTTGTCTACTATGTTGACATTTGCACCAATGGTGCAAGATCGATGCCTGACCTTTTAGCATAATTTAAGGTATGAACTTACGGTTAAAAGAGGGATGTGGGAATTAGAGAAGTTTTACTTAAGAATCCTTGATGATGCAGTAAAAATTATATTTTTTAAGTATGAACTCTTGAGTACACATCTTTTTAATATTCTATATGACAAAATGGGAGGTATACATAAAGCACTTTTGATGCATACCCAACTATGATGATTGTCTCAAAGAAAAGTATATGTGAAATTGTTTGAATGGAAATCTGCACTAGCCAATTTCTTCATAAAACAACATTTTTACTTGAAAGAATGGCTGACAGTCATACCATAGTTATTCAAACTTGGGTACTGGCAGACATTTTATGAAAAATGAATGAAGCAGGCTTGTCACTGCTAGTGAAACACATGATAGTATTTATTGCTGTCATTATTGTTATTTATATGATGAAATATGAGCTTTCAACTAAAAATTCAAATTTTAGAAATTTTGGATACTCCACTATGAGCTTAACAACTTCCCAACACTTAAAGACTTCTGATAAAATTGGTGATGATATTAATGAATGTGAATTTTTTTTTTTTTTTGAGACAGTGTCTCGCTCTGTCACCCAGGCTGGAGTGCAGTGGCTCGATCTCGGCTTGCTGCAACCTCTGCCTCCCAGGTTCAAGCAATACTTCTGCCTCGGCCTCCAGTAGCTGGGATTACAGGCACATGCCACCATGCCTGGCTAACTTTTGCATTTTTAGTAGAGACAGTATTTCACCATGTTGGCCAGGCTGGTCTCGAACTCCTGACCTCAGGCAATCTGCCCACCTCAGCCTCCCAAAGTGCTGGAATCATAGGCATGAGCCACCCCGCCCAGCCATTTGTTTTGTTTTTTCTACAGTGAACTGTGTCAGTAATTTGGAAACTCTGCATAACTCAGGAAAACAGTATTTTCCAAATGAACAATACATAATGCTGCAAAATTACACATGGGAAAAAGATTCATCCAAAGTGAAAAAATGACAGACTAATGGATTTTATTGTCACAGAGGAAGAAAATTTTATTAGTATGATTTCAGATTCCACATATCAACTAACTTTAAACAAACTACCATTTTTCAAGTTCTAGTATAGTATCCAAAAATAATGTCCACAAAAAATTATATGAAAATACCGCTAAAATATTCCTCCCTTTTCCAACTACGTAACTGTGTGAGGCCTGATTTTCTTCATATACTTCAACAAAAATAACATAGAACAATAGATGATGGAACGTGGAAGCAGATACGAAAATCCAGCTATCGTCTATTAAGCCAGACCTGAAAGAGATTTGCAAATATCTAAAATAATATCACTCTTCTCACTTACGTATTTTTATTTTGGAAAATGTAGTTATATTTTATAAATTATGTTACATATTAACATATGGTGAATATGTTATTATTTTTTCAATAAACCAAAAATTCCTTTTAGTTTCTCAGTGTATTTTTTGTTTGTTTATTTATATGTTTTTTTTTGAGACGGAGTTTCACTCTTTTCGCCCAGGCTGGAGTGCAATGGCACAATCTCAGCTCACTGCAACCTCTGCTTCCCAGGTTCAAGCGATTCCCCTGCCTCAGCCTCCCAAGTAGCTGGGATTACAGGTGCGTTCCACCACACCCAGCTAATTTTTATATTTTTAGTAGAGACGGGGTTTTGCCATGTTGGCCAACCTGGTCTCAAACTTCTGACCACAGGTGATCCACCCACCTCGGCCTCCCAAAGTGCTGGGATTACAGGCGTGAGCCACCGTGGCTGGTCCTCAGTTTTAATTTCTAATATGGTTAACATAACAAAAGTTCTTTGGGATCCTAGTCTCTTTCATTTTGTTGATGAAGAAATTTTGACATAATTAGGTTTATTCATTCAGGAAATATTGTGTATCTATTACATTTTAGAACCTGTGGGGGTACGAAAATGAATAAAACATAATTTTTGCCATTAAATAACCTAAGACCATGTGTCAATTTTTAGACAGATACACAATAACACAGAAGTTATGTAAGCTCCTGAGACACGTAGCCTCAGAACTGAGAAGGCTATCTGGAGCTAGATAAAAAACATTTGACTTGAGTTTACAATCTGCTTTAAAAATATGGCTTAGTAGATTATATCTCAAAGCCTTAGCGTCCCCATTCCATAAAATGGAGAGCTCGCCTACCTCACAGAGCTGATGTGAGGATAAAATGTAGTGCTTGTGGAACTCTAAAGTGAGATACAAAACAACTATGTCATTATTGTCACTCTTTTCAAGAAATTCAGCTAGTTGATATGATAAAGTGAAGGGAATACATACATCAGTGTTTTCTGTGTTACCATTATAACATCCAAAAACACTAAGTTTTGAAACAAATCTGACTCCAAGGCTTTCATATCAGAGAATGTAGACCCCTTACCTTAGTTCAAATCAAGACAGGACAAGACAGAACACTTTTCCCAAAATTGGTATTAAACTATATGGTCTGCACGGATATCGTGAGTGACTGCTAAAACCCAAGTATGCTATGTCCACAACATTCCTATGATCTGGAAGCTTCCTTTTGTCTATTAAAAGAAGTATTCTGGCCAGGCATGGTGGCTCACACCTGTAATCCCAGCACTTTGGGAGGCTGAGGCAGGCAGATCATGAGGAAAGGAGTTTGAGACCAGCCTGGCCAACATAGTGAAACCCCATCTCCACTAAAAATAAAAAAAATTAGCCAGGCACGACGGCACGTGCCTGTGGTCCCAGCTACTCAGGAGGCTGAGGCAGGAGAATCACTTGAGCACGGGTGGCAGAGGTTGTGGTGAGCCTAGATTGTGCCACTGCACTCCAGCCTGGGCAACAGAGCAAGACTCTGTCTCAAAACTCTTGGCCGGGCACCGTGGCTCATGCCTGTAATCCCAACACTTTGGGAGACCAAGGTGGGTGGATCACTTGAGGCCAGGAGTTCGAGACCAGCCTGGCCAACATATCAAAACTCTGTCTCTACTTAAAAAAAAAAAAAAAAAAATACAAAAAATTAGCTGGATGTGGTGGTGCACGCCTGTAATCCCAGCTACTTGGGAAGCTGAGGCATGAGAATCACTTGAACCTGGAAGGCAGAGGTTGCAGTGAGCCACCACACTCCAGCGAAAGAGCGAGACTCTGTCTCCAAAAAAAAAAAGTATTCTTCAATTAGCTTGAAGTGACCAGTTCTCCAGGACCCCAAACTAGCCCACAGTAATAATCAGTTTCTCATATAAATAATCATAAATTATGTTTAAAATCTGTTTTATAATTTGAGAAATATCTCCATAAAACTCATCCACCCATGCTTTTTTACTCTAATTTGAAAAATCAGCAGTATTTAACGTATTCAGTTAATAAATATGTATTAAGCACCCACTTTGCGTATGGCACTTTGCTAGGCAATGGGGGTGTTAGATAAATGTGATTCTTACTCTCTCAGATCTGAGAGTCTGGCAGAAAAAATAGGCAATGAGCAAAGAAATAGCATAAAATATAATGATTTGTGCTAATATGGGCAAGTTCAATGTTTTGGAAGCACATTTTAAAAGCACCCAATCAGTCTTGTAGAAAGATAAAGTGGAAAGAGTCATCATGGGAGGCTTCCTGGAATAAGAGGTGTTTCCGTCAAGACCTGAAGCGTGAGGGGATATTCAGTCAGGTAAGGAGAAAGGGGAACAGTATTTTAGTCAGAGAGCACAGCTGTTCACACCTTCTTTCCCTCCAGTTGTGACCTAAAGCTCTCCTCCTGTTCAGAGCAATGACCTTCTGGCCACCAAATCTGAGAGATACTTCCTAGCGGTTTCATGTTCATTGACCACTCACATCTGTCTGGCACGAATTCTTTCTTGAAACCCTCATTTCCCTTAGCTTCTGTGACATCACAGTATACTACTTGTCCTCTCGGTACTTTAACTTTCTGTGCTTTTTATAATTCCATCCTCTACTCCCCCATTCAATGTTAACTTTCCTAAAGGCTTGAGCCTATGCTCTCTCTTCTTTATACTTATGTTCTTTCAAAGTCCATAGCTTCAATTATAACTTATACAAGATGTCTTAAAGGTTTTTATGTCTCCGGTATGGACCTTCCCCACTGAGCTCCAGAACGGTGGTTCTTACTGACTGTTTGACCTCTCCTCTTGTACAGATCAAAAGCTCCTCAGATTATCTGTGCAACATCAAACTCATCAACAAATCTGGTCTTCCACAGTTTCCTCTTCAATGACTGTCCCCACCAGCCATCCATTTATCCAGCCAGACTCCTGGGAGTTTTCTTTGGCATGCCCTTTTCTTCTCATGTCTCCTATCTTAATCCACCACCAAGTCCTACCAACTTTATCTCCCAAATATCTCTCAAATCAACCTACAACTCTCTACATCCTCCACAGCCACCCTAATCCAAACCAGACCATCCATTGCCTGGATTACTACAACAGCCCTGCCAAATGCTTTACCCAAATACTTTCAGCCTCCCTCTGCCAATTCCCACTGCAAACAGAATGATCTTGAAATATTCTATTCTACTAACTCTGCCTAAAATGTGTCCCTGACTCTGAACTTCCTTTAATACAGAGATACACAGTCCTTACCATAGCCCACAAAGCCTTGCATGATCTGACTTGCCGCCTATTCATTTCAGCCACACTGATTTTCTTCCAGTTCTTCATTATTATAAGGTTACCTTGCTGAATAGGACTTTGTAAATCTTGGGGGTTTTTTGGTTAGGAATAACCTTCTTCCTCCTTCTTCTAGCTAATGCTGATCATCCCCATCACTTTACCAGAGACTTTTTTTAACCTGGTTGACAAGGTCATTAAGCTCTCGTAGCATTATATTTCTCCCTATTCTTGTTCTAATATCATTGATTTGATCATTTAATGATCATTTAATAATCATCTTCCCATAAGGACTGAGATTCCTTCTGGGCTTATCCTTTGTATCCCCCAAAGTTTAATATAGGGCCAGGCTGAGTGAATAGATTTTTTTTCAATTAATTAATATATGTGAAAAGGCTCAACAGAAGAGCAGGAAAAATGCATGCATGAAAGGCTGGGAAGAGTTCAGTAAAGATGAAGCCTCTAGGAAAGAAAGAGGAAGGTGGAAGGAAAAGAGTGAGTAAGGGTTAAGGCTGGAGAGTCTCACGTGAGTCCAGGCAAACAGCCACAATAAGGAGTGAAATGAAAAGTCCCTGCATTGGTTTCGACAAGGGAGTAAGATGATCAAATCTGCATCACTTTGGCTTCTGTGTGAATACATAGGAAAATTCAATTCTAGAGACAGAGAGAAGACTTCAGCTATTCGGACACCTGGGAAATGAATGATTCATTGGGACATATAGACTAACAGTGGTGGCAGTAGGAATAGAGAAAATTGGATTGGTTTGGAAAACAGAACATGAGGAGGACTCAGCAAGCCTGTGACCTCTCTTTTCCAAATGCTTCTATAATCACCTACTAATTTCAAAACCCTAGACTGTGTCTCTTCTGGCAGAGACTTGAATTTCCTGAAAGCAGCCCAGGTCTCTCCTATAATCTTATATTTCCTCTTAAGTATGTCTTTGTAGATCACACTCCCTGGTAGAGAACACAGAAGCAAGGTCCTAATAGTTCTTCTAGCTCCTTGCCTTGTGCTAACGTTATGCCATCTGTCCCAATTATTGGGTTAATAAATAGCTTTTTAAAGTGCTTTTAATTTTTTAATTATCTATAACATTCTTCAAATATCTGAACTCAATCCTAATAGTATTCTTAAGAGTTCATTCCATTTATACATTTTATTGCAAGTATCAATCCTTTTAAATTTACCTGATTAAATTTTACCTTTCATCTGTTCACATTTTTTCTCACACCACAGTTCATCAAAGAGTACCCTTCATTCAACCTTCCACCATCAATTTAGCATCTATTTTGTGCTAGACATTTTCTGGGCACTGCAGATAAAATGACGAATAATACATGGCTCTTAACTTCAATGAGTCTTAGTCTAGTGGAAAAGATAGGAATATAAAGAAGCATTTAATCTATTTAATATATTTAAATTTTGCCCTATAAATGTACTAAAGACATATAAACACATGTTTTCAAAGCCCCAAGACCTCTCCTGGAGAATGCTTCATATAAGAGAGGTCTTTTGTTCTTAATCTTAAAGGATGCATAGAGTGTGACATGCAAAGAACATACGTGAAAGGCATGGAAGAGAGAACAGGACATTAAAGTCATGACATATACAATAATGTGATCTGATCAGATTTGTTTTTAGGAAATAATTCCAGCAGTCACCATTGGTTAATCAGCTGCCTCATGGTTTTCTTCCTCATTGGTATTATTTAGGATTATACTATGAATTTCTTTTAGAACATCTCTCTTTAGTATTTTCTTCTTCTTTTTTTTTTTTTTTTTTTTTTTTGAGATGGAGTCTTGCTCTAGTCACCCAGGATGGAGTGCAGTGGCGCGATCTTGGCTCACTACAAGCTCCGCCTCCCGGGTTCATGCCATTCTCCTGCCTCAGCCTCCCGAGTAGCTGGGATTATAGGCGCCCACCACCACGCCCAGCTAATTTTTTGTATTTTTAGTAGAGACAGGGTTTCACCATGTTAGCCAGGATGGTCTCGATCTCCTGACCTTGTGATCCGCCTGCCTCAGCCTCCCAAAGTGCTGGGATTACAGGCATGAGTCACCGCGCCTGGCCTAGTATCTTCTCTTTTAGGAAAAAAAAAAAAAAAACTAGTAAGAACAGCAGGATATACTGTTTCCTACACTTGTTTCACTAGACCAACCAGAATGACTTCTGTAGAACTTTGCTGATATGTCCTGAGTTGCTTTACATCAGCACTGGGTTGAGTCACTAAATCTGGCAGTGGGTCTTCAACAAGACAATTCTTCATTTCTGAATAAAACTGCGCTTAGCTCACCAATTCCTAAAATCAGTTCAGGAGACAATTACATTGCAGCAACTCAAAAGAAAAAGAAAAAATATACTAACATGAATCACACATGCCCCAAGTGCCATATATACCATTTGAAGAAAAAAAAAAACTTTTTTTTTTTTTTTTTTACCACTTCACTATTTAATTACAAGCAAAGTCCTCTGTGGTTCTCCTTGGTCTCCTCTCTCTAAAAAAAAAAAAAAGAAGAAGAAAAAGGAAAATCACTTCCACCATTAACTCCTAATCTAAAAAGTAAATTCTGCCTTAAATAAAAATCTGGGTCTTTCTACTAAGCTAATTTAGTGTTCGCATCTTGTTATTGAATGATCTTAAACTTCTAGGGTCCCCACTCTATATATTTGTCAGCATCTCTCCTTCATATCCCAAAAGCCCACACACAGAAATACTTGCTCTCTCTTCATCCACTGGATGAACTCTTAATTCTCCTACCTCCATGAACCCTATGGCTGTCCCCCAACATAGGAGAAACTAAGGAATTCTTAAAAAACATGAAGAGAAAATGCCCCTTAATGAGACCAACAGCTCATCAGCCACTGTCTCCAGGGAAACCCACAAATGTGCCCCAGCTCAATCAGCATTCTCATTAGCTACAATGGGAAGAAAAAGAACCGAGAGAGAAGGGTTAAGAGCAATTGTCTGCCACTGCCATGAAAAGACAGGTTTTTTAAGGCTTCGATTGGTCCCTATTGAAACTGTCATTCTCAGATTACAGCCAGCAGTACCAGGAGCACCCAGAAACCCAGAGAAAATCACCAAGCTGGTTTCTGTCTGGTTTCTGGGAATGACATGCAACCTGTCAGCAGGCATCTTAGCCCATTGAGCCCAGCAGCTGGGGTGGTGGTGGCAGCTACCCTGCTTGACAGCACCCTCTCCAGAGGCCCTGTATCATTACAGTCTGCCCTTCTGCTGGGGTAGAATTAATTTGTTGTGACTGTGTGACAGTTCTGACGACTACACAGTTTGAGGCAAGGAGCTGGGTCACACGCTGCTACATGCATGGGCTGTCACTAACTGCTCCACTAAAACCAGACAAAACCTTGTCAGGAGAGACCAACTCCTCTGGAGACAGAGGTAAGAGACTCAACTCATGGCCTGCTCATGAGGGTTTTGTTCAGTTCAAGGACAGCATCAACTGACAAGAGGACTTACTCAATGTTACAGGGAGACACAATCAATGCCAGCAAGAGGAAGGAGGCAGAGAGGCAGAAAGGGGAAAACACACCCAGACAAATTTGAGAGTGCTGAAGGAGACAGGATGTTAAGAGGTGGCAAAAGAAGACAGTGTCCTCACTTTGGAAAATCGATGACATAAACTCCCAAATCACACCTATTTCACAGTCATAAAAGCTCCACCAAGAAACTAAAGCAATCAACCTTAGTGTTACTTAGTACAGTATCTTCTCTATGCTTAACACTGTGCTAAGTATTATAAAAGCTACAAAAACACAACACATGACCCCTAACTTTAGCAACCTTACAATTTCGCTGTTGAGATAAGACATGCTCTCATAAAAATACACAATGTGGTCAACATACCCCTCTTTCCTCAGGCCTATACTCCCAGTGGGAACCTGAAGACCTAATTCAACCTGCAGAAAGAGGAGAGGACTCAAAGGACAGAGAGAGGCACAGTGTGAAGAAATCACAGGGAAGTTACCCCATAGCTCCTTTAAGAAATAACTTTGCCCATCCTTGGGCTACTACAGGAGGTCAAGATTCTTGCTGTCCTTTACTCTCTTTTGGCTACAGGAGGTCAAGATTCTTGCTGTCCTTTCCTCCCTTTTTGGCTGTACCTGAGGAAAGTCCCTCCAGGTCCCCAGACTTGGGTGTTAATTGACACACAGTTCCACATGGCTAGGGAGGCCTCAGGAAACTTACAACTATGGCGGAGGGGAAGCATGCATGCCTTACATGGTGGCAGGCAAGAGGGAGCACGTGAAGGAGGAACTGTCAAACACTTATAAAACTGTCAGATATCCTGAGAACTACTATCACAAGAACAGCATAGGGGAAACCACACCCCCATGATTCAATCACCTTCCACCGGGTCCCTCCCTCGACACATAGGGATTATGGGGATTACAAATCAGGATGAGATTTGGGTAGGGATTCAGAGCCAAACCATATCAGTGAGCTTGCACACTTTTCATGCTATTACGGTGATGTGCTATTTAACTTACTCTTCCTTCTGCAAGTTGTCAGACTCAGGGATCCTGACAACTTTGTTAAACCCCAGGTTTCTTCCTCTTCTGTTCTCTCCATCCCCTAACCAACCTAAGCATATGCAAGAAAGTGATAGGAACAACCTGAGTTTGTCCAAGTTAAAGAGATGGGCTTTGAGTTGTAAACACTGACCCTGAAACCCAACAGTGGATTTATTAGCTATGTAAATTTGGTCAACTTATTTAGTCTGAGTTTCTATTTTCTTAACTGCAAGATTAATGTAAAAAATAAACATATGAAAGTACCTAGCATGGTATCTGGTACTTAGTAGGTAATTAATAAATGTTGGCCAGGCACAGTGGCTCATGCATGTAATTGCAGCACTTTGGGAGGCCAAGGCAGGAGGATGACTTGAGCCCAAGTTCAAAACCGGCCTAAAACATAGTGAGACCCCCATGTCTACAAAAAATTTTAAAAAGTTAGCCAGACGTGGTGGTGTGTGGGAGGCTGAGGCTGGAGGATCACTTGAGCCCAGGAGGCTGAGGCTGCAGTGAGTTGTGATTGTGCCACTGTACTCCAGCCTGAGTAAAAGAGTGAGAACCTCCCTCAAAAAACAACAACAACAACAAAATGTTGGTTTCTTTTTGTTTTAATCCTCTACTAGTAACACTGAATGCCCAATTAAGTGTAAATTTGTATGTACAGTCTTTATTCTTAATTAGTACACTTGATCCCCATTATTCACAGAGTCCATATTTGGGAGTTGACCTACTCACTATAATTTATTTGTAACCCCAAAATCAATACTTGCAGCACTACTAAAACCCTATGACTTTATTACTTGATTTGGGGCTATACCCACATATATGCACAGAGTGACAAAAAATTTAAGTCACCTAATGGGCACATTCTTCACTGAGGCTGAATAAAGTGACACCCTGCCTTCTTGTTTCACCTCTTGTGCAGTAAATGAGTATTTTTCACAGTCTGTTTTAGGGATACATTTTTTGCATTTTCATGCTTTTTGTTGGTGATTTTGCTGCTTAAAATGGCCCCTAGGTGTGCCTGTAATCCCAGCTACTTTGGAGGCTGATGCAGGAGAATCACTTGAATCTGGGAGACAGAGATTGCAGTGAGCCGAGTTCGCACCACTGCACTCCAGCCTGGGCAACAGAACGAGACTCTGTCTGAAAAAAAAAAAAAAAAAAAAAAAAGATGACCCCTAAGCATAGTGCTGAAGTGCTGTCTAATGTTCCTAAGCATAAGGAGGCTGTGATGTGCCTTATGCAGAAAATGCATATGTTAGATAAGATTCTTTCAGGCATGAGTTACAGCACTCAGTTACAGCACTGCTAGCTATGAGTTTAACATTAATGAATTGACACCACATATTAAATAAGGTGTTTTTAAACAAACCCACATAAAACAAGGTTATGAATTGATCGGTTGTCAAAAGTGTTGTAACCAGAGGCCCACAGGAACCTAACTCTGCATTTCCTCTAGGAGCAGTGGGTTCAGTACTTGCTAATTCAGTGTTTGTAGTAATATCAGAGAACATAACCGCCAAGAATGATGAGAACTGATGCATGTCTTTTTCTCATTTAATTTCCACACTGATTCTCTGAGGCAAGAAGCTAATTAGCAGAGTCCATAATTGCATTATGAAAAAGAAAAAAACATTCACTTGATTTGGGTCTTGAAGGGTCTTAAGTACAAAAGAGCTTGGGAGAGAGGAGAGGTGCATGGCAAAGTGAATCGGCAGGATCTGTTCATCGCAAAGTAAAGGGCTTCACTTACCAGATCATGAGGTGAATGTTGGGACTTTGTGGGACATTTTTACTTCTGGTACCTTCCTCAGTATTATTTATAAATCATTTTGGATGACTAGATGGATTATATTCATTTTTCTTTCCCTCAAATCTCCTCTAATGAGCTTAAGCATTGGTACTGCCTTGATCTATAATTAGTAAGATAGCAGGTGATACACTAATCTGGGATGAATTTCCCAAACCAGAGTCTGATGAGATATCAAAGGCATCAGAGTTCTTTTTATCTAGTCAACCTCTCAGCTAACTCAGGCAAGAAGCATAAAAAGATTCAGTTTGTCTCTATCTGGTCATTATCTTTTCTTTAATGTATTTTCCTACCCTGAACACACACCTTCTCTTGGACAGTGTTAGGAATATAGACAACTCTAAATAAAATTCCATTCTTTCAGGAAAGTTTAGAGTCATTTTCTTAGGGACAAGAGGGGAACTTGATAGGCATCTGTTTCAATTCCCTCTATTTCAAATGAGAACTCTAAAGCTCTGGGAGTTCATGAGACAGACCGGGGACTACAGCCTGTTTCTTCCACCAGTTGAATGGAGTTTCCATGCCTATAGCAATTATGTGTGCAGATTTTCCAGAAAAACCCTAATTTTTAAAATGTTTGGTTCCATATCTTTGCTCTAAGAGTACTGATGCCTGTTAGTCTCTGGGCTCTGAATTTTGGGTCTGATGATAAGGTCACCACAATTATTATATCATGTTTTCTCTAAGTGATAGGAAGACTTTTCTTAGCTCTCATCCTCTTGCGGCAAATTCATCCAGGCCTGTGGCATCCATTGTCACATCTGTGGGTATGATCCCCAAATCAAGTAATAAAGTCATAGGATTTTAGTAGCCAGATGAGTCATTTTACTGATAATGATGAAATTAAGTCCCCAAGAGGCCAAATCATAACTGAAATGACACAGCTAGCAAGAGATAGTGTCAGAATGTAACATAGGCATCTAAAAATATTATGAATATATAAAGAACTTGGTTGATATTAACTTGCTAGTTTAATATCACAATTGGTCTAAAGATTGCAAGAACCTTCAAAGCAGCATTAGTAATATATTCATACAAAACAAACATAATGGTTAAGACCTTTATTTGTCTCCAAATTGCGAGGCAATAGGCTCTGATTTTCTCATTAGAGTAATATTTATTGACCTATATCACCACGGAAAATGATTACCCTGAACACCTGCCTGCAAAAACAACCATGAAAACATTTATCAGGATTTGTATAACAAAAGGAACACTTTCAATGAAACACAAATACTTGGTCTACATTTTATTAGCACTTAAAACTCAATTATCATTTCACACCAGAAGTGAAGGCAGTGACATTGACAGGCTTTTAGCAATAAACCTACATACACAATTCTAGCTCTTAGGTCACTTGAAGAGCCTTCTCAAGCTGCTAGAGGCCAGCAGATCACATTGTAGGAAGAATTGTTCTAAATGATTAAGGAATCTGTACCACTAAAGAAAAGCATTGTTTAAAAGGCAAACTGTTTTCCAAATTAGGGGGTGCCAGACAATGGAAGAGTATAAGAATTATCATCCTATTGCTCTCCCCCAACAAAGGATGCTCTGATAACTGGACTTTTTAGCTGCTTGCACAAAATAACTGAATTGCGGCAACAACCTCCCTGACTCATAATTCTTATCCTTCTAATCCATCCTACATTCTTCTGCCAGATATCTTGGCCTGAAATATCATGTTAATCATGCCAGCTCCTGCTCAAAATCCTCAGTGATCCAAAGGCCCAGAAAGTCACAGCTATTAGAAAGTATCATCTGGGACAAAACACTATTCTTGCATTCATGGCCTTCTGGGGACCTGTGGTCACAGGAAGATAAAGACCAACTTGGAAGGTTTTATCATCCTACTGCAGTCAAAAAGCCAAATGGTTTACAGAGAGGTTGATCTTCTGCTTCCATTTACCTGGGATCTCTCAGTTTGTGTCTGTTATCACAGCTAATAGCACCTCTGCTTGGTTTTCAAAAGTGTCCTGGTTTGGACAAAAAATTTTATAACCTTAGTTATAGGCATTATGATACCACATGCCTGAGACCATTATAAACATTTTTTTACCAAAAGTTATAGACACTACAAGGACCTAATAACAGCTTATCACCCTCTTCTCATCTCATCCTCCACCCAGCACTGCATCGTAAGCATGAGTGAGGAGGATCATCATCAGGGCCAGCAGAGTAAAACACCTAGCTGATGCAAAGTTTACTCCCACCCCATCGTGAGGTTCCTTCCCATCTTTTCCTGGTATGCTCTTAACATCTTGTGATTCTCCAACCAAAAACACAGAAGGATTCATACCTGACAACACATCTTGATGCTCGACTGCCTCTGGAATGTCCAGTTTCACTAGGTCAGCAACTAAGCACCCAGAATCACACCAGCCCCATATATTAGACAGGGAAGAGGCACATGCTTTCCACTACCTAGGAGAAGGAGCTTGTCACCAAGAGACCCTGGCTAATAGATTTAAAAAGAGAAAAATATAGGCCAGAAAGTATAATCTTCTTAATCCTGGAACATTTACAACTCCATATATTTGATGTTTCTATGGAAAACCTAGAATATTGCCCCTATCTATTCCTACTGAAGTTGCTCTAACAAAAAAGAATTCTAAAATAGAATTGAGTTCCCTCAAATATTATGAAAATAAGCTTTCATGGTCCTATTGTCCTATTTTATGTATTTCTTCCCAATCTTTGTCTTGCCTAAAAAGTTTTCACAGTCTGCATATAGTATATATAAAATTTTATATCAAGCTTTAATCAAAACTTCTTTATATAGTTGCCAATTATAATTATAAAAGCATCTCAATGTTTTTTAATTGATACATTACAATTTAATAATTTACCTGGTTTTACATTTAATTTCCTTCCATGTTTCTACAATTGCAAGGCATTTGGCTAAGCACTGGGAATAGTAAAATTTAAAAAAATAAAAATAAATGTTTTTATTAAGTACAGAATAGTGGACTCTTTTGGAAGACTAAATTTGAATTCTTGAGATACATTTTAATAGCTCTGGTACCATCATCACATATTAATCACAAACTTTAAGAAAATCAAAAAGAGAATAAGAAAATGAGGAAGAGAAGAGAAGGAAGAAGAGGACAGAGGGAAAGGGAGTAGGTAATGACAGAGCAGGGAGAAAACAGGAGGGAAGGACTTATAATTACAAGGATAAATTGAGCGTCTTACTTCTGTTCTGACATTTGCTTCATGTAAATGATGGAAATACCGTACCAATTCATTTGAATACATGTCAAGTCCTTCCATGAATTATAATAAATGTCAGCATCATTCTAGTATTTAAAAACAAAAGCTATCTATAATTCAGCCATGACTCTTTCCCTATTGTCTACTCCATCATGTAAAATAGCCATTGCCTGGCCTTTAAGGTCTTATACACTCAGCCCAACAACCAAACTAATTTTTCTCCTTTTGTGTGCATAAAACCTCATCTCCAATCAGGGATACTTATTGAGAAACAAACATGGAGAGTTTGCATTTTCAGTAATGCAGGAATAGCTTTTATTAAAATAAACTTCTCACAGCTAAGAATTATAATCTCAGGATTAATTTTTTTAAACTAAAGAACTATTTAAAGGCACAAGAAAATAACAAAAAAATGCATAAATTGAAAGGTAGTAGACCTTGGAAAAAAGGGAACTGAACTGGGTGTGATCATCACTTTGATAGCTTTTCTTTTAAGAGAACTTCCCAGTCCAAGGGATGTTAGACAAATAGAATTCAAGCAGAATTATAGCCTTAACGGCTTGAAGTATCTGAGGACAGAGTTCACAGCCACCAGAGCGGCTGGCAATAAAGAAAGGAAATTCAAGTAAAGGAAGGATCCCCAAAATTTGCATGTAAACTCCCCTCAAATCTTTGTCTGATTTTTACATGACTTTTGTGCACACACACACACACACACACAAAGACACAAGAAACCCAGCAGAGAGCAACAGCTAAAAGGCTAAAAGAGTAGAGCAGAAATGCCTGGTGCTGCCCACTGCACAGTAGGAAGAATTTGAAGTTTAGGTGTTTCCAAGGAAGAGGGTTTGGGTAAACATCTTCAGTTTTCCACTAAAACCCCAGAAGGGCATATTTTAGGATGAAAATGTTTGTCTCTGAATTAAGGAATTTACCCTAGTAATACTAAGGGCAAAATCAACAGACCCACCTTAATAACACCAAGCTTCCAAGGAGATCAGCCAGTCATGTAATCACCTACATAAACAAAAACCAATACTCTTCACTGGAAGATAAAAACACCCAGAGATTTTACAATACATCACCCATAATGTCCAGTATATAGTAAAGAAACAGTAGACATGCAAAGAGTCAGGAGAATGTGACCCACTATCAAGAAAAAAGATAGTCAATAGAAATTGATCCTGAGATGACCTAAAGGTTGGAATTACAAAACAAGGACTTTAAAGCACCTGCTTTAACACTGTCAAGGACTTAAAGGAAAAACTTGTCAGAATGGCTATACAAATAAGAAGATCAACTGGGAGATAGAAGATATAAAAAGAACCAAAGGGAAACACTAGAACTGAAAAAGGGGGGAACGGCTGAAATTTTAAAACTCACTGAAAGGGCTTAACAGCAGAAAAAGGGGCTACATAGGCTGCAGAAAAAATAAAAGCCAGTGAACTTAAAATAATAGTCAGTAAAAGTAATTCAACATGAAGAATAGAGAGAATAGAGATTCAGAACAGCAAAATAAAGCTACAGTGGCCTATGGGGCAATATTAAGTTATCAAACACAAATAATTACACTCTCAGAAGCATAGGAGAGGAAATGAGGAAGAAAAAATACTTGGAGAAATTATCACTAAAAACTTTCTCAAATATGGTTAAAAAAATTAACTTACTGTTTCAAGAGAATATGTAATCCCAAGCAAAATTTTTAAAACAAACCCATATCTAGAAACTTCACAAACTTTTAAACTAAAGGTAAAAAAAAAAAAAAAAGAATCTTAACAGCATTTTGTGAGAGGGGGAAAGACACATTAAATACAGGAAAATGACAATAAAAATGAAGACTAACTTGTCATTAGTAATAGCAGAGGCCAGAAGAATAATATTTTTAACTGCAAAATAAAGGAGAAGGGGGAGGTGGATGTACCAACCCAGAAATCTATATCAAGTGAAAATATTTTTCTTTTTTTTTTATTTATTTTTTTTATTATACTTTAAGATTTAGGGCAAATGTGCACATTGTGCAGGTTAGTTACATATGTATACATGTGCCATGCTGGTGCGCTGCACCCACTAACTCGTCATCTAGCATTAGGTATATCTCCCAATGCTATCCCTCCCCCCTCCCCCCACCCCACAACTGTCCCCAGAGTGTGATATCCCCCTTCCTGTGTCCATGTGATCTCATTGTTCAATTCCCACCTATGAGTGAGAATATGCAGTGTTTGGTTTTTTGTTCTTGCGATAGTTTACTGAGAATGATGATTTCCAATTTCATCCATGTCCCTACAAAGGACATGAACTCATCATTTTTTATGGCTGCATAGTATTCCATGGTGTATATGTGCCACATTTTCTTAATCCAGTCTATCATTGTTGGACATTTGGGTTGGTTCCAAGTCTTTGCTATTGTGAATAATGCCGCAATAAACATATGTGTGCATGTGTCTTTATAGCAGCATGATTTATAGTCCTTTGGGTATATATCCAGTAATGGGATGGCTGGGTCAAATGGTATTTCTAGTTCTAGATCCCTGAGGAATCGCCACACTGACTTTCACAATGGTTGAACTAGTTTACAGTCCCACCAACAGTGTAAAAGTGTTCCTATTTCTGCACATCCTCTCCAGCACCTGTTGTTTCCTGACTTTTTAATGATTGCCATTCTAACTGGTGTGAGATGATATCTCATAGTGGTTTTGATTTGCATTTCTCTGATGGCCAGTGATGATGATCATTTTTTCGTGTGTTTTTTGGCTGCATAAATGTCTTCTTTTGAGAAGTGTCTGTTCATGTCCTTCACCCACTTTTTGATGGGGTTGTTTGTTTTTTTCTTGTAAATTTGTTTGAGTTCATTGTAGATTCTGGATATTAGCCCTTTGTCAGATGAGGAGGTTGCGAAAATTTTCTCCCATTTTGTAGGTTGCCTGTTCACTCTGATGGTAGTTTCTTTTGCTGTGCAGAAGCTCTTTAGTTTAATTAGATCCCATTTGTCAATTTTGTCTTTTGTTGCCATTGCTTTTGGTGTTTGGGACATGAAGTCCTTGCCCATGCCTATGTCCTGAATGGTAATGCCTAGGTTTTCTTCTAGGTTTTTTATGGTTTTAGGTCTAACGTTTAAATCTTTAATCCATCTTGAATTGATTTTTGTATAAGGTGTAAGGAAGGGATCCAGTTTCAGCTTTCTACATATGGCTAGCCTGTTTTCCCAGCACCATTTATTAAATAGGGAATCCTTTCCCTATTGCTTGTTTTTCTCAGGTTTGTCAAAGATCAGATAGTTGTAGGTATGTGGCATTATTTCTGAGGGCTCTGTTCTGTTCCATTGATCTATATCTCTGTTTTGGTACCAGTACCATGCTGTTTTGGTTACTGTAGCCTTGTAGTATAGTTTGAAGTCAGGTAGTGTGATGCCTCCAGCTTTGTTCTTTTGGCTTAGGATTGACTTGGCGATGCGGGCTCTTTTTTGGTTCCATATGAACTTTATAGCAGTTTTTTCCAATTCTGTGAAGAAAGTCATTGGTAGCTTGATGGGGATGGCATTGAATCTGTAAATTACCTTGGGCAGTATGGCCATTTTCATGATATTGATTCTTCCTACCCATGAGCATGGAATGTTCTTCCATTTGTTTGTATCCTCTTTTATTTCCTTGAGCAGTGGTTTGTAGTTCTCCTTGAAGAGGTCCTTCATATCCCTTGTAAGTTGGATTCCTAGGTATTTTATTCTCTTTGAAGCAATTGTGAATGGGAGTTCACTCATGATTTGGCTCTCTGTTTGTCTGTTGTTGATGTATAAGAATGCTTGTGATTTTTGTACATTGATTTTGTATCCTGAGACTTTGCTAAAGTTCCTTATCAGCTTAAGGAGATTTTGGGCTGAGACAATGGGGTTTTCTAGATATACAATCATGTCTTCTGCAAACAGGGACAATTTGACTTCCTCTTTTCCTAATTGAATACCCTTTATTTCCTTCTCCTGCCTAATTGCCCTGGCCAGAACTTCCAACACTATGTTGAATAGGAGTGGTGAGAGAGGGCATCCCTGTCTTATGCCAGTTTTCAAAGGGAATGCTTCCAGTTTTTGCCCATTCAGTATGATATTGGCTGTGGGTTTGTCATAGATAGCTCTTATTATTTTGAAATATGTCCCATCAATACCTCATTTATTGAGAGTTTTTAGCATGAAGGGTTGTTGAATTTTGTCAAAGGCTTTTTCTGCATCTATTGAGATAATCATGTGGTTTTTGTCTTTGGCTCTGTTTATATGCTGGATTACATTTATTGATTTGCATATATTGAACCAGCCTTGCATCCCAGGGATGAAGCCCACTTGATCATGGTGGATAAGCTTTTTGATGTGCTGCTGGATTCGGTTTGCCAGTATTTTATTGAGGATTTTTGCATCAATGTTCATCAAGGATATTGGTCTAAAATTCTCTTTTTTGGTTGTGTCTCTGCCCGGCTTTGGTATCAGAATGATGCTGGCCACATAAAATGAGTTAGGGAGGATTCCCTCTTTTTCTATTGATTGGAATAGTTTCAGAAGGAATGATACCAGTTCCTCCTTGTACCTCTGGTAGAATTCGGCTGTGAATCCATCTGGTCCTGGACTCTTTTTGGTTGGTAAACTATTGATTATTGCCACAATTTCAGATCCTGTTATTGGTCTATTCAGAGATTCAACTTCTTCCTGGTTTAGTCTTGGGAGAATGTATGTGTCGAGGAATGTATCCATTTCTTCTAGATTTTCTAGTTTATTTGTGTAGAGGTGTTTGTAGTATTCTCTGATGGTAGTTTGTATTTCTATGGGATCGGTGGTGATATCCCCTTTATCATTTTTTATTGTGTCTATTTGATTCTTCTCTTTTTCTTTATTAGTCTTGCTAGTGGTCTATCAATTTTGTTGATCCTTTCAAAAAACCAGCTCCTGGATTCATTGATTTTTTGACGGGTTTTTTGTGTCTCTATTTCCTTCAGTTCTGCTCTGATTTTAGTTATTTCTTGCCTTCTGCTAGCTTTTGAATGTGTTTGCTCTTGCTTTTCTAGTTCTTTTAATTGTGATGTTAGGATATCAATTTTGGATCTTTCCTGCTTTCTCTTGTGGGCATTTAGTGCTATAAATTTCCCTCTACACACTGCTTTGAATGCGTCCCAGAGATTCTGGTATGTTGTGTCTTTGTTCTTGTTGGTTTCAAAGAACATCTTTATTTCTGCCTTCATTTCGTTATGTATCCAGTAGTCATTCAGGAGCAGGTTGTTCAGTTTCCATGTAGTTGAGCAGCTTTGAGTGAGATTCTTAATCCTGAGTTCTAGTTTGATTGCACTGTGGTCTGAGAGATAGTTTGTTATAATTTCTGTTCTTTTACATTTGCTGAGGAGAGCTTTACTTCCAAGTATGTGGTCAATTTTGGAATAGGTGTGGTGTGGTGCTGAAAAAAATGTATATTCTGTTGATTTGGGGTGGAGAGTTCTGTAGATGTCTATTAGGTCCACTTGGTACAGAGCTGAGTTCAATTCCTGGGTATCCTTGTTAACTTTCTGTCTCATTGATCTGTCTAATGTTGACAGTGGGGTGTTAAAGTCTCCCATTATTAATGTGTGGGAGTCTAAGTCTCTTTGTAGGTCACTCAGGACTTGCTTTATGAATCTGGGTGCTCCTGTATTGGGTGCATATATATTTAGGATAGTTAGCTCTTCTTGTTGAATTGATCCCTTTACCATTATGTAATGGCCTTCTTTGTCTCTTTTGATCTTTGTTGGTTTAAAGTCTGTTTTATCAGAGACTAGGATTGCAACCCCTGCCTTTTTTTGTTCTCCATTTGCTTGGTAGATCTTCCTCCATCCTTTTATTTTGAGCCTATGTGTATCTCTGCACATGAGATGGGTTTCCTGAATACAGCACACTGATGGGTCTTGACTCTTTATCCAATTTGCCAGTCTGTGTCTTTTAATTGGAGCATTTAGCCCATTTACATTTAAAGTTAATATTGTTATGTGTGAATTTGATCCTGTCATTATGATGTTAGCTGGTTATTTTGCTCGTTAGTTGATGCAGTTTCTTCCTAGTCTCGATGGTCTTTACATTTTGGCATGATTTTGCAGTGGCTGGTACCGATTATTCCTTTCCATGTTTAGTGCTTCCTTCAGGAGCTCTTTTAGGGCAGGCCTGGTGGTGACAAAATCTCTCAGCATTTGCTTGTCTGTAAAGTATTTTATTTCTCCTTCACTTATGAAGCTTAGTTTGGCTGGATATGAAATTCTGGGTTGAAAATTCTTTTCTTTAAGAATGTTGAATATTGGCCCCCACTCTCTTCTGGCTTGTAGGGTTTCTGCCGAGAGATCCGCTGTTAGTCTGATGGGCTTCCCTTTGAGGGTAACCCGACCTTTCTCTCTGGCTGCCCTTAACATTTTTTCCTTCATTTCAACCTTGGTGAATCTGACAATTATGTGTCTTGGAGTTGCTCTTCTCAAGGAGTATCTTTGTGGCGTTCTCTGTATTTCCTGAATCTGAACGTTGGCCTGCCTTGCTAGATTGGGGAAGTTCTCCTGGATAATATCCTGCAGAGTGTTTTCCAACTTGGTTCCATTCTCCCCATCACTTTCAGGTACACCAATCAGACATAGATTTGGTCTTTTCACATAGTCCCATATTTCTTGGAGGCTTTGCTCATTTCTTTTTATTCTTTTTTCTCTAAACTTCCCTTCTCGCTTCATTTCATTCATTTCATCTTCCATTGCTGATACCCTTTCTTCCAGTTGATCGCATTGGCTCCTGAGGCTTCTGCATTCTTCACGTGGTTCTCGAGCCTTGGTTTTCAGCTCCATTAGCTCCTTTAAGCACTTCTCTGTATTGGTTATTCTAGTTATACAGTCTTCTAAATTTTTTTCAAGTTTTCAACTTCTTTGCCTTTGGTTTGAATGTCCTCCCGTAGCTCAGAGTAATTTGATCATCTGAAGCCTTCTTCTCTCAGCTCGTCAAAGTCATTCTCCATCCAGCTTTGTTCTGTTGCTGGTGAGGAACCGCGTTCCTTTGGAGGAGGAGAGGCGCTCTGCGTTTTAGAGTTTCCAGTTTTTCTGTTCTGTTTTTTCCCCATCTTTGTGGTTTTATCTACTTTTCGACTTTGATGATGGTGATGTACAGATGGGTTTTTGGTGTGGATGTCCTTTCTGTTTGTTAGTTTTCCTTCTAACAGACAGGACCCTCCGCTGCAGGTCGGTTGGAATACCCTGCGGTGTGAGGTGTCAGTGTGCCCCTGCTGGGGGGTGCCTCCCAGTTAGGCTGCTCAGGGGTCAGGGGTCAGGGACCCACTTGAGGAGGCAGTCTGCCGGTTCTCAGATCTCCAGCTGCGTGCTGGGAGAACCACTGCTCTCTTCAAAGCTGTCAGACAGGGACATTTAAGTCTGCAGAGGTTACTGCTGTCTTTTTGTTTGTCTGTGCCCTGCCCCCAGAGGTGGAGCCTACAGAGGCAGGCAGGCCTCCTTGAGCTGTGGTGGGCTCCACCCAGTTGGAGCTTCCCGGCTGCTTTGTTTACCTAAGCAAGCCTGGGCAATGGCGGGCGCCCCTCCCCCAGCCTCGCTGCTGCCTTGCAGTTTGATCTCAGACTGCTGTGCTAGCGATCAGTGAGATTCCGTGGGCGTAGGACCCTCCGAGCCAGGTGTGGGATATAGTCTCGTGGTGCGCCGTTTTTTAAGCCGGTCTGAAAAGCGCAATATTCGGGTGGGAGTGACCCGATTTTCCAGGTGCGTCCGTCACCCCTTTCTTTGACTCGGAAAGGGAACTCCCTGACCCCTTGCGCTTCCCAGGTGAGGCAATGCCTCGCCCTGCTTCGGCTCGTGCACGGTGCGCGCACCCACTGACCTGCACCCACTGTCTGGCACTCCCTAGTGAGATGAACCCGGTACCTCAGATGGAAATGCAGAAATCACCCATCTTCTGCGTCGCTCACGCTGGGAGCTGTAGACCAGAGCTGTTCGTATTCGGCCATCTTGGCTCCACCTTTATCCGAAAATATTTTTCAAAAATGAAAACATGATAACTACATTCATGATCAGCAATCATGAATTTTAAGAAACAATAAGGAAATTCTTTGGACTAAAGAGAAATGAAAGCAAATGGAAACTCATGTCTACAGGAATAAAGAACATTAAGAATGATAAATATGAGAATAATTATAAATGATTATTTTTCATTTTAAAATTTCTTTAAAAGGTAAGTGTCAAGTTAAAGCAAATAATAACATAATGTTGTAGGCTTTATACGCTTTAGAACACAGATATATTTTTTATTATTTTAAAATATTTTTATATTTTATAAAATACAAATATACACATATTTTAGAAAAAAATTACAGTTATATGACAAATGTTGGGATAAATGAAATTATACTCTTGTATAGGTTCATATATTTTATAAAAAATGGTACAATATTCACTCTGTATTAAGTTGAGAATATTGCATACTGGCTGGGTGCAGTGGCTCACACCTGCAATCCCAGCACTTTGGGAGGCCAAGGCGGGTGGATCACCTGAAGTTGGGAGTTCGAGAACAGCCTGACCAACATACAGAAACCCCATAACTACTAAAAATACAAAAATTAGCCAGGCGTGGTGGTGGGCGCCTATAGTGCCAGCTACTCAGGACGCTGACACAGGAAGAGCATCTGAACTCGGGCGGTGGAGGTTGCAGTGAGCTGAGATTACACCATTGCACTCCAGCCTGGGCAACAAGAGCAAAACTCCATCTCAAAAAATATATATATATATTACATACTATAATACCTAGAATAGCTACAAAAATTAGACATATAAAATAGCTTACATGCCAGAAGAAATAAAATGGAAAGTTAAAATAAATATATGATTAACCTAAAAGAAAGCAGGAAAGGAAGACGGAGAAACAAAAAAAAAATAATAAAACAAATAGAAAATTAATAGTCACTCTATATCCAACCATATCAACAATTAGATAACTATAAAATGATAGACCTGAATTCTACAACATCGATAATTACATTAAAAGTAAGAGAACAGTTTCTAGTCCAACATGTAAAGAGCTTGGTAGTTATCACTCCTGTCCTCCTCACAATAACAACAAAAAAGATGAAGCCAGGTGCAATGGCTTATGCCTGTAATCCCAGCTCTTTGATAGGCCGAGATGGGAGGGTCACTTGAAGCCAAGAGTTCAAGACCAGCCTGGGCAACATAGTGAGACCCTGTCTCTAAAAAAATAAAATACAAGAAATTAGCCATGCATGGTGGTAGGCACCTGTAGTGTCAGCTACTCAGGAGGCTGAGAAGGGAAGACTGCTTAAGACTGGGAGTTCAGGACTACAGTGAGCTATGATCATATCACTGCACTCCAGCCTGAGCAACAAAGCAAGACTCCTCTCATAGATAGGTAGATGATTGATAGATAGATAGATAGATAGATAGATAGATAGATAGATAGATAGATAGATAGATAGACAGCAGCTCTTCATAGAGGTCATGAAACAAACTGCCATCTCAAAAACTAGAGAGGGAGGTGGATACTGGAGCCTGCAGCTGAAGCCAACATCCATAGGAACACTTTAAACCATAATTGACAAATTAACTCAGGTTGAACCAGCCTGAGAATTTAAAACTCCAAGGGTCTGGACGAACACAGGATCCCATGCTTAAGTGAGTTTTACCTACCAGGTTCTCACTGTGAAAATCGGCGAGAACTCTCCTTGTGCTTCAGGCAAGAGGAGGAGAAAATAAATCATTTTGAAATAATACCCAGAGCTTTCTGTTCCCCCTAACCAATCCTGCCCTCAAGGAAATCTATTTTATTATAGCCAAACTGGCCGAGGTTTTACCAAAGCCTAAATGATCTGGAGGCAGGAGAATAACATGCTCCCAATGTGAGGAAAAGAAAATATCCAAGCATAGGACAATAGTACACTTCCCTCTTCCCATACCTTACCACTGCGTCAATATGACTGCTACATAATAAGAGAGGAGTAAAGCTAAAAGAACTGCAATTCTCATACTCTATTCAAAGAGTCTGTAGGGACAAAAAAAGACAATGGGGGAGACAAAAACAAGCACACTAGAGGAAATTTTAGCCTCTGATACCACTTCTACAGCAAACAGTAAACAGTCTAACTCCTAGCCAGATAAACAAACAAACCCTCACATTTGAGGCCTGATGCTCAGTTCTTGTTACCCAGCACATCGTGTCCAGCTTTCAACAAAAAATTACAAAGCATACTAAAAGGCAAAACCATGGTCTGATGAGATTTTTTGTTAAAGCATCAAGAACAAGACTCAGATAAGATATGGCAGAGGTTTTGGAATTATTAGACCAGGAATTCAAAATAACTGTCATTGCAGACATTCTTCATTTTATTGCACTTCACAGATACTGTTTTTTTTTGTTGTTGTTTGTTTGTTTTTTACAAATTGAAGGTTTGTGGTAACCCTGAGTCAAGCAAATCTATCAGCACTGTAGAAGTAATGTCTAGTTTAAGGCCTTATTATTTAAAGGATACATTTTGTAAGGCTATAGCTGCCATACATAGTGATTCCTCTGATGGATCTGGGCAAAGTAAATTGAAAACCTTCTGGAAAGGATTCACCATTCTAGATGCCATTAAGAATGTTGGTGATTCATAGGAAGAAGTCAAAATATCAACATTAATCGGAGTTTGGAAGAAGTTGATTCCAACCCTCATGAATGAGGTGAAAGGGTTCAAGACTTCAGTGGAGGAAATAACTGAAGAGTGGTAGAGGCAACAAAAGAGAACTAGAATTAAAAGTAGAGCCTGAAGATGTGACTAAATTGCTGCAATATCATAAAATTTGAATGGATGAGGAGTTGCCTTCTTATGGATGAGCAAAGAATGTGACTGCCTGAGATAGAATCTACTCCTGAAGATGCTGTGAACATCACTGAAATGACCACAAATAATTTAGAATATTACATAAACTTACTAAGTTGATAAAGCAGCAGCAGGGATTGAGAGGATAAACTCTAATTTTGAAAGAAGTTCTACTCTGGGTAAAATGGGACCGAACAGCATGGCATGCCACAGAAAAATCTTTTGTAAAAGGAGGAGTCAAATCAATGGGGCAAACTTCACGCCTGTCTTGTTTTAAGAAATTGCCACAGCCACCCAGCCTTCAACAAGCACCACTCTAGTCAGTCCGCAGCCATTAATATTGAGGCAAGACCCTTCAGTAGCAAAAAGATTGTGACTCGCTGAATGTTCAAATGACCGTTAGCATTTTTTAGCAATAAAGTATTTTTGATTAAAGTGTTTGCATTGCTTTTAGAATAATGCTATTGCACATTTAATAGACTACAGTATAGTGTAAACACAAATTTTACATGCACTTAAAAAAATTCGTGTGACTTTCTTTATTGTGATATTTAATTTATTGCAGTGGTCTGGAACTAAACTCTCAATATCTTTGAGGTATGCTTGTAATATTCTAAGGGCTTTACTGGAAGAAGTAAACAGCATGCAAGAATAGATGGCTAATGTAAACAGAACAATGGAAACTCTAAGAAAGAATCAAAAGGAAATGCTAAAATCAAGGGTAAGTGAATGAAATATTTAAATTAAAGGCCAAAGACTGTCATGCTGAATTTATTAAAAGGTAATATTTATGTAATAAAGAGTCTGACACCATATTTTATGTTTGACTGCTGGCAGCTTTCAAGCTCTGCCACTTTTCATCCCCCTCCTAACCCACATCTGGGCAAGCTGATAAGAAAGCCAAGTGCTCCTTCCTTTGGCACTGGTGAAAAGTTCAAACCATACAGTCCCCAGAGTTCATGCACAGGAACCTTCACCCCAGCTTCACCTTCTAATCACAATAAAAGTCAAGGCAGTCTTTTTTTTTTTTCCTAATTCTCAAGCCATTTGTTTTGCTAGTTTGGGTGCCACCCCTGCCCTCCCCAGAAAGCCTCATCATGTGGTTATAAACCTTTTCACACACCCTCTTGGTGCATGTGTGGCATTGTGAGTCTTGACATGCAAACCTAATTGGGATGGGAGTGGGGAGTCTATCCCATCTATGTAAAGTAACCATAAAAACTCTACTCTCTGCTCTCTACAAGAAACACAGTTTAAAAGATGTACTTGATAAGAAGCATTACGAGAAAAAGCAGGATTATTTTTAATGATAAAAGGATCCATTCATAAGGAAGACATAGCAATCTTAAATGTGCATGCACCTAATAAAGGAATCTAAAATAAATGAGATAAAATGGACAGATGTCAAAGGAATGACATGCTGACACATGTCATGGTATGGTTGAACCTCAAAGGCATTATGATAAGTGAAAGAAGCCATACACAAAGTCACATATTACACAATTTCATTTTCATTAAATATCCAGAATAGGTAAAATTCATAGAGACAGAAAGCAGATGGGTAGTAAATAGGGACTGGGGAGAGGACAGAATGAGGCATGGTGACTACAAAATGGCATGGGGTCGTCTTTGGCAATGATGAAAATGTTTTGAAACAAGACAGAAGTGATGGCTGCACAACCTTGTGAGTGTACTAAATGCCACTGAAATGAACACTTTAAAATTTTATGTCATGTGAATTTTACCTCTTTAAAGAAAAAGAACAAAATTTTAAAAAGAAAGAGAAATTCACAATCTTGGTTGAAGACATTAAAATTCTTCTCTCAATAATTGAAAGAACTAGATTAAACACACACACACACACACAGTAAGGCTATAAAGAATCTGAGCAGCAATATCAACTACCTTGACCTAATTAATATCTATAGACTATTATAACCAAGAGTTGCAGAATAGACATTTTAAAAAGCAACAATTACTAAAATAGACTATATTCTAAACCATAAGGTAATTCTCAAAAAAATTCAAATTGTTGAAATTTGTATAGTATGTTATCTGACCCCAGTGGAATTAAATCAGAAAACAATAAGATAACCAAAGGAACCCAAAATAGTTGCAAATTAATTAAGCAACACAATTCTAAATAGCCCATAGGTTTAAAAATATCACAAATATTTACAATATAAAATATTGTAAACTGAATGACAAAGACTATCTGCAGCCAAAGCAAAGTTTATAGGGAATTTTAAGGCATTAAATGTTTCTATTAAAAAGAAGAAATATTTTAAATCAATTATTTAAGTTTCTAACTCAAGAAAGTATAAAAAGACAATAAAATTAAAAATCAAAGTAATGAGAAGAAACACAGAAATAGAAAATAAATGACATAAATTTTTAAAGTCAAAAGTTTGATCTTTGAAAAAAGAAAACTGACAATACAAATTGCCAAAATCCGAAATAAAATGGAAATATCATACAGAAACTAGAGATGTAAAAAGAACAAATGAGTATGAGAAATAACAAATGTGACAACTTAGACGAAGTAAGAAAATTATTTGAAAGACATAATTTACCAAAACTAACACAGTAAGACATAGAAAATCTGACTAAAATCTGAGTAGCCTGACATCTACTAAAGAAAGTAATTACCAAAGCCCTCTCACAAAGAAATTTCTAAGTTCACATAATTTTACTCAAAATCCAAGAAAAACATAATACCAATCTTACGTTGTTTCAGAAAATACAGAAGGAAGGAATATTCTCAGCTTATTTTATGAGACATCATAAACCTTATACCAAATACTGACAAATGATTTGAAAGAAAATTACAGACCAATAGTTCATAAACATAGACACAAAAATTTTTTACAAAATATTATCAAATTAAATCCAGCAATATATTTTTTTAAATCATATGTCACTTCTAATGTAGAGTTTATCTCTGGAATTCAAGGTTGTTTTAACATTGGAAATCAATGAAATTTATCATATTAACAGAATAAAAGAGAAAAATTGTATGATAATCTCAACAGATACATAAAAACAATTTGAAAAATTTAATACCCATTTAATATTTTTAAAACTTCTAGAATTTATTAATAGAAGAGAATATCCTCAATCTTATAAAATATATCTGTGGGCCAGACGCGGTGGCTCTCACCTGTAATCCCAGCACTTTGGGAGGCCAAAGCAGGTGGATCACCTGAGGTCAGGAGTTCGAGACCAGCCTGGCCAACATGATGAAACTCCATCTCTACTAAAAATACAAAAATTAGCCAAGCACAGTGGCACACTCCTGTAATCCCAGCTCCTAGGGAGGCTGAGGGAAGAGAATCGCTTGAACCCAAGAGGTACAGGTTGCCATGAGCTGAGATCACACCACTGCATTCCAGCCTAGGTGACAGAGCAAGACTTCGTCTCAAAATAAAATAAAATATATCTGTAAAAGACCTACAGCTTACATCTTAATTAACAGTGAGTGCTTGGATGCTTTCTCCTGATATGTTCATTTTTACCATTTTTATTCAACATTGTACTAGAGGGCCTAACCGGAACAAGAAGGTAAGAAAAATAAAGATTAAGGAAAGGGAAAACAATATTTATTCAGAGATAACATGATTATTTACTTTAAAGATCCTAAGAATGTTGTTAAAAGTAATGGAACTAATAATCAAATTTAGCGTGGATTCAGGAAACCAAATTAATATAGTAAAAGCAAATTTATTTTTATATAGCAAACAACTGGAAAATGATATTTTAATTTTATCTATAACAGCATCAAGCAAGACTATATATTTAGGGATAAATTTGTGAAAGATGTGTAAGAACTAAACATAGAAATATATAAAATATTGCTAAGAGAAATAAAAGAACAGCTGGATAAATGGAGAGGCATATTATATTCACAAATGAGAAAATTCAGCGTCTACAGCTGGGCGCAGTAGCTCACTCCTGCAATCCCAGCACTTTGGAAGACTGAGGTAGGAGGGCTGCTTGAGCCCAGGAGTTCAAGACCAGCCTGAACAACATGGCAAGACTGTCTTTACAAAAATTTTAAAAATTAGCTGGGCATGGTGATGTGCACCTGTAGTCTCAGCTACTCAGGAGGCTGAGGCAGGAGAATCACTTGAGCCCAGGAGTTCAATCACACCACTGCACTCCAGCCTGGGTGACAGAATGAGACTCTGTCTCACAAAAAGAAAAAAAAAAAAAAAAAAGAAAGAAAGAAAATTCAATGTCTAAACACTATTTTATCAGTTCTCCCTGACGGAGCTATAGAGTCAACAAAACTCCATCAAAATCCACCACAATTTATTTTGTAGAAGTTGTCAAGTTGATTGTAAAATTTATACAAAATGTAAAAACCCTAGGAAAGCGAACACAATCTTGAAAAAGAACGAGTTTATAGTACTCACACACTCTCATTTCAAAACTTACTCTAAAACTCTTACAATCAAGGCAGCATGGTATTTGGTGTAAGAAAAAACAAGTACATCAATGGAACAGAATACAGAGTTCAGAAATAGACCCACATATATACAGTCAATTGATTTTGTACAAAAAAAAAAGTCAAGATAATTTAATGGGAAAGGGTCAGTCATTTCAATGAATGGGGATGGAATAATTATATGTCCAAATAGCAAGGGGGGGAAATGAACCTCGGCACTACTTCACATAAAAAACTAAAATGAATTTTAGATTATTATAGACCTAAACATAAGATCTAAAACTATAAGTTCTTAAAAAAAATAGAAAACTCTCTTTTTAACTTGGAATACACAGAATTTCTTAATATGAATAAAAAATACTAATCATATAAGCAAAGCATGATGAATCAGTCTTTACAAAAACTAAAAATGGGTGACGGATGCACCAAAATATCAGAAACAAAAAATTTAAAGACACCTTTTAAAAAATGTCAAGCTAAGACTAAAAGACTTATCCAACAGCAGACTTGTTTCCATAATATACAAGGAAGGAACTACTATATATCAAAAATTAAAAAAAAGATAAAGAAGATATACCAATTGCCAATAAGCAACTGACTATGTGCTCAATATTATTCATTACCAAGAAAAATGCAAGTTAAGACCAAAATGAGTACCATTTCATACCTACTGAAATAGCTAGAATTTAAAACTGATACCACTACATGTTGGTCAAAATACACAGCAAATGAAACTCTCATACTTGCTGGTGGGATTAATTGTGCAACCATCTAAGAAAACATTTAGACAGTTTCTTATAAAGTTAAATATACACCCAATCTATAGTCCAGCAATTGCAAACCTAGGTATTTACCTAAGAGTATGAGAATACATATATACAAAAATACTTGTTACAGAATATTGTTCACAATTTGTAACAGCTAAAAACTGGAAGTAATCCAAATGTCCATCAACAGATAAATTAACAACCATGTTACTCTATACTCGAAAGAACATAGCCTGAGATGAGAACTGTGTGCTCTTATCTGTATTAATTTCCAGTACAAAACAAAAACAAAACAAAAAAAAAACCTAACTTCTATGGAAGCACAAATCACAAACAGAGTGATATGAGGGTGGGGAATGACTGAAAGTGGGCGGGCGGAACTTTCTGAGATGATGGAAATTTCTTTTTATCTTTATGCTGATGGTAGTTTAAAAAGCACATACATTTGTCAAAACCTGTCCAGGTATTCTCTTAAGACCCATGGATTTCATTGTATGTAAATTTTACCTTAATCAAAAAATTTAAAACACACAAATCGATATGCCCTTGGAGACTCTCACCAACATTATTCATTTTCCAGAAATACCCCTCCAGATCTTCTTCTCCATCCAAAACCAAGTCCATCCAGGCCCTCCAAAAGTTCTCCCTCCCGGAGAATGTCATGGTGCTGGTTTTTATGGCATCCTTTCCTCTCTCATTAAATATGCTTTAGATTTATCTCCCCAAATAGAGGGCAAGTCTCTTGAAGGCAGGAATTACACCCTGGTTCTTTCTTTTGTACCCATGCACAAATGATAACATTAAGAGCATAGAGGGCATGCGATTTAATTCATTTCAACATTGGTTACAGTCATGTCCTGGGCAAGGCACTGTGCTAGGTGTTGTGGGAAATTCTCAGATGAGTGAGACACAGATTTGTCCCTCAAGGCACATCCTCCAATGAACAAGATAGGCAGGCACACAAGTCATCATGATCCAAGAAAAGCTGACAAAATGAGAAAAGGTATCCCATGGGAATTGAAGATATAAAATCAATTCCAATTTCAGAAATCTGAACATTTCCAAAAAAAAAAAAAGTTTGAATTCAATTAAGGCCTGAAAGGATAAATAATATTTTTTCATTTATTTATTTTGAAACAGTTTCTCTCTCTGGCACCCAGGCTGGAGTGCAATGGCACAATCACAGCTCACTGCAGCCTCAAAACTCCCAGGATGGAGCAATCCTCCCATCTCAGCCTCCCAAGTAGCTAGGACTGTAGGCATCTACCACACCCGGCTATTTTTTATGTGTATTTTTTGTAAAGACAGGGTCTCACTATGTTGTCCAGGCTGATCTCAAACTCTGGGCTCAAGCAATTCTCCCTTCTCACCCTCATAAAACGAGGGGATTACAGACACAAGCCATTGTGCCTGACCTATTTTGTGTTTATTGAAAGCTTATTATATGCTACACATGGTGCTAAGTACACAGGCACAGCATGCCAATTGATCCTGATAAAAATCCTATGAGATCGGTCCTGTTATTTTCCCATATCATTATATGAATATATGAATGAAAGGGGAATGATGAACTTGGACTGTAGAGGTTATACAAGGCCACACGGCTTGTATGTGTCTAGTAAGTGAATTCACACCCAGAGACATCTGACTCTGAAACCCGAGCTCTTAGCTACTACCCTACTTTATATTAATAGGAAGAACGAGAAGAGGACCAGGGCCCTTCAGGCAGAGATGAGGCAAGTTACAGAGAAGACAGAAGATAGTGCATGGAACAGCTGCATTACATAATTTGTTAGAAAGTTAGGGATAGCAGCCAGGCATGGTGGCTCACGCCTGTAATACCAGCACTTTGGGAGGCCGAGGTGGGTGGATCACTTGAGGTGAGGAGTTCGAGACCAGCCTGGCCAACATGGTGATACCCCATCTCTACTAAAAATACAAAAATTAGCTGGGCATGATAGCAGGCGCCTGTAGTCCCAGCTACTTGGGAGGCTGAGGCAGGAGAATCACTTGAACCCGGGACGTAGGAGTTGCGGTGAGCTGACATTGTGCCCTGTACTCCAGCCTGGGCAGCAGAGCAAGACTCTGTCAAAAAAAAGAAGAAGAAGAAGAAAAAGAAAAAGGAAACGGAAAGGAAGAAAGAAAGTTAGGGATATAAGTGCAAGAGCAGATTATGGAAGACCTTAGGGACCAGGCTGACACTTTTTGGTTTTTTATTTTTTTCTTCCATTCCGTAAGAATACCCTGGTAGAAAGCTCTTCTCCAACAGATTTTGTAAGTAGTAAGTCAAGAAATCATTTTCTAAGAACTGCTTAATAGCTGTAGTTAGGAAACTTAAAATAATGCAGTTATTTATTGTTTGTGAGAGTGCTTTGACTTTACTTTTTATCACATTATGACTCGTTATGTCTGTACAAATATGTCCTCATGAGAGGCCTCTACTCTGAATTTACTGTGGGTGGTTCATGTCACTGAGTTTTGTGGTTAAAAAAAAATAGCCACCATATCATCTATGTGCCATCAAGACACGTTTAGATAAATGAGAGAAACTCGTCATTTAGAAAACAAGAGAGTTTTCCATTTAGTGGATATCCTCAGGATAATTTATTTGATCTCATTCTCAGCTCTCCTGAATTCAACTCTAACTAACCCCTACCCCATACAAAGACATCAGAAAGCTTTACCAAAAGAAACTACCCATTCATTGGAGATAATGCCACGATGATCAAATATTACCATAGTTTTATTTTCCCCATCACAGGTTTACGATTGAGTTCAGCTATGAGAGAGAGACATAAGTTATTCTCAAGTTCAATCAGAAAAAAAATATTAGAGTGTTTATCAAAACTACAACAATAATTGATCAACTAAAGCTCAAAAAAAATTAATCATCTGTATATTATATACAATGAAAAGTTGAAAGGTACGCCTTATTGCATGCTTTAGACCACTCTAATCCCCTTCTCTATTTAGATATGAATTTGCAAAAATAATTTTATACATTTTTTGAATTCAAAGCTTCGGGTACTATTGTTGACTGAAGCCCTTGAAATGTGCACTGATTACAGTGCCAAGGTAATGTACATTAGCAGAGAGCTCAAGTATTATACAATAACCTTAAATCAGAGAGAGTTGTAAGAGGCTAATAATGAAGATGAAGTAACGCTGAAAGTACCAGCCTTTTGTTCTGAACTCAAGAAATGCATTAGAAAATATGTTTTAAGAATAGGTCATAGAGAACATAAATGCAAAGTAGAAGAAAAGAAAAGGAAAAAAAAAAAACTCTACTAGGCTCAGGGAGGAGAAATGGGCAGAGTGAGTGGGAGAGGCTGTACCTAAAAGGATATGCATAATTTAGAGAATAGAGATTGAAGAGACTCCAGGACGAAAGTACCATTCATTTAGATATAGTGGCAATGGTTTCAACAATAACCAAGAAGATGCCGCCTGCACTCTGTAAGAAGCAGCATTTGAATTTAAGAGCACATTTATTTGAAAATCTTTAATATTGCATTTCTATACCACGCTCTAAGAGGGCAACCCATTCTTTCTACCAACTGTTTAATTTCCAGTGACCCATTAATTCCAGTGAATCTTATGATAAAGCATTTTAAAATAAAACAGAGAAGCTTTAAAAATAGAATATAAAATCATTTAGAAAGAAAAATAAGGGTTAAAAACAAAAGACTGCATGGGGAAATATTAGTCCATAAATTCTATGTCTTGGGATCTTAGACAAATGCTGGCGGTGGACTACAAATCTGGTCTGGGCTTTCTAGCTTCCAAAACAAAGGAAAAAAAAAAACACAGTTGGTTACAGCAATAGTTCTCAAACTTTTTGGCCTCGGGATCTATTTACATTTTTAAAACTTACTGAGGGCCTCAAAGAGCTGTTTATATGGGTTATATCTACTGACATTTATCTTATTAGCAATCAAAACTGAGAAATTTTAAAAATATTTATGAATTGATCTTAAAAATAGCAATAGACCTATTACATCTTAATATAAATAACATTTTATGGAAAATAACTAGATTTCTCCCCCCAAAAACATTAGAAGATTGTCATTGTTTCACATTTTTGCAAATCTTGTTAATATGTGGCTAAACAGAAAACAACTGTATTCTTGTGTCTGCTTCTGCATTCAACGTGTTGTGATACCACATATTCAGCAGCTTCCAGAAAACTCCACCATACACTCACAAGATAATGGGAATGCAAAAGCTGAATAGCTCTCATATTAGGAACATAGATTTCACCTCCAAGACTCCCTGAACTTGTCTCAGGGACCCCCCCATGGATCCCTGAAAGACACTTTAAGAAAACAAAGGTTACGGGAATCATAGATCCTGTAAGACAAAAACAAGTAAGAGATGTACAATATTTCAAGGAATGAGATCTGAAAGAAAAAAAAACATATTCCCATGAATCCTTATAAAGAGAGGGTCATGTAACGTAGTGTAGTCCATCCTCAACACTACCCCAATAATGAACGCATGTGGAAGTGGTATATGATTAGACATCCAGACAGGAGGTGTACACACATTCCCCTATTTCCCATAATTTATAGCTCTGGATAAGATGTGAGTTAATGAAATCAATACTTCCTGCAATTGATGTCGAGTGCATTTTGTAATTATGTTTTGTGGCCTGTGACTTTTATGAGTTTGCTCTATAAAACAATTAACAACTCCATAAAAATAATACTTTTGACATTGTTATTTTCACTTACAGGCTTCTGCTAGATCCATGGTGGGGATAAAGGGATATGATACCACAAAACTTTATAATTGATTTTCAATACAGGAAAAAAATTATTTTTCCTATCTCCAATGATTCTATTTTAATGTGCTTTTTAATTATAAATCCTTAATAGGAAAAATTGCATAGTAGTTAAGGGAATAACTTTGGAGTCAGATGCACCTGGGTTTTGATCCCAATTCTGCCTCTTGCTAGTTTTGTAAACTTGAACACTTTGACCTTTTTGAACCTCGATGTCCTCCTATGGAAAATGGGAGTTGTAATAGCAGCCACCTCACTAGGTCATTGTGAGAATGACAGGTAATACAGATAAAACCATTAGCACTGTTCTTGGCATTTAAAAAGCACTGAGAATGTTAGCTATCATTAACTACAAGTATTACACATATCTCCCTGGCACCTTTTCCTCCCAGGATCACCCCTTTGGTCATCACTCTAGAGTCAAGGGCACACAAGGACCCAAAAGGAAGGTGGAAAGTGACAGAGGAATGGAGCCCAAGAGAAAAGAAGGCCAGAGAAGATATGGAGATAGAGACAGAGTCTTGGGACTGCAGCCAGATCAGTGGGGAACTAGAACAGGAATCAAGCAGACCCTGAGGATTTCTACTTCTGAACATTTCCTGTCCTTCCGTGGGTTAGGTAATGAACACCAGCTAACACTGAGGTTCTGTGCCTGTGCTTCTATTTCTTTTGAGTCCCTGTCATAATTAATGAATGCTATTAATGGAGTGCTGTGCCTAGCAATTACCACTAGGTTGCCTACAGGTCATGCTGGAGAAGAGAGAGTAACAGATGAATTATTGTTCAATAAACATTCACCGCCCTCCTCTTCCCACCATGAATGGAGTTTACTTCACTACCTAACTTGTGTTCGGTTTGGCCATGTAACTTGTTTTGGCCAATGGGATGTTAGGAAATGGGGGTTAGGGGGTCACAGGACTTAATATGACTTGCTCTTGCTCTCTATTGATTCCCCATCAAAAGAGATGTCTATAGTAATTGCTGCCCAAGAGCCCATGCACCAGAACAAACACACCTGAAGCTGACTTGAACCCAACCTGCAGTCTGTAGCTATTCCCAGAAGCCCCTGAAGACTAAGGCACAGCTTCTCAGCCTACAACAGCCAAAGCACAGTCAACCCAGACTTATGAGCTTGAGAATATATGCTTTTTCTATAAGGGACAAATTTGGGGATATTTTATAACTCAGCATTATTGTGGCAACAGCTGACTAGTATTTTTGATTGGGCAAAGTGTCTGAGCAAGATTTTTTAACTCCTATAAAGAGACACACTGGAAAAGAATTCTGGATGTGACATCTGGCCCTACTGCAGCCATTTTGCAACCATGAAGAAATCAGACTGACAGGGAAGACACCCTAACTTCAGTGTCATTAACACTGAGCCACTGACTGTGGAAGGTCTGTTGCTTGCCTTCCCTCTGTTGTGAAGATTTTGTTAAATGTTCTCAATTTTTGTCATTTAAGACAATTTTCTATTTACTGCAGAACTCCTCTGATATTTTTATTTTGTTTAAAAAGAAAAACACAGTTACGCAATGCCAAGATCGTGTAAATACACACTGCTGACAAGAAAAGGATATAGCCACTATCTAATTCCCTATTATTCTATGGCCCTCCAGAAGGTTGCCTTGGGGCCTATTGATGTCAATAATCCTAATTACTGATATTCTTTTCCTATAAGGCAATTTGATACAGTTTGGCTGTGTCCCCACCCAAATCTCATCTTGAATTATAGCTCCCATAATTCCCACATGTTGTGGAAAGGACTTGCTGGGAAATAATGGAATCATAGGGGTGGTTTCCCCCATACTGTTCTCATGGTAGTAAATAAGTCTCATGAGATCTGTTGGTTTTATAAGGGGTTTCCCCTTTCCCTTGGTTCCCATTCTTTCTTATCTGCTGCCATGTAAGACATGCCTTTCACCTTCCACCATGATTGTGAGGCCTCCCGAGCCACATGGAACTGTGAGTCCATTAAACCTCTTTTTCTCTAAAAATTACCCAGTCTCTGGGATATCTTTATCAGCAGCATGAAAATGGACTAACATAATTTTAATTTTGACACAAAAAGTAAGTTCTAAAATAGTCAAATTCATAAAATCAAAGAGTGAAATTGTGGTTGCCAGGAGCTATGTGGGAGAGGGAAATGAGTTTCTAATCAAGGGGCATAAATTTGTAGTTATGCAACATGAATAAGTTCTAGAGATCTGTGGTACAACATCGTGTGTGTGTGTGTGTGTGTGTGTGTGTGTGTGTGTATATATATACATGGTTAGTAATACTGTATTATCTACTTAACATTTTCTTAGCAGGGTAGCTCTCAAGTTCAGTGTTCTTACCACAGTAAAATAAAGTTGTTTTTAAAATGAAGGTTCTGAGATGTGTGCTCATGCATGTCTGAGAGGCCAAGCTACTTTCCATACTAAGATTCTCCACAGTGCAATGGTCACTTGGAACCAAAGCATTTGAGGACTTTGGGGGGAAATGGAACAGTTATGACCTGGGCACCTGGGCTCATACTGAAGCTGTATACCATAGTTTCCTCATTTGTCATGTTCCTTTTCACTAGGGTCTCTATCAGCTATAAAACTCCATACAATAAGCTTATCATGGGATTCTTGCCTAACATGTGCCCTAAGACCTCAGCATAACACTCAGCAACCTCAGATATTATAAAATCAGGCCTTGTGGACCACTAGTCATCCAGGATCTCAGCCCTGTCCTTCTTGCACTAGTTTGTCTGAACTTCCGTGCAACCCCCCCACTGGTTTCTTGCCTCCTCACTCATCTTCCTGTTTCCACGTTCTCTGTAACCTCTCTTCACACTCAGCCCTGCTTTTCCACTTGCAGTCCTCAAATTTCTCCCTCTTCTAGGGTTGCTGTGCCATGTCATTGGGACCAAGTCTGTCTGCATTTTTTTCCACTCCACCTTCCTTCTGGAAATCCTCTGTCCACAGCTATTTAAAGGCAGCACCTGGCCACCACCACTGCAGTCGATGTCTCACATGAAAACATCGGTCTGCAGAGAGTTGTTTTATTCTGGTGCCTTCCCTCAAGCCTTGGAATCTGAGGTGGAGTCAGAGGGAGAACAGCCCTCTCTCCTACTCTGCACATTGTCATCTGAGCCCAGCGGAGACACTGTCATATACATAATGAGTGAAGAAAATTAATTGCATGGCAGTTTTTTTCAAAAGTCCCTATCAAATTTATGAAATCAACATTCAATTCTCCACCTTACAATAACATAGGAGACGCATACATTCAACCAAGGAAATTTGGGAAATGAAGTTGTAAGACTGTAGCACCCTTTCATGGAGAGGCACTTGCCACTTGAAGAAGAAATTGGTTCTGCTGCCAGATTTGGTCTGGAGAAGGGAAAGAAAGATCCCTGGACTTCTCACTGACTGCTCAGCTCCTGTCGGAACACCACAAATATTATAATCCAATAACTCAGAGGTGAAGGCATTCATGTTATCCGCTCTCACTTATATTCTTTGATCCTGATGACTGCTTTGGTGCTTCTAGGTAGAATGCAATGGAATGCAGACCAGAATGACATCAGAGATCCCACATTACCAGACAAGGACTACATTGGTAGACTGGAGCACCACGAGGTCAAGTAACACCTTTCATGTTTAGACAGCAATTAGTGCTGATGGCTTTCCAAATCTAGGCATGCTCCCTTTGTGGGGAGGCCTACGTGCCTAATACCTGCTGTCCAGGTCTCCTGGGTACCTAGAATTCTTCTACCAGTAACATACACATGTGCATGCATGCACACACACACATATAAACACACACACATTTCCAGTGAATCAAAGGGGGCCATAATTATCAGACCAGGACCTGTCTCATTTGAGGAGTTTCCTAGCCTTTCTCAATGTTTGTGAACTTATTTCCAATTCTACCTTGTCTTTCAATAAACTTCTGTGTTTGGTTAATAATCCTGGCTTTACCCATCTAGCAAATGTTTACCAAACACCTACGTGCATTAGGCACCATGCTAATTATTAGAATCTTCACTAGACCTTGCAATTAACTACTGCCACATTTGCACAGTTGCCCCCTTTATCCTGCCAGGGTAAAAAGCAAATTCCTAAATACGCAGAGTTTTTGACACTCTTTCCTGGAGCCCCTTATTTGATCACTGAAAGCACTATGCAGAAAATTAAACTGAGCTGTTAAACTGCATTTCTGTAACTGGTCTTTTTCTCCCAAAGACACTACTGACAACCAGAAGAAAGGAAAACATCATCTGTGCCCCCAGTTAGTTTACTTCCTGAAACTTCAGAGCAACTAGAGATCCATTTGCCATCAAGAATGGGAGACTCTCAGTCTCCCATCAATCAGTAATTGGCTATTCCACAGATTTATTAAACTTTGGCAGATTTCCCATAGAGCAGCCACAGTTATCTTTGTAAATTGTAAATAAGATCATGATACTGGTCTCTCAGAAGAAAACCTGTATTTATTACTTGGAATTATAAGGCCTTTAATAAAAACCACCTTTCCCATTTGGTCTCTTTCACATCCCTATTACATAATGTTCTACCACTTATTGCTACCTAAAATTACTTTATTAATTTAATTGTCTCCCTCTACTAGAATAAGATCTTTGAGGGCAGCAAGTGTGTCTGTCTCATTGTCATTTATTCGGTACCTAGTAGAGCACCTGGCTCATAGTAGGCACAGAATTAGTATTTTTAAATGAGTTACTTTTTTAATAAAGGAGTAGTGCCTGGCTCTTCTTCATGTTTTATAAACACTCTTGGGGTTGGGGGGGCACCATCATCCATTTCCAGAATTTCTGTTCTTTCCATCAGGAATCTCCAGCAACCACTTTCTCAGTCGCCCTCCCGGGACTGGTCATGTTTATAATTATTCCCTTTAATACTTTTAGAAACCAATGAGCTCATTGAACTTGTGTGCATCAAAGAGCCTGAAAACCACCATGGAATTGTGGTTAAGCTCGACACAAGTTGCAGTTGCTGAGATATTTTTGGTTTACAGAGTGATTTTTTTTTCCTTCAGAGACACAAGATCCCCCCATCTAAACTCAAGCCAAGAATGTACCTTCCTTCCTTTTCTCCAATAACCACAAAATATGATGCTGAACTTTTGTGGATTTTTGATGTTATTAGATCTGAGATCTTTTCCAGTTGTTACATGATAGCTCATCAGGTTACCAAATCACTCAGAATTCTTTAAAACATTTTGGAAACCATGAATTTATTAAGCATTAAGTTATAGCTGTAGTTTAATTAACTTTAAAGTCAAAAGAACTTACTTTCGGGGGAAAGGGTAGAATTAAAGCATTCAGGCAGGCTTGCCTTAAAGATGTAATCAAAAAGGTGACATGCAGAATGAACTAGAATGTGGGGTTGTAGCAGCAGCTATTCCTATGCTTACGCTGCTCAGGGTTGTTTCCCTAACTATGGGGTAGCTCAACATCCCATTCTTCCATGGGGACATGGATGAGTCACAGAAACAGCAAATGTACAAGCTGAACAAGCGCTTAGAAACAAGCTCTTAGGCATCAGCTTGTCCACACCTCCACTATAAACTGACCCAGAAATTTTTGCCCAGGAAAGAAAAGTCCACTGAGAATGGAAGAGTAACTGCCAAAAGACAGAATTTCTCTTACCACTGCCCCTGTCATGACCAAACCTGCCAGTCGGCTTCACTGTATGGAATTTGCAGAAGACTCATAGACCCTCAAAGATGCATTTGCTCTTGTTCCTTTCACTAAGAGACATGGTGAGATCTCAATGCAGTGAATAAACAGAGGTACAAGTCCAGTTTGTCGCTGGGGATAGGAGGGAATAAGTGTGAAATAAAACCTCTGAAATCTGTCGCCGCAAAGGGGAAAAACACAATGGCAGCTGTGGAAACACATGTGCAGATCCATAGAAGTGTTTCCTTCTTACTGATACCCCAGGATGTTCAATTCATTGCCTCTGAGAGGTAAAAGGCAAGGAAAGTGTACGGAAAACGTCAGGACATCATGTGCTCTGGAGAAGGAATAGGCAGCCAGAGACCTGCTCCTTTTCATAATCATGGATGGAGTATTTTCAGAAGGCTATACTGCCTTTGTTACTAAGAAGCTGCACATCATCAAAGCAGGCAGTGAAAGGCCATATTCCTGTGGGGTTTCACCCTCCTTTCTATGCAATGCCTAAGCAAGCTCATTTATTCCCATCTTATTCATTTCCCTCTAGCTGCTACCAAGAACCCCAAAATGTTCAGCTCCGAAGTCAATGCACATTTACAGCCTGGGAGTATTTTCCTTTCACTGAATTGGAAGAGAGGAGCAGGGAGGGAGAAGGGAGGTAATTTCAGTTGTTCTATTGTTGGGAGTGAGGGGAGTAATTCTTGCTTATATCAGCGGCTTGCAGAGTCCCGCCATCATTCCTACCCCCCTTTATTTTATTTATCTCTTTATGGCCTATCTGACAATGCTAGAACCATTTCCTGTTGTATACTGGCTGAGGAAGCTTTCTCCAGGCCCAAGAGCAAATCAATAAAAGTAAGCCATAGCGATTCATAAAAATAAAATTGTCATCATTATTGTTCAATTATTGCTGTGTCTGTGGAAAGAATCTCCAGAACTGAAGGTTTCTCGGCTAATATTTATAATCTGCGTTGAATGGTGCTAATGAATGAGTGGGTGTGCATTAGACTGAAATGCGATGGTGTTTGATTTATACCAAGTCCAGGTCTGATTGCTAATGTTAAATCCATTAAAGTGTCTCTTAGATCGGCCTTAATGTACTCCCCTGCATATAATAGAGCTTAAACATACCCGTTTATTTAGCTTTTCATTATTGGTTGAGTATTTGTCTTTATTACATTATCCCCATGATAAATTTGACTTATGATAGTTTAAAAAACAGCACTTCGAGAAAGCTAAGCTTTTAAAAAGCTACAGAAGTAACTCCAGATTCCCCAGTCTTCCCATAGATAAAAGAGCAGAATATCCTCAAATAATTATTATTTTTAAAAGTTCAAACTGTTAAATCCGAGCATGTCCCAGATCACAAAATCCAGACGCTCAGGGGAAGAAGAAATATTTCATCCTGGAAGGAAAATCACAAACAGAGAAATGAAAGCTATCTGCCTAAGCTGCCACCTTTGAGTGTCTCTGGGGTGGAAAGCTTTCTGTATTCCTTTAAAACGCTTCTCCCTGAAGGAATCCATAAAGCACAAGTGTAAATAGGAACAACAGGTTGAAAAGACTTAGGTGTAATCATCAAGAGTCCCCTCTAAGGTCAACCATTTCGCAGGGATTCTGAAAAGGATAGTAAGTATGAAATACACCCACTGCCTGTGCTCCCCTCCTTTAATCTACAAGAGTTTTCCATTCACAGCCCAGGCAGTCCCAGGCGACAGACGCCAAGTCAATTTGGGGTGTATTTCTGATGCGTCCCCTCCGTGCTTCACTGGCTTTACTTGAAAGCTTGACTTCCTGCTAAGTCCGTGTTTGCTGATGCGTATCTGGATTAGGACAAGGAACAGACTTCCTGTGTATTTCTGACAATGCTGCTGCTACCTCTGGCTTTGGTGGTCCAACCTATCCTCTTACAGGAGACCTGAGATGGACATGGGAGACACAGCAAGGCAAACGAACCATGAGGATCTGGATTTGATAAAGCAAGATAAAGAGATAGGTAAAAAGGAATAAATCCCCTCCACCCCAATAAAGCATCTAAACACAAATCCTAAAGTAATAGGCAGATGATTCTCTAAATACCTCCATGGTTATTTGGTTCCTACTGGGGATGTGGACAAGATTGTTGCAATCAACAAGTATGGGGCACACCCATGCTGGGTAGTGCAGGAATAGACCATATAGCTCCTTTCCCCAGAAAGTTTATAGTTCTGTTTTGTTGAAGGAAATGAGAAAAATATTTCCTAAGTTGAATAACCAGAGATCAATAAGAAATAGACACCATCACCTATTGCAATATGTCATGAACAGCCCAGAAAGTAAATGTCGTGCATATGACAGGTGGGGATGCAATGGTCCAGTTCTTGCAGGGGATTTTAGAGAACAAGATGGTCTCCAGATAGACGTGAAAGAGTGACTTTGTGGAAGAGGTAGGGAGACAGCTGTAGCAGTAGAGGGACATGTGCACAGAAATAGCAAAGTCTAGCATACATTTTAACTTAAATTGGGCAGAATCATATTTTAAAACTAAAACACATATACACATACATACAAATGAAATTACTAAAATCCAAGTATTTGTCACACTTTTCTCAATGAACCTGCATATTTAGTACCACTTGACACTAAATATTTTGGATTTACATAAACAAATCTAATCCTGGCATGAATCTACAGTCTATTTTTGATGGCTTTGGATTTCATGATAAAATTTTTACACAGCTTATTATAAAACAAACACTAAAATTAGGCTTTATCAAACTATAAAGGTTTTGTACGTAGATTTAAGGTCACTGGATTCATTTATTTGGCTTGTTCTATAATGTACTAAATAAGAATGGGAAAAGAATAATTCAAGCTTTGTAATATGTGTTGCCAAGCAGTTGCCATGTCATCTAGCCACTGAAACTCAAAAAAGAAACACTTTCCCCATCATAAAAATTAGCTGTAGAACAAAAAGGTCCTTCTTGGAATGATGTATAACGAAAAGAATTTTTTTAAACTGTACTGTCATTTGAAACAATGCTACTGATCTTCTCTCTGTAGGACATAAATTTTGAAGGTTCTCCCCAGGAACCAGGATGAATTTACTTTGATCCTTCCACTATCTCTCATTCCATTTTTCCTTATCTAATAGTGGCAGAAATTTGGAAGCTGACCAACCAGGTTAATGATGCATTAAATATCCAAACAAATACAGGACAAAGTATACACAGAGCAAGTATGCATCTTGAATTATAACACATACAAACAGAAGAGGTAGCCAAGGATAGTTGTCTAGATTATAGTCAAAGTTTTGCCAATAAGATAGATCCCTGAACCTAAGGGATTGTTGGATCTGATGGTCCCAGCATTTCCTTCAGTCTCTAAGGTCTCATCATTCTGTGATTCTTGAGTCAAGAAAGCAGAGATTCCTGACAAGGTCAGGAAAACAAAGAAAATGGAAGATGAGGACTGACATTTAACAAGCACCTACTATTGGCCAGGGAAGATGATAAGTATTCTATACACAATCTCTAATTCCATCTTCCCAACAGCACCATTATTTTACTATTATTTTCCTATTTTACTGAGAGGTAAACTAAAGCTCAGGGAGGTTACTTAATAAACACACAGTCAAACAGCTACTAGGTGGCCACGCAAGGATTTTAGCCTCACTAAGTGTAACCAGGATTGACACTCACAATATTTATCAGCCAGAGTGGTGTGGATAGTGGTGAATCGGGCAGATGCAGCAGCCAGTTGGAAAAGACACCCAACGTGGATGACCAGCACAGTCTTATCTGCAGGAATCAGCACAGGTTTAACTCAATGCACAGGTTCTTCCATTAGCCATCAATGACACGCTTAAATTAAGTTCTCAAACTCTTGTTTTGTCTCTAAATTAGTATTCGCATTTACTGAAACAGCGAAGTGTGTGTTTGCTAATGAAAACATTTTAGGTGGAGATCTATCAATCTCCTTAAGTACCTCTTCTTTTGGGAAGAGGTGATGGTTCTCTGAATACAGTAAAGCAAAAACGAAAAAATTCCTATAACATTTTATCTGCACTGTAGTACACAGGACATGCTTCAGTTATCACTGGTAAATAGTCCAGTCTTCATTCACTTTCCTTACTGCTAATACAAAGTCCACCTGAAAAGCACTAAAATAAATTTGTTTTAAAATGTAGGGACTATGCCTTGTTAAAGTGAAATCTGCATTTATCTCTAAATTGTAAGCAATATCAAATCAAGATAAATTGACTAAGTTACCTTAAACTTACCCCAATTGAATATGATTCTGCAAATATTATTTATAACCCAAAAATAAATCAATATAGGAAGAACCTACAGTAAAGGACTGGCCTTTTCCAAGTCGCCATTCACACATAACATCAAAGATATTGACAGGTAGATGACAGATGGGTTAGATTAGATAGATGATAGATAGCTATGTCATTTTTCATGTAAATATATCATTGCTATCATCTGACTCTTTCAAAAATTAAGCAGTGACCTTGTATTCACTATGTAATTCAGGTTAATCCTTGACACTGAAATGTAGCACTTCAGAAGGGATATGGGTATAAACTGTGGCCATGATGAAAAAATTAAAGCTTTCTTTTAGGAGAAGCATGCCCTAAGACATACATACTTTGTACAGAGAAAATGAAAAACTGGTAGAGACAGTTAAAATCTTAAATAATTTTTTTTTAAAAACCACATAGCAAAACAATAATCCCTGTGTTCTCCAGCAAAATCTAGAAAGTAAATGTTCTTTCGGATCAAAAGTTCTGGATTTTCTAGGCCGGGCATGTTGGCTCATGCCTGTAATCCCAGGAATTTGGGAGGCAGAGGCAGGTGGATCACCTGAGGTTAGGAGTTGAGACCATGGCTAACATGGCGAAACCCAGTTTCTACTAAAAATACAAAAGCTAGCCAGGTGCAGTGGTGTTGCACCTATAGTCCCAGCTACTCAGGAGGCTGAAACAGAAGAAATGCTTGAACCTGGGAGGCAGAGGTTGCAGTGAGCTGAGATCACACCACTGCACCCCAGCCTGGGCAACAGAGCAAGACTCCATCTCAAAAACAAAAAACAACAACAACAAAATTCTGGATTTTCCATGTAATCAACCACATTCTCCAATGATAAATGGATTCTTGACTGAATAGGTTACAAGTAAATTCTCTAAAGAAATGCTAAACGTTCCAGAAGTTTCTTCAGGGGGGATTGTAATGAATATCCTGCCCTTCAGAGGCAAGTGGGCTTTGGCAGCAAGAGCAGAGGACAGAAGTAAGGAGGTGGAGCTTGAGTCCCAGCAACACCATAGCCCTGTGACCTTGGTCAAGTCACTTTCCTTCTGTGTCTCAATTTCTCATCTATAAAATAAGACAGTTACCTCCTCCTACCGATATCCAGTGATCACTGTGAGGACTGATACTCAAAATACTTAACATCTAATGCAATATAAGCACTGAATATCAACCTTGTTTATCCTCTACCTCATTCCAGGAAGGACTTAAGGTAATCAACAGAAGAAACAATACCAAAAAACATCTATTAAGTTAGAGAAATTTAGGGCAAAGAAAACAAACTTCAACCATAAGATAAAACAGAGAATTAACATGTAAAAGAGCACCAAATTTGGGAAGACATTTCTTGCAAATACCCTAGCAAGGGGAACATTGAGAAATGCTACATAGTAGAGAGATTCTTGATGTCTCATTTACACAATCTGTCAGCCTCTACTACGGTGATCTTTGGGTTTTTCTCCAGGTGTTCATTAAGCCTCTGAGAGAAGAAAGAAAAGAGACATGTATTTCACGTCCATTATTCCTGGTACAATGGTAGCCCTTTCTAAATGTTATCTAATCTTCACACCAACACTACTGTAAATTAATTATCCTCATTTTACAGATTACAGGAAACAGGGGTCCCAAGAGGATGATTCTCATAGCAATCTGAGTATGAAGCCTCAAATATCTGTTTACTTCATTGCCGTAGCCATGATTTCAGATGAATAAAATGGAAACAAATAACCTTAAATAATGAATTAATGAAGAACCCTGAACTCTACTACGGAAATACATCAGTATCTCCAGCAGACATAGGTAAGGGGTGACATCCTTATGGTAATAATAGAGTAAAGCAGGGGTCCCCAAGCCCCAGTCCATGGGACACCAGTCCATGGCCTGTTAGAAACTAGGCTGCACAGCAGGAGGTGAGTGGCAGGCAAGCAAGTGAAGCTTCATTTGTATTTACAGCTGCTCCTCATGGCTCACATTACCACCTGAGCTCTGCCTCCTGTCAGATCAGTGACAGCATTAGATTCTCATAGGAACACAAACCCTGTTGTGAACTGTGCACGTGAGGAATCTAGGTTGCATGCTCCTTAGGAGAATCTAATGCCTGATGATCTGTCACTCTCTCCCAGAACGCCCAGATGAGGTTGTCTAGTTCCAAGAAAACAAGCTCAGGGTTCCCACTGATTCTATATTATGGTGAGTTGTATAATTATTTCATTATATATTATAATGTAATAATAATAGAAATAAAGGGCACAATAAATGCAATGCACTTGAATCATCCCAAAACCAACGTCCCCCACCTCCCCACTCTGTGAAAAAATTGTCTTCCATAAAACGGGTCCCTGGTGCCAAAAAGGTTGGGGACTACTGCAGTAAACCATCAAATAAGGTTGAATACAGACATAACAGATTTACTTCTACTGTTAAAATCTATGTTATTGACCCTAGAAAAGTATTTTCATTAAAGAACTAGCAGATATTTAAATTCATTTAAAATTCAAATTATAATTTACACCAGTTCATTCACATATTCATGAAATGCTTAATATGTATTAAGCATCATGTGAGATGTTGCAAATATAAAGGTAATAAAATACAGTCTACACCCCAAAGAAACCTATATTATTTTAATAACCATATGTCTAGCTATAACAGATAATGAAATATGTTTGTCATATTTTTATTTGTGTTTGGGGCATCATTTGAAATTTAAAAATAGGATTTTGATTAGTCTATAGAAGTGAAGATTCAGATATTTTAAAAACATAAAAATTAGATATTTGCTAAATATCCATTATGGTCCTAGCACTGGGTTAGGCATTAGGGAACTTATGAAACCATTAAAGAAATGCAGAATCTGAGCTTGCCATCCTCTCCCCTTAAAGTTAGGCTGTGTCAGCTACTAGGATACTTAGCTTAGCAAGACTAAATACTCAAATGCCAACCACCGTAACTGATTATTTTTACTTTTTGACATCACAGCTATCTCTAAGCAACCTAGCTAGTCCCTCAATGTAAACAAAGCCTTTCAGTCTAATTCTCAGAGAAGCTTCTTCCTTCAATTTTCCTTCATTCTTAAGCCTCAGCATTCTTCTGTCTGGCATCACCCCTGACTTATCTCAATAACATCTCCTTTCTGAAAGCTCAGGGCATTCACCCATTCAATCACTCTTTCTTTTCTCAGTTACCTGTTACCTACTTCCTGCTTCCTGGCTACCTCTCCATGCCACTCCACACTTTGGCATCTGGATCAGAGTCTTTGTCTCAGCCTGTCTCCTGTCATCATCATGGTCAAATTCAACATCCAGGTTCAATATACTTCCACATTTTGTATTAAATAGTAGCCACACCCAGCCTGGATTCAACTGCCTTCTTCTTTCTGCAATCCCTTTCCATAAGTTCATCCATTTCCCTTGCCTCAAACCTCTAATGATGCCCAAATCTCTATCTGTACCCCAAAGTAGGCCCCAGAACCTTAGACATAACATTTTCATCTGCTTGATAGCTATATTGGTAGATAATTTGGCATGTCCAAATTAAATGCATTGTCTTTCCTCAATTAACTCTCCAACCCCACCGTTCCCCTTCTCCTGTGTTCCCATGTCATACGGCCCCAGCATTCTCTTCCTCTTAGGGTTCATATCACTGGATTCACTCGAATGTTTCCAAATCCTATAGATTTCCTCCAAGCAATGTCTTTCTTCACTTTCCTGTGGCTGTCATTTGTGTCTCTAATATATTGTCAGCTCCTTAACACCAATGATTATATTGTGGCCATCTCTGTGTTTGTCACAATACCTAGAACATTGTGAATGGTTAATAAGCATCTGTTAAACTCTGTTCTATAAAATGATTTCTCATGTATTACCAGAAATTGACCCAAGTTTTGGGTCCTGGTGTTTATACAACATAGAAAATGTCTTTTTTTTTTTAAAGTATACAACATTATGGACACAAAATTAGATTCGGGGCTTTTGAAGGAGCACACATAAGTGAAGTGCCCTGAAGCTTAAGATTCACTGGCTTCATGGTAATGTATACTTTGGAAATGCAAATGAACCTTCTAATTGAGATGTAAGTTTATTGTAATTTTTTTTTTTTTTTTTTTTGGTTTATAAACAACAGAAATTTATTTCTCACAGTCCTAGAGGCTGGAAAGTCCAAGATCAAGGCTCCAGCAGATTCAGTGTCAAGTTAGGGTCCATTTTCTGGTTCATAGATGGCACCTTCTCATTGTGTCTTCACCTGGTGGAAGGAGCACATGAGCTCCCTTGGGCCTTTTTTGTTGTTGTTATACAGGTATGTACATGCCATGGAGGCTTGCTGCACCCATCAACCCATCATCTACATCAGGTATTTCTCCTAATGCTATCCAACCCACACCCCGACAGGCCCTGGTGTGATGTTCCCCTCCCTGTTCAACTCCCACTTGTGAGTGAGAACATGCAGTGTTTGGTTTACTCTTGTGTTAGTTAGCTGAGAATGATGGTTTCCAGCTTCATCCGTGTCCCTACAAAGGACAGGAACTCATCCCTTTTTATGGCTGCATAGTATTCCATGGTGTATATGTGCCACATTTTCTTTATCTAGTCTATCATTGATGGGCATTTGGGTTGGTTCCAGGTCTTTGCTATTGTGAACAGTGCTGCAATAAACATACATATGCATGTGTCTTTATAGTAGCATGATTTATAATCTTTTGGGTATATGCCCAGTAACTGGATTGCTGGGTCAAATGGTATTTTTGGCTCTAGATTCTTGAGGAATCACCACACTGTTAAACACAATTCCACAATGGTTAAACTAATTTACACTCCCACCAACAGTGTAAAAGCATTCCTATTTCTCCACATCCTCTCCAGCATCTGTTGTTTCCTGACTTTTTAATGATTGCCATTCTAACTGGTGTGAGATGGTATCTCATAGTTTTGATTTGCATTTCTCTAATTACCAGTGATGATGAGCTTTTTTTCATATATTTGTTGGCTGCATAAATGTCTTCTTTTGAGAAGTGTCTGTTCGTATCCTTTGCCCACTTTTTGATAGGGTTTTTTCTTGTAAATTTAAGTTCCTTACAGATTATGATATTAACCCTTTGTCAGACAGATTGCAAAAATTTTCTTCCATTCTGTAGGTTGCCTGTTCACTCTGATGATAGTTTCTTTTGCTATGCAGAAGCTCTTTAATTATACCCCATTTGTCAATTCTGGCTTTTGTTGCCATTGCTTTTGGTGTTTTAGTCATGAAGTCTTTGCCCATGCCTATGTCCTGAATGGTATTGCCTAGGTTTTCTTCTAGGGTTTTTATGGTTTCAGGTCTTAGGTTTAAGTCTTTAATCCATCTTGAATTACTTTTTGCATAAGGTGTAAGGAAGGGGTCCAGTTTCCGTTTTCTGCATATGGCTAGCTAGTTTACTCAATACCATATATTAAATAAGGAATCCGTTCCCCATTGCTTGTTTTTGTCAGGTTTGTCAAAGATCAAATGGTTGTAAATGTGTGGTATTATTTCCGAGGCCTCTGTTCTGTTCCATTGGTCTATATCTGTTTTGGTACCTGTACCATGCTGTTTTCGTTACTGTAGCCTTGTAGTATAGTTTGAAGTCAGGTAGCGTGATGCCTCCAGCTTTGTTCTTTTTGCTTAGGATTGTCTTGGCTATATGGGCTCTTTTTTGGTTCCATATGAAATTTAAAGTAGTTTTTTCTAATTCTGTGAAGAAAGTCAATGGTAGCTTTATGAGATAGCATTAAATCTATAAATTACTTTGGGCAGTGTGGCCATTTTCACCATATGGATTCTTCCTTTCCATGAGCATGGAATGTTTTTCCACTTGTGTCATCTCTTATTTTCTTGAGCAGTGGTTTGTAGTTCTCCTTGAAGGGGTCTGTCACATCCCTTGTAAGTTGGATTCCTAGGTATTTTATTCTCTTTGTAGCAATTGTGAATGGGAGTTCACTCATGATTTGGCTCTCTATTATTGGTGTATAGGAATGCTTGTGATTTTTGCACATTGATTTTATATCCTGAGACTTTGCTGAAGTTGCTTTTCAGCTTAAGGAGATTTTGGGCTGAGACAATGGGGTTTTCTAGTTTATTGTAATTTTCAACCCTAACATCTTCTACTAAAGTGATGCCTTGTACAGTCAATGATATATTAAAATCAAAACTTCTATTTTTTTAAACAACTACTGTTTTTATTTTTTTCCATAGGTTATTGGGGTATAGGTGGTATTTGGTTACATGAGTAAGTTCTTTAGTGACTTATGAGATTTTGGTGCACTAATCACCCGAGCATTATACACTGTAGCCTATCTATGGTTTTTTACCCTTTCCCTTCTCCCAACCCTCCCCACAAGTCCCCAAAGCCCATTGTATCATTCTTATGCCTTTGCCTCCTCATAGTTTAGCTTCTACATATCAGTGAGAACATGTGATGATGGTTTTCCATTCCTGAGTTACTTCACTTAGAATAATAATCTCCAATCTCAGCCAGGTCACTGCAAATGCCATTAATTCATTCCCTTTTATGGCTGAGTAGTATTCCATCATATATACATATATATACCACAGTTTCTTTGTCCACTCATTGATTGATGGGCATTTGGGTTGGTTCCACGATTTTGCAGTTGCGAACTGTGCTGCTATAAACATGCACGTGCAAGTATCTTTTTCATAAAATGACTTATTTTCCTCTGGGTAGATACCCAATAGTGGGATTACTGGATCAAATGGTAGTTCTACGTTTAGTTATTTAAGGAATCTCCACACTGTTTTCCATTGTGGTTGTACTAGTTTACATTCCCATCACCAGTGTAGAAGTGTTCCCTGATCACTACTACATACACACCAACATCTACTGTTTTTATTTTTTGATTATGACCATTCTTGCAGGAGTAGGATGGTATCATTTGTGGTTTTGATTTGCATTTCCCTGATCATTAGTGATGTTGAGCATTTTTTCATATGTTTGTCGGCCATTTTTATATCCTCTTTTGAGAACTGTCTATTCATGTCCTTAGCCCACTTTTTGATGGGATTGTTTTTTTTCTTGCGGATTTGAGTTTGTTGTAGATTCTGGATATTAGTCCTTTGTCAGATGTATAGCTTGTGAAGATCTTCTCCCACCCTTTGGGTTGTCTGTTTACTCTGCTGACTGTTCCTTTTGCTGTGCAGAAGCTCTTTAGTTTAATTAAGTCCCAGCTATTTATCTTTGCTTTTATTGCATTTGCTTTTGGGTTCTTAGTCATGAAATTCTTGCCTAGGCCAATGTCTAGAAGGGTTTTTCCAATGTTATTTTCTAGAATTTTTATAGTTTCAGGTCTTAGATTTAAGTCATTAATCTATCTTGAGTTGATTTTTGTAAAAGGTGAGAGATGAGGATCCAGTTTCATTGTCCTACATAGTCATGAAATTCTTGCCTAGGCCAATGTCTAGAAGGGTTTTTCCAATGTTATTTTCTAGAATTTTTATAGTTTCAGGTCTTAGATTTAAGTCATTAATCTATCTTGAGTTGATTTTTGTAAAAGGTGAGAGATGAGGATCCAGTTTCATTGTCCTACATATGGCTAGCCAATTATCCCAGCACCATTTGTTGAAAAGGGTGTCCTTTCCCCACTTATTTTGTTTTGTCAAAGATCAGTTGGCTGTATGTATTTGGATTTCTGGGTTGTCTATTCTGTTCTATTGGTCCATGTGCCTATTTTTATACATGTACCACGCTGTTTTGGTGACTGTGGACTTATAGTTTGAAATCAGGTAGCGTGATGTCTCTAGATTTGTTATTTTTGCTTAGTCTTGCTTTGGCTATGTGTGCTCTTTTTTGGTTCCATATAAATTTCAGAATTGTTTTTTCTAATTCTGTGAAGGATGGTGGTGGTATTTTGATGAGGATTGCATTGAATTTGTAGATTGCTTTTGGCAGTATGGTCATTTTGACAGTATTGATTCTATCTATCCATGAGCATGGGATGTGTTTCCATTTGTTTGTGTCACCTATGATTTCTTTAAGCAGTGTTTCGTAGTTTTCCTCATAGAAGTCTTTCACCTCCTTGGTTAGGTATATTCCTAAGTTATATTTTTTTATTTTATGGCAGCTATTGTGAAAGGGTTTGAGCTCTTGATTTGATTCTGTTTGGTTGCTCTTGGTGTATAGAAGAGCTACTTATTTGTGTGCTTTAATCTTGTGTTCAGAAACTTTGCTGAATTCTTTTATCAGTTCCAGGAGCTCTCTGAAGGAGTCTTTAGGGTTTTTGAGGTGAGCAATCATATCATCAGCAAACAGTGACAGCTTGACTTCCTCTTTACCAATTTGGATGCCATTTCTTTCTCTTGTCTGATTGCTCTAGCTAGGACTTCCAGTACTGTGCCAAAGAGGAGTGGTGAGAGTGGGCATCCTTCTCTTGTTCCAGTTCTCAGAGAGCATGCTTTCAACTTTTCCCCATTCAGTATTACGTTGGCTGTGGGTTTGTCATAGATGACTTTTATTACATTGAGGTATGTCCCTTGTATGCTGATTTTGATGAGCGTTTTAATCATAAAGGAATGCTGGATTTTGTCGAATGCTTTTTCTGCATCTACCAAGATGATCATGTGATTTTTGTTTTTAATTCTGTCTATGTGGTGTATCACATTGATTGACTTGCATATGTTATACCATCCCTGGCATGAAACCCACTTGATTGTGGAGGATTATCTTTTTGATATGTTGTTGGAGTCAGTTAGCAAGTATTTTGTTAAGGATTTTAGCATCTATGTTCATTAGGGATATTGGTCTGTAGTTTTCTTTTTCGGTCAGGTCCTTTTCTGGTTTTGGTATCAGGGTGCTACTGGCTTCATAGAATGAATTAGTGAAGGTTCCCTCTTTATCTTGTGGAATAGTGTCAATAGGATTGGTACCAATTCTTTGACTGGTAGAATTCTGATGTGAATCCATCTGGTCCTGGACTTTTGTTAGTAATTTTTTAATTACCATTTCAATCTCGCTGCTTGTTATTGGTCTGTTCAGGGTATCTAATTCTTCCTGATTTAAGCTAGGAGAGATGTATTTTTCCAGGAATTTATCCATCTCTTCTAGGCTTTCTTACTTATGCACATAAAGGTGTTCATAGTAGCCTTGAATGATCTTTTGTATCTCTGTGGTATCATTTGTAATATCTCCCGTTTTGCATCTCATTGAGGTTATGTGGATTTTCTAACTTCTTTTCTTGGTTAATCTTGCTAATGGTCTATCAATTTTGTTTATCTTTTCGAAGAACAAGCTTTTTGTTTATATTTTGTAATTTTTATTGTTTCAATTTTATTTAGGTCGAATCTGATCTTGCTTATTTCCTTTCTTCTGCTGGGATTGGGTTTGGCTTGTTCTTGTTTCTCTAGTTCCTTGTGGTGTGACCTTAGATTGTCAGTTTGTGCTCTTTCAGTCTTCTTGATGTAGGCATCTAGGGCTATGGACTTTCCTATTAGCACCACCTTTGCTGTATCCCAGAGGTTTTGATAGGCTGTGTCACTATTGTTGCTCAGTTTGAAGAATTTTTAAATTTCCATCTTGATTTCATTTTTGACCCAATGATCATTCAGGAGCAGGTTATTTAATTTCCATGTGTTTGCATGGTTTTGAAGGTTCCTTTTGGAGTTGATTTCCAGTTTTATTCCACTGTGGTCTAAGAGAGTGATAAAATTTCAATTTTCTTAAATTTATTAAGGCTCATTTTGTGGCCTATCATATGGTCTACCTTGGAGAAAGTTCCATGTGCTGTTGAACAGAATGTGTATTCTGCATTTATTAGATGGAATGTTCTGCATGTATCTGTTAAGTTCATTTGTTCCAAGGTATAGTTTAAGTCCATTGCTTCTTTGTTGACTTTCCGTCTTGATAACCTGTCTAGTGCGGTCAGTGGAGTACTGAAGTCCCCCACTATTATTCTGTTGCTGTCTATCTCATTTCTTAGGTCTATTAGTAATTGTTTTATAAATTTGGAAGCTTCAGTGTTTGGTGCCTATTTATTTACGATTGTGATATTTTGCTGTTGGGCAAGGCCTTTTACCATTATATAATGTCCCTCTTTGTATTTTGTATTTTTTTTAACTGCTATTGCTTTAAAGTTTGTTTTGTCTGATATAAAAATAGCTACTCCTGCTCACTTTTGGTGTCCATTTGTATGAAATGCCTTTTTCCACCCCTTTGAAGTTTATGTGAGCATCACCAACCCCTGAGACTTAGTCACAATTCTGGACAAAGGAGAAGTCAGGGAACAAGTGGAATTGACTGAGACAAATTTTTGGTCATGCCAGAGTAACACAGTCATGTGTCACATAATAACATTTGGGTCACTGGCAGACCAAGTATACAACAGTGGTCAAATAAGATTGTAATGGCACATATATTGAAACCTGACTTAGGCAGTTGATATTGACATTGGTGATCAAGTAGGAGAAATGACTGATATTCAGTAATGATGCTGGGATATTTGATTTGCCATATGAAAAAAATGTATATAAATAAAAATATACTATCTAGGTTTGTGTAAGTACATTCTGATGTTCACATGAAAAAAAAACACCTAATGACACATTTCTTAGAATATATCCCCATTGTTAAGCGGTATATGACTGTACAAGTTGAACTTCAGAAAAAAATAAGAAATATATGTTTCTTGCATACTATTAGATTCATACCCATTCAAGTGCTTACACAGCCTTAGAATTACATATTGAAGTTAGTCCAAATTTAAGGCATTAATGCCAGAAAAGTCATTTCAGAACTAGTAAAGAGGAGCCTCATTAGACCCCTCCATGTTTAACTGTACAGTTGGTTTCCTTTTAAAATACTTATGGCTGAAAACGTGGTCTGGGGTAGGCTTTCTTCACTGGGAAGATGTACATTAGTGGAGGTTAGCACCTTGCCAGCATGGCCATTCTTTTCAAAATTCAGAGATATGTAGGTCTTTCCCTGCTAAACCACAAATCTAAAGACTGGAAAAAACTGATCAGCAAATAATTCTGCAAAGAAAACAGCAGTCTATTCTAGGTCAGATTTCGGTGACAGATATGCTTACTTTTGCTGGATAAGCACCAATAAATTATCTTTTTGGTAATGCACGGAAATGATTACCCTGTATAAATGTCATCCACCTAGATTTGTACAGGACAAAAGGGGAGATTCATTAATAAGAGAAAATTAGACATAGAAGACAACCCAATATGGAGAGATAAATGAGATATAATGCTGGCCAATCTACTGTGTACCATTTACAAAGAAGAATGGGCACTTGGTTTTGAAAATATAATTTCCCTACTTATTTTTTTCTATTTTGCAAAGTGCACCAAAGCACCGTTCAGCCATATTCCCATGACACTAATAGAAGAAAGAAGAGCATAGGAAAGTGATAATAATACAGCTGGACTTTGTTTTTATCTTCACGCCTTTCATCCAAGGATGTTTCTGCCCTTAAATAATAATTGATTAAACCTCACAATATCCCTACTGAAGGTATCTTCTGAGGAGCCCAGACAGAAGCAGAGAGAAATGGCAGGGATTGGATCACCCAGGTTCAGGCCACAGGGCTCTAACAGAGCCAGAAGCAGACCCAAGAGAAGCATCTCCCATCAACCACTTTTAATCACCTGGAAATGGCCAGGGCCCTTGAGATCGTTAGCCAGGCTACCTCCATTTTGGCATGAGCTATATTTTGTATTTAATTATTTTCAGGCCATCCACCTTTGACAGCTGTTCTTCTAAAAAATGGGACTAGGGAATTGTGAAAGGCTTGCCTATGGCCTCCAACAAGTGTCACTTCTCAGGATTCCTGCAGAGAGCCTGCAGGTAGCACATATCAAGTACAGTTCAGTAACTGGGGGGCTGCTGGAGAAGTACTTTCATGCTGACTAATTAATCTCTAGTAATTAGCACTCAGATGTAACAAGTGCAGTATTTAAGGGTCATAGCAAGGGAAATAAAATCTGCTCTTCAAAAATTTTCTCGAGAGTTTGATTGCCTTCTTTCAGATAAATAAGAGGATCCATCCACTCAGGCACAGAAACTGGAATAAAAAAGTTATTTCATATGCCCAATGCTAAACACTGCCCAAAATTACCTCCAAATAGTAATACTTGGTCTAATTCCTTTAAAATCTGAGCAAAAGTTATAGACTCCTTATTAAACTGGAAAAGACTTCAGAAATCATCTAGCCCAACTTTTTCTTCCTACAGATAAGGAAATAGAGGCCAGAGAGGTAAAGAAACTTTCCCAGGCTTCTGAAGCTGCTTGGGGCAAAGCTCCAGCTGGAACGAGGGTCACCAGGTCTGGAGTTTCACCATATCCCGTTTTCCTACATCAACAGGGGTCTGGATGCTGCTCAACGCTCGGCATCCTTACACACTGCATTTGAGAAACCGCACCTGCGCTGGTCCCTGGCCAGATGCCGTGAGATCAGGACAAAGTCCGCTTGGCACCCTGCTTCATCTCCCTCATCTAGGGCCCCCATCTTTGCCCTCCTATGCCTCCAGCCTCACCATCCAGCTCTTACACCCTGGGTCTCCTTCCTGCAGGTCCCCACTCTCAGACCTAAGTGTGATGTGATCCCTTCTGTGAGCTGGAAAAGCACACCCAGCCCAGGATGCAGCAGGACCCTGAGTCTAGGCGTTTTCATCTGTCAAAGGTACCAAGCTATGTCATACAAACATACACCTGCACACAGAGACAGATAGAGATCACGCCTCTGAAAATCTCTAAGACCTTTCTAGATGGAGACACCTCTCTCTCTCCTGTTAACCTCAGGGTAAATGATGGCAACCATGGCAGAAGCATCTCCATTTATGCCTTCGACTCCCTCACTCTTCACTCCTCTGTCTATGTCTCTGCATCCTGGCCTCCTTCCCTGACTCCAGTTCTGATTCTTGTCCACATCCTTATCTGAACAAAATGATAAACTAAGGGAAGGCTCTAGTCCATGGAGTTTCTCTGAACATGAGAAAATGAGAAGCCTCGGCACCTGCTTCTGGGGGCCCCCTGCCCTGCCCTGGCACTGTGAGGAAAGGGATGGGGGCAGGAGACAGGGTTTGGACTTCTGCAGCCTCCACCCTGGGCAGCGCTGTCTTCACCATCCATCCACTATGGAAATCCAACTCCTGAGCAGGAGCCAGGCAGACGGTTTTAAGTTGCTGGCCTTTGTTTTTGTTTTTCCTTCTCTGTGGTAAGAAGGGGTGAAGACAAATACAACTTTTCAGGACCTTCCCCTCCTCTTCTCGCCCCTTGAAGCCAGCTCTGCAGGAGTCAACCCCAACCTAGGAGAGGATGGGATGCGCTGAACAAAGCCCTGGAGGGGTCCAAAAGGGAATGCCTAATTCAGACAACTTCTTGTTTTTTGTTCTTTATTTTTTTGAGATGGAATCTTGCTCTGTTGCCAGGCTGCAGTGCAGTGGCGTGATCTGGGCTCACTACAACCTATGCCTCCCAGGTTCAAGCGATTCTCCTGCCTCAGCCTCCCGAGTAGCTGGGATTACAGGCATGACCCACTGTGCCTAGCCCTCATTTCTTTATGCCTCAGGCTTTACCTACAAAATAGGGGGCTTAGATGAGACATTCTCAAACCCTTCTTTTTGCTCTAAAATCTTAGTCCTGTTTTTTTTTTTTTTTTTTTTTTTTTTTTTTGTCGAGTGTTTATTAAATGCCTGTTTCTGCAAATCACTGCCCAAACTACAGGGAATACAGGGGTCAGACAAGCCACAGTGCCCACCCTCAAGGAGGTAATGTAAGTACAATGGGCACATGATTTGAGAAATTCTATGATAGAGCCTATCCAAATGCTGGGGGCAACTGCAGGGAAGCTGTGGGCAAGAATGGGGGAGAAATCATGGAGAACATCACAGAAGAAGGGACAAGTGTACTAGGCCATGAAAGGTGAGTTGGAGTTTCTAGGTGAACAAGGCCTGAGAGGAAGCAGAGGATGGAGAATGTTCCAGGTAGGAATGTTCCACAAAGGCCCGGCATAAACACATACCAGGTGCAGGAAATGTCAAGAGGCATGGTGTGGCTACAGGGAGAGGAAAAGAAAAGGCCAAGTTAGTTTCCACATTGTACTGAGTGAGGAGTTTAGATGGGTTGTTGCAAAATGATTTTCTAAGATGCTAACGTGTCAGCAACATCTATGAGAATAAATCTCCTGATTTTTTTCCATTGGAAAGTGATACAGACGAGTGTTATGTGAAGCCCTCATAAAATCTTAACATCTTCTGACACTACTTCAAAATGATTCTTTTTCTTTTCTTGTGAAGAACAGGGTGCTAATAGACTCAGCCTATTGTTTTCAAGCAAGTTCCAACAAGATCCCTGAGATCCTTTCCCCAAAGATGATTTGCATGTAAAAATAAAGGAGGGGGCATGTAATGACTGCAGATTTTCTAGTTCAAAATTCCTTTTCACCTAAAGATCACGCTTCTTTGCTTTGTTTCAATTAAAGAAGAAAGAAATGGATCCCCCAGAGTCCTAAAAGTAGTGGGAGGTATGCTCACAATTTCTGCCCCAGTGACCACCTACCCTCTTTTTTTGCAATCTCCCCACAAGCCCCCCAGAGCTTGGCTGTGGCTTGCAAGCACACCCCCTTGGTCTGCCTCTCCCACCTTTAAAGCATGCCAGTTTGGGGGTCCAGCATTGTTTAGACAATAAGGAAGCCCTACCCTAGGCTGAGGGCTCAAAGCAATGCAGATAATATCTTAATATGGCTGAGCACTGGGTTTTTTTGTTTTTTTGTGTGTGGTGTTGTTTTTTTAAGACGGAGTTTTACTCTGTCCCCCAGGCTGGAGTGCTGTGGTGTGATCCTGGCTCACTGCAACCTCTGCCTCCCAGGTTCAAGCTATTTTTGTGCCTCAGCCTCCCTAGTAGCTGGGATTACAGGTACACGCCACCATGCCTGGCTAATTTTTTTGTATTTTTATTAGCAACGGGGTTTCACCATGTTGATCAGGCTGGTCTCAAACTCCTGGCCTCAAGCCATCCACCCACCTCAGCCTCACAAAGTGCTGGGATTACAAGTGTGAGCCACCGCACCCAGCCTGGGTTTTTAAAAAACAAAGGGACAGTAAAACCCTAGTGATTGGTACTCTCTCTCAATGTCCCGAAAACTGTTGTCCCATTGCAGCAGAGAGTAGGGCCTAGCCCAAGAGAGGACAGCATCCCTGAAAACAAAACAAATTCTAAAAACATCTGCCATATTATTTCATAAACACCAGAAGTATAAAAGAGTAAAAAGTTTCTCTTCAATTCTCAACTCAATTCCCACTTAGAAGTTTTTGTCAACAGTTTGTGGTACATCTTTCCAGACCATTTCCTCTATTCCCAAAAGAACTTTTTTACCCCTAGGTCAAGTACATTGTACATTGGTTTAATCAGCTTAATTAATTTAAAATTCTACATATGGTTCCAGGGAAGGGGTCAAAAAATGTTTCTGTGAAGGGCCTGATAGTAAATATTTTTGGCTTTGTGGACCATAGTCTATGGCAGCCACGAACTCCGCTGCTGTGGTGTGGAAGCAGCCACAGACACTATATCAACAAATTGTCTGGGCTCCAATAAACCTTCACGAACAAAAACAGGCCCTGGCAGGATTTGGTCTGTGGGCAGGTTTGCTGGCCCCCGATCGGGGTATGACCTCTTATATTTTGTTTAAAGTAGAAGAGAATTTCCCGTGCTTGTAAAGATTCAAAACCTAGCGGAGTTTGAATATCTGAAACAATTACAGAGCAACACAAAACGGCAAACAGCACTTACGATACTGGGGACAGGCATTTCAATAGCCCCTAAGGTTCGGACCCCAGAACAGCATAGGGGTGGGGCCTGTGAAGGAGATTTACCTTGATCTTTCCAGGAGACACATTTCCAGTCTTCTTAATTAAGGCCATTCACAAATGGCTTGGAAAACGTTTGTGGAGTGAAGCAATTTGGGAAACCTGTGAAATGGACCAGACAACCATTAGCCTCTACCCCCGCCCCGCTTACTCTCCCGGCACCCCCAGCCCCCACCCCCAAGCGAACACACTGGCAAGTGGAAGCACACACAGGCATATTTCCGATGATTAATCTTACTGTTTCACTTTGAAACCTAAAAGAAACAAAACACTGGGAGCATTCCTATTTCCCATTGAAAGTAATCACAGCTTTATATCCCTCGATGTTTACATAAAGAGAGCTGTTTATTTAGAATCCTTGCTGATAAGGACACCACACGCTCATAACTTATTATATATTCTCTTTCCATTTTGTCTTTAAGGGGGGAGGGAGAATTATGTATATTTTATGATAACCCAAAGTGACTTATACATAAAAAATACAGACTTTAAAGATAAAAAGGATTAGTCGCAGGTAATGCATTTTCCATGAGTGGCTATAGGGCTCTAGGTTGCAAGCGGTACCGGCTGCATACAAATGAATTGATAAAAGTCTGGCACTGTGGATGGGTAGCAAGGCTCATGCTTTGCTGGAGATGATTCTTAAAGTTACAATAAATCAGACAGACAGTGTCGGCCTTTGAGGATAAACCTGTGATGGCTTGTTGTGCCTCTCTGAATCGCCTCAGAGGCCCAGGGACTAAAAGTGCCTAGATGTCACATTAAATCTACCGGGAGGATGGAGCACTTCAAAGAGGAACGCAATCAGATCTGATGGAAAATACATTTTCTGAAAGCTACTGACAAAAAAGTAATCTTTGATGTGGATGTTGAATAACAATTGATATTGTCTTTCCTGACATTTTTCATTATTGCCGTCTTATACAGCCTACTTCATGTATTAAAGCAATATTAACTGTTTGACAGGGACAAATCCTCCAACTATCACATAAGCAATTGTTTCTGAATTGTCCTAGCCCACTGCCTGTAAAACCTGTCCCAATAACTGCTTTTAAATATGATGGTAGACTCTTCTCCCTGACTAGCTAGACGGTGTCTGAGCTCCAGCATAGTTCAGTAGAGTCTGGGGAATATTAAAAATGGTTAGCTGGTTACCAGGTGTCATTTGATTATAAGGAAAGAGCAGGAGTCTTTTTTGAAGGTGAGTTTTAATGAGAGAGGTCTATAAAAGCTAGTCCTTATTATTCCCCCATCTTCGATACATATTTATGTCAAGTATATGTGTGCGAATCTTAGGCCTGCTGCAATTCTTGCAGCTCAAAGGGAGAAATAAAGGAATGTACAGAATATCTTTGTTATTTATGCAATGAAATAAAGCAATCTCTGGCTGTGCAAGCACCTATAAAATATGCTGGAATTAAATCCCCCAATATGCTTCTGGGAAAAAAAAATGCAAGCAGATCTGGAAGGCACATGTCACTTTCAAAACCCAGGATACCTCCTGAGGTTTGATGTCTTAACCTTCAGCTGTGAATGTGTATGGTTTCATTGTAGGTATTTGTAAAGCTTAAAATCTCTAATTTTCTGATGACCTTGAGCTTCTTGAGAAATGTGGGGAAGTTCTATAAACGAAGAGCTGGGATTTTTTTCTATGAAATGGGGCTAATTGTACCCCAGAGTAAAAGATAGAAAATGAATACCCCACAATTCAAAATCGCAAAACCATAGAAAATGAATACCCCACAATTCAAAATCGCAAAACCATAGAAAATGAATACCCCACAATTCAAAATCGCAAAACCGTGACGACCTTGTGTTATCAATGCTCAAAAGTTATCATTTGCACCTAAGAAACCTAGGGGATGAGATATATATTCTTCACTCACATGATTATTACATTCCCGTATTCCCTGGAGCTTCCAGCTTTCCCATGCCTTGCCAATACTGTAGCTCACCTTTATTTTTATGGTGTGGAAGTTTTACTCAAAGTCTACTTCTCTGCTGGGATTGGGGTGGGTGTGGCCTCCTTTACAATAATTGGAATAAGGCAGGCAATGGTGAGCAAAAAGAAGAAAAAAAATCACCCCCTAAAAAATGAAGAATTGTAAGACACAACATTGCCACTTAGGAATATTTTGTGACGTTGGACAAGGTCTTGGCCACTCTCTGCTCTACGTGAGGAGTCAGTAAGCTTTTTCTTAAGGAGCCAGATAGTAAATAGTGGAGGCTTTGTGGGTCACGCTATCTCTACTACGAATACTCAGTGCTGTCATTGTAGCACAAAGCAGCCATAGACAATACATAAATGAACGGCGTGGCTGTGTTCAAATGAAACTTGAACTTCAAAAAGTTGGTGGTGAGCCAGATTTGGTCCACAGACCATAGTTCGCCAGGCCCTACTGTGGATCCCTTTTCTATAAAATCGGTGTCCTAAGATGAGGTGAGATTTAGCACTCTTTACTGCTGAACACATTAAATTCATTAACAAATGGGACAGTACTTTTACTTGAGAGAGCAAAAGACAGCAGGCACGGAGGTTCATGCCTATAATCCAGCATTTTGGGAGGCCAAGGTGGGAGAAGCGCTTGAGCCCAGGAGTTTGAGACTAGCCTGGGCAACATAGTGAGACTCTGTGATATGGTTTGGCTGTGTCCCCTCCCAAATCTCATATTGAATGGTAGTACTCATGATCCCCACATGTGGTGGGAGGGACCCAGTGGGAGGTAACTGAATCATGGGAGCAGTTTCCCCCATGCTATTCTTGTGATAGTAGGTTCTCACGAGATCTGATGGTTTTATAAGGGGGCTTCCCCCCTTGCTCAGCTCTCATTCTTCTCCTTCCTGCTGCCCTGTGAAGAAGGATGTGTTTGCTTCCCCTTCCACCATAATTGTAAGTTTCCTGAGGCCTCCTCAGCCATGCTGAACCGTGAGTCAATCAAACCCCTTTCCTTTATAATTACCCTGTCTTGGGTATGTTCTTATAGCAGTGTGAGAACGGAGTAATACACCCTGTCTCTACAAATAATTGTAAAAGTTAGCCAGGCATGGTGGTACATGCCTGTGGTCCCAGCTACTTCAGAGGCTGAGGTGGGAGGATCTCTTGAGCCCAGGGGAAGTCATAGTTACAGTGAGCTATGATCATGCCACTGCACTCCAGCCTGGGCAACAGAGCAAGACCCTGTCTCAAGGAAAAAAAAAATAGAAAGCAAAAGACAACAGAAAAAAAATCCATAAGACAATGATAATTATCCTCCAGGAGATGTTTGATGAGTGTATTTATCTTCTCTCAATAAAATGAAAAAGCTACATCATTGCAGTGGCAACAGAATATTAATCCACTCAGCCAATTTTTTATGATTATATGTTTTAAGATTTAGCACAACTATCACCTCTTGAAGTTCTTTACAAACTCAGGAAATACATTATATACTTTCTCACAAAGTTGAAAGGGTGGGAAAGTGGTAAGATGTATCAAAATTGCTTAAGAAGAGAAATTTCTAGGTAGAAACAGAAAGTTGCCCTCAGGCAGGGCTTTTTCTTTCTTTTGAAGAGACAGGGCTCTGTGGCACAGGCAATAGTGGAGTGATGTGATCATGGCTCACTGCCACCTCAAACTCCTGGACTAAAGCAATCCTCCCACATCAGCCTCCCAAGTAGCTGGGACTATAGCTGCCAGCCACTACACCTGGTTAATTTTTTTAAGTTTTTTGTAGAGACAGGGTTTCACTATGTTGCCCAAGCTGGTCTCAAACTCCTGAGTTCAAGCAATCCTCCCACCTTGGCCTCCCAAAGTGCTTGGATTATAGATGTGAGTCACTACACCCCATCAGGCAGGTCTTTTTTTTAATGCTTGAGCAGCCCTTCCCAATAATATAAATGTGAGATGAATAAGTGTGTATTATTTATTAGGGTACAGCAAGAACTTGGGGCTACATCTTCCTTTTGGATAGCAGGGATATGTCATTACATAAGGAACATATCAGGCAGGACCAGTAAGACTGTGCTGCAATTAACAAGTAACCTGCATCTCTCCATGGCCTAAAAACAAACAAAGAGGCGGGCAGATCACGAGGTCAAGAGATACAGACCATCCTGGCCAACATGGTGAAACCCTGTCTCTACTAAAAATACAAAAATTAGCTGGGTGTAGTAGTGAGCACCTGTAGTCCCAGCTACTCAGGAGATTGAGGCAGGAGAATCGCTTGAACCCAGGAGACAGAGGTTGCAGTGAGCCAAGATTGCACCACTGCATTCCAGCCTGGTGACAGAGTGAGATTCTACCTTAAAAAAAAAAAAAGGTTATTTTTTGGTTCCATGCTACATTTACATTTTGGGTCAGCAAGATGGCTCTGTCCATTGTAGGCACTTCTGGACCCCCGTTAGCAGCACAATCTTGACACAGGCTTCCATAATCCAAAAGGCAGAGGAAAAGCAATCACGGAAAACTTTTCACAGACTCCTAAAAGTGGCACACATTGCACTTCCATCCACATTTCACTACCAAAGTAAGTCACAAGGCCAAGCCTTTTCTAGCCTCTGAAAGTCACCTCTCGTGGCCTTTCACGCCACCTGCCAGTCACCTGCAGCTGACCTCAGCTCACTTAATAGATTCTAATTAGACTGAAGCAATAGCTCAGTCCAAAGACCAGAGTATACCTTTGTTTCCAGCAACTCTCCTTTCCTCTTTCTGATACCACATGTGCCTTGCCAGGGTGACTTTCAAGCCAGCCACATGTCACGCTGCCCCTAGAGCACATGACTTACACTGAAGAGCCTCAATGATTTGCACACAGGTTCTGTACTACAAGCTGTGTAGCCTTGGGCAAATCGCTTAATCTTTCTGTGCCTCGGTTTTCACATCTGTAAAGAGGAGGCTTAAATTAGTTAAACCTAAAGTACTACTACTAATTCAGTCATTGCTGTAGCGTCAGCCATTGCTATCACCTGCATCTAAACACTCTTCCACATTAGCATTTTTCATGCCACCCCTCTGTAGCCTTCCTGAGACAATGATAATGAACTTACTATTTATTGAGCAACTATTATATACTGGCAGATTAACATATTTCATCATTATATATGAATTTAATCCCAACCAGAGCCCCAGAAAGTAGACATGTGACCGGGCGCGGTGGCTCACGCCTATAATCCTAGCACTTTGGGAGGCCGAGGCGGGTGGATCATGAGGTCAGGAGTTCAAGGCCAGCCTGGCCAAGATGGTGAAACTGTCTCTACTAAAAATACAAAAACTTCACCAGGCATGGTGGCAGGTGCCCGTAATCCCAGCTACTCAGGAGGCTGAGGCAGGAGAATCACTTTAACTCGGGTGGCAAAGGTTGCAGTAAGCCGAGATCACACCCCTGCACTCCAGCCTGGGTGACACAGTGAGACTCCATCTCAAAAAAAGAAAAAAAAAAAAAAAAAGAAAAGAAAGAAAGTGGACATATGTGTGCCCATCTTACGGATAAGGAAATGGGTTAAGAAACTTACCCAGATGCATAGCTAGAAAACTGATTCAGGACTCTGAAGAGCTTGTGTCCTCTCACTAGACTGTGCTGCTTCTCCCCTTCCCTGCCTGAGCCAAACAGAGCAAGAGGAGAGGTGGTGGTGAGAGAGAATAGACCTCCTTAATTGATGAATCCTTCTACAAAAATAAAGACGGGGGGAAGGGGAGGCAGGAGAGAGGAGGAAGAGGATACTGCATTTCCAACTCTTTGAAAGGTGACTGTTTCTTACCTCTTTATTCCCTGAGGATTGGTAGCTTTGCTGTTTCACACAGGGAGGGGACAAACATATCCCCCATGAACGTTTGTCTAAAGTTCATCTCAGCCCTCTCCACACTGCAGCCCCACAGCACGTTCTGAGAGAACCTCAGAGAACCTTCTTCCCCTCGCCAGCTTTCCTCCCCACTGGAGACACACACTCATCTGCATTTAACGTCCATCCCTGAGAGCTTCAAAACAAAGCAGCCCAACCAACTGAAACCTCTTTGAAAGGTCCCAGAGGATGTGTGTGCTGCACGCTTGGCGGAGACTCCGGCAGCCTGACACATGGGCTTGTGGGCCAGGCCTGAATTCTAGTCCTGTCACTGACTCACTGGGGCAAAACTTCAACTCCTTCCAACTCTAAATGGCAAGTTCCAGACTAACCTCTTCCCTGATTAGATGTTCCAAACCTACCTCGTTAAGCTCTGGAAAATCCCAGTAAAATGGAGCACAACGTTGTCACTGTGAGATAGTGGTCTTGCCTTCACTTTATTCCTTTGAGTCAAATCAACTAATGTTAACGGAGGAGAGAAATGGTTTGTTGGTCTCAAATAACCAAATAATTGGGTAAATGTCACTGAGACACAGAAAATACAACAATCAAGTTTTGACGGATTCGCTGCATGTAACAACACAAAGCAAAGCTCCCATCCTGAAAGCAGCATAAGAAGAAAAACAATGTAAAGAAAGAGGAGATTCTGTGACAAAATGAAATGAGAAGGTGTACACGACAATGCGTGAAAGCCATCCAGCATACACAGTCACCTGATGCCTGGCGATGATAGGGCAGCTATGGTGCTAGCAATATCCTCAGACTTTAATTACCACTCTCCTTAAGTTATCAAGTTAAGCACATCCTCTCTCAGACGGGGAAAGACCTCTGTGGGACACCTACTCCACATCAGGCCCTGTGACAGGTGCTTACATACTTTGTCACAGATTCCTCACTCCCAGCCTCTAGAGAAAAGTACCCCTGTTCTTACTTTTCAGACTGAGAATCTCAGGTTTGTAGAGGTCACCATGACTACAAAGCCACTCAGCCAAACAGAGGCAGATTTGAAGTTCAGGTCTCCAGTTCCAAACACAAATATAGCAGACCCTGTTTCCAACTGTGTCTGGAATTGGTGGGTTCTTGGTCTCACTGACTTCAAGAATGAAGCCAGGGACGCTCACAGTGAGTGAGTGTTACAGTTCTTAAAGATGGCGTGTCTGGAGTTTGTTCCTTCTGATGTTCGGACATGTTCAGAGTTTTTTTTTCTTCTGATGGATTTGTGGTCTCCCTCGCTTCAGGAATGAAGCTGCAGACCTTCGCGGTGAGTGTTACAGCTCTTTAGGCAGCGAGTCTGGAGTTCTCCGTTCCTCCCGTCCAGAGTTGTTCATTCTTCCCGGTGGGTTCGTGGTGTCGCTGGCCTCAGGAGTGAAGCTGCAGACCTTCACGGTGAGTGTTACAACTCATAAAGACAGTGCGGACCCAAAGGGTGAGCAGCGGCAACATTTATTGCAAACAGCAAAACAATAAAGCTACCGCACTGTGGAAGGTAACCTGAGCAGGTTGCCAGTGCTGGTTCGGGCAGCCTGCTTTTATTCCCTTATCTGGTCCCACCCACATCCTGCTGATTGGTCCATTTTACAGAGAGCTGATAGGTCTGTTTTACAGAGAGCTGATTGGTCCATTTTGACAGGGTGCTGAGTGGTGGGTTTACAGTCCCTGAGCTAGACACAAAAGTTCTCCAAGTCCCCACCAGATTAGCTAGATACAGAATGCTGATTGGTACATTTACAAACCTTAAGCTAGACACAGAGTGCTGATTGGTGTATTTACAATCCCTTAGCTAGACATAAAGGTTCTCCAAGTCCCCACTAGACTCAGGAGCTCTGCTGGCTTCACTTAGTGGATCTGGCATCGGGGTGCAGGCAGAGCTGCCCGCCAGTCCCACGCCATGCACCCGCACTCCTCAGCCCTTGGGCAGTCAGTGGGACTGGGTGCCACAGAGCAGGCGGTGGCGCTCCTCGGGGAGGCTCAGGCTGCACAGGAGCCCACGTTGGGGGTGGGGAGGCTAGGGCATGGGGGCTGCAGGTCCCAAGCCCTGCCCCGCGGGGAGGCAGCTGAGGGCTGGCGAGAATTTGAGCGCAGCACCAGTGGGCCGGCACTGCTGTGGAACCCGGTGCACCCTCGCAGCTGCTGGCCCAGGTGCTAAGCCTCTCACTGCCCAGGGGTGGTGGCGCCGGCCGGCCGGCCGCTCCAAGTGCGGGCCCGCGGAGCCCACACCCACTCGGAACTCGCGCTGGCCTGCTAGCACCGCGCACAGCCCCGGTTCCCGCCCGCACCTCTCCCTCCACACCTCCCCGCAACCAGAGGGAGCTGGCTCCCGGCCTCGACCAGCCCAGAGAGGGGCCCCCACAGCGCAGTGGCGGGCTGAAGGGCTCCTCGAGCATGGCCAGAGCGGACGCCGAGGCCGAAGAGGTGCTGAGAGCGAACGAGGGCCGCCCCTCGTTGTCACCTCTCACAATCACGCTGTCTCATAAAAGGGCTGATGTTACATGTGACAAAACAATTAGAAAACAATATAGGGTGTAGTGGACATCAGTTATTTTTGCTGCTCAATATCCACTTACCACTCTTTTGATTAAATAGAAGCCAGTGCTCAGTGGGCATATTCTGGTGCTGATGTCTCTACTTTCCAGGCTCAAGAGGTAGAAAATTGTGATCCCACCTGGCCATTGGCACCCTGATCTCCACCAACCACAGGGCCAGCTTCAGGAACAGCTGGATCCACCTGCTCCAATGAAACAGGTCTGATCTTTGTGGCCTTGGCTCCCATTTCAGGCAGCTGTTCCCACAAAGTAGCAAAGATCATCACCAACAGTTGTAAGCACATAACCTACCAGTTTAGCAACCCCAACAGATTTCTTTTTAAATACTTCTTTCCCCAAAACTCCAATAAAAGTCCTGAGCTGAGTATTAATTGACCACTTTTGGTCACGTCCCTTTCTTGGAACCAATGGCGTTGCCAGATAAAATACAGGATGCCTCTCTAAATTTGAATTTCAGATAAACAATACATTGCTTTTAGTATAAGTATGTTCCATGCAAAAGACATTAATAATAGTAATAAACATAATAGTAGTAAAAAAAATCATAGTTGCTTATCTGAAATTTAACTGAGTATTTTGGTTTGTTTTTGCTGTTGATGTTTTGCTAATTCTGGCAACTCTTAAGAGCCAATCAACACAGCCAAGAGAGGCGGAAGAGGGTACCTTTAGGCCAGAGCTGGGATACGCACCCACCCCACAGCAGGAAAATAGGGTCACCTCATCTAAGCCCCATGGGCTGATACGGGGAAAAGGATAGGTCACCAAAAGAAAACTAGGTACTCCTCCAAGGAGAGGGGGGATGGATGTTTAGAAGCCAAGACAACAGATGTGCACTAGAATTGAAGTGGGTCCCTCTAAGGAAGAAGAGCATATGTTTTTGGCGGAGGTGAGGGGCCTGTGGACCAGCTGAGTGGGGAAAAGAGACAGCCTGAGCCCACTCCTCCTCAACCTTCTTTGTGTTTTTACCCACACACATTTGCCAGATTGCTTGAAAAAGGCAACAGCTGTGGAAACTGACAGTTTACAGTTGTGATAAATCGCATTAGTAAAGTATTTCAATTAAAGTGATATCTAACTAAAAAACAAGAAGGCATCTCTGAACAAATAAATTAGTCCTTAAATTTGTGGAGCCTTTGTGTGGAAGATCTCAGCCCTTACCTACTCTCCTATTGTTCTGCTTTTCTCCAGGAGAGGGCCTGCCACCGGGTGTGGGGATGCTTCATTATTTCCAATGAGGAAGGGGCGAAGACTAAGGATGCATGCAAAAACACAAAATCTGTAACTAGGCATTTATTTCATTCCCTTTGGGTATTTCTTAAGCACTAAAATCCAAACTCAGTCTCAGATTTGCTGTAATTTCCCTCATTGTGTTTCAGGAGAGAAGGCATTCAAGAGTCTCCCTGTGGGGTCCGCCTGTCCGGCCCCATCAGCGGGGTGGCCAGGCCCACAGGGCTGTGTTCTCTTTCCCAAGCCAATTCATCTACATCTGTAACATTTTAAAAGGAACTCAGGGGCATGTCTTCCCCAGCAGATGCTTTTTCCTCGGTTTAGGGTTTAGAAAGTCATTCTCCTGCACAAAATGAATGGCCCAGAGACTCACTGAGCCCCTTGTTCTCCCAGGGTCAGGGCCAGCATAACCCCCAGACCGCAGGGGCCCAGGGCCCTACAATGGGCTCCACGCCTTCACCTCCCTTCCCTTCCCACCCCTCCTGCCCACGAAATCACATCCCCCTCTCCAAATTCTCCACTTCAGCTTAATTTTCAGCAGATCCATTACCCTGCCAGTTAGTAATTCAGGACTAATTAGGTGATTGCTTTCATTTATGGTAGCAATTGGGAGGGGGGATGAAATGGCATTGCCCCTATTCTTGTTGGAAAAATAAATTACGCCCATTGTTACTGGAGATCTTATTTTTCCCCCAATCAAGCCAAATTAGCAGCTTGGTTCATTTTCCCAGCATTCACTCCTGAGCAGACGGCAGAGCCCTGGAATGTGGCTTAGAGCTGTGTGGTCAGTGCAATTGTTTGGAGCTGTTTGTGCCAACAATGAGAGGACCCGGCTGTCTCCCAAAGGACGAGTGGCACTTGTCTTCCTTAACCCAAGGAGTTGTTGCGAGCGGCAGCCAGGCCGGGCTTCTCAGGAAGATGTACACCACCATCTAGTGGACACCGGGGATAACCGCAACGTGTTCGTTCCCTGCGTTTTCTTCTGGTCAGTGAGGACAAGCAATTATGTTTCTAGTAAGTTACTAAAAATAGGGTGGAGTCTTTCAATCTCCGGGAGCGAGGAAATGTTTGCCTCAATAGCTGTAATGAAAGTGCAATTCAAGGCTTGCATAACGTCTCTTTTCTGGGTAGCTCGCCTCGGTACTGATTTTCTGGTCCAAAACAGGACTGTTGGCATGGTCTGAGTGAGGTGGGGCAGTTCTCCTGCGCTCAAGTCTAAACAGAGGACTGAGAGTGTCAGTACCTCCAGGCAAGTGGCTCCTTTATCTCAGCAGCCTCTCCATCATCATCACCCGTGTCTCACCATAGCAAGCCTATTTCTGAAGTGCGTGAAATACAGGCGTTCAAAAGCTGGCTTGCTCACACCCAGGGGCACAGCCACTTCCCAGTGGAAGTCAGAGCCCCCCCAAATCCTAATACTGGGTGCTGAGGGGGTGCTTATTCTCCACTCCCTAACAACACATGCTTTCATGTCTTTTTTCTTTCCACTCATTCTACTTACAGAAACAACACATTTGTCTCTCCCTGGTTTAAAACGAGAACCATGATTTGCCTGGGGTTTGTGAACAGGAAGGAGAGCAGTGGGGGAACAAATACATCGCAGTATGGGTGGGTTTCGGTCAATAGTTCTCTACCACGGGCGATTTTGCCCCCCACCCCCGCCTCCCCCCTGGAGACATTTGGAAATGTCTTGGTACATTTTAGGTTGTCACAACTTGGGAGGCCACTAAATATTGCCCAATGCCCGGGAAAGTCCCCCCACCGCAAAGAATTACTCAGCCCAAAATGTCAATCGTGCTGAGGTTGAGGAAGCCTGGTTTAGGGTAACAAAGATTGCCCTGCAGTAATGGGGTTATGATAACATTGATTGTCCTCAAATGAGCCACACTGCAGAGACTAGATAATTCATCCTCTCCCAAGTCAGTATTTACCACCTTTTTTCTTTTAGACTCTTCCATTTTAAACGTAATTTAGCTGTCTTTTTTAATTTTTTTTCTTTGTGCCGCTGGGAAGAAAAAGGATTGAAAGGGGGGAGGGGAAGGCGACAGAAAAGGAGGATTAGAAGCATGACCTGTTTCTCCTGGAAGAGCTCGGCACATTCCTGTCTCAGATGTGCTTTGTGACCGAGCAGGGTACAATTAAAAGCACAATAATTTGCTTGTTATTCAAGTCAGGCATTAGTCCGGGTAATGGCGTGCTTGGTGGAGAGATGGATTTCCTTGTTAGGAGCTAAGCACAGGATTAGCTGAATTCTCCATGGAGAAATCTTGATTTGTTCAAGGTCTTTCATGTTTTCTACAGAGAAGGGATTATGTCTTCTTAAAGAGGGGCCTTGCTTAAAAAGCTACAAAGTATAAGAAAAGGATTTAGGACAGAGGGGCCTGTGGTTAAGTAGCTGAGGGGTATAGGGAATTTTAGAGCAAAGGATTATTTAAAGCCATAAAGTTCAAAAAATAATTGGTTTAGCACTATTGGGTCAGCGCTGGCAAGTGCGCGGTAAAGGCAGTTAAGCATGAGCTAATATTCATTTTACTTTGACTAATTATTGCATGGGTCCAGGAGAGAGACGCGGAAGAAAACATGCCCCCTCCTTGGCAATCAGAGCGTGCCTTGTTTTTAGTTTCTTTGCCTTACAGGCACACTTATATGTTGGGATGCCCAGAATCCACGCATCACAAGGCCCTTATTACATAAAACACGGGAAAATTGTTCTCTCAAAATAGAACAGCACATGCCGTGCTATCCCAGTGACCAAGAATAAACCACTATTAGTGTTAACTCTACTGATTTCATCAGCCAGAGAGGACATGAAGTAAAACAATCCTGACTGCACCCAATGCCCCTGCCTAAGTCTAGGTGAGCAGTTCTCAGCCAGGGGCAACTCTGTTCCCCAGGGGACACTTGGCAATGTCTGGGGACATTTTTAGTTGTCACTACTGGGGAGGTGCTGCTGGCATCGAGGATGCAGAGGCCAGGGATGCTGCATAACATCCTACAATGCACAGAATAGCCCTCACCACAAAGAATTGTCTGGCCCAAAATGTCAACACTACTGAAATTGAGAGATCCTGGTCTAGACAGAGGTGATGTTTTACTTTTGGTTAGTTAAAGGATTTCAGAATTCTCCCTTCCCCACATCCATAACTGATGATTATCAGATGACCATAATTATTGTTGACTGCCACACTTTTCTTCCCCTTTTCAACACTGGGCCTTGTTACAATTCTGGAAATAAAGTGCTGTCAAGGGAAACCTGCCCTCAGTATGCCAGGGCCATCCAAGATTTGTGGTTGTGCCTCCCTACTCCTTCCACAATGGACACACACCCAAGAAGAATAAAGCTGCCTTCTCTGCAATTTCCCCAGCTTCTGAATTTTGAAGACTTTTCTTCCCTTTTCTAAGATTACTGTTCCTCCCTGCATGACGAAAGTTCAGTTAAATCATTTGTCCTGCGGCTTTAAAGGAGTTAAGAGCCCACAGCTTCAAGATATCCATTTTCTCCCTGGTGACTGATGATTCTTATCCCGAGGGAGGTGAATGCCTGGGACAGGAGCTTCTACAAACCTAGTTAAAGCCAAAGGGCTGTGAATCAGGACCATTCCAAGGCATAGCCATCAACTCTCTGGGACATCCTCAAGGATGTACTTAACCTCCATCTACAGGAGAAGATGGGAGAAGACAGAGGGTTTCAGAAGGGGAGTTAGAGGGCACCTGGAGAATTAAAGGTGGACACACTAAAACTAAACCCTACCCCTGTTGCCTTGCACAGATCAACACAGAACAGCCCCGGGTCCCACCGGCCAGCCCTTCTCTGCACCCTGTCTAAGCTCATCTCTCTACCTTGCCCTCACTCCCATTCAGTACATTCTCAGTGCAGTCGTCACCATGATCCTGAAAATCTCAAGTCCTATCATGTCTCTTCCAAACTCAAAACCCCTCAAATGCTCCCATCTTGCTCCAAGTAAAAGCAAAAACCCTTCTTTTCACTCTCTCCCTTCCTTCCTCAATCTTCCTCCCCACAACACACCCCTGCTTCTCCTGGCCTCATCTTCCATTCTTCACCTACCTCACAGTCTTCTCACTTATTCTGCCCTTGCCTAGAATGTTTTTCCTCTCCATATCTTCTGGGGCTGCTCCCTCAAATCTGCCCAGATGTCCCCTTCTCGTTGGAGGCACCCCATCTTCCTCCTTCATGCTTTATTTTTCCACCACCCTTATCATCTTGTAATATGCTGAGAGCTTTAGTTATTTTATTTCTGAGACTTTACCCCACCCCACCCCTCACTCCCAGATTGCAAGGGCAGGATCTTTGTATACTTTGTTTTCACTAGTATAGCTAGGACTAAGTATAGTGCCTGACCCCAGGGAGGCACTCAAATATTTGTTGAATAACTGAGCAAATGGACCAGGCTACTTTGTGTCAGAAGCTCTATCACGAAAGTTTCCATCCGCCTCAGTTCTGCTAGTGGACTGGGGAACAGCAAGCTAACCATGAATCCGCTCTAAAGTGTGAATGACAAAAACACTCACTGTGCCTCCTGGAGGCTTGTTTTTTTTAATTGTAGCAAAATGTACAAAACGTAAAATGTATATCTTAACCTTTTTTTTTTTTTTTTGAGACACAGTCTTGCTGTTTTGCCCAGGCTGGAGTGCAGTGGCGTGATCTCGGCTCACCGCAAGCTCCGCCTCCCGGGTTCACGCCATTCCCCTGCCTCAGCCTCCGGAGTAGCTGGGACTACAGGCACCCGCCACCACGCCTGGCTAATTTTTTTTTTGTTTGTATTTTTAGTAGAGACGGGTTTCACCGTGTTAGCCACGATGATCTCAATCTCCTGACCTCGTAATCCACCCGCCTCGGCCTCCCAAAGCGCTGGGATTACAGGCGTGAGCCACCGCGCCCGGCCTTAACCATTTTTAAATGTACAGCTCAGTAGTGCTAAGTGCATTCACATTGTTGTGCAACCCATCTTCAGAACTTTTTCATCCTGCAAAACTGAACCGCCATACCCACTGACCAATAACTCTTTATTCCCCATCCCACCTCCCCTGCCAACCGCCTTTCTACTTTCCAAAAAATTCTGCAGAAGTGCAGCTGAAGTCACATGGAAGACTTTTAGGCATGCTCTCTGCCACCTTTGTGTTCTCCCTCTTTCTTCATATAGCCTTCCCTTTTTTACCCCCTTCCTCCAATGACATGTCTGGGGTAGGGTAAACTAAGGAAGCCACTTCTCCCTAACTTCCTATGGTAACACAAATGACGCTTCCAGCATCAAGTACCCCCCAAATACTTGGAGAAATAGTTTGCCCAATTTGGAGAAAGAAGCATTATTAAATTCCTAACTGAAGAAAAATTCCATTTGAGCCATGCTAGGATTCAGGTTCAAATTTGCATAATCACAAAGCCCATGTTCATGGACACTCTAGCCTCTTGCTTTTTTATGATACAGAAATTCTGGGAAAGGAAGGTCATCTCTGTTGTTAATTAGAAAATCATGATACCTTTGGAGTCTCAATGTTATTTATAAGATGAAAATGGACAGGCACAATGCATTTCCAACATTAGTCCTGAAAATATTTTTGATGCTACTTTACATGAAAATAACACATAGAACACATGAAAGCAGTGCAGCTGTAACTGAAATGAGGGCAAGAGGCCCCCAACCCTGCCTGCTTGCCAATTCCCTCCTGTACCTTGACTTATGGCCCTGCAAAGAGGTCCCACAAGGGCCATCCCTAGACCTTGCAGGATTCAGCCCAGGATTGATCTGGATGACCCTGGGCTCCCTTCTAGCTCAGTAAGTTTTTATTTGCACAACTGTCTTTTCTAGACTCTAATTTCTTAAGAGTTCTTGACAATAGAGCCAATCACAGATCTCCATTTCACCATGGGGCTAGCATTGCCAAGAGATCACCAACATTTGTTTCATGCCTGTCCTAAGAGATTAACTGATTAAATGAGCGTGATTTAGGGGGCAATACACCACAGTGGTAGTCAGGAACTCCAACATTCTGCCATTAAATATTTGAATGACTTTCGGCAAGGAGATTTCACCTCTCCAGACCTTTAATTTCTCCTCCTCAAGTAAGAGAGTTGGACTACATCAATGTTTCCTAAAGTATGGTGTTTGCACCACTATGGAAATTACACAAAAGGTGGAACAAAGATAAATGCTTTAATATTTTTCTACCAAACATAAAAATACATACGTAAGTAGCCCATCATCAGCCCCATGATTTGTTGGATATTATTGCTACCGCAGGGCTAAAGTGGGTGGTACCATGATGATCACATCACACAAAAGCAAGGCAAGACCCAGTGCTTGCACATGCTGTGAAGGTTTCAAACCTGCAGAAATTGTCCCTTTTTCCCAAGCTGTCCAGAAGAATCAATGACACAGATGAAATGGATTATCAGGGTGGATTTTTATATACTGAACTTTCATGTGCATTGCTGGAAAGACCTTAACAATGCATCAAAGCATCACTTCTGATGAATTGTGAATGGACCCAGCGTGGTGGCTCACACCTGTAAACCCAGCACTTTGGGAGGCCAAGGCAGGTGGATCACAAGGTCAGGAGTTCAAGACCAGCCTGGCCAAGATGGTGAAACCCAGTCTCTATTAAAAATACAAAAAAATTAGCTGGGCATGGTGGCGGGTGCCTGTAATCCCAGCTGCTCAGGAGGCTGAGGCAGGGAATTGCTTGAACCCAGGAGGCGGAGGTTGCAGTGAGCAGAGATGGCACCACTGCACTCCAGCCTGGGTGACAGAGTGAGGCTCCATCTCAAAAAAAAAAAAAAAAAAGATTTTAAAATGGTTAATGTGATAAATGACTGCAGTTTGGGAAACCAACACTTGATTTTAAGGTTTCTCCCACCCCTAACAGTCTATGACGTGTAACGTGCTTCTAGGAAGGCTGCTGTGCTCCATTCCTCCTGCTTATCAGTCTTATATATAACCTGTGTTCGTCTCATTAAGGACAAATTTCCTAGTTCCAGAGGGGAAATCCAGAGCAGGCTCTTTTTTCTGTAAATGAATGGGCCTTTACACAAAGAACACAGACTTACATGTACAGGCTTAAACATATGCACACAAACATGCATACACACACACACACACAAGTCAAGTCACATGATGTCTTTATTGTCAAGTTAGGCCCCAAAGTTATTACAGCATTATATTAGACTTGGAGTGAGATTCTCACCTACTTGAGACTCTAGGCACGAGTGGCTTTGGTCACTACCTCTCTGTAAAGTTTGTGCAAAGTGGTGACTCTACTTTGCAGTGGCAATAGCAAAAGAAGAAAAGTAGGACTTATAGGTGGTGGGCGGGAGATCCATACCAATGCATAAGCAATTTTTCTCACCATTTATTAGATAGCTCATCAAATAGGAAGAATCTAGGCACAAAGTGACACAAGCCAAAGATTTAAGCAACTCCAGTTTGGTTTACGTAGCAACTAAATCGTAACATTCTTGAAGCTATTAGCTACCTACTCTATGTTCAGTACTACCCTAAACCCAACTCAGTCTGTGTAAGTTGCACTACTCCTGCCCTGTTTGCAGCTTTGTTCACTCATTCATTGACCCATATTATTGTGTCTATTCCGTATGTGTCAAGCACTGGGGTTATCACTAAAAGCAGTACAGTCTCTGTGTCTAACTAGGAAGATATATGAAACACTTAAATCCAAACACTGATTAAGTGTAAATACCAGTAGTAAAGACAAAAATGTGCAAGAGCATCTTAGAAGGTCACCAGAAAGATGAGAGGGGCTTCATGGGTGAAGTGAGACTTAGGATGAACCTAAAGAACAGGTGGGATTTGGACAGTCTGCAAGGAAATGAGAATATTCCAGCTGGGCCTATTATATTTGGGGGACAGGGCAGAGAGTGAAGCATGGAGTTTGAATCAAGAAGTAGAAAAAGAAAATGTTTTAAAGGAGGCTTGGGTGGGGGAATTACAGAGATCTTGAATGTCTGGCTCTGGCATTTAAGCTTTATTCTGAGGCAGTAATATACTACAGAAGAGTTTATTTCATTGCAGAGTAAGATGTGATGCCTTAAGAAATTAATTGAAACAGAATAAATTAGAGACCAGGATACTAATTAAGGGACTACTAGGAGGAGGGGATAACCCAATGTATGATGGTGTCTTAATCTACTGAGCTGCCACAATACAATACTAGAGACTGGATGGTTTAAACAATAGGAATGTATTTTCTCATAGCCTGGATGCTCAAAGTTCAAGATAAATGTCCCAACAGGGTTGGTTTCTTCTGAGACCTCTCCTTTTGGCCAACAAACTGCCACCTTTTTGCTACGTCCTCAAATGGCAATGTGAAAGTTGGAAATGGGATTGTGAAAGATCACAGAGAGTTCACTGGTGTCTCTTCCTCTTCTTATAAGCACATCAGTTTTATAGAATGAGGGTCCCACTTTTATGTCCTCATTGAACATTTATTACCCCAAATACAGGCTCTATCTCCAAATACAGTGACATTGGGGGTTAGGACTTCAACATATGAATTTGAGATGAGGAGAGGGCACATCTTTCAGTGTAGAACACATGGTAAAAGCTTGAACTAAGGTAGTCATGATGGAAAAGCAAGACAAAGAACAAATGAGAATGACTCTGGAAAGCCAAATGCAAAATATTTATGAAAGATAAAGAAAAATCAAAGAAAATGCTAATATTACCAACCCAAAGGCATGGAGGGATAGAGGTGCCTCCCAGAACAGAGCAGCCTCCTTGTGGGTCTGGAATTGGTTCCTTCCGGTGGCTTCTTGGTCTTACTGACTTCAAGCATGAAGCCACGGACCCTCACAGTGAGTGTTACAGTTCTTAAGGATGGTGTGTCCGGAGTTTGTTCCCTCCAATGTTCCGACGTGTCCAGAGTTTCTTCCTTCCAGTGGGTTCGTGATCTCATTGACTTCAGGAGTGAAGCCGCAGACCCTTGCAGTGAGTGTTACAGCTTTTAAAGGTGGTGCATCCGGAGTTGTTTCTTCCTTCCAGTGGGTTCGTGGTCTCACTGACTTCAAGAATGAAGCTGCAGACCCCCGTGGTGAGTGTTACAGCTCATAAAGGTAGTGTGGACCCAAAGAGTTAGCAGCAGCAAAATTTACTGTGAAAAGTGAAAGAACTAAGCTTCCACAACGTGGAAAGGGACCCCAGCAAGTTGCCCCTGCTGGCTGGGGGGTGGCCAGCTTTTATTCCCTTATTTGGCCCCGCCCACTTCCTGCTGATTGGTCCATTTTACAGAGTGCTGATTGGTCCATTTTACAGAGTGCTGATTGGTCCATTTACAATTTTAGCTAGACACAGAGTGCTAATTGGTGCATTTACAAACCTTTAGCTAGACACAGAGCCCTGATTGGTGCATTTTTACAGAGTGCCTATTGGTGCATTTACAAACCTTTAGCTAGACACAGAGTGCTGATTGGTGCATTTTTTACAGAGTGCTGATTGGTGTGTTTACAAACCTTTAGCTAGACACAGAGTGCTGATTGGTGCGTTTTTACAGAGTGCTGATTGGCGTGTTTACAAACCTTTAGCTAGACACAGAGCACTGATTGGTGTATTTACAATCCTTTAGCTAGACAGAAAGTTCTTCAAGTCCCCACCCCACCCAGAAGCCCAGCCGGCTTCACCTCTCACTTGCAGGGCTTAATATGCCATTATCCTCTCTCCCCTCCCTCCTGCAGGGTGACCCATGCATATTCCTATGCAAGAACAGTCTGTTCTTTTTATTATATGAGAATTGTTGTACCAAGTATAAAGAGTTTTTAGGATTCTGCAAGGGACTATAACTAGAAGATTTGGGATGAAATTAAATGAGGTGGATTTAGACTTCAGAAAAAAAATAGACCATGCAACGTTCATTCAGCAACCCAAAGCCAGTTTCAAAATTGCACAGAAGTGCATTCAGCAAACCACCATCAGAAGCACTGAAGGCCCTTTCTCTGTAATCTCATTACTGAAGTGCCTGAGATCCAATGATATTAGCCAGACCATTGAAATGTCCCAACTACCTAGCCATTATTGTAGCTCTTCATCACTTAAACTAAAAGATAATCCAATCAGAAATCTGAATGGTGTTCACAAAATGGCTTCAATTACACTTTCCAGGAGCAGACACTGAGATAAGCATTTGTATACTGCCTTAGTCCGATCAGGCTGCTAGAACAAAGTACCATAAACTGGGTGGCTTATAAACAATAGAAATTTATTTCTCATAGGTCTGAAAGTCCCGTATCAGTGCGCCCACCTGTGCCTACATGGTCAGGTTCTGGTGAGGGCCCTCTTCTAGGTTCCAGATTGCCATTTTAACATTGCATCCTCACCTGGTAAAAGGGGGAAAGAGGGCTCCTTGGCCTCTTCTTATAAGGGCACTAATCCCATCACAATGGCTCAAATCTCATCACCTCTCAAAGGCCCCACTTCCAAATACCATCACACTGACAATTGGCTTTCAACATAGGAATTTTGCGGGGGAAACAAACATTCAGTCCATACTGTGTACATGTGGTTTATTAAATACATGCTTCTCCAGGAGGCTGGCAAGTGACTGGAGGAAGCAGAACAGAAAAGGGGGAAGCCAAGCAAGGGTGCATGCCAGGCAGGTCACATAGAGGGAGCTTCATCCTTATTCTTGCTCTCAGGGGGACACTCAAGTGTCAGTTATGCCTCATAGTTAGAGCAAGAGAGCTGGGCTTCCTTATTCCTTTCTCTGCCTTAGGCCAAGGGCTGCACCAGAATGATTTCTAGGCACTTTAGTCTCTCTGGGTGTTCAGGCAAATTCCAGTAGCCCAAGTACAGTTTTTCTAAAAGGAGCCCCAGGTACCTACCACTGTCAGTAAAAGCCCAACCAAGCCAGTGGGAACACGCACAAAAAAGAAAGGTAAAAGAGAATTCAAGGGGATCATATGGGATACCATAAAGCATCAAATATGTGAACTTTAGGATTCCAGAAGGAGAAGTGAGAAAAGACATAAAAAATCTATTTAATAAAATAATATCTGAAAACTTGTCAAGTCTTGCAAGAGATATAGACATCTAGATTCAAAAACACTCGCAGATCCCCAAATAGATTAAGCCCAAAAAGATCTTCTACAAAGAACATTATAGTCAAACTGTCAAAAGTTAAAGAGAATCCTAAAAACAGAAAGAGTAAAGTGTCAAGTGACATTAAAGGAATCTCCATCAGACTAACAGCAGATTTCTCAACAGAAACCTTACAGGCCATGAGAAAATGGGATAATATAGTCAATGTGCTGAAGGAAAACAACTGTCAACCAAAAATAGTACACCCAGCAAAGCTATCCTTCAAAAATGAAGGAGAAATAAAGTCTTTCCTAGACAAGCAAAAACTGAGGAAATTCATTACCACTAGAATGAACCTACAAGAAATGCTGAAGAGTCCTACATCTGGAAATAAAAAGGCAATATTTACCATCATAAAAACACACAAAAGAATAAAATTCACTGGTAGAGCAGATACACAAACAAGAAAAAGAAAAGAGTCAAACTTTATCACTACAAAAAAAAAAATCAACCAAATTGTAAATGTAAATGATAAAAGAGGAAGAGAGGAACAAAGACTATCAAAACACAAGAAAACAATGAACAAAATAATAGGAATAAGTCTTCACCCCTATCAATAACAACCTTGACTGTAAAATAATTAAATTCACCAATTAAAAAGATATATACTAACTGAATGGATTTTTTTTAAAAAAAAGACTCAATTATATACTGCCTACTAGAAACTTACTTCACCTGTAAAGACACGTAGACTGAAAGTGAAGAATGGAAAAAAGTATTCCATGCAAACAGAAACCAAAAGCATTCAAGAGTAGCTGTATTTCTATCAAACTAAATAGACTAAGTCAAAAAACATAAAAAGAGACAAAGAAGGTTATTACATAATGATAAAGTTATCAGTTCAGCAAGAATATAAACAATTATAAATATATGTACCTAACACCAGAGTACCAGATATATAAGGCAAATGTTATTGGAGATAAAGAGATAGACCACATGACAATAAAGTTGAAAAGTTCAACATCCCACTTTCAGCGTTGGACAAATAATCTAGACAGAAAATCAACAAAGAAACATTGGCTTTAATCTACACTACACACCAAATACACCTAACAGACATTTATAGAACATTTCAACAGCTGTAGAATGCACATTCTTCTCATCAGCAGATGGAGCATTCTCCAGGATAGACCGTACGTTAAGCCGCAAAACAAGTATCAACAAATTTTTTTAAATTAAAATCATATCAAAGGTCTTCTCAGTATAAATAAAACTAGAAATCAGGCCGGGCATGGTGACTTACGCCTGTAATCCCAGCACTTTGGGAGGCTGAAGCAGGTGGATCACCTGAGGTCAGGAGTTCAAGACCAGCCTGGCGAACATAGTGAAACTCCATCTCTACTAAAAATACAAAAATTAGCCGGGCATGGTGGTGTGCACCTGTAATCCCAGCTACTCGGGAGGCTGAGACAGGAGAATCACTTGAACCCAGGAGGCGGAGGTTGCAGTGAGCCAAGATCATGCCACTGCACTCCAGACTGGGCTATAAGGAGTGAAACTGCATCTCAAAAAAAAAAAAACAAAAAAAAACTAGAAATCAGTAACAAGAGGAACTTTGGAAACTATACAAATATATGGAAATTAAACAGCATGTTCCTGAATGACCACTAAGTCAATGAAGAAATTAAGAAGGAAATTTAAAAATTATTGAAACAAATGAAAATAGAAACACAACATACCTAAACTTATGAAATGCAGCAAAAGCAGTGCTAAGCGGGAAGATTATAGCAATAAATATCTACATCAGAAAGAAGATTTTAAATAATCAACCTAATTGTGTACCTCAAGGAAATAGAAAGCAAAAACAAACTAAACCGAAAAAATAGTAGAAGATAGAAATAAAGACCTGAGCAGAACTAAACAAATATAGAGGCTAATAAAAAATAAGAGTCAATGAAATGACAAGTTGTTTTTTGAAAACACAATCAAAATTGATAAACTCTAGCTAGACTAATCAAAAAAAAGGGGGGAAGACCTAAGTAAATAAAATTAGAAATGAAAAAGGAGGCATAACAACTGACATCACAGAAATACAAAGGATCATCAGAGACTATTATGAACAACTATATTCTAACAAATTGGAAAACCTACAGGACAAAGATAAATTCCTGGACACATACAACCTAACTAAGATTGAACCAAAAGAAATAGAAAGCCTGAATCGACCAATAACAGGTAATGAGACTGAATAAAGTCTCCCAACAAAGAAAAGCCCAGGACTAGATGGCTTTGCTGAATTCTACCAAGCTTATAGAGAAAAGCTAATACCAATTTTTCACAAACTACTCCAAAAAGTTGCAAGGAAGGAATTCTTCCTAACTCATTCTATGAGGCCAGAATTATCCTGATACCAAAACCAAAGACACTACATACAGAAAAAGAAAACTACAGGCCAATATCCCTGATGAACATATATGCAAAAATCCTGAACAAAATACTAAAAAACTAAATCCAGCAACACATCAAAAAGATAATATACCATGATCAAGTGAGATATATCCAGGTATACAACAATGCATCAACATAAGCAAATCAACAAATGTGATACATCACATCAATTCAATAAGGGACAAAAACCATATGATCATCTCAATAGATGTAGATAAAACATTTGATAAAACTCAACATCATTTCATAAGAAATTCTCAACAGATTAGGTACAGAAGGAACATACTTCAACATAATACAGATCAAATATGACAAACCTACAGCTAGCATCATACCAAATGGGGAAAAGCTGAATGCCTTTCCTCTAAGGACTGGAATAAGACAAGGATGCCTAGTTTTCACCACTCGTATTCCAAATAGTACTGGAAGTCCCAGCCGGAGCAATCAGGCAAAAGAAATAAAAGACATCCAAATTGGAAAAAAAAAAAAGTCAAATTGTGCCTGTTTGCTGATGATATGAGCTTATATATAGAAAAATCTAAAGACTGAACTGAAAAACTCTTAGATCTGATAAGCTAATTCAGTAAAATTTCAGGATACAATATCAGCATACAAAATTTAGTACTGTTTCTATACACCAATTATCAACTAGCTGGAAAAGAAATAAGGAAAGCAATCAGATAGTAACTATAAGAAAAACAAAATGCCTAGGAATAAATTTAGCTAAGGTGAAAGACCTCTACAATGAAAATTACAAAACACCAATGAAAGAAAGTGAACACAAACAAATGGAAAGGCAGCCCATGCTCATGAATTAGAAGAATTAATATTATTAAAATGACCATACTCAAAGCAGTTGACAGATTCAATGGCAATCCTTATCAAAATACCAATTAGATTCTTCACAGAAATAGAAAATCCAATCATAAAATTTATTTGGAACCACAAAAGACCCTGCAAAGCCAAAGCAATATTAAGCAAAAAGAACAAAGCTGGAGGAATCACACTACCTGACTTCAAAATATACTACAGAGCTATAATAACCAAAATAGCGTAATATCGGTATAAAACAGATACACAGATCAATGAAACAAAATAGAGAATTCAGAAATAAATCCACATATTTACAGCCTTTTGGACAAAGGCAGGAAGAATATACATTGGGAAAAGGATACCTTCTTCAATAAATGGTGCTGGGAATACAGCATATTCATTTGCACAAGAATAAAACTAGACATCTATCTCTCACCATATATAAAAATCAACTCAAAAGACTTAAATGTAAGACTCAAAACTATAAAACTACTAGAAAAACACAGGGGAAACACTCCAGGACATTGGTCTAGGTAGAGATACTATGGCTAAGACCTCAAAAAAGCACAGGCAACAAAAACAAAAATAGACAAATGGGACTATATTAAACTAAGAAGCTTCTGCACAGCAAAGGAGACAACTAACAGGGTAAAGAGACAACCTATAGAATGGGAATGAATATTTGCAAACTGTTTATCTCACAAGGGACTAATGCCATGAATATGCAGGAAACTGAAACAACTCAACAGAAAAAAAAAAGCATAAATAATCCCATTTAAAAGTAGTCAAAGAATCTGAATAGACATTTCTCAAAAGAAAACACAGAAATGGCCAGGTTCAGTGGCTAATGCCTGTAATCCTAGCACTTTGAGAGGCCAAGGTGGGAGGATCACTTGAGGCCAGGAGTTTGAGACCAGCCTGCCTGGGTAACATGGCAAAACCTGTCTCCACAAAAAATACAAAAATTAGCCGGGTGTGATGGCATGCACCTGTACTCCCAGCTACCCAGGAGGCTGAGATGGGAGGATGGTTTGAGCCCAGGAGGTGGAGGTTGCAGCGAGCCAAGATTTCACCATTGCACTCTAGCCTGGGTGATAGACCATCTCAAAAAAAAGCAAAAAAGAAAGCAAAAGCAAAAAAAAAAAAAAAAGAAAGCAAAAAGACTCTAATCTGGGTGACAGACCATCTCAAAAAAAAAGCAAAAAGAAAAAAAAATGACCAACAGGTATATGAAAAAAGCATCAGGAATCAGAGAAATGCACATCAAAACCACAATGAGATATCATTTCACCCCAGTTAGAATGGCTATTATCAAAAAGACAATAAAAAATGCTGGTTGAGGCTAAGGCAAATGGATCACTTGAGCCCACGAGTTTGAAACCAGCCTAGGTAACATAGTGAGACCCTGTCTCCTATAAAAAAAAAAAAAAAAAAAAAAACAAAACTCTGGTGAGGATGCAGAGAAAAGGAAACTCTTACACATTGTTGGGGGGAATGTAAATTAGTACATCTATTATAGAAAATTATATAGAGTCTATCCCATTTCTTGGCATTTATACAAAGGAAAAGAAATCAGTATATCAAAGGGATTCCTGCACTCCCATGTTTATTGCAGTCCTATTTACAACAGCCAAGCTATCAACTCAGTCTCAGTGTCCATCAATGGATGAATGGATAAAGAAATTGTAGCATATATAAACAATGAAATACTAGTCAGGCAGAATTCATACTAGAAGGCTAAGGCAAATGGATCCTGTCATTTGCAGCAACAAGGATGGAACTGGAGATCATTATGTTAAGTGAAATAAGCCAGGCAGAAAAAGATAGATATCACATGTTCTCACTCACATTTGGGAGCTAAAAAAGTAGGCCTAATGGAGGTAGAGATTACAAAGATAGTTATCAGAGGCTGGGAAGGGTAGGGGCAGGGATGAAGAGAGGTTGGTGAATGACTACAACTATACAGTTAGATAGAAGGAATAAGTTTTAGTTTTCAATAGCACAGTAGTGTGACTACAGGGAATAATTTATTGTATATTTCAAAATAACTAGAAGAGGCTGGGCACAGTGGCTCGTGCCTGTAATCCCAGCACTTTGGGAGGCCAAGGAGGGAGGATTACCTGAAGTCAGGAGTTTGAGACAAGCCTGGACAACATAGTGAAACCCTGTCTCTACTAAAAATACAAAAATTAGCTGGGCATGGTGGCGCACACCTGTAGTCCCAGCTACGCAGGAGGCTGAGGCAGGAGAATCATTTGAACTCATGAGGCGGAGGTTGCAGTGAGCCGAGATCACACCATTACACTCCAGCCTGGGCGACAGAGCAAGACCATCTCAAAAATTAATAAATAAATAAATAAATAGAAGACTTGAAATGTTCCCAACACAAAGAAATGATAAATGTTTGAGGTGAACGATATCCTAAATACCTTAATTTGATCACACTGTATACATGTATCACCATATCACATGTACCCCATAAATATATACAATTATTATGTATTATTTTTAAAAAAAAACTCTTACAAGGCTATACACTCATTTGTTAATAGCAGTTACCTCTATTTGGTGGCATTTTGTTTGGTTTTCATGATTTTCATGTTAAACTTTTACTTGTGTTTATTTATATTTTCCAAAATTGTATAACAAATTGTATTACTTTGTAAAGAGAAAAATATCCATTTCCATGACCTTCATGCTTTTTAAGGGCCTGCATACTTCCCACATAAATTGCTTTTCCTATTAACCCTCCAAATTAGGCAGAATAACATTGATTCTTTTTTAATGAAAAAAAATCTAATGAAATAAAGTGGTCTGTCCAAATTCTCACGTAAGTTATTATAGGAGTTGATATGAAAATCAAGGTATCTCAGTTTCCATTACAATTCCACTGCAACACTCCCTGTTCCATCTTGCATTCCCCTTAGCTGGTAAGGAATATTCACACTCTTTATACCCTTCCTCCAAAATCAGCATGGCCAAAGAGGCTTCTCCACTAGGCACCAAACAGGCTCAACATTTCAAAGATCTGCCGTTCCCTTTGCTTTCACACCAGAAGGAGTCTACTTGTTCCCTGATGAAGAGGAATATTAGTGACACCTAATAAATGAAGGTCACTGGGAAGGGCCCAGAAGTGATGCATGGCTAACAGCTGGTACTAACCCTGTTGGAACATGAAGTGTGGCTCCATTTCCATAAGCTGCTTTGTCATTCTTTCTTTATTAGTTTTTACGTGACAGAGAATTGATTCAACTATCAGGGAGCAAGAACTTCTCTCAGCTCACAGGCCCAAAGATGCGCTGAGCTGCCTTTCCTAGCCTCACTCCCCCATCCACAGGGATACCAATCCACCCTATGGAAAAAATAGCATCAGGGAAAGATTAAAATACCAGATCTACATGAACCACCTTAGATGGAATTTAGAAAAATAATTGTCACATCCCCATCCTCATTACCAGCACCAAATCTCTCAAAATCCTAGGAATAGCCTTATGCATTTTCTAGGAAATGGTAGCTTTCCTGTAAATTAGGGACATTATTTTAAACTGTCCAGGACATAAGGAATACTAGAATTCTGAGGACTAATTAAAAATGTAAAGTATTTTTAGGGGACTGAGGACTTCACCAAACTTTTGTGGCTTCCACATCAGCCAACTTCTTGGAGGGCACTTTCCTGATATATGGCTGCATAGAGTGCTGTGTAGTTTAGCTACATGGAACGCTGGGCTCACCCAATTCTGGGCACCTGGAAAGATTATAGTTCTTTGTTGTTGTTTTTTTTTTTGAGTTTTTTTTTTTTTGTTTTTGTTTTTTGCTTTGTGATCATATGACTATTTCTGGCCAATTGGCTGTGAGTGGCAGTGATGTGAGTCGTTTCCAGACCAAAGCACTCACTATTAGTGAGACCCTCCATCTGCCCCACCTACATCACAACCACGGATGTATGTATTGAGACGGGGTGCTATGAGGTCGAAGCAGCCTTTATCATTGAGCCACCCCTTGGAGGAATCTCCCAGACTGACAGCCAACATTAGGTAAAAATAAATAAATAAATGTTTATGTTTTAAAGATACTTAAACCCTGCATTGATTGTCATAACGACACAACTAGCCTACCTTGACTCACTCAAGGGCATACTCTAGGTCAGGCTCTGTGCTGGGCACTGTGTGTCCATTATCTCACTTACTCTTCAAAACAATCTGATGAGATGGAGTCCATGATGATTCCACTTCATTGATGAAGAAACACAGCAAGGTTCAGTAACTTGTCCAAGATCACACAGCAACTAAATGATGGAAGCAGAATTAAAACCAAGGCTTGACATCAAAACTTGCATCAGAACCACCATATTGCTACTGTGGAATACATAAGAGAAAAAAATAAAGAAGCCAAAGCTGATCTTTATAGTATAAAGCTGAATCAGGAGAAGGAGAGAAGAGAGAAAACAAGAGAATCTTAAGGACTGGAGTTGAGAGAAAAATTTGAGGATTAGAAGGAAAAGAAGTCACCTTCGAGAAAAGACCTAAGGCATCATCTCCCAAAATAACATTCAACAATTTAACTATACAAGGAGAAGTATCTCAGGGGTTAAAAAAATACATACACACACACACACACACGCACGCACACACACACAAATGAATAAACTAGCAGTTCTCTTAACTGAACTACATCTATGTAGATGGAGAACATCACAATTACAAGGAATATGGAAAACTTTGCCTATTATAAATGCTAAGAACAGCAGTTCATGCCTGTAATCCCAGCACTTTGGGAGGCCAAGGCAGGTGGATCACTTGAGACCAGGAGTTCAAGACCAACCTCGGCAACATGGCAAAACCCCATCTCTACAAAAATATGCAAATTAGCCAGGCATGTTGGTGAGCATCTGTAGTCCCAGCTGCTCTGGAGGCTGAGGGATGGCTTGAGCCCTGGAGGTGGAGGTTGCAGTGAGCTGAAATCATGCCACTGCACTCCAGCCTGGGTGACAGAATGAGACTTTGATTCACAAAAAAAAAAAAAAAAAAAGGTTAAGAACCATTACCTATTTTATCAGGTGTGAGAATGAGCCACTTTTCCCCACAAAATATTTCACTTCCAATGACTATCCAGATGCAAATCTTTATAGAACTTTGATAGAAATTTCAGAAAATTTTTATTTTTTGTTTAGAATGTAATCTGACTTACTGTCCCATCTGACGGTAAATTAAAGAACCCATAGCAATTATATTGAACCAGAGTGATCATGACATGCCTGAATATGTCAACACATGTGTTGCCACTTTTAAGAAATTCTTTCAAGCTGGCCAGGAGCAGTGGCTCATACCTGTACTCCCAGCACTTCGGGATGCTGAGGTGGACGGATCACCTGAGGTCAGAAGTTCAAGACCACCCTAACCAACATGGTGAAATCCTGTCTTTACTAAAGATACAAAAATTAGCCAGGCATGGTGACACACGCCTCTAATCCCAGCTACCTGGGAGGCTGAGGCAGAAGAATCACTTGAACTCAGGAGGCAGAGGTTGCAGTGAGCTGAGATCACGCCACTGCACTCCAGCCTGGGCAACAGAGTGAGACTCTGTCTTAAAAAAAAAGAAAAAGAAAAAGAAATTCTTTCAAGATGTGATTATAAATATATAGCCCCAGAAGTTAATAGAAACATATATCTAAATCTAAAATTTCAATCAGTAAGCATGAAGATGATTCTTCAGTAAATATTCACATTTCCTAACAATGTTAAAAAATATCTACACATATACATACTTATGTATATAATACTTTATTATGCTTTAAGGAAATTCAATTGGAAGAATCAAATCAATATACCAGGTCTTAATATTTTCAAAGTTTAACTCCTCCTGAATGCTGACCATGAAAAGATCTATTTTGACACAAAACTATGAGTCTGCTTTAGAATTTACGGAATTGTGTTTTAATTCCTTAACTTGTCACAGTTTCAGAATCCACTCACCTTCCCCTCCTGCATTTTCATTCCTGGTTTTAATTGCCTTCTCTTTCTGGCCTATAGTTTTCATGCTTTTTTAGTCAGACTTGGGGCTGAACTTCAGCAAAGGACAAAGCCTCCCACTAGAAAAGGAAGGGGTTAGCTGTGCCTCTAACCACATATATAAATGCCCTAAGGAATAAACAAACAAAAACTCAAAGTGGGCTGTCACTGATGAGACAGTTACAGAAGGCTATGTCCATTGTGTGCAAACACTCTAAAATAATTCCAAACTTCTTGATGCCTCACATATTGTTACCTCTTTTTAGCAATTGAAAACACAAACAAAAAAAAAGATAAATAACAGGTGCTGGAGAGGATGTGGAGAAATAGGAACACTTTTACACTGTTGGTGGGACTGTAAACTAGTTCAACCATTGTGAAAGTCAGTGTGGCAATTCCTCAGGGATCTAGAACTAGAAATACCATTTGACCCAGCAATCACATTACCGGGTATGTACCCAAAGGATTATAAATCACGCTGCTATAAAGACACATGCACATGTATGTTTATTGCAGCACTATTCACAATAACAAAGACTTGGAACCAAGCCAAATGTCCAACAATGATTGACTGGATTAAGAAAATGTGGCACATATACACCATGGAATACTATGCAGCCATAAAAAATGATGAGTTCATGTCCTTTGTAGGGACATGGATGAAGCTGGAAACCATCATTCTCAGCAAACTATCGCAAGGACAAAAAACCAAACACCACATGTTCTCACTCATAGGTGGGAATTGAACAATGAGAACACATGGACACAGGAAGGGGAACATCACACACCGGGGCCTGTTGTGGGGTGGCGGGGAGGGATAGCATTAGGAGATATACCTAATGTTAAATGACGAGTTAATGGGTGCAGCACACCAACATGGCACATTTATACACATGTAACTAACCTGCACGTTGTGCACATGCACCCTAAAACTTAAAGTATAATAAAAAAAGAAAAAAGAAAAAAGATAAATATAGGAGGTTGGAGAAAATCCAGTAGAGAACAAAAACCCATCCATCCTCCTTTGCCACTTCTCTCCCATGCACGATTGTCACTCTGATTTGATCATTCACGGATTCCCCAACTGACCACACCAGCGTTTATTCCCACCCTTTTGCAAATGCTCTTCCCCCAACTCCTCTTCCTATACAGATCTTACGTATCCATTAGAGCCTAGTTTAAGTACCACCTCCACCACAGAGCCCCCAAGAAAGTTCAACACACTGGGGTCTTTCTTCCTCTCAATTTCCATTGCTCCAATCTTCTTCTATGACACACTTAGAAATGCTTACAAAACAAACCCATCCTATGTGATTAGTCTCATTCCTCCATCAAGAGAATATTTCTTTTTCTTTTTCTTTTTTTTTGAGTCAGTCTCACTCTGTTGCCCAGGCTGGAGTGCAGTGGCATGATTTCAGCTCACTGCAACCTCTGCCTCCTGGGTTCAAGCAATTCTCCTGCCTTAGCCTCCCAAGTAGCTGGGATGACAGGCACGTGCCACCATGCCTAATTTTTGTATTTTTAGTAGAGACAGGGTTTCCCCATGTTGACCAGGCTGGTCTCAAACTCCTGACCTCAGGTGATCCCAGCTGCCTCAGCCTCCCAAAATGCTGGGATTACAGGCTTCAGCTACCACACCCGGTTCAGAGTACTTCTTAGAGCCATCTCTCCTACATCAGTTTTATTCCCCAGCATACCTAGCATAATATTGATCACATAGAAAGGGTTCAGTTTAAATACGTTGTTTGGATAATTATGTGAAATAATGGAATATTGAAAATGGAAGGACAAAAACAGAAATTTAGGGATTAAAATCCAGTTTCCTCAACACAAGCAAATATCAATCTTAATTGTGACAAACCCACCCCTAATGACATAATTATTTAAGAACTCAAATGAATAAGTTCCACTGCTTCTAGAAGGAGACAAAAGGTTACAGACTTGAACTTTGGCAGTGACCTACTAACCTGTTCTATCATTGTCTAGAGCAATGTGGACTGGAAAAAGCAGCTTAAAATTCATGAATTACTTTATGAAGAGACTTGTATGGAAACAAGGGCTCCACAGTTGTAGTAATATCGATTCTCTAGAACATTTAGCTTTGGTAGTAAGCTTTTGTCCATTAAGCAGCACTCACTGCTGAGCATGTCAGACAAAAATTCTGAGACCCCAACATTAATGCACTTTCATGAGAAAATTTGAAATTCAGTTTAGTTGAAGTTCAGTTCGGTTCCTCAAACACTGAAAAGAAGCTGAAAATCTAATGATATGACAACAGGTAACTTAAAAATAGTGGACACTGTAGATAACTTTCTTCCCATCACTCCCCCACTGTTTAGCAAGGAATATTGCTTGGGCAGAATTTCCCCCATCCCCAGTATAAGCCAAACTGCATCAGCTCATCCCCCATCCCCCAACCCCTAACCCCTTGCTATAGTGATTCTGTTAGCTGTGGGCAAAAATGCTGTTAATCAGTTCATGGCAATCCCTGGCTACGATGACTGGTTTCAGTTAGTCCAGTCAACATGAAAGCAGAGCTTTTGTTTGATAGTTTGGGGAAAAGATCTCTGGAAAGTTCAGTGCTACAAACTGAATTGTATCCCTCCAAAATTTATGGTGGTATTTTGGAGATGGGGACTTTTGGAGTTAATCAGGTTTAGATGAGGTCATGAGGGTAGGGTCCCCATGATGGTAGGGTCCCCATGATGGGATTAGTGCCCTTTATAGCAGAGTTTGCTTCCTCTCTCCTTCACTCACATGCACCAAGGAAAGACCATTTGAGGGCATAGCAAGGTGCCATCTGCAACAAAAAGAGAGCCCTCGCCAGACATCGACCCCGCTAGCACCCTGATCTTGGACTTCCAGCCTCCAGAACTCTGAGAAATAAACTCCAGTTGTTTAAACCACCCAGTCTGTGGTATTTTGTTATTACAGCCCAAGGTGACTATGACATCTTGTATGTAGGTTGTATGTTGGTGTGAAGCCTGAAACAGGAACAGCCATTTATATCCTCTGAAGAACACCAGCCTGAAGATAGAGCCTTCTAGAGAAGGGCAAGCTCCCAGGGAAACAGAAACCATGCCCTAAAGATATCACACCTAATCTCACTTAAAGTTTGGGTTTCTTTCACATGCAAATAAAATCTCCTTGTTTGTAGAAATTACAAACGCATAAGAATAAATTCTAAAAGTGAATAAGGAAACACAAAAGCAGATTGAATTTTGAAAGCAGGGAGATTGGTGGGTTTTCTCTTTTATTTGAAAATTGGATTACATTCATTAAGGGTTTACAGAGGATCAGGCATATGCATTATCTCATTTAATCTTCATTTTGCAAAGAGAAAACAACAAATGTTTTATTATTGTTTGTTCTAAAAACAAAAACTTACACAACTGTAATTGAACTGTTAAAAAGATTAATTTATCTGCTCCTGGAAACCATCCTCCTACAGAATGTAGCAGTACAAACATTGCTTGGTACAAAAGAATCACTCCCTACAATACTTGAAAGGCAAGTGGACAATCTTTTTTTTTTTTTTTTTTTTTTTTTGAGACAGAGTCCGGCTCTGTCACCCAGGCTGGAGTGCAGTGGTGCAATCTTGGCTCACTGCCACCTCTGCCTCCCAGGTTCAAGTGACTCTCCTGCCTCAGCCTCCCGAGTAGCTGGGATTACAGGCATGTGCTACCACACCCAGCTAATTTTTTGTACTTTTAGTAGAGATGAGGTTTCACTGTGTTAGCCAGGATGGTCTCAATCTCCTGACCTCATGATCCACCTGTCTCCGCCTCCCAAAGTGCTGGGATTACAGACGTGAGCCACCACGCCTGGCCAAAAGTGGACAATCTTTTACCCAAATGAGTTTACAAATGAAAGATAGCTCCAGCTGACCCCAACATAAAAATTATTTAATCTTGCCCTCTATTACAGTAGCATTAATATAGTCCATAGATAAGATGACCACAATACTAGGGACATAATAGGGATTCAATAAATATTGAATTTTATGAATTCTTAATCTTTTACAATGTGTCGTTCCATTAATAGTGTTTATTCAAATGCTTCTGTTGAAAGGTTCAGTTTGAACATGACAGCATGCAAATGCTAGCAATTATACTTGACTGAACAATTCAGATCAAACTGGCATCTTATAACTTCAAATGTTGTGCTATATAACTTCTATTTTCTACTGTAAATCCATTCTCCACTTTCTCCACCCTGCTGACTATTATGGACTCCATTGACAGCCTTCCAGTTGAGTTTGATCAATGCAAAAGCCAGATAACAGAAAGAGAGACAAAGTCAGGGTATTTATTCCAATGACTTCTCCCCGGAAAGTGACCACAGGCTGGCTGCCTCCTGTCATCCACCTGTTCCATACAGCCTGGCCTATATCCAGATTCCAGGAGCCACTATCTCCACTGGCCCCTTCAGCCCTGGGGGTAGTAACAGACTCCCATGTCACTCCACTGTCTGTAGCTCTAGAATACTGCACGATCACTTGCGATTCTGCTCTACACCTATGTAAATAATCTCTTTATTAAATTCACTACAAATTATCCATTTATGGTATAACTTTTGATTCTGCCAGGACCACAACTGATTCTGTAACACAACTTGAGATCAGGAAAAATACAGGTGCTCTTTTAGCAAAATAAGACCTAAAAGTTATACAATTTTGAGAGATATGTCTCAGGCTGACACAGTGACAAGGTATTAAGTCTTACAGTAGAGACATCTAATTATTATTTAGATCACCATAGAAACCAAAAAGAGAAAAAAAAAATTAAGTCACTTTCCAGTTAAAAGCTACCTTGACTTCTTTTCTCCCCTCCATCCTCCTCATGATTCTATTTCCTCCTACCTAGAAGTGAAAATGAGTATGGAGGACAGAAAATGAATATGGGGGACAGAAAACTGATTTATATACAACTTTGGGCTGGGCATGGTGGCTTACGCCTGTAATCCCAGCACTTTGGGAGGCAAAGGCAGGCAGATCACCTGAGGTCAGGAGTTTGAGACCAGCCTGGCCAATCTCTTTATTAAATTCACTACAAATTATCCATTTATGGTATAACATTTGATTCTGCCAGGACCACAACTGATTCTGTAATACAACTTGAGATCAGGAAAAATATAGGCGCTCTCTTAGCAAAATAAGACTTAAAATTTATACAATTATGAGAGATATGTCTCATGGTGAAACCCCATCTCTACTAAAAATACAAAGATTAGCTGGGCATGGTGGCAGGCACCTGTAATCCCAGCTACTTGGGAGGCTGAGGCAGGAGAATCACTTGCACCAGGGAGGCAGAGGTTGCAGTGAGCCAAGACTGTGCCAATGCACTCTAGCCTGGGTAACAAGAGTGCAACTGTCTCAAAAAATATATGTGTGTGTGTGTGTGTGTATCTATATACACATCTTTTGTAGACCAAAAGGTGGAGGAATCTGGGGGAAAGCCAAAGCTTAGAAACTGAAAGGAAGTGGTAACGTCAGGGGAAGGGAAAGTATTCAAAGGAACCACCTCTGAGGTTAAAGGGCATAGACCATGAGAAAGAGAAGGTGTGTCTATGATGAACACCCACCACTGGCTGCAGGAGCCTCCGTGTGGAGACGCCCTGATACCAAAGCATTATGGTTGGATGTGCAGTTCCACCATACACCACGCTGCCCAGCTGGAAAGCCACAGACAGCAATCCTGCTAAAGGCCTGGCCATTCAGATCCTACACTCCCACGCCAGATGTTGGTATGTTAGCTAGACCAGATGCTCTGCCCTACTTCTCATTTGAAAGTGTCTGTCATTTGGGTTATACCATAATGAAGAATAGATTGAACTCTTGTTGGGGTTCTGTGTGTGTGTGCCTCAGCTTACTTCCAATCAAAAGGCTAGCAAGATTCCTTCACAATAGTAACAAACAGGGAAAGAGGGTTGCCATCGAGCTGCCCAGCAATGTGGTTGGGGTCTGTGTGCATACCTAATTTGAATTGCTTGCCAACCTAAAAATCTAGATCAGCCGGGCGCAGTAGCTCACGCCTGTAATCCCAACACTTTGGGAAGCTGAGCTGGGCGGTCACAAGGTCAGGAGTTCAAGACCAGCCTGGCCAACATGGTAAAACCCCATCTCTACTAAAAATACAAAAATTAGCCAGGCATGGTGGGGCACGCCTGTAATCCCAGCTACTCAGGAGGCTGAGGCAGCAGAATTGTTTGAACCCGGGAGGCAGAGGTTGCAGTGAGCCAAGATCGCACCATTGCACTCCAGCCTGGGCAACAGGGCGAGACTCCATCTCAAAAAAAAAAATCTAGATCTCTTTCTTTTGAAAAAACTCATAAGAACTGGCAACACTGGGTCCTCATTTCCAAAAAGCCACATCACTGGGGCTAAGCACCAGCCTTGCCCTTGAGACCAGGCCTGAATTCTCCAGTTGCCACTGTCTCTACTATCTGCAACACTGACATGTTTACCATCTACATCACTGACATGTTTACCATCTGCCTCACTAACATGTTTTTTTGTTTGTCTTGTTTTGAGATGGAGTCTCACTCTGTCGCCCAGGCAGATAGGCCTGGAGGAAACTCCAAACTGGAGTGCAGTGGCGCGATCTCGGCTCACTGCAATTTCCGCCTCCCAGGTTCAAGTGATTCTTCTGCCTCAGCCTCCAAAGTAGTGGGGACCACAGGCATGCACCACCATGCCTGGCTAATTTTTGTATTTTTAGTAGAGACAGGGTTGCACTATGTTGGCCAGTCTGGTCGTGAACTAACCTCAGGTGATTTGCCCACCTTAGCCTCCCAAAGTGCTGGGATTACAGGTGTGAGCCACCACGCCCAGCCCTTCATGACATGTTAAGCACTATTTTCCAGAACTACCTGAATGGGCAACCCTGGAAACTCAAATAATGAGGTCTTTGATCTACCTCTTCTCCTTCCACAGGGAAGAACTACAAGATGCTGGTTTTAGGTCGATACAGAGACCTTTAAGTTTTACTTTAAGCGATGAAAATATTTAGACCCTCATGTGTTATAGAACCAAGCTGTGGTCCGATCTACTCACCCTGTGTGATAAATCTACATATATATATATACACATATATATACACACATATATACACTCATATATACACACATATATACATATATACATATACATATATACACATATATACATATATATAGTGTGTGTATATATGTATATACACACACTATATATATGTATATATATATACACACTATATATATGTATATATATACACGCTATATATATATGTATATATATACACACATATATATATACACACACACTAAGGTTTTACGGCAATAGAAAGAAAAATGTTTATTTGCCGGGTGCCAAGCAAGGAGGACTAAGTAGCTAAATGCTCAAATCCTGGCCTCACCGATGGCTTTCAGGCAAGTGTTTTTAAAAGCAGAAGCTACAGGCAATATTCTAAATCAACACACGGAGATGACACACTGGTTTAGGCCTAAAGAGGCAGATTATCCCGAAGCGCAGGCTTATTGGTAGTAGGCAGATTCAAAGCTTTGCTGGTTTGCAATTGGTTAAGGAAAAGAAACTTGGTTTTAAAATTTGGGGTTTGCAGAAAAATGTTAATTGGCTATAGGGGGACGATGACTTTCTCCAAACCCTTCAGGAAGAAATTTAGAATAAAAAACATGGTCAAAGTTCAGTCTTCAATTCCCTTTTATCTGAAGTCTATGTGCAGGTAGATCAGTTTGTTAGGGTCCTCAATGGGGATCTCTGAAAGACAACTCAGGGACATGTGTTAAGATGTTGTCTTTAGTTTCTATCGGGAAAGCAAATATCTCTGGAACTCTAACTTCCTTGGCTATTGCTTTAGGCTACTCTTCCCTTCTGGTTTAACAAATTACTTATTTACTTCTGGGGCTAGCCAGGTGCCTGGAATTTCCTTTGAAGGAACTCAGAATTGTCCTTTATTTCCATGTGTGGAGTCCACAGGCCCCTAAAAAGGGGTTTTCTATTCCATCTCATGATTGAGAGACAGTCTTCTTGATTATGAGAAGTGGCATCAGCTTTACTGTGACCTGATTAATAAACGGTCATTTTCCTGGGTCATAAGAAGACTCCGAAAGAAAAATGTGTTCTTTAGGTTGCATGTGCTGGCCCAAGCCTGTAATCTCAGCACTTTGAGAGACTGAGGCAGGAGGATCCCTTGAGCTAAGGAGCTTGAGACCAGCCTAGGGCACATAGAGAGACCTCGTCTCCACTAAAAATAAAAAAATTTAAAAAAAAATTAGCCCCGTGTGGTGACACATACCTGTGGTTCCAGTTACTTGGGAGGCTGAGGTGGAAGGATTGCTTGAGCCCAGGAAATCCAGGCTGCAGTGAGCCATGATTGCACCACTGCACTCCAGCCCCGGTGACAGAGTGAGACTGTCTCAAAAGCAGGAAGAAAAGGACGCTGTTTAAATTCCATTCTGCCTCCATCTCAGAATAAGATCTAGAGAATTCCAAAAACTCCTTAACTTTAAAGTGGTACACTGTTTTATGTTTTGTTCTGTATTGAAGTCAGACTGAGTCTCTGCCCACATTCTCTCCTTCATCCCACCCCTAATCCCATCCCCTTGAGAAGCTGAGAAAATGTGCCCTTCACCCTCAGTTCAGTCCCCTCTGGTTTGAGAGGCCCAGATTTGCCTGTCTGTGAAGCTTTACCGTGAGTTTCCACTGGGCCTCTGATGGCAATAAATGAGGAGAAAAACAAGAGCTTTTCCATGTAACATGGAAATGGGTTGGAAGCCACCTTTTTGAAACTCTGTCCAGGGTAAGCAGCTGCTTTTCATACTATTGTGTCCGGAATTGGTGGGTTCTTGGTCTCACTAACTTCAAGAACGAAGCCGCGGACGCTTGCGGTGAGTGTTACAGTTCTTAAAGGCAGCGTGTCCGGAGTTTGTTCCTTCTGATGTTCAGATGTGTTCGGAGTTTCTTCTTTCTGGTGGGTTCCTGGTCTCGCTGGCTCAGGAGTGAAGCTGCAGACCTTCGCGGTGAGTGTTACAGCTCTTAAAGGCAGTGTGGACCCAAAGAGTGAGCAGCAGCAAGATTTATTACAAAGAGCGAAAGAACAAAGCTTCCACAGTGTGGAAGGGGACCCGACCAGGTTGCCACTGCTGGCTTGGGCAGCCTGCTTTTATTCGCTTATCTGGCCCCACCCACATCCTGCTGATTGGTCCATTTTGCAGAGAGTCCAGTAGTCTGTTTTGACAGGGGGCTGACTGGTGTGTTTACAATCCCTGAGCTAGACACAAAGGTTCTCCACCTCCCCACGAAATTAGCTAGATACAGAGTGTCCACACAAAGGTTCTCCAAGTCCCTACCAGAGTAGCTAGATACAGAGTGTCGATCGGTGCATTCACAAACCCTGAGCTAGACACAGGGTGCTGATTGGTGTGTTTACAAACCTTGAGCTAGATACAGAGTGCCGATTGGTGTATTTACAATCCCTTAGCTAGACATAAAGGTTCTCCAAGTCCCCACCAGGGTAGCTGGATACAGAGTGTCCATTGTTGCATTCACAAACCCTGAGCTAGACACAGGGTGCTGATTGGTGTGTTTATAAACCTTGAGCTAGATACAAAGTGCTGATTGGTGTATTTACAATCCCTTAGCTAGACATAAAGGTTCTCCAAGTTCCCACCAGAGTCAGGAGCCCAGCTGGCTTCACCCAGTGGATCCCGCACCAGGGCTGCAGGTGGAGCTGCCTGCCAGTCCCCCGCCCTGCGCCTGCACTTCTCAGCCCTTGGGTGGTCAATGGGACTGGGCACCGTGGAGCAGGTGGTGGCGCTCATGGGGGAAGCTCGGGCTGCACAGGAGCCCACGGAGCCGGGGAGGCTCAGGCATGGCGGGCTGCAGGTCCCAAGCCCTGCCCCACGGGGAGGCAGCTAAGGCCAGACAAGAAATTGAGCACAGCGCCTGTGAGCCGGCACTGCTGGGGTACCCAGTACACCGTCCGCAGCCTTTGGCCCGGGTGCTAAGCCCCTCACTGCCTGGGCCGGCAGGGCCGGCCGGCCACTCCCAGTGCGGCCCGCCAAGCCCACGCCCACCCAGAACTCCAGTCGGCTGGCAAGCCTCATGCGCAGCCCAGGTTCCCACTCGCACCTCTCCCTCCACACCTCCCTGCAAGCTGAGGGAGCCGGCTCCGACCTTGGCCAGCCCAGAAAGGGGCTCCCACCATGCAGCGGCAGGCTCAAGGGCTCCTCAGGTGCTGCCAAAGTGGGAGCCCAGGCAGAGGAGGAATGGAGAGTGAGCGAGGGCTGTGAGGGCTGCCAGCACACTGTCACCTCTCACTATCATGGTGAATAGAAAAATACACAGCCTGATGAAGACTTGCTTAACTGCTCACCCAATAGCCTCTGGAAAGAGAGAGAAGAACACATGTTTAACATTTCAATCAGGCTGACAGTAAGCCCTGAAGACTTGTTTGAGGGATAAGCCTAAGGCAAGGTAGAAAACTGGAATGGGAGTATGTCAGCTTGGCAAAAAGAACTGCAAAGAAGTTGAAAGGCACTTTAGGAGGTCAGGGGCTCAGTTTTTTTAAATACCATTGACTGCTAGAGCTGAGTGGGACCTGAAATCTCATCCAACCCCTATTTAAAGGTCAGGAAATGGAGCCAAGAGCCATTAAATGGTTGAGGCTGCACGCTGTCTTGTTAACCTCTGTACTCCTGCACTCAGCCCAGTGCCTGGCACAAAATCGCAGTTGGTTGACTAGATGGTTGATTGAATGAATATATGACAAAACCTGAACTGACACTCAGGACAAAGATTTTATAGTCAATGATTCCCAACTCCACTGATCATCAGAATTGCCTGTGGAAGCTTTATTAGAAAGATCCCTAGACCCTACCCCAGATCTCTCAGTCAGAGTCCTCAGATAGGGAAGCCTGGTGAGGTTAGAAACCTCCTCCTCCTCCAATTCATCCTGATGATCACCCAGATTTACAAACCATTGCCCTGAATGATACCGCCTCTCAATATCACACATCTAAAACAGTTGGTATTTATCCTACCACATGAGATCACCACAAACAGTGATCATCCCCTTCTAGAGGGGGAATAAATGACCTCACACACCACTACTGAAAATTTTTCTAAACATAGTACGTGATTTTCAGGGCAGTTGCAACTTTTAAGCCAACTTGGAATCGAAGGGAAGTGCTGATTTTAAAGCAAAGGATTCCATGCACTAAAATGGTATAGGATTAATTATCAAGGAAAAAAATACATATGGATACACAGGACCTCAGGATGAAAGCTTTGTCACACAGACTGATAATGAGACATCATATGGTCTATACAGACGGGTCCTGGTAGATGCTCTGGACAAGGATTCAGAAAATAACATAACTATATAAGAGCTTCCTTTATTATGACAAACAGCGTATTTTTTATTCAAAGGAAAATAACTACATTTTATGTCAATAGTAAGTGTGTGTGGTTTATCTATCCCCCATTACAAAGCTTTGTCTCACAGGAGGTCTGGCATTCATCATAAGCTTGTTCAGAACTATCTGGGATCTCCTGTGAACAAGAGAAAGAAGCTAAGCATAGGCCATAACAAATTAGAGGGTATTATGTTAACCAGACACCATTCTCAAAGAGTCATCCCAAAGATAAATGCATTTATGTTCACAAGGTTCTTGAGCTCCAAGAAAGATGTGCTGTGCATTCAGTCCTATTAGTAACTTATTTGGTTTTCATTTATGCTTATACCCACAATAATAATAAAAAAAAACTGAGCAGTCTGATTCATTCACTCACTTTACATAGGGAAAGTGAATACTGGGCCCTCTCACTTTTTTAAAAGCCTATATTCGTTTGTTTAAATAAAAGGGTAGAGGGGAGAAAACCAAATAAAATCGCTTTTCATCCTTGCTTTAACCCAAATCTCTAACCTCTTGTAATTAGTACATTCCAAAAGGCAAGTCTGCAGGCAGAAAGGAATTGCTCTGTTCTGGAGGCACCATCAATAATGCCTCATATTCCAGACACCTGTAATGCATCTCTGTAATGGCCTCTGCCTACTATATGAACTCTGCAAAGTCCAAACGCAAGCTTTTAAGTTATCCGGCCCGCTCAACTCCTGAAGGAAAGGAAAGAAAAAAGTAAGGGACTGGGAGAGACTATGGTGGGGAGGATAGCGCTAAAGCAGAAACACAAACCAATAAACACAAGTTCGGAGTCAGAGCCACCACAGAGTCTTAAACCAGGCCCGTTGTGTTTTGATCTTGCAGAAGCACATATGGTCTTCCATTAGCAGGTCTCAGAGCAGTGGGCAATGTTTCCATACCATATGCGCTGACTGCAGCAACGGGGCTGATTTATGTTAGTGAGTGCAAGGTTTTTTCTTCGTATTTCATCTGCTTGTTATTTCAGGAGAAATGTAAGGGTAGATTTATTCTGCCATTACAAAGAGGCTTCCTAGAGTTTGTTTAAAGTTGACAGTTTCCAGTAGAGTGAAGCAGATCTGTTTCCTACAAAAATTTGGTGAAAGCTAGATGTTCCTTCTCCCTCTCTCCCCTGAAATAAAAGCAGATTTACCCTCAACCCTATGCACATTCATCCTAGAATCATGGACAAATAGACAATGCAAGAATATTGTAAAGAGTCACTCTGTAAGTTTGATATTTACATGCGGCCTCTCCTCTGTAGGTATCATACTTATAAGCTATCTCTTACAGGGATATTTGCATGTGACCTCTCCTCTGTGGCTCTCTCTTCCTTCTCTACTCCTTTGCTCACCCCAAGGAGTAAATCTGGCCAGGGTTGAGTGGCTGCACAAGAGAAATCAGAAAAATCCAAAGGACATCTCCCTAGCAGTATCTAAGATCCTCCCCACTTTGGCCAATAATTTCCCAGTAGTACAATCAAAATGGGTCAAAAGGAAGATGAAAGCCAAGAGTGAGGTAGGGTTTGGCCAATGCTAGTACACAAAGATAAAGGATATTGCTTGTGAAATGTGCTAACAAGATGTCAAGAGCTGCCACCACATGCCCCACAGGGTTCAGTCACCTCTACTTCTCTGAGCGTAGAAACTGATTCATCTTGGGTGGCTCTGTGCCTGAGTTCCACTTGTGTCACACCTTATATCTGAAGCCCAGCCAACCAGCACACTCCTACAGTACCTAACAGCATAAAACTTCACTGCCCTCCAATGCACTTCTCCAAAATTCCCTTTCATTATCAAATCTCCAGGAGGGAAACATTCTAATAACTAATTGAGCCCCAAGGTTGAATGACTAACAGCCATTCTAAAGCTAGTCTCCATTTCAAAGTGGACAGTCGATAATAAGAATGGATTGCTAACTGATAAAAGGCCAAAGGTGAGCCAAAAGGGAAAGAATCTTTTTAGGCATTGTGGGAAAGACTCATTTTTAGACTACTGTATAAATTTTATCAGACTGTCTTCACCTCCTAGAAATACCCCCACTTACCTCTCTCTTTTCCTTATTACCCTTTTCTAAAAGCTCGGGAATGGGATGCAGCTCTCAATTAGCAACAAAGTCAAGGGTGCTGATCACCCTTGACTTTTGAGGAGTCTTTGTTTAGCTAACGAATCTCATTGCCTTACAATAGAAAATAGCATTCGCTTTCCCTCATCTACCTCTCTTTGAAATTGGGGAAGTTATTTAAAGAATCATTGTTTTCCAAGTCACCACCAAAATTTTTACTGAAAATGTAATGCATAGTTGAAGGGGTATTTGTTATATTTCAAGTCAGAACTAAAGCCTAGATGTTGATTTTGTTGCAATAAGACTGTGGTTTTATTTAAAGGGTGCCAGAAAGGACTACATTTTTTGACTTTGTGTTTTTTTGTGGCTTCAGTTAAAATCTACATTAGGAAACTTATCCAAAGGATGTTAAGAAATATTATATGGGATCTTCTGTCTTAATCTGGCCTAGGTTTTTTAACTCTGACCCTTTGATTGCTCCATTCTGAACCCACCTCTTTTATATAACAAGTATCCTGCAAAGCAAAATAAAGTGTTTAAAAACACGTGTTGTGAAGAAGTTACAATAACAGCTTTAGATTCAGACTCAAATTCAATATTGGGCTGTCATTTGATATCTGTGTGATTAAGAGTAGTTACTAACACTCTAAGTTTTAGTTTTCTCATCTGTAAATTGGGTTTACTAACACCTATGTTATGATGTTTGGAAAGGATTCAATGAGATAAAGTCTGAAGACACTTAGCAAAGTAACCAGCACATCCTGAGTGCTCAGTATAAATTAATTATTGTTGGGGGCTGAGATTGTAGCTATTGACACAGCCCATTCTCCCAACATTGAACTCCACTAGTGTGGAGAAAAGCATCGTGGCTGACTTCTCTTTGTCCCTTACCACAGGACCATGCACAGAGTGGATATACAATAAATACTTGCCAAATTGAGTAGTCAGCATAGTGGACACAGTTAATTAAGTCATTCAACAAGTACCTATTGCAGGCACCTATTGCAGGGAATATCTTAACTCAGGATATACTTAGGTTATTAAACTGCGATGAAAGGAGAAACTCTCTGCTTCTGTCGAAGTTACATTTTAGTGGTGAGAGGCAGACAAACAACAAGTAAACTAATAGATGATATATTTCAAATGATGTGGCAATATGAACTATTACTTGTTAAAGAGAATTACAGAATGGAGAATGACTTGGGGTGGGGAGCAACTTCATGTAGATTCATTTAAGAAATCATCTTTAAGGCCGGGCACGGTGGCTCATGCCTGTAATCCCAGCACTTTGGGAGGCCAAGGCAGGTGGATCACGAGGTCAGGAGATCGAGACCATCCTGGCTAACACAGTGAAACTCCGTCTCTACTAAAAATACAAAAAATTAGCCGGGCATGGTGGTGGGCACCTGTGGTCCCAGCTACTCAGGAGGCTGAGGCAGGAAAATGGCATGAACCCGGGAAGCAGAGCTTGCAGTGAGCCGAGATCACGCCACTGCACTCCAGCCTGGGACATAGAGCAAGACTCTGTCTCAAAAAAAAATCATCTTTGAAGAAGTAATGTTACATCTGAGAACTGGATGTTAAAAAGGGGTTAACCAATCCCAGCACTTTGGGAGACCGAGGTGGGCAGATCACAAGGTCAGGAGTTTGAGACCAGCCTGACCAACATGGTGAAACCCCATCTCTACTAAAAATCCAAAACTGAGCTGGGCATGGTGGTGCATGCCTGTAATCCCAGCTATTCAGGAGGCTGAGGCAGGAAAATCGCTTGAACCTGGGAGGCAGAGGTTGCAGTGAGCCGAGATCACGCCATTGCACTCCAACCTGGGCAACAGAGCGACACTCCATCTCAAAAAAAAAAAAAAAAAAAAAAACCACACACACACACAAAGGAAAAAAGGAGTTAACCATGTAGTGGGAGAGGGTCCTGGGCAGCAAGTATATAAACTGAGAGTCAGGTACAAGCTTTTAGTATTTAAATACCAGAAAAGCCACCAGTATGACTAAAGCAGAGTGAGTAAGATGGTAGGGGATGGGCTGCGGGCTGGCAAGCAGAACCAACAACAGCGGCTAAAGTAAGCTAGGGTAAATAGTTTGGATTTTCTTCTAATTATGATAAGAAGGCATCAGAAGGTTTTAAATAGCTTCTCAGGAAAGATGCCTGCTTGGTGGATGATTATGTGATGGAACAAGTGAGGCTATTCTGGCTCCTGCATAATTATTTCACGCTAATATAACATGCAAGATTGTCAAAGCAACCAGGTACCTCTGTGGCTGACATTTGGAGTTGTTGTATCTCAGAAACGTATTGCCTCAATTAGAAAGAAAAAAAAATCAGGACTTGCTTATAATTCTAGAGAACAGAAAATTAGATCAAACCTATCAATTCATTCAATGGAAGAAGGCTATAAAGATTTAAGGGGGTGAGGTGGGAATCTTTCATTGAATCCCAAATGCCTTCTGAATCAGAAAAATTATAAACTCTTACCTCTGTAAGCAACTGCTTTTCTCTCCTTTGTATTAGAATTCAAATACCATATTTATTAGCATTTATACCCTAATCTCCAGGAAGGTAATATATGCCTCAATAACTCATAAAAATTCCTGGGAAAGAGAATGTGCCATAGCAATGCCAGATCGTTCAGTATATTATCAGGAAAACAGAAGCCATTCTACGTATTTCAAACAGAAGGAATTTGATACAGGAAACAGAAAAATCTGGTCAGGTGCGGTGGCTCACGCCTGTAATCCCAGCACTCTGGGAGGCCCAGGTGGGCAGATCACCTGAGGTCAGGAGTTCAATACCAGCCTACCCAACAGGGTGAAACCCGTCTCTACTAAAAATACAAAATACACCTGTAATCCCAGCTATTCAGGAGGCTGAGGCAGGAGAATTGCTTGAACCTGGGAGGCGGAGGTTGCAGTGAGCTGAGATCATGCCACTGCACTTCATCCTGGGTGACAGAGTGAGACTCCATCTCAAAAAAAAAAAAAAAAAAAAAAACAAAAAAAAAAAACGAAGTAGAAAAATCTGGGAAGAGCAGGCAGATGAAAAAGGAAAAAGGTGAACTTAGCCAGAAGCTAGCAATTGCAAGAAGCTGCTCCCATACCCAGAACTGGAGCAACAAAAGGGAACATGTAACTTAGAATCCATGATCTCTATGCCACTGAGGTTGGAAAGCACCCATTGCTGGTGCTGTTGGAACCACAGCCATGGTTGCTTTTGCAGGATGTCTGGAGCCTAAAGTTGCCCAAAGCAGTCATTGTTGCTACTAGAGCCAAAGTCCACAGGTGCTTGGTGGCTGAGGCTTCTAGAGCATGTACTCCCTGGGCAGGAAGCTGGGAGTCAAGACTTGCCTTCCATCACTGCTGCCTCTGCTGCACTTACTTCTAGAAGCACCGAAAATATCTTCCTCCTTCCTCCTAATCTCCTGCCAGTGCCTCCCATTTGCAGAAGATAGCTAGAAGCTATCTGGCAAGAATGTTTCAGAAATATAGTTTGCAGACTTCTAACCTCTACCCCAAACCCACCCCCAGGAACACACAGAAGAAAACAAAAGGACAGGAAAGGGGCCAAGAGCCAACAAAGAGCGCATCTTTTCCTCAGATTTCTACTGTTAGAAATCTTAGGAAACCGCTAGGCATGGTAGCTCATGCCTATAATCCCAGCACTTTGGGAGGCCAAGGTGGGAGGATCACTTGAGTCCTGGAGTTCAAGACCAGACTGGGCAACTTTGTGAGATCCCATCTCCATAAAAAATTTAGAAAAAAATTAGCTGGGCATGGTGGTGCATGCCTGTAGTCCCAGCTACTTGAGGGGCCAAGGTGGGAGGATTGCTTGAGCTTGGGAGTTTGAGGCTGCAGTGAGCCATGATTACACTACTGCACTCCAACCTGGGTGGCAGAGGTGAAAAAATAAAAAGCAGCAGCAGCACTGGCAAACCAAGCTAAATAAAAGCTGCCTGGAGATGTTCTGAAAAGTGTTTGGGACTAAATAGAAGAAAAGAGACAATCCAAACATCCAAGGAAGCAGGAACAGAAGCTCATGAAACAAGCAACAACTTTAGTGCTTCTTTAGCATCCTATCATCGTCTTAAGCTACCTTCCTTTACCAACCAATCTATTGTCAAGAAACCAAACAAGCCTCATCCACTGTAAAGTATAAGTGATTGATAATGGCTTCATGAACAACCAATATGGTAGACAAAAGAAATTTAGGAGTGACATCAACCAAAGTCATTTTTAATAAATAATTCTTAAGATGTTCTATAAGCAAGAAAATAAAATCCTGTCCTTTACTTCACATAATCTAAAGAGGCAAATATATGGTTCAAATAAATAAAATGCCATGTGGAAGATATGTAAGAGATAAGTACAAAAGAATAGTAGTGTGAAAACTGATCTAAAGCAGAGTTTATCAAAGTCAGCACTACTGGAATTTTAGACAATTCTTTGTTGTGAGGTGCTGTCCTGGACACTGAAGGATGTTTAGAAGCATCCCTGGCCATTAGCACCCCCAACTTTTGACAACCAAAAATTTCTCCAGACATTGCCAAATGTCTCCCAAGGAGCAAGATCTAAAGTATCTTGAAGAAACTTAAGCTGAGAATTAATATATATGTAGGAATTGCCTAACAAAAGACAAAGATAGGGATTCTAGGCAGAGAAATTATATGCAAAGGTATGAAGGCATAAGAAAGCAATGGAGCTGGAGCCTAGAGTGTGAGGAGGATGAGGGGGAGTGCGAGGGCTATGAATCTTGAAGGCAGAAAGTATGTAATACACCAGAATAAAAGTTTAAATTTTAATCTTTAGGCAATGGAAAGTCATTGAAGGATTTTGAATAGGGCAATGATTTATTCAAATAAGCATTTTGGAGGCACTTCTCTAGTAGCTATTGAAATAACAGAGTAAGAGCAGAGGAGATTAAAAGAAGGGAAACCCAGTTTCCTAACTAGTTGCCATCATTATGATCGGATAATGAGGATCAATATGAAGACCATGAAGGCAAGATGAGAGATACTTAAGGAGAGGAAATCAATAGAATTTAGTGATTAAGTGAACATGGAAGGCAAAGAAAAGGAAGAATGCAAGAATTGCAGATTGCAGGCTGGAAACAGGAGTAAATGGAGCGGGCTGAAAAGTGGGTCGTCCTTTAGATATGTGAAGTTTCAGTTGCCTGTAAGACATCCAGGTAAAGATATCTACTGGGTAACCTTACATGTGTGTAAACATATGTGTGTATGTACATATATGTCTATGTGTGCATATAAACTTGTTAGCAGAGACTTGGGCTAGATCTGTTTGAGAGTCTTCACAAGAGGCAGCAACTGACACATCCATGAATTATATCATGGAAGGAGAAGAGAAAACAGATTTCAGGGGAATATTAACATTTGGGAAAGGGAGAGGTCAGGGAAAAAGAAAAACCCCAAAATAATTCTGAAAAGAAACATGTTACCAAACCCAACTAGGATCCACTTAACTGGCACAGTAAAGCCGAACATCCACACCAAGGTTTTGCAGAGAGAAAAAGGAGAATTTGCAAGGCACCAAGAAAGCAGTGGGC